>NC_071510.1:71487992-72750492 GCF_027887155.1 Malaclemys terrapin pileata
AGAAGAATTTAAAGGTTCTAATAGTTTCAGATAAGTTTTTAATAGGTGGCCAACTCCTAAACTTTGAGGTGAACTCATCACTACTTTTAATATAGTAAGAATATCTATGCAGTTGTGATATTAGATATGTCTTAGCAATTTAACAATACCTTGCATTTATAATACCACTCTTCTATAAATTAGTACACTTTTCCATTCTGTAATTAGGGGAACTGACATCTTAGGTTTCCATTTGGCAGAAATATTGAGATGGAGTTTATTTGTAAGTGCTTAACAAACATCTCAGAAAAATAAATGGGTGCAACATGTTGAGTGTTCTATGTACAAAATACAGTGAAGTTATTTTCCCATGTCATTTAAATATTGTATCTAAGCACACCATTGTGGAGTAATTAGTTCTCTTCCATAATAGTGAGCTCTTAGAACAAGTACCAAAGTCTGACTTTACTTCCTTTACTTTACCTTTGCTAGAGATAAGCCTAAACTACAAAGCACTTGATCTTGATCCAATCCCTCCTAAATTTTGTGGGAGACTTCAAACAGGGTCCTGAGCTGTCAGACAAAAATGAGCCCCCTTGCTTTGAAGACTACAGGCAACATTTTCAGAAGTGCCTAAGTCACTCTTAGGAGCCTCATTGAAATGTCTTAGGGCTTGTCTATATGGTGGAATAGTGTGCACTACAGGAGTGTGATTTCTAAAATACACTAATATGTTGCACATTAATTGGTCTGTGTAGACGCTACTAGTGTGCAATAAAAGTTTCCAAGTGTGCTATAATGTGGTGCTGTTTGCTTTTAATGATCACCAGCAGGGGCTACATGGACCAATTAATAAACATCACATTAGTGGGCTTTAGAAATCACACGCCTGTAGTGCACATTATCCCACTGTGTGTATACAAGCCTTCACTGAAAGTCAATGGAACTTAGACTCTTAAGTGACTTTGGAAGTTTTGAAAATGTTATCCAAGAACTAATAATTTCTTGTAACTGTTTACACTTCCCAGCTGAAAACACCAAAACAGTTTACACATTTGAAAAAGACTCAGTAGGTCCATAGTTAAGGTTGTGTTGTTTAAATTTAAAAGGAAGTAAGCCTGTGAAGTCACCATGAATTAGGACATCCCTATCAAAATCAACTTTTCAAATAGCTGCAGAAACTAAGTTCTACGAATACCTCCCACTGTATTAATTCCCAGCCCTCCCCTAGACACACTCTGCATGCAGCTGTGTTTACCTGCTACTACTGTTGCTAATTTTAAAAATCCCAGGAGATTTATCCACATGAATTTTAATTTATAAGTGAAAATTATGCAAATTAATTTCTCAACAGTCACTAAGAAAAGGATTTGGAAACATCTTGTAAGCGGCCATATATTGTAGCAGCATCTCTCTGAAGCAATTACCATGTTCTCCAGAATCTTAGGGCTTGTCTGCTTGGTGGGATAATGCGCTTGACAGGGGAGTCATTTCTAAAACCCATTAATGCGTTGTGCATTAATTGGTCCATGTAAACCCTACTAGAGCACACTAAAATCTCTGATTTGCTTTAATGTAGTGCCGTTTGAAACAGCATTTTTTCTTTCCGTCCAATCTGTCCCCAGACTAAAAAAAATCAAGAAAGTCACCAGGTAAGGTGGCATTGACACCTGTAACAATCATTTATGTGTTTTACTACTCAGTCATAATGCTTGGACACACAGAATCTCCAGCTCCATGACCAACTTTCATTCAATTTCATCTGCAACCATCATCAGATACACAATTCCTCAAAATTACATTTAAATGCAAAACTAACTCTGATCTCAGAATCTTGGGGGTAGAAACAACAATAGATATTTTTAAAGTAAGGATATCTGAAATGGTAATCTCCTTGATTTTTAGGATATGCTCTTGCACAACCTGAAGTTCATAATGTTTTTGTTTGGGTCTGACATAAGCCTCATACCACCTCATTGTGAGGTGGTAGTTGTGGTCAACATTTTCAAATTTGGCTTTTTAAAAGTAGGCACCTAAATCTTAATTAATTTTAGGAACCCAATGAAGAGTGACTTGATTTTTTCCCCCCAGAGATGTTGAATGCACACAGCTCCTTTAGTGGATGATGATGAGCGCTCAGAAAGTCTGACATATTGTACAGGTCACTTTTCTGTAGGTGCCTCACTGGAGGTACCCACATTTGATTTTTTTCTATAAGTGTTTTTTTTTTTTTTAATTTTTTCCATAACCTCAGCCATGCTGAATACAGTGCCATCAACAGCCTCAGGAACAACTCGGACATAATCAAAAAGGCTGACAAAGGAGGTGCTGTCGTCATCATGAATAAGTTGGAATATGAACAAGAGGCTGCTAGGCAGCTCTCTAACTCCACATTCTACAGGCCATTATCCTCTGATCCCACTGAGGATTACCAAAAGAAATGACACTATCTGCTCAAGAAACTCCCTGAAAAAGCACAGGAACAGATCTTTACAGACACGTGCCTAGAACCCCAACGAGGGGTATTCTATTTACTACCCAAGATCCATAAACCTGGAAATCCCGGATGCCCCATCATCTCAAGCATTGGCACCCTAACAGCAGGATTGTCTGGCTATGTGGACTTTCTCCTCAGGCCCTATGCTACCAGCACTCCCAGCTATCTTCGAGACACCACTGACTTCCTGAGGAAACTACATTCCATCGGTGATCTTCCAGAAAACACCATCCTGGCTACTATGGATGTAGAAGCCCTCTACACCAATATTCCACACAAAGATGGACTACAATCTATCAGGAACAGTATCCCTGATAATGTCACTGCTAACCTGGTGGCTGAACTTTGTGACTTTGTCCTCACCCACAAGTATTTCACATTTGCGGACAATATATACCTTCAAGTCAGCTGCATTGCTATGGGTACCCGCATGGCCCCATAGTATGACAACATTTTTAAGGCTGACTTAGAACAACGCTTCCTTAGCTCTCGTCCCCTAATGCCCCTACTCTACTTGCGCTACATTGATGACATCATCATCTGAACCCATGGAAAAGAAGCCCTCAAGGAATTCTACCATGATTTTAACAATTTCCATCCCACCATCAACCTTAGCCTAGATCAATCCACACAAGCGGTCCATTTCCTAGACACTACTGTGCTAATAAGTGATGGTCACATAAACACCACCCTATACCAGAAACCTACTGACTGCTATACTGGCCTACATGCCTCCAGCTTCCATCCAGGACACACCACATGATCCATTGTCTACAGCCAAGCTCTAAGATACAACCACATTTGCTCCAATCCCTTAGACAGAGACAAACACCTACAAGATCTCTATCAAGCATTCTTAAAACTACAATACCCACTTGCTGAAGTGAAAAAACAGATTGACAGAGCCAGAAGAGTACCCAGAAGTCACCTACTACAGGACAGGCCCAACAAAGAAAATAACAGAACGCCACTAGCCATCACCTTCAGCCCCCAACTAAAACCTCTCCAGCGCATCATCAAAGATCTACAACCTATCCTGAAAGATGATCCCTCTCTCACAGATCTTGGGAGACAGACCAGTCCTCGCTTACAGACAGCCCCCCAACCTGAAGCAAATACTCACCAGCAACCGCACACCATACAACATAAACACTAACCCAGGAACCTATGCTTGCAACAAAGCCCGATGCCAACTCTGTCCTCATATCTATTCAAGTGACACCATCATAGGACCCAATCACATCAGCCACGCCATCAGGGGCTCATTCACCTGCACATCTACCAACGTGATATATGCCATCATGTGCCAGCAATGCCCCTCTGCCATGTACATTGGCCAAACCGGACAGTCTCTACACAAAAGAATAAATGGACACAAATCTGACGTCAGGAATCATAATATTCAAAAATCAGTGGGAGAACACTTTAATCTCTCTAACCACTCAGTGACAGATCTGAAGGTGGCAATTTTGCAACAAAAAAACTTCAAGAACAGACTCCAAAGAGAGACTGCGGAACTTGAATTAATATGCAAATTAGATACAATTAACTTAGGTTTGAACAAAGACTGGGAATGGTTGGGTCATTACACTAATTGAATCTATTTCCTCATATTAAAATACGTTAAAATATCCTCACACCTTCTATGGGTCATCTCGATTATCACTTCAAAGTTTTTTTTTCTCTCTCCTGCTGATGATAACTCATCTCAATTGATTGGCCTCTTACAGTTGGTATTGCTACTCCCACCTTTTCATGTTCTCCATATGTATAAATATCTTCTTTCTGTGTGTTCCATTCTATGCGTCTGATGAAGTAGGCTGAAGCCCACGAAAGCTTATGCTCAAATAAATTCATTAGTCTCTAAGGCCTTGTCTACACTATGAGAGTAGTTCGATTTTACTTAAATCGAATTTTTGGAATCGATATTGCAAAGTCGAACGTGTGTGTCCACACTAAGGACAGTAATTCGACTTTGTGAGTCCACACTAACGGGGAAAGCGTCGACATTGGAAGTGGTGCACTGTGGTCAGCTATCCCACAGTTCCCGGAGTCCCCGCTGCCCATTGGAATTCTGGGTGGAGCCGCAAATGCCTTCTGGGTAAAAAAAATGTGTCCAGGGTGCTTTTGGGTAACTGTCGTCATCCGTCCATCACTCCCGCCCTCCCTCCCTGAAAGCGCCGGCGGGAAATCAGTTCGCGCACTTTTCTAGTCAGTGACAGCGCGGACGCCACAGCACTGCGAGCATGGAGCCTGCTGCAACCATCACTGCAGTTGTGGCCGCTCTCAACGCCTCGCAACTTATCATACACCTTTCCCTGAGGCAGATGCAGAAAAGTCAGGCGAGGAGGCTACGTCAACGCGGTGATGGCCTGAAGTCTGAGAGTAGCACAGACCTCTCAGAAAGCAGGGGACCCAGCGCCGAGAACATCACGGTGGCAATGGGTCATGTTGATGCCGTCGAAAGGAGATTCTGGGCACGGGAAACAAGCACTGAGTGGTGGGACCGCATAGTGCTGCAGGTCTGGGATGAATCCCAGTGGCTGCGAAACTTTCGCATGCGGAAGGGAACTTTCCTGGAACTTTGTGAGTTGCTGTCCCCTGCCCTGAAGCGCAATGACACCCGGATGCGAGCAGCCCTGACTGTCCAGAAGCGAGTGGCCATAGCCCTGTGGAAGCTTGCAACGCCAGACAGCTACCGGTCAGTCGCGAACCAGTTTGGGGTGGGCAAATCTACCGTGGGGGTTGTTGTGATGCAAGTAGCCAAGGCAATCGTTGATGTACTGCTGCCAAAGGTAGTCACCCTGGGAAACGTGGAGGCGATCATAGATGGCTTCGCAGCGATGGGATTCCCAAACTGCGGTGGGGCCATAGATGGAACTCACATCCCTATCCTGGCACCGGAACACCAGGCCAGCCAGTACATTAACCGAAAGGGCTACTTTTCCATGGTGCTGCAAGCACTGGTGGACCACAGGGGACGTTTTACCAACATCTACGTGGGATGGCCGGGCAAGGTTCATGACGCTCGTGTTTTCAGGAACTCTGGTCTGTTTAGACGGCTGCAGCAAGGTATTTACTTCCCGGACCACAAAATAACTCTTGGGGATGTGGAGATGCCTATAGTCATCCTCGGGGACCCAGCCTACCCGCTAATGCCCTGGCTCATGAAGCCCTATACTGGCGCCCTGGACACTGAAAAAGAACTCTTCAACTACCGGCTGAGCAAGTGCAGAATGGTGGTGGAGTGTGCTTTTGGCCGTCTCAAGGGGAGATGGAGAAGCTTACTGACTCGCTGTGATCTCAGCGAAACCAATATCCCCATTGTTATTGCAGCTTGCTGTGTGCTCCACAATCTCTGTGAGAGCAAGGGGGAGACCTTTATGGCGGGGTGGGAGGTTGAGGAAAATAGCCTGGCTGCTGATTACTCACAGCCAGACAGCCGGGCGATTAGAAGAGACCAGCAGGAAGCGCTGTGCATCCGGAAGGCTTTGAAAGCAAAGTTCCTGAGTGAGCAGGGTAACCTGTGACTTTAAAGTTTGTGTATTGAGAAGCTAAACCTGCCCCCGTTTCTTTGCCCAGTTAATGTTGACTATCCTATCCAGTTACATACCCCCTTCACCCCACTTCCAACACACGTTTCAAAATAAAAATAGTTCTACTTTGTTAAAGCACACCGTTTTCTTTACTACTGTTTTCGCGGGAATTTTTTAAAACTGGGACGCAGACTGTGGTGCGGAGCGGGTGTACTGTAGTGGCGCGAATGCAGCTTCTAAACTCAAGGATTGACAGGCTCCGCTGCGGTGGGATGGTTGTTTCAACGGAGCCTGTCACCCCTCCTGATAGGGACTGTGTGTATGGGGGGGTCTATGTGACTTTGTGGCAGGGGGAGGACGGTTACAGATCCCCTGCTGTGTGGCTCTGTGATCCTGCCTAAGGACCGCCGCTTAAGATCTGTAACTGCCCTCCCCTGCCACAAAGTCACAGAGCAACCCACCCCCCACCACATAACATGAAAACAACCTCCCAGACTAACCAGGGTAACTAGTCACTGCATCACTGCACTATGTATGTGCCCTGCTGCTGTGCCTGCCCCCGACTATATACCCTGCCAAAGGTGACTGTCCTGTCGAATTACCAACCCCCTATCCCCCCCTCCTCCAAAAGAACATGATGGAAATAGTAGTTAACAGAAATGTATTTTTTATTATCAACCAAACATGGAACTGGGAAAGTGAAACTTGGACGGGGGCTTGTGTCAGGCGGGAAGGAAAGAACTTGTCAAATTTTGGGGAATGAGAGCCTTCTGCTGCTCGAGCTCTCTGCAGGGGTGGAGTGAGAGTTAGCAGGGACTCTGCCGCCTCTCCTTCTGTGCACTTTGGGTGAGGGGAGTATGGGACTTGGTGGCGGGGGAGGGCGGTTAGAGATGGACTGCAGCGGGGCTCTGTCCTCCTGCCTCCGTTCCTGCAGAACATCCACAAGGCGCCGGAGCGTGTCCGTTTGCTCCCTCATTAGTCCAAGCAGGGTTTGAGTCGCCTGCTGGTCTTCCTGACGCCACCTCTCCTCCCGATCCATGTTGGCTTGGTGCATTCGGGTCAAGTTCTCCCGCCACTGGGTCTGCTGTGCTGCCTGGGCTCTGGAGCAGGCTATAAGCTCCGAGAACATGTCCTCCCGTGTCCTCTTCTTCTTATGCCTAATCCGCGCTAGCCTCTGGGAGTGTGATGACAGGCTAGGTTGTGAGACAGTCGCAGATGGGGCTGTGGGAATGGGAAAAAGGGAGTGAATTCCTCAGAAAGATAAATGTAGTTGTGAACAAAGAACATAGTCTTTCTCTGTTAACAAGACCATGCACAGCACCTATCACATGCGCACTCAGCACAAGGTCGAATTCTCGGCCTTCGCATTCAGTGCCTGGGGTCTTCTACAGCACATTTGAGAAGCCTCTCAGGAGAACGGAATTTCTGTTGCAGGCAGACATGGTAAGCCGTAGACTTGTGGCAGCTTAAAACTTTAATATTAGCAATGGCCTCATTTCACATTGAAATCAATGTCGGTCCCTGCTGCCAGCAATTCGGCAAGCAGGAAGTCTGCTCCTGTCCCACACCCTCGCGGCTGTCCCCGGGAACGATCCCTTTCGGCTGCCCCTCTCCCGCCTCCACCGCGTGGCTGCAAACCAGCGGTTACAGTTCTGTAAAGGAACGGCAAAGCAATCCCAACACTAACATTCCCCTACCTCATTCAAAGCAGGTCATCATGAGCGACATCACCCTCATGAGGATCTCTGACAGCGAGAAAGAGAGAATGCTCCGGGAAAGCCTGCAAAGACCAGGGCCGTATGCCGCCATGCTGTGCAGAGCAATGATTCCAGAGTACTTGATAGTCTCGTGGCGTGGCAACGTGTCCTACTACGGAGGACCCAATAAGGCCGCTCTCCCCAAGAACCTAATGCAGCAGATTTCCAATTACCTCCAGGAGAGCTTCCTCAAGATGTCACAGGAGGATTTCTGCTCCATCCCCGGACATATAGACCGCATTTTACTGTAGCTGCTGTAGCAGTGACTAACCAGTAGAGCGGCTTGGGCAGGACAATCATGCAAAACCGGACATTGCTAGATTTTTTTTCAATAGTTGCACTGCCCATGACTGAATCGTTAAGCTAATCAAACTAATCATGAGAAACCCATTTTTTAAATTGTTAATATTCCTGTTCTGTTACAAATAAATGTTTAGATTTTTACAACACTTACTGGCTGATCCTTCCCCAGATTCTGTGTCCGGGGTAACGGCTGGGGAGGGTTGGTAGGGGATCTCTGTAAGGGTGATGAAGAGATCCTGGCTGTCGGGGAAATCAGCGTTGTGAGCGCTGTCGACTGCCTCGTCCTCCTCATCTCCTTCCTCATCTTCCCCGTCCGCTAACATGTCCGAGGATCCAGCCGTGGACACTATCCCATCCTCAGAGTCCACGGTCACTGGTGGGGTAGTGGTGGCGGCCGCACCGAGGATGGAATGCAGTGCCTCGTAGAAACGGGATGTCTGGGGATGGGATCCGGAGCGTCCGTTTGCCTCTTTGGTCTTCTGGTAGCCTTGTCTCAGCTCCTTGATTTTCACGCGGCACTGCGTTACATCCCGGCTGTATCCTCTCTCTGCCATGTCTTTAGAGATCTTCTCGTAGATCTTTGCATTCCGTCTTTTGGATCGCAGCTCGGAAAGCACGGACTCATCGCCCCACACAGCGATGAGATCCAAGACTTCCCGATCAGTCCATGCTGGGGCCCTCTTTCTATTCTGAGATTGCACGGCCATCACTGCTGGAGAGCTCTGCATCGTTGCCAGTGCTGCTGAGCTCGCCACGATGTCCAGACAGGAAATGAGATTCAAACTGGCCAGACAGGAAAAGGAATTCAAATTCAAATTTTCCCGGGGCTTTTCCTGTGTGGCAGTTCAGAGCATCCGAGCTCGTACTGCTGTCCAGAGCGTCAACAGAGTGGTGCACTGTGGGATAGCTCCCGGAGCTATTAGCGTCGATTTCCATCCACACCTAGCCTAATTCGACATGGCCATGTCGAATTTAGCGCTACTCCCCTCGTCGGGGAGGAGTACAGAAGTCGAATTAAAGAGACCTCTATGTCGAACTAAATACCTTCGCGGTGTGGACGGGTGCAGGGTTAATTCGATGTAACGGCGCTAACTTCGACATAAACGCCTAGTGTAGACCAGGCCTAAGGTGTCACAAATACTCCTGTTCTTTTTATAAGTGGTGTGTGTTTCATAGATGGGTAAATAGAAGTACAAAGTAATCAATCTGGTCCAGGTCACGAAGTGAGTTATTAGCAAAGCTGGAACAGAATCAAGGTCTGGCTTCTACTGTTCTGCTGTAACCACTGGATAACACTCCTGTCTACTAGAAGCAAGAGGAAGACCAAAGACAGGGTAGGCCCACTGCTCAGTGAAGAGGGAGAAACAGTAACAGGAAACTTGGAAATGGCAGAGATGCTTAATGACTTCTTTGTTTCGGTCTTCACCGAGAAGTCTGAAGGAATGCCTAACATAGTGAATGCTAATAGGAAGGGGGTAGGTTTAGCAGATAAAATAAAAAAAGAACAAGTTAAAAATCACTTAGAAAAGTTAGATGCCTGCAAGTCACCAGGGCCTGATTAAATGCATCCTAGAATACTCAAGGAGCTAATAGAGGAGGTATCTGAGCCTCTAGCTATTATCTTTGGAAAATCATGGGAGACGGGAGAGATTCCAGAAGACTGGAAAAGGGCAAATATAGTGCCCATCTATAAAAAGGGAAATAAAAACAACCCAGGAAACTACAGACCAGTTAGTTTAACTTCTGTGCCAGGGAAGATAATGGAGCAAGTAATTAAGGAAATCATCTGCAAACACTTGGAAGGTGGTAAGGTGATAGGGAACAGCCAGCATGGATTTGTGAAGAACAAATCATGTCAGACCAATCTGATAGCTTTCTTTGATATGATAACGAGACTTGTGGATAAGGGTGAAGCTGTGGATGTGGTATACCTAGACTTTAGTAAGGCCTTTGATACAGTCTCGCATGATATTCTTATCGATAAACTAGGCAAATACAATTTAGATGGGGCTACTATAAGGTGGGTGCATAACTGGCTGGATAACCATACTCAGAGAGTTGTTATTAATGGTTCCCAATCCTGGTGGAAAGGCATAACAAGTGGGGTTCCACAGGGGTCTGTTTTGGGACTGTCCCTGTTCAATATCTTCATTAATGACTTAGATATTGACATAGAAAGTATGCTTATTAAGTTTGCGGATGATACCAAACTGGGAGGGATTGCGACTGCTTTGGAAGACAGGGTCATAATTCAAAATGATCTGGACAAATTGAAGAAATGGTCTGAGGTAAACAGGATGAAGTTTAACAAAGACAAATGCAAAGTGCTCCACTTAGGAAGAAAAAATCAGTTTCACACATACAGAATGGGAAGAGACGGTCTAGGAAGGAGTACAGCAGAAAGAGATCTAGGGGTTATAGTGGACCACAAGCCAAATATGAATCAACAGTGTGATGCTGTTGCAAAAAAAGCAAACGTGATTCTGGGATGTATTAACAGGTGTGTTGTGAGCAAGACATGAGAAGTCATTCTTCCGCTCTACTCTGCTCTGGTTAGGCCTCAGCTGGAGTATTGTATCCAGTTCTGGGCACCACATTTCAAGAAAGATGTGGAGAAATTGGAGAGAGTCCAGAGAAGAGCAACAAGAATGATTAAAGGTCTTGATAACATGACCTATGAAGGAAGGCTGAAATAATTGGGTTTGTTTAGTTTGGAAAAGAGAAGACTGAGAGGGGACATGACAGCAGTTTTCAGGTATCTAAAAGGGTGTCATAAGGAGGAGGGAGAAAACTTGCTCAGCTTAGCCTCTAAGGATAGAACAAGAAGCAATGTGCTTAAACTGCAGCAAGGGAGGTTTAGGTTGGACATTAGGAAAAAGTTCCTAACTGTCAGGGTGGTTAAACACTGTAATAAATTGCCTAGGGAGGTTGTGTAATCTCCATCTCTGGAGATATTGAAGAGTAGGTTAGATAAATGTCTATCAGGGATGGTCTAGACAGTATTTGGTCCTGCCAAGCGGGCAGGGGACTGGACTCGATGACCTCTCGAGGTCCCTTCCAGTCCTAGAATCTATTAATCTACTTAGTAAACTAGAGTGTTCTAATATACAAAGCAAGAACATGATTTTCAATCACTTTAAAAATAATGTTTAGAGGTTTTATACACTGAAAGGGTAGGAAATAAAGTGGGGTAATTACTTGCCTTCAATTTTTTGCAAGACCACTTCCTTTTGTCAGATTACTGCAGAACAAATATTAAACCCAATGCATTAAGGGCATGACTTATATATATCCACTTACAAGGGCAGCTTGCTCAATTAAAAATCCCCTTTGAAAAGCAAGTGACTTTAAATTTCTGAAATATTATTCCAGCCACCTCCACAGCAATGATAAATTCTTCTGTCCAGTAGATCTAATCTATAATATGTTAGTTACATCTGTTGTTTTGTCTCTTTCTTTCTGATAGCCAGAGCAGTGCAATGGCTGCTTGCTAGAAAATATAGCCAAGTGAATGCTTCCACCCTGTATCTGTCCACATTAAACTGGTGAAAAATATGGACCTTAATATAGCTGTTGCTTACATTCTCTCAGATAGTGGTGAAAGTGGGTAAGTATTTGACTCCCTATTACCCACATTTATCAATGAATATCTTAAGTTATATACCCTTGGATTTGCCCAATGTAAATCATAGAAATGTAGGGCTAGAAGGGATCTCAGGGATTGTCAAGTCCAGCCCCCTGTGCTAAGGGAGGACCAAGTAAACCTTAACCATCCCTAACCTGTTCTCAAAATCTCTAATGATGGGGATTCTACAACCTCCCTTGGAAGCCTGTGTTAGAGCTTAACTACTTACAAAGGTGTTCACTCACTGCAGGAGCACCTCCTCATGACCAGGTATGGCACAGTAGCTGTCTTTCACTCTGGTGCTCCCTGCCAACGGTTGCTCCACCACAGCAGTGGTCTCTCTTCCAAAATTCAGCCCTCCACCCAGGTCAAAATATTTACATCTCCCCTTTCAGGGTAACATGATTAACAAAAAAAAAAAAAAAAAAAAGGCAACAGATAATTCCTAGACCTTATGTCAGGTGTCTGGCCTGAACTCTGGGCTCATGCTACTTTGCCAGTGCCTCCCTCCAGCCCGGGGGCACTGTTGTTAGCACTCAAGATCTACTCTCTGACTCCTTGCTACTGCCTTGGACCACTTCCTACCTCTTCTATCCTCCAGAGAATCATTGCAGACTCTGTCCCTAGCAGAAAAGAGCTACAGGGATTCCTGGCTTTACAGTCACAACCCAGCTCCTCCCCAGATGGGATTCATTATCAATTAAAGCTGGCTTTCTCTCTATTGCAGGTGTTGCCACATATGTTAATTGGCCTCTCAGGTCCACATTAACCAATTCAAGGACTGTGAGGGGTACACACCCCATCACGCTACCTGTATAGTGAGAAATCTTCCTTGCTGCAGTTTAAGCCCCCTGCTTCTTGTCCTACCTTGAGTGGACATGGAGAAAAATTGATCACCATCCTCTTTATAACAGCCTCTAACATATTTGAAGACTGTTTCAGGTCCCATCTCAGTATTCTTTTCTCAAGACTAAATATGCCCAGTTTTTTAACCTTTTCCCTTAGGTCAGGTTTTCTAAACTTTTAGCTTTTCTGATGCTCTTCTCTGGACTATCTCCAATTTCCCCCCATCTTTCTTACAGATTGGCACCCAGAACTGGATACAGTACTCCAACTGAGGCTTCACCAGTGTCAAACAGAGTGTGACAGTTACCTCCCATGTGTTACTATTCAACTTCTGTTAATACCCTCCAGAATATTAGCCTTCTTCACAACTGCATTACATTGTTGACTCAAATTCAGTTTGTGATTCATTATAACCCCCAGATCCTTTTCAGCCATACTGCCTACCCTGTTACTCCCCCTTTTATAGTTGTATATTTGATTTTTCCTTTCTAAGTGTAGTACTTTGCACTTGTCTTTAATGAATTTCATCTTGTTGATTTCAGATCAATTCTCTAATTTTCCAAGGTTGTTTTAAATTCTAATTCTGTCATCCAAAGTGCTTGCAACACCTCCCATCTTGGTGTAATCCACAAATTTTATATGCAGACTGTCCACTCCATTATCTAAGTATAATGAAAATATTGACCAGTACTGGACCTATGGCAGACCCCTCTGAAAATCCACTAGATAGTCCCTCCTATGTTGATAGCAAACCATTGATAACTACTCTTTGAGAATAGTTTTTCAAGCAGTTTTGCACACACTTTATAGTAATTTCATCTGGACCACATTTCCCTACTTTGCTTATGAGAATGTTATGTGGGAGTGTGTGAAAAGTCTCACTAAAAATCAAGATATATCATATCTACTTCCCACCATCCAGTAGGCCAGTACCCCTGTCAAAGAAGGAAATTAAGTAGGTTTGACATGAGTTGTTCTTGACAAATATATGCTGGCTGTTCCTTATAACCTTATTATCCTCTAGGTGCTTACAAATTGCTTGTTTAATAATTTGCTTCAGTCGCTTTCCAGATATTGAAGTCAGAGTGGCTGGCCTATAATTCCCCAGGTCCTCTTTGTTCCCTTTTTTAAAAACACTATGTTTACCCTTCTCCAGGTATCTGGGACCTCACCAGTCCTCCATTAATTCAAAGATAATTGCTAACAGTTCCAAGATTGCTTCAGCTAGTCACCGTGGAAACAGTTGGTACTTTTAGTATGGGTATGTAAATATTTCTGTGTGTTTGAATTGAGTTTATTAATTTACAATAACTGAAAGACTTTTGGCCATATTTTAAGAAAAAATATGGCTTGTCCCATGTTACTATTTCTGGTGAACACAAACCAAATTTGAAATCTGTCAGTGAAGAGAAATCTCAAAGGGCCAAATTTTCAAAAGGAAGACACCAGGATCAACTTACAAAGAAGTGTGCATGAAGAAGATACAATTGCTTACATTATCACAACTGTATTTTTGTGCATGGACATCAGTCCTCCATTGCTGAAAATGTGTCCAAAATATTCATGATACTACAATCGAAAAAATTGCTTCATAGGATAAACAAAAGTTCTGATAAACAGCTACTGGTTTGCTAACCAAAAATCAAATAAAGATCCATTAAGCTGATTTTTTGTTGTTGTTGTGGTTCAAGGTGAACATTTTGCACAGCTCTATGGCAGTTTAATGGATGGCTCCCTATTCACACTGTAGTTATCCCAATCTTTCTGAATCACCTACAGTACCAGTAAAGCAGGTTTAAGAGCATAGCCAGCAATTAAAAGTTGTATAGCCACACCAACTGATTCATTTCATCCTGCCTGCTGTATATCTATGAACTCCCACTGTAGGTCTGCTTATACACAGAATGAACCCTTATGCCACAGCTGCAGCTATATGAAAATATCAAGAAGTATGTTAATACATGGCTATTTAATGAAGCCAACTCAATTCTATTCCGAGGATATTAAAGTTTTGCACAGAAGTACATGACACAAGCTTGCCTCCACCCCCAGCTTAGTGGTAACACAATAGTCTCATTTTTGTTGGAAATGTCGATCTGAGCTTTTTCCCCATATGCTGTATAAAGTGCTACCAATAATAGATGTTGATGGGAAAATAGCTGATGGCTTTTTTCCAGTTTTCATTCTGGCTAATATTGTTTAATGCATTTTCATGTCTGCTTTAAAAGTGTTTTCTGTCTGTACACTAAGTTTCATTGAAGCCTTGTTTATAACTGCATACAGTATGAAAATACTTCAGGTCTGGGGGGAGTCTGAGAGCTGGCAGTGCAACAGACCACAAAAGAACAGCCATGTTTAAAAACAAACTAAACCGTATAAAGCACCCATAAATATCAATTTTCAACTTATTTAAAAGAACAGAAAAACATTGCATTTCACCCAGAAGACATCTGTGTACCATGGACATTTGTACCTGCTTCACATATAACTAGCAAAATGGCTGCAAGGAAAGTAATTTTCATACTTGATGAATACTACACAGCCCTCCATCCATATGCAGTTTCCAATTATATCGATGAGAGTTCTCAGGGCAGAATATGTCCTTCAATGCATTTTAAAAACTGCCAATGTCATGAGATTGCCTGGTGTGCAAAGTTATTAGCCCACGCCAGAGACCCTATCCTTCTTTCATATTTTACAGTAGTATCAAACAGATTTACCAAAATAATTGGATTATTATAAGGACAGTGAACTATTGCAATAGAAATTGGATGAGACTAAAAATCTGAAATAAATCTTCATTTAGTGGGAGTTCGTTGAATTAGAAGAGTCTGGAACAATCTTTGCAAAGTGAATGTGGGAAGTGATGCATAAGAAATAATTTTTACTTGCCTGACATTTTTAATTCAGTTCAGAGTGAAGATAATAAAAGTTTTTACATTCTCTGGACAGTCTTGATTTCATATAAGCTCTCTTTACCAGTAATATGATTCTAGATGGGTTGAAAATGGGTGCCAGGATCAGACTCCATCCTGCTATTAGCTTTCAAAAACAATTGTTATGGAAATAGTTAAGACTCATTTCAAGAGTAATCTAGAAACTTCAGTTTGTTGAAAACTGCGAAGAAAGTCACCAAATTTGTTAAAGTGAAGATGTCTGAAATGTCAGAAAGCTACTTTCCTAACATTAGGACATTGTGACTTTAATGAGCTCATTAAACTAAACAGGGATGTGACTACAGTCACTGTAATGTTATTGATATTTTTATGTTTGGTTTTCTTTGTGAACTACCTCCCAAGCATTTTTATGTTTTCTCACTACTATATTGTAACTGACAAAATATCATAAAGGAGGGTTCAGGAAATTATGTGGATATTAAGGCTGTCTGAAAAATGGAACTAAATTTCATGAACATCTTCTAAACATTTTCTTTCCATTCATCAAAATTTTTGGAGCAGCTCCAACTGACAGGATTTGAGCTTTATTTATATTTTGTATATTGTGTTCTCAGAGTTGGGAGACTGTCTTTGTCAATTATTAGCCATCTATAAAACTATTTAGGACTTGATCCCTGCATTCTTTGAACACTGAAACTCCCAATTAAATTGCTTTGCTTTCCCAAACTCCTGTTGACCTCTATTTCATCTGCCAGTGGGCATTCTTCTTGAATAGCACTCCAGAGCATATGGATAGATATGTATCACAGCACACAACAAAGGGCTTAAGCTCACTGGTGATGATACAGGTCATACACTGTCATGATGAAAATTATTGTACCATATTCACAAAGCACTTTAGCTAATGCTGGTATGAACAATGATGATCATGTTGTACCCAGTCTGTGGACTGCACATTTTGTGCTTATAAGAATTTGACTTTAAAAATGGACAATTTTAATATTTGTGAGATAATATCTTGTAATGGACTATTGTAGCCATGCTGGTCACAGGATATGCGAGAGGCAAGATAGGTGAGGTAATAACTTTTATTGGACAACAATACTCCAAACAAACTTTCAATATTGCCAACCCCAAATTTTCAAAAATTAACAGATTGGCTGAAAGTTGGGGGTGACATCATATTGTCAATCTACCCTCCAACAATCATTTGATTAAAAAAAATCATTAGTTATAAGTCATATTGGACATAAAATGCAGCACACACAAAAGTGTCAACTTGCCTAGTTAGTTAGGATAATAAATAAGTTAAGGTCTTTAATGATACTATATTAATGATACTCTGAGTGTACCTTTTGATGTTCATTTTCCCTACCCACTGAAAGACACAGGGAGCTCCTCCCATCTGCCGAAGTCAGTTATTATAAATGAGGTTACTCAGTCATGAGGTTATTTTTTTTCACAAGAAACAAAGGATGATTTGCATGTGCAAATATGTGAACCAAAAGCATTGTTATGTGTCTTTGCAGATACCAAATTTGAGCAAACAAATGGAGACTTTCAACATCTTAGTACAGATGTATAAATACCTGCACATTTTCTGCATTCCAAGTCAGAATTAACACTTTGAAAATTGGTATTGTAGGTCGGGCATGGTGTGTGGTGAAAATATTTGCAAGTTGTATTTGTTAAAAGGTAGGATAGTTTCAACCCAAAATACAATCCACTTTATCCCAGAAGGAGATCAGGAGCCCAGTTTCAATGACTTCACACAAAGAACATATTGATTTATTACCACTTTATCATCACATTTAACGAGATTTGGCTTGATAACTTGTAATAACTTAATTTTCCAAAAAGAAAAAAAAAATGAAGCTACCTTGAGCTTTGTCAGTAAATTTCATAAAAGCTTAGTAACTTGCCATTTACTGCATGTGCCTGCCTTTGATATAGCAGTTCTACCCCAAAAATATTTATTTTCCCCACATAACTGTCCAATAATTTTCGTCCATTTTAAAACAATTTATGTTAGTCGCTCCTTTTATTGCCCTTGGTAGTTTGTTGCATACATTATAGTATCCCAGTAGCAACACTATATTCAAGGCTGTGTCAGGATTTTTATTGTAAAACCCTATTTCCAAGAGTTTATAGCTTAGGAAAAGATCCTTTGGGGAGGACACAATGGTAGTAACAGTTTTTCAGGTAACAAGTGATTTATTCTTTTAAAATTGGTAGGTTTTTATTGGCACAAATCTTTTATTCTGAGCATAATTCTGCTACTCTTACTCATGTAGAGTAGTAACCTTTCATCTTCTGTAAGTCCACTTATTTCAGTGGGACTTCGTGCAAATGAAGATAATACTCCACAGAATCGTGTCTTTTATGCTTGACAAGTAGAAAAAAAAATAAAACAGGCAAACTTCCTGATTATGGAAATTCATGTGGACAGTTATACCTTATAAGATACATGTAGTGATGATTAGTATTCAAATAAATTAAAGATATACTTTAACAATAACATTATTTATAAACTAAGTGATTTGGCTCTGGCACACAACTAAAGGATTAATTTATCTCAGGGTTGAGGTGGGCCAGGATAAAAGTAACTTAAGGGACTTACTAGTATACAGGGCCATTACCTCTGGAAATTTGACCCTAGTTGATCAAATTAAAAAAGTCATATGGTTTGAAAAACAAACAAACAAGCAGCTAATCCTAAAAGCTCCTGCATGTAGTACTATTAGAATCAATTAGACCAAGCACTATGTTCTGATAGAAGGATTAGCAAGACAGAGCTAAGAGCTGGTTCTGGTTGAAAGTTGTAAATGCTTGCTTACAAGTTATTTTAGGTAAAAATGTCAACAGTTACAATTAAGATTAGTAAGATTAGTTAATACTGTAGGACTAAGCAGGGACCATTTCATAAGCATTCTCATTAACAGTAGCAAATTGTTTTAGTGAATCAGGACATAAATGTCATTCAACTGAGATGATGAGTATGATAGATTTGGAGATAGATTTCTTTATTGCTGAATCAATACTTACATAAGAACGTAAGAACATAAGAAAGGCCGTACCGGGTCAGACCAAAGGTCCATGTAGCCCAGCATCCTGTCTACCGACAGTGGCCAATGCCAGGTGCCCCAGAGGGAGTGAACCTAACAGGCAATGATCAAGGCATCTCTCTCTTGCCATCCATCTCCATCTTCTGACAGACAGAGTCTAGGGACACCATTCCTTACCTGTCCTGGCTAATAGCCATTAATGGACTTAACCACCATGAATTTATCCAGTTCTCTTTTAAACTCTGTTATAGTCCTAGCCTTCACAACCTTCTCAGGTAAGGAGTTCCACAAGTTGACTGTGCGCTGCGTGAAGAAGAACTTCCTTTTATTTGTTTTAAACCTGCTGCCTATTAATTTCATTTGATGACCCCTAGTTCTTGTATTATGGGAATAAGTAAATAACTTTTCCTTATCCACTTTCTCCACATCACTCATGATTTTATATACCTCTATCATATCCCCCCCTTAGTCTCCTCTTTTCCAAGCTGAAGAGTCCTAGCCTCTTTAATCTCTCCTCATATGGGACCTGTTCCAAACCCTTAATCATTTTAGTTGCCCTTTTCTGAACCTTTTCTAGTGCCAGTATATCTTTTTTGAGACGAGGAGACCACATCTGTACGCAGTATTCGAGATGAGGGCGTACCATCGATTTATATAAGGACAATAATATATTCTCAGTCTTATTCTCTATCCCCTTTTTAATGATTTCTAACATCCTGTTTGCTTTTTTGACCGCCTCTGCACACTGCGTGGACATTTTTAGAGAACTATCCACGGTGACTCCAACATCTTTTTCCTGACTTGTTGTAGCTAAATTAGCCCCCACCATATTGTATGTATAGTTGGGGTTATTTTTTCCAACGTGCATTACTTTACATTTATCCACATTAAATTTCATTTGCCATTTTGTTACCCAATCACTTAGTTTTGTGAGATCTTTTTGAAGTTCTTCACAGTCTGCTTTGGACTTAACTATCTTTAGCAGTTTAATATCATCTGCAAACTTTGCCACCTCACTGTTTACCCCTTTCTCCAGATCATTTATGAATAAGTTGAATAGGATCGGTCTGAGGACTGACCCTTGGGGAACACCACTAGTACCCCTCTCCATTCTGAGAATTTACCATTTATTCCTACCCTTTGTTCCCTGTCTTTTAACCAGTTCTCAATCCATGAAAGGACCTTCCCTTTTATCCAATGGCAGCTTAATTTACATTTACCTTCCCTTTTATCCAATGGCAGCTTAATTTACAGGTGACCTCCCTTTGGTGAGGGACCTTGTCAAAGGCTTTCTGGAAATCTAAGTACACTATGTCCACTGAATCCCCCTTGTCTACATGTTTGTTGACCCTTTCAAAGAATTCTAATAGATTAGTAAGACACGATTTCCCTTTACAGAAACCATGTTGACTATTGCTCAACAGTTTATGTTTTTCTATGTGTCGGACAATTTTATTCTTAACTATTGTTTCGACTAATTTGCCCCGTACAGACGTTAGACTTACCGGTCTGTAATTGCCGGGATCACCTCTAGAGCCCTTTTTAAATATTGGCATTACATTAGCTAACTTCCAGTCATTGGGTACAGAAGCCAATTTAAAGGACAGATTACAAACCATAGTTAATAGTTCCACAACTTCACATTTGAGTTCTTTCAGAACTCTTGGGTGAATGCCATCTGGTCCCGGTGACCAATTACAATTGACGTGCTGTCAATGAAAGAGACACGGAGTGTAAAAACTGTCTTTTTCCTTATATATTCCTTGACATTTGGTTTGCTCAGTGTCAGTGGATGACCATAGCTAATCAGAGAGACAAGGTAGGTGAGGTAATATCTTTTATTGGACCAACTTCTGTTGGTAGAAGGAACAAGCTTTCAAACTACATACAGTTCTTCTTCAGATCTGGGGGAAGAAATCAGAGTGTCTGAGCTAAATACAAGTTGTGACAGATTGTTAAGCATGAGGGTAACACATCTGTCCCAACTTGGCCTCAGCTCAGACACTCTGATTTCTTTCCCCAGGCCTGATGAAGAACTCTGAAGTTTGAAAACTTGTACCTTCTACCAGTAGAAGTTGGTCCAATGAAAAATATTACCATACTTACCTTGTCTCTCTCACATCCTGGTGCAAACATTGGTACAACATCACTGCAAACAAAAAACATAGCTAATCAGTCATTTTAAAATTTTCTCTTTCAGAATGCTCCATTTACTCCAGTTGAGACTGGATCAACACCAGAAGATAGTTTGGCCTAAATGGAAAGTTAATAGTATTAGATTTTTCGATACACTTATGCAACTGGATTTGTTCTTAGATCTTTGTTCTGATCTGAAGAGAACTGTACGATAATCTCCCACATAATGCTGAGCATTCATCAGAAATCTACAGTTAAAGCCAATGTGATAGCAGGATTACATACACCAAAAACTGCTTCAGACACTTTTTTCCCTTAGTTCTGTAACAGAAGTTGGTAATAAAGTCTGCTCTTAGTTCGGTGCTGCACTGACATTATCGATGGTACTGATGCACAAATATAGAACTAAACAAAAAGTGCCAGTTTGAAAATTAAGAAAGGAAAATAGCAAATGTTTACCAAATGGAAAAGAAAATGACGGACATTTTTCCCCTAAGCACATGTGCATATGTATGTACACACAATATTTTATTAATATTTGATTCTGGTCTTCTACATTTTTAAAAATGTTATTCTCTTTTGTTCTCATTGTCAATAGAAAGTCAAATACTCTTAAAGCATCTCTCGACTCTGTTCTCTTAAAAATTTTATAAGGTTGCCCTTTGTCCTTTGTTCCTTTTTTTAACTGCTAAAAACAAAAATCTACGTTCTCTAACCTTTCAGAGAAAATAAGAACTTTCAGTGACTCTCTCATTTTGCCTGCCTTCTATTGTATTTTCTCCAATTATATAACCTACTTTTTTATAATTATGCCTCAAACATCTCTCATTGCAAATTAACTTTTGTATAGATCCTTTGCCAAACCACTTTGTATAGCACATCTCATCACAAAATAATTACTTTTTAATTTGAAATGAAAATAATTCCTCTCCCATATAAATTTCCATAGTATCACATGAAATAATTTTTCTCTGTACCCCCATTTCTTCCTTACATTATTCTCTGATAAATATATAAAAACATCCCCTTACTTTAGTATCCTTTTTCTACTATATAAATATCCTATTTTCTTTACATGGATAACCAGCAACCTGAAAAGCTGGCTTGACTGGTTGATAAAGAACCTTCTTTTGAACGTGGATATTGAGGATAGCTGAAGGTTAAGCAATATAAGTGAAACCTATATGGAAAATATTATCTCAGGGACAGCCGTCAAGATATTCTTAATATCACGTATGTATTTGTGGCCTCCCTCTGGAGGGGAGGGACCATTACACTCCCTTTGGAGGGCGGAGCCTAGATCGCCCCACCCCCTCACCAGAAGTACCGGGGCATGGACAGAAGTATAACAGGCAGGCCCTAAAGCACAGTTGGGGCAGAGCTTGAGGAGGAGAAGGACACTCCGCCTGTTCTGCAGCATCCCAGAGAGGAACCTACTCCTGGCTGTTCCTGATCCCCAGACGCCAACGAGGACCGGCCTGGGGTGCCTGCCACCATGTACCCCGAGGAGTCGGAAGAGGTCTGGAGGCCACAGGTATCAAACCCTGGGTAGGTAGAAAGTGGCCCGGGGCAGCCACAGAGCCAGGTGTGGCTCAGTCAGTGTGTTGCGGCTGGATCCTGCCCCTGCCAGGGCCCTGGGCTGGGACGCGGTGGAGTAGGGTGGGCCCGCACCCCCCTGCCACCCCACCCTGAGGTTGCTGACTCCCTACATTGTGCAGGGAAGCTCTAGCCCTGAAGAAGTAGCCTCCCTTACCAACTCCCTTATGGACTGTTTGCTTTGCTGTCTGCCTGAGCCCCACCCAGGCTACAGACAGTCCTGAGACTGTTTTGCTTGCTGGCAACCTGAGCCTCCTCCAGCCCAGAACCCCAGCTCAGTTATATACTCTGTTTAAGGGCTGACAGCTTGAGCTGCCAAACCCAGGCTAAAGCCTGACTGTGATTATTGGTCGCCCAGCCCTACTGTGGGCTGTTGGCTGTCCTGCAGACTCTTGTCCTGGCCAGACAGGTCCAGACTGAGCAGCCTCCCTCCCCATGGGAGAGCGAGGGACCATTACAACTTGTTTCTCTTTTGGAGTGCGGGGGATTATCCATTATCCATCACTTAACAATTTGCTTTGAGTTTATTATTATTTTATAGTCTGACTACTTGACAGAACTGGTCAAAAAGTTCAGAAACTGGAAATTGATAGAAAATGCAAGGAAACATTCTGTGAATTTAACTCCATCCTTCACTGCTCTGGGGTTTCCAATCTGTTGTAGCACTTCATTAGGAAGATCTTCTTGACATGAATGTACATGAATTCTAAATAGGCAGATCAAATCAGGTAAAACAACCCAGGCCTTTTTTCAAAAGGTGAAATCCTGACCCTATTCAAGTCAATTCCATTAACTTGAATGGTCTAGGATTTTACCCCAAATATTTTGAGGTTTGCTCATCACTACTACAAACACTATAACGTCAGATTCTCAGGAACTAAGCTCAGCATTATAGACATAATAATACTAGGTTTATTTTGTTTCATTTTGATGTACTTTATCTTCCTATTTACTAAAAAGAATACATGATAATTTTATTATTAAGAGACTTAGAAACCCACTAAAATAGAGAGCATTTGCCAGGCTTTTAATGCATTAAGTACTGTGATGATTCTGATTCCTTAATATTTCTGTAAATGGAGATGTCATCAATGTTTCTTGTCATTTGCATTGATTATTCCATTTGGATACAAAGCTCAACTGCTGGGAGGTTTCTTCTACTTGATTTATTATGGATTTTTTCTACCAGGTCACTATCACAGAGCAATCTGGATAACTTCGTAAACTGGGTGCAAGCTAACAACATGTGTTTCAATATGGACAGATGTAAGGCCACATAGCTAAAAACGAGAATGCAAGGCCATATTTACAGGATGGGGAACTTTATCCTGGCAACAACACCTCTGAAAAAGAGATACGGGGGTTATAGTGGATAATCAGCTGGACATGAGCTTCTAGCATTAACAAAAGGGCTAATGCAATCCTTGGATGTATAAATAGGGGAATATCAAGTAGGACTGGGAATGGAGGTTAACATATGTGGCACTGGTATGACTGCTACTGGAATGCGTTGTCCAATTCTGGTGTCCACTGTTCAAAAATAATGTAGAAAAATTGGAGACAGTTCATAGAAGAGACATGAAAAATTATTAAAGAATTAGAAAACGTGGCTTATAGTGAGGGACTCAAAAGTTCAGTATAGTTAGCTTATCAAAGAGAAGGTTAAGAAGTCACTTGATCACATATATAAATACCTATAATGGAAACAAAAATTTGATAAGGGGCTTTTCAGTCTAGCAGACAAATATGTAACAAAATCCAATTACTTGAATTTGAGACTAGAAAATTCAGACTAGAAATAAGTTGCAATTTTTTAAACAGTGAGGGTGATTAACCATTGGAACAACTTACCAAGGAACATTGTAGAGTCTCCATCACTGGAAATTTTTAAATAAAAATTACATTTTTTCCAAGAAGATATGGTCGATTTCAACCATTGTTGCCCTGGATTTGAGGGTATGCAGTGGGTCAACTCTTGAAAACCTTGGTGGTTGAAAAACCTTGAATCTAGACACCTCTAATATTAAAAGTTTAAAAAGTAATAATCCAGTAAGGGTCATTATGACCTATGCATTTTATAAAAGTTAGTTATAAAAAAATTATTAATAAAGTATACTGTAAAGCAGTCCTCTGAAGCCACCTTAAGCGACGTTTTTCCTGACACTTTTTTCTCCCTGGCTGGTAAGCAACTGGTCACTGTGAACTTGCTGTTAATTACTCAATACCATTCCAAATGTTAGGTAAATATCTGGGATGTTCTAAACGTATTGCTTATGTCTCTGTGTGCTTAAAATCTAATAAACTGCAGTGTTAGACAAAAGCACGCTTGCTTGTATCTAATCCTTGATCAGAGAGAATTGCTGTGTTCCTATTAATTTATTCCTAATATCACCTGCAGTAAAATAATTAAGTTGTCCCTGCTGTGGGTTCTAAAAACCCCAGGTAGCACCATCACTATTGGACTCGAATCAGGAATTAATTCGGAGAAGTCCTTAGGGCTGTGTTATGCAGGAAGTCAAACTAGATGATCATGGTTGACTGAATAGTTTATAGCCACCAACAATTATAATTCCTCAATACTTAGTTTATATTCTCTCGCTCTGCCCTGTATCTTTCAGGTAATATAACAATGCCTTTTTAAAAATATCCCATTTCCTTAAGACAGCTGAATTACTCAGAAAGCTTTTCCCTTTCTTTATCAAAGCCCTTAAATGCCCACAAAATGTCCTTTCTTCCACCTTATATGGTCCATCTTTGTGTCTATTTATTTAAAAAAGATATTTGTTTAAGCCACAATGACCATTTAGTACTTTAAACAAAAGCACTTCATTAGTCCTATCCAGGCCCTGAAGTATGTCATTTTCATCAACTCTCGGAAACGGTTTAAAAAGTCTTATTCCTCTTTTTTCCTTAATTCAATTTTTTTTTGCCATTCCTCTTTTAATTTTTTCTGTATTATACTTTTGAATTCCTGTTTATTTAAGAGTATTTCCATGTCAACCTTTCCATTTCTTAGAGTGTTTTTAGCCTCTTTGTCCGCCATTTTGTTCCCTGTTATCCCAATACATGCTGGGATGCAACCTAATATTACAGGTATCACCATCTGTACTAACTCTTATTAGAAATTTAATTTTATTGACTAAATAGCTTCTACATACCGAAATACCCCTTTTAATTGCCATAAGGCCTGAGACTGAATTTAAAAAAAGGCTGCTGCTGCTGCTGCTGCTGGGCGTACATCCCAGTTCAATGCTACCATTATTGCTACTAGTTCGGCTGTCACAACAGGTACATAATCGGCTATTCTTTTAGATGTAGTTATTACCAATTTTGTTATACAATATGTCATCCCTATGCTTCCAGTATTTTCTTCTTTGGACCTATCTGTATACATTTTACAAATCTATTCCATTTTTCATCTATATACTGGTATACTTCATTTTTAAAACATCACTTTGATTTTCGTCATTACTCACTAATCGGAAAGTTTCTGCTAAAACTTCTGCTTTCTCATTTTCAGAACTTCTAACCATGTTGTCAATACCAATTGGACATGGGACATAACTATTCTTAGTCTGAATTCCATTCATTCTTCTAATTTGTGTGTATATTTTTTGATGTCTTGATATCTTTATTGATCCACCCACAGTATTTCCTCCAACTCTCTTTCTTTGATTTTTTTAACAGTTCTTTGTGCTATTGCCTTTCTTCTTTTATAATTGATGAGGTCTTCAATATTCCTTAGTTTTTCCTTTTTTTAAGCTTTGTTCTTTTCTTTAATTGCCATTGTGAACTTCTCATTGCACCATGGCAGTGCATTTTTAGTTTGGTGGTACTTCAATATCCTAAGTATAGCTACAAGTGCTGCTATTAATCCAGTGATTCCCAGACTGTGGGTCATGATCTGAGATAAGGTCCCACTTTCAGCAGATGGGGTTGCGGTAATTCCTAGTGAGCAGAGGATGCCATTTTGCTCTTCACAGCATGATCTAGCATGTACAATGTGTGCAAAGTCAAGATGCATGGAGGACACCATTTGGCTCTACCAAATGGCATCCTCTGCAGTGTGACCTCGCATGCACCATAGGTAAAAGGTCACTGTGCTGAGGATGCCATTTTGTGGAGCACAATGTTGTCCTCCATATGGCATGACTTTGCACATATAGTGTGTGCAAGGTCATGTTATGTGGAGGATGCCATTTTTCTTTTCAAAATGGTGTCCTCCATGCTGTCTGGGGTCCCGGCTGGAAATACTTCATTAAAATGGGGTCATGCCAGCAAAAAATTTGGGAACCCCTGTATTAATCTCTTTATTACATTATTGTTGTAATTCTCTATGTCATCACTCACACAATGATTATTCACAAATTCAGTTCATTTACTAAAAGCTCACAGACAGCTTTCTTAAAATTCCAGGTGGGTAATTTTTCAGTATCTTCAACCTTATCTTGCCTTTGAAAAGTAATACATCTAGGGAAATAATCACTCCTCATTCCTTCTTCCTTATTTATTTCCCAGGTGCATTTACTTGCAATGTCTGCTGTTATAATTCCCAGGTCTAAGCAGGAACAATTACTATCTGCTGCATTAAATCTAGTTGGGGTGCCATTGTTTAAAACCAGTCGGTTGTTTTCGTCAATGAACTTTTCTAAGCATGCACCATTTTTATCAATTGTTTCACTTCTCCACAATTTATTATGACTATTTAGGTCACTGCATATAATATATGGTATTTTAGCACTCTTTACTGTTTCCTGTAGTGCCAAACTTTCTAATTTCCCACAAGGGTTATAGAGATTAGAAACCCTTATATTTCTCTTCTGCATTTGGATCTCAACAGCATTATATACTAGGCTTACTTCTTTGTTCTCTACTGCTATGTACTTTAATTTTTCCCTTATGAAAGTACAAAGCCTCCTCCGCTTACTAGTTTTTGGCCTCACCAAAAGGCAATATACCCTGAAATTTTAAAAACAAGCTTGTCAACTAACCAATATTTGTGAACACATATGATATCTGGCTTAGTTTTCATTTCCAGGATATTTTCTTTTAGTTCTTGACCATGTGCTATCAAACTTGTGTTCCCCATATTTCACCACTAACCTCATTCAAAATTACATGAATATGATCCATTCACAAATTGCTAACACACAAATATTTTTCTGCTGCCTTTGCTATAATTTTCATTTTTTTTCTGATTTTTCCCCAGTTTGTGGAGTACAATTTATCACTTCTATCATAAATGCAATAACCTTCTTTTTTTCACTACTAGTACATCATCTCCTATTTCTTCTGCAGTGTTTATCATAATCTGAATAGAGTGAGGCTGTGTTTGCAGTTCCCCTTTTCCTGTGCTTTCCTTCTGTACCTGATGCTTTAAAAGTCTTCTTACATCTTCCGCATAAGATATGTTATTAACAATTTTTGTCTTCTGTATCTCTTTAGCTTGTCTTGTCACAATACACACTCTCTATGCTGGACTGTGATTACCACCACAGTTATTATATTTGACCTCTGTCCCTTCTACACAATTTTCACAGGAAGCCTCTCCCCCACCTTTACCACATCTTGTTTTCCCTTTACAAACAGTATAACTTATAACACCGTAGGGGAGGGCGGATATATGGCTTGGTTCTGAATACCATTGAAACCCTGTTACTTTCTCAGGTAGAGTCTCTCCCTTAAATGTAATAAGTACAACTGTTGATGACTGGCTTTCTCCTCCTCATTTACTAATTAGTCACTTACTTACTATGACTTTGGCTACACTAGAGAGCTTACCATGGCATAGCTGCAAAGATGCAGCTACACCGCTATAAGCTCATTAGTGTAGCCACTCTAAGCTAACAGGAGAGAGCTCTCCTGTAGACTTAATTAATCCACCCCAATGAGCGATGGTAGCTATGTTGGCAGGAGAAGCTCTCCTGCTGATATAGCTCTGTCCACACGGGTGCTTAGGTCAGTGTAATTTATTTCACTCAGGCTTATTCACACTCCTGAGCAACCTAAATTATACCCACATAAATGGTAGTGGGTATAGCCTAAAACTTTATCTTCTCCAGTGCTTTTGATTTTCTCATCATTGGTCAGTTCTAATGGCACTCCATATATTATTCCCTTAATTTCAGTCAAATGCTTTATTAGCAAGTAACTTATTTTAACTTTCCCTAGCATTTTCATTTTAGCAGTTTATCAGCTCACTCTTTATTTGTACATGCAACTAAAATATCCCCATCTCACAGAGTCCTGGCTTTTGCAATATCCTCTACACATTTTCTAATCCAGTCAGCTACTTTCACAGGATCAACATCACCTAATCTTATTTCTTTGGGATTTTACAATTATAGCATTTTGATTTATTTCCTTCCTCGGCTTTGCTTTCCTCCCCACACCCTGATATCATCATCATCTGATTCTTCTTCTACTCTTTTCTCTACCCCCACCCCTACCCCACTTTATATCCATTCTTCCTATTTAATAGACTTTTCTTCTATTTTGAGAGTGACTTCATTTGAGGTCAGAAAAATCCTCCATCTCCCTCCAGCCCCAGCCAGCCTAGCCAGTCCCCAATGGAGCCACATTCAGCCCTTTTAGCACCTCCCTCCTGGCTTGACACCTACTGAAGTTATAGCAGGGCTGGGCTAATTGAGCCAGCAAGCGCTCATTAACTCCTTCTTGCCAAGTATGCACATCTCATCACAACACGCTCATGCTTTCCAGGGTTCAAACTCTTCAGAAATAGAGTAATCTGTTATAGATGGAGGCCTGACTCGACAAGCAATGTGCTAACACCCGACTGTGTGTAAAGTTTCAGAGTAGCAGCCATGTTAGTCTGTATCCACAAAAAGAACAGGAGAATTTGTGGCACCTTAGAGACTAACAAATTTATTTGAGCATAAGCTTTCATGGACTACAGCCCACTTCATCAGATGCATAGAATGGAACATATAGTAAGAAGATATATATCTATAGATATAGATATATATCTATAGAATCAGATATATAGATATAGATATAGATATACACACACATACAGAGAGCATGAAAAGGTGGAAGTTGCCATACCAACTCTAAGAGTCTAATTAATTAAGACGAGCTATTATCAGCAGGAGGGGGAAAAAAAACTTTTGTAGTGATAATCAAGATGGCCCATTTCAGACAGTTGACAAAAGAGTGTGAGGATACTTAACATGGGGAAATAGATTCAATTTGTATAATGACCCAGCCACTCCCAGCCTCTATTCAAGCCAAAGTTAATGGTATCTAGTTTTCATATTAAATCAAGTTCAGCAGTTTCTCGCTGGAGTCTGTTTTTTAAGCTTTTCTGTTGCAAAATTGCTACCTTAAGGCTGTTAATGAGTGATCAGGGAGGTTGAAGTGTTCTCCTACTGATTTTTGAATGTTATGATTCCTGATGTCAGATTTGTGTCCATTTATTCTTTTGTGTAGAGACTGTCCGGTTTGGCCAATGTACATGACAGAGGGGCATTGCTGGCACATGATGGCATATATCACATTGGTAGATATGCAGGTGAACAAGCCTCTAATGGCATGGCTGATGTGATTAGGTTCTATGATGGTGTGACTTGAATAGATATGTGGACAGAGTTGGCATTGGGCTTTGTTGCAAGGATAGGTTCCTGGGTTAGTGTTTTTGTTGTGTGGTGTGTGGTTGCTGGTGAGTATTTGCTTCAGGTTGGGGGGCTGTCTGTAAGCGAGGACTGGTCTGTCTCCCAAGATCTTTGAGAGTGAGGGATCATCTTTCAGGATAGGTTGTAGATCTTTGATGATGCGCTGGAGAGGTTTTAGTTGGGGGCTGAAGGTGATGGCTAGTGGTATTCTGTTATTTTCGTTGTTGGGCCTGTCCTGTAATATGTGACTTCTGGGTACTCTTCTGGCTCTGTCAATCTGTTTTTTCACTTCAGCAGGTGGGTATTGTAGTTTTAAGAATGCTTGATAGAGATCTTGTAGGTGTTTGTCTCTGTCTGAGGGATTGGAGCAAATGTGGTTGTATCTTAGAGCTTGGCTGTAGACAATGGATCGTGTGGTGTGTCCTGGATGGAAGCAGGAGGCATGTAGGTAAATATAGCGGTCAGTAGGTTTCCGGTATAGGGTGGTGTTTATGTGACCATCGCTTATTAGCATAGTAGTGTCCAGGAAATGGACCACTTGTGTAGATTGGTCTAGGCTGAGGTTGATGGTGGGATGGAAATGTGTTTTTCATATCATTTCATATTTACTTAAGAAGCTACTTCCCTGTCTTACAGTGACACAAAAGTTAAGATCAGCATGAATACTTCAGCTGTCAATTTCTGTGATAAAACTGCAACAAATTCATTCAGCTCAATGGAGTTGTGCCTGGTTATCCCAGGCCTGAATTTGGCCTTATTTTTCAGTAGTATACCTGTGACAGTGGATCTTGGTCCTTCTAATAGTATTTCAGACTTATTTTACAGGCTTCAGAGACATATATGTTCCAGAAGCTAACATCCTGAATTGAGGTTTTTAATTTAATTTTTATGAGACCCTGATGGGGCTCCAGTTGCTAAATATGTAGCAGATGAGCAGCAAAATAACTTAGTCTAACAGCAAAATTATGTGCAAAGAAAATTAATTTTGATCAGCATTTTCTGTATTTTAAATAATGTGACATTCATGGTGGATAGCAGTACCACATACCATCCACCATCAGAGACAGGAAACTGAACTAGGTGGAATGATGAAGTGGCATGGCACTTTCAATGTTTCTATGTAGTTTCTCTACAAAATGACAATTTCCATCTGTGACAATGTAATGAAAATTTGCTATTGTGCCCAGAGGATGGAACTTAAGCATTTTCACTGGTACAGGATGTGTAGTGTTAGAAATGGTGCTATTGCTTCATGAATTTAATTCACATGTTCATAAAGAGTTTACAAACATCATAGTTTGCATGTGAATATTTAAAAAGCAACAAACAAATAGAAAAGATCACAACTGAAATTTAAAAATGAGCAAATCATTTTAGATATGATTAGGACCAATATATCCTTTACAAAAAAAGTTAAATAAAAATTAATCTGAATTTTTTTATCCTATTTGATCACTCTCTGAGATTTGGTATCATCCACAAATATTTGCTAGGACTGGGACCACCATCTAATTATTTTTTTTTATTTTCATTATAACAATCAATATATTCAGTAGGATTTGATTTCTCTGAAAATCATTTTGCCATACCTACTGTACAGATGTATGCACAGAAACACTGCAGTTTTATTGAAAATGCTAAAAGAGAAATCTAAACACAATATAGCATGCTGAATTAATTCTAAGCATATGGTTTATTTATTTATTTTCATTTGCCAGGGAGGATAAACTCATTTAGGTAAACATCTCATTTACAAAAGTGTCCTGGACTAAAACATAAGATATACTTCCTATGAAAATAATATATGCTCGTGTTAGATATACTTAGAACACAATCATTCAGAATGCTCTGACTCAAAGTATGATTATAGTAAGACTAGATAGTGTGGATACCACCTTTTCTAAGTTTATTCCAAATGCTTTGCTTGATTAATCATAGAATCATAGAATATCAGGGTTGAAAGGGACCTCAGGAGGTCATCTAGTCCAACCCCCTGCTCAAAGCAGGACCAATCCCCAACTAAATCATCCCAGCCAGGGCTTTGACAAGCCTGACCTTAAAAACCTCTAAGGAAGGAGATTCTACCACCTCCCTAGATAACCCATTCCACTGCTTCACCACCCTCCTAGTGAAAAAGTTTTTCCTAATATCCAACCTAAACCTCCTCCACTGCAACTTTAGACCATTACTCCTTGTTCTGTCATCTGGTACCACTGAGAACAGTCTAGATCCATCCTCTTTGGAACCCCCTTTGAGGTAGTTGAAAGCAGCTATCAAATACCCCCTCATTCTTTTCTTGTGCAGACTAAACAACCCCAGTTCCCTCAGCCTCTCCTCATAAGTCATGTGCCCCAGCTCCCTAATCATTTTTGTTGCTCTCCGCTGGACTCTTTCCAATTTTTCCACATCCTTCTTGTAGTGTGGGGCTCAAAACTGAACACAGTACTCCAGATGAGGCCTCACCAATGTCAAATAGAGGGGAATGATCATGTCCCTCGATCTGCTGGCAATGCCCATACTTATACAGCCCAAAATGCCGTTAGCCTTCTTGGCAACAAGGGTACACTGTCGACTCATATCCAGCTTCTCATTTCCTGTAACCCCTAGGTCCTTTTCTGCAGAACTGCTGCCTAGCCATTCGGTCCCTAGTCTGTAGCAGTGCATGGGATTCTTCCATCCTAAGTGCAGGACTCTGCACTTGTCCTTGTTGAATCTCATCAGATTTCTTTTGGCCCAATCCTCTAATTTGTCTACGTCCCTCTGTATCCTATCCCTACCTTCCAGTATACCTACCACTCCTCCCAGTTTAGTGTCATCTGCAAATTGCTGAGGGTGCAGTCCACGCCATCCTTCAGATCATTAAAGAAGATATTGAACAAAACCAGCCCCAGGACCGCCCCTTGGGCATGCCGCTTGATACTGGTTGCCAACTAGACATGGAGCCATTGATCACTACCCATTGAGCCCCGCGATCTAGCCAGCTTTCTATCCACCTTACAGTCCATTCATCCAGCCCATACTTCTTTAACTTGCCAGCAAGAATACTGTGGGAGACAGTATCAAAAGCTTTGCTAAAGTCAAGGAATAACTATCCACTGCTTTCCCCTCATCCAAAGAGCCAGTTATCTCATCATAGAAGGCAATTAGGTTAGTCTGGCATGACTTCCCTTTGGTGAATCCATGCTGACTGTTCCTGATCACTTTCCTCTCCTCAACATGCTTCAGAATTGATTCCTTGAGGACCTGCTCCATGATTTTTCCAAGGACTGAGGTGAGGCTGACTGACCTGCAGTTCCCCAGATCCTCCTTCTTCCCCCTTTTAAAGATGGGCACTACATTAGCCTTTTTCCAGTCATCCGAGACCTCCCTGGATCGCCATGAGTTTTCAAAGATAATGGCCAATGGCTCTGCAATCACATCCACCAACTCCTTTAGCACCCTCGGATGCAGCGCATCCAGCCCCATGGACTTGTGCTCGTCCAGCTTTCTTAAATAGTCCTGAATCACTTCTTTCTCCACAGAGGGCTGGTCACCTCCTCTCCATGCTGTGCTGCCCAGTGCAATAGTCTGGAGAGCTGACCTGGTTCTTGAAGATACAGGCAAAAAAAGCATTGAGTACATTAGCTTTTTCCACATCCTCGGGGTCACTAGGTTGCCTCCCACATTTAGTAAGGGGCCCACACTTTTCTTGACCTTCTTCTTGTTCCTAACATACCTGAAGAAACCCTTCTTGTTACTCTTAACATCTCTTGCTAGCTGCAACTCCAAGTGTGATTTGGCCTTCCTGGTTTCACTCCTGCATGCCTGAGCAATATTTTTTATACTCCTCTCTGGTCATTTGTCCAATCTTCCACTTTTTTGTATTTAAGAGCAGCAAGGATTCCACTGTTAAGCCAACCTGGTTACCTGCCATATTTACTATTCTTTCTACACATCAGGATGGTTTGTTCCTGCAACCTCAATAAGGATTCTTTAAAATACAGCCAGCTCTCCTGGACTCATTCAAATTAAAAGAAAACAAAGGCACTTCACAACAGTGCACTTCAGTAGATTCTCTCTAGACTTTTGGACTTTAGTTTTGGGAGGGTCTGGTTGATGTGACTTCTACTGGGTATAACAGGAATTAAAAAAAGGATTGGTTAGAAAGAATTCGTAAGGGCAGGGAGGAAGATTACAATATATATTTGGAATCAAAAAGGTGCAAAGCATACAAATTAGGTTACAAATCATTCCATTTACACTCATAAATGCAATTGTCCCCAACGGTAGTTGTGCATACAATGCTTGGATGTTATCATGATGGCAACTGTAGAAAAACCCTAAGATACAGAAAAGAGAATTGCAGATTTCTAAGGGCATCAGATTATACCAGTTACCTCTTCTGATCTACATATTTGTCCTGCTTCCTAGTTCCTTTCCTGTTTTCTAAAATACTTTATAACCTAATGCTTCATCATGTCTAGCTATTTCTTGTCATATCTTCCCTCCAGGTTTAGTTTTATCAACATTTGATAAATTATATAAGATAGTTATCCCAGGTAGAGCTCAGCAATTTTTTTTTTTGACAAATAGTTTATGCAATTTCTGATTGATCCAAAATGATCTGAGAGTTGACACAAATCATTTTGGTCATTCACAAAATGGCTAGAGAAAGAAGAGGAATAGGTGGTGGTAGTGCTACCATTGTGGGTCCCCCTGACCTTGTTTAGGGCACTAATCTGGGACGTAGGAGACCCAGGTCCAAATCCCTGCTCTGGAATAGACCAAAAAGACATTTTTCCTGCCCATTTTTTTCAATTCAGATTCAGTTCAACTGAAAATATTTTTTTTCAATTGTTTTAAACTGCCATCATACCAAAAAAATCAGTTATTCTCCCAGTTCTCGTCCCTTATTGTCTGCTTTTGTAAAACAGATCTTAAGATGACCGTAGTTTTGGGTCACTCATTGAATTGTCCCTAGTAACTGTGACAGATATGACAGTGTCCTACAATAGCCTGAAAATATCTTTTGTATTAAGTTAATATATTATTGGGGGCCAGGAACATGCAACCTCTTGGGGGGGAAGGGGAGGGGGAAGAGAGATGTGACAGACATTACAACCTCCTGCAGTATGTTTTGGGTCCATTGTTTCAAATGACCGGTTTATGTATGATTGTGTCCTACCACATGAAGGGGGGCTACCACAGCACTTCCAGGAACTAAAAGCAGTGGATGGTGATTAAGGCAACTCAGCCAGGTACCACCTCCTGCGAAAGCTCACATGTAATAGTTCAAACTTGATTCTCTAGAGACCAACAGATGAAAAACCATTTTTGGATAAACAGTCTGAGTTTAAACTAACACAAGGCCTTTTTTCCTGATCCAGCAAACAGACAGAACTGTCTGCCCAAGGGGGGGACACACCAATCTTTGCAGATGGGTTGGAAGGGCTTGGACTATGGAGGCCCCAGAAGACTGACAGGTGACCTCTGATAAAGCTTTTAACACATTATTATTTTATATGTTTTCTCTGTAATGCTTTCACCTTATGAATAAATGTGCTTGCTTAGAAAGAGCTGTGTGGCCATGTGTAACTGCTGTCAATTACCCTGTTTGTAACCATGGAGAGAAAGACAAGCATAGACTCTGGACTTTTAGGCAGTCAGGCTTGCTGGGGATATCACAGTTAAATCCGGGCGCTGTGCAGCCTTAACACTCCTGTCAGAAGGGAGACACTTGCAGGTCTCTGACCAAGAGAGGTAATGGCTGTTGAGTCAGAAGCCTAGAGTGGGTGCCCTTGGTGGACTATGAGGGGAGAATAGAGGTGCAGTTACCCTGAAGTGTGACAGTAACTTTTGTAGATTATCTCCTCTTGAAAGACAGTAGGGTTTTTAATAAGTAATTTTATGGGTTTTATATATATTGAATGTAAAGCCATAATTTATGTTTTCTTATAAAACCCATTCAAATCATCTAAGGAACAAGAGATAATGAACTAGGCAGCCTAAGCTATTTTGTATACCTCACAAAGTTAGCTAGTGCATGTCTAAACATGATCCAATCATAGCTCCAACAGCAGTGAATATTTATTTCACTTTTTTCATTGCTCCCACAACCATTACCCTCATCTAAGAAGTCCCACTGATATGAATGGGACTAGAGGTATGAGTAAGTTCTACTTGTAAGATGAAATGTTACAGGACCCGTTTGGCCATTTTAGAAGTACCGGTAATTGAAATGGTCATTTAATTGCAGTGGTGTGGCACAATACAACATTTTATCACATAATTCCCTGCTTCTTTCTGTTGTGTTCCATTTTCCACAAAACTTTTATCTGTGTGAATTTTCTCAGTAGAGCTAACTCTTTTTTTCATTGAAATCCACTTTATCTCAATGGGTTTCTCAGCGGGCTTGGGTGAACCCTTCTTTCACTTATCTCTGATTTCCCCTATTGGGCTACATGTTTTACAATAACTGTTGATTTAGTACCTTGAGCTGCTGCTGTTTTCCTTGTTATATGTTAGCTGTACCTCCCCTTGCTTTCTGTCATGCTTTGGTCTTTCCTGTTTTCATAATTGCCCTCTGTTTGTGACATGCACTTATACATTGGATTTGCTCCCTCTAAAGTCAGTGGGCACCGTCATGCTGATTACAGTAATTCCTTGAGGCAATGAATCTCTGTTAGCAATTTTTTCTGATTACTTTGCAATGTAAGAAAGTACTGCTTGTCAGTGTCTGTGACCTCTTTTCTGAAAACATAGCTATTCTGATGCAGGCTGGGCTAAATATGGAGGTCAATGTAATACAGGTGTGTGTGGGAATACCAGGCATTTCTGTCCCAGCTCATTGCCAGCAGAAATCTGGTGTGAAATCCCCTAAATCAGTCGTTACAAGGAGCTGCTACCTGATTTACAGTAGTACAGAGAGAACTACAGTATAAAATTACTGACCTATGTATGAATACCAGCTAATTTTAGTAAATCAGTTAATATCTCACGGGAATATATTTCTTTTGAAATAAGTGAGCTCTAAATACATTTGATATTCCAAAAGATGCGTGTTGATGAACTAATGTCATCCATACACTTTTAGGGTATGTTCATTGCAGAATTGCATTTGTTTTCAATGTTCCCATTAAGATTGCATTTTTTCTTTATTCCTAATCACAGATCTTAAATCCTGAAGGGATCTTTATGATCATCTATTCTGACCTCCTGCATAACACAGGGCAAAAAACCTCACCTAGTAAATTCTGCACAAGCCCATAACTTCTGTTGGAATTATAACACATTTTAGAAATATAGAAATATCACCAACCTATACTGGCTAATTGCATGCTTCAAATTGCCATGTTTCAGCATATTCCCAAATGCATTTCCTTTATTATTTCAGGTTGTACTGAAGTTGATGTGTTTATTTCACAGAACTGAGCTAAGAGCCAGAGGGGACTGAAGGCAGAAGAAAAGCAGAAATTACCCGCTGGCGTCTCCAGGGCTAGAACCAAGAGGGCCAGGATAAGTGAGGGATGCTCACCTGGCTAGGATGCTCCCCTCTGTTGCCAACAAAAAGTTGCAATTATCCAGCAGTTGCCAGTAAGTGGAAGGCTGGTTTCTATGGTTGGGGTCAGGAGAGGAAGTGCTGGGACATGTCTTCCCTGGTTGCAGCCCTGAAAACCTGCCCGTGGGAAGGGCAGCAGCAGGGAAAGGCAGGCAGTGAGGACCTATGAAGCTGCTCGGTACCCTTCCCTGTGGACTGGGAGAGGAGGCTGTCAGCAGGGCAGCAGCAGGAAGAGGTACCATGCAGCTCTATGGTTTCCCAGAGCCCCTGTTCCTTGTGGAAAGTTCCAGCATCCAGTCTGCAGCCCCGCTTCCTGATGCTACTCTGTCCACAGCCTCTCCTCCTAGCCTGCAGTGCTGGGACTCTAGAAGGAATTCCTCCATTGGGTGGTGATGGAGGAGCCCCTGCCCCTCATCTCTTGTGGGACCTCTGGTGCAGGCAGATTTGTAGGGCTGCAGCCATTAAAGGCACCTCCCAAGCACTTCTCTCCCTGGCAGCAGCCCCACAAACTTGTCTGCAATCCTGAGCCTTTCTTCCAAAAAAAGTTCATAATAAGCAGCACGCTGTTGCCAGTATCTGTTTATTATTAATATTAAAGTCAATGGCACAGGATAGGTTCCCAAGGAAACTGTTGCTATTAACTGGAAACTGTTTATAGCAGCATCCATTGTATTTAGATATTGCTCCATTCAGCACTGCAAGACCCAAGTGACTTAAATGGCTAAGTTCTATTTTCAAAATGACTGAGATACTTAGGAATCTAAGTGCCTCAGTCACTTTTGGAAGTGGGTCTTAAGTGCTTTTAAAAAATTGCCCAAAGTATCTTAGTCCCCAGCTACTTCACATTCTTCGCTATATCATTTAATGCACTGCTCACAGATCTGTGCAATATCAAGACACACAAACTAAGTCAAAACTTTACGATTATTAGATCTCTAGACTCAACTGCAATGTAGTTTTTTATTCTGACAACTGTTAGTTTGAGTTCCCACTAACACAGAGATAAAATAGAATATTGTATATTTTCATTCAATACATTTTGAAAAGAAATATTTAGAAGATAAGGTAGTGCTACAGCCACAGGTGTAGTCTCTTATAAGCACTCTATAAGTGTTTATGTGCTAATGAAAAATTAGGAAACTTTTTAAACAAAATATACAGTGTGTACCAATTATACAAGTTCTGAATTAGAGATCAGAGTTTAGACAAGGACAGATGGTTTATCCTTTATAAAGAGTGATGAAAAGTGGAGTAAGCACTGTTAATTAATATAAAGTATTGCAGAATAATGAAATGCTACCATAATGGTTCTTTTCTGCATCATGGTACAGTGAGAGAGATACGGATGCTAGAAGTGACACATCCCATCACAGTTGTGTTTCCTGTTTTGGCGCTAACTATACTGTGTCTTAACAAACACATTAAATTAGATAAAGTGAATATTCATAACCAAAAGCAATCAAAAGTTAGTTCTCTTTATCCACTTTACTTGCCTAATCATGTTGTGATAGGCATGTGTAGGACCCATGTGTGGATCTTGAAAGGTGTGTTGTGGGGGTGTTGATCATCATAGCAGAAGAGATATGTCTTCAAGTTTTGCATCTCTTGACCTGGCAGAGTCTGTTGCCACTTTGAGTTGGTATGTTCTGATCTGTGGGGAGCATGCTTATGATGATGAGATTTGAGAGGATGGGGGGTTGTTTAAGGCCAGAAGATGAGGTTCCAGAAAGATTTCTTTCAGGATTTGGGTCCCATCAAGTATGGGTTGTAATTGTTTGATGACCCCCCATATGGGTTCCATGTGGGGTGGTATGTGACAACTAGTGGTCTGCAGTATGAGAGCGGATTTTATTTTTGTATTGAAGCAGATTCTCTCAGGGGTATTTGGGTTGCTTGTTCCATGATGCAATCTACTTCTCCAGTGGAGTGCACCTATTTGAAGGCAGTTTTGAGTGTGTTAAGGTGTATATCCCAGACATTCTCCTCAGAGTATATTCTGTCGTATCTGAGTGCCTGGCTGTAGATAACAGACTTCTCTTCATGGGTCACCTTGAAGATGAGTTTCTGGACATCTACACCACAAAACTAGTGATATACTTAGATACATCAATGATATTTTCATCATCTGGACAGACAACAAACTCCCTCAGAGATTCCCATCACAACTTCCACCACCATCACCTGTCCATCAAACTCCCTCTGGAATACTCCCACATCAGCATCAACTTCCTGGACACCACAATCAGCTTCAACAATGGAACCCTACAGACAACTATATTATACAAGAAACCCATGGATCACCACACCTACCTTCATAGATCCAATAACCACCCCAAATGCACCAAGAAATTTGTTATCTACATCCAGGCACTCAGATACTACAGAATATGCTCTAAAAAGAAAATCCAGGATATATACTGCGATAGACCCAGACCAGTGGGTACAGGAGTCTGGTAGAGGGCAAATATACTGGTCACCGGATGAGTAGTTTTCTGTTCCCTGAGTGACCAAAGCAGGGGCTGCACTAAAGTAATCAGGAACCTGCTAGAACCAGTTAAGGCAGACAGGCTAATTAGGACACCTGGAACCAATTAAGAAGAAGCTGCTAGAATCGATTAAGGCAGGCTAATCAGGGCACCTGGGTTTTTAAAAAGGAGCTCACTTCAGTTTGTGGTGTGAGTGTGAGGAGCTGGGAGCAAGAGGTGCAAGGAGCTGAGAGTGAGAGGGTGTGCTGCTGGAGGCCTGAGGAGCACAAGCGTTATCAGACACCAGGAAGAAGGTCCTGTGGTGAGAATAAGGAAGGTGTTTGGAGGAGGCCATGGGGAAGTAGCCCAGGGAGTTGTAGCTGTCATGCAGTTGTTACAGGAGGCACTATAGACAGCTGCAGTCCACAGGGCCCTGGGCTGGATCCTGGAGTAGAGGGTGGGCCCGGGTTCCCCCCAAACCTCCCAATTGACCTGGACTGTGGGTTCTTCCAGAGGGGAAGGTCTCTGGGCTGTTCCCCAACCCACATGGTGAATCTCTGAGGCAAGAAAATCTGCCAATAAGCGCAGGACCCACCAAGATAGAGGAGGAACTTTGTCACAATACCTTAACACACTTAAAACCGCCTTCAAACAAGGACAGTCCACCAAAAAAGTAGATCACATCATGGAACAAGCACCCCAATTACTCTGAGAGAACTGGCTTCAGTACAAAAATAAATCCCTCTCCAATTGCACACCCCTAGTTGTCACCTACCACCCCATACTGAAATCCATGTGAGGTGTCATCAAACAACTACAACCCATATTTGATGTGGCCCAAACATCCTGAAAGAAATCTTTCCTGAACTCCCGATTCTAGCCTTCAGACAACCCCTCAACCTCATCATCAGAAGCAAGCTCCCCACAGACCAGGACACACCAACTCAAAGCGGCACCAGACCCTGCCAGAACAACAGATGCAAAACCTACAGACTTATCTCCACTGCTATGATGATCAGCACCCCTGATGACATACATTTTAAGATCCACACATGCCTAACATAAATATGGTGTACCTCATCCAGTGCAAAAAATGCCTCAGTAACAAAGCAGAGAATCTCTATGCTTTCTAATGAACTCACACAGGAAAATGATAAAAGATAAAAGCCACCTCATCATCTGTTGGTGAACACTTTGTGAAAAGTGATCACTTTATAACTGACCTATCAGTCCACATCCTCAAAGGAAACCTGCACAACACTTTCAAAAGATGAGCTTGGGAGCTTAAATTCATAACTTTACTAGACACAAAATCATGGACTGAATAGCGATGCTGGATTTATGACTTATTACAACAATCTATAACCTATTAACAATCCCGCCCTGCTGCTGCTTCCCCCCTATGCATGGAGGGGTGTTAAAGGGCCACTTCACCTTGAATGGTTCCTTGAAATGTGTGGTAACGACTTATCCTAAACATCTGCTCCATTATGTATTTAGCTGTGACACTCTGATTAAGTTTCCCAGATTTGAAGAAGAGCTCTGAGTAGCTTAAAATCTTGTCTCTCTCACCAGCAGAAGTTGGTCCAATAAAAGATATTAACTCACTCACCTTGTCTACCTCATATTATGTTAATAACCAGTTTATGCTTAATTGGTTCACTCTGAATGGGTTCAGTGGCAGTGTGGACTCAAACAGTTCAACTGGTCCGTACCGCTACTATCTAAGATAGTGCCAGACTACTGGTACAATTTGCCGGAAATCATTGCTTTGCACTGAAATGGTTTAAAACATGGGGTATGACAAACCTAGTCAGTATAGCTGTGTTAACACTTAACACAACCAGTTTATTTACAAGTGGCTTCATTTTCTCCCACGGACAGTGTCAGTGTTGACAACATTCACCTATTTCTCTATGGGAATCAAAGCAGCTTATACACGATCTGGAGAATCATACCTGCCATAGATCACCCTTCCCTGGCATGCGATTAAGGTCAATCTCAAGATCTCAGCCTTAACTGATTGTAAAAGTGAGCTCTATGTTTGTTTCAAGCTCATGTGTATCACATGGTACTGGATAGTAGGGATGGAAGAAATATGCTGACACTTAGATTTGGATGTATATTACTGTATAATATACTAATCTAAATGTTTGAATATCACCCATCTCTAATATTAGCTACACCATATATCAACCAGTAGGAATCCCCCAACCATCTCCCTCCTTATCTTAAGATATTCCCTCAAATGTTCAAGGGAAGTAGCCTTGCACCATCTTTCCTTCTTTGGAATGACTGTCCTTCTTCAAAACAAGAGCTGGTAGACTTCTTTGCCCTATCATCTGCTATAGTTTTTCTTTCAGAGAATACAGCAAGCTAAGCCTCACTTTCTTCTTCCTTAAAATGTTTAGTACCTTAAGAGTAGCAGATTATCTGCTTGCCCCCAATTCAGCAGCAGTGGATAAAGCAAAACCTCTTTCTCTTGATAAAGCTCACTAAATCATATCACAGACTGGGACCTGAAATGCCTAACACTGTCTTGTATACTAAGTAGAGAAACTAGGCTAGGCTAAATGTATTTATTTGGTTTTACTTAGAAACTTATCCCAATGGATACAAAACAAATGAGAGAAACAGAGTCACATTTCTGACTAGAGTAACTGGAGTTTTAGAAACATACCCAAATGTGTGCAAGGGTGACTGTGCTTTTGAATGAAGTGTTATTTTACTTTATCTAAGGCTAGGTCTACACTACCCGCCTGAATCGGCGGGTAGAAATCGACCTCTCGGGGATCGATTTATCGCGTCCCATTGGGACGCGACAATCGATCCCCGAATTGACGCTCTTACTCCACCAGCGGAGGTTGGAGTAAGTGCCGTCGACAGAAAGCCGCAGAAGTCGATTTTGCCGCCGTCCTCACAGCGGGGTAAGTCGGCTGCGATACGTCGAATTCAGCTACGCTATTCACGTAGCTGAACTTGCGTATCTTAAATCGACTCCCCCTTGTAGTGTAGATGTACCCTAAGCCTAAATCCTGGTCTAGTTAGGTCAATTTAGCTATGTCAATCAGAGATTTAGTTAAGGCAGTATAAGCCCGGTATAGACACCACTAGGTTGACAAGAATTCTTCCATCAACCTAGCTACTGTCTCTCAGGGAGTGGCTTAAAAAAACCCTTCTGTCACTGTAGAAAGTGTCTATGCTACAGTGCTGTAGCTGCAGCACTGTAGCTGTAGTGCTTGTAGTGTAGACCTAGCCTAAGGCTACATTCAAAACTGTACATTGAATAGTGCAACTTTTTACACTATTTTACACATTTTTTTACACTTTTTACACATTAAGGAGGCTATTCACAATCCAATATTTGCACATACAAACAACGAATTATCCTGTAGCTAATTGCACACACACTTTTGCCTGCAGCCTAAGGTTTTTTGTTTTAATGAAAACTGTTCCTCAATCTATTATATTAGTGGGAAGCAAAGTTCATTTTAAAAGAAACATTTATGTTTAAAAATGTATATCAGTGATTAGTCTTCAAATAGGCAGAAAATATTCAGGCTCAAACTGGGATTTTTATTTGTGTGATGTTTTGATTCAATTGAACGTGTTTTTTTTTCTCCTCCCTAATCAGACAAACTACTAATTAGTGAAGAGTGTGCACAGGGGAGATAACCCAAGATGAGTGCTGTATAATTACATTAAATATTCTCTGTATGAAGCAGTAAAACAATGTGTAAGGCAACATAATTCATGTTAGTCAGAATCTTCAAAATTCTGGGTCAAATTCAGCTGTGGGATAGCTCCACTGAAGTCAGTGAAGTTATACCAGATATAGCCTACTATGTGTTGGTATGAATAATTTGTTAGCACACTCCAAGTCAATTCATAGTTTGTGATTATTCACTGAGATTGAACTAATTAAGGCTGACAAAAAGCCATGTTTGTGTGATGGAGTGGATCAGCATAATCAATTAATTCATTGTTATGGATTGCCTGATTACATGGCTTTTCCTAGCCATTTTACACATTTGCCTGGATTTGCTAGAATAAATGGTACATGAATCCTAAAAAGATATACAGGCAGCATGGTCTAGTGGACTCAGTATAGGAAGGGGGTGCCAAAGTTTCCTGATCTAAAATTCCAATTTGTGTTCTTAGGCAAATCTCTAAGTACTAGACGGTGCCATTTAAACCCTAGGCACAAATCCTAGTAAGACATGGTGCAGAGCTCCACTGCCCAGGAGAGCAGAGAAGCCTTCTGCAGAATATCTTTTGGAACTCCCAGACACAGTTTCTCTGGGCCTGCTACTACACCCCTTTGAGGGATGCAGCTGACTATTCCAGTGTGGGATGGAGCTATGGTCTCAGATTCCCCCTATTTGGGGTGCCAGTGTCCCTAGAGCAGGAAGAGGAGAGCAGCCCTTGTACCCCCAGGGGAGGGAATTAGATCTGCATTGTCCTTATATGGGCTATGGAAAGGAGGAAGAGGAGGGAGCCAATTACGTCTCCCCACCATGCCACACACTGTGCACCTATATAAGGGCCAGGCGGAATCTGACCCTTAATATTTCAGTTTTCCCATGTACTAAAAAAAGGCAATGATACCTGCCTACCTGACAAAGGTGTCAGGAGAATCACTTTGTTAATGTTTGCACAGTGGTTGAGGATGTAAAGTGATAAATATAAATATTTTAAGCTGTTCTGAGTCAGCCTCCATCCCCAAAGCATCTTATAATAGCAACTTGAACCAAATCCCTCAAGCTATTAAGTTCTTCTTTATTAGAACTGATGGAAGTGGAGCTGGAAGGCCTGGGAAAGACAGGGTCCCCTTTTTATTTTTCATAAATATTTATATAACATAGCTTTGCATGTCATTTTACAGAATTTAAAAAGGTGTCCCAGGCCATGAAGAGTTTGCAGTCTCAGTTAGACACATATAGATAATCAAAAGGGACATAGGAAGAAGGTTACAAATAGATACAAATGAGTCACATTATATAGTGAGAGAATCAAAAATTTTGATAATTTTAAGTAGCTACTGATATAGACCAGAGGGAGGAGAAGATAGCGTAGGAGTGGCAATCCTAATTCAGTGGTTCATCAAGAAGATCTTCAATACAAAAATTTGATACTGTATATATCTCCATAAAGTTTTGTAGTAAGAATCATCATCAACCATCTCTCTCAAAATTCCATACTGCACCCAAGAAACCTTTCTGGATGAAAGCTGTCAAAACTCATAAATTCCTGCAAAAAGTTTCCATTTCAATGAACCAGCATTTTCAAACCAGAAAGCTTTTTGTCAAAAATTCTCAACAAGCTCTAGTCACAAGTTAAGATGACGTAAACAATTATCATACCAACCTCAACCACCAGCTCCTACACTCGGACTTCATATATTCCCAAGGATCAGCATCTAAACAACATCCACACAAGGTTGTGGAAACCAAATCAAGTGCTTATCAGTCCTGTACTAATTAGTTTCCTGGGTGATTGCTAGATAATATCAAAAATAGTTGGATGTCATGGTGTGTTTGCAGGGCTGCCTGAAGTGGTGAGTCTAGCTTGCATGAAAACAAAAATCACAATCTTGTGAGTGTGAGAGAACAAACCCCAGAGTCACAATTCAAGTTACCCGGCACTCAGTTTCAGCATCCTGAAGCTTCCAGTGTTTTAAAACTGCCCCCACTTAACCACAGGAGCAGTTTTTCTCTGGACATGAGCTATTCTGATTAAGGAATCTGAACCTGTCTAATCAGCCTCACCTGGCCTGCCAGGATTAAATTAGGGCAATTATGCCCTAGCTCTTCTACATATTTTGTCATTAAGATAACTTCACACAGAAGTATACTATACTTTCACAGTTATCCTAGCTTTTGGCAAAGGAAAAGGTATAATCAAATTCTAGTCAGTAACTAATGGAAAAAGTCTCCTGAAGTACCATGTGTAGTACTAGAGATGGGACTCAGCCATAAAGTTGCGGAAAAAGTGTGAAACTGACTTTACTGAACATTGAAGGATATTTAAATCTTTGGGCTTGGTTTGAGTCCATCACGGTTATCAAATTATTCTTATTCTCTATCCGTTTCCCAAAACATAAAATCCTTTTGGTGTGAACTTTCCGTTTTTAAACAAGTATTACAATTTACAGTTATCTTCTGGAAAGAAATAGCATACACAAATGCGTGCAAGGGTGACTATGCCTTTGAATGAAATGTTATTTTACTTTATCTAAACGGAATCATCTTACCTTTTTTCATCAACCTACAACTTTGTTCCAGATTAGTAAGTGTAAAACCAGCAAGTCAATCACATTTTATCCTTCATAACAAGGTCTTATCTAATGTTTGCCTTGTAGATGTAATTTGAAAGGGAGAATTTTATTAACGTTTAGGCTCACTGAACTCAAAGAAACGCAATGAGTTTTTGATAAATTTTTCTAAATGACTAATATTGCTTCCTTTGTAGATTTCTATCTACCTAAATAGCAAAATTAAGAAATCAGAAACTAAGTGAAATAAATACAATTATGATTTTTACAGAGTATATTCCAATTTATTACATGTGTAAGAAATATCTGCAAACCATAGTATCTTAACTACATAAATCTTTGGAAATCTAATATTCCCTGTAAAACACCACACACACAAAAAGTAAGTTAAAAGAACATTAAGGCTGCAAATCAAGCATTCAGTAGTTAGAAAATGCCAGAATTAAGGTTGCCTGTGCAACCTTATCTGAGCCTTTTATGCATATGCATTATGATGCAGTCTTTAAATACATGAACACATTTTTTTCCAGTGGACCTCTGTCTCATTTATTTCACCTTTCTCTTAGATGCTTTTAATTCCTAAATGACCTTCATGTATCCTTTATAACATTTTTCTGTAACACCTTAGAAATTGCCATCCTGGTGCCTTTTAACAAAATCCCATTTAGTACTGAGAGCTCCCTTTTAAGTTGCTAATAGGTCCTGGGAATATGCTATCCCAGCCACTCTGTGCTAATAACCTTAATCACGTTTTGCAGGGTATCATCCTCAGCAGTAGCTCTGGCGATCACAGTCCACATTTTGCCTGAGACTGGGCAGGCTTTAATCATCTTGAAATGTACAAAATCTACCTCTGGACTTTGCAGCACTGCACTTTTGTCAAATGCTCTAGTGTGTGTCTGCAACCACCAAATCTTACCCAGGTTTGTATTCTATTTGCAAGTCATAAAGTTGTAGCTGAAAAAAACATCACCATATTCTTGAGGAGGCTGCCAGGGCTCTTTTGGCAATGGCAATAACTGGTTTATGGTTCATTGCAGTTAACACAGGCCTCCCATAAACAAACACAGTAGTTTTTACACTCATGGATTAAGAAGCCAAAGCCGCCTTCGCTATTTGAGCATTCTAACACTCAGTTTTTGTTAGCACCTGTGATACATAAGAGGACTGTGCCCGTCTGTCCTTGGAGGTGTCAGTGATCAGTTTTATTTTGTGCTGCTGTTACATTACTTCAGGACTGGGGCCTCTTTAATTAACTCCTTCAATTTCTCAAACTCTTAATTGAGATTTGCATCCCTTTTCCACTGGACATCTTTGCACAGTAGCACTGCTTCAGGCAGATAGATTAAACACAAATTTTCCTACACACTTCGCCATTCCAAGGAATCTTTGTATCCCTTCCTTGTCTGTTGAGGCAGATGTGTTTCTGATGGTCTCAACTGTACTGTGTTAACTTCTCTCCCAGGTATGTAATTTCCAATACACAGAATTTACTTTTTTGTTGTTTAGCTTTGGCCAAGCAGTTCTGGATCTTTCTATAGCTGGTTGGAGCCTCTGGTTATGCTCTTCTGCTTTTTCCCCCCAAATAGCATTTATATCAGAGGCACCCCCAGAAATTTTTCACGTGGTACTCACCAAATCTCCTCAGACCCACCTCCCAGTGGTGCTGGAACATTAATAGTTGGGGTACTGAAAGCCAGCCCCCTCACACCTGTCTGCATCATGCGGAGACGGGAGCTGAGTCCCATTTAAAACCTGGGGGTTCTGCAGCACCACCCGCACACCAAGTCCTATGTCTATGCCACATCCCTTCTCCCAACCAGCTCCCCAGTGAGCTCTATTCTGTATTTGAGCACCTCTCTATCCCTAATAGACATACTCAAACTCGTCTTCTGTTTTGGTCATCTGCCTTTCTAATGTCTCTCGAAAGGCTTGAAATATATTTTTAACCCAATAATGAGTGTTCTTTTCCCTGGCACTATTACCAATTATAACTTCTCCAGTTTGTTATTTACTCATCAATTTAGTTCACATAAGGCTTTAAATGGGGATAAGGTCACCACTCAAAGCCTTGCATTTTCCCTGTTTACCTCCTATCTATGGTTTTTCTTTTAGACTTACTAGGTTCTAGCAACATATTGACTTGTGACCAGTGTCCAAATGAAAAGTAAAACATTTCCAAGTTGCTTTCAGATTGATAGTTCAATCACCTTCTGCTGCAACATTGTCCATCGCTCCTATGAAGAAGTTTGCTGAGCGAATGGTGCTGTTGCTGTCCTCTTCGTCCATGCTGTAGGCATACTGCTGGCGCTTACCAAGTCTTACCAAGTGATGTAATCCATTGCATTCCTTGCATCTTTTTCTGTATGCCAGGCATTGTCCTGATTTATGTTCATTGCCACAGTGTATGTAGTTTTGTGTATTATTTTTGCTGGACTCTGAGTTTGCCGTTCTGCCTCAGCTGTCTTTTCTTGTAGTATTTTTTATTCTTTATCATATTTAAGTGACAGAGCACTGTCTACCCTACACAAGTGTCATTCTGGACTGGGTGACTGCCTCTGCTTGGCAAATTCTAATTGCTTTGTCAAGGGTTAATACTGGGTCTTCCAGTACTCCCTATCAGAGTTTTCTGTTCCAGATCCCAAACACAATGTGGTTGCAATGCTGAGTGCCACAGCCCTAAATGTTTAGGTGCCTAGAAAAATCAAAGGAACAACCTTGTGATCCACAAAGCCTGAGTTAGGTGCCTAGGTTTCCTATAAAAATAGGAGAGATAGGCACTTTTAGAATGCAATCCACAAAAGTGAGCATGATAGGTGGCTCCCCTTCCCAGTGAGTGGAAGATGCCAACAACGGGGCTGTATATTACACCCCTCCCTCAGAGATAGGCTCTTTATTCCAGGCTGCAGAGACGCACATATCTCTGCTTAGCAATCCATGAACAGGAACCAGCTGCCTGGAGTCAGGCAGTTTAGGTGCCTAAGGTATTTTTTGCAGCTCTGTGTTAGATGCCTGCCTCATTCCACACAGAGCCACTAGAGGATGTGGTGGTGGAGGAGGATCTGAACAGGGGGCTCTCACCTCTCAGAAGAGTGCACTGAGCTATGCGATATTCTGATGTAGGGCTTCCTCAAGCTCTCCTGTTTAAGCCATTCCACAGTGGATAAGTACTTAAATAATCATAGAATCATAGACTTTAAGGTCAGAGAGAGATACAGTGAATGACTCTAGTCCCGGGGCTAGGGCCCCCACATCCAGTCCCCCTGCTCCAATCACTCTTTCATTTATCTACATGAAACAGCTTCAACAGGAGAGATTGTGGGAGCCCCACATCAGACTGTCCCACAACTCAGTAGTTAATGCACTCTCCTGAGAGGTTGGAGAATCCTCTCTCCCTGTGGAAGAGAGTGGGGACTGAAGGAGTTCTCCCACATCCCAGGCAAGCATTCTAACCATTGGAATGAAAGTCACAAGTAGGCTAGGAAGGACTAGATTGCTATTGGCAAATATCAATAAACATCAATTTCTCAATGTACACACAAACCAACCAAACATTTTTTCCATCAATAATAATTGAAATTTACACATAGGCAAAGAGAATGCTGCTTGAAAACTTTGATTTGATTAAAGGATATTTACTTGGTATATTTTGATACAGGATGTTGACAATTTAAATTTTAATGTTTGTAATGCTTTAAAATTTGGAGTCTCAAAATCTACTGTCATTAAATAATTGTCTGAGCCCTCTATTTCTTATCCCCCCCATAATTTCCTGCAACTTTAAATGGATAAACATAGAAAAAAATGCTTAAAAATAAATATATTATTCACTGAAATTATCAAAAATAAAAATTGAATTGTGCCAGGCCTGGTTATAAAGTTGGCATCACCACCATTTCCATCTTCTCCTCCTCAATTTTGAATGGACCCCAATCTGATAGGCAGCCTCTGAGCACACCTACTGGATCGGGCCCCGTATGTGACCTAGACATTTGTCTATCTTCCTCCTTGGTTTGTGAATTGCTCTGGGGCTTAGGTGGGTGATAGGCATCCATGCCTAGAGTGAGGCAGCTTAGAGGCAGAAGGAATACTGGCACTTATGAAACTTTTACCCTTAAAAATTAAATGCCTGAAATCACTTGGCTCCTATAGGGTTGGGCAGGAGTTTTGTGGGTCACAGTCAAGACAAAACCGGGACATAAGTGCCTAAATCTGTAGATCCCACCCTAGTACTTAAGGAGCTTGCAAAAACTCTGTGTTTATTCCATGTCCAGTTCCAAGTGGCTATGCTAAACAACAAGAGTTTCACAGAAACCCACCCAGACTCTGCCTGGGAAGCTCAGCCCTTAAAGGCTCAGTCCCCAACACTGCATAGTCATTGCGAACATATATCTGCCAACCTATTAAGCAAGACAGACTGTTGAAAACCCATCACACTGGTGCTCTACCCCCTACATTGACTCAATATTTGTTTCCAGTTCAGAGTCTCAAGGTCCTATTCTGGCCCCTGACCCTGTATACTGCTCTGGTGACAGGTAGGGTTGTAAAGATGTCATAAAAAGCCAGGGGTGGGGGTGGAATTCAGCATTTGTAATACATGAAGTTCTAGAAATACAGAAGATGGACTAGCCTCACTACAAGTGTGTATTATTAACTCCCTCTGTGAGGGGGTTAATGCCACAGTCAGGATATTAATGCTGCTCCAAGGAGCATTATCCACTCCATCATCCTTACTGAACACTTTAGCTCTCTTTTGTAAGGTTACATGCTGATTTGAATGGCTGACGTGACAGTGGGATAAATCTGTATCAGATTAGGAACTCCATTTTGTACTAGATGTTGAACACAAGACTGGACATGCCCAAAGACAACCGATTGTACTCCATTATAGACAGTTTCCCTGTTCAGGAAAAGTGCTTGGCTTCTCTTTGAAGGACCATCACTGAACAGCCATCAAGATTGTAATCTGGGGCCATCAGCTTTGATTGTCTCTCAAATGATGGCCCACCCAAAACAATGGTTTTCCTAAATGAGGGCCCACAGGTAGGCCAGGCACAACAAAGGCAGTGGGTGAAGGGGAGAAGGGCTGGAGCTTCTCAGTACAAGTCCAAACTACAAATTCTGGCACTTCTGGTGAAAATGCCCTAAAATGATGGGAGAGAGCTCTCCCATTGCCTTAATAACTCCACCTCCACAAGAGGCAGGAGAAGCTCTTCTGCCAACATAGCACTGTCTACAGCAATGCTTAGGTCGGTATAACTATGTCACTCGGGGTGTGGATTATTCACACCTCTGAGTGACATAGTTATACCAAAGTAATTCTGTAGTGTAGACCAGGGCTGAGTTAAGCACTTGGCACAGAAGAGAGACCCTTTTTAAGAGCAGAGTTCTGACCATTGCCACACATAAGGAGGACCTGCAGCAGAGAAAGGACAAGAGGGACTCTCCCCAGCCTGAAATACAGAGAAACTCTGGACTCACAAAAGGGATGGTATCAGACTAGGGGAGAGTGGAACTCAGGACTTTTGTTGTTTTCAAAGATTTGTAACCCATGAATGCTTTTAAGAGTACAGTTTATATAGTTAAGAAATGTGTTGGCTATGCCTATGTTCCTTGCTTTCCTACCACGACATCAAAGGGATTAAACTAAAAGTCCAGAGTACCCACAGCCTAGATGAAGGATCAGGTGTAAGCAACTGGGGGACTCTGTTTCAAACACTGATTTGGGGGTTTAGGGCAGCAGGGCAGCAATGTCCCCATCCCACCCACACAAAAGTGTCAGATAAGAGGTCTGAGCTCATGATTATGCCTTAGGGCCCCAGATCTGGAAATGGTGACAAGACTCAGTTGTCTTGGAAGCACAGGAGACCAACTGATTGGTCTTACCACCAATCAGTGACAGTATGAACTGTGCCAAGTTGTAACACTTGCTCCCCAATTGACCATTTCAGCTGACCAGGCTTTCCATCACCCAGTTTCTAGTAGGGGCTGTCATTGGCTCAATAGAATGAAAGAACATACAGCATGCCACCGTTTCCTTCTGTGCAGTCTCACAACTGTGCTCTGAAGGAGAGAGGAGCATCTGGCCCTTAATAAACAACAAATGCAGCTTCTGTATTTGTTTTGAGTCCAGCTGTCTCTCTTTACATTCATTGTGATCGGTGAGGTGTTGGAAACATTTCCAACATAATAGCAGTCTGACTTCAACTGTTAGAGCTTTGGCTTATAGCCCTGGCTAGTTTTCTAGGTTGGGCATGTGCCTTGTTGTGTTTTGCCAAGTTTAGAAGAGATCTCAGAGTGTGTTTCTCTCTGAGGTTTTTAAACTTCTGCTAATTGGTGTGACATTTTAAATAAGTTCTATTTAGAGAGTGCTTGACTGTATTTAAACCTTCTGACACCACCTCCATAAGAATCCTGCATCTGTACTTTGTCATATTTTTAGTGTGTAAAAATCTATTCTGCTCAGATTTGACTAATTTACAGATGGATTTTAAATCTGCTTCATTCTGGTTATGTTGAATTTTAAGGAAAGTGAATTAAAGAACATATGCAAAGGCTGCTATACTCTGGGTTTTGCCTAGAATGGTAACTATCTCAGTGGGACTCTCTCTGATTACCTGTGCTCTTTTGTTTCTGTTCTGCCTGACTGAATAGTGGCTTTGCTATGTTTTTCTACTTATCCACCTTCCCTTGCAAGGTTGTTTCATGGATGTATCTAATTTGCTTTCACTTTGCTGGATTAAAACACTGCTCCAACTTTGCTTTTGCCAGCTGGAAGATTGAGGGGAACATTCAAAGCAGTGCATGGGAGTAGAGCAAACAGATTTTGTGAATAAATAACAGGATTTGTGCTTTTACAGTCAAAGCACTATTCTGAAAATGGATCTCCAACTGCCTGATTAAGTAAAACATGCTCTGAAGAATCATGAAAGCCATGCAATCTGACAATGCAAGGTTAGGTTGGAATTCAATGGAGGCCTTAACTAGGCAAGCTGCAGGATGTGAAAGCTAGCTATAATGTGAAGCAGTGCATGCATGTGTGCATGGATGTTAAGTGCCTTTAGCCTATGAATAAGTCTGTCTTCAGTTCAGGAACGAATGCATTAATTTCCAGTAGAGATAGGGAAGTATTATTACAATTATACAAGGTACTGTGAGACCTCACAGAAATACTGTGTGCAATTCTGGTCTCCCATGTTTAAGGAAGATGAATCTGGGACAGTTGCAGAGAAGGGCTACTAGAGTGATCCAAGGAATTGAAAACCTACCTTATGAAGAGGAGACTTAAGGAGCTTGACTTGTTTAGCCTAACAAAATGAAGGCTGAAGGGAAATATGATTGCTCTTTATAAATACATCAGAGGGATAAAAACTAAAGAGGGAGAGGAGTTCTTTAAGTTAAGGGCCAATGTTCACACTAGAACAAATGGATATAAAAGGTCATCAACAAGTTTAGGCTTTAAAATTAGGCAAAGGTTTCTAACCATCAGAGGAGTGAAACTCGAGAACAGCCTTCCAAGGGGAATAGTGGGGTCAAAAAACCTAACTAGTTTCAAGACTAAGTTTGATAAGTTTATGGAGAGGATGGTATGATGAGGTTGCCTATAATGGCATATGGCGTATCTGCAACTGCTATTAGCAAATATCTCCAAGAGCTGCACAAGGACCCTAGATGGGTCAGGCTCTAAGATAATACAGATAATTCTTTCCCAGGTGTCCCACTGGTTGGTCTTGTCAACATACTCAGAGCCTAACTAATCACCATATTTGTGGTTGGAAAGAAATTTCCCCCCTGGTCAGACTGGCAGAGACCCCGTATTTTTTGTTTGGCCTTCCTCTCCAGCAAGGGAGATGGGTGACTTGCTGGTTTGAACTAGAGTAAATGGTAGGTTCTCCGGAACTTGAAGTCTTAAATTAAGGTTTGAGGACTTCAAAGTAACTCAGGCAGAGGTTATGGGTCTGGTACAGGAATGAGGTGATATGGCCTCTGATGTGCAGGAGGTCAGACTAGATAATCATGATCATCCTTTCTGACCTTAAAGTCTATGAGAACATTTTAAGACAGTAATGCATTCTGATTTTAAGTTCTATGTATCCAGTACACACACTTTAAGAAAGTAGTGTTAATTGCTCAAACAGGGAAAGTAACTGAGAAATCTTAAATAGAATCAGCCATATATTTGATGGTAAATTTAATTTGTGCAGTTAGGGGGCTGCTGTGGGTCTTGCTTTAATATTTGAAAACTTCTGAATAGCCTCCTTTCCAAAACAATAGTGAGGTGTGTGTCCAGGTATTTTTACCTTAATCCCTTAGACTAAGTGGGAAGGATGACATGCCTCCTGGTGCACTCACTCCTTCCCCAGCTCACCCAGTCCCCATTCTGACCTCTCCCCATGACATATACCTACAGAAAGCCATGCAGTGGGTCCTAGTAAATGGGATTAGTGTCACATAGGTAGCTGACCTCTTTTTACACACGGGAGGGGTGAGATCTGTGCACAGAGAGTCTTCTCTGCATGTTTTTCAGAAGTCTGTTAGTAGGCTCATTTTATCTTGTATTATACAAACACCCAGGAAAGTTACTCTTTGAGCTGTTAGACTTTAAGACACATTCTGCATAGCAGAGACAGAAAAGAAACAAAACACAAAGGTTACACTGTTGAGTGGAGACCAACAATGATATCCCGGCTCTCCTGAAGTCAATAGTCAAACTCGCATTGACTTCACTAGGGCTAAGATTTCACCCCAAATTCCTACATATTTGTCCTGATTATTCAGTCCTTGACATCACTGACTTCAATGGAAAGATTTCCTCAATGATACCTGCAAGAGCAGCCTCCGTATGGTGAACAGGGAGCTGAAGTAGCATCAACTGCATCCATCCTCTTCCTATTGGAGCAGCATGATCTCTGTGTAGGGACTCAACATCCCACCGAAGTTACCATAGACCAAGGAAATATTAAAAAAAAAAAAATACATTTTTGAACAGTAATCATATTGTAGGTGCTAAAAATCTTCCTTGATGTACCAGAGTAAGAAAAATACAGATTAATCCGTGGCACTGTTTCATGACTCATTCCTTGGGGTTTTTTGTACCTCCCATGTAATTTTTTTCTTTATATAAATTTCAAGGTACAGCTTAATAACAAGGTAGCTAATTCAGCAAAACGACTGTCTTTTACTGTATGCTTGAACATCACCTAACATTAGAGGGTGTGAATTCTGATAGGACCACTAAGAGCTTCAGCAATCTCTTTCCTTAGTTCTTTGTTTATGCACAATCCTACACTTGTATTTTTCTCTTCCTGAAATTTAGTGTTTCACTGATGCAAAATTATATAGGTGAATTCATATGCTCATACAAATAGCAGTAAAAAAGAAAAGTAGTGGACTTGGAATACTAAGCTGACATCAGCAAAGCCTTCAGTGACTGTCACACAGTATTCCCACTACCCACTATCATGATTTATTGAGCAATGAAATTGTTTCTAAATGGCAAATACCATCACTTAACTGCTTACTGTGTTACAAATACAACAATTGGATTCCAGATTATATATGCTCCAAGTCTGTTTGTCTCAGCTTTTTTGCCTGCAATGCTGTGTGATTCTTTTTAGTGAAAAGTTGAAAAAGAAAAAGAAAGAAACAGGGTACAAAGCACTTTATAAAACTATCAGTCAATTCTTGATAATCCAGTGACCCTGTTGGGCTGTTGGCAAATACAGAAGGGTTTCTACTTAAAACAAACCAAGCCCCAAATATTTAAAAACAGGCAAATTCATAGTTAAAGCATGGTAGTACCCCAGAAATTGACTTTATAGAATGGCACTGGGGATTTCCATACACATTGCATCTCACTGATTTCCAAATCAAATTTGCTGAATTTTTAAATAAAAAGCACTTTTTTCCTGGCAGTCCTGGGCACAAACACTAGGCTTCAAGAGGCAAGGCTGGCTTCTTCCCATCTCATGCATCACTCCAAGTAACAGATTCTGCCTGCCATATTCTATGCTACCTCTCTACCTTTCAATCATGTCTCCAGTGATTCCTGTCAAACCCATTAGCTTTAAGGGGTTACATTTATATTGTGATGTCCAAAGTCTATACTTCCTAGTTTTTAACTTAACTGAAAGCATGAAGCCTGGAGCGGCACACAAGGCAAGTCTGATGTATATGCACTTATGAAATATGTATGTATTGCTGCCTGGCCTTCACACCCTGTAGCTCAGATCTGGACATTCTGAAAAACTGCACATACAGAAGAGCTGTTTGGGAATTTGTCACAAAATTGAAATGTTCTGTTGGAAAAAATCAAAATGAAATATTTCATTTTATGTCAGTTTGGCTGGAATTAGACTATTTAATTTTTTGAATTGACTCGATGTTAGTTAGGCTCAGTCAGTGTCTCTCAGTAGTGCCCTTCTGCACCGGCTCCCTGCCCAGCCATTGCTGCTCCCCCTTAAATCCCACACAGACTTGCAACCAGCTGTAAGATCTTGCAATCACAATCTTTTTCACGTGCACCTCGGTGTATGGTTCCTTGGGAATCTTTTCTGCCTCCAGTTTCTCTAAAGATAGCCATGCAGCTGCCACTTCCTGACAGAGCCCGACCACTTGTCGGTTCAGGATCTTTTCCCTTACCTGGCCAGGAGTAAGGAGATATGCAGTGGGGAGGGATGCTGATGGGTGTTGTAATTCCCTATTTAGTAAATCCACCACCACACAACCTTACTTACTGCATAGGCAGCCACAGGATATTCACCCCAAGAGGCAGGGATTTTCCAGTGGTTTAGAGGTGCCTATGGTAGGTCTGACACAACCTTTCCATTCCTGCTGCTGGCACAAGTGGTGTATCTGGAATGAAGAGGGCCTGGCCAGAGATTCCTGGTGCCCAGCTGATTCCCATTTAGCCTTTTGGGGATTTTGGTAGCTGGTATAACAAAGTAGTCTTTTAGCTACTCTGATTTATTGTGGGAACCAGCCCTGCAAACAGTCAACCAAGGATTACAGAAGTGCAAAGATGAGTTCTATGCCACCTTTGCACACACTGCTCCTGAGCTGTGCTGTGCAGTTTTCAGTCACAACCAAGAACCTAGCTGAGACTTTTGGGACCTGGTAAACATTAATAATCTTCTAATGTTGAAGATAATTATAAGAAATGCACCAAGGCAATATTTATGTCCAATTAAAATATTTCACTTTGATGTTGATTGGCTATTGGAAACTGTCCAGAGATATCAAAACCATATTAAAACAACAATCAAAAACATCTGTTCTATCACTTTCAAAAATTAAAGTGAAGAATTAGAGACCAGAGGCATAGAAATGGGACTTAATTTTGGAAGAACAAATATATAATATAGTTGCTCTCTTGTAAATCACACCACCATTTTTAATTCTCCCTTTGATATTTTGCCTTTGCTACCATAAGCTTCTTTAAATGACAGAAACAGACAGCTTTGTTCATGAAAACATCAGTGATTCGACTTATCGGGGAAGAGAGGGAATCTGGGAGGGAGACACATCTCAGGGCAAATTCATGCTGGTATAATTGCACTGAAATCAGTAGAATAATATCAGAGATGGATTGTGACTTTGAATTATACTAGTTTTTAATTTAGTTTATTTAAAGAAAGAGACCATTGTTCTGTTTGTGGACAAAGACATGGAATTTCATTCCAGTTATGAGTGTACAAAGCTTGTAATTTATTATTTTGTTTTTAAGTACTGCAAATACAAATTTCTAGGAATCTGCTTGGCTGTAAAGCACATGCAATTTTGTGAGACAGAGCCAATGCCACTGGCGGCCAAGACAACAGGCTGTTCTTTCTTATGAAGACTCCACTTTTGTTGCTCTTGTTTAGGTGGCTTTTTTTTTTTTACCCTGAAATAGTCATTTATGCTGAAAGTATATTTGCTTTGCTCTATGTGAATGGAAAAACATAAGATCACACCACTGGCCTTTGAAATCTTGCAATGGTCAATAATCTGATGCTTCAGAAGAAAACAAAGAAAAATATGAAACAAAGTCCTTGACAAATTGTGTGGACAGGGAGAAAAGTCCCACCTTTCCTCTGCCTCCATTAGCTTATATTGTGATGAGACAATAAGTGTCTGAAGACAGAGAGCATCTGTTTGTACACCACCTGGCATAATGAAGTCCATCCCTTGACCAGAACTTCTGTAAAATAGTACATAACATTTGATTTCCTTATTTTATACCCAAAACCATTTAAGTTTTTTAAAATGTCTGCCACTGTCATTCTGGACAGATTTTTGTAAATTATTTTTTATTAGAGAGCTCATAAACCTGGGGGCTTAAGGAACAGTATCTCCAGCTGCAGCCTGCTATTTCCTAGCTGTTACTACAGGGTTTGGGTGACAGTAGTGGTCTTTGCATTTCAAATATGTCCTTATATACAAATATCACTTTGTTAACTTTGAGCTCATTTTGCTAGATTGAATATCCGAGCAACAAAAAACAGAAGAGGGAAGTGAACTCCTACGTGATTCTGCATCCCAACTACCTCCCTTCCATCACTCCCAGTCTACACGACTCCATTCTCAACCTGAATAACCAACATAGTTTTCACTCAGACCACAGATAGCAGTCTGGCTCTCCGTTGTATCCAATGATGACATCACAGCATCTCATGTGTTCTTTTGTGTCAGTATAGTCGCATCTGTGAGCAGCAAGGTTATGAGTAGATATCACATAGGAATGCATAGGTTCTCATTGAAGACTTGGCTTGACATTTGGCCCTTTTTTTCCCCCAATCGGTTTTTCACATCAGTCTTTCTCAAATTGTTTACAACTGTTATTGATAGTTGTTCTCCATTCAGTTCTATCCTTGTCTTTGTCTTCAAAGTTCCATATTTTGTTTAGTGCATTTTTCCTGAATCTTTCTCACAATGAAAATTATGTTTATGGTATTCTGACAATCTAAATCCATACTGGGCCTCTGATAGAAGCTTTTCAGACACTGTTTTGACAAACAGATTGGTAAAATCCTCACTTATATTTTGCTCATCTACAGATAGCAAGGAGATACTGGGTAGTCAGATTTGTTGCATAATATAACTATGATTGCATCTTTGAAATCCTGAGGAATTCTCTCAGTTTCCCAGATATCCCTAATAATTTTGTATACCTAGTTCAGTGGTTGGGGGACTGCAAGTTTAAAGATTTCATCTGATATGTCTTTAATTAAGGCAGATCATCTGAACTCTATGGCCCATAAAAATTAGGACCACCCTCACTAAATAGTCTTCAGGGAGTCAGAAAACAATTTTTTATGTTGTTAGTATCAGCATAATGCTGTATTTCTTCTGCTTTACTTTTCCGCCGGTTACCCTGTAGAACATGAAACTAGGTTTGATCTTGGCTTGCAGATACCTGAATTTATCTATCTGTCTCTGATTCACTGTCCTTTTTGCCAAGACATAAATGCATTGTTCTTTTCCTGGAGGAGCTTTTTGATTTCATCATTATTTTCAGCAAATCAGTCCTGGTGCCATCCTTGATTTTTGCCTAAAGTTTATTCTGAGTCTTAAAGGATGGCCTGTTTGAATACATTGCACTTTTCAAATACAGTATATTATTGGTAATACTATCAATTTTTTCCTCTAAGCCTTAGATATTCCACAATACGTTGTTGCACTGACTTTCCAGATGTTGGATCAAGAAGTCTCCTTCATCCAGCCCACTAAAGCTGCCTTACTACGCTGGGGATAGGAATTTCCCCTCTTGACTACCCTCTACCTGGTTTAGCCCACCAGACAAAGGAAGAGCTAGATGCAAAATGTGAACCACCAAAAGAGGATCTCTCAAAAATATGACTTTCAGAGGTACTATCTCTCCTACACCCCCATATAGGTTTCAACACTTCTGCAAAGACAATCTCTTTTTCATCTTGAGTTTTGAATGCTTAAAATAGAAGCCCTAATGTTAGTCAATACACAGTGTATATTAATGTAACAGAGGTATATGGTGGAAAACTATCACTACACACATTGGAAATGTGTGTGGTCTTGTATCATTATTGCTTACTGAGCATCACAGTCATCCTGATGGATGATCATTCTACTTTTCCTTATACATTTTGGGACTTGTCACTTCCAAAAAATGAGAAGGCAACACCATCTGTCTTCCATCCCATCTCTCTTCCACTTATCCCTCCTCCCTCTAGTACCCAATACTCTATTTAGCTCATAATGATTCAATATATTCTTCTCAACATCTATGAAATTCAGACGTAAATTTCAATCAATCCTAATAGAGCTATCAGTGTAGTACACAGAAATTGAAGTAGGCAGCTCTCATTAATAAAGGAAATTTCCTATCTACAGTTATAATCTTTGCTTAATTTTCCCCTAAAAAGAAGGAAGATTGGTAGTGTTTTTTTAAAAAATATTTTATATTATTTTAAACCTTGAAAAGTTTTATTTTAAATGATTATATATCATCTTGCTTGCTGGGGCAGGGGAGGTGGTCTGGAAGCAACACTGACACTCCTGCTTGGGGAATCTGCTGGGCTGGGAGCAGCATCCTCTATGACCCTCTTAAATACACACCATACTATGCTTCATTTCCTCCTCCTTTTCTTTTCTTTGAGAAAAGAGGGGGCAAGTGGAAGAAAGAAGGATCCATGCAACATCCAGGTGCTAGGGCTTGTCCCATCCACTGCTGCTGCCACCATTGGGTGGTGGTACAAGGCGCTATGATTGGTTCCTGTCTGGTGAGGGAGGCGTATAGGCAGCTTCCTGTGCATGAGGACTGCCTGTTTCAGCTGCACCTTTAAGCTAGTCTGCTGGATTTCCTGTGATGCTGGAGATTCAGACGACTGCCTTTTGGGATCTGGAAGGGATTTAGTCCCATATAGTAAAATTAGGAGACTGCTGGGTGAGTTATTTCTCCTTCCACTTGGCATCCAGGGAGTCTGGTTGGTGGGGGAGGAGAGGGCACAAAAGGTAAAATGTCCCAACTTTGGCAGATTATAGTGCAGCTGGTGGGTTAAGAAGTGTCTGATTGAGGGCCCTAGAGCCCAATGAGCTGCTTGGGCATTTGCCCTGGGCACTCACACAGCATTGTCTGCCTCTGTGTCCGGCATAGTTCGTGGCTTCCCTCATCTCCATCCTGTCTCATTTCAACTATCTTTGTTGTGGGAGAAGGGAGAGGTCAGGACCCTGACAGGGTCTCTTGGCAGGCCTGAGGGCCTAGAATTGGCATGGACTTCATAGCCACTCTCAGGTTCATAACACACTATTGCAGTGATTCTCAACTTGCAGCCCAATCAGCACAGGACTGTTGCCCATGTGACATCTTCAGGGCCATACAAGTAGTATTGGATGAGGCCCAGATAACACATCGTGGGCTGCATATGCAGCCCACAATGGTAAATAGGTTGAGAACTACTGCACTATTGGAACCCACTTAGAACTGCACTGGAACGATTCTGCCAGCTATTTTGGGTGGTTACTCCTATTCTGTAATAGTTTTAAATAAAGTTGTGGCATTCACATTCTATCACATTATGGTGTCTATGTCTCAGTGTTTCTAGGTCTACCTCAGCAGGTGTTCTCCCCCTCCCCCTTATTCTGTTTTAAATCACGTAACTACACATTGAAGAACAAGTTAGTTTTCTAACCATTGTTTTTTAAGGGCAGTTAGTGATCACCGGAAAAATGAAGCTCTAAAAATAATACTTTGTGCCAGTGGTATGCAGCAATCCTCTAATGTTCAGAGATGCTCTAAAGTGAGCAGTTTACTTAAATTACATACTTTCAGGACAGGGTGGCAATATTTTGTGTAACTGTAGGCTATATATGGAAACTCTGTAGAATTTCATCCAATCAGTTAAGAGAAGGAATGGAAAGTTGAAGAGAAAAAGTGACAGACAATGCCTGCTGTAATCTTCTCCTTAAATGAAAAATAGTTTGTAAGTGAAGAAAAATCACACCACTTTTCAAAATCTTCCAATGCTAATAAGTTATCAAAAGTCACAGAAGCAGCAGACAGATCTTTTGTATACGATTTGAAAGCTAGAATAAAGCCCTATCAATCTATGTGACATATTTTTGAGAATACTTACGGGATGTATCTTTGATTAAGAGTAGAAAAGGAGTAGAGCTGTGAGATCTGCAGGTTGGGGGAAGAGGGAGACAGACAGACAAATTGCAGACACCCAGAAGAAAAAGTGGCTGAATTCCATGTAGCTGATGGGGTATTCATTAACACAAGAAAGTCAGTTTCCAGCGAACAAGATAAAATTATATGTTTTAGCAGGACTGAAAGAATTATGGGAGAAGAAAAATGCCAAAATCTTTAGACATGATGATGGCATTATCAAAATCAATTAGAATAAGAATAAAAATGTAAGTAAAAGAATTTAAAATAAATCCCTCAAAAACCCCAACAAGAAACAGACATACAAGCAACAATACTTAAAATGGTGTGTGCATTTTTCACTGATTACCATTGTGTTGATTTTCATTTAAAGGATTATAACAGAGCATCAAAGCTTACTCACAATCAAGTTCAAAGCAGCCATGCAAAAAAAAAGAAAAGATTTGTTTTTCCCCAACTGAAACTTTTTTGTTGTTTAAAAAAAGTCTTTAAAAAGATATTTTCAAAGACAATTGAATTCAATGCAACTGTAAAAACAAAACAAAAAATAAACCAACCAAAAACCCTTTTGTTCTTTTCTATATTTAAGGAGTTTCAATTTAAAGGCAAGAAAAGTCTCTCTCAAATGCACTTAGATATTCGGTCCCTGACGTAGGGCCTGATCCTATATTCGTTTAACACTAAACAAACAGAGCTCACCACCTCCGCTCACACACACATACACCAGAGTCTTTTGGAGGTTCAGAAAAGTTTTTAAACAAGAAGACTGTGTGTGTGTGTGTGTGTGTGTGTGTGTGTGTGTGTGTGTGTGTGTGTGTGTGTGTGTGTGTTGGGGGGGAGGGAGGAGCAGCTCACAAGACTAGAAGCCAAAATGCTAAAATATTAAATAAGCATTAAGAGAGGCTATACTTGCAATATTTAGCAGAAATCAGAAAGTGCTGGAAGTCTCATAGGAGATCTCATCTCATGAGATTTCCAGACTAATATACAGATCAGAGAGGTTTTGATGCTTATCCAAAGTGATATCACTGATCCTTTTGATATTTGCTCATCACAAGTACCAATATTTAATTTGGGCCAGAGTATAATTATGAAACTGTCTGCCCCCTCCCTCTGCACCCAGGTTGCATATGAGCCAACAGGGAGAAGGGAACAGGCAGGTCCTTAGCCTCATGGATCAAATAGGTTTTCTGGGGAGAATGAGCTGCATCATCCTTCAGAATTTCTCTGCATGCTGTCCCTTCTTCAGCTCCCTATGGGGAACAGCAGTTCTGCATTATCCCTCCCTCAGGCCAGGGGGTAAATGTTACATTTTTGTCCCTGTATTTGTGTCTGATAAGAGTATGGATTAAAAAAATTCAAGAAGCCAATAGGATCATGACATTGCTGTTCCTCATTAGCTACTAAATGAAGAAATCGGGGGCAACATGTTGGCACTTTGGTCCACAAAAATGTAACAGGATTGTATTTATTGGTTCCTCTGCAGTCCAGACAGCAATCAAGAAGTAGTTGTGATGTCTGCACTCAAGGACAATTGGCAAAGAAAGCAGAAATTGATTGATGTTTTTCAGATCTTTGGTACAGTAAGAGAGAGGGGTGTAACTCTTAAGATTTTCAATAGTGCAGTAGCAAAAGGAGAAGGTAGTCAAACATTACTTTTCAGAGAAGAGAAGAGAAGAGAAGAGAAGAGAAGAGAAGAGAAGAGAAGAGAAGAGAAGAGAAGAGAAGAGAAGATTGAGCTCACCATTTAGAAAGCCCAGTTTATTTTGCACTAGAGATATACCCCAGTCTAGAGCTGGGTAAAATTTTTCAGTCAGAAATTTATTTTGGAAAAAAAAATATTTAGCTTTGGCAAAATAGTCTATTTTGCTGAATTGTCTGCATCCAACAAACAATTCCCCTCCCAACCCCCAAATATTTTGTTTCAACATTTCATTTTGAAAATAGGTGTTGTTTTTGTTATTCAAAGTGACTTTGGTTTGAAATTGCCCCTCACCCCCACAAAAACCCTATAAAGATGGCCAAAATTGAAATCAAATGTTTAATTTCGGATTTTAATGAAATGTTCCATTCAACACAAAACAATTTTCTTTTCAATTTTTCAAAAATCCTGACCATTTTCATGGTCCTTTTAAAAACACTATTTTTTGGCATTGCCAGTGAACTGAAAATTCATTATTAACACAGTACTACTATAGTCAATGGTTCTAGTTTATCAGGGGTTCTCACTGTGATAGCTTCATGGACCTCTAGAAACTTTACACTTATGTCTCCTGCAGCTTGGACAGTCAGGCGCCAGAACTGAGGTGTCAAGATCAGAAGTCAAAACTTCGGTTGGAGTCTAAAAATGGTAACTTAAGTTTGGGACTGGGTCCAGGGTCCTAGTATAAATGCCAAAGGGCAGAAACAGAGCCAGCAAAAGCCAGGGTCAAAGCCTGGGTCATATCCAGAGTCAGAGCCCAAGTACCAAAACCAGAGGTCAAAAGCCAGAATCTCAATACCAAAACTGGGGTCAAAGTCAGTGTCAGAGTCTAAGTACAGAAGCAAGGTGTCAGGATGGTGTTGGAGTTCAAGGGGAGAAGCTAAGGGTCCAAGCTGGAGTCAGAGAGTGAGCCAATATACAGGTCTGTCACTATAGCTGGCAGGGAAATCCACCTTGTTGCACATACATTTCCTGGAACTCCTGCTGAGCTTTAAATGAGCATCTGAACAAGGGAAGCTGTTAGTCCAGCCTTCTGACGTGGTACATCCTGTGGTGTTCATCTCCACACAGTCAGCGTGGTAATGTCTGCGGGCCTATTGTGGCTATGGAGTAACGGCGTAGCGGTATTGGCAGTCCCGCACTCTGCAGACTCAGGTTCTGTCAGGAATAAGGCCCTGCAGCTGTGCCTCCTCAGGTCTCCTGACAGCCTAGTCAGCATAGCGGGACCGCATCAGCTAGACTGTCTGATGGATCACTCCCTCCGTTTGGTTGGAAGAGTCAGCAGATGGGCTGCTTAAAGTATTCGCTCCTGGATGCAATAGGTTCTGCACCTACTTGTTCTCAGTCTTGTTCCTGCTTTTTTCCAGCCCAACTCCTGCCCTGGCACAAGTCGAGGAAACCCAGTTCTCACCCTTGGTTCCTATTTCTGGCCTCTGACTCCAGTTCTGATCCTGGGCTCCAATTCCTGACATTTACTCTGACCATTGGCTCTGGCCTCTGGCTCCAACCACTGGGCACAACCATTTATGCTCCAGTCCCCTGACATGTTCTAGTCCCATCCCTTCAGAACATCACACATGGTCACTAAAAACTTCACAGTGCATGTAAGGATCATAGAAATCACATATGCCAGCTCTAAAAGTTCATGCCTGTACCATATGAGCTCAAGAAGAATTTTTTAGTTCCACAGGGTCCATGATCAGAGATGACCCATGCCTGCCAATAGTGGGAGGAGGACAGAGGGAGGGCAACTGGCTTCAGCAGTGTTATTGAGCATGCTCAGTTTGTGTGAGCATGCTCAGTACAAGTGAAGCAGAAAATGTGACCCCGCATGCCCCCTCATGCATCACCTCTATCCAGAATACTCACGGAGCAGCTCTTATTCTCTGAACTATGTCATAAAGATATACTCACAATACAAACATTTTTCCCATTTCACTTCATATGAGTTTGTGCACACTTTGACTACTCCCCACTCTTATCTACTTCTCCTCCCCCTCACAATAATTTCAAGTGAATCTCAGAGGAAAAGATCTAAGAATTATCTGTTTTTTGGGCATGAAAAAAATCACTGTCCAGCTTTGATCAAAAGTTGGCCCAGATTTGCAGAAAATTCACAAAATTCAGTGAACCTGATCTGAGATTCATTTTTGTAATGAAACGTAAACTGGATTAATGTCTCATGGTTTCAGGTTTAATTAGGAAACCTTTGGACAACACAAGAGATGACCTTTGTAATCTTGTTTATTCCCCAAGCACAGGAGTATTGTCTTACCATAAAAGGAAAAATGTGGCCCATCTGCAAGAGTTAAGAATGAAGGAGGAAGAGAGCAATATTTTCTTCCCTCTTCCCAGGGCGGATTAACCTTTTGTGGGCCTGGTGCCCAACATATTTGTGGGCCCCCATGGAGGCAATGGAGCATGGCACAGGGAGTTCAGTCCCCAGAGCGAGAGGCCAACCAGAGGCAAGGGGGAATGGCAGGGGCAGCCCTGCTCCACCCAGCCCAGTGTGAGGGCACTATTTACAAACTGGCAGTTGCGACTGCGTGCTCGGGGAAGGGGCATAGTAGAAGTGAGCTGGGGTGGGGAGCCCTGTGGCAGTTCCCCCCCCCCCGCCCTGAGGCACCCCTCCCACCGTGGCAGCTCTCCCACCCCCCCGGCCCGGGGAGCCGTGTGGTAGCTCCCCACCCCAGCTCACCTCTGCTCCGCCTCCTCCCCGAGCAAACCGCCCCCGCTCTAATTCTCCTCCCCTCCCAGGCTTGTGGCGCCAAACAGCTGGTTGGCACCGCAAGCCTGGGAGGCGGGAGAAGTGGAGCGGCTGCAGAGGGAGTCTGAGCCGCACATGTCAGCGCGCCGCCGGCAGCCCAGCCCAGGAATGCTGTAAAAAAAAAAAAAAATTGGGGGCACTGCTTTTTGGCGCCCCCAAATCTTGACGCCCAAGGCTACCGCCTAATTTGCCTTAATGGTAGCACTGGCCCTGCCAACATCACATTACACCTGTTTTATTGGCATGCAAGTACTATACCTGAGGTACAATGGAGTCTCATAGAGTCAGTGACAGATTCAGAGTACATATAAGCACCTCTTCATGCTAACATGGCAGAGAATGATTTAAATTAGAAGATGCTGAAGAGAGTCTGTTTTAGAATCCGAGCAGAAAGAGACCCATGCATATCCATACAAAAATACCTACCATACCTTAAAGCTATTATTTAGTTACTTTCAAATGACACACTTTAACAATTACATATACTAATGTCAAGAGAGGGGGGGAGGGATAGCTCAGTGGTTTGAGCATTGGCCTGCTAAACCCAGGGTTGTGAGTTCAATCCTTGAGGGGGCCACTTACAGATCTGGGGCAAAATCAGTACTTGGTCCTGCTAGTGAAGGCAGGGGGCTGGACTTGATGACCTTTCAAGGTCCCTTCCAGTTCTAGGAGATGGGATATCTCCATTAATTTAAATTTAAATTTAAAATGTCTGCTTAAAACAAGCATGTTATTTTCTTATCCTGTTCTGAGGAATTTCTTATTTCCAGTGACTTAATTTCTCATAAAATTCAACAGGAGAACAATCATTAGAAGATGGTTAGCAGCTTGTCTCCCAAACACAAATCTCCTTTTACATTTCATGAGACATATTTCAAATAATCTAACTGCCATTAAAAAACAGCTATTGACATATTTCAACAATGCAACAAAGCATGTTCTAAGGTACATTAGACAATTAGCATCACACTCTGACTCACAGCTCTTCTGGTAATACAGTTGTGTACCCTCTCCAAATTGGAAAATACAACAGCAGATGCAGTGACAAATGGAAAAAAAAAAAAGAGAGAGAGAGAGAGAGAGAGATGAGTAGCAAATTCCTCTATAAATAGCAAAGGGTAAGGAATAACAGTGAACAAGTAAATGGACAATATATTAACAATTTGCTGTAAAGCTTTTTGTCTACGTTCTGATTATCTGATATTGAAATGAAATGAATTGCAAGAATACAACTGTTTCAAACAACAGTTTAGCAAGTGTGAAGGGGACAAAAATGTAAAAAAAAAAAAAAAAAAACCACTAATACAGTATGTTGCTGAAAACAACGGATACCCAGCCAAAAGAATCAAATACTTGAGCAGAGGGGGAGACACAGACTGAAGCACTCCAAAAATACAAGCAAAGCACAATCCCACCACCACCACCTCCCGCACGAAAAAAATGTTTAATTGTGGAATTCATTAGAATATTATTTTGTGCATGAACTACCAAGTTAATTAAAGAAAAAGTGGAATATCTAATTTCTTTTTTCTATGCATGGAGAAACCATCTTAGGTGCCTTAATATAAAAAATGAAACGGACCCTACATTTAAAAAAAAATGCCGCCAATGGGAGCAGCAGTCACATACATTTTCTTAGCCTACATTTTATTACTCTTCTCTTCCTCTGACCCTCACTCCCCACAAAGCCATAGACCAGATCTATCTTTGTTCTTGTATAACCCTAAATCAGATGCAAACTGACAAAAGCCAAAAAAATTCCAAGTTCAAGCTCACTCTATTTATTTATTATTTGGTTGCAGTAGTGCCTGGGAGCACAAGTCATGGAGCAGGCCCCTATCATGCTAAGTGCTGTACAAACATAGAAGGCAAAGACAGTCCATGCCCCAAAAAGCTTCTGATGGAAGATTCGCATACAGAGCACATTCTTTTATGAAAGGGCAGGGGGAGAGAGAAATGTATGATCAATTTACAGGTAGCATGTTTAGTCGGTATAGCTCACAAAGACCTGTATGTCCAGCTGCAGAGAGAATGATGAAAATATTTCAGTTTTAAAAAAATATGTTTGCAACCCAGTTTAATAAGAATGCACTAGACTAAGCTACTCTACCAATTGGAATGGCAGTCGCAGTAAATTCCAGTCTCCTCAGGAGTAAAAAAGCTGACAGTAAGGGTGCCATCACTGTATTTACCCCCAGAAGCTTGGACGGTTGGGTGAGCCAGGTCCAGTGCACTCGTCTTTTCCACAGTCTAATAGTGGCATGCTATTGGCAGAGCTCCAGACCATTGGATCTTGGTGGTAACTCTCAACGGACATGAATAAGGCAGTTCAGCTCTCTGAGAACTATAGTTGCAGACTTTGTCCATACTCAGGCAAGTGTCACTGCAGTTATACTTGGTTATTTTGTTTGTTTTTAATGCTGAAATTCTGCTGTCATCACATGACTCCAGGAGCCAAGGTCTTATGCATGGCCTATATTTCCTATGCCTTAATCTGGTCCTGGAGTCAGGAATTCTGGGTCTGCAAACAATTGTGAAGGAACTGGAAAGTCTGTGCTCAACCGTTTTATGAGACAATTACTTTGTGGGTTCTAGTGCATCTTGTTATTGTAAGTTCCAGAACATAAATGCTTTGCAAACTGATGTGTGACTCAAAAGCAGTCGTGCAATGAGTCAGTCCAAACTGCATTCACTGCTGTTCAAAGATAGTTCCTTATCTAAAATATACTTAAGCAAAAATAAAAAAAATGAAATATAATGAAAATAAAAAGGAAACATTAAAAATGACCGAGGAGGTGTTAATACACCAGGCTTATTCTTGGATTGTATCATGTTTCCTTCATTAACCTACCTTTCAGCATCAGTGTTTATTGGCAACAGTCCATGTTCCAGATATTTTCCATCATTTTAGTTGCAGGTATAAAAAAAAATTGTCTCAGCATGTAATACCACTGACTGTTATCCAATCTGTTATAACAGGAAAGAATAAACACAAATTGGATGAAATGCTTCAAATGCATGCCTCAACCAACAGCTTATGAAACTGAAGAGAAAGTGTGTAGCAGGCTTCTTCTAGGTACCTTTATGAAGTTATCTTGCAAACATATTTTAAAAATCACTTTAATTTAAGAAGCTTTGTATTTGGCGGATTTGATGTGCGATGTGTACTGTTAAAAACCATATAAAACAAGCTCATCATAGTTTGTTTATTTAATCTGGGGCTCAGGTAAACCAGATAGCAAGTGTGAAAAATGGGGATGGGGTGGAGTGGTAAGAGGCGCCTATGTAAGAAAAAGCCCCGAATATGGAGACTATCCCTATAAAATCAGGACATCAGATTACCATAGGCTAAGGTGGAAAGATAAGCCAAAATACAAAAGTAAATTGACAGGGTTTTCTAATTGATTTAACAGACTGATTTTTGGTTTGTTTCTTTTTTAAATACCCTTTTCTACTACTAAATTTAATGTAGCTCTAAAAAATAATAAACTTTCTGACCTATCTTTCATTTAGCTTAAATATATAGAGAAAACAGGAAAAGAACTTTTCAGAGAGCTTACACGGTAGGTTTTCATTGCTATGGAAACAGATTCTATTACTTATGCATGTTCCTAATAGCAGCAGATGACCTTTTAATCTGGATAGACTGTTTTGAGTGACACAGAAACCAAACTGGAGGCTGGAAGTGCACAAAAACTAGCCATACATCTGCGTTACCAGCACAAATAAGTTGCAGGGTAAATATGAACCAGGCCCTTCTGCATGCTGCTTCTGCATACTGCTTCTATCCCCCTAATCTTGTAGGAAGGGAGAGGCCAGAGCCAACAACACATGGCATGATGGCCAGTCCTCAAACTCTTATTTTAAAAAACCCTCCACACACGCCCCAAAATCCCCCTAAAAGCTTGAAAATGCCTATGGGAAATGGGTTTTTTATGGGGGGATGGGGGATGAGTTTTAAAAACATATTTTAAAGGGTCTGCTTTTCTCTCACATACTAGAGTTCTGTTTCTCTTTGCCATTTATCCATGCTTCTCTCATGCCCTTGCTCCTCCTCTTCTCTTTCATTTCATCACTTTCTTTCATTCATCTCACACTTTACCTTCTCTTCCCAAATCTCCACTGCTCTCTGATTTGATCCCATCCCCTTTTACCTTTCCTTGTCTGATTTTGGAGATGCTTATTTAGGACCAGTGCTTACTAAGCAAATTGGGAGTTTTTGAATGGCAGGATCAAGTCCAAACACAGTAAGAGCTAGAGTCTATCAAAATGCTACAAAGAAGGGGTTTAAGGGAAAGGAGAGTAAAGACAAAGCAGAGCCAACAAAAGGAGCAGCCAAGTGCTAATATATTCCTTGGCTAGTCATGAGTGATTCTGTTTATCAGGCCTGACCTTGAATTCCAACAGCATCTTAAAACAAAAATCAAGCACACACACACACACCTACCTAGTGGCTTTAGGTATATTGCTGAAGATATTTCCTTGTCTAGTCTCTAGTGGGATTTACATGCATAATTCCACAGGGTGGGAAGGAAATTGGTCCCACTGTGACCATGGGAAGTTTCTGAGGAATGACACTCATTAGTGAAAGGCTGCTTGTTGGTTACCTCACATTAACAGAGGAAAGTCTAAGTAAACTGTAATGCTTGGATGACAGAAATGCATTTAAAACTTCAGCTTTTGCCTTTCAAAGCACCTGCATCTACCTGCCAGGAAATCCTTTGAAATCACAGTTTAGTTGTTACACCACTGAGATAATGGCCTTGTCAATATTCCTGCCACGCTTCATCTATGAATACCTACATTGTAGATAGTTCATCTGAATCAAGTGCATTGGACATAAAGGAAGACAAGCATTACATTGGTTACATACTGATGAACATCAACATTTACAACTTTTACTTAAAACATAAAGCTTTTGGAAGTATGTCTGTGTGTGTCTGAGTGCACGCGCATCTAAATAAAAGGAGACAGATGTATACAATACTTTGGAGAGGAACTGTATTCTGTATTTCAAAAATCAGAACAAAGCACTGACTTATCTTTCCCAGCAAGGCAAAAAGAATTCATGCACAATTATCTAACTTGTATTTGTATTATCTGTATTTACGAGGCCCTGAAAGATGTCAGAGCTAGACATTATTTGATTTTTTAAAGGAAAATAAATAATTTGCAAGCTGCTTTAGATTCATTCAGTCTGGCCATACATTTATCTGATTATGTAAGATCAGATGCTGAATAAGTGTCCACTTAGTTCTGATTTCTGTGATATTTCCCATTTCTGACCCTTTTTTAAATCAAAATCATAAAAAGTTATGCACTCCTGGAGGAAGAATGAACCTTTTGAAGTTCACATGTGGGATGTAAAAAGAAAGTTTGACAAACATGAACCCTCATTCAAATTCCTCTGTGTTTTAGGAATGGGGTCTGAATGAGGGCTGTCTCTGACTGTTATCACAAACAGATAATATAATGGGCCAGATTCACAAAGACATATGAACAGACTGCTACAACTCCTGTTTATAAGTACTATGTGAAGGTGAATATGGAGGTATTTTCATCCTTCCAAATTTGAAGACCATACCTCCTTGTATGATTGTACAGAACTAAGCACAAACAGACAATTGGGATCACACAACTAAAATGCAAGTAAAAAATATTTTTTTCTTTGCCCCTCACCTGAAGTGGAAAGATAACTGTTAGATTTACAGAGAGCATGAATCTACCAGATGATTCCAAGCAGATATTAGGTCATATCTAGCCCCATTGTCACTCTTAGGATCACAGATGCAATAATTTCCAGTCAGTTGAAACTTGAGTCAGCATGGAATGTCTATATACAAAGAACTATAGTAGAATCTAGGAAATGGGATTTAGATTTAGATAGGAAACAAGGATGAGGATGAGAGTACTGAGTTCTAGGGGGGAAAAAATATATCAAGTGCTAGCTATAAAGAGATCAATCATTTGTAGATAATGGAGGGAAACATTTCCCAATGTTTTAGTTCTATATCAGGTTGTTTACGTGTGAACTGATGTATTTGGGGGACTGACTTTCAATTTGGACCTCCAGTTTCGTAAGTGTGATTTTGAATTCCCATGTACTGGCACACACAATGAATGATCAGGAAAAAGCATGAATAAGTCAGAAGGACATGATTGTAGGGGCACAACTGCACCTAAACAGGAGGCCTACTTTGAAAATCAGACACAGCATTTCTTCTCTTCTTGTTCTGAAGCATCAATTTACAAACTAATCTGGTTGCTTAGCCTGTGACTTTCCATAGGAACTGTTCACATTTTTTTCTCATTTAGGCTGCCATTTGATCAAAGACTAATTGCCAAATACAGAAGCTGAATGTTATTTGAGTTGTGTCATTATCAGTGCTCTGAAACTTACCCCTTATCTTTTGAACAAGGATAATAAGACATTCTGTTCTAGAAAAGGGACTTATGGACACTTCGTGTTTTCAAGCCTTTAAGAAATATTGTATTTGAGAACCTACTGCTACAAATTCCACAAAAGGCAACAAAAATGATTAAACAACAAAAATAGAAATACTACTGCAACATTAAAGTTGGACAAGCAAATGAGTCAATCAGCAGAGCATAAATGAAACAGGTCAGAGATGGGTGGATCATTAGTGTGTCTCTAGGTTACGCTGAATATAAAGGTTTCCATTTTTCAAACACTAGCAAACACAGTAGAAAATGGCAGGTTTCAGAGTAGCAGCCATGTTAGTCTGTATCCGCAAAAAGAACAGGAGTACTTGTGGCACCTTACAGTCTAGGTTACTCCTGTTCCTTTTACAGCAGAAAATGGTGCTTTGTTCATAAAACTGAATACAGTTTCAGAGGATTGTTTTCCTTGTGTGTGCTTTTATATATATGAGAAGATGAAATTAGAATAGATTGTCTCCTTAGGAGAGGATGCTTTGTTCTTTGCTGCCAAGGAAACAATACATATTTTCATTTACCCTGTTAAAAGGTAAGGATATGACAGATAAAATAGCAGAAGTAATTAGATAAAAAACACATGCCAGTGGATCTGCTGGAATGCTAATTAAAACCAAAAACTACTGTAATGATGTCAGAACTAAGTTTCTGTAGTGATAGTTAGCTCTCCCTGTTATAGTTCAATATCTGTTTTCATAATTATTTTCTAGTCACTTTATCAGCGTATAATAGCAGAGAACAGGTCAACCCAAAAACCAGGATGCGAAACTTTGGATTCAAATTTGATCTCTGCAGCTCAGGCCTATCTCTGACTAGAAGGTGATTTTCTCTGTAAGTCCATATGATAAAATCTGTAATGAACACCAAGGAAGTTATACACTTACATATATTATTCCCAGTACTGTAATATCTGAGCAGCTGTGAAAATAAATTAAGTAATGTATGTCAACACTCTTGTGAGATAGGGGATTGTTATTATCCCAATTTTACAGAGGGAGAATGGAGGCACAGAGGGTAAGTGACTTGCCCAAATTCACATAGGAAGTCTGTGCAGGGCTGGGAATTGAACCAAGACCTTTCATCAAAAGACCATTATTCTTTCCAATAGCTAATGTATTTATTAAGATACCACAAACATTGTTCAAGGCCTCTCAGCACCAGCAGGTCCATTTATACTGTCAGTCAGCACACTGACTTTTTGTGGGCCAGACCTTGTCATGGTTTAAACTGTTTGATGTAGATTTAAGAGAACTTCTTCCATAATCTCAATAAAAATCAGGTAATTTACACTGATTTATGAACTTTTGTCCCTTCTATATTTCCTGGCTTCCTGCTTGAAGAACTAGCCAGAAGTTGTGAAAGGTGTTGAACAGTAGATGTGCTTATATAATGAAAGGTATTGAAAAAGGCTCCCAGGAAACAACGTGCTATTCTCTCCAAACCCAAAGTAATCTGCAGATTAAAATAACAAAACTAATAATGTAATTTACCTCTAGGCTGGATTAGTGTCACAGGGACTGTAAGTGATGTCAGCAGCACTCTGCCAAGGTTTTACTGTTGTCCAGAGGTATTTTCAAGCTGTGATGAGATGAACGCTGATTCTGCTGTAGAGATCACTTTTACGGTTTTAAAATACAAAAAGAAATTTTCCTGGCTGAACTGTATATGTTGCAAACTGAAGTATGGAATTCTCCAGACAAAGATGGTCACTGAAGGGTGGTCACTGACTGTTGGCAACGTTTAGAGTATTTGTTCAACACACATTCCTGAAAGCAGCATTTCACCTACTCCCAAACAAACAGCAGTGGACTGATCACATTCGTCTTTTATGTCATGAACCAAACCATCCTATTTCCACTCTGCCAACTAGCATTATGACCAGGGTCAATCTGTTTGCCATGTCTAACGAGTAACACAATGCAAGAAAATGTACAAACATGCCAAGATTTGGCCACTGAGATGAATTAGTGCTGTTGCCTTTGTGGCCATCTGACCCGCCTTACCTAATATGCTAAGATATAAGTTCCTGTTACAACAACTCTAAATTCAGTGGAGCATGGCCAGAATAACACAACACAAATAACAAGCAACCATGCAGACCATCTCCCTGGAGAACAACAAATATGTTACCCAAGTGGAACTTATTTATGGAACTGAGTCCCTAATGTAAGAAAATACTTTAGGAAATTACAGGTAAACACTAGAACAGCTCAGATATTTTCTTTCTATGATATGATCTAGCCCTGCATTAGTACTTCCATTAACAATGGGTCAAAGGGTTAATTGTTGTTGGGTGCAAGTAATATTTATTTTTATCCTCTCTTATCTGCTTTGAAGTTCACTGCTACTAAAATCAGTTTGCTGCTGGTTCTTTGGTATGTTGAAATCATTTAGTGAAGTCTGGAAAGAGTTAATACAGTTAGAAAGGCAATGTTCCACAATAATGTGTCTAAATCCCTTACAGATTAAGACCACCTTATTTTGTATGCAGGCATATGATTTCAATGGATCAAACCTAACACTTTTCTCAGTAATGAAGATTAAACTTTGAACTTTCTTTAGAGGTATTGTTATTACAGGAATGCAGAGCTTCATAATCATTACTGCAATTATAAAACAGAGCTCTCATAGTGCATTTAGCTATTATCAGGTAAAGCAACATGTGGATAAGAAGGTTTGTAATCAGTCAGGGATTATAGAACATAGAATGACACAATGACTCCTACTTCTCTGGAGTTCAATTCCTGGCATCATCAATTGAATTGTGGTCCTCAGCCACATTAATTAGCAATAAGTGTCCATATCTTGACATGTCAGACAAGGTATTATTATAAAGAGCAGTAAACTAAATCTGTTCCCAACAGTAGCACTGGAAAAGTTCTGTAGAACTAGCTTTCAAAGCAGTATTTCCTTCCCCTGAAGTAATGGTTCCCACTTTGGGCTTGGGGGAAGGCAGAACCAAACAAAAAGAGGAAACTGAAAATAAAAAAAAGTGATGCCACTCAATTATTAACCCAACAAAAATATGTAATAGTTTTCAGGATAGAAAATGAAATAATTTCTTCCAATAAAATATATTTTAACAACAATCTACAGGATTTTAGCTTTATCCACCTGAACACAGAAGGATATGTATGTTCCTCCTAATTTTATTCTAGAGCATCACTATCATAACTATAAAGGGAAGGGTAACAGCTGTCCTGTGTACAGTACTATAAAATCCCTCCTGGCCAGAGACTCCAAAATCCTTTTCCCTGTAAAGCTTCCCTAAGAAGCTCAGGTAACCTGGCTGGCATCTGACCCAAAGGACCAATAAGGGGACAAGATACTTTCAAATCTTCGGGGGGGGAGGGAGGCTTTTGTTTGTGCTCTTTGTTTGGGAGTTGTTCGCTCTAGGGACTGAGAAGGACCAGACATCAATCCAGGTTCTCCCCATCTTTCTAAACAAGTCTCTCATATTTCAAACTTGTAAGTAAAAGGCCAGGCAAGGCGTCTTAGTTTTACTTTGTTTTTCTCAACTTGTAAATGTACCTTTTACTAGAGTGTTTATCTTTGTTTGCTGTACTTTGAACCTAAGACTAGAGGGGAGTCCTCTGAGCTCTTTAAGTTTGATTACCCTGTAAAGTTATTTTCCATACTGATTTTACAGAGATGATTTTTACCTTTTTCTTTAATTAAAAGCCTTCTTTTTAAGAACCTGATTGATTTTGGCTTGTTTTTAGATCCAAGGGGGTTGGATCTGTATTCACCAGGAGTCGGTGAAAGAAGGAGGGGGAATGGTTAATTTCTCCTTGTTTTTAGATCCAAGGGGGTTGGATCTGTATTCACCAGGAGTCGGTGAAAGAAGGAGGGGGAATGGTTAATTTCTCCTTGTTTTAGATCCAAGGGGGTTGGATCTGCATTCACCAGGGAATTGGTGAAGGTTTCTCAAGGCTTCCCAGGGAAGGGAATTATCTTGAGATGGTGGCAGCGGACCAGAGCTAAGCTGGTAGTTAAGCTTAGAGTCTTCATGCAGGCCCCCACATTTTGTACCCTAAAGTTCAAAGTGGGAATACAGCCTTGACAATCACTTTCTACAATTTTGAACAAAAAAGTTATTTCAATATGACGACAATGTTTCATGTCAATATAATGACAACATGGTATATGCAGATGTTTTGAGTTTTAAAAAAGACTCAGATTTAAGAGAGTTTGAAACATTTTCCTTGTGCCTCAAGGAGAAGTTATACTTTTAATTGAATAATACAACTAGCTATACATTTGTATTCAGATTTTATTACTAGCACATTCAATTACATCTTTCTTTTATAGATAACAAATGTGAGTTAAGTATGTTGCTTCTTCATTTTGGGGGAGTTGGGGTGGGTGACTGAATACAGGAATACTTAAATGTGAAAGGCCTAATTTCACAAACACCAGGTGCAGTTGTATGTACACATATGCACATTTTGCTTAATTTGTACACAGTTCCTGTGCTTCTACTGACCAATTGAATATTTGTACATCCAAACTGCCAGCTGTGTGTCCAGTTGGTCATTTGTATTTGAAGATATCTGACATGTGTGTACAGCTAGTGTGATTGTATATACAATTTAGGCATGAAGTTGTGCTCATATTTTGCATGCGCAGTTGGGTTCCTAAATTTTTGAAAATAGTCTCCATATTATTTCAACACACGAGAACATATACACAATTAAATAGAATTTTATGTATCTATTTAAATGTATAATTCTTGGTGGAAAGTATATACATTCCATTGTTTACAAATTAATTTTAATATTTAGAAAAAAGTGAGTAAAATGTAACTCAATTATTATACTGTGCTACTGACAAACCCTGCCGGATCTCATAAGTAAGAAAATCACAGTATGGTCCAAAGAAAAGATTTGCAAAATTTTCCTAATAAAATACAAAACTGCCAGGAGGCTAAGGGCCAAAGACTGTTGCTCTGCCATGCCTGAGCCCACAGACTGTCCAACTGCTGTCTGCCCCAGCCAGGCAACAGTGGGCTATAGACTGCTTTGATTGGTCTGCCCACCAAAGGGCCAGACCACAAATTGTGATTACTGCTCCACCCAGGAGGCTGAGAGACACAGACCACATTTGTTTGCTCTGCCCGGCCAAGGGGTCAGAGCACAGACTATTGATAGCAGCTGTACTAAGGATGAGTGGCCTCCCTCCAGACCCCAAAGGGAGGGACCACTACAAAACCTCTCAAATGTACCCCTTACCTGACAGCCTTACCTGTCTGCATCTCACGTGGAGTGGAACCGCGTGGTACAACCACTCTCAGACTGGATTTCTGGGCTGCAGCCCCCTGACTCCCAGCTGTGTTAATGACACATTCCCAACTCCGTTTTGGCACATGTAAGGGTTTCCTCTGGGAGCCTGTCACAATATAAATTTGCAATGACACAGAAGCAGCATCTTTGGCAGGGAGAAACAGACTGCTCCTGATGAACTTTCTCCCTTCCCTCCCTTCCAATGTGTGCATTTGTGAGCCTGTCAGCTTTTCACTGACACAAATTGAGCAGCCCCTTCTAGCTCACTCAAACTCCCTCCCTTTTCCAGGGTCTCTGAAGCTTTAAATACCCTTTGATCCCTTCGCCTTGGGAAGAGTAAACAGTTCTAGCCAGGACGGAATTAGACAGGTAATTTCTTCCCATTGATTGCCCAGCCATTGTTTCCTCAAGGAGCTCTTATCTGAGTCATTATTTTACCTTTCCTACTTTAACAACTTCATTTGATCTGACTCCATTCGAAGTAAACTGTCATAACCAAACACACAAAGACCTACGCCATATTAATAAAAAACAGTACAGATATTTCCCAGGTCATCACACATGGACATACTGCAGCAATTACCACAATCCAAGTGCCTAAACATACATTAAAATATACAGAACTAAAATGATTTCAAGAAGAGATGGGGGATGCAAATGAGGTTAGCTTAACCTTTATGCAAGGTGACTCTCTTTCATCAACAAATATTTAAGCTGCATTCTTTTCACTGCTAGGCAGCACAGGATGCAGACTTTTCTTGGAAAGAACTTTGCCCTGAATGAAATATGAAATTTCCTTCCACTTATGATTAAAAACAAATGTGGTAACCTGAAAAAGAAGATGCTTTAAATAGCCTGATTCTATGAAACATTCTTCATATTTTGAACCACACTGATGAAAACCAAAGCAAATTGTATTAGTCTCCAATACTCCCTACAGAATAGACTAAACTCTCGGAAACCTATTCAGGTTGACACATTGGCAGACATACTTTCTTTGATTAATTAAGCCTATTACCAAAGGAAATTGCTCAATTGTTCATTCAATTGAGTGTGAAAGAAATTTCAAGTAGTTCTTATAGGAAAAATAAAGGTTTTTAATTTGTGCTGTAAATACAAGAGATTTGACTGCATTCATTATAATCTGGGAATTGGTTCATATAGAATCTGCCAGAATTAAAATATTGCCTTGTAAAAGAAAAGTATTATTCTGATAATAAGACTATAAATCATTGATTTTGGGAAACAGAGAGAATTGTTTTACTTCAGGTAAATATCCAGGTGATTATCAGTATTCTAGTCACATTTGCAATTTAGCAGAAATCAAATATGAATAGTTTCTACTGGGAATACTAAACTAGAGAATCTGTGTTAATATTGTAAATACAGATGCACTGAAGCAGTTCCGAAGGGCCCAGGCACCTCTAGAAAGGTCTAGACTCTGAGCTGTAGGCAGAGATCAAGTCTGACTTCTTATTCTTGATCCAAAGTTCCACTGACAATGAGCTGGGCAATGGAACAGTCCATTACTTGACTCTTGAAGGGTAGATGGATCAGTGTAACATGCATATCTTGTTCTGCTGTTATAATGTTAGGGAAAACTTTTAAAAGATGCCTTCTAAATTTATACCCACCCTTTTTGGAAGGGTGTGTGTTTATATGGCTCATAAAGCAGACCCTTCAAACCAGTTGCCTCAAAAACACACAAAGTGAATTTAATTTAAAACCATTGTATCAATTCTGTGGCAACTTAGGAACCTATAGTTTATACAATGAGGCATAATAGGTCCACTTGGAACTTGATGACTACAGAAGCAATAGATCCCAGATTGTCCTGCTTTAAAACTACAGCTCTCTATCATTTGAAGTAAAGAGGAATCTCCACTAGTTAGTAACAGTACAGGATTTATGAAATGAAGCTAAGCAGTTTTTATTTGCTCCTAATGGGAAGTGATACCCATACACAGTGACTAGTTCATTACACAACATGCATACCCATCTATCAAAGGGATCAAAACAGAAGTACCTCACTTTACTTTTTATCTATTACATGGTAACTACTTCAGTCCTTACAAAAGCTGCTGTGTGACTGTTGCCTGTGGAAGGAAAGAATGATTTAGTAGAGTACTAACACAACAGTCTTGGTGGGGTTTGGTTTTAGCTACCAATATAAGAAATATTCTTCTGTGGTTTAAAGGTCCCTGGTAAGGGTTTGTTCTAAGATAGGTTAATTCCATGCCTGTGTAGTCAGAGCAATGTCATCAGCAAATATCCATGATGATGTTTGGGGAAGGTTAGTGGTATAAATACAAAAGAAGATCGGTGCTACGACTGAGCCCTGTGGTAGACCATTGCTGGGAGCGTGTGGCCTGCTCACTTGATCACCAAGGAAAATGAAAAACCCACGATTGTCAGAATTTCTTGAAAGAATTCCACTGCTGCATTGCATGGGATAAGTTTGTTATCTTTCAGGAGAAGTCCATTCCTCCATATGGTATTATAGGTGGCAGATAAGTCTAAGAAAGCTGCCCCAGTCTTGAGTTTTTGGTGGCATCTTGCCTCAATGTGTAGTATTAAATTTAATACTTGGTTGACACAGCTGCTGTTGCTGCTGAGTTGAAAACCCACTTGTTCATTCAATAACATTGCTTCTACAATGGCATAATCCTTGCCAGTAACAGTCTCTCCACGAGTTTGTACAATGTGCAGAGGAGTGAAATGGGCCAGTATGATGAAGGATTACTGGTTGGCTTCCCGGGCTTGGCAATAGCTATTACCACAGCCTTGCACCAAATCCTTGGGACAAGCTCCAAGGAATGGATATTAGAGAACAGCATCTAGTCAGAGCTACCAGACAGTTCCCTCCTTTGCCTCTGAGATGTTAAAGAAATTCTGGAAAGATGCCCTCAGGTTCTGTGTCTTTCCTGACTTTTTGGAGAGAGAGGGAATAGTTTACCTCCTCCATAGTCAAAGACAATGATGGGGTGATGAGGGAAGTAATGAACGGACTATTTGTCAAAGCTCTCTTTGCACTTTGTGCTTAGTAGACTTGCCCCATAGTGCTTTTGAGCTCATAAGCTGCATCCTTGCAATCTGCTGAGACTTCAGGATTTTGATATTTCACTGGTTTTGCAACCCCAAGCTCATGCAATCATAGCTAAGTTTTACATCTGGACTAAGTAAAACCCAGAGCTTTATTCTTGATTCATCTTTGACAGCATACTAAATTCAGTGACTCTTGCAGGGATGTTACAGAGTTTGGGTCACAATATGTTTAGTACTCCTTAATACAGTGGTTCCCAAATGTGTTCTGCCGCTTGTGCAGGGAAAACCCCTGGCAGACCAGGACGGTTTGTTTACCTGCCGTGTCAGCAAGTTCGGCCAGTCGCGGCTCCCAGTGGCTGCGGTTCGCCACTCCAGGCCAATGGGAGCTGCTGGAAGCAGCGGCCAGTATGTCCCTCAGCCCACACAACTTCCAGCAGCTCCCATTGGCCTGGAGCAGCGAACCACAGCCACTGGGAGCAGCGATCAGCCGAACCTGCGGATGTGGCAGGTAAACAAACCGGCCCGGCCCACCAGGGATTTTCCCTGAACAAGCAGTGGAACAAGTTTGGGAACCACTGCCTTAATAGTTTATCAGTTTCTGATTTCCGGGGATGTACCTTTTCTGTAGACACTGATGCTTGTTCTAAGATATGGACACCTATCTAAAAAGGAACTAGAATGAAATGACCAGCTCATTTCACTTACACCAGTGGTTCTCAATGTTTTCCATACCATGACCTCCCTCCCATCTAGCTGAAATCTTCTTCTCATTTAAGGGAGTGCAGTGTGGTCATGACCCCCTTACATGGTTAGGCCCCTGATTAGGCATCAAATTGTTTAAAATGTCTCTATTGACATGGACTGGCAAAGAATTGAACCAGTGATCTCCCCTGGGCCATCCAGAACCTTGATATATTATTTTATAATTGATTTTTTTAAAGTTCTGTATTGTTTGCCCTTGGCAAAACAAAAGTGTTCTGCACACATAGCAGGGACAGACTGATTGTCTCCTTCAAACAGAATGACTTATAAAGGTATAATTAGCAAGAACATCTGTGTGTAATCCAAACAACAGTAATGAATTTCTCTTTTATTAAACTACAACTATCACACAATGAATTGACTTCAAAATTATGCATCTTTCTTATCATTTGGGAGCTGCTTTGGGGTTCCTGCAAAGTTCAGTTGTTCCCTCGTGACACATTGATCAAGTTAATGTGGTTACTTTGTTCCATATTGGCTCCCTCGCTAGCAGGAAATAATCAGATACAAATTGTGCAGGTATTTGGCAAAAACCCAGGAAGGTAATTTTCAATGTGATAAAACAACTGGTAAAAGTTTAATCAACATCAGTTAGAACAATTCCTCATAGTCATTAGTTAAAATACCACTAATGCTGTATTGGTAAATGTGCTAAAAATATAGGAAAGACAAATACTGTATCATTTGTTCAGATAAATACATTCACAAATTTAAATATGTACAATTCAGCCAAAAAAGGAGCATCAGCTAGAATATGATCTTAATTACGAAACTGCCAGTTACAAATCACAGCCCGCTACTGCTGAGAGATGTGTTCTGTGCACTCTGTATTGTGTTGTGGGAAGGGAAAGGTGTGAATTAGGCAAAACTTATCTTACAGGAAATAGGGGTGGCTTACGTGTTTTGTTTTGGGGCGTGGGAAAGAAAGTCCAATTAAATACATGACACAATAAAATAAAATCCTTTTGTATGGCTGCTGCTAGCCCATCAACTGTTCATCATGTCCAAAGGCAGCTTCCTCTCATTAGTCATTTAGGTAAAGCCCTGCCACTGGCAATATTCATCTGGGACTGTGGAAATGCTACGTAAGACAGTCATTCATGCCATTTACTGCAAGAGAAGCATTATTGTGTGCCCATACTTAGAGCATACAGATTTCACACAGCACAGAAATTAAAAAGTGACTGAAACTATGATTGTACTATGAAAGCATTCCTACCTTCTGCTGTTGCTGTATTTCTATTCATGCTCAGGGAACAGGCTCAGCAAATAATGCAGATCCTACCAGCAGGCATAGCACCCATGCTTCAAGCAGGGACCAGCAACTTTTGGCCCGCAGCCCGACAGGATGTTTACCCTGGCGGACCGGGCCAGTTTGTTTACCTGCCGTGTCCGCAGGTTCGGCTGATTGCGGCTCCCACTGGCTGCAGTTCACTGCTCCAGGCCAATGGAGGCTGTGGGAAGTGGCGGCCAGTACAATCCTCGGCCCGCGCCGCTTCCCGCAGCCCCCACTGGCCTGGAGCGGCAATCAGCTGAACCTGCGGACACGGCAGGTAAACAAACTGGCCTAGCCCACCAGGGTGCTTACCCTGGCGGGCCACATGCCAAAGGTTGCTGATCCCTGAATTAGATCTACCTGCTATGCATGAGACCACTTGATATTTTCTTTCCTCATCAATGCACTTAGGGTCAGCTGCTAAGTGGTGACTCAGACAATTTGGAAGTAAAGCACAGTCAAGCAGGGCATTTGTTAACAAAATTAAAATATTTATATTTGTAGTCTGAAGCTAGGGTTAGACAAAGACTTTGCTTTTGCCCCTTTCCCTCAATAATCCAACAAAAGTGCTATGAAGCTACTCAGACCCTTTAGAGGCAACTGTAACCTTGCAGGCCAGCTCCTCAGCTGTTGTTAATCAGCATAGCTCCATTGACTTAAATGGAGCTACATTGATTTACATCAGCTGAGGTTCTGCCCTACATCTTTACTATTATGCTAGGTGCTGATTATCCACCTGCCTACTTTTCCATTAGTCCTCACTTTGTGTTTCCTCATTTCAGACACATCCAGCAGTGGCAATGACTAAATACCACAAGACAGATTATTCTTACAGTAGTTCTTGTCCAGTGTGAAATGGGAAGCAGTAGAAATTTCATGCATGCTAGCATGAGGTTTCAAACCCAATTTGTGCAGATTTGGACAATTTGGATTATATTTGGCAGTCCAAATGTTTGAGTGCTTACCCAAGCTAAACCTCCAAGGCTCTTGAAATTATCCATCACTGAATACATAATTTATTTTGATTTTATTAGCATATATAGCCATGTTTCTATGTTAAAAAATACTAAATATCTTCTTTATGTAGGTTTCTTAATAGATCTAATTCACAGGGGAAGAGTTTTTGAAACATGCCAAAAAAGATGCAACAGTTGTCAGTATTTGGGACAGAAAATGAAAATATATATTCATTCTGGGTCTGATCCAAACTCCATTAAAGTCAAGAGAAAGATTCTCATTGACTTCAACGTTCTTTGGATCAGGCTCTTTAGAACTAAGAGTTCAAATCAGTTTGAGATCACCATATATATATATTTTATATATCAAGGCAGGTAAAATACAATGCAGAATAAAGAACCCGCTATAGTCTTTTTTTTTATTTACACACACAACACTTATTTTTAGAGAAATATTGCCCCAAGCCACACATGAATAAAAATATGATTGATTTATTGATTTGTTTGTTTATTTGGTGTGGTGGCGGTAGTGAAAGCTGTAGTTCTGTTAAAGCAAGCTTGTTACAAACAAATAGTAAGTACATATACCCCTTAAAATTAGATCGTCACCTTCTTGAATCTCACAAAGCTGTCTCGCATTTTGGCAGTCTCATACCTAGGCTGAGTTCTGCCTTTGCCAGTAGAAATGATACATGGCTTCCTGGATCAAGGGAAGGGAAAACTGTCAACTGCTGATCATACTTGGAGAATTAATGGGTATGTGAATGCCTAAAATACTATTTGTGTTACAGTATCACCTAGAGGCCCCAGCTAAAACTGGGCACTGGTGTGCTAGGCATATAGATGCATAGTAAGAAATGGAGCCTACCCTGAAACTCTTACAATTTAACTAGACAAGACCAAAAATGGGTCAGAGAGGAGGTACTCACACAACTAGTCAATGGCAGAGACAGGAACAGAACATTGGCATCCTTAATCCTAATCTAGTGCCCTGGCTGCTGGACTACTCAACCTCCCCTGTACCCTGTGAACAAATGTTCCCTGTCTTCTTTCCCTAATGTCCAATAAGTGAGCTTGGTAATTACCTATAATAAAATAATAATAATAATAATTAATAATTACCTCCACATTACTCCACATTACCCTTTCATGCTTTAAATACACACTGTTTTTACCTTAAATAAGATAGGGCAACAGAAAATATTACAAATGAGAAATGACTTGTCTTTATATTCTTACAAAATATATCAGAACTTGTTCTGCCTCATTTGTCACATGAAGTCCATCTGCCAGGTGGTGCCAGCAGCACTAAGAGTCAGGTTCAATATCTAGGGGTTCCTCTCAACATTACAAAACAGAACCGACTTGAGCTCCTCACCCAGAAATCTGGGAAAACTAAATGCTACCCCGGGTGCATTTAAAAGGTAAATACTTTCCCACTCACACACCCTGAGTCTGTGTGTAACAAAAGAAAACTTTCATTGAAATGGAGAGAGAAGTCAGCATTAATTTAGGAAAACAAGACCACAATGATTCAGAAGTATGCAAACCATAAGTAAATCTCTGCCCCACAGTATCTTGGGCAGTGTCCTTTGCCTCAGTTTCCCATCTTGCAATATGACAGTCCCATGAACAAAAGTCCCTTTAACACACCACTCCCGTTTCCCCCTGCTGCACCCCACTCACAGTTGGTTGTTCAAAGTCAGTGAAGTCCAGAGATGCTTTCACGTGGGTTCCCCTCCCACTTTTAAGGATGTGTGTGGCAGGCATGGGGGGAAATTAAGCAATGCTTCTGCTGCTGGTCACTACTGCTACTGTTCTCTCTGGTGCAGCTTACCACTCTCTATGCCACTTTTGCTGTTGCCACTTGCTTCTCACTAATGCTTTTGATGATGTTCCCTGATTGTCCCTGCTGCTGCTTGGTGCCACCTTTGCTTCTAATTATGATGCTGTGTTCTGAGGTCACACCATTTAGCCCAGTTCTTAATGATTTCAGTCAGGAACCTTACTGCTGCTGCACCCTCTGCATTGTCTTTCACTGCATCACTGTCTTCACACCAGGTTTAAGGTTCAGCTCCATAGACCTGCTCATCAGTGATTTCAGCTCTAGTGACCACTGATCAGAAACGAAGATGCTCAATTCAGTCTTTGTCTTCAGATCAGCTCTCTCTTTAAACACTGGAGGAGGAAGGTCAAACAGTATCTAGAACTCTTTAAACAAAATATATGCATGCGTGTAAAAACACCTGTCCCCACCTCCTCTGACTTGGGGACTTGGATTTGGCATCACTACCAAGTAGATTTAGGATAACCTCTTCCATTAGGGCACGTTAAGTGAAGTTCTACTGCTCTTTCATCATACCATAAGGAAAATAACATTTCGTTACCCCTGAGTTCAAGACTAGGGTGACCAGATGTCCCAATTTTATAGAGACAGTCCCAATTTTTGGGTCTTTTTCTTGTATAGACTCCTATTACCCCCCACCCCCTGTCCCGATTTTTCACATTTGCTGTCTGGACACCCTAGTTCAAGACTAAAGTGAATTTTAACCCAAACCAGGCAAAATGGATCACTTTGGAAAAGCAGGTCTGTCTGTTGATTACCAGGCAAAGTAGGTGTGTTTATGCAAATATGGTCTGCTCCTAAAATCTTTTCCCTCAGCTCAACAGTAGATGGCAAGGGAGAGCTTATTCAGACCCTGGTTTACACAGACCCTTCAGATAAAATCTAACAATTTCTCAGCAGGGCCTAAGGATGGAAGGAGCTAAGTGATGATTGCTATGGGGCTTCTTCATCTTAAGTAGTTTTGCCAGGAGATGATGTGAGTGCATGTGACCAGCTATAGCATCACATTCCAAATTCTTGCTCTTGTCAATTTGCTAGCTGAGGGGGAAGTACCACCCCTGGATAACTTGCTTCCATAGCGCAATACATTTTTTACAGAAATAGATGAACAACTTTCCATGTCAACATCTTGAGAAAATTCAGACCCTGATTCTGCACTCCATAGCGTGCAGATGGCCTGCTCTGCCTGCACCAAACACTGTTGACTTAATTGGGCTCTTCACAAGTGAAGCAGTCCATCTGCAAGATGTCAGTTGCACTATTAGGATCTAAATATGAATTTTAAAAAATCCTGACATTATAACAAGAATCAAACAAACCCTTACAGAGGCACTGCCATATGCCATTGTAGGACATCCCTGATACACATCATTTGAAAAATCATACTACTATTCAATCATCCAAAATGTATTAATATTAAGTAAGAACAGGAACATTTGCCAATAAAATAAAAGTGAATGTGTATGGGGAAACATACATCCAAAGATTAATTATAATTACAAGAAAGTGTTTGTATGTTTAGCCTCCCTTCCTTGCAGAGAGCTAAGAAAACACAAGCTTTTTACGAATAGAACCGATTGTATAAGTGAAAATGTACATATGTATTGTATAAAAGATTCAGAAACATGTAAAATAAAACATGTTGCTAGGCACTATTTACTTTTAACTATCTTATGCCCTAAATTGCTAGGTATTGTAGCTTTAGACTGTCTCATGCACAATCAATCAATGCCACTAAAGACCAGAGAAGAATGACCATTAAACAGTTTCCCATTCTTCTTCACTAATGATACTTAAACATTTTCAATAAGGATTGCTAATTGTGCATTGTCAAGCCTCCAACAACCATATATTGGTAGGCTGTCTTTCTCCTTTGTTCATTTTGTTTCTAGACAGCAGCTAATGAACTGGGATGATCAAAACTGGCAGTATACATTTCATTGGAAAATATATTGCTTGAGGAATTCTCTAAGTGTCAATGTGAAAAGCACATGAAAAATCTAGCAAATCGAGAACAATATGGATTTGAATTCTGTTCAAATTTGATAGAGCCACATACTATTACTGTGACAACAGGGATTGAACAGCAGACATCCAGAGCTTGATCAAAAAGAGAATTTCTACAGCATAAAGCTATAACAAACCCACTCCAGGAATCCTCAGTCCTCTGTGGACACTGAGTAACACATATATATATAATACACGGTGATCATGGGTTACCCTAATGCAAATAGATTTATACAAATTTAAGACTACGCAGTGTTATGATATTGGGGAAATATTTTAATAATTACTACTGCTTCAGGTTTGCCATGGTGGGAAAAAACTCAGGGACAGTATGATTTTCCCAATTGTCTATATTTTTATATGTGTCTGTGACTCATCCTGCAGTGGCAGCTCCAAGGGGCTGGGTCCAGATCCCCACTCCAGGTGTTGTGTGATCAGGCGTATGGGGTCACAGTGCCTCTCAGATTTGGCCCAACTGCCCCTCTGTCATGACAGGGGGAAGACCAAACCTGAGTGTTGCTGTGACCTAGCATGCCAGGTTGCAAAGCCCAGACTGGGGAGCTGTGCCTGGCCCCACAGGAGCTGCTGCTTCATGATGTGATCTTACTGTCCACTCCCATGCCCTCCCTCTGTCCCACCTCTCCTCTGCACCCAAGTTTGGGTTACGGTTGTGGTGCCGGTGCAGAAAGTGCTGCAGCAGCTGATTGGTGTCCCCTCATTTGTCAGGGAATTTTTTAACCAAAGAATCACAGAGCAGTCACTAAACCCATGAATTTTACTAAATTCACCATGGCTGTGTGCGATACCATATTCACATTGGATTATTGCTGGAATCTCTGGGTATAGTTCTGGGGCTGATACAGATGCAGCTTGCATTAGGACTGTCACAAATGGAAAAAGGTGATACATTGGAGTCCAGAGTAATATAAATCATCACTTGGCTTAAACTGGCAATGTTGTAAACACTATTACAGAGTTGACCCTTTTAGACTCTTTGAATAATACATGAACAACAAAACAAAAGTGAAGAAAATGTAAGGCAGGTGTTTCCAAGAGATACATATTTTGTTTAGAACAGTGCATTCCATTTCAGGTTGTGAGGATAGTTACAGATCAGTAATGAATAAAAAGATTATAACTTCTATCTATATTCAGATGTGTGTTCTGTTTCATAGCTGCCTGAAATGAAGAAATGATTATTTTTGTTTTAATATTATCTTCAACAAACACTACACACTAAAGTCCAAAACCTTCCACTGCCCCTTAACCTTAGCCTCGGTAATCTGGCTTGATGCAGAAGCTTCCTCCGGGCCTGGAACAGAGGAATGCTCCCACCTCTGACTACACAGCAGCAAGAGAGACGTTCTACTGCTTGTAAAGCATAACTGATGCTACAGAACCCCTTGATGTTCTGCAGGAGCAGTGATTAGTGAATCCATTGGCTTGGCCCCCCACTTCCTTGTGCAAGCTTCACAAATCCTGCCCAATCCTTGCCAGAAGACTCATATTGCTTCTGGACGCCCCCCATTTGAAATTAGTAGAATTTAATAGGGATGCAACAAGCGCTCATAAAAAATAGGGTTTTTCCTCCCCATGGAATAATTTGATGAAAATTAAAAATAATAATTTAAAATTTTCATGGAATATTTTGATTTTTTGGCAAAAATTTGAACAACAAAATATTCTGGGCAAAAAATGAAATATTTTGACTCAGAAATGTTGCCACAGTGCCTCATGATATCTGCAATTTAAATAATTCATACTTCCATTCTCTTCTACACAGTGGGCTCCCTGGTCAAACTACATCATGGTCTCACCTCTTGTAAAGGGAAGGTGATGCATTATGGGAGTTCCCAACCATGTTGCATATTTGGAGATGTAATCCAGCCTGAAAACCCAATAAATCATGTGTAATATAACCAATTCCAACCAATTTATTGTACAGTGGTCTTTAGGAATCTAAAAACCTCATTTGCCATATATTGGTGGAGATATGCTAGCTTACATCTGCTGAGTATCTGGCCCGATATTCTTCAACAGTTGCTGCCTGAATGCATAGACTGAAAAATTGTGATTATCACAGTCTGTTGCAGGGATCGGCAACCCTTGGCACGTGGCCCGCCAGGGTAGGCACCCTGGCAGGCCGGGCTGGTTTGTTTACCTGCCGCGTCTGCAGGTTCAACTGATCATGGCTCCCACTGGCCGCAGTTCGCTGTCCCAGGCCAACGGGGACTGCAGGAAGTGGCACAGGCCGAAGGATGTGCTGGCCGCTGCTTCCCACAGCCCCCATTGGCCTGGAGCAGCGAACCACAGCCAGTGGGAGCCACGATCGACTGAACCTACGGACACGGCAGGTAAACAAATGGTAAACAAACTGTGGGCCAAAGGTTGCTGATCACTGGTCTATTGCATGTAGGTGTTATCTAATTGCCCTCCTCTCCCCCCCCCCCAAAAAAAGGAATTCTACTCTCTTTGGTTGAAAAGAAAACTCTGAATGCTAATATAATATTTTAGTTCTTGGGTATCCTTTGGGAAATGTTGGTTGAAGGGGGAAAGAAGAACAGAACAGAAGAACAAATACAGTTTATCCTGGTTCACACAGAGTTACTTTAAAAATCTAACACCTACAAATGATTTTGAAAATTAATAATTTTAGTTTGAAAATGTAATTTTCTCCAGTGGTCCAAAAGAACTCTTTTTATATACATAGACAAATTCTACAGTTGTCCAAGTTTTTATATTACCCTTCAGGACAGCAGAAGAGAATCATCATAAGTTTTGCAATTAGCTGTGGCTGTGTAATGTCACACAATCAAAGAGAAGAACGTTACTGTCAAACTGAACATCCGATCAAAGTAAAAATGTATTTATAGAAATCAATCTGTTGCTGTGGCAACTATTTGCCATTCTTCCCTGAAAACTACCAAAAGCAAAAATGACAACAAAATAACAATAACACAAACAAAATTAACTGAAGTATTGGGAGCATAAGCTTTCGTGGGTAAGAACCTCACTTCTTCAGATGCAAGTAATGGAAATTTCCAGAGGCAGGTATAAATCAGTATGGAGATAACGAGGTTAGTTCAATCACGGAGGGTGAGGTGCTCTGCTAGCAGTTGAGGTGTGAACACCAAGGGAGGAGAAACTGCTTCTGTAGTTGGATAGCCATTCACAGTCTTTGTTTAATCCTGATCTGATGGTGTTAAATTTGCAAATGCAAATTTGCATCTGCTTCAACCCCTCAGACAGAGACCAACACCTACAAGATATTCACCAAGCATTCTCAAAACTATGATACCCACACAAGGAAATAAAGAAACAAATCAACAGAGCCAGACGTGTACCCAGAAACCTCCTGCTACAAGACAGGCCCAAAAAAGAAACCAACAGAACTCCACTGGCCATCACCTACAGTCCTCAGCTTAAACCTCTCCAACGTATCATCAGTGATCTACAACCCATCCTGGACAATGATCCTTCACTTTCACAGACCTTGGGAGGCAGGCCAGTCCTCACCCACAGACAACCCGCCAACCTTAAGCATATTCTCACCAGCAACCACACACTGCACCATAACAACTCTAACTCAGGAACCAACCCATGCAACAAACCTCGATGCTAACTCTGCCCACATATCTACACCAGCAACACCATCACAGGACCTAACCAGATCAGCTACAACATCACCGTCTCATTCACCTGCATGTCCACCAATGTTATATGTGCCAGCAATGCCCCTCTGCTATGTACATTGGCCAAATTGGACAGTCACTACGCAAGAGGATAAATGGACACAAGTCAGATATCAGGAATGGCAATATACAAAAACTTGTAGGAGAACACTTCAACCTCCCTGGCCATACAATAGCAGATGTAAAGGTAGCCATCTTACAGCAAAAAAACTTCAGGACCAGACTCCAAAGAGAAACTGCTGAGTTCCAGTTCATTTGCAAATCTGACACCATCAGATCAGGATTAAACAAAGACTGTGAATGGCTATCCAACTACAGAAGCAGTTTCTCCTCCCTTGGTGTTCACACCTCAACTGCTAGCAGAGCACCTCACCCTCCCTGATTGAACTAACCTCGTTATCTCCATACTGATTTATACCTGCCTCTGGAAATTTCCATTACTTGCATCTGAAGAAGTAAGGTTCTTACCCACAAAAGCTTATCCTCCCGATACTTCTGTTAGTCTTAAAGGTGCCACAGTACCCTCTGTTGCTTTTTACAGATTCAGACTAACATGGCTATCCCTCTGATACACAAACAAAATTATAATCTGTTTTAGTGTTTGGAAAAGTGGCAACTAAATACAGAGTTGCAGAGTGAATCATTTGAGAAAACACAGGCCTGTAAGAGGTGTTAAATGACAAGTAATGGTGAAAAATAATTAAGGGGGAAAATGATTTTTGGTGAGCTAAGCTGAAAGTTCAGATCACTTCCTCGCTCTTACCCAAACTTTGTGAGTTTGCAAAATTTGCTAGAAATCTTGTGAGAAGAGAATTTCTTGTGAAGTGGCTTGTATGCCATACATCACAGCAAAAAGATCTCCCTTCTTGCAGCACTTAAACTTCCCAGCTCCCTTTACACTTAAAATCTCTGGCATTCTTCAGCTCAATTCCTAAAAGATAAAATGCTAAGGGACCGATCCTACTCATGGGAAGTTGTCCCATAAAAGTAAGGGAATAAGGCTTACTCGGAGATGGGAAGGTTGCAGAATCGGTCCCTAAATGACTTCCTTGTTATATTTATAAATAAATATAATTCACTATTCAACACTGAGTATAGGAGCAACTGATGTGTAAAATTTCTGCTAATATGCTCTAGAAATATTAGCAGAAAAGGCAGAACCTACCTTCACTGCCTTGTTATTCTCAAGAAGCTCTGCTGATTTTAAGTGTTTTGCCATAGAAGTAGGCACAAGCACAGAATAAATTGGAACGTCATATAGAACTAACTGTGAAAGCAATGCCTTGTTGTCCTGTTCCTAGATGCATCCATTTGAAAGTGACCTTTTTGGCATATGAATATTTATACCAGTAATTTCCTAACATTCAGAAGCTTATCTTCTAGGAAGACACACACTTCTTCACATTGCAAATAGGAAAAGGACTATAATGAAAAAACAAAATAAAAGCTTTAGATATATTTGAGTAAATTCCAGAAAGTAATCTCAAACTTTGGGGAATTAGTGAACTTCTCAAAATCTTCAGAAGTGTTTTTATGCTCATAATCATCATTTTATGAGTAGAAAAAAAGATGAACAGTATATCTCTAAACTCACCACACATCTTCCTTGCACCAAAACTGATATTGGTCTGAATGACAGTTCCATTCACAGAGTTAGCCAAACTTACTCCAATGTACATTTATGGATTTAACAATAGAGAAATTCTGATGCTTGGAGAGTTGATATGCACAGTGGTCATATAATAACACTGGTCTACAATTTTTGAGAAGTCGTCTGCTTCAGAGATAAAATGTGCTATTTATTATGTATTTTGATGTGCTGAATTCAAATATGACAATTAAAACAACTGATTGGCTACTGTTTCTAAGATATTTAAGTTTTTACATTTGATGTCTATGTATATTGTGTAGATAGTAGAGTTTTAATCATAAAATTGTAAACCTAGGTCTTTTCATGTGTTTATGGTTGCTTTAAATGATAATATTTCACCTGTCCTGTTTATGTAACACTTTAAAAATCAGCAAAAGGGTTATCAAAATAAAATTTATTATGAAACAAAAGGCAAAAAACTATTATGTACATAGTTTAGTTCTATTCAGTGTCTACTCGGCGCTTCTTGGCTTGTCTCTTGTATTCATTAAATGGAGCATCTCTTGTCACTGTCCAGCAATAGTCTGCAAGCATTGATGGGCTCCATTTGCCCTGATAGCGTTTCTCCATTGTTGCAATGTCCTGGTGAAATCGCTCGCCGTGCTCGTCGCTCACTGCTCCGCAGTTCGGTGGGAAAAAAATCTAGATGAGAGTGCAAAAAATGTATCTTTAGTGACATGTTGCAACCAAGGCTTTTGTATGCCTTGAGGAGCTTTTCCACCAACAACCTGTAGTTGTCTGCCTCGTTGTTTCCGAGAAAATTTATTGCCACTAACTGGAAGGCTTTCCATGCCGTCTTTTCCTTGCCACGCAGTGCATGGTCAAATGCATCATCTCGAAGAAGTTCACGAATCAGAGGACCAACAAAGATGGGGAGAGGGATAGCTCAGTGGTTTGAGCATTGGCCTGCTAAACCCAGGGTTGTGAGTTCAATCCTTGAGGGGGCCCACTTAGGGATCTGGGGCAAAATCAGTACTTGGTCCTGCCAGTGAAGGCAGGGGGCTGGACTCGATGACCTTTCAAGGTCCCTTCCAGTTCTAGGAGATAGGATATCTCCATTAATTTAAAAAGACACCTTCCTTTATCTTAGCTTCACTTAACCTTGGAAATTTTCCACGGAGGTACTTGAAAGCTGCTTGTGTTTTGTCAATGGCCTTGACAAAGTTCTTCATCAGACCCAGTTTGATGTGTAAGGGTGGTAACAAAATCTTCCTTGATTCAACAAGTGGTGGATGCTGAACACTTTTCCTCCCAGGCTCCAATGACTGTCGGAGTGGCCAGTCTTTCTTAATGTAGTGGGAATCTCTTGCACGACTATCCCATTCGCAGAGAAAACAGCAGTACTTTGTGTATGCAGTCTGCAGACCAAGCAAGAGAGCAACAACCTTCAAATCGCCACAATGCTGCCACTGATGTTGGTCATAGTTTATGCACCTCAAAAGTTGTTTCATGTTGTCATAGGTTTCCTTCATATGGACTGCATGACCAACTGGAATTGATGGCAAAACATTGCCATTATGCAGTAAAACAGCTTTAAGACTAGTCTTCGATGAATCAATGAACAGTCTCCACTCATCTGGATCGTGAACAATGTTGAGGGCTGCCATCACACCATTGATGTTGTTGCAGGCTACAAGATCACCTTCCATGAAGAAGAATGGGACAAGATCCTTTTGACGGTCATGGAACATGGAAACCCTAACATCACCTGCCAGGAGATTCCACTGCTGTAGTCTGGAGCCCAACAGCTCTGCCTTACTCTTTGGTAGTTCCAAATCCCTGAAAAGGTCATTCAGTTCACCTTGTGTTATGAGGTGTGGTTCAGAGGAGGAGGATGGGAGAAAATGTGGGTCCTGTGACATTGATGGTTCAGATCCAGAAGTTTCATCCTCTTCCTCTTCCTCGTCTGACTCAAGTGAGAATGATTCTGGTGCATCAGGAACCGGCAGTCCTTCTCCGTGGGGTACTGGGTGTATAGCTGATGGAATGTTTGGATAATGCACAGTCCACTTTTTCTTCTTTGACACACCTTTCCCAACTGGAGGCACCATGCAGAAGTAACAATTGCTGGTATGATCTGTTGGCTCTCTCCAAATCATTGGCACTGCAAAAGGCATAGATTTCCTTTTCCTATTCAACCACTGGCGAAGATTTGTTGCAGAAGTGTTGCAACATATGTGTGGGGCCCACCTCTTGTTCTGATCTCCAATTTTGCAGCCAAAATAAAGGTGAAAGACTTTCTTAACCATAGTGATTATATTGCACTTTTGTGATGCAAAAGTCACTTCACCGCAAACATAGCAGAAGTTATCTGCACTGTTCACACAAGTACGAGGCATCTCTGCTCAGTTTGGCTAAACAGAAATGTGTCCCTTTGCAAAATCAAACACTGACAAATAAGAGAGCATTACACTGTATGATTTCTAGAGCTGATATAGGGCAATTTGTTCAGCAGAGTGATGTAAGCTTTGTTATGATTGCATCATCCATGACTTCTAGGAATAACATGATGCAATTCATATCATGTATGACACAATACCAGCTTCAGATTGCATCATTCATTGTTTTGCCTAAAAAGCAAGTACTGTCCAAACCCAGTCACAGATTTATTCATAGATCCAGTCAAAGATGTATTTTAGTCATTTCTGGTTTAAATTGAGATCCCTTCCCTTTATAACTCACTTATCCTCCGCCATTCCCAAGTCAAGAGTCGTATATACTGACCCAATAGCATATCTTGAAAACTAGAGCCAATCAACAATTTTAAGCATCATTTTCGTTCTCAGTGACCCAGAATTAGTAAAGTTTGACTACATTTATTTCAGAAGCATTTTGGCTGTAGAGCAGTGTAATCATAAATATTATAATGACTATAGCACCTTTCACCACAAAGTCTCAAAATAGTTTAGAGACTTTAATTAAGCCTTGCCACACCCTTGCAAGGTTAAATCATGTGTGATTGTTTTCTCATCTGTAAAATGGATCATAGACCCCAGCATAGCAATGGCAGATTTAGGAATACACTCCAGAAAGCCTGATACTTATATTTTCTGCCCAAGATAACATTTCATTGTCAGTATCCAGAAGACTGTTTCAACTCTCAGCATTGTTGCTGTGTGATTTGTGTGAAGAAACAGTCCTGGATATGCTGGTGGGTGCACTTTCTTTCTCTGTGTGTTTTCTAGCCAGAATTATGGAAAACATTTTCCACTTTTATTGTCTATACCAACAGTAGGTCTGAGTTTCTCAGTCTGAATATTGCACTACTTTATGACAGCTATGGTGGAAAGTGTATTGTTATTACTGTGGTACCTGGAGTTATAGATAGTCAGATTATTGGCCTCATTATTCTGCCCCACTTTATGTGCTCTCCATCCCCATAATACTAAGGATGCAATATAGGAGCTTTTCTCCCATGGTGCTGTACAGCAGCCATGCTGCCCTAGCCCTCACTCAGGGAGGAGTTGGGTTAAAACATGGAGGGGGAGTGCAAGTGAGTAAACTTACTTCATGATACCCCAATGGGTAATTGTGTATGTCTGGGGGACAATGCACAGGCAAATATCTATTCCCTCACCTGTGTCTCTGGCCCAAATTCTCCCCACTTGTGAAGAATACACAGAAGACCTACTGGGAGACTGAGGGAAAGTAAAGTGCTTGATATGGAGCCAGCACATCACCCTCTTCCATGCCTCCCCCGGCTGGATCCACGACTGTTTACTATCCATGGCTGCTTTTGGCTCCCGGTTAGTTCTTCTTCTTTTTTTAACTGTCTTCATTATTTGGCTAGGTGCAGTCTTGTCTATGTATTTAAGAAGCACAGTGCATGTCAAAGAGTGGAAAAAATTGTTCTTGCAAGGTTAGCTTTGTTCTTGGGGTCCCTCTCACAGTAACCAAGTGCAAAGTATTAATATATCACAAGTGGACAATACTGGAGCAAGCACACTAAACTATTATTTAGGAAAAAGATGGTAGTTCTAAGTTCTTAAGGCAAACATTTTCTAGGCCATATATACAGTACACATAAATATACCAAAAATCCCACCCTATTTTAAAATAACAGTATTAAGGGTAAAAAGTCAAGTAATCAAGGAAATGCCTTAATTCTGGCATTCTGACAATACAACCTAAATCAGTCGTCTTATGTGTGTATATTATGATACAATCTTTAACAACATAATTACAGAGTATTTTTCCCTACAGGACTCCTCCCTCATTCCATGTACATGGTGGACAGCGCTCACTTGGGGTATGTCTACTCTTTGAGCTGATGGTATGATTCCCAGCTCAAGGAGACATCTTAGCACTAGTTATGATTGAGTCAGCACACTAAAAATTGAATGTAGCTGTGGCAGTGTGAGCTGCAGGATGACTAGCCACCCTGAGTACGTAATCAAAGACCCTAGGCTTGTACTTGGGGTGGCTAACCCATCCTGCCACTCAGTCCAGAGAGCTGGACACACCCTTAATACAAACGCCACCCCGCTGTCAAATTTCAAGTCCCTGCTCCAAAGCATGGGGGCTTTAGTGTTTCTCAAAGGAAAGGACTCAAGAGGTTATTAACATAGTGTTGCCAGTTTTCACCTGAATGGCCAGTCGAAGTTCGGGCCCTTTAGGTGTTCCATTTGGGAGTAGAAATCTGTGATATGTATTTCTTTGGTGTGGCTTTGTTTATTTACAAAGAACGTAGAAAGTCCTGTGTCCCTGAATGCAGAAGGAATCAAATAGCTGGACATAGCTTCTTTTGCTTGCTGCACCAAGAGCACTCAAGTCTGCACCCTGACCCAAAAATCACTCCCCAGATTTCTTTCAGGGTCACCTACCATGATTTCAGCTGTTCCTTTAGGTGCTCGCTCTCTCAGATTAGGTCTACATTTAAAATGCTACAGCAGCACTGCTGCTGAGCCACTCTAGTGCTTCAGTGTAGACACTATCTATGCTGATGGGAGTGATTCTCTCATCAGTGTAGGTAATCCATCTCTATGAGAGGTGGTAGATAGATCGACGGGAATCTACACCAATGTAAGGGTATGTCTATACTATAAACTTAAGTCGACCTATGTTAGGTCGACTTACAACCACCACAGTAATTACTGTGGTGGTTCATGTCCACACTGCCCTTCTGTTGGCGGTACGCGTCCTCACCAGGAGCGCTTCCATCGACTTAAGAGGGGCAGTGTGGGGGGAGAGGGGCTGAGAGCCTGGGCTCTGAGCTCCATCCACAGCTCCCTGCTCCCCACCGGGAACCCGATTGCCTTCCACTTTGGCTCCCCACAGGGAATAGGGCAGCTGTACTTGACTTTTCTGCACCCCATTTCCCGCTGGGACACCTGGTGCGGATCTCCCTGCCCGGAGCCCAGCTGCCATCCTGGGCTCTCGGCTCCACACTCCCCGCTGGGACCATGGCAACTGACTGAACTGTGGACACACAGATCCCCCCGGGCACATCTGTGCTTCCAGTAGGGATGGGGGCAGCTGGGCTCATGGCAGGGAGATCCACACCTGGTGTCTGGTCAGCTGCCCCATTCCTAGTGGGGAGTATGGAGCCAAGTGCCAGGGGCAGCAGCATGAACTGGGAGCCAGCTTGGAGCAGAGACCGGGCAGCAGCCCGACTGGGGAGCTGGGATACAGAAATTGACAAGAATGACAGCCAATAGATGTAAGCAATGCAGTGTCTATAGGGATGCTGCGTCACCTGAACTACACCGACATAAGTCCTATGCATTGCGTGGAGGTGGAGTTATTATGCCCGTGTAGTAGTGCACTTACATCGGTGGGAGCACAGCTGTAGTGTGTACACAGACATAATTAGGTTGATGTAAACTGCCTTACATCTAAAACTGAACTGTCTTGGCCAAAATTACACCAGCAACTTCTCCCCTCCCCAAATAAAAATAAATTAGTCTGAGGCAGACATCTTGCATGTAAAATTTCAGCACAAACAGTTAAAGTTTGGCCTATTTGCATAAACCTCAAACAGTGTCTTATAACAGGAAGTTCTGCTAATATTTTACTTTATTTTACCAGTTGAGCAGTTATGTACAAGAAATGAATATTGATGTGTCTCATGTGCAGTATACTGCTTGCTGTGCATATGCACATAAATGCAAATGTAAAATCATTTTATATATACACACACATATTTTATCCCAAGGCGTGCATATACTGTTATACTATAGATATGCTCAAGTCATCATGAGAATGGCTTTTCTTAGTAAAGATTCAAGAAAAATAAAATTTAACATGGGGTTTTGATGTTGCAGGCATAAAGTGGGAATGGGAAGAGGTGTTTAGCAGGAATAAAAGTGATGAGAACTGAAGAATATGTGGTTTCTTTCCCTCCCCATTGAACAGAATAGCATCTTTCATCTTAATGGGAGATTTTTATAGGTGTTGACTGGATACTGGTTATTTGAGCTTCACTTTTTAGGTAGCAGAGAGAGGGATTTGTTAAAGTGTCAATGATTTTTTTTTTTTTTAACCTCAGCCTAAGTGTTGTGAAGGGATGTGGGTAGTGGCTATCATAAATTTATGTTCTGCAGGAAATGAGTTCCTTGAGGAAAATGTACAGTCAACAAAATACAACTTGATCTTGTATGGCATATTTCATGCAAATTTGTGTCCCAAATACTTCACGGTTAAATGGTACAGAAGTCTGTTTCACATGGCAGTAGCTTCTGAGACAGTTTTTATACCAGTAGTGGTATCAAAGGAACTCAGTGAGAAGAGCAGGGAGAGAAAGTCTTGAGGAAGGCTGGAGCAAGTCCTGCAGGATTTGAAAACTGCAGCAGAAATGATCATTAAGGGCTAGATTGTAGCTAGTCCTTATGAAACTGTGGGAAGAAGAAAGGACTCGAGTGTGTGTGTGTGTGGGGGGGGTGAGTAAGGAGTCTCTTCATCCAGTGGCTTCTCCAGGAATTGAAATTGGGGGGAGGGGTGTTCGAATTTACAGGGTGTGTGTGTCAGGGCCGATGAGGGGTGAGACTGTGAGGATGAAGGTGGGCTGTATGGCACCATAGTAAAAACTGAAAAATGTTTCATGACCATTTTATTAGAGTTAACTAATGTTTTAAAATCATCACACAAATTAAAGTTGGCTACTCAAGCCTTCTATGAAGCACTACGTCTACATCCTTCTTGTTTTCTTGTTATAATTTTGCACAACTCTATTAATGAACTTCTTGAATGCAATGTTTTCATCTTTGGTGGCTTCTCATGTGTCCGGTACTTCCATTCTTTCAGTTGATATGCTCATTAGTTCATTCACCTGATCAGGCAGAAGGTGACTTCTTTCAGAACACAAAATTCTATTCAATGATGAAAAAGAATGCTCAACTGTAGCTGTTGTGACTGGGAGTCGCAAGAGATGAATTCCTACTTTCTTCATCCCAGGAAAGAGAACACAAAGATAGGGTCAAGCCACTAGTGATGATAAAAAAGAAGTTGAAGTTGAATCTTCATTCATTCGTCGTATAATATTCCACTTTGTTCAAATTCTCTATTCTATCATAATCACATGGCAGCCTGTAACAAGATTGGGACTCACCTCCACGGCGCCTACTACTGGTTACTCGGGGAATTAACTCAGTCCAGTGGAGTGTCCCCTCTCGGTGGTATCCTGCCCATTGTCTTGCCCTCGGTTGGCTTCTGAGCCCACGTCGCTCACCAACTCGCGGCATCCTCTTCAGGACCACTGCCTTCCGGCACTGCCCCTCAGTCCATCCACACCCCCTTCCGCGGAAGGATTGATCAGCAGTCTCTATGCTCCAGCCACCGTGGTCAACCACACACCCCAAAGTCTAATCCCTCCTGTCGGGGATCTGGCGTGGTCTGTAATGGCTGCTCCCTACGGCCAATGACTGGGTGTACTGCAAGGGGGGGGAAGAGGGGATCCCGGCCCAGGGACCCTCTGGCGGCAGCCTCACTGTCCTCCTTCTCTCCCCTCGTCTGTCCGCTTCTCTGGGCCACTTCTCCTATGGCCCCTTGCACCCTCTAGGCCCTTCCCTTGAGGGCCTGCAGCCTGGCAGGCCTCAGGCTAGAGCTCTTCTCTGCTCCCTGAGCCTGGCCAGCACTGTGCTGTCTGCGCTGCTAGTCTCTCTTCTCTGGAGACAGACCTTCCCCTGTCGAAGACCTGGGACAGACTGACTCTCCTCTCTCTGAGCAGCCGTCTTATAGGGCTGAGCCTGGCACTGATTGGCTCTCAATAAGCTCTTCTCCTATTGGCTGTGCGTCTGCGCAGGCCCACTGGCCTGCTGTAGCCCATAATCTCAGGGAGTGGGGCAGCCACCCCACTACACAGCCCCATTGCTGGTAGTGCCTCACTCCACTCAACTGTTGTTGTTTTATAGGACAGGCATCTGTAAAACCTATGTAGAGGTTGAGTAAAATCTAGAAGTCACTGTTGTAAATTTTAAAGAATCAAGTCTGTGTACTTTTTCAGTTGTCTTAACAAACACTCCTTCACTTAAGGATTCAATATAAATGCCTTCATTAGTCAACTTCTGGACTGAAGTCTTTGCTTCTTCCAGTACTTTTTCAATGGATAGATCTCTGATTGATCCAAATGTAGCTTCTATTGCTGGACAAAGATCTACTACTGTTAAACAATGCCATCCAGGCATCTGCTACAATGACCCAAGTGGTTTCAACAATAGACTTACGAGAGAGAGAATGGCAATAGTCTTCTCTGAACGTAATAATCCGCCAGCCTCACTACTTAGAACCATCCCATCTTGGTAGATACTTTCCAAAGCCAGTAATAACAGCTGGAGTAATTTTAAGACAACAGCCAAGGATCGCTCATGAGAAAGCCAGTGGGTTTTCCCCAGTTGGACTAATTTGATCTTCTATATATTCAGTTTTTTTGGACTCTTGCTGAAAAAAGAATATAATGAAGACATTACATTTATAGCTTTTAAAATGACTTTTGAAGATTCTGCAGCTCGTACTAGTGCTAGTTGGAGTAGATGGCCTCTGCAGTGTGTATAGGAGAGATTAGAGTTACACTTTTCTCTGAACAAAGCTTGTACTCCACCATGACTTCCAGAGAAGTTTGCAGCTCCATCAAATGCACAAGAAGCCATCTGTTTGAGGTCCAATTGACAAGCATTTAACTCTTCTAAGATGTGGGTTGTCACAGATGCAGCCGATATGTCTTCTATAACTTGAACATCTAGAAATGCATCTACTGGCCTACCCCTGACATCTAGATACCGTACACAATGACTAAATACTTGATGCCCATTTACATTGGTGCATTCATCAGCCATGTATGCAAATTTTTTGAATGTGGTGAGAGAGTTCTTCACTTTTTCAACTGTTGAGCCTTTCACTGTTGCACCGCATGCTTCTAACCAGTCAGTTGAGTTTCTTGCAGAAAGATAGTGAGCATTTGCTGGTCTTGTTCAGAACCAGTGTTCAACTTCAGGATGAACAAGTGACAACACACTTAACGTTGGCCTCCAGTTTGTAGTGTGTTGTATCTCTTGCTTAAATAGAAAGTAGGATGCCACAGCCATGTTTGTTCTCATGAACTGTGTTGTATCTCCAGCATTCTTAACAGCCTCATTAAGTACTTCTAAACTTGGCTTTGAAAGTGGGCTTATAAGGCTTTCTGCATGTTGATACACTCCAGAGGCCTGGTGTTTTGCAGCCTTTTCACGTAGTTTGTCAGCATTAGCTTTACTGATCGGTTTGACAAACCAAGCTCCTCCACTTTTACCAGTTATAGCATTGGGCAGCTTTCCTTCTTCGTAAGCTTTTTTGCAAGAGGTGCACCAGTAGCCATCTTTTGTAACGTCAATAAATGGGAACACTTTGACCGACAAACATCGGGAACTGCCTTTAGGTTTTGGAGACACTGTTTCTTCAGTAGATAGCTGAATTTGTGCTTCGGGCTGGTCAGATGTAGATATACTACTTGAACCTTCAGATGACATGTTGATATATTCTTGGTTCTTGATGTGTTTTTCACCTTGGTTAGTTTTTGAGGCCTTTGAGTGGAAACATTATTGTATTGTTTGTCATCTTTTCATTTTCACTTTGACCTGCAACATATAAAAGAGATATGAATAAAGTAAATGTTTTGTAAGGATAATGCAAATTTAACATAAGGATAATGCAAGTTACACCAAAACACATAACAGGTCTAGATTTCTAAATTATATATATTATATATATAAAATTTTAAATGTATTCAATTTAAATTGATTTTTGAAAAGAAAACCCTCATGGGATATGAGGGAAGTCCTCTGATAGATCAGTAACTGGTTAAAAGATGGGAAACAAAGGGTAGGAATAAATTATCAGTTTTCAGTACTGGGACCATTACTGTTCAACATATTCATAAATTATCTGGAAAAATGGGTAAACAGTGAGGTGGCAAAATTTGCAGATGATAGAAAACTATTCAAGATAGTTAAGTCCCAGGCAGACTGCAAAGAGTTACAAAGGGATCTCACAAAACTGGGTGACTGGGCAACAAAATGGCAGATGAAATTCAGTGTTGATAAATGCAAAGTAATGCACATTGGAAAACAATCTCAACTATACATACAAAATGATGGAGTCTGAATTAGCTGTTAACACTCAAGAAAGAGATCTTGAAGTCATTGTGGATAGTTCTCTGAAAACATCCACTCAATGTACAGCAGCAGTCAAAAAAGCAAACAGAATGTTGGGAATCATTAAAAAAGGGATAGATAATAAGAAAATATCATATTGCCTCTATGTAAAGCCATGGTACGTGCACACCTTGAATACTGCATGCAGCTCTTGTCACCCCATCCCAAAAAAGATATATTGGAATTGGAAAAGGTACAGAGATGGGCAATTAAAATGATTGGGGTATGAAACAGGAGGAGAGATTAAAATGACTGGGAATTTTCAGCTTAGAAAAGAGACGACTAAGGGGGGATATGATAGAGGTCTATAAAATCTTGACTGGTGTGAAGAAAGTGAATAAGGAAATGTTATTTAATCCTTCACATAACACAAGAACTAGCAGTCACCCAATGAAATTAATAGGCAGCAGGTTTTAAAAAAAACAAAGGAAGTACTTCTTCACACAACATAAGTCAACCCGTGGAACTCTTTGCCAGGGAATGCTGTGAAGACCAAAACTATAACAGGATTAAAAAAAGAACTAGATAAATTCCTGGAGAATAGGTCCATCAGTGACTATTAGCCTGGATGGGGAGGGATGCAATACCATGCTCTGAGTGTCCCTAGCCTGTTTGCCAGAAACTGGGAATGGGTAACAGGGGATGGATCACGTAATGATTCCCTGTTCTGTTCATTCCCTCTGAAGCACCTGGCCTTGACCACTGTCGGAAGACAGGATACTGGGCTATATGGACCATTGGTCTGACCCAGTATGACCATTCTTATGTAAAAATTAATTATAATAATAAAAATGAAACTCCCCAACATAATGACCTCTCAAGATAGCAACGATGTGAGATAACAAATTGGCAAATAATGCATTTTAAAAATCTTGGCCTAGGAAACATAAGTTTCCATTCCCAGTCACAAATCTACAATTCTGGAGCAAAGTCACTAAAATATAGTCCAACAAACAAATGTTTATTTAATGTGCCCTTCACATTTCCCCTCCACCGCACCCCACTCACCGGTGTTGTTCTTGGTCAGTGGAGGCTCAGAGTTCAGAGGTGCTTTCACATGAGTACACCTCCGAGGTGCGGGGCAAGAAGGCACCTTGCTCGTTCCTCCAGCTGCTCACTGTTCGCTCTGGCCACTGCTGTTTGTTGTGCCACCGTTCACTCCACCACTTTGTTGCCAATGGCCCTGCGCAGTCGCCTTCTGCTGCCACCTGCCACTGTGACCTCTGCGAGTTGGTCTCTTGAGGTTCCACCCAGCGCTCAGTGATTTCAGCTGAGCTCTGGGGGGGGAGGGGGGCGGAGGGGAAGGGGTGTTACCTCGCTGCTAGTGCACTCTAGGCTGTCTCTTCCATAGAAACACTGTCCCCACAGCAGGACTAAGCACTTAGGCCTGATTATCAGTGATTTCAGCTGCAGTGGTCACTTAACAGAACAAAAGACTATCTATGGAGCCTAATCAGCTCTATCTTTAAACAGTGGAGAGGGACAGCCTCTCTCTTGATGCCCTCAATCAGCACAGACTAAGTATAGTTCTACTGCCCTTTACTCATTCAATAAGAACAACAACATTTCATCCCCCCCCCCCCCCGCCCTGCATTCAAGTGATTTGTAACCCAACCCCAACCAAAATCTATCATTTAGGCAACACAGCTCTGTTTGCTGGGTAGATTAGGTGTGAATGTAAATACAATCTGGTCCTGAAGCCTTTCCCTCCAGCCCCAGCTCATCACTAGCTGTCAGGGAGAGCTCATTTAGACTTTGCTTACAAATCATCATTTGAAATTATTAGGTTGGCCAACATCACCGAAATGAATGCACTGACATGGTCATAAAAAACAAAACCTGTATAAGGAAGCTAATCTATGTTCATACTTTTCAAATCTATTATTTGAAATAAATAATAATCTATTCATACTTTTCAAATCTATTTCAGATACATGTATTTTATCATACACTGTATATCCTTTTAAAGTGTGTATTAATGTTTCAATTTCAATTCAAATTTCCAAACAGTCACTAAATTGGCATGTAACTAGTTCACAAAACTGGGAGGAGTGTTGGGAAAATTCAGGGGCGGGGGGGGGGGGGGGGATGTAGGGAAATCACTGTCTCCATCCTATTGCATAGCCCAAATAAAGGCTACCCAGAATTGCTATTCCTGAATCCAGGCCTTGGCTACACTTGGGAATTCACAGCGCGGATAAACTGTTTGGAAACAGTGTAAACTCCAAACGACTGTAGTCTGCCACCAGCACTGCGAGAGAGTTCTCGCAGCGCTGTATGTACTCCATCTCTCCGAGGGGAGTAGCTTGCAGCGTTGCGAGCGAGGGTGCAGCGTTGCAGGCTCTGATTACACTGGTGCTTTACAGCGCTGCACTCGCTGTGCTCGGGGGGGGGGGCGTTTTCACACCCCTGAGCGCAGCAAGTTGCAGCGCTGTACAGCGCCAGTGTAGCCAAGGCCCCAGGGGAGCACAGGAGTTGCTTCCAAGTTGCTCTATTTTGGGATTACATAAATGAATAAATAGTTGTGATGAAAAGGTTAATTTTCTTCAACGCATTTTGTTTGACATTGCTAGCAGAAGAAAATTGTTTGAAATGTGTCCTGTTAAATGTGGTTTTAGACTTTGCTGGTAGCAAAACAAAATAGTAAATTTGCTGTAAATAAATAGAAATCAGTTGGGTGTATAATCCATCCTTCACACTGTGAATCAAGAGACTAGCTTGAAATAATGAATTTTTCCACAATGTTATCTGATTTTTTTCAGATTCACAGTTTCTGTTCTTGGTCATGTTTAATAAAATGTTGATACAAATATGTATTACAAGAGTAAATATTATTTACTTGGTTTTCACTGAGTTAATCTGAAGATTTATATGAATCCAATTTAAACATGATTTGATTTTACAGAAATCAACCCTAGGAAAAAAACAAACAAATAAACACCAGATAAATCAATAAGTACCATTGTAGAGGTAATGAAAAAGAAAAAGATCCAAAAATAAGATGTTTTGCTCTTCAACTTTTATTTTGCCTTGTTAACAGTTCTGTTGATCTATACTGGGCATATGCTAGAATTGAGCTTCAAGTGCCACCTACAGAAAGTTCTATAGTTGTAAGTAGTCATAGCAACAAGTAGAGCTACCTGAATTTTCATTGCCAGAGGATGTGTTCCCATTTAGCTGTTGTGAGCAATGTCAGTAATGAGGGCAGATAGAAACACATGAAAATGTTACTGCTCCGAAAAGTTTGGGGATTTAAAATTGCAGCTCGCTGGGTTTTAAAATGCCTAATGTCCGCACTGGGAATACATACGAAAACTTCCACTCAGTCCTGTCAGCTTCAAACAGCTGACAAGTTGATTTTTTTATTATTATTTTTACAAAAAATAAGTAATTTGTATTTAAAAACAAAACAAAAAAATGCATCTTTTATTTCTAGCCAACTAAGTTGGTTCCACCTAACCCTCCAATACATTCCTACTGTGTCTATTTTATATACCATTCCCCCTTCCCATCAAGTAGATCTACAATATGAAATGACTGCCCTCAATAATCAATGAAACATCATAACACTTGTATAAGGAGTCTAGGTTCTGAGTTCTCTGTAGTTTTACTTTATAAGAAGAACCAGTGTCAATTATTTAGCAAGCTCCCAGTTGTTCTGTTTAACAAAATACACCTCAAGTGACAGCGTATCACAAAATGTTGTTATGTCTTGATGTCTGAAGAGAGGCTTCTGGAGGCTTAATTTCCATACCTGTCTGCAGACAGGTTCATAGCTGGCTGCTTTACCTCTTGCAGTAGAATTCCTTTGACTTATGAACATCCTGATTCACCAGGACACACAGATAAGTGAAAGAGACACAGGGATGGATTTAAGCAGCAGGCTCCAGTGCATTTTTATTAACTTAACACTGGGGAGAGGCACTGTCCCTCTCACATATCAGGCATTTAACTGAGTCCAGAGCAGGGCTTCTCCCTCCCTCCCTCCCTGAGGCAACTCTGACAAGGACTTTGAGGCACACAAAGGGGTTTAAAGCATGTCTGAGGCCTTGGCTACACTTGGGAATTCACAGCGCTGCCGCGGCAGCACTGTGAAGCATGAGTGTAGTCGCGCTGTCAGCGCTGCGAGAGCTCTCTCGCAGCGCTGTATGTACTCCACCTCTCCGAGGGGAGTAGCTTGCGGTGCTGTGAGCAAGCGTGCAGCGCTGATTACACTGGTACTTTACAGTGCTGCACTCGCTGCGCTCGGGGGGGGGGGGCGCGTTTTCACACCCCTGAGCGCAGCAAGTTGCAGCGCTGTACAGCGCCAGTGTAGCCAAGGCCTAAGAATGAACTGTCCCCCCTCTCTTCTCCCTCCCAGGAATTGGCCATACTCCTTCTGAGCCAGTTCTCCCCTGTCCCACTGTGATGGGCTGGGAATTGGCTTTAGCTCTTTCTGCTGGGTAATATGGATCTCTTTACACTATTTTTCCCCCCTGAACTAAACTCAGCATGACAGTATCCAACATGAACTACAAGAAAACATTGGGTCTATTTTCTGCTTCAATATTCAGAGTGAAGTATCCACAAATGTGTTTGTTATTCATATTTCTTCATCAGATATTTTCTGCTACGTTATTTCAGATTATGGATTGCTCATAAGTTATTTGCTCCAACTATAAGATTAATCATTATCTCTGGGGAATAATTTCTGACCCCCTAATTCACACAATATTGTTCTTGATTGGGGAACAAAAATTTCATAACTGGATGAGGGAAATCAAAGAGATTCTAAGATGCGATCACATATTTTGAGTGTGTGTGTGTGTGTGTGTCTCTCTCTCTCTCTCACATACACACTCTCTCAGATTAACAATGTATATATTGTCAGATAGTAGGAAACTGAGTCATTAGGTAAAAGTTTTCAAAAGTGTTTACAAAACCGAGGACTAAGTTCCATTTTCAAAAGCACCTAAGCAGGTTAGGAACCTAGCTCCCATTGAATGTCAATGTGAGCTAGTCACCTAAGTCACTTAGGATATGTCTACACTACACAGCTTTTAGCAACATGACTGTGCCGCTACAGCCATGCCACTAAAAGGCGCACAGTGTAGCCTCTGTTTGTTGGCAGGAGAGATCTCTCCTGCCGACAAAAAAAACTTCCACCCCCCACGAGCGGTGTTAGCATTGTCGGCAGGAGAGCGCTCTTGCTGATAAAGCACTGTTCACATGGGCACTTGTCGTCAGCAAAACTTTTGTCTTTCGGGGTGTGTGCGTGTGTTTTTTTAATACCTCTGAATGACAGAGTTTTGTCTTTTGCCAGTGTAGACAAAGCCTTAGTCATTTCTGTATATCCCACTAGGTGCCTATCTTCATATTTAGGTACTTTTAGAAATCTGACCCTAAGTCTTTTTGAATATTAGATAAAGGGCTTCTCATTACTATTATTCATTATCTAACAGTGCCCAGGAAACCAGTCATGGATCAGGTCCCCATTGTGCCAAGTGCTGTACACACAGAACAAAAAGTTGTCCCCTGCCCAAACAGAGTACAATCAAAATAAGGCACTTCAGAAATTTTGAAAATTTTATTCATCTTTCTTAATGTCAGAGTTTTCATGGTCACAAAAATGTTTCTCCAACTAAACTGTACATACAGGGCCTCCACACAAAGTGTAACAAATTATTCCTACAATGCTGATCTTTCCTTCAATGATCCTTAGTGGCCCTCACAATCCTTTGGTGTATTATATTTAGAAATACAAAAATATGAATGTGGGAAATGTACATTTAATCTTTCATCGGGCATGCTGCCTATAATTTTTCCTGTGTCAAAAAGATAAAGTGTACTTTTGCTGTAGTGAGGAAGACATTTATCTTTTCTGTGTGCATATATGTTAAGCTTTCGGGGATGAGAACTATGCCTACCATTGTGTTTGTAGAGCACATATCACAATAAAGCCCTGAATGGAGCTGTATTAGAACCAGATTTTCCATTTTGTGGGAAAATCTACTATTTTGAATTTTCTCCTATTCTGGAATAGAATAAAATCAAATTTGAATTTTGATAAAATTGAAACATTTTCCCCCAATTTTGATCTTTTAGAATGTTTTTAAATGATTTATATTATATAAATGAATTTTGTTTCAAAAGGTCATTTCAAAACAAAAAAGAGTCAAAACCTTCTCTTCTAAAAGTGTTGAAATGGGACATTTGCAAATTATCAAAATGTTTCTTTTTTTTATTTTTTCAAAACAAAATGTTGTCAAAATTGACATTTTACATCAAAAACGGTTGCTGTTTAAAAAAAAGAAAAAGAAAAAAACAGCTCTAGCCCTGTGTGTAATTTGGGTAAGTAATAATAATATTCTTCATCTTTTTTTCATTTACATATCTCCTACCACAATGGGCCTGTATGCTGCAATATTGGTTAAGGGTAGGGTTTTCAAAGACCCTTAGCATTGTTCTAACTTTACTCCTACTGAAGAAAAACTCACATGAGAAACAGTTAGATCAGCAATGAGGGCTTCTGAACATTAATTTGGGGGAGAGGGGGATTAAGACAGTGCTGAGTACTTTTGAAATCTCAACTAAATATATATAATCAAAGTACGGCAAACAATATTACAATAATCAAGGATATGAAATAATCAACAATATTGACTTGATTGTAAAAAAGCAAAAGACAAAACAAAATTGTAGTACCATTATGCAAAAGATATAATGTTTAATAAATATACAAAATTTACAGGATATAAATAGGGAAGGAAGACTGACAATAATGATCAATTATTTATTAACAGGAATGATTCAGAATTACATTTCCAACATTTATCAGTCTCTGTCAGACTGGCTTCATGTATTTTTTAAGGGAATAAAGTAACTTCCATTAATTAGCTTACCTCAGAGAGATCTTACTCAGGCAGTAGGGAGTAGAATATTTTATATACCTACAAATCTTTAACCATTCAAGTTCATTAAATTTACAATTCATATGTTTTCCAGCTCATTCTCTCAATGCAAAAAGATAGAGAGAAGTGAGCTCTCCTTTGAACATAAAAGATGGGACAAGAACCATACCAAAGGGCTAACCTTTGACTTGAACTCTTGACATTTACAGCACGAGTGTCCAGGACTAAGCAATACGAATGATATAGCTTTGATATACCCATAATACCTAATATCTGAATAAGAGATCAGTGAGAGAGAGAGAGAGAGAGAAAACATGTGGGCTTTAATTTCCTTTGAGACCTAAACTTTTCTCGATTATATTAATCTTTATTAATATATCCAAAGTTATTTTCAAACCAACATTATTTCCAGACAAATGCTTTTAAAATATATGAAAGGATTATTTCATATCCCAGAGTGTGGAAAATATTTTTTCCCCAAAATGATAAGTCTTTGGATTTAACAAAATAGACTACATGCTAGAAAGAGACATGATTAAAATGATTGTGGCTGGATTTTGTATTTCTCAAATATAAAAGGACAAGACATATTTCGTCCTAAAATTACTATGCCAAGAAGAATTATCTAATGATATACATTTAGGGATTTACATTGCTATGCTCTGATATAGCATGGTATGAAACCTCTAATGATACCAAGGACTGAGTCTCCCTATGTTAAGTGTCAATAAGAGACTGATTTTTTTTAAAGTATTGTTGTAAAAATGTGATTCATCTATTAAAAACAAACAACTAAATAAACTGAAGAGAACACAGATGCATCCCGATTATTTGGATTTCAAACAGATAACAGAACTGGGGGCTCTGGATGCACAAGGTCTTCAAGTTCCACTCTTCAAACAGTGATACTAAGTTCTCCAAGTTATTCTCAGTAGGTCAGAATATAAGGGTCCCTGGGGACTTGAGGTGAGTGCTAAGCATCTCCCTGCTGATTGCTTGGGAGATGCTCAGCACCTACTTTGAATACTGTTGATTTTGTCTCCTATGACTTCAGTGAGAGTTAAGAGCAGGGAGATATATGGGAGCACAATCCAAATTAGTAGGGAGCTGTGTCATCCCTGCCCTGCAACCTTGGGTGCCTTACAATGGCCTAGCTGCAGGAGCTCCCACCTGGGATACTCACAAACAGCTTTCCAGTATACAAACCACACCTGAGTGTTTCTGTGCAACTTCAACCTGCCAGCTACACCCTGGCTCTCACCAGCTTTGGTTATATTGCAGCATGACCTCAACAAACCCCTTGTCCTGGATCTTCTCCCAGAAATGTATGTCCTATACTGTCCAGCCCTCTCCTGGGCAATACAAATATATTAAGTCCATTAGTCCTTTAAGGAAAAAAAATATACCACTTTATCACCTTAAATAGCTTCCCAAACACTTCAATTTAAGCACACTGGATTATATGAAACAATAAAACAAGTCTATTAACTAAAAAGAGATAGATTTTATGTGAATTCAAGTTATGAGGCATACAAGTTAGAAATAGTTACAAGAAAATTAAAGACAAAATATTTACTCATACCTAATTTAACCAACTATGTTAGATTCAAACAGTTTCTCACCAGATGCTCCAGCAGATTAGTAACAAGAAGAACAGGAGTACTTGTGGCACCTTAGAGACTAACAAATTTATTAGAGCATAAGCTTTCGTGGACTACAGCCCACTTCTTCGGATGCATATAGAATGGAACATATATTGAGGAGATATATATACACACATACAGAGAGCATGGACAGGTGGGAGTTGTCTTACCAACTCTGAGAGGTCAATTAATTAAGAGAAAAAAAACTTTTGAAGTGATAATCAAGCTAGCCCAGTACAGACAGTTTGATAAGAAGCGTGAGAATACTTACAAGGGGAGATAGATTCAATGTTTGTAATGGCTCAGCCATTCCCAGTCCTTATTCAAACCAGAGTTGATTGTGTCTAGTTTGCATATCAATTCTAGCTCAGCAGTCTCTCGTTGGAGTCTGTTTTTGAAGTTTTTCTGTTGTAATATAGCCACCCGCAGGTCTGTCACTGAATGACCAGACAGGTTAAAGTGTTCTCCCACTGGTTTTTGAGTATTTTGATTCCTGATGTCAGATTTGTGTCCATTAATTTTTTTGCGTAGAGACTGTCCGGTTTGGCCAATGTACATGGCAGAGGGGCACTGCTGGCACATGATGGCATATATCACATTGGTAGATGTGCAGGTGAACGAGCCCCTGATGGTATGGCTGATGTGATTAGGTCCTATGATGATGTCACTTGAATAGATATGTGGACAGAGTTGGCATCGGGGTTTGTTACAAGGATAGGTTCCTGGGTTAGTGGTTTTGTTCAGTGATGTGTGGTTGCTGGTGAGTATTTGCTTTAGGTTGGGGGGTTGTCTGTAAGCGAGGACAGGTCTGTCTCCCAAGATCTGTGAGAGTAAAGGATCATCTTTCAGGATAGGTTGTAGATCTCTGATGATGCGCTGGAGAGGTTTTAGTTGGGGGCTGAAGGTGACAGCTAGTGGTGTTCTGTTATTTCTTTGTTGGGCCTGTCTTGTAGGAGGTGACTTCTGGGTACTCGTCTGGCTCTGTCAATCTGTTTTTTCACTTCAGCAGGTGGGTATTGTAGTTTTAAGAATGCTTGATAGAGATCTTGTAGGTGCTTGTCTCTATCCGAGGGATTGGAGCAAATCAAAAAGCTCTAGATATAACCACATTTGCTCCAATCCCTCGGATAGAGACAAGCACCTACAAGATCTCTATCAAGCATTCTTAAAACTACAATACCCACCTGCTGAAGTGAAAAAATCTTTTGAAAATTCAAGGGAGCTGTAATACACTGATTTAATGGCAAGCATTTGAACACAGAATCAAGCAGAATTCTAACAGAGAAAACCTTTGAAATTGTTGAGAATTCCTAATGATTAAAATCTTTGAAGAGAGTCTCTCCTCTAATCTCAAGGGGGAAAAAAAGATACTTCATCTTGCTTTATGGCATCATCTCTAAGATCATCATGACAACATATATTACAGGTAGTTATCCTTATACAAAAGTTGTTCTTAGCAATAACTATTTCTGGTACATTCATGGGGCAAAATATTTTTTCTTTCTACCACAGACAGTCACTGATGGATCCTGGAATCACCAGCAATTCAGTTTGAAAACAGACATATTGGGGCGATAAAGTCCTTTCATGCAATTACTCTTGTTTGCAAAATGAAGCTTAAAGTAGGTCATACAATAAGGGCAGGGTTAGGGTTGGTGATTCCCTGCAGCACACGCTTGCTGTTCTCTAATAGGAGAGGTGATTGTGCAGACACACTGCCAAATCAAAGTATGAATACTCTCCTGAAGCAGACTATTGCTTTTATCCCTAAACCAGTCCTTTCAGGGCAGTATTCCTTTGTTATTTTGCTCATGTTGTTATGAGATTCTTAGAAGACATGAAATATAGCCTATTTGTCTGCAGCCAGCAAATTCTCTCAAGTGTAAATGCTGAGAAACTATATAGTAGTTGAAGAACTCTCACAGGAAACCCAGGACATCTTTTATGGGTACTTTCTCCAAAGCATAATGGGAATGGGGGAGGGAAAATACATCAATTAAGTAGTATGGAATTTAAAGAAATAGGCTGACTTTCTTTCAGAAGCATAAGCACGTTCCAGGGAAATAATTCCATTCATGATTTTCATTGAAGACATTTTATATGTCCTTCAAATAGCTTTTATACAACTTATTTCTTTTTATATAGGTATAATGAAATATAATTGTCTAGACTGAGATCACTTCCTCCTGTGAGATGGAAGAAAGAAGGCATCTCAGAGGCAGAAAATCTCTGTAAGGATTCCCCTAGTGACATCCCCTTTCATTGTCCCTTTGGTGAGCCAGGGTTTCCCTTGCCACAGAAAAGGCTCAATGGCTTTGGCACATCCCAGAGGACACATATGAAGGTCCTGTGCTTTTGCACCAGCTCTGTTTCTCCACCACCACCACCTGCACCCTGGGAGCACAAATCTAGGGAAGTCTCTCTCCAGATTCTGAAGTGGAGAGAAGATTGTGCCACTGTAGCACTTATAATCTAGGCATACCCTAAATTACTCTTGATTTAATAGATTCATAGATTCTAGGACTGGAAAGGACCTTGAGAGGTCATCGAGTCCAATCCCCTGCCCGCTTGGCAGGACCAAATACTGTCTAGACCATCCCTGATAGACATTTATCTAACCTACTCTTCAATATCTCCAGAGATGGAGATTCCACAACCTCCCTAGGCAATTTATTCCAGTGTTTAACCACCCTGACAGTTAGGAACTTTTTCCTAATGTCCAACCTAAACCTCCCTTGCTGCAGTTTAAGCCCATTGCTTCTTGTTGTATCCTTAGAGGCTAAGGTGAACAAGTTTTCTCCCTCCTCCTTATGACACCCTTTTAGATACCTGAAAACTGCTTTCATGTTCCCTCGCAGTCTTCTCTTTTCCAAACTAAACAAACCCAATTCTTTCAGCCTTCCTTCATAGGTCATGTTCTCAAGACCTTTAATCATTCTTGCTGCTCTTCTCTGGACCCTCTCCAATTTCTCCACATCTTTCTTGAAATGTGGTGCCCAGAAGTGCACACAATACTCCAGTTGAGGCCTAACCAGCTCAGAGTAGAGCGCAAGAATGACTTGTCGTGTCTTGCTCACAACACACCTGTTAATGCATCCCAGAATCATGTTTGGTTTTTTTGCAGCAGCATCACACTGTTGACTCATATTTAGCTTGTGGTCCACTATAACCCTGTAGTGAGGCGGCCTGGGCCCCGACGGCCCCTGAGGGAGAGGAGCCTGAATTGGCACCCAAGTGGGCGGAGCCACCGCCACCTGTTCCCGCCCCCCGGAAGTCAAGGGGCGGGACAGGAAGTATAAGAGCCAGGCCCCAGCCCTCAGTTAGAGCCCAGCAGCCGGAGAGGCCAGACGTGCCGGTGCGAGCTCCGGCGAGACCAAGGCTTCCCAGAGCCAGGTACCCGGACACGGACGGACCGAGCTGCCCCAGAGCCAGATACCCGGACACCGACCGACCGGACCTCCCCAGAGCCAGGTACCCCGACGCGGATTGGCCAAGCCTTCCCCAAGCAAGGTACCCCGAGGTAGACTGGCCACCCTTGCCCCGAGCACGGTACCCCGAGGAGGGGCCCGAGCGCCCCCCTGACCGGAGACCGGAGGAGCAACCCGACCCGGACGACCCTCTGCGAAGTGAGGAACCCATGGTGTGGGACCCCGTTGCCGAGCCCAGCGGGGAGCAGGTACAAATGGAGGAGGAAATGGAAATCAGCCCGGGGGTAGCTGACCCCAGTCTAGCTACAACAGAGAGCGAACCCATGTTGGTGTGTTGCGGTCAGGACCCCACCAACACAGCGGCAGACTGACTGCCGCTCTTAGGGCCCCGGGCTGGGACACAGTGGAGTGGGTGGGCCTGTGTCCCCCCTGCCACCCCACTTAACGGGTGGCAGTCTCCCCCTCCAGCCAGCGCTCTGGCACCGCCACTGAGCTATTGCTTGCTGCCCTGAACGAGTGCTTGTTGCCCCACCCTGACTGAGGGTCTGGGGCGTCCCGAGTTTGTCCGTGCTCAGCTCCTGATACCCAGACCTGAACCCGAACCCCTGAACTATTGTTTGTTGCCCCGCCCTGACTGAGGGCCTGGGCCTACTAACTTTGTCTGGGCTCAGCCTGAAGGAAGGTCCTGAGCCCCTGAACTATTGTTTGTTGCCCCGCCCTGACTGAGGGCCTGGGGCTACTAACCCTGCCTGGGCTCAGCCTGAAGGAAGGTCCTGAGCCCCTGGACTATTGTGTGCTGCCCCGCCCTGACTGAGGGCCGGGCCTGAACCCCTGACTTTACTGCTCAGCCTGAAGGAAGGTCCTGAGCCCCCTGGACTATTGTTTGTTGCCCCGCCCTGATTGAGGGCCGGGCCTGAACCCCTGACTTTACTGCTCAGCCTGAAGGAAGGTTCTGAGCCCCCTGGACTATTGTGTGCTGCCCCGCCCTGATTGAGGGCCGGGCCTGAACTCCTGACTTTACTGCTCAGCCTGAAGGAAGGTTCTGAGCGCCCTGGACTATTGGGGGTTGCCCTCCCCTGAATAAGGGCCTGGGACGTCCTGAGTTGGTCAGGGCGCAGCTCCGGATCCACGGAGCTGAGCGCCCGAACTACTGTTTATTGCCCCGCCCTGAGCTAGCGCGGGGGCTTGACTGACTTTGTAATCCCCAGCTCCGGCAGTGAGGACCGGAGCCCGGGCCTGAGTTACTGCCGGACCCTGACGGAGAGCAGGAGCTCATTGCAGAGGCCGTGTACCTTTGGCCTAGTCCCTGCCAGAGGAGCGGAACCCTGAGACCGATCCAGGCCGTGTAGTGAGGCGGCCTGGCCCCCGACGGCCCCTGAGAGGGCCCGACCCCCGCACCGGACGTTTACAAACCCCTAGATCCCTTTTTGCCGTACTCCTTCCTAGACAGTCTCTTCCCATTCTGTATGTGTGAAACAGATTGCTCCTTCCTAAGTGGAGCATTTTGCATTTGTGTTTGTTAAACTTCATCCTGTTTACCTCAGACAATTTCTTCAATTTGTCCAGATCATTTTGAATTATGACCCTATCCTCCAAAGCAGTTGCAATCCCTCCCAGTTTGGCATCATCTGCAAACTTAACAAGCGCACTTTCTATGCCAATATCTAAGTCGTTGATGAAGATATTGAACAGAGCTGGTCCCAAAACAGACCCCTGCGGAACCCCACTTGTTATACCTTTCCACCAGGATTGGGAACCATTAATAACTACTCTCTGAGTATGGTTATCCAGCCAGTTATGCACCCACCTTATAGTAGCCCCATCTATGTTATATTTGCCTAGTTCATTGATAAGACTAGCATATCCACTGCTTCTCCCTTATCCACAAAACTCATTATCCTATCAAAGAAAGCTATTAGATTGGTTTGACATGATTTGTTCTTTACAAATCCATGCTGGCTATTCCCTATTACCTTTCCGCCTTCCAAGTGTTTGCAGATGTTTTCCTTAATTACTTGCTCCATTATCTTCCCTGGCACAGAAGTTAAACTAAGTGGTCTGTAGTTTCCTGGGTTGTTTTTATTTCCCTTTTTATAGATGGGCACTATATTTGCCATTTTCCAGTCTTCTGGAATCTCTCCTGTCTCCCATGATTTTCCAAAGATAATAGCTAGAGGCTCAGATACCTCCTCTATTAGCTCCTTGAGTATTCTAGGATGCATTTCAACAGGCCCTGGTGACTTGAAGGCATCTAACTTTTCTAAGTGATTTTTAACTTGTTCTTTTTTTATTTTATCTTCTAAACCTACCCCCTTCCCATTAGCATTCACTATGTTAGGCATTCCTTCAGACTTCTCGGTGAAGACCGAAACAAAGAAGTCATTCAGCATCTCTGCCATTTCCAAGTTTCCTGTTACTATTTCTCCCTCCTCACTGAGCAGTGGGCCTATCCTGTCCTTGGTCTTCCTCTTGCTTCTAATGTATTGATAAAAAGTCGTCTTGTTTCCCTTTATTCCTGTGGCTAGTTTGAGCTCATTTTGTGCCTTTGCCTTTCTAATCTTGCCCCTGCATTCCTGTGTTGTTTGCCTATATTCATCCTTTGTAATCTGTCCTAGTTTCCATTTTTTATATGACTCCTTTTTATTTTTTATATCATGCAAGATCTCGTGGGTAAGCCAAGGTCTTTTGCCACATTTTCTATCTTTCCTACCCAGTGGAATAGCTTGCTTTTGGGCCCTTAATAGTGTCCCTTTGAAAAACTGCCAACTCTCCTCAGTTGTTTTTCTCTTCAGTCTTGATTCCCATGGGACCTTCCTATCAGCTCTCTGAGCTTACCGAAATCTGCCTTCCTGAAATCCATTGTCTCTATTTTGCTGTTCTCCCTTCTACCCTTCCTTAGAATTATGAACTCTATGATTTCATGATCACTTTCACCCAAGCTGGCTGCCTTCTACTTTCAAATTCTCAACAAGTTCCTCCCTATTTGTTAAAATCAAGTCTAGAACAGTTTCCCCTCTAGTGCACTGGTTTATGTGTAAAGAAAATTAACATCCTTGGGACTAAATTCTGCTCTCATTTCGATGGGTTTAAATCTGGAGTCACTTCATCAAAGTCAGTGTAATTACTTTGGATTTTCATTTCAGAAATTGCCCCCTAGCTGTGCTTCAACTTTTACAGTATTGCATGTAATTGCTATATCCTTTTTGAGGTATGTTGTGTCTCTTTGACATATAATACTGACAGCAGTTGGAGCTAGCCACCATAGATTCATTCTACACCACATAACCGTCTTAGCCCTAGTGAAGTTAGCCACAGATGGAGTGATAGTTTATAAAATAAATATGAGTCAGCATAAGCTGCTAAAATACATTAGTCCAGTAATTCATTCTTTTTCATCTTCAAACTGAAATTACCCCAAATCACTTGTAATGATTTTTCAAAATGTGACTGTAATGTGACAGCTTTGTGTCAGGTTTTGTAAAATACACACTCCATTAGTTACAAATACAGGAAGCTCTGGTTTTATGTATGTGTTATTTACTTTATATTTACTTTTTTAATTTATTTCATATAAAAGAAAAAACAAAACTTTGGAAAGAATCTATTCTGTCATCAGTGTGCATGGTGATCAATGAGAGTTATGGAATTACTATCATAGCAACACTGCTCTATAGAACTTACTGTATATTGCAATTTACATTTACAAAGCCTATCTAAGGGCCACAAAAGGAGGGAGGACTAAATGTGTCAAAGCTAAAAATTTGACACAAAAGTTTACTGGGGCATTTGGGGATAACAAACACAGCGTTGAAAGAGCAATTTTTTTAAACAAGAGGATTGATCTGTGAAATGAAGCACAGTAGATAGAAAGATGCTCCTCCATTGGCTATAGCTTTCCACAGAGATGGACATAGGAAAACCTGTGGTGGTGCAGAATATTAACTTAAAACACATGGGGACAAATCTTGAAGTTTTTATGCTAGCAAAACTCACATCGACTTCATTGGATAGTTTTGCCTAAGTAAGGAATATGTCATAATATAACCCCATATTTTTTAAGTTCTGCCACTCATGCTGGGTAATACAGTCTTATGTCAGGCATCACCAGGTGGCACAGATATAGTCTGCCAATTACTTTTTCTAAGCTTGCAAGCAAGTTTGGACACTCTTAGAAAGACATGCTGTGTTGTAGGTTTGGCATTACAAAACATTCTCTGTAGGGCAGCTTGGGGAGAGTAGGGATTGTGGAAGAGTTTGCTCTCTGATTGGAGTAAATTCTTGAGATGGAGTTGCTCTCTGGGAATCAGGCATTTCTGGATTAAGATTCCAGGAAGAAGGATGTGCCCAGCAAGCTGTTTGAGCATCACATTTCAGAGCTGGTGTCTATGTGTAAATAAACTGAGTTACTGTAGGGTCCATCTACACTGCAGCTAGGAGGTACAACTTCCAGCTTAGTAGACAGACATGAGCTAGCTCTGATCAAGCTAGTGTACTAAAAATAGCAATGTGACCAGAGTGGCATGGATAGAGGCTCAGGCTAGCTGTCTGAATAGAGTCATCTCTTAGATACCAGGTATGTTCTCAGACAACTAGCTTGAGCTGCTGCCTGTGCCAACATGGCCACAGTGCTATTTTTAGCATGTTAGCTTGATCAGAGCTAGTGCATGTATGTTTACTCAAGTTGGGAATTTCACCTCCTAGCAGCAGTGTAGACATACCCTAGGTACCGTCTAGGGGTATGTCTATACTGTGATGTAAACCCAGGGTTAGTAGCACTCAAGTTATCAGTCCCTGGGTTTATTAACCTGGGGCATAAGCATCAACACTCATTTGTAACTGCAGATTAGGAATTGTTGAACCCTGGATCCTAACCTGAGGCTCCAGCCTCTACACTTCACTAGGAGGGTTGAAGTACAACCACCCACATCCCAGACTTTCTCTAGCCCTCCCCAAATGTGGCTGCTCTAGCCCTTTGTTCATGGTGCAGCATGGGAAAACTTGACTGTCCACCAAACTTGATTGTTCAGAAGATAAAGAAAGTTGGCCCATGGGTTTGTGGGATATTTTTGGCAGACTCCAAGAGCATGAGTCCAGTGGGACATGTAAGCAATAGGGCTTGAAGACCTTGGGTCTTGGCTTGACTCAGGCTTGGATCCTGTGTGCTCTCCCCCTCACCCTCTGTGGAGTCCTAGGACCCTGGGTCCCCTGAATTAACATGGTTTTTGTGTAGGCAAAAGGGAATTTAGACTTGAGCCTGAGTTTGAATCCTTGGCTAACATTGCAGTGCAGATATATCCTTAGAGTATACCCACACTCCTTGTCACACATTTCTCCTCCACTGGGAAGCAGCATATCATGTGTTCTAGTGATCAATCAGCAAAGGCAAAAATACTAGCGATGGTTGGAAAATGGGATGCTTCTTCCTCCTCCCCATGGAAAATTTTGACAAAATGAAAAAAAATGTTTATTAAAAATAATGAAAATTTCAATTTTTGGTTGAAAAGCTGAAAGGTTTGGGTTTTCAGCCAAAACCCTCAAAACCTTTTTGTCAGGTTTTTGGTGAAAAATTAAAAAATTCTGTGGAAAATATACCTCTTTTGTGAAAAATTTCCTTCAGGCAAAACCTCAAATTTCCATTGAAAACTGTTGAGGTGAAAATTATTCAACCAGCCCTAAATAGTACATTTGTGTATATCTGACACCCATACGTTGTAAAATATATTTGGGATGGAGATTCAGACAAAGCTGTTGCTAAAGTTGATCGTATATTTAAGCAAAGCAGTGAGCTAAAAACCAAGTATCAATACAGCTTGTTATAAGCCTTTATTATTTTCTGTTTGTGAACATTCACATAGCCAAATTGTTAAGTGCATAGATATTATTGGTATTACAATAGCGGCCAGAGTCCCTATTCACAGTTAGGGTCCCAGTGTGCTGAACATAGCACAAACTATGTAAGCGGCAATCCCTGCTCTAAAGAGCTTATGTCCTAATTTTCTGAATGATCACAGGAAATGAATTTCAGACAGAGATTCATATTATTAATAAAATGAAGTTCATTTCACTTGGAAGCAGGAATAATTGATAATAATTAAACCATCCAATCAGAGAACAGAAACAACATAGTGTGACTTAGACAACCAGTCACAAAGTTCAAATAGTGAATTCTAAATGCTGAATAATCAACTGAATGCTTACCACAAAAAGTTTGTAATCATTTTCAGATTTTTTTTATCAACACAATTGAGCCCAGGATTGTTCACAAATAGCAAACAGATTTGTACAAAATTGACATCCAGTGTCACAGACAATTCACAAACAGAATAAAGGGTTTAAATTCATTGAATATTTTTTCCCATTATGAATAGTTTGGTCGGCTGCACACAGAGAAAAGATCAATAGTCTGCAGGCACTAATCAATATTCTCCTAAAATAGCTTCGTTCTTGAAGGTAGTATGGTTTATAGACTAACTCTCTTTAATTTCTTAAGTGGCCTCTTCAAGAGTCCTCTCAAGCCTTTGCTCTTTCCTCTGGTAACAAATCTGGATCCTGTGACTGACTGTTTTTTTCCTGTTTCAGTTTCAGTTCTTTTCCCAGGAATAGCACTGGAGTTGATACCAAACTTCTGATAGTTCTCAGACAATAAGTAAGTATATATACACATTAGAAATTAATCCAGCACAAGCCCAATAGTCAACGATCACCCCTTCTTCTAACAGTACATGCAGAGTTCTCAATGATATATCTAGGTTTAACATTTAATTTGCCATGGCAACAATGCTGTTCTTAAGCCTGTCCACTGCCAGGGTTACATTTTTTTTTAATCTTAAAGTTTTGCCTAATGCAACACATACCCTAGCTCATTTTCTCTGCATTTTAACTTGGATTGATATGAAACCTGCATACTGTTAAAGAAATACCTGGACAATAAAACTGACCTTTACTTAAATCTTTGTGTGTCTTCCTGAAGGCTGACACATTACATTATGTTTTCTAATGATATTGAAATTTTCAAACTAAATTTCCTTGTAATTAAATCTCACTAAATGAAAAGTCCAAAACTCATAGGCTGAAAATAGTTTTAGCAACGTTAAATTCCCAATGAGTTCCATTACTCACCTCATCTTTTAAGGTCGATTTTGCTGCCTATGACTTTCCAGTTCTCACTTGTGCCAGCTTGAACTTGATAAATGATGCAAATATATGGATATTTTTAATGACCGCTTTCAAAAGCATAATTTTGTATATAATAAAAAATGTAACATTACCTATGGTCTCCTTTTTTAGTTATACCTGTTTCCTTCAATTATTCCAATATCATGGAACTCCATGTGAGTGGTTTATGATGAGGATTGAAAGATGACACATACATTTATTTTAGTTATAATAATAGCTTGTGACTATATTTTTGTGGGATATACATGAAACAGTTATCCATAAAAATGCTACTGAAAAGCATATCTGAAAAAATTGAACAAAGCTATTATATTGACAGCACTAGGTGAATAAATGCTTCTATGAAGAGTTACACAGCTCTCCACCAGACACTTGAATTATGTTTGCCAATTTGCAGACAGCTGGAGAAACAGCTGCCTAATCTACAAGCAAAAACAAAACGAAAAAGAATACAGAACTCAATAATATAGAGTGGAGTGCCAACTCCACTATAGTTAAGGACAAGGTTTAGAACAGCTTTTGGCTTAAAGATAGACCCTTCATATAAAATAACAGTAAGACACTGAAAGTGTGGGGCAGCTAGTGATGCAGTACACTTGAGGCTTCTCCTTTTACCCAGTTGTGACTCAATCCCACATTCTGTTTGTACCCACAACCCCATCAGGTTCATAATTGTATACTCAGTGCCTATGACTATGTCATTCTCTTCTATTAGAAAATTTAGGACATGCAGCAGAGCCTCAGTTTGTATAAATTGGCCTAACTGACTTCAAATGGAACTATGCTATTTTACACCAGTTGAAGACCTGGCCCTCTGTTAAAGGTGGAGTATCACAGCACATATATTAAACAAATTGCTTATGACTATGTTGAAACCCATCCTTTACTTTTATTTTGTCATGCCAGATTTATTACTAGTGCTTTGCAGTGCTTTATGGTGTATTGTTTCCTGTCTTTGTGAAAGTTAATTAATTAGATTACAAAAGTCAAGACACAAGAGATGATGAGAAACATTTAACCCAAAGATAAACTCTAAACTAGTTTGGTTATGATACAGCACATAGTAGTTAGAGTTCAAGCACTTCTAGATCTCTCTCAAACAACATTTTGGAAATAACTGATGTAAAATATTACAAAAATGCCTCAATGCTGATGAAAGATAAGAATGAAAATGAAATACTCCAATTTGCATGGGAAAGCAATTTTAATCAATAGTAGCAAATTAGTATTCATAAATAAAGAGATAATGACTAGTGGAATACATAGTAATAATAACTGAAAGACAATTTAAATCTTTATGAAATTTACAGAGCAAAATTTCATCTGTAATTAATAATCCCATTTAATTGAACTAATCAAGCTATACTTTGAAATGCTCATAAATTTAGTCAGAAAATAGGCAACCCCTTACAACCTCAATGGATTAATACAAGAATGCAAAATGGCCCACAGTCAAAGAGAAGTCTCCATGTTCCAGGTGAAAGACAGCTATATATTATCAGGGACAAACAATACATTTATTATATAATGAAATGAAAAATCATAAGCCATTTCTTTCCATCTTTAAGATTGTTTAAAGATTGGCATTTAGTGGCTGAATTGCATATGACTGAAGAATATATACATAATAAGAATCTAGCCCAATGGCAGCATTTGTGAAAGGGAAAAGTTTACTGGATAATTAGATATAATTCATCGCCAGTTGAAGTCTAATTAAATGTCATCATGTAAAAACTCACTTACAAATGAGTGACTGAAATGTGTAAGAGAATATTTGCATTATTAATAATTGTGTGTGATATTGATAATAAGACTGATTCATGCAAGCAATTTTAACCTAAGCAATTCAATCATTTTCACCATCACCGACAGTTTTGCTCAAAACACTGCTGTATCAATGCTTTTCACGTCAAGATTTAAAACATTCAAAATACTTATTAATTTAAGTTATCCAGTGTAAATGGATGTTTTTGGAACAGATATTTAGAATAATTAAATCTATGAATTCCTTAATTTTATTGATCTTTCCTATTCTGACTTTTGAGAATGTTCTGATGAAAGCAAAGAAAAAGAAAAATATTCCTGAAAGATTTACGTATATGCTACATACATACCTGAAATCTCACAGGGAATGTTTAACACTATATTTCCTCTGCATACGTGTACACACACAGCTCATCCAATGTTTAAAATTCTCTTGTAATCTACCCATTTTGCTGCCTAACCCACATATTTTCTAGGTGCAAAAATCATCAAGGAAGAGTTCACACTTAAGTCAAGAAATACAGAATTTGATTCTGTACATTTGGTTTTATACATTAAGCCCCAACTCAAGACACTCATTAACATGCTTAAAAATGCTTATTTTTCTTGACTTCACTGGCATTACTCACATACTTAAACTTAGGCACACACTTATGTGTGTGCTATTCAGGGCCTAAAATATGGTCTCTATCATAATAAATTATTTGTCAGTGAATAGGTTCTAATGGAAAATATTCTGAAAACCTGAATGGATTGTACGTGCATTAAATTAAAATGCAGTGCAGGTCATCTTCAGATTTGACTTGATGTTTAAATGGAACCTACAATAACAGGCGAATTAGATCAGTATCAGTTGAGAGAGTTACATATTATTATTGGGAAGCAGTAAGATGTGCTTCCAACAGGAAGAAGATCCCAGCTACAAACACACCTGCAGGGTTGAAGCCTGGTTTGCAATCTGTGTCCCCATCCCACAAGCATCAGGTTAGAAAATCCCTTCTTTTTCTCTGCTCAAGGAACTCCATACATCTCCATTCATGAAATTCCCAACTGACTATTTTGTCCTCTTGAAAATTACTCAACAGGAAGAAAAGAGTGGGCTTTAAAAAAAAAAAAAAGGATGGGGGAGAACTAGTCTGTGCTTAACATTTGTTATTTACATAGTAAATATCATAGTCTTGTATATCCCACCACACGGAGGCTTAGATGCAGTATCCACAGCTGTGCTGGGTGGTGAGGAGGGTCTCTGGAACTGCATACAGACTCATGCAGAAAGCCTTCACAGGATTGAAAGAGTGCACTCAGCAGTGGTGCTAATGTTTTGGAAGTGTAGGGTGTGCTCCCACACAGCTGGTTTCAGACCACCAGCAGTTGTGGAAGAGAATGTGGCTATACTCATGACCTGTCTCATGCCTTGTTAAGTTGTCTAACACTATTGGTGTTGCTATGCCTTTCTCACACAAAACTAGTACCTTGGATGCTGCCTGAACTCTCTCCCCATACCTTGTCCACCTGCTCATGAAGAGCCAAAATCTGGCCCTGCATGAAGAGTAAATTTCACATTCCATTACGTTGTTGTTATTGTTTGGCTGCAGAGAGTTTTTTGCAAAACTTACTCACTAGGACAGCCGTGTATTGGCTTATATTGTGGGCAGCAGATATCTCTTTGTCATAGCTTAATACAGAAGCTTCCCATTGGAAAAGTGATTTCTTTCACACTGTTGATTTTCTTCTGTTACAGATAAAGCAGTTCTTTGGAGGATTATACTGTGTGTATTTCAAAGAGGGATTTTCAATCTCTCTCAGGCAAATGAAGCCAACAGCAATCCTAGAGCCCATGGTCCATCAAGCCAGGCATAAAGCAACTATAGTAAAGTCAGAAAGGGGGTGGTGACTCATTAAGCCCTACTAACAGCTTGGCAGATGTTTAGTAAAGTAGGTATGCTCAAGCGATTTTTCAATTACGTATAACTTTTGCATTTTTTATTTTCTTTCTCTCTAAATTAAGCAAATCACTAGTCCTTAAAGAGAACTCTGGGAAAAATATAGCCCTCCTGTAAATGAGTGCCTCTCTCATAAAAATGTGGTCAGAAGACTGGTGTGATTGGTAAAGTGGTCCCCATGTCCATGTCAAGTTCCCATCTGCAGCAGTGCCTGGAAAAATGTGGCTACATTTTTATTTAAATGATGGGAAAAGTGTAGAACACATTTTGGCAAGCAGCATGCATGAGACATCTAGCCCTGAAAGGTAAATGTTTTGGAAACTACAGAATTTTTAGTGCCCAATGTCAGGGTCCACATAACCAGATGGTGCACTACAGGCTAGCACGCTGGAGATTTACACCCCAGCTTACTGTACGCTAACTGTCCATATAAACAAGCCCTTATTATTTCATGAGGGTAGATGACAATAGGACATTTGGGTGGAAAATGTTATATAACCTTCACTATGAAAAGCACTATGAGCTCCACCCATAAATGTACATTACATTATAAATGCACGTAATGTCATTGTCATCCCTAATCAAATTTCCCTAGGAATTGCCAAGGTGGAAATGAGTCAGAATGCACAGAGCACAGTCCCAGGAGAGAAACTCCCTTTCACAGCCCACTTCAGAAAGAAATTACTTTCATATATATATATATATATATATATATATACACACACACACACACACACACACCCCTATAGGCATGCTCTACTCTCTCTCAATTATATAGTGATTTCTCTAACACCAGCTGCTAACAGCACTACTGCTATAATTTAGAGAGAACAGGTAAAAACCAATTTCAGATCTTCCAAAGTGGAGATTTCAGTGCCTTTGTTCTTCAGTTTATTACTCTTCCTAGAGTCATGACTGGTTTCTGCTGTGAGTCCTGCTTGCTTTTTCTGACATAACCTGGCTCATCATTATAAGGGCATCTGAATTTAGAGTTTTAATCAGTTGTTGTTATTTCCTCCTCTGAAACTGGAAACAAAAGCACCAATGAAAGTTCAAGGCGAAATTACCTGGGAGAGCACAAGCCTTAGAAGAGAGAAAGAAAACAGAATGGAAAAAAATAGAAATTAAAACAAAAAACTTCAGGTGGAAAAAAAATTGCAAAAGGGAGATGATATACCAAAATAAATGTTGACAAAATGTGGGTGAAAATGGAATTTATTGTATTCAACTGTCTATACCTCTTAGGCCACTGAATGCAAAAGTGGGCATGAATTCTATTTATGAGGACAAACTCTGCTTTTACTTACACTGAAGTCAATAGAGTTACTCTAGACAAACTCTGGTGTAATTAAGGACAGAATTTAACCCAGGATGTCAATGTGTACTGTTAGATAACACTCAGTTTGTTACAGAACATAGAGGTCCTTCTGAATGGCCAACTTCATGCTGACCTTAGGGCCAAGCAATTCTCTGACAATTATTTGGATTGACTAGACCTTTTTCCAAAGTAATATACACTCACAGCTGAAGCCAAATACTTTATTTTCTGATTCCCCCTCACCACACTCCCCATTTCACAGTGTCATCTTAGCGCAGAATGCACTCTTTGGCCAAAAAAAAAACAAAACAACACATGTTGGGAGGAAAGGAGGAGAGAAGAAGTAGAATTCTGAGGTTCTCCTCCCAAAAAAGGCTCTGAATTTTTCTATTGAGCAGATGGAGTTTAGGGCATGGTTTGTCCCCAAACTTCAAGAATCCCCCCAATCGACCTCACCAGCAACAGAGTCCCCACCACACGACTCTATTCACTTGCCTGATTATTCCTTGTGAGGCTGAAAGACAGACACTACTCCACCATAGGCCTGCCCTGCTCTCCTCATGTGCAGATCCTGGAATCCGTAAGGAAGTCCTAAGAAGGGAGCTCATATGCTATTGATAAAACCCCCACTGATTTCATGAGGACAGAGGGGAGCTTTACACATGGCAGGTCCCCTCTTAGTATGATCTGGAGGCGGGGAAGTTTGTGCCCTTTGTGACTATTTTATCTTCGATTCCATTCAGTCTGTCACTCTCCACCTCTTTAGGACTAAGTACCAATAAGTTATCCAAAACTTTTGAGGTCTTCTTAATTCCTTCTCCATTGAATTGTCCTTCTGCCCTATTCCTAATCCCTGCCTGTACCGAGCTTCCAAATCCATCCCACACAGCAGCTCTCTATGATTTAAGTCCCTCCCTCTCATTAGATTCTATAGCCTTCATAAGAAAGATATGCATACTTCTATAGAAGACAAAAAGAATATTTTATTTGGATATTAGTGAAATTCATACTTTAAATGCATAAAGTGCTAAACAAGTTTCTAAAAATGCCATTTATTTTCTTGAATGAATTGCACTCATATTTTTACTCCACAATCTGCTAAGAAATGACTATGTATGTTATAACAATCTTTTTGCTGCAAAAATAAACAGAACCATTTAAACAAAGTACTCTATGATCCACTACAATTTTTTTAAGTGATTGGTGATGGTGTATGAACAATAAAATACTGAATCCTTCCCTCACAAGTATTTTTTTCTTGTTATTTGCTAAAAGTAATATAGAAATGCTACTTATGTTAATTTTTTGTAAAGTAAGGTGAAAACATGAGCATTTTGAACGTATTTAACATTATAATAATAAATATTAATTGTTCTAAAATCTCAGCTAGAGGTTCATGCTTTCTCCCTGTTTTTTAGAGCATATAATAAAACTAAATATGTGATTGCACCCTGTGGAGTCCAGTTCAGTAATGAGAGGACCTTTTGATAACATTCATATTCTGAGTGTACGGTAAAAATCTCCCATTTCTTATTAAATGCTTAATATCCACTGTGTATAAATTATATAATGTCTATATTCAGGGTATATTATCTATTCTGATCTACTGTTTTTGGAGGAAAAAAGAACTTGAGTGACCATAAATAATTTAAGACCAAGATTCTTTCAGACTATTAGATGAGTGTATTTTAGACTGCAAAAGTCACTTGAAATATAACCAAAGTAAACAGCTATCCATTTTGGCCATTACTCCTATATATCACTACGGGACCATCTTCACTGAAATCAGATATGTAATTGCAGCATATTTAGATATATCTGAGCTAGCTTTAATTTAGCTAGTTCTTCTACCAATAGCAGTGAAGCTGAGGCAGCATGGACTTGACAGGGTGCTTAGTTATTTTGTACATGGTACTGGTTCTACTATTAATATCTGTGTAGTAGCTTAGATTTAGAATAATCCATACTTTCTATGTTTAAATAAAACTCCTTTCAATGTATTTAATAACAAAGAGTTCCAGAAACCCATCCACTCCGCTTTCAGCTCCCTGTTCCTGCAAATACCTTCTTTGTTATACTGACTGTGTCATATGAATCACATCCAAAGAAGTGTTTTTAATCTTTTGGTTTACTATTTTGAGTTTGCATATTTTCTTCCTTTTACAAAATGAGGCAGACCAGTATTAAGGATTTCCAAACTTGATATTAAAACAAACACAAAAAACCCCCCAAATCCTACTTTTGCATGAGCAAATGAACTGGTTATAATACATGGTTGTGCTGGTAGTGAATGAGCCTTTAGTTAGGAATGCCATATGAAAAGTCTAATGGCTAGCGATCCTTAAACTTGGATAAATCAATATATGACTACCTTAGTTAACAATGTGTTTGTTTTATAATTGGATTGCTTTTTAGGGGCATCACCAAATGGTTTACCTCTGCTTGAACAAACTTCTTTTAGTGCACTGGCATCTCAAGAACAGGAATTGTGTTTATGCCATATATTTTGTTTTACACCACTACAATCCAACAGGATATGTGAAGTTACGAAGTTTTGCTATGTGTGAGCTACTGAAATATGTTATAAGGTTGGGAACTCCCACGACCAGCCTTTCAAATGCAGGGCCGCTCAGAGGATTCATGGGGCCTGGAGTCTTCAGCGGCAGGGGGTCCCTGCCACCAAATTGCTGCCGAAGACCCGGCACTTCGGCGGCGAGTCCCGGGGCGGAAGAACCCCCCGCTGCCGAACTGCTGCCAAAGACCCGGAGCGGAAGAAGCTCTGGGGGCCCAGGCCCCACGAGAGTTTTCTGGGGCCCCCGGAGCGAGTGAAGGACCCCGCTCCAGGGGCCCCGAAAAACTCTCGTGGGGGCCCCTGCAGGGCCTGGGACAAATTGTCCCACTTGCGCCTCCCCCCCTCCCCCCGTTCAAATGCAACCGTGGAGGAGCCAGATGTGCTGATGGTCCATTAAAGAAATCCACACTCCCAAGGCCTATCCCAGGAACTGTATACAGTAGAGACTTCTTAAAGATGCATGTAGACAATGGAGACTGCAAAGGATCTTTCCAGCAAGTTGGAAGAAACTATAAAAGAAGGTAAGTGACATCATCACTTGTCCTCACTCCCCGCACAACTCAACACCTGGAAACACGTTTGGAGTAAAAAGACTGCACTGGTGAGGTGGTCCCAGGCTGAAGAAGAGTTCCAGCCTGTGTATCGAAGATCTGTGACCTGCTTGTACTATCGGTCAGGGTGAAACACTGCTTGATTAAAATCCTGTTTATAGAACTTAGATTGTGTGCTTATTTTTATTTTCTTTGGTAACCCTCTATCCTTTATGCCTACAACTTATAATCACTTAAAACCTATCTTGCTGTAGTTAATAAACTTGTTTTATGTTTTACCTAAAACTGTGTTTTGCTTGAAGAGCTTGGGAAATCTGCTCAGGAACAAAAATTGGAGCATATTCTCTCCACACTGAGTGAGGGGTGGACTGGGTAAAACTTACACTGGGCAGGTGTCTGACCATGGCAAGACAATACAGCTCTGGAGTCCTAGGCTGGAGAGCTGGGGGGAATTGGCTGCAGCCTCTCTATTGTTAGTTCATGAGTGGGTGGCAAAAGCATTAATGAAACTCAGTTGGGTGTGTCCCTGACTATGGATGTCTGTGTAAGTGCAGTACCTGCCAAAGGTTTGTGGCTTATCACAGCATCACAGTGTGAGAGGGAGCCAAGGTTAGTGGCACAGAGATGTTAGCAATCTCCATATCCTGCACCACGTATTACTTTATCAAGAGAGGGGTATTCCTCCTTCCCCAAGGTTTTTGCTCTGTATATTTGCCCCACATTGTTTCTATTAGTCTATGTACCATAGTTTGCATAATGATATCCTACCTTATTGCTCAAACTGTCTCTTATATGAGGTTCTCCTGATGAAGCCATATGTCACATAGCATGAAAATGTCACTAAGCCACATTTTTTCAATTAATGCTTTCATCACTATTTTCTCTTCATTATTCCAGCCTCTCTAGCCACTTCTGGCTACAATAATTAAAGAAAGCCGATTCTCCCATAATTAAACTTCTGTAATAGTAGCTAGTGCAACTGGTATGTTAGACCTTAATAGGATACTCAAACTGCTCTTCCAAAATGTGTCTGACTGTCTGGGGAACTATTACAGATAATGGCCCCTTGCTTGCTATTCAGTGTATTTGCTACATCAAGTGCAACCAAGAAATGAGCCACAGAGCTCCGGGGCAATACGCTGCATATATTGTAATCAATTTTAGTGTGTTCGTTTAGTTTGTTGAATAAAGCTAGGACAAATTTGTATTCAAGAATGATGTTTCGTTCTCCCTTTAAATCACAGTAATCTGAAGCATGTCAGATTGCCCTAAGGTTTTATTGACAAACACACATAAATGCTTTTGTTTGATTCACCAGCTGTAACTAGTTGGAAAAAAAAACTCTTTAGAAATTATAGGGAGTTTAATAATAGATATGAAACACAGAGCAATGGACAAACCTGTTTGGAAATACAGAGCCAACCTGGTCCTTCTTTCATAGCAAATATATACATATAAAGGTTGCGTAAAGGTTTGGGTAAGGACCTTACTTCTTCCTCTTATGTGGCCATCATTGTGACACACTACTTCTCCATTACTCCCCTGCTTTGCCTTTCCCAAAAGCCTCCTGTTTCCCCATAACCTTTTAATGGGGGGAGGAGCTTGAGGTTGGATACTAATTTATCCAATTTTCAATTGGATCTAAATCTAATTTAAAGCAGGCTGGGGGAAGACAATAAGGGCCAATTTGTGAACCTTTCACTCACATTGGTAAGGAGGATTTATTCACCTGAGTTGTCCCACTGAAAACAGTGGGAGTGCTCAGGTGAGTAAGGGTAAATCTACACTGGAATAAAAGACCCACAACTGGCCAAGGTCTGCTGACTTGGGCTTCCGGGGCGCACGTTATGGGACTGTTTAATTGCCATGTAGATGTTTGGACTCAGGCTGGAGCCTGGACTCTGGGATCCTAGAGGAGGGGAGCCCGAGCCCAAATGTCTACACAGCAATTTTTAGCCCTACAGCCTGAGCCCCGTGAGCCCGAGTCAGCTGAGCTGGACCAGCTGTGGCCATGTCATGGGTCTTTTATTCAACTGTAGACATATCCTAAAGGTCTGATCCATAAGAACATAAGAACGGCCATACTGGATCAGACCAAAGGTCCATCTAGCCCAGCATTCTGTCTACTGACAGTGGCCAATGCCAGGTGCCCCAGAGGGAGTGGACCTAACAGGTAATGATCAAGTGATCTCCCTCCTGCCATCCATCTCCACCCTCTGACAAACAGAGTCTAGGGACACCATTCCTAACCCATCCTGGCTAATAGCCATTAATGGACTTAACCTCCATGAATTTATCCAGTTCTCTTGTAAACACTGTTATAGTCCTAGCCTTCACAACCTCCTCAGGCAAGGAGTTTCACAAGTTGACTGTGCGCTGTGTGAAGAAGAACTTCCTTTTATTTGTTTTAAACCTGCTGCCCATTAATTTCATTTGGATCCAAAGTCCAATTAAATCAGTGAGAGGCCTTCCATTGACTTCAATTGGATTAGGCCTTAGTTCTTCATCAGTCTAAGTGAGGGGTTCTAAATCTGTCTCTAACTTGATAAATATGGGACCCAAATCTAAAAGACTGAAAGGTGGAAAACCATTACTTTAAAAAAGATCAACATTATAATAATAAGGTAGAAAGTGACAGGAGAAGGAGATAACAAATATATGCCTAAAAATAGAATGGAAAAATACCAAATATAAGATTGTATCAAAGTCAGTGAAAAACAAATACAATATGTGTAGGTATGAATCACTCACCAGCACAGTACTAAATACACCTCTACCCCGATATAACGTGACCCAATATAACACAAATTTGGATATAATGCGGTAAAGCATTATACCCTCTGGGGGGCTGGGGTTGCGCACTCTGATGGATCAAAGCAAATTCGATATAACGCAGTTTCACCTATAACGTGGTAAGACTTTTTGGCTCCCGAGGACAGCATTATATCGAGGTAGAGGTGTATGACTATTAATATTCTAGGAAAGCAATGTTAGATGGTCCTAGCATTTTCTCTGGCTTCTAAAAATGATGCACAGTTATCTTCTATCCAGTGTCTTCAGACTCTCTAAGTTACATTTAGTTAGGTTTTATTGTGAAAGTTTAGAACTTATATTTCAATTAGTTTAGTGTCACTTAATTTGGTATTGCTGTTCTTCCCTCTGCCCTATTAATCACTGTTGTTTGCTGGATTATATTTTCTTCAGGAATTAGTATAAATTTAATTTTGTAAATCAGCCACAAGAAAAATATGACAATACCTTGTGCAATGGAATTGGCATGTGGCAAAGTAAAATAATTATTTACTGTGGGCTTTCCCTCTGCCCTAGCCTCCACCCCATTTTGGAAGCAAGATTAAAGTTCAGATTATTTGATATTGTAGCCCTTGGGGGCACGGCTGTAAACTCCCTCAAATTTTATTCTTACTGTGTTAGTGATATAAATGTCAATTTACTTCAGTTGAATCAGAAGTTTGAGATCAATAGCAAGGATTACTGTCAGAAAAAAGGTACATCTTGCCAGTTCTCACAAATAAGTGGTCAGTGGCAGAAAGTATTACATGAATCTAATACACCATTCTAGAAATGTTATCATAATTTCCTATAGACCATATTCCAGTCGGAGCACCCGATGTAAAATTATAAAATATTGAGTCTGTTCTGCACTCTTGTTATATGTGATTATATATCTACAGTACATAACCTCAATTTTCTTGGCTTTCCTTTGCTTAAATGTTTCACTCAAGTTGCAGCAGCAACGGACGTAAACAGAGCAGATTTAGGAGGCATTCCATCAAGGACTATGTGTGTATGGAGGAGTGTGTGAATGAGCATGTATAAAAGAGACCATTTATTTCTGAATTGCAAGAGATACTGAACAAACCCTATAAAGACTCAAAATGCTAAAATCAGTAAATAATTTACATTTCAGACAGAAGAATGGTGCAGGAAAAAATGAAAATGCAATTGGTCAAGGACTCCTTTACATTAGATTATAAACTCGTTGGGGCAAGAAATGAGTCTTCCATTGTGTTTGGACAACACTTAACTTAGTTTGTGAACTACTGCAATATAAAATGATAGCAACAACATCAGCCAATCAGATAAACCTGATTCATATAAAAGAGTGAAGATGGTCAAAGCTAGTGATACTGCAGCAGATCTCATCAAGATACATTCCAAAGTGGCACTTTGTACAGAAAAAAAAACAACAGGAATCCTACTATGACTCACTGTCGCAGGGTGACTGGCCCCTTTAAAAGGGAGTCAGTTTAGTGAACATGGACTGACTACTTGCTGCCCAGCTGGGATTAAGAGAAGGCCCCTGAGCCTTATAAGAGCGAGATGGCTTCAGGTAAGTCTTGGCAGATGCTTGCAGACAGTACAGAGAGTAAGGAGGATCCTGCAGGGCCCTAAATGAAGAGGGGAAAGACACCAGAGGAGAAGGCTGAACTGCAGGCAAGAGGTGCTGAGAGAACAGGAAGGAAGCGATGTGCTCAGTTTACAACTGAAGCAGAAGAGTGTTGGAACTCTGCAGGGAAGACAGACCTCGGAAAGGAGGAGCTGTGCCCAGCTGTGGACTGGGGCAAAAGACATGAACTTTAAAGAGAGGCCATCACCAGGCTGTACCTTTTATAAAGCAAGCAGGAAAACCAGAGTACAAATAACTTTTGAAAAGTTATACAGTAGAGCCCCCTTAACAAATACCAATTATAGATCTATAAAATTTTATAGACAATTTTATTTTATGTACAACAAAGCATACAGAGAAACACAGTAACCAGGATTGCATGAAATTGATGTGCCATTTTTTTCACCCTGTACTGGAGTTAATATGTGACTCATAACATCAAGTGATGACAAAAGATCTGTATAGGAGAAAGAAAAACTGAGTAAATATATACATTATTTCCCCAAGATTCCACAGAATCGTTGACTTAGTGGTTTTGTATGGGGGGGTGGTTGTCATTTTTTGGATGATCTGACAGTTTCTTTCCTTTGTTTTGTTCTTTTTTCCCCTCCATCATTCACTTGCCATAATTCACTGTCTTGCTTTTTCTGCTCCACTGTGTTACTCGCTCTGATGCTATTTTACCATTATCAGAAGAATGGCTATTTATTTGAACATACAGCTCATAGGTCTCCACCTTCACCTCCCTCTTCTGCATTATTCTATGGATCTGATCCATGTTCATTTGATGAGTAGATTGGATACCTTAGAGGTAGGAGATGTGGTTTCAAATTGTCTCTCTGCATGATTCAGAGGAGGGATTTGAATCCACATCTCTTATCTCTCAGGTGAGTTTCAGAATTGCTGGGCTAGTGAATCATTCTGTGTCTCTCTCTGGTCCAATGAATATTTAAGTATTTTAAAAAGTGAAACAGCTTCAGTAAGAGATAGTGAGAGTATAATAGTCTATAGCCTGGTGGTAAAGGGCACTCACCGGGTATGGGAAAATTCATTTCCATTTCCTGCTCTAATGAGTTTTTAAGTATTTAAAAACTATTTTGGGATGGCTTCAACTGGAGAGATTGAGAGCAACCCCTCAGAATAGCCTATTGCCAGGTATTTAGGATGCTTGCCTGGGAGTGGGAGCACTGGTTTAAAGTCCTTGCTCCAGACATAGCAGAGATTCAAACCTGTGTCTCCCACATTTCAAGCAAGTGCCTAACCAGTGGAATAAAAGTTATAGGGGACATGGACACAGACAGTTTTCTGAAGCTGACTGTATTTTTCTGGTTTGCTTACAAATGGAAACATTTTCAGAACTGAACCAAATATTTGCTCTGATTTCTTGGTATGGTATGGTAGGATTTATGCAGCTTTTTTTAAGGAGTATGTGACCTCATCTTCTGAAGCTGCAGCGAGTAAGACTTGAATTGGACATATGAGGAAAATTATTCTGGGAAATTCTCTGTTGGTGTAACTTTACTGAAGTTATACGATCCTCTTGTTCTCCCTTGCTAATTCTAATATCTAATTCCTTCAAATTCTTCTTTCTTGTCACCACTAAATTTACTACTTCACTTTTTCATAGAAAGAGATTGTCCCAGCCTCACAGGAAGAAAGACCAGATATGAGGGATATGATTTCATTAGGCTCTAACTTTTTAAACTTAACTCATCTGGGAACTGTCCGTCAACAACTAGTACAGTAGTTTCATATGAGGGCTAAAGGACTGAGAAAGGGAATTATCTCCTTGCAGTACCAGACATTAGGAACCCCAGCCACATTCTCCAGCTTTTTTAGGCGAAGTCTTCCACTAAATACACTTCCAATTCTGGAATATTAAAGAACTTGACCCCTAATAAGTACCTGCACTGGATACCTGCCACCTGCTAAATTGCACAACTTCAGCCATACCTCCTGACTCCACCAGGCTCCCAAGATGTAGTGGAGCAGGTGAAAAAAAACTCACCCCACCTCAGCTGACCTGGTGCTGAGGGAAAAATCCTTCCCAGTCCCAAAAAAGGCAACTACTACAATGCCCACAGAAAACCAAAAAACCTGGTGCTATGTTAATCCTGGGAGTAGGGGGACTTGTTAAACTGTGTGTGTGGGGAGGGGGGGAAGGGATAGCTCAGGCTGGAGGGATAAGGTTTATATAACCTACCAGGGGTGCACAGTGGTCAATGGCTTACCTGAACCCCACTGGCTCACCCATCAGCTGAAGCGATGCCTCCCTCTCTTATCCTTCCCTCCCTTGCTGGCCACCTCCCTCCCAATCCCAAAGTGAAGATGGATCCTTGAAAGGCCACTAACCATTTTTTCCCCACCAGACAGACGAAGCCCCTCTCCCCATACACACATACTGCCTTTGAGATTGCAGGGGTTGCATTTTGTGCAACTGCAATGATCACCACTTCCAATTCACTTGGATTTATTGTGGGCAGCAGCACATCTAGGGCTGATCACACAGCCATGCCTTGCTTCCTCTTGCTGCTATAGTCTTGAATGAACAATCAATGTTTTAACAGTGAAATCAATTCATTTTACAAATGGAATTGTCTCTATAGAACAGCAAAAGTTGCTTTCTGAAAACTAACTGCAGCCAACAATGGGCCTACTTTTCCAAAAGCAAGAAAGCAGTTTTAGAATTTTTCTATTAATGCACATGATTTGTAGTCGGATAGGGATTAACAAATGTAGATGCCTTTGAAGTGAGATAATTTTCTTTTCTAAAGAAGGTGAGTGGATAACAAATATAGAATGGGCTTTGACATATGGTAGTTTCGCTATTTATTGAAGATGATCTGGGGCTGCAAACCTCAGATCAGGATTTTAAACCCTCCAAAAGTTGGCTGTTCTGAACTGTAGTATTGGTTTGGCAGCCACAAAATTAGGATCTGGATCCAGATTCTGGGTTCCCCAAATTCAGTGATGGTTCAGGGTCATCTCTATCACTTTCTACATGTTTGTAGAACACTCAGTACAGTGGTGCCCTGATCATGTTTCTCTTTTCTAATTGCTACTGTGACACAAATAATTTAAGAAAACAAAGAAAGCACAATCTATAAGTGTGACACAATGCATTTGGACAGTGGGTTACCTGGTTTTATGGATTGATCTTTAAATGTAGTTTTCTACAGACTTTCATTAATACTTTTTAGATCCTAGAATTTCTGGTGTCATTCTAATACTAGGCTATGCTTGCAATACAATTGGGGTCCTTGGTTGCTGCCATAGATTGGAAGCTATACTTTCTATATTATTATTCTGCAGGGTTTAAAAAAATATTAAACAGTACAAATACATTTGTTCCAGGCTAGTGATTCTGCTCCATAGCCTACAGCTTTACATAGAATAGGGTAAGAGCCCTAAAACACCCCAAAACTTCAACCCTGATTTATACATCATAAATGGAAAAAAAAAACACCTTTTTCCTTTGAATGTCACCTTGAATGTCTGCCTGATGCTTAATCAATTAGAATCTGTGGCTAGAAAGGAATCAGGCTGGAGGTAGCAAAGGACTATCTGGGCAGCTCTCTCTGACATCTACCCGCTTCATTTGGAATCTCTCAGTTTCCTGTCCCCTATGTGGAGTGGTCTGATAAGTAGACAACATGACACAAATTAAACCTACATATAACTGTGATACAAATGATTAACAAGAACAATACCCTGCTTCTTGTTTTTGCAGCCATTTACAACTGTGTACAACAAATGCAATGTGGGTATAAAATGTTACCAAATCAGAATAAAATCATCACTGACAAAGTTTGTAGATGACACAGAAAATGGGGGAGTGGTAAATACTGTAGAGGAAAGGTCACTGATTCAGAGTGATCTGGATCACTTGGTAAACTGGGTGCAAGCAAACAATGTTTGTTTTACATGGCTAAATGTAAATGTATACATATAGGAACAAAAAATGTAGGCCAAACTTACCGGATGAGGGACTCTATCCTGGGAAGCAGTGACTGAAAATGATTTAGGGATTATGGTGGCTAATCAGCTGAGCATGCACTCCCAGTGCAAGACTGTGGCCAAAAGGGCTAATGTGATCCTGGAATGCATAACCTGGGAAATCTTGAGGAGAAGTTGAGAGATTATTTTACTTCTGTATTTGGCTGCTGCTGCAGCAATACCAGGGCCAGTTCTGGAGCCCACAATTCAAAAAGAATGTTGATAAATTGGAGAGAGACAAGCCTTATTGTGATATGCCCAAGGAGATGAATCTATTCAGTTCAACAAAGAGAATGTAAAGGGGTGACATGATCACAGTATATGAATACATTCATGGGGGATAAATATTTAATAATGGGCTCAATCAATCTAGCAGAGAAAGGTATAACACAATCCACTAACTGGAAGTTGAAGTTAGACAAATTCAGACTGGAAACAAGTAGTAGATTTTTAACAGTGAGGGTAATTAACCATTAATATAATCTACCAAGGGTTGTGATAGAATTTATGTCACTGGCAATTTTAAAATCAAGATTGGATGTTTTTCTAAAAACTGGCTAGGAATTAATATAGGGAAGTTCTATGGCCTGTGTTATACAGGAGGTCAGACTAGGTGATCTCAATGGTCCCTTCTGGTCTTGGAATCTGTGACTCTAGAATGGTGCAGATGGCTTCACAAGGAGCAGAACAGTAAGAATCAGCCCCCCAAACTAAATCATTGACGTAAATGGCAACACATCCTCAGGATTACCAAAACTGTTTGTCCCATAGCAATTCACTTGGAAATATAATAGCCTAAATCATCCCCTCCTATAGTCATAGCATGGGTGGGGCTCAGGAGGAGGAAGTATCTAAAAAATACATTGCAAAGATTCACCCTATTGTTCTACCAAAGGACTACAAAGTAAGCCAGAGGATATACCACAGAATCCACCCCCAAACCTGGCAGATTCTGGGTGATCCACAGGGGGGGATCAAGACATCTGCACAGAGGCACTGTGACTCTGCACTAGCTCTGGCCTCAGTGACCCCTTAAGTCCTCGTCAACATGGCTCCCCAGACTATGGGAAAGGGTCACGAGGATCATAAGCAGTGAGCTTCATTCAAAAGATACTGGAGACCGAGGTGGCATTATACTTTCTGTTTAATCTTTGAAGGCACTGGAAGAGGATCAGTGTGCATCCCCCAGCCTATCCAGTCCTCCCACATGGCCTGCTTAGTCTCCTCCTCCTCCTCTCACTGTTTGAACATCAGATCTACAAAGTGTGGGGCTCAGAGAAGGAAAGGACAGAGCTACAGACAGGAAGGATGTAGAGATGCATAGCTCCCGAATCGCCAGTCCACAGGCGCGGCAAACTGCTCCCATGGCTACGAGGCAGGAGTGACCTTCAATCCAGCGTTTGTGTTTGGGAAACTTATTTGGCTGATTTGATTGTACCCTCGCAGCTAGTGTTCACGCGCTCAAGAGATGGGTTCGTTATCTTATGTGCATGTATACTGCCTGGCTCTTCTATTCGCAAGAATGTAACCACTAAGAAGAGTTGTAAACAAAGTAAGGAGAGAAATAAAAACCCCAGGAAAAGTTTTCCTGAGAGGCTTTTTGCAAGAGGCTTGTAAAGCTCTCTAGCTACCACAGACCTGGCGTTCTGTTTCCTTTCCTGCGTCGTCACCACAGCTGGTGACCCCGACGTGATACCCCTCTACTCACCGGCTGGATACGCCGAGCGCGCCCGCGGCTGTTTGCCGCCCCTTATTCGTGAGTATGGGGGGGAAACTTTCCAGTGCCCAGAAGGAGCACGCAAGAGAGTTACAAGAGATTATACGACAGCGATCATGTGTCGCTGTCCCGGTCGCTCATATTGAGGACCTCCTAAGGGAAATAGATCGCCAGTGCCCCTGGTATCCAGACTGCGGGTCATTGCAGCTTTTTGATTGGATACAGATTGGGATCACCTTGTATAGTAAACCCCGTGCCCCAGTTCAGTGCCTGCTGCTCTGGCAGCGTTGTAAGGAGGCACTGGAGGGGATCGGCCCCAACAGCCCCAAGCCGGTCCCCCTTTTGCCCCCAGGTGATGGGCCACCCCCCTCCTGCCCACAGCTGACCCTCCCTGCGCCGCCGCCCGTGGCGGCGCCCCCCTGCCTACCGGTCGGGCAGGGGGGCGCTGTCGTCGCGGCGGTGCGGCAAGCGCGTGAGGCCGGTCTCTTGACCGATGAGGAATCCAAGTGTGGGTTCGAGGCGTTTCCCGTCTCTTGGCGGGATAATGGAAATGGGGGGCAGATAGTGGACTGGGAGGCTCTCCCCTACTCAGTTCTGCGCGAGCTCCGCAAGGCAGTTCGTGAGACCGGGGTGCGGTCCACTTTCACCCTGGGGATCTTGGAAGGTGTGTCAAACGGTTACTTCTTGCTCCCCCAAGATTGGAAAGACATGTGTCGCATGGTGCTGTCTCCCGCGCAATACGTTGTGTGGGATAGCGAGTACCAGCGAGAGGCGCTTGCAGCAGCAGCGCAAGGTGGGGGGGCTTATCTTGCTGAGCAGTTATATGGCACAGGGCAGTTTTCGAGCATCCCCGAGCAGGCGGCGGGCACGCCCCGGGTAGCTTTTCCCATCATTGGCCAGTGTGTCCGTCGCGCGTTCCGCAGGGTCCCCGCTGCAGGCGAGTCCTCTAAGTCCTTTGCGGTTACTCGGCAGGGTGCCACCGAACCATTCCACCAGTTTATTGACCGCCTCCAAGAGGCAGTCCAGAGGCAGATTGATAACCCGCAAGCCCAGACTGAACTAATGATAAAATTGGCTTACGAAAATGCCAATGCAGACTGCCGCCGTGCCATGCAGGCAGTGGTCGGGCGCCCCGGGTATACCCTGGCAGAATTGCTGCAGGCGTGTGCTGACGTAGGCACTCAGACCCATCAGATGGCCCTGCTGGCAGCTGCCCTGCACAAGGGGCAGAAGCCTCAGGGGAACTGCTTTAACTGCCAGAAGCCCGGACATTTTTGGCGGGAGTGTCGGGCCCCTGCGGGGGGCATGTGTAAAAACAAACCCAAGCCCCGGACAGACCAGAGGCCCCGCACGCTGTGTCCGAAATGCAAAAAGGGCTACCATTGGGCTGCGCAGTGTCGCTTGGCCGGGGGTGACAGCCGGGTCTTGGCTGCTAACCGAGACAACCCCCCGGGAAACTAGTAGGCGGGCCTGCGACCAGCCCGAGACCCAAGGCCGCGCCCCTCTCCGTGCACGACGCCCCCGCCGCCACAAGGGGCAGTGCGGGGATTGACCTTGTTAATCAGGAAAATATGGATATCACTCTCCCCGGGGAGGTCCTCCTCATGCCGTCCCAGATTCAGGGCCCGCTGCCGGAGGGCATGGTGGGCCTTGTCCTACCCCGCTCGTCCGCCAGCAAGCAGGGCCTGTTTGTGGTGCCTGGGGTGGTGGATTCGGACTATGGTGGAATTATCCATGTTCAACTGTGGAGTCATCTCCCGAAACGGCTGTTTCAGGGAGATGCCTGGGCGCAACTCATACTTGTGCCCTACTCCCTTCCGGCAGGGGGAAGAAACGTTCCCCGAACCGGAGGCTTCGGGTCCACCGACCAGCGCACTATTCACCCACAAGTGGCAGCAGTTGTTAAAGACATTGGAGCACCCCAACCCAAACGCATTTACTGCCTCAACGATCAGCCGTTCGAGGGTGTTATTGACTCTGGGGCAGACATTACCGTCATTGCCGCTGCGCAGTGGCCCGCCCATTGGCCCACAGAGCAGGCTCCGGCAGTTTGGGGTGTGGGCGGGGCACAGGACTCACAACGAAGTGCCCGATGGTTGGAGGTTAGGGCGCCCCAAGGCATCCGCCGCGCCCGTATCCGGCCTATCATTCTCCCCGTCCACCTCAACCTGTGGGGCCGTGATTTATTGACACAGTTCACTGCCACCATCCATATCAATGATTAGGCATACGGCCCTCCCCCTCCGTTGGCTCACTGACGAACCCGTATGGGTTGCGCAGTGGCCGCTTCCTTTAGAAAAGCTGGAGGCCCTCCAGCACTTGGTTAATGACCAGCTGAAGGCAGGACGTTTGGAGGAGTCCACTAGCCCCTTTAATACCCCCGTGTTTGTGATTAAAAAGAAATCTGGCAAGTGGCGCCTCCTGCAGGACCTTCGCGCCATTAACAAAATTATACAGCCTATGGGTCCCCTGCAGTGTGGTACCCCTAATCCCAACCTTATTCCCTGTGATTACCGGTTATTTGTAATAGATTTAAAGGATTGTTTTTTTACCATCCCCTTGCACCCTGAGGACCGGGTGCACTTTGCCTTCACTGTTCCGGTTTTGAATCACTCCCAGCCCACTCCACGCTATCAGTGGAATGTGCTCCCTCAAGGCATGTTGAATAGCCCCACCTTGTGTCAGCATTTTGTTGCGCAGGCCCTACGGCCCTTCCGCGCAGCACACCCAGATGCCTTAATTTACCACTACATGGATGACATCCTGGTGGCTCACCCCGTCCTCCCTGATGACTGGCTGGACGAACTGCGCCACCAGCTTGCGGCGTGTGGCCTGGTTGTGGCACCGGACAAGATCCAGCGTCAGCCACCCTTTTTGTATCTTGGTCACCGCATGCTCCAGTCATATGCCCGTCCAGTTTGTCCCGAGTTGGTATTGCCCAACCCTCTTACGTTTGTACAGCTTCAACAGTTATTGGGGTCCCTTAATTGGATTCGTCCTTTTTGCCCTCTGACTACCTCCATGCTGTCCCCTCTTTTTTCTGGCCTTCGGCAGGGCCGTCTCCCCGGAGATATCATTCCCGTTTCCCAGGAACAGCGCCAAGCGGTCACCCTCATTAACCAGACCCTGGCCCAGGTGTGGGTCGACCGCCGAGAAAGGGAACAGCCCCTTTTTGCCATTTTGCTTCCCACACTCTCACAACCGACAGCTGTCCTCGCCCAGGAGGGGGCGGCAGCGCGTCTTCGTTTAATTGAATGGATTTATTTGACCCACTCCCCTCCGCATACTATTCAGACACTCCCTCAACAGGCCGCAGAGCTGATTTTTAAAGTGCGAGAACGGTCCCGTACCCTCTTGGGTTGGGACCCCGTTGCCATTATTGTCCCCATCCCGGCTAAAGACTGGGAACGCACTGTCTATGGCAGTGCCATCCTCCAATTGTCTCTTGCTGACTATGTTGGGGAAGTTAAATATCACATTCCCCCTGACCCCCGTCTTTCATTCCTACAACAACGTTGCCTTCACCTCCGGCCGTCCTTGTCAACCGTCCCCATTAAGGATGCACTTACCCTTTTTACGGACGGCGGCCCAACACGAGGTGCGGTCAGCTGGCAGGTGCAAGGCACTTGGCAAGTCCGCTTTACCCTGCCTCAGCGCTCCCCACAGCGCGCAGAGTTGGCTGCTGTCATCCTGGCCTGCCGATGCTTCCAGGATGACCCTTTTAATTTGATTACTGACAGTCTTTATGTTACTAATGTTCTTAAGTCTCTTCCAGGTTCCTATGTGTCGCCCTCCTGTGATGACAATTTGTTGGCCCTTTTTCTTACCCTGCAACAGCTCCTTTCCTCCCGCTCTAGCCCACTGTTTGTGGCACACATTCGCAGTCACACCACACTACCGGGCCTATTAACAGAAGGCAACACGGTGGCCGACCAGGCGGTCAAATCGGTGGCCTCAATTTTTTCCTCCCCAATCGAAAGCCACGCCTTTTTTCATCAATCCGCCAAGGCCCTTGCCAAGCAGTTCACTCTCCCATTGTATCAGGCGCAGGCCATTGTTCGCCAGTGTGACCTTTGCGCTTCTCTCTCCAATAGCCCGGAGGTAGGGGTTAACCCTCGTGGAACCTCGGCCAACCAGCTCTGGCAAATGGATGTTACACATTTCCCTCCCTTTGCCCCCTGGCAGTATCTTCACGTGTGTGTAGATACCTTTTCCCATTATGTGTGGGTCACCCCCCAGAAGGGTGAGGCCTCTTGTCATGTTATTAATCACATGATTCGCGCTATGGCAATCATGGGTCACCCATCCCATCTTAAGACCGACAACGGCCCCGCCTACTGTAGCTCGGCCTTTGCCTCCTTCTGTACCACGTGGGACATTGTCCACACGTTTGGTATCCCGTATAACCCCACAGGCCAGGCCATTGTGGAACGAGCCAATCGTGCGCTCAAACAAGCCCTGGTCCGCCAAAAACAGAAAGGGGGGATTCCCGTAGGCCTTCCTCCCCGCCAGGAATGGCTGGCTGCAGTGCTTTTTACCCTGAATCATTTGAATTTGACTGACAACTACTCTGCAGCAGAATGTCATTTTCGCAGCTACCAGGCCTTGCCCCGCCCCTTTGTTAAATATCGCAAGGCCCCAGACCCTCAGTGGCATGGCCCAGTGCCCCTTATAACGTGGGGACGAGGGCATGCTGCCGTTTCTCTTCCTACAGGTCTGTTGTGGGTCCCGGCGCGTAACGTCCGCCCGTGGCACGGCGATGGCCTGGCACCAGGGACTATCGAACCCCATTCCACAGTTCAACCTACATCTGCAGGATCCCGAGCGTCCTCGCCAGCGCCCCCCGCGGGGGCCCCCGCAGCGCATAACCTGGGGACAGGTTAAAGCCCTTTCATTGCAGGCCGAGCAGCTGCGAGTGCAGCAGCAGCTAGAACCTACCGCAGAAAATTACCTTGTGACATTGTTAGCTTGCCTTAATGCTAATTCACTCCTTATTTTGTGTGTATTGGGGAGTTTCCTGTTGGCCCCTAGCTGCCAAGGCGAACCCCAGATGGAGCAGCGGCTGCAGTTTAACACCTGGGTCCACCTGGCAGAAGTATTAAATCAATCTGATTTCTGCCTGGCCGTTGCCCCGGAAATGCAAGGTCTGTTAAGTACCTGCCTTGTTCCTGTCTGTAAACCACCCAGCAACATCTGGGGTGTGAGACAGTGAAAGAAATGTGCTGTTTTAAGCTTGCTGATAATAGTTTTGTATGCAATAGCAAATTGATATGTTGAAATGCTATGCTTAAGTCATCCGCCAAGACGTTTTTCTTCCTTGGTAGGATTATATTTAGTTATAGCCACCCTTAGAGTGGATGAAGACCCCTCTTATAGTATGGGGTCCTAGTTTTGATGTTTGACGTTTTACTTTGCTGCTTTGTTTAATGTATACCCAATCTAGTGGCATTGTGTATGCTACCCTGCGAGAGTGTTTTGTTTAAACACCGCATTTATAAAATAAAACAGGGGGAGATGTAGAGATGCATAGCTCCCGAATCGCCAGCCCACGGGCGCGGCAAACTGCTCCCATGGCTACGAGGCAGGAGTGACCTTCAATCCAGCGTTTGTGTTTGGGAAACTTATTTGGCTGATTTGATTGTACCCTCGCAGCTGGTGTTCACGCGCTCAAGAGATGGGTTCGTTATCTTATGTGCATGTATACTGCCTGGCTCTTCTATGCGCAAGAATGTAACCACTAAGAAGAGTTGTAAACAAAGTAAGGAGAGAAATAAAAACCCCAGGAAAAGTTTTCCTGAGAGGCTTTTTGCAAGAGGCTTGTAAAGCTCTCTAGCTACCACAGACCTGGCGTTCTGTTTCCTTTCCTGCGTCGTCACCACAGAAGGATACAATGCAAATGTGGAGACTCTCCTCCTTGTGTGGATTTGAGAGCGATGATCTAGGACTATATGAGCATCCAATGTTTCACTGGTGGGGAAATGACCTAATGAAGAAAGTGGATGAAGAAGATGTCCTTTAACGCAGAAGCCATTCAGACACACCAGCTACAGGATATGGGGATAAGTAAATTGTGTTCACCTCAGTATAACCACTACCACATAGCAGAAGATCCTTTCAAGAAAACAAAGTGGCCACAGGGAACAGAAACACAATTGAAAAGTGAAGCTTAAATAAACAACAGGAAATAGGCTTTTAATTAATCTAAGCTTTCTTTTCTTTTTTTTTTACATTTTGAACAGAATTCAAAATTTAAAATGAGCCTGGAAGCACTAGAGACTCAAATCCTCTGTTTACTTAGGGCAGCACAGTGTGGGCATGCATAATGCCTGGTCCTCAAACTGCTGTGCCAAGTCACCTCATTTCTGCCAGGAACCACCCATTTCTTTAGTGAGAGAATAGCTGGCTTTCAAATCTCCATACTGAGCTCAAAGGATATTTTGAAGAGAGCCAGTATTGTTAAAATCTGTGTGTTGTTTAACAATATGGTAAACTAAAGGCAAAGCTAGCTCCCTCAAACATGACACTCCTGCAATTTAGATTTTAACCCAAAACCTAGATATACATATAAAGAATTTCACAATCACCATTTAGCACACAAGGTATACTCTAGCATCTGTCTTTTACTCTAAAAGAAATGTAGCATAAATCCATATAACTATTTACCTGAAGTGACTAATATTTATGTTACTTCTGCTGATTTTCATTCAATACAATTTCATTTTATTTTTCACGTCTTTAGTAGTATTTACTTGAATTATGATGTGTGTGGTTCAACTGAACTCAGATAAATCTTTGACAGATAATTTTACTGCACAAGTCTCTTCTCTTCCAATCTATTCTATTTTTCCTTTGCACTCTTGTTAGATTCATTTCTCTCCTGAAATAACACTTCATCTAAAAGACATACAAATCTATTCCTCTCCTCTAAAGAGCAATAACAAGTAAAAATATTACTACAAAAACAACAGAATATAACAAGGTACTAACAAGATGTGCTTAAGACATCACTGCTTTATCTTTTTTCTTCTTGTTGTTGCTTCTTATTTTCCGTTGTTTCTTCATTGCCTTTTAAAATCCAGATTCATTGGGACATGTGCTTAAATTTACACACATATTTAAGCACTTTGCTAAATTGGGGCCTTACATAGTAAAGTCTTTGGGCAGAGGCTTCCTACCTGTTTCAATATAAATAACAAACAGCAGTTAGTGCTATATACTTAGACTGTGATCTTCACTTTAAACAGTAATGGATTATAATGACTGCTAATCTGTTTATATTATTGACTAGCAGACTAGATTTATCTTTATATGTAAACATTGGTGTTCAGTACCCTTTAAAAATGCTCTACCTGGTCTCGTCTTGAGGCTTTCAAAGGCTTTCATGCCTCACCTCTTTGCTAAAGATAATCCACACCGCACTTTCAATAAGAAGTTCAGTTCATTATCACAGAAGAACAGAAATGTGCACAAAGTAGTCAGGCTGAGAACCAGTGAATAATGGGGGACTAGGAATTATCCTCAGGGTTTTTCAATCTCTTTGGTACTCTTGATAACCACAGCTCCCTCTGAAATGAAAATTAGGACTTCTGGATGCAAGACAGAGTGTAAGGGATAGGCTTTAAAGTTAACACTGCTCAGGGACCCCATTATCTCAGAGGGGCTGAGATACTAAACCTCACTATAATAGGTAAGGATATCTGGGAATGTTTTATTGTTGGTTAATTTGATTTTTGATTTGTTTTCACTTTGGTCACTTGTAAGAGCTAGGCCACTGCGTGAATCGTTACAATCACAGTATTGGTAAGTTTAATTTTATGTCTTACACCTCCTGTCATAAGTATTGTATTATATATGCAATTAAAGTGCCCAGCTGCATATCAATAAATGTCAGTCCTGCAAGGTGCTGAAAGCTATTAACACCCACTAACATCCATGGTTGTCAATGGCACACAGGACCTTTCAGGAGGTACTAGGCACCTTATAGATTCAGTCCCTATGTGCTACAGAAAAATTACAATACATTTTAAAAGATAAAGATAGGAAGTGTGAGGTATGCTTATCACAAGTGGACAAGAGTTGCAATGTACTGGGCTGTGTTAAAAAGATGCAAGGTATTCTGTTTCTCTGATTGAAACAAATCAAAATCATTCATTTGTGAACAGCAGAAATTTTGATTTGTGCACCACACATAATACTAAAAAGAACCCTTTGCAAGAAATTTGCAAACTAATTAGGAAATCACTTGTAGGTTATCCCCATACTCTGAGATCTGTATTTATATTCTAATAAACAATTACTCATATAAAAATCTCAACAAATTAAATGAAATGTAGGTGTCATCTATTAATTCTACTAGTATGGACTAAAAACACAAAACAACTTGTTCAAAAAAGTTGCTGTTAGAAAGACAAAGATTTCAGAACACAGTTTCCCATTTGAGCAAAATACCTAATATTTTGTATTTACAGACTTATTGACTGTATTTTATTATGAATAAATTAATTTCTTGGTTCAGCAGTAGGGACATGAAGTCAACAAAATTACTCATGTGCTTAAGGTTAGGAATGTGCTTAAGTGCCTTGCTAAATCAGGACATCAGTCCCTAGGGTCCATTACACTGGTCTACAATTTTTGAGAAGTCGTCTGCTTCAGAGATAAAATGTGCTATTTATTATGTATTTTGATGTGCTGAATTCAAATATGACAATTAAAACAACTGATTGGCTACTGTTTCTAAGATATTTAAGTTTTTACATTTGATGTCTATGTATATTGTGTAGATAGTAGAGTTTTAATCATAAATTGTAAACCTAGGTCTTTTCATGTGTTTATGGTCCTTTACATGATAATATTTCACCTGTCCTGTTTATGTAACACTTTAAAAATCAGCAAAAGGGTTATATAAATAAAATTTATTATGAAACAAAAGGCAAAAAACTATTATGTACATAGTTTAGTCCTATTCAGTGTCTACTCGGCGCTTCTTGGCTTGTCTCTTGTATTCATTAAATGGAGCATCTCTTGTCACTGTCCAGCAATAGTCTGCAAGCATTGATAGGCTCCATTTGCCCTGATAGCGTTTCTCCATAGTTGCAATGTCCTGGTGAAATCGCTCGCCGTGCTCATCGCTCACTGCTCCGCAGTTCGATGGGAAAAAATCTAGATGAGAGTGGAAAAAATATATCTTTAGTGACATGTTGCAACCAAGGCTTTTGTATGCCTTGAGGAGCTTTTCCACCAACAACCTGTAGTTGTCTGCCTTGTTGTTTTTGAGAAAATTTATTGCCACTAACTGGAAGGCTTTCCATGTCGTCTTTTCCTTGCCACGCAGTGCATGGTCAAATGCATCATCTCGAAGAAGTTCACGAATCTGAGGACCAACAAAGACACCTTCCTTTATCTTAGCTTCACTTAACCTTGGATATTTTCCACGGAGGTACTTGAAAGCTGCTTGTGTTTTGTCAATGGCCTTGACAAAGTTCTTCATCAGACCCAGCTTGATGTGTAAGGGTGGTGTGGCGGGGCGATTGCCCCACACCCAGAGAGGGTGGGCTGCAGCAGGTCTAGGTGCCTGCGCAGCCGCCCAACCAATCAGGGAAGGGCTTACAGAGGGCCAATCAGAAGGCAGGTTGGGGCCAGCCAATCAGGGCCCGCCTCAGCCATATAAAAGACTGCCCAGAGCAGGAGCAGTCAGGCTGGCCCAGGCCTTCAGAGGGGAAGGTCTGTCTCCAGAGCTGGGAGGCCAGCACCACGGACAGCGCAGTGCAGGTCAGCCTGAGAGAGTGGGAGAAGGCCCTACTCCATAGCCTGCTAGGCAGCAGGCCTGGGAGGAGGAGGCCTAGCGGAGTGAAGGGCTGCTGGGGGAAGCGGTCCAGAGGGATAGTCAGAGGAGGAAGGAGAAGGAGGACAGTGAGACTGTCACACGAGGGCCTCTGGACCGGGACTCAGAGTAGTGGGCGGGTCTGAGTCCCCCCCCCCCTTTTTCCCCCTTTGTATGCGGTGCTGTCCCACGCACAGCCACGGGCCGCAGGGAGCGGCCGGTCAGAACCACACCGGGTCCTGGACTCTGAGGATCGGACTCGAGGGTGTGGGGCTGTTGTTCAACCCCCCCCCCCCTGCGGAAGGGGGTGTGATTGGACAAAGGGACACTGTCGGAGGGCAGTGCTCCGGAAGGGGACGCCGACGTCGGGAGCAACGCAAGTCCGTGCACCCCACAGAGGCGAGACGACAGGCGGAACGCCACCCAAAGAGGGCGCTCTACTGGCGCGAAACTAATTCCCCGAAGCGGCCAGGAGGAGGCGCTACAGCGGTGAGCTACCGACCCTGTCACACGTGGTGGAGAATGCGGGCATAGCGGTCCGCCCCTGATACGAGGGGCCAGCGCCAAGACTGCGGACTATTGCCCAGAACAGTGTCTTGCGCGGACAGACGGTCGACCCAGATTGTGGGTACAGACCCGGACCCACCAAAGGGGTCCAGAGTGTGGGGATTGAACCGGGAGTAACCCGCTGAACCCCAACATGGAGGCTGAGAAGTTATTAAAATGGCTGCTAGAGAAGCAGCAGGAGCAGTCGGCCCAGCAGCACCAGCAGCAGATGCAAATGCTGCAGCAAATGACCACTCAGCAGCAGCTGCTGATGACTCAGCACCAAGAGAATCAGCAGCAGCTCCTCCGAGAGTTGGCCACCCAGCAGCGGGTGCAGCAGGAACATTTGGTGCAACAGATGGCTGCACTATTACGACCGGCAGGAGGCACCCCTGCCGTCCCCATGGGAACCGGACTGGGGGATACCCCAGGGGCACTACCGATACGTCTCACCAAGATGGGGCCCGAGGATGACCCAGAGGCCTATCTGGTGACATTTGAATGGGTGGCGACTGCTGCCCGGTGGCCCTCAGAACATTGGGCCACGTTACTAGCCCCTTATTTGACGGGGCAGGCTCAGGCCGCATATCGGAGCCTCGACCCCCGGGAAGCGCTTGAGTACGCCTGAGTCAAGGCGGCCATCCTAGACCATACCGGCATTAGCCCAGAGATCTACCGACAGCGTCTCCGCAAGGAACAATATCCTCCGGGGGCCCGACCCCGCGCTGTGGCCCAGCGCATCCGAGACCACTGCTGGAGATGGTTGAACCCAGAGGGCCTGACGGGACCCCAGGTCGCGGAGATGGTAGCCTTAGAGCAGTTCACCCAGATCCTACCCCCGGGAGGGAGGGCCTGGGTACGACGGCATCGCCCGGCCACCCTCTCTGCAGCAGTGGCCTTAATGGAGGATTACTTGTCGGCAGAGGGGGCGGAGGCACCACCCCGAGCGACCGGAAGCCTTGGTCGCAAGGGCGGCGCAGAGAAGGTAAATTCTCATGGGGCGGGAGCCTCCGAACCACTGGCAGGCCACAGCCATGGGCGTCCGAGGCCTCCCAACCCTGAACCCCGACCCAAGTTACTACCGGGGACGACTTGGAGGGAGCGACAGCCCCCAGAGCGAACAGGCCCCCCCGGAGGAGGCACAAGCCCAGCCGAGTCCCGAGAGAGGTGCTGGGACTGCGGTCAAGAAGGACATTTCCGGCGAGATTGCCCTTTTATGGACTGCAGCTATGGGCAGGCCTGGATGGCCGGACAACGGGCCCGGAAGAGAGGGGCAGGAAAGTTGATAGTCCCGGTCCGGGTTGAAGGGAACCCCACCAATGCCCTCGTAGATTCGGGGTGTAGTCAGACCCTCATACGAGAGGGGCTGGTCCCAAATCTCAATCTTTCGGGGCCCCCGATCTACCTACAGTGTGTGCATGGGGACATCTGCCAGCATCCCACAGCCTGGGTCAAGATGGGAGTAGGCTGCCGAGAGGAGGGTCTCCGGGTAGGAGTGGCCCCTAGGTTGGCCTACCCAGTGGTGTTGGGACGAGATTGGCCCGGCTTCAGAGAGATCCTCCTGAGATACCAGCCACCCAAGCCCCGACCAGACAGGACCATAGCACCGGGGACGGGGCTGCTTGGGAGCAGGCTAAGGGATGACCCCGGCGAGGGGACCTCCTCGACGGCGGAGACCCCTGCGAATTGTCCGGGAGACAGACCCCGTTCGGTGGAGGACGCCCGGGTAGAGTTAGAGCGCGACGGGGACTTCTTACGTGAGCAACGGGAAGACCCAACCCTAAGCCGAGCCTGGGAACAAGCCACCAACCCTGCTGTTGAGGGGGACGGGACGGTACCGACTCCACAGGGCCCTCGCTTTGAGGTATGGCAGGATCGCCTGTACCGAATAGTGCAGGAACCCCAGACCCGGGAGACGTTCCGCCAGCTGTTGGTCCCCCGGAGACTGCGAGCCGGCCTCCTCCACTTAGCCCACGCGAACCCTTGGGCTGGACACCTGGGACGCGAGAAGACCCTACAGAGGGTGGCCCGCCGGTTTTTCTGGCCAGGCATCCACCGGGAAGTGGCAGACTTTTGCGCCTCCTGCCCAGAATGTCAGAGAGCCGGACCGAAAGGGGTAGCTCCTGCACCCCTGGTACCCATGCCAGTCGTGGGGGTACCCTTTGAACGGATCGGGATGGACCTCGTCGGCCCCCTTGAGCGAAGCAAGACAGGGAACCGCTTTATACTAGTAGTCGTGGACTACGCCACACGCTATCCCGAAGCCGTTCCCCTAAAGACAGCGACGGCACCGACCATTGCGGGTGAACTGGTAAAGATTTTCGCACGGGTTGGAATACCCGGGGAAATATTAACGGACCAGGGCACCAATGTGTCCTCCAAGTTAATAGCCGAGCTATGTCGCCTCCTCCATATCCGGACCCTCCGGACATCGGTGTACCACCCGCAGACCGATGGCTTGGTAGAGCGGTTCAATGGTACGCTAAAAGCCATGTTACGGAAGTTTGTGGAGGAGGACCCCTCACATTGGGACACCTTGTTGCCGGCCCTGCTGTTTGCAATAAGAGAGGTACCACAGGCCTCGACGGGGTTCTCGCCCTTTGAGCTCCTATATGGCAGGCAGCCCAGAGGAATACTGGACCTCCTGAAAGAGGAGTGGGAAACACAGGAAACACGGGTCCTTGGGACCACACAATATGTGCTACAACTCCGGGAGCGACTCCAAACGTTAGGGGCCTTCGCCCGTGAAAACCTGGAACGGGCCCAGGCAGGTCAGGAGCGCCTCTATAATCGAGGGGCTAGAGGGAGGAAGTTCGCCCCAGGCGATAGGGTGCTGCTTTTGCTGCCCTCTTCCGAGTCGAAGCTCCTGGCCAAATGGCAGGGTCCCTACGAAGTGATCCGACGAGTGGGACCAGTCGATTACGAGGTCAGACTACCTGGTCGACGCAAAGAGACCCGTATTTACCATGTCAATCTCCTAAAGGCCTGGAAGACCCGGGAAGCCATGTTCATCGGCCCGTCCACCCCAGAGTCGGAACTTGGACCCCTAGCAGGAGATCTTCCCGACCCCGGACCGGCTGTGGTGGGGTCAGGCCTCGACCCCAGACAGAGAGGACAACTGCAGCAGATGGTGGAGGAGTTTTCAGATGTGCTATCGGCCCGCCCGGGCCGGACGACCCTAATGAGTCATCATATTGCCACAGACCCCGGGAAGAGAGTGACAGACAACCATCGACCGTTACCCAAGAAAATGTGGGACACCGTCCGGGGGGAGGTGGAGATGATGTTGGAGATGGGAGTGGTAGAGGAATCGACGAGCGAGTGGCGAAGCCCTATCGTCTTAGTACCGAAACCAGATGGGACGACCCGGTTTTGCATCGACTTCAGAAAGGTCGACGCTATCTCTCGTTTCGATGCCTATCCGATGCCAAGAGTGGATGAACTGTTAGAGCGCCTCGGGGGAGCCAAGTACCTGTCAACCTTAGATTTGACTAAAGGATATTGGCAGATCCCACTGACACCAAACTCCCGGGCGAAGACTGCCTTCCCTACACCTTTCGGCCTCTTCCAGTTCGTAACCATGCCGTTCGGGTTACACAGAGCCGCAGCCACCTTTCAACGCCTGATGAACAAGGTCCTCCAACCCCACGACCAATACGCGGCGGCGTACATAGATGATATTGTGGTTTACAGCCTCGACTGGGAGAGCCATTTACACCACCTGGCAGCAGTGTTACAAGCCCTCAGAGCGGCCGGCCTGACAGCTAACCCAGCGAAATGTCACTTAGGCCAAGAAGAAGTGACCTACCTGGGATACACGGTAGGAGGGGGGAAACTAACACCCCTGATTAGCAAGGTACAAGCCCTCAGAGATGTACCCACCCCCACGACGAAGAAACAAGTACGCCAGTTTTTAGGACTAGCTGGGTACTATCGTCGTTTTGTGCCAGACTTTGCATCTATAGCCGCCCCCTTGTCAGACCTAACGAAGAACTCCCAACCTCGACAGGTACAGTGGACTACGCAATGCGAGCGAGCCTTTAACACACTCAAGGAACGGCTCACTCAAGAACCAGTACTACGACACCCCGACTTCGCAAAAGAGTTTATACTCCAAACAGACGCTTCGGAAGTCGGCCTGGGCGCAGTACTCTCCCAGGAAGTAGACGGGGAGGAACATCCCGTACTGTATTTAAGTTGGAAGCTGTTCCCCCGGGAAAGACATTTCTTGACGATAGAGAAAGAGGCCCTGGCGGTACGGTGGGCTATCGACGCCCTACGTTACTACCTGCTAGGGAATAGTTTTAAATTAATCACAGATCACGCCCCATTGCGATGGATCCACAGCATGAAAGACACGAATGCTAGAATTATGCGGTGGTACCTCGCCCTCCAGCCTTACGACTTCCAGGTGCTCCACCGACCGGGTAAGGCCCATACTAATGCCGATTTCTTCTCCAGGCTAGGGGAGGAGGGCGAAGAATCGGATCAGGGAGGGGGATCCTTAGCGCAGGGGGTGGTCTGCGAGGGGGCAGCCAAGCCCCCATCCAATTGCCGAGGTCCTAGACAGTTAGCCCTGACGGCAGAGGATCCGTCACGGTCGTACGGGGTGTGTCCCAAATGCACGGAGAGCGTGAGAGGAGGGAGCATACCCCAGCCTAGGCAGACGGTCGTGGGAGAAGAACCCTTGCGGGAAGCCCCGGTGGAGGACCAGCCCACACTCCTGGAACCGCCGGGGACTGTGACTTCTCCAGGTCAAGAGGGAGCCTCACTGTGGGAGGGACCAGCCGAGGCGGTGGACCACGAGACCCGTGGAGAATCAGGGGACCCGTGGGACACTCCGGCAGCTGAACGGATAGGAGGCAGTTTCAGGGAATCGACAGACTGGTACATCGGACCTGGTAAGCCTCAGCGTGTTTTGGTGGGATCCCCCCGCTGAGGCGGTGGATAAACCGGGTTGCCTGGTAGCAAAGACTAATTTCCGTGACTTTGGGGCCAGTAGGCCATGGGGCCCCGTGACAAGGGCTAAGTTTCTGGACTTTGAGCCGGTAAGCCGAGCCACTGGGGGATGAAGGCTAAGTTCCGAGCTCCTGAACATTAGGCCGATTAGGATACCCCCTCCCCAGGAAGGTTCTTAAGGGGGAGGGTGTGTGGCGGGGCGATTACCCCACACCCAGAGAGGGTGGGCTGCAGCAGGTCTAGGCGCCTGCGCAGCCGCCCAACCAATCCGGGAAGGGCTTACAGAGGGCCAATCAGAAGGCAGGTTGGGGTCAGCCAATCAGGGCCCGCCTCAGCCATATAAAAGACTGCCCAGAGCAGGAGCAGTCAGGCTGGCCCAGGCCTTCAGAGGGGAAGGTCTGTCTCCAGAGCTGGGAGGCCAGCACCACGGACAGCGCAGTGCAGGTCAGCCTGAGAGAGTGGGAGAAGGCCCTACTCCATAGCCTGCTAGGCAGCAGGCCTGGGAGGAGGAGGCCTAGTGGAGTGAAGGGCTGCTGGGGGAAGCGGTCCAGAGGGATAGTCAGAGGAGGAAGGAGAAGGAGGACAGTGAGACTGTCACACGAGGGCCTCTGGACCGGGACTCAGAGTAGTGGGCGGGTCTGAGTCCCCCCCCCTTTTCCCCCCTTTGTATGCGGTGCTGTCCCACGCACAGCCATGGGCCGCAGGGAGCGGCCGGTCAGAACCACACCGGGTCCTGGACTCTGAGGATCGGACTCGAGGGTGTGGGGCTGTTGTTCAACCCCCCCCCCCCCTGCGGAAGGGGGTGTGATTGGACAAAGGGACACTGTCGGAGGGCAGTGCTCCGGAAGGGGACGCCGACGTCGGGAGCAACGCAAGTCCGTGCACCCCACAGAGGCGAGACGACAGGCGGAACGCCACCCAAAGAGGGCGCTCTACTGGCGCGAAACTAATTCCCCGAAGCGGCCAGGAGGAGGCGCTACAGCGGTGAGCTACCGACCCTGTCACAGGTGGTAACAAAATCTTCCTTGATTCAACAAGTGGTGGATGCTGAACACTTTTCCTCCCAGGCTCCAATGACTGTCGGAGTGGCCAATCTTTCTTGATGTAGTGGAAATCTCTTGCATGACTATCCCATTCACAGAAAAAACAGCAGTACTTTGTGTATCCAGTCTGCAGACCAAGCAAGAGAGCAACAACCTTCAAATCGCCACAAAGCTGCCACTGAGGTCATAGTTTATGCACCTCAAAATTTGTTTCATGTTGTCATAGGTTTCCTTCATATGGACTGCATGACCAACTGGAATTGATGGCAAAACATTGCCATTATGTAGTAAAACAGCTTTAAGCCTTTTCTTCGATGAATCAATGAACAGTCTCCACTCATCTGGATCGTGAACGATGTTGAGGACTGCCATCACACCATCAATGTTGTTGCAGGCTACAAGATCACCTTCCATGAAGAAGAATGGGACAAGATCCTTTTGACGGTCATGGAACATGGAAACCCTAACATCACCTGCCAGGAGATTCCACTGCTGTAGTCTGGAGCCCAACAGCTCTGCCTTACTCTTGGGTAGTTCCAAATCCCTGAAAAGGTCATTCGGTTCACCTTGTGTTATGAGGTGTGGTTCAGAGGAGGAGGATGGGAGAAAATGTGGGTCCTGTGACATTGATGGACCAGAAGTTTCATCCTTTTCCTCATCTGACTCAAGTGAGAATGATTCTGGTACATCAGGAACCGGCAGTCCTTCTCCGTGGGGTACTGGGTGTATAGCTGATGGAATGTTTGGATAATGCACAGTCCACTTTTTCTTCTTTGACACACCTTTCCCAACTGGAGGCACCATGCAGAAGTAACAATTGCTGGTATGATCCGTTGGCTCTCTCCAAATCATTGGCACTGCAAAAGGCATAGATTTCCTTTTTCTGTTCAACCACTGGCGAAGATTTGTTGCACAAGTGTTGCAGCATATGTGTGGGGCCCACCTCTTGTCCTGATCTCCAATTTTGCAGCCAAAATAAAGGTGATAGGCTTTCTTTTTTTTTGTGATACAAAAGTCACTTCACCACAAACATAGCAGAAGTTATCTGCACTGTTCACACAAATACGAGGCATCTCTGCTCACTTTGGCTAAACAGAAATGTGTCCCTTTGCAAAATCAAACACTGACAAATAAGAGAGCATGACACTGTATGATTTCTAGAGCTGATATAGGGCAATTTGTTCAGCAAAGTGATGTAAGCTTCGTTATGATTGCATCATCCATGACTTCTAGGAATAACATGATGCAATTCATATCATGTATGACGCAATACCAGCTTCAGATTGCATCATTCATTGTTTTGCCTAAAAAGCAAGTACTGTCCAAACCCAGTCATAGATTTAGTCATAGATCCAGTCAAAGATGTATTTTAGTCATTTCTGGTTTAAATTGAGATCCCTTCCCTTTAAAACTCACTTATCCTCTGCCATTCCCAAGTCAAGGGTCATATATACTGACCCAATAGCATATCTTGAAAACTAGAGCCAATCAACAATTTTAAGCACCATTTTCATTCTCAGTGACCCAGAATTAGTAAAGTTTGACTACATTTATTTCAGAAGCAATTTGGCTGTAGAGCAGTGTTATCAAACAGCAGTCATTGCTTTAGCCATAATTAACTTTTCTGAATGCCCTTCTTGGCAGACCATAAAATAGTTTAAAGACTGCATTTTATCATTTTAGTAATATATGACTACTGGAACCCATCTACTATAATAAATTCAGCATGACCTTTTCTGGGTTTGTTTTGCAGACAAATAGGAAAATCTGACTTGGTTAGAATGTACTGAAATCCTTAGGCTTTCCACTGAATTAATGGAAGTCTTGCCTTGCAAGAATGTTGATTTCAGCAGATTATCAAACTGAGTTACTGCAAACTCTTATTAAAAATTCAAAATCAAATGTCAACATGGTAGAAGTTGCATGAAAGGACACAAATCTCTCTGAACACAGGACTCCCATGGTGGCTTTAACAAATGAAAATGTGAGCAATAACAGCTCAGGAATAAGTACTTTTTTTAGGAGAGGTGGAGGAGGGAAAATGTTAATGTTTTCCAAAGTTTAGACACTAATTAGTAGTGAGCACAATGCTAAGCTGGGATAAATCCATTGAAAGTCATCACAAAATGTATTTTATGTATTGCCATGAGAAAAATGACAATGAAAATATTGATATTTTTGGTGGTTATTATTTCCTCCCCTCATATACTGCCCTGTTATAATACGTGAGGGCACAATAAAGAATGCTTCAATAACTGCTTGTGGAGTTTGCCTGATGTGCACTACAGACTAATCTCTTTTTAGCATTTAAATTTGAAGATTGGCATACACTTTCTGCCTTAGTGATTCTGAAAAGTGGCTGTACCATCCTGTCAAACTCAGTGCTGTGGGTTTCTTTGTGGATGATCACACTTGTTGAAAAGACACTACCCTTTCCAAAAAAAAGAAAAAAAAAATCTGTCAGTCATGGATTCTCTCATGATTTAATGCCTAGGTAGTAGGAGAACTTGTCAGTTTTTATGCCTGCTAAGCCTAAATCACATGGAGCAGCAGCAGCAAAAGCAGAATGTAAGTGAGTTTTTATTTTATGTAGGTAAAAAGGCCATTTCCTTTCCAATTAATGTGCATTTTTCCCCACCTGCTGCCTTTCAATTGCTAATTAGAATCTGTTCCAAGATAGGGATGAAAGCTAATAAATATGGTAAGTTTGCTTTTGCATGGAACTTTATGCTCCAAGGTGCCAAGCATTCTCTGATAGCATTAACTTCAGTGGGAATAGAGCTCGTTAGAAACTGGGAGAAAAAGAAGTCACTAATGCTCTCAGCTACATTTTTCCTCAAGGTGTGATCTGCACAAAAATTTTCTGACCAGAGTCTGCCTGGAACTTGAGGGGTCTATTGAAATTATTAAAATCTATTAGTTAACAGGGAAATATATTTAATCTCTGTAGGTTTTTGAGACTCCCTATAGAATTGTAGAGCAGGGATATAATTTTCTGTAATATTCAAAGGACTTGTCCATAGGATGTCCATTCCAGAGTAGATCAATCCTTGCCTTCCCTCAACAGAATAATCACAGGGGAACTCTTCAAGGAAAACTGAGAAATTTTCCTTTTCTTATTTCCACCCACTCCTTCCTCCCGTAGCCCAGTGGGCCAGCTTACCTCTATTATATTCACTGCTTTGCATTATATTCTGCTTTATTATATTCAGCAGTAATGCAAGGACCCTACAGGCTTGTATCCTGTAAAACACTGGCTTCAGCAGTTAGCATGAGGTTTGAGGCCTATGAACTTTGGCTTAGATAAACTTAGGTAACTCATAAGTTTTGGGGAATTGGAAGCAGAGTGGGGAATTTTGTCCATAATGACATCAGCCAACCACAACCACAGAACATGAGTTGACACCAGCTTCTGGAAGGTTTTGGACGGAACATCCCACCACCAGAGTGCCATGGCAACTAATTGACGTATATGATAATAGGGTGAAATCATAAATACACTAACCTCTAAAAGAAGAGCACCTTAACATTGGTAAGGGGAGGAAATACAAATAAGGAAGAGGGAAGAAATCCCTATTGCATGTGCGTTAGACATCGTAACGTCAGCATAACATAGTATAAAAGTAGCATCCCAAGGCAGTCGAAGAAAGAGATGTAGCCTTGGGAGGGGTTGGAATGATGGCCACTGGTGAAGATGAGGAAGGTGATAATCATGAGGAAGATGATGACTAACATTTCAGATTGTTCTGCAAGGGATGGTGTGAGTATAGATGTTCAGATGTAGTTTTTGTATTATCTCTATCTACCTTATTGAGTTAGAGTGTGTGTGACTTTGCTAAATGTATTAATAAATTATTTATTTGTAAATATAAAACAGTTCCTATAGAGTGAGTGTTGCACCTGAACACATTGGGGTTCCCAGCTACATAATAATTTTAATAATACTGGGCCTGATCTTGGGACAAGAACCTCTCAACCCTCAAAGTTATAACTGGGAATTTTTATTCATAATCTATAGATCAGGCTACATTCCTTCAGTCTTTTCCAAAGAAGGGGTGATCAGGACTAGTTTTTTAATCTATCTTCCCTCATCCAAAATTGCCATTGACTTCACCAACTAAGGAGTGAGTGAAAACAGAGTACAGTCATCAAAGTTTGGTCCATTATGTACACCTGTAGCAATTGGCAATGGCTAGCAGAGTGGGAAAATCCTAAACTCTTGCAGCTGTAGTTGCCAATAATTTCTGTCTCCATCAATAGGTGTCTTTAAATCACAGCCATGTGATCACAGATCTGACTATGATGTATATAAATGTCTTTCTCTAGCCTTCTTATTAAAAGACATTTTATCCTAAAAGATACTTCATGAATAATAGTGGTGCTTTAATTTGGGTATATTAGAGCTTTATCGCACCCCATTTGTTCTTCCCACCACTTTAGACACTTTTTTGTATTATTTTTTAATCTTGCAAAATTTCCCTTTTGAAAAGATTGCTTTTGATATTACTTTTCTAATGCATTTTACATGTGTAATATGCATGCCCATTATAAACCTTTTTAAAATAATGTTCCTACTGATGCATAATTGCAGTTCCATTTTAGAATTTCAGACATCTTCTACTATTTGACCTAATTAAATGGCATCAACTAAAGCTACAATTAGAGAGAAAGTCTATGACACAATTAAGAAGCTGTATTTTACTTTCTTTTAGTTCTTTTTTTTCTACCTCTTCTTTTGTGAGTCTTACTGCCCTAATAATATCTCTAGAAATATTACTACTATATATTATTAAGAGAACTGTAGCACTCAACATTTGAATTAATTACTGGACTCAAAGTTAGTGATTGCCTAGAGACCAGAGATCATAATCTGAGTACATTCAATATGGTCAAACAGAGTAGAGTGCCAACCAGTAATACATATATATTTTGCTCTGCCAGGTTAATTTCCTAAAGCTGAGGAAAATTATGAACAATATCAGAAGGAAGAATTTAGATAGAAATATGAAACTGAAAATTGGGTGTTCTTGAAAAAGAGCCCAAAAGCCACCATTCCACAATCAAGAAAGAGGACAACTTTGACTAAAAGTCCATCCTGAGTCAGTGGTGTAGTGAAGGCAGCAATTAGAAATAAAAGAGCAACATATCAAAATGGGAAAGAGACAAAAGCAATATAAATTAGAAGTAACATAGTGAAGAAAATTGATAAAGGAAGCTAAAGAACATCAGGGAAAAACCCAGGGCTGCAAGTGCTAAGGTCAATAAAGGATTTTTGAAAGTACATTAGGAACAAAAGGCCCATTACTAGATGAAGAAATAAAAAAAAATCAGAAAAGGGAGAAGTGTTCAATAAATACCTATTTTCTGTATATGTAAAGGAGGAGGATATATGCATATTAAAAGGATGAAGTATTACTTTCCAGTCCATTAATAGTGAAGGATGATGTTAAACATCTACTAGTGATAAACATGTTTAAGTTAGCAGGCCTGGAGAACTTGCTCCCAAGAGCGATAAAACAATTAGCAAAGGAGATCTCACTGATGCTAATTTTCAATAAATCATAGAATACCAGGAAAAATTCCAGAAGACAGGAAGCATGCTAAAGATATGCCAATATTCAAAAAGGGCAATCAGGATGACTCAGGTAAGTACAAGCCAGTCAGCCTGACACCAATCCTGGGCAAAATAATGGAAAAGCTGATGTAGGATTCAATTAATACAAAATTAAAAGGACAGAAATATACCAAATCAACATGGCTTATGAAAAATAGATCATGTCAAACAAGCCTGATTTCATTCTTTGATGAGATTACGAGTTTAACTGATAAAGTTAACTGCATAGATATAATATATTTAGACTTTTGTAAGTCATTTAATGTGGTGTCACATAACAGCAGATAAAAATATTAGCAATAAACTCTATTAATAATATTCACATTAAATTAATTACAAACTAACTGACAGATCTCAAAAAGTAGTTGTCAATAGGGAATCATCATGGAATAGGGTTATTTCTAAGAGGGTTCTTCAGAGTTTGGTAGGCGGCACAACACTATTCAACATTTTCATCAATGATCTGGAAGTAAATATAAAATCACTGCTGATAAAATCTGCAATGACGCAAAGATTGGCAAAGTAGTAGATAATGAAAAGGACAGGGCTGTCATACAGAGCAATCTGTATCACTTGGTAAGCTGAGTCCATACAAACAAAATTTATTTGGCTGTATTAAAATGCAAAGTTAAACATCTAGGAACAAGAAATACAGGTTGTTCCTATAGAATGGGGGGGCTGGGTGGACTTTATCCAGGAAAGCACTGAGTCTGAAAAGGATTTAAGGGTCACAGTTGATAAGTAACTCAACATGAGTTTCCAGTGTGGTGTTGTGACAAAAAAGGCTAATGTTCTTGGACATTTAAAATGTGAGTAGGAGTAGGGAAGGTGGTTTTACCTCTGTATACAGCACTGGTAAGTCCAGTACTGGACTACTGCATCCAGTTCTGGTGTCCAATTTTTAAAAAGATGCTGGAAAATTGGAGAGGGTGGCAGAAAATAGTCACAAAAATTATTCAAGGGCTGGAGAAAATGCCTTGTAATGAGACACTTCAAGATCTCATCCTGTTTAGCTGATCAAGAAGACTGAGAGGTGACTTGATTATATTGTAAGTACCTTGGTGGAGAGAAAATACTGGGTACTAAAGGGCTCTTTATTTTAGTGGAGAAAGACTGAACAAAAACCAATGACCGGGAGCTGAAGCCAGACAAATTCAAATTAGAAATAGGTCACACATTTTTAGCAGTAAAGTTTATTAACTACTGAATATGTAAGATAGTCTTCAGTCAGATACAAGTTATGCTTCAGAGACCAGAGGAACTTTTTCAGCCTTAAATCTATGAGTCTATGAACAAGTAGAGAAAAGGAAAATCCAAATCTAAACCACCCATGCAGCATTAATTGAAAATGATCCATCATAAATCACATATGCTTAAATCATCAAAAAAGTGTATCTTGATTTACAATAAAATAAAATACACAAAAAGGGCACCAAATGTCCATGATTTTCTTCTGCCAAGATTTTATATGAAAAGCTGAAGTAAAACTTTCCAAGGAAGCAATGTCCTGCTTATAAAGCTTCTGAGGACAGTTGTACCAGTTTAGGGTTCTTTAATGGTCAGCATATTGTGGTGAGACTACGCCACAAAATTATGCAATGCAAGTAACACTCATTACAAATGAAGCTCCATTTTCTGTTCATGAAATTTGTGAGCCACTCCTGACTTTTGCAAGTTGATTCATTATTGGTAAGTTTTCAGCTATTAGCTTATGTAAACAATTTTTAGCTTATGGATTTTTTGCTAGCTGCTCATTTTGACTGTTTCCTGTTTGCTGTAGTGACCAGTCACCTAAGACAAACAGTACTGTGTCTGCTCCCTGATTAGATGACTGAAACTTTGTACACATTTTTTGGAGGAACTGTTAATTATTGTGCTAAAATTCATGAAACTTTCAGGATTCTCAAACATGTTATGAAGGCAGTTGTTGAATGCAACAATGAATAATATGATCCTCACAAATAACAGCAAACCAACCCAACTATTTTTATTAAAAATATCCCCACTTCCCCAATTCACTTTGCTTTATTTGACCTAGTTCAATGGATCAAAGAAGTTTGAGGAGCCTATTTCTGCTAAGATGACCATAAGAAATTCAGTGTAAGATAGATGGAATCTAGCATTCAGTTGTGCTGTGGGAAATGCAAGAGAAAAAAGTGCATTTGTACGTTTAGAATTACCTAGAGAAGAAAAAGGCATAAAATTGTTGTGATAGCTCTCTGTCATAAACATACAGCTAAGGGTAGTATAAAATCCCTCTTTACCCTGTAAAGGGTTAAGAAGCTCAGATAACCTGGTTGGCACCTGACCAAAAGGACCAATAAGGGGAGAAGATACTTTCAAATCTGTGGGAGAAGGTTCTTGTTTGTGTCTTTGTTTTGGTCTCTTTGAGTCAGCAAGGAACCAGGGCAGGAAAAATACATCTCCTTAAGCATATCTGGACTAAGCATCTAGTATTGCAGAAATAGTAAGTAATAGCAAAGAAATGTGTTAGATTATCTTTTGTTTTAGCTTGTGAATTTTCCCTGTGCTAAGAGGGAGGTTTATCCCTGCTTTTGTAACTTTAAAGTTTTGCCTAGAGGGGAAATCCTCTTTGTTTTTGAATCTTTTGTTATTCTGTAAAGTACTTACCATCCTGATTTTACAGAGGTGATTCTTTTACTTTTTCTTTCTTTAAAATAAAGTCTGGTTTTTTTAGAATCTGATTGGGTTTTAGTGTCTTAAAACCCAAGGGTCTGGTCTGTGCTCACCTTGTTACCTATCTGGTTGGTAGAGTTTTCTCAAGCCTCCCCAGGAAAGGAGGTGAAGGGCTTGTGGGGATATTTTGAGGAAACAGGAACTCCAAGTGGTCCTTTTCCTGAATCTTTGTCTAACTCACTTGGTGGTGGCGCATACTGTTCAAGGACAAGGTGGAATTTGTGCCTTGGGAAAGTTTTTAACCTAAGCTGGTAAAAATAAGCTTAGGGGGCCTTTCATGCGGGTCCCCAGATCTGTACTCTAGAGTTTAGAGTGGGGAAGGAACCCTGACACTCTCTATTAAGGGCTAATTTACAAAGGTAAAATAAACTCTTCCTACAGGAAGAAAAGTTCTTCTCAAGTTCATTTTCTATCTGGAGTCTTGACCCGTTGTGCCCTATTGGTACCAACAAGATAAGATGAACTACTCTGTTTGAATGTCTAATATATACTCCTTCTCTGACTGGTTTGCAGAAGTACTAGCAAGCAAAGAAGTCCTAGATAGATCATAAAACTGGGATTAAAACAGTAGTCAGGGATAGGAGAGAAGATGTTCTTTCAAAGCCTTTTGAAAGGCATTCAAATGGTGCTGCTTTAACATTTGAAGTCACTGAATTAAATATTGTTTTCTTCTATCCCTTAATGACAACACCACAATTTCAAACAGAAATTGAGAGATTCCCTAGGTTCAAACGCCAACAATGTGCAAATGACACTCAACTTTTTTGACTTCACATCATACACAAACTCCATTGTCACCCAGGTATGCCGGCATCTGGGAAGGATGGGCTGAAGCTGAGAGTGCAAATGTAGGACTTAAAAAGGTGCACTGGTCTTGTTCCGGCTCTCCGCACAGGGGTGAGTTTCTCCTAGAGGTTTTCTGGACAGGGAAGACATCCAAGCTAAGAACAAAAAAACCTGCAAAGAGACCAGGGCTCAGGGGGTGATCTTTCCGTTTTAAAGTTAATAGGGAAACAATCTGGTTGATTTAACCAGGAGTAAGACTGGATCCAATAGTTCACTTTTAGAACAGTCAGTAATGATGAGGCATCAGCAGTCCTTTCTCAGAGCTGAATTAGTATATTACAGTGGGCAGTTTTCTCATCGCAATTAGAAGCACCCATCATAGGTTTGTGAAGCATCCACTACAGGTTTGGGCCCTGTGGCTGGAATTTTCAAAGACCTGTAGCTAAATGTCTAGGTTGTCATAGGTGCACACAGATGGTTGTCCATAGTTTTACAAATATATATATATATATGTATATTTTATACACTTAAATAAAAATCACAGCCAAATTTTACACTCATGGCCCAATCATGTGGATGCTGAATTTTCACAGTGTCTAGAAACAGGATTTTCAAATGCATCTTGTGCAATGCCCTCCTAACCATCCCAAATTACAAACACGAAAGTACAGCCTCTGAATTGCCATTGAAGTGAATGAAAGGGGAAACTGATTAAGAGGTAAGAGCAGGGGATGAGAGTAGTTACATGAGCAAAGCTATGCTGGCATACAAGTGTATTTGAGTACTGTAAGGATACCACATTGGAAACCTGATATACTTGCATATAACCAACCTCTTGCCTTTAACTGTGGCAAACTGCTACAAATCTCCCAAATTCTTGATATTCTTCTATGCGTTTACATCAACTGGCTCTGATTTGTGTACCTCTGAAACCAGTAGGTATGTACTTGGCACAACTCAGCCATGCCTCTGCTACCCATGATACCATGCTACACTGCTTCTTATACTCAAAATAGTGTGAGTACGTGTACATGAGCAGGGTAATCACAGCCCTAGATTATAGGGGAGACATAGCCAAAGGGACAGTTCATCTGAGTTAGTGTTCACCAGCATAAGGGCAGACAGTGAAACCCTCACTAGGAGATTCACAGGAAAGTTCTACATTGGAGCATGTGTGTGTTCTGGCTTTAGAAGTGTTTGATAGCTGCAGTGCAGACATAAAAACATAACTGTTTTTTTTTTTAATAGTTGAATGCTGTCTGATAAGCTTGTGAGTTTCAGAGCATTTCCTGGATGGTTATTCTAGAGTTAGTGCACAATATTACGAGCAATTATCAACGTTATCTCAAAAGTTGTTAGCAAACTAACAAAAGTGAAACTGGGATGATTAGGTGAGCAATAGCACACAGAATTCAGAGTAACAGCCGTGTTAGTCTGTATGCGCAAAAAGAAGAACAGGAGTACTTGTGTACACAGAATTGTTGCTCTTAAGCAGTAAGCAAAGAGAAGTAATTTAAAACTGTTGCTTATTAGTTCAAGCCATATACTGAATTTTATGCATTCTTGTCTGATTCACAATAAATTATCACTGCATTTCTTCCTTTCATTCCCCACATTAAAGATATATATCATGCTGCCCATTAGTATAATTTTTAGGGCGGATCTACTCCTGTGGCATCTCTCAGAATCATAGCATACACATCAGATATGGTACCATTTTACTGTTGTTATGAATTTTACTGATATTATATAACAATGTCGTATCACTTTATATTATCCTTCTGCAAGTACATTCCATTCATTTCAATGGGTCATTCCTAAGTAAATATAATTTTACATTAATAAATATGTAAATACAAAGTAATATTTCATAGTGAATAAAATATACTTAATCTATATTCATAAAAAATATTTGCCAAGAGGCATGTTCCATTGTCCAGAGTTATGTAATCTTACAGAGTAATTAGCATCAGTATGTATTATTTGTACAACACCAGTGCTGTGTGATACAGAACAGACACACAAAGAAACCTAAAGGTTGAGATTTTCAAAGTCAACTAGGGGATTTAGCACACAGCTCATATAAATCCTCTTGTTTGCTTTGAAAAACAAGAGCCCCTTCTCCAAGAAGTTTACAGTTCGGAGTAGAATGATACCATTAATGTCATTAAACCACAGGGCTAGGGAGGCAATAGAGAGGTGAGAAAGAGATGATCTGGGGAGATCAACTACCTTATTGTTTGTTTGTTTATTTTCCATCCAATCAGTGCTGGACACAATAGCAGCACTGGCAAGCTATGAGCAGAGATAGTTGGCAAAGTGTCAGATGGATGCAAAGAGTTCTGTGGAATGACTTGGTGTAGGGGTTTGCAATTTCCAAAGTCCCCCATCATGATTATTCTGTGCACTAGTAACTTACATAAAACTTGTATTCATCAAACTGAATTATTCATTATCCAGCGGGATGCCTGTCAGGTTTTACTAATAGGTGTAAATGCCTGAAAGGTGTCCAAGAATGTTGAAAAAGTGGGAAACATATCAGAGAAAATCATGCTAGCCTGTGGAGATAAAAGAGAATCTTCCCCGAAATAGCTGGAAACAATTCTAGCTCTCCTCAGACAACTATAACTTACAAAACCTGACTGGCATTTACAAGGCAGATGATAATAACCCATGTAGACACTGACTTTGACAACATTATGGGTACAATATTTCCACATGGATGACTATTCTTCCTCTTGAAGAGTTTCTTCAGTGTTTTATGCAAATAAGAGCTTTGTTTGAACATCAGACACAAATGTTATCTTGCTCCATATTTTGTGGCCATCGCATTGGCATACGGGGCTTTCGCGACTGAATTCCCAGTATAGCATCATATAGTATTTATGGAATGTTGGATTTTTCATACTTATCTCTTTTGGACTCTGTATGTCACAGAGCATCTGTCAAAGTTCAGTGATCATCTAAATAATTAGGTTTCTATCTTGGTAGCTGCTCCACATCGGCAGACACTTGTACCCATGCAGGTCCCAACTGAAATAAATAGCGGATTCTGTGTGAGTAGCAGTTTTTATTTCTTTTTGTAGAGTCATAACATTATTTGTTTCTTCAGCAACTTCTCTACTAAAATAAAGTTCTCAGAATAAAGCCCTAGCTGTAGCAGGCCCTAGCAGTTTTAAATATACTTTTTGTACAATATATTTTTGAACAATACACTAATGAATGGAATTAATAGAAATCCTTTCCCTAAAATTACACTATTATAAGTGTTTAAGTGATTTTGCACTGTGAATGTGTGAATTGTTTTACAACATTTAATAATAGATGATGATGATACAAAAAACCATAAACACTAAATAAGAATGTACCATAAGCAATGTTATGCCTAACAGTGAAGTCAATGGAATCATGCCAGAGTTACAGCAGAAATAACTGAAAATACATCTACTATTCATTCACCCTATACAAGTGTTGTAATTATGTGTGAGGAGGAAACTGTGCCTAAAGCCAAAGAGAAGAGGGGGGAGGTTCTGTTCATAATTCAAATTTTTGTCCAAGTTAACATTACAAATACTCTACAAATGGTGTTCAGATAACATTTTTGTTTGTCTCTTGTACTGAAATACCAGTGCTATAGTGACAACTGTGCATCACAAGCAATTGTTTTGTAGAAAAATTGTGTAAAATAAAGTTACATCTATGCCTCAAGACGAGCTCATCGAGGTCCAAAAAACTGATTACAAAACAGACATCTGATATCTTACTCTTACAGAGAAAACAGAAAAGAATCATACTTTCACTAAATGATTGCTGTTTTGTTTATCTATTTTCTCAGAGCTCAGGATTACCTCTAAAGTTGAAAGTTTCAAGCAGACTTGGATGGATTACTGATTTTTAAATTAGTTAGCAGTTCCCCCCAAAATGGAAAAAAAAAATGGTTTGACATGACCAAACCCAAACTTTTTTGGAGTTTTTGATTAATCAAAAAAGTTTACAAAAGTTTCATACCACGTTGAACAAGGTGTTTTGTTTGACCTCAAACAAAATGTTTAATTTCCTGGTATTTTTAAAAGTTTAATAAAAACAAAGAAAATTAAGGATTAAAATCACAAAGCAGGAGGAGGAGGACGTAGAAGATGTTCTTCCCCTTATACCAAGCGCAACACAGGGATTCAAATCTAAGTGTATGGCTACATCAGAGCTAGAAGCTGTAATTTCCAGCCTGAGGACATGTACCCACACAAGTGGTGGTTGAGCTACTGCACTAGAAATTGAAGTGTAGCCGTGGCAGCATGAGCAGCAGAAGGAGCTAGCTGCTCCAAATATGTACCTAGGGTTCCAGACAGGATCAGGCATGGTGCAGTTATCCCCTCCCACTGCTATACTTCTATTTTAAACATGCTAGCTCATTAAGACCTAGTGCAAGTATGTCTACTTGAGCTGGAAATTACCCCTTACAGTGTATTAGAGAGACAAGGTGGGTAAGGCAATATCTTTTATTGGACCAACACCTCTTGGTGAGAGATACAAGCTTTCGAGCTTACACAGACCTCTTCTTGTAGACATTACCTGAGTCTCCCACCTCTCAAGTGAATACCCTAATGACCAGACTATAGGGTATTCCGAGGTGTGTCTCTCTCTATCCTTATTTAAATAATTAGGGCTGGATTCCTGTGCAGTCTGAATGCCTCCTAACAAATGGCAGCATGTTCTCAACTCCCTCTGGAGACAATGAGAGTTGAGGATGTCCAACATGACTGGGCCTTTAGAATTATAAACAGCACGATGAGACCAGTCCTGTTAGGTTCTGCTCACTAAAGTTAAAGGAAGCTGATGGCACACAGCACAGCACAGAATTGACCCAAAGTGTGTGTGTGTGTGGGGGGGGATCTTATTTTCAGGTCTTTCCAAATTTCACTCCATTCCTAGGTTAGAGATCATCCTTACCTAATGAATACAATTTTGAATCAAGCTCTCTCACCTTTTTCTTCTATCTCTTATTGTCAACTCGGTCACTTGAAATAAGCAGCCAATTTTCTAGTGCAGCTCCCAGATCCAAATAAAACCCTCCAAGCAGTTTTATTCCAGCCAAGTGATGCTAAAACGTTCATCCTTAAATTACCTTGAAAATCCCATGTGTACTCTATTTAAATTCTAATCCGTGTGGCAGAACATGCATACATTCCACCAAGTAAGTGAGTTACTTCATAGGTACCCTGCATGTCTGCATTAAATATTACATCTCTCACAAGTAAGTAGCTTGATTTCCGCAAACAGTACTATAGAGATAATTTGCTATTGTTCATTTTACTGGACAATGGGTCAGTGTGCGATTAATACAAGTCAAATGGTATGTTTTCCACTTTATGTTGATGTGGTTCCAACTTAGTGGCTTTGCAATCAGCATTTTAAAATGTCTGAAAAAACTCTTGCTATAGTCACGCTTAGAAGAAATTGAGCTGAATTTAAGAATATCAGTTTAGAGAGGGGAAAAAAAGACCTCTGCTGTTATTCTCACTGTGTGCCTGAATCTCTGAGGTGCATTCAATGCACCTGATTAATCCTCAAGTTAATTGAGAGCTACATTGAACTAACTCCCACTGAGCTGTGCCAGGAAGAGGAAAAAGAGACTGAAGGCTTAAGTTTTAGCTTGATTTAACTGGACTTCCAGGTAAAAAAATCAGAAGGCAAATAATTTCTGGCACAATTTTGCAGTTATTTATGCCCATAATTTAGGTCGTGTCCTTAATTGTGCCTTTATTTATTTGTACCTGTGAAACTGGTGGCCACTGCTTGAAGATCTGCCTGAACAGGGAGCACTTGGTGCTATAAGGACTCAAGCTTACTCCCACTGAAGTCAGTGGCAAAAGAACTATTTATGGCAATGGGAATAGAAATGGGCACTAAGGGTGAAATTCACCCCTTACAGCTTTGGGACTTAAGTGGTGACTTAGACCCTAGATACACCTTCTGCACAGGGGTGATTTTCACCCTTAATTAATACACTTTAAAATACCTATTAGATCATCTCCAATGGTGACTTTACATCAGGGTTTACTTCAAAGATGGAGGGTACAATTACACCAAACCAGGACACCAATTATATGTATTAATTGTAAATCATACCCATTTTGTTTTGCAGACTTTGCATTTCCTTGTTGTACAGTTTTTCTAACCTTATTAGCCAAACAGGAATCCTTAATGTTTTGACATTTGCACAAAATATAATGTAGTAAAGCAGGAATCTGCCCCTTTTGTTGAATGGGTAGCATCCCTTTAAAGAGTTTGTGAGCCCCCCCCCCCAGTGGTGCTCACTGGATTCTATGTTTTAAAAGCTATCAGAAAACAGTCAGAGCAGCAGTAGCATATAGCTAGGCCATGCATTGTTTCTGTATATTTAGTAAATATGGTAATTTGGGGACCCAACTGTGCCTGTGCGGTTTCTTCGTAAAGAGCAAAAAACACAACACTCTCCCACAGGAGGGCAATTTGGTCCATATATGAACAAATAGGATCAGTCCCTGCACTCCCCTTTCAAAAGTCCCTGGCCTTTGGAGGGAGGAGGGCATGTGCGGGAGAGGAAGAAGGCAAGCTCCAAGAATCCTCCAGCTGCACTCTGCATGCCAAGGCAAGGGGTAGGGAGAATCTTTTCCTATGAAAAGAAAGACATACTTTGGACATGCCTAAAATATTTTATCCTTATATATTCTTAAGGCATATAATACTGACAACTGAAACAGGCAAAAAAAAAATGATAAGACTTTAAAGCTGTCCATTTTCCTTGTCTCTGAAGGCTGTCAAGGTTGAAGTTAAAGAATTCATAGTACTCTTTAAAAACGCTTGGAGATAATCCCAGTTTCTTGACATTTCCCCTTCTCAGTAAAACAGGTTCTATTTTCCAAAGCTGTGTGTGAGCTGCCGCTTTTCCCTACAGTCACTGTTAGTTTGTAACTTATTCCTTTGTAAAGCACTGTGGGAGAGCAAGAAAGGCACTGATTCAGAAAATAGAAAGTGGCAAGGATTTCTTCAGAAGACCTCAGCATTCTATTGGAATTACTGAAGAATTTCAAGGGAGCTGAGAGTAGATTTTGCTTTTGCCTGTGCATGCATAGTACCTTTCCACTGTGTTTTCAGTTGCTCCTTGTTATAAATACAAAGTAAACCTTTGGCCCTATTGAAATCTTTCAGAGATTATTCTTGTTCACTTATAAGTATATATCAGCAGCTCTCAAACTGTGAGTTGGGACCCCAAAGTGGATTGCAACCCCATTTTAATGCGGTCACCAAGACTAACGTTAGACTTGCTTGGGCCTGGGGCCGGCACCAAAGCCTGAGCCCCACCGCCCGCAGTTGGCACCGAAGCTCAAGGGCTTCAGTCCTGGACAGTGGGACTCAAGTTACAGGCCCCCTACCTGGGCCTGAAAACCCTGGGCTTCGGATTTCCCCATCGCTCCCCCATGGCCGTGGTATAATGAGGCTTGGGCTGCGGCCTCCAGCCTGGAGTGGCGGGGATTGGGTGACTCAGGCTTTGGTCCCTCTCCTGGGGTCATGTAGTAATTTTTATTGTCAGAAGAGGATTGCAGTGCAATGAAGTTTGAGAACCGCTGGGATATATGATATTGACTGCAAAGGTTTATTCAATAGAAATTGTAAAAGATAAATGGGCCAAAATTTGAAACATTTATCTACACATCCCTTGACCCCCAACCTCTGTCAGGTAGAATTGTAACCTGGATTTGTGCCACCTCTGGCTTTAGTTTTACAAAATGAAATCATCCTTGTTTTGTTCAAGTTCTGTGCAAGAGAGAGATGGGCAAACTTCTAAAGCTCTCTCATGAGAGATAAGAAAGAGAAGGAATGAGAAATAGAAGCTTCAGGTGTGTGTGTGTGTGTGTGTGTGTGTGTGTGTGTGTGTGTGTGTGTGTGTGTGTGTGTGTGTGTTGGGGGGGGGTGGAATCTAGAGGAAACACTCACAATAATTTAAAAAGTAATAAAATTCCACTCCATTTTTTTTCCATTGCCAGGCCAAAGGGGTATGGAGATTTCACCTACTAGCAAATCCTTCACTTACATTCATGAGTACGGAGTCCCCCTGTTAGTGGAATTAATATTGTCCAATTTCACACAAGGATCTAGGACTCAGGTGAAGATTTGTGCGGGGGATACATATGTGGAGTACAGTCACATTTGATGGGGGTTTGCTGTGCAACTGCTCAGAGGTGAGGCTCAAAAAAGTTGTTAGAGGTAATTAGAGTGGCCTCCTCAGATCAATTTTGCTATGATTCAGGCCTCAGAAGGGAAAACCCCTCATTGTTTTCTCCCATAGATTTCCTCAGTACCCAGCTGAAATACTTGGGCTGGGTCCCACAGTTTGGATTTCTCATTATGGGCCATGTACTGGTTCCTTGAAATCAATGCAACTTGCCATTGACTTCAACGGGACTAGGTTATGTCCTAAATATATATGTTGGTCTATCAGAGTTGATTGACCTGGCTAATATAGAGAGGTACATTTTTAGACCCCAACATCTATGTGTGAAAACACTAATTTATGCACACACACTCATAAACCTGCAAACGCCTATGCATTCACTTATTATTCTATGCATTACAGTAATACTTTGAGATCTCAACTGAGATTTGAGCCCCATTGTGCTAGGCATTGCACAATCCAAACAGTAAAAGACAGTTCTTGCACCAAAAGCTTACAACTGAATAGATAAGGCAGTCAGAGAAAGGGAGAAAGGAAGTATTATCCCCCTTTTATGGATGGAGAACTGAGGCACAATGATCAAGGGTAAAATTTTCTAAAGCACTTAATCTATTTAGAAGTCTTAATCCCACTGGCCTTTAATGGGATTTAGGCTCCTAAATCACATAGATGTTTTTGAAATGTTTATCCTGGCACAGGAAAACATTGGAGGTCTATGGCAGAGCTAGGAATTCCTTAACTTTCAATAGATTAACATGTGCATTAGCATTGCACCCAGAAAAACCACTGGCTGCAGGGGTGCAAATGCTATTCTTTGGGGACAGTTAAATATTAGATGGCTTAAAGTGTGCACTAATGTGTTGCATTATTAAAAACACATGTCCTGTAATTTGCCCAAGTATTCACACAAGCAAAAACAAATATTTATCCCACTTTATGTTTCAAAACCAGATTTTGATAAAACAGATGTAATGCTGAAGTCTCAGATTTTGCTAAAGTTTTCCACTGGTTTCCACTTCTTTTCAGCAAACAAATAAAAAACCAAGAGAATTAGATGAGTAAATCCTGCTTCACAAACTCAGGCTGGGATTTAAATTATTTAGAGGTTTTCCCCAGATACTGGTTCCTTGAAATCAATGCTGAGATGTTTGGAAGAGTGCTGTGAATTATAATGTGCAAGAGATAGGCTATAGCCTTAGAGGATTGTACACGTTGCCATTGTAAATTGGCCCAATTACACATGCAGAGATTAATTACTGTCTTAAGGATTTAAAAAAAAAAAACTTAAGGCAAAGTTACAATTAATAGTTAACATACTACATCTAACATTATTTATTCAGGATCAGGTTTATATTCAAAGAAACTGGCTAAAGATTCCTGCTTGCTGGTTGGGGAGTCGTCCTCCCCGGAGTACACTAAAAAGAGTGATCAAATTTCTGAATACCTATCCTCTTTTTTTTTTTTTTTGGAGCTTCTCTTGTGTAAGTACTTGGTCTGAAAGCTTTTCCATTACAAGAACAGTCTCTATTTTACTCTACCACAATTTTCATAGGAGGAGAAATCACATTTTTCCAATAATGTGTAATAGAAAGTCTTTCTGCTAACATTAAAAAGTAATTAATTTGTCATTCGTAGATCCTTTTCTGGAACATTAAATAAGTGGGTCAGGGGATCTCTGAGAACCTGGGATTTTGTCATAAAATCAATCTCTTTAATAATTTCCTCCCAAAACCATCTACCACAACTACCAAAAGTACAAGTATGTTCCCCTTTTTTGCAACCCATCCAACAGAGCACCTCCCTAGTACCAAAAACATGATGGATCTTAACTGGAGTCAAATGCCATCTATATAGTAATTTATAAAAAAAAATACTTCTGATCTACACAAATTGAAGATGGTAATCCTTTTCCCTCTAATCCAGATCAATTTCTTTCTCCAAATCCCCTTTTTCTTATGTCTTTTTCAATCAAAATTATGTGTGTGTGTATCTATCTTAGAAATTAAACATTTTTGTTCCAGGTTGCTCCTGGATCAACTCCTCAAACATGGTTAAAGGTCTAGATAGAGCTGTTTTATATCCTGATTTCACAATAAAATGTTTGACTTATAAATATGGAAAATATAGGGTCTTTATATTATTGACATTATTATATTTCTCTTGGTATGATTTCATATTAGGACCCAGGAACAGCTGTCTGAATTGAGTAATCTTAGCTATTACCTACAATTAATAGTCACTTTGATATTTCCTAGGGATAAATTCCTGATTATTAATGAAAGAAGGTAAATAAGAGGGCCTCAGCAACAGAAATTTAAAAAAAGGTCCAAAGTAGTCTTTTTTTTTTTTTTTTTTGGTGCCCTAAAATAATTTTTAACCCAACAATTAATATAAATAGCTTTATTTGGGCTCCAGTCTAGTTCAAGTTTTACTCAGAGTTTGGATGATCTATTGTTAACTCAACTGAGCATATCTTTGAATTGTGATGCATAATAGTAACAAACCAAAATAGAGAAAACTAGTCCACCCCACTTTGTAGGCTTACACAGAACTGTAGAACTCAGCCTTTGTGTTTTATGTTTCCATAGGAATTTTTATGGTCATGTCAGAGATACCAACAGGGATGCACTGAAACAAAAACAACAACATTGGAAAGACATACATCTTTCATGAGGTTACCCTGCCTAGCCAAGAAATTTCATATTTGTTCCATTCCTCCAAGTCTTAATATTTTATTCCAGTGTGGAGGATAATTTGCTTTAAAAAGATTTTTGTTTCTCCACAATATTTATTCCCAAATAATTTTAAAATTTCTTTACCAGTTACATTTATGTAGCCAACAATAATTTGTTTTTACCTTTTCGGGAATATTAATGCCTAAAGTTTCAAATTTATTTCAGGTTATTTTGAAGTCCAATACTTGGCCAAATTCCAAAGTCCTTTTTTCTACATTTTTTAATCAGCTTCTGGATCCAGACAGATTTTGGTAATGTTTGTTTTTGATAAATCAGTTTTCTATGGACATATTGGCCCTATCTGTTCATCCTCAAGAACATGTTTTGATTAATGGTTGTTAATCCTCTCCTTTTAATTTGTCTAGGGTGTCTGAGACAATTTTTCCACTTGCTCCCTGCTTTCCCCACAACCACCGCCCGTGTTCACTTAGGCAATGGAGCTATTTGCAATAAATGTGAGAAAAAGCACTTTGGTAAACGGCATCAAAATGTCTTCTGGATTAAAACACAAAATAGATTTGTATGCTGACGATGTCTCATTTTACGGCTTTTTTACAATGTTGTTAGAGATTTTAAAACTCAATATAAACACCCTTATTTCAGCCTTCACAGAAGCTCAGTTGGGGCATATCAATCAGTTAAGCAAATAAAAATAGAAAATAAACACATCATCCACCCTAACACAGTTATAAATACACACTTAATATATGAATTCTCAGACAAAAGAAACCCACAACATTATTTCTGACTCTTCTGGGTTTCCAAGAATTGGTTATTTTAGAACTACAGCATTCTTAGAAGTTTGTCTTTACCCTGCTAAAATGGCCTCTTAACTTTACCTTTAGTCTCAACAAAGCGCTACGGTTCATTTGGACCAGGGTAGTTGGGAAACTCTGCAGAGTATTGGCACCAAGAAGGGCATGGGAAGGGAAGTGCATGGAACCATGTGGAACTCAGGCCCCACTGCGCTTGGCATAGGAACCACATCAACATAACAAAATGATGGTTCCTACCCCAAAGAACTCAGATATTTCCATTTTCCTGGCCCCTGGCCTCTGCAAGTCAGCCCCCCAAACTCCAGGCATTGATTCCTACTCTCCACTTCCAGTTTTACTTCCCTCCAGACCTTACAACTTCAACAGCACTTTCAGTGGTCCTTAGTAGGTCAGCAAGAACCAAGGAGCTTCAGAAGATTTTAAAAATCTGAAGGAGGCTCATGTGGGATTGGGAAAAAGTATCAATATATGAAATCTGTGGAAGTGAGGAGATAGTGGATAATCTGGAGAAGCAGCCTTTCTGCCTTCACAGCTAGCAAGGTCTGCCTAGGCCAGAGAAAGCCCATAGACAGGATTTATGCAGGCATTATGATGTAGGAAGTAACAAAGAAGCCCCGACAAGAGTCTAGGATCTCTGAGGTTTGTATTAGGAGTGGTCAAAAATTTTCCATTAAGACTTTTTTTATTTAAAAAGATTGACACAATTTTTCATGAAAAGTAACTTTTCTGCTTAAAAAATTGACTTCTCATCTAAAAACACCCAAAATCTGAAAAGTTTTCAGTTTTCACCCAAAACCCAGAAAAAAATTATTCAAAAATACTATGGTGCATCATGGCCCCATTTTTCTGTATGAACTGTGTTCCCCAGACAGACTACATCTCCCATTACACACTGGAGCAAGAGAGAGTCCTATGATGCACCCTGATGGGTCAGCAAAAGGGGAAACCATGGTGCATCATGGGTGATGCAGTTTGACCTGGGAACCAATCCTATAGAGTAAAAAGGGATTTGAGGCACCCAAACTACAACTCCCATGAGACACTTAGTGGTATTTATGAATCAAAGTTTTCAGCTCAAAATGTTTCATCTTTGATTTTTTATCAAAAAGTCAAAATTTTCCATGGAAAATTCAACAAACCCACTCCCCCCACACACCATTTCGCCCCATGTTTATGGAAAATTTCTGCTGGGAGAAAAATGTTTTCCAACCAGCTCTAGTTTGAATGAATACATACTCTATTGTGTGTGTGGTGACAATTGTCACATTGATATACACCTGGAATTGTAATGAAGAGTGGAGAATGTCTGCTTTCAGTATGCTATTGTTTGTAAACCAAAAATTCATAGAGGACCTGTTTTCATGTGGATTGTTTATAGTCGTTAAAAATTCATTAAAAGTTTTTGGGTAGAGCTGTTGAAAATACAGGACTTTTTGTGAATTTTTTTCAGGAAAAATGGTCCCTTTTTTTTCCCCATTCGAAAATTCCAAATTTAGACAGGTTTTGATCACTTCTACTTTGTGGTAGTTTTTGATAAGATGTAGTACACCCCTGTGATAGTTCTTGGGAAACCCAAGACTATAAGTCACCTTGTTACCCCCTACCTCCAGCATGATGGAGTCTTGCGTGTGCCTGTCTGGGTGTCACTCCCTATCACCACCAGCCTTTCAGTCACTCAAACACTTTCCTCTGGGCTATGCCAGCCCTAACTTTGCCTTGAAGGTTAACAGTAGATTCACACCAATCCTGGAGTTCCTTTGAATCATTCTGCCTGTGATAGCCAGCCTCTGATATGGCTACTCACAGAAATCCCAGATCCTCTGCTCCTGAAGGTGCAGTGTACCCCAGTTTACTAATTTTACTTTAAACCAATGCTCCCGTAAATCACACCACATTTGTGAGCACTTATAATAAAATAAAAGTAGATTTAAGAAAGGGTAAAGATGTAACTAGAAATAAGAGAAAGTGATGGAAACAAATGAATACAAAACAAAATCATTAAATGAGAACCTGGGTTTAACACATATCAGTCATTTCCTTTCCTATTTAATAAACTAAGTCCCTGCTCCCAAAGTTCAGCGTGTTTCAGAGATGAATAGTTTCACAGGAACCAGGAGCCAAACATTCATGAAAACACCCCCGCTCCACAATGCATTTTCTCAGAGAATGGTTACAGAGTGCTTCTCCCTCCTCTCTGTTAAACTGAAAACAGCCTTTTGTTTTTATTTACAGACGGGATGAACCTCTGTTTTGTTGCAGAGTTCCTTTTTTAATGTGAAGTGGGTTTGATTGTTTGCAGTTGCCTCTGATGGTTTTTCAGTGAAAGTATTAGTATTGTGCAAGACTAACAATTGAGCCTGCATCACCAGCTATACAGGATGGAGTGATAATTCCCTCCTGCCTGAATGGGCCATCACCAATACACTATCTCTTGGTGACTAATTTTTACTTCAAAGTCATAAAGCATACTTTCAATATAAATGCACTATTCCTTAAAGATTTCATGTATACACATCTCACAATGATTATGAATCTTGACAAGTTAATGAGCTCTCTGTAGATACCTTACATCAGGGATCGGCAACCTTTGGCAGGCGGCCCGCCAGGGTAAGCACCCTAGTGGGCCAGGCCGGTTTGTTTACCTGTCACGTCCGCAGGTTCGGCCGATCGCGGCTTCCACTGGCCACGGTTCACTGCTCCAGGCCAATGGGGGCTGTGGGAAGCAGCGGCCAGCACATCTGTCGGCCCGCGCCACTTTCTGCAGCCCCCATTGGCCTGGGACGGCGAACCGCGGCCAGTGGGAGCCGCGATCGGCCGAACCTGCAGATGCGGCAGGTAAACAAACCAGCCCAGCCTGCCAGGGTGCTTACCCTGGCGGGCCACATGCCAAATATTGTCGATCACTGCCTTACATATTACTTTACTTGGATAAATATCCTGTAAGACATGTGTTTTGTATAAGTGAGTGTGCCAAGTCTGAGGTGAGAGTTGTTTGCAAAGAACAACAAACCCTTTGCCAAGGGCCTCAATGTCACAAACCCTCCACTCCAAAAAAAGGTTGATAATATTTACATCTATTGCCAAATTTGTTCAAATGACCTCAAATTTAGGGAAAACAAAACAAAAACAGACATACTTAACACATTTAAAATCTGCAGTGGAGAGGGGGGTGTTTGGGGTGTTTTGTTTGTTTGTTTAGAATTTTAGAGTGGTCAAAAATTAGGCTTAAAAGTAATTTTTATCTGTAACTGTGGAGAGGTCACCACATCAGCAATAGGGCTAGCTGGACACTAAGAATTCCATTTTATGAAAAATGTCATCGTTTCAGCATTTGGTTTCATACTGCATGGGGACAAAACCAAGGCCTTTTGAAAATTTTCACAAAAAGCCAGAGAAGGATTCAGCAATAGTCTGGTTATGGCAATTCCCTGGGATATGCGAGACTCAACTTCAAGTCCCTGGTTTGAACCAGGTGGGGTAGAGACTTAAACCTCCTCTCCCATGTTGTGAGTGAGTGCCCTAACCAACTGACTATTGTTGGCTGGTTGGTCTCTTGTTTTAACCAGAACTTCCATCCTGGACCCAAGAAACCTTCAACAAGAGTTTTGTTGAAACTGATATGGCTCTGTGAAAAGTTTTGGTTTCAACATATCAGCATTTTCCGACATGAAAAAAATCAAGAATTCCTGACCAGCTCTAATGAGCTCTACTCCAGTCTAATCTAATAACTAAGGAACTAGGAAGGGTTGTTGCTAGCGTTTGCTGGAACACTAATTGTGGAGTTACACAATGGAAATATTTGATATTCAATTATTGTGTAATTACTAGTGCTAATTAATGTTTTGAAGATATGATGAGTGATATTTGTTGGGGCCATTTAAACAAAAAACACCACCAGAGTTTAAGAGAGTGCATTCAAATATATAAAAGCAAATGCTCAGGAGGTAAGCCCTAAGAGTAAGATTTCAGAAAAGGTAATTATAATAATTACTCATTGCACCTCATACATTGCATGACACTATTGAAGGTCAGGGTGTTACAATATAGCAAGTGTTCGAGTAAAATGAAATGCTTATTACTACATGGGAGTTTATAATCACTTCAGTAGAGTGTGGAGCAAGACTATTAGCCTCTTTTTAGAAGTGGCCTGATAGAGTAATGGTGAAGGAGGGTTTTTGTTTGTCTGTTTGGTTTAAGTGACCCTTTAAAATAGTAACTTTTTCTGTACACTGGAGCAAAATAGATTAATTAGAAATGTGCACCTGTCCAGAAACCTGCTACCTGCTGTTATCTTGGTGTGATGAACTAACATTCTTTGGTCCTAGTCCCAACGTGATTTCAGGCTGAATAAAATTTCTAGAAGCTGGATTACCAAGATTGACATTTCACGAACATCCAGTCAGTATTTCCAACCCTGCAATATCATTCCTGATATGTAAGGGTAGCATTTCATAACTGTACGAAAACCGGGTAGCATTAACTGTATTTGGATAATGGAATGAGTACTAGAGCTGTGCAAATGATCAATTTGTCTGTTCACTGGCCAAACAAAATGTTTAATTTGAAGGGATTTTGGAAATGCCATTAACAAAACCACAGGCAGGGTGGTACCTGACCCTCTAGGCTAGTGCTTAGCGCACTCCTCTGGGATGTGGGAGGCCCACATTCAAGTTCCCCTTCTGACTGATTAAAAGCAGGGATTTCAATTTGGATATCCCAAATTACAAGTGAGGGCCTAACCATGGGTCTATAGGGTATGCTGGGGTGGGGCTCTTTCAGTCTCTTGCTTAAAACTGTTACACTCCTGAGTGGTACAATTTGCACATCATCCCTGGCTCAGGCCTTTGTCTAAAGTCACAGTCTAGCCCTCTGTTAGCGCGTACTGAAGGATACACAATATGTATATAAAATAGCTATTTCTATTTTATTTTATTTGTTCTTTCGTTGTGTGGTGTGCGTGTGCGAGAGAGAGAGAGAAATTGGAATACAAATAATTAAAAACCCAAGGAAGTTCCCCGATAAGGCTGACCTCCAATATTTATGCTCCACAGAATGTATTAAGGGCTAAATCCACTTATCAGATCTGCAGGGCAGGTCTCAGATAAGTGGCAGAAATAATTTATGATCTTGGCTGCAATGCAGAAAAATTGCTCCTTGGAACATTAACATACTCCAAATGGTATTTTATGCCAGACCTCCATTGCCACTTATGCATCATAGAAACTAAATTTATATATTCATTTATTTAGATTAATTATGTCAGCAATCATTACAAAAAGCACATAGCCATTTTATACCATTTCATTACAGGCAAGCAAAAATGGAAGATTTTCATCTTAGTCTCAACTACAGAAGACTTAACACAGTGGCAAAACAATAAAGAAGACCCACTTTGGGGGTGGGGGGGAATCACTGTGGGATGTATACATTTTTATATGAAGTTCTTCATAGATTTGTAGATTCTAAGGCCAGAAGGAATTTTTAGGATCATCTAGTCTGACCTCCTGTATAACACAGGCCATAGAACTTCCCCAATATAATTCCTAGAGCAGATCTTTTAGAACAACATCCAATCTTCATTTAAATATTGTCAGTGATGGAGACTCCACCATGACCCATTGTAAATTGTTCCAATTGTTAATTACTCTCAGTTAAGTATCAGAGGGGTAGCTGTGTTAGTCTGAATCTGTAAAAAGCAACAGAGGGTCCTGTGGCACCTTTAAGACTAACAGAAGTATTGGAGCATAAGCTTTCGTGGGTAAAAACCTCACTTCTTCAGATGCAAGCAGAAGCTTGAATCTGAAGAAGTGAGGTTTTTACCCACGAAAGCTTATGCTCCAATACTTCTGATAGTCTTAAAGGTGCCACAGGACCCTCTGTTGCTTTTTACTCTTAGTTAAAAATGTACACCTTAATTCCAGTCTGGATTTATCTAGCCCAATTTGAATATGTCTTGCACATACTACTTTGAGTAACAGCTCATTTTGGTGCCACAAATGGGTGATACTTGGGAAAGAAGCACCATGAATGTTTTCGCCAATCAATAGATTATTTGCTATATTTGTTACATTTGAGAATGAACTTGTTTCATATTTGGCATCTCATAGTGAGTTGCTTTGTGCCCTCAGTTCCTTTTGTCATCAGTGGAAACTGAAAAGAACTGGGCACCTTACAGGGCTGGGCATAGTATTGTTCACCTTCAACTCACATCATTTTCAGCCAGAATTAGGGCCACTATTCCTTGCAAGAGGCAATCAGCTCCCCCCAGGATTGAAGCCTAAGTAACTAAATAGGGATGAGAGGAGTTTAATGCAACCACCCTTGAGACACACTACATCAGCATGAGAGAGGGGTCAGGGATATAACCATTGGTTCACATTTTGAACACCTGCACGATCTAGGTAAGTGGTTTCTTATTTTGGCATTTTAAGTGGGCAGAGCTTATTTGTGGGCCGACCTTGGTTTGGGAGCAGACCTTGGAAGAATATCTCAGACTTTCCCTGCCATTCCCAGTTGAATCCATGAGTAATCTGTAGGTAAATTGAAAGCTTGGAGTTCTTAGTTCTTACATTGTGTCATGAGAAGAACTGGATGAAATAACTGATTTTTCAGTTCACTGGCAGTTCCAAGAATTTGAAAAAAAAATAATTCAGGTCAGACAAATCAATTTTTTCAGAATTTTTGGAAGATCAAAAGAAGAAAAAAAATATTTTGGATACAAAAATTTCTGCCATTTTTAACAAAAGCAAAGGACATGATGCTCCAGATTCACAAAAGCCAAGGAGGAGGGGGCAGAAGCAGACCCCTGGCACCAAACAGTCCAGTGATCAGGACACTCACTGGGATGTAGGAGATGCAAGTTTGAGTTCCCTCTCTGGAGCAGGGACCTGACTCTAGATCTCCCACATCCAGGGAGAGTACCCTATGTACTGGGTTATAGGGTACTCAGATGTGTTTCTCTTAAACTCTGAAGCAGTTACACTTGTATAAAATACTTGAATAGCCATCTTATAATATCAAGATGCAGTTTAACAGTAGTAATTGAGCACATAGTTAAAAGATTCTCAGCGTAGGGGCTTACAATGAAAGAAACTGAATAACAGTGTCACAAACGTTTCACTATAATAATACCATAAATACCCCTAAATGAACACCAGTTAGAAATACATCTAATCTTATTTGGATAAGGAATACACTTTCTGGATATACAGCCAACATCTCTTATGATTACACATTTTGAAACTGAATCATGCAGCAAATCTGCTCAAGGATGCACAGCAAAAATATTGAATCTATTGATCAGTTTGCTCTTATTTCACACATTTCTTGCAGTACTTTTCTTTTATGTGCACACACTCATAGGTATTTAAACTTCATCTTCATTTAAAATTCAAATGTTGCCAAGCCAAAGCAGGAGAAAAATTGGAGCAGTGTCCTTTTGTTTACTCTTTAAACAATGTTTTAAAGACTAGCAAATACTTTGTTGTTAACATATTGTAATAGACAGGTTATCCTCAGAGGCTGATTACTTTTATTGATTAACACTACAGTTGATTTACTGGCCAGAGCCTTCCTCAGAGAATGCGTGATTTCTGAAGGAATAAGGTCAAGCTTGTTGAAAAACACTTGCCAAAGTGTGTCCATTAGAGCAGATCGGACAGAAAGTAGCTTCACTTGTGGCTGAGTACAGGTGAATGCACTTGATAGGGACCAAACAAAAGAAGACACATATAGGGTGGAAAAGGAATGTTTTGGGGGGTGGGAGAGGGACCACAATCAGAGTTCATATATAACTTCTAAAAAAATTACAACATCTGAACAATTGGTTTCTACTGAAGTAACACCCTTTCAAAGGACTTCATAATCTATTTGCAATTGTCACAAAAAAATAAATAAAAATAAAAATATAGTAAGGCTTTGGATACTTAAAGATGACTGAAATAACCAAGGATTTTCATATTTTTTGCAGTTTGAACATATGAACAGTGTGCTATTTATTTCAAGAAATTATACAGTAATATACAACTCAGGTGAGACAGTTAATATAACACTTGTCACCTCCAAAACTGTGGTTTCATCCCACTCAAGTTGCTCATTAAAAGTAGTTTCATTTGTCAGTTCTGTCCCCAAGGGTTTCAACTTACATAATAAATCCAATTTACTAAATCTAATGCAACTATTAATCTTTGATTATGCATGATTCACTTTGAGAAGCAGGGCATGCTGTGTTTGTCGTGCTTATTCTGGGTATAACTGCTTTTGCAAAGGGAAATCATGGCTTACTAATCTATTATAATTCTTTGAGGTGTCAACATGCATGTGAACAAGGATGATCCAGTCAATATAGTGTACTTGGACTTTCGGAAAGCTTTTGCCAAGTTGCATCACCAAAGGCTCTTAAGCAAACTAAGCAGTTATAGAATAAGAGGAAAGATCCTTTCCTGGGTCAGATGGTCAAAAGACAGGGAACAAAGGATAAGAATAAATGGTCAGTATTCATAATGGAGACTGAAATATAGTGGAGTATCCCAACGGTGGGACCTGTGCTGTTCAACATATACATAAATGATCTGGAAAAGGGGGTAAACCACAAGGTGGCAAAAATTGCAGACCATACTTAATTACTGAAGACAATTAAGTCAAAAGCTGACTGTGAAGAATTACAAAGGGATCTAACAAAACTGGGTGACAAAATGGCAGATGAAATTCAATGTTGATAATCTCAAAATAATGCACCCTGGAAAAAATAATCCCATCTATACATAAAAAATGATTTGGTCTAAAATCAGCTGTTACCACTCAAGAAAGAAATCTTGAAGTAATTGTGGATAGGTCTCTCGAAAGAGCTACTCAATGTGCAGTAGCAGTCAAAGAAGGTAACAATGTTAGGAACCATTAAACAAGGGATAGATAATGCCACTATAATGCCACTATATAAATCCATGATATGCCCACATCTTGAATAGTGTGTTCTGGTTGCCCGATCTCAAAAAAATATATATTACAATTGGAAAAGGTACAGAGAAGGGCAACAAAAATTATTAGGGGTATGGAACAGCTTCCATATGAGGTTTGATTAAAAAGACAGTTCAGCATAGAGGATATGACAGTGGTCTATAAATTCATGAATGTGTGGAGAAAGTGAACAGGGAAGTGTTATTACCCCTTTGCATAGAAACACATGAACTATCAGATCATCTGATGAAATTAATAGGCAGGGGATTTTTTTTTTTTTTTTAAAAAGGAAGTACTTCTTCACACAACACACAGTAACCACCATACTTTAGTGCTTCAAAATGACTACAATAAATAAATAGTTGCTTGGTTTTGTGGGTCAATTATTTTTTTCTTTGTTCAAAACAATATACATAACTGTAAATTTCCTTTTCAATATTGATACACCACCACAACAAAAACACAGATTTCTACTGAGTGCACTGGGACTGCAGTGGGCCTCTATTTTACATTACTATAATTACAGACCACACACTGGAACTATGCACTACAGCAGTCTGACACAGATGCACTGAATAGCATGGGGTGGATGGGAGACTACAGGGGAGCTTATTGTAAATAAATACCTCTGAAAAGATTACAATGCCAGAACAACAAGGTTCTTTCTCTCTGCAGCAAGTCATATCTTAGTGAACAATACAATGGGGCCCTCTTAAGGAAATACCAGCTAAAGGAATAAATCTTAAAAGAAAAAAAATACTTCCTGAGCACTAAGGTTAAGGAGCTTACAGGAAATTCTGTATCTTTATTTTACCAAAAGGACCCAATCCTCTATCAAACTGGATTAGATTAATCAGTGTCATTAATATGCTTTCTGTTTCAAGTATAGGATGTAACTGAGGTCTCATTGCTCAGATTCTGTAATATCTTATCCTGTGAGATTTTTATTGGACTAAGTGTAATGTATTTTAAATTACTTTAATTCTCACTGAACCTTTTTCTTTTTCTTAAGGACCAGAGCATAGTTTTTGTTTTAATTTTTCCCCTTGCTCCCAGATTAGCTCTTCTTTTCTTTATTCATTTGCCTCTGGAACAAGTGTTTATCAGAGCATTATAAGCCTATTTGATAGAAAATAGTGTGACAGGAGGCTAAAGCCTTGTCTAAAGAACTAAATTACACTATATTAACCAAAGATGTGATTTTAAACCAATTTAGTCAAATTGATACAAACTTATTTAACACTCTTATTTCAGTTTAAACCAGCATTATTTTGGTTTTGCTTAAGTCAATTAGGAGTTGGGTTAAACTGAATTGACATAATATTCTTTTTCACCAAAATAGTTCCCTATCAGGGATTTGTACGGATGTAACTAAAGCAGATTAAAAAAAACCTATTTAAATTAAGCCACTGTAACTTTCACACATAGAAAAGGACTAATACCACTTGCTTCTAGGAGTATCACTAACTTCCATCTTGATTTACCTAATAATTTGTGGGATTATGAGAGCAGCATGCTATACCCAGCAGCTGCTGCAGAGTTTCTCCAATCTTAGGTTTTACGTTTCCCAAAAACTCCACAGAGCCTTAATGACACAGGAGAAAGCCCAAGCCTGAAGGTAATAGGCAGGGTGCATGCAATATTTTGGTCCCACCTTTGAAAAAACAGTATTATTTGTATTATAGTAGTGCCTAGAGACTCTAGCAGGGGCCCGTAGTACTAGGTTTCTTACAAGCACACAGCAAAAAGACAGCCCCTGCCTGGACAAGATTAAAAACTAAGTATCAAATAAGAGACAATATGTAGAGTGGAGATGAACAACTGTTTCATTAATTTTTATCTTCACATTTCTCTTTCCCCAGTGTATTATTTTTCATACACATTTATTTAAAAGGATTTCACTGCATTTCTGAAAAATGTATTCTACAATCTGCTCATGACTGTATTAGAGAGGAATTTTGTCTACAGTTACCACTGTTATATATTTCACAGTCTAAGTATAGGTGGGAAATGATGTATCAGATATCACTTTTCCTTGTATGTTCTTTTATTTTAAGGCACAAATCCTCCCACCCTGCTCACAGCTGAAACACTGGGCTGTGAAATTGGAGCTGGATCCTACAATGCGAGATGAGGGCACTCAGTATTACTCAGAAGTGCTTGGCACGTTGCAGGAATGGCCCTTAAATGTCTCACCTGGAGCCTGAGGAAAATGAATTTTCCTACCAGGCTATAGAATAGCCACTGCTGCTGGCGTGAAGCTGCTCACATCCTGGCTGGCTTTGCAGTTGTGCCTAGTTAAAACTATCTGCTAAGAAGTCTTCCACCATGGGCCAAATTCTCCTCTCACTCTCTATTTAAGTCTGTGGACTTGAACTGGTGTAATCAGGAGGACAAATTGAGCCTCTCTTTATTAGATCCAACTCTCCCATTCTCTAATATTCCACCACTTCCTCCTAAGTGAGTGATGTAAAGCAATGAAGGGTCCTGATCCTGCAAAGTGCTAAGTGCATACTCTCAGCTCCCAGTGACAGCAATGGTATTTGTGGGCGCTTGGCAGCTCACAGACCAGGCCGTTGGTCATGCATATCTTTGCACTTACTGAAAGCATAGTTTGCTGAAAGATACTAAAGTCTCACTGTCAAAAAATGCACTTGGTTTTACTAGAAAATTTGACTGAGAATGTATTCTGTGGATTGTTATAGACAGACAATTTTTAGAACCCAATTCTGCAGACACTTCTGCATGTAATTACATTTACACATGCAAATCGTAAATTCAATGGGACTCCACTGATTTGAATGTGTTACTCCCATGCAGGATTGGATCCTATATACTGTACTAGATCACGCACAAAAAAGAATATCTGAACAGAATTGGCCCTCTTCAAATATGCTTCTGTTCAGAGCAGTTCCCTTATTACTAGAGCTCTGTGAAATAACTAATGTTTTACTTTCCAAACTGTTTGCCATGGAAATATGTAAATTTCAAAATTCATAAAATATATAGTTTTTATTTTACAAAGGCATATATTGCAAAACCAGGATACCTGGTATTACCTTTGCTCCTTGATCATCACTGTTCCATCGAGTTTCTGTAATGCCTATTGTATCAATATCCTCATTTAATCCTGGCACTCAATTTCATCCATCTTAGTATTTAGATTTCTAGCATTTATATACAAACCTTTATACATTTTGTCAATATTTAGTTGTCTGCCTTCATGTGATGTAATTGAATGGGGCTCTTTTTTGTTTGACTGATTCTCTTCAGTTCCTGCCTATACTTCATCAATTCCTATTGTCTCCTGTTTAATAGGCTATAGATTATCCGATTTAATAAATCCTCCCCCAGGCACATCTCTGTCTGAAATGTGTGCTCCGCCACACCTGTCAGCTTTCCCCTAGCCCTTAGTTTAAGGTCTCTCTATGACATCTTTAATTTTACATGCCAGCAATCTGTCTCTGTTTCAGTTTAGGAGGAGCCCATCATTCCAGAATAGCTCCTCCTTTCCAAAAGGTTCCCCAATTCCTAATAAACCTAAAACCCTCCTCTGAACACCATCATCTCATCCACAAGTTGAGACCCGGGAGTTTTGACTGTGGAACCGGAACTATTTCAAAGAATGCTACCATGGAGGTCCTGGATTTTAATCTCTTACCTAGTAGCCTAAATTTAGCCTCCAGGATCTCTGTCCTATCCTTCCCTATGTCATTGGTATTTACCATGACCATGGGCTCCTCCCCAAAACTGTACATAAGTCTGTCTAGATGTTTTGAAAGGTCCACAACCTTTGCACCCTACAGGCAATTCACCATAAGGTTCTCTCAGTTATTACAAACCTATCTATATTTCTAATAATCAAATCCCCCATTACTATTACCTTTCTCTTCCTAATAATGGGGGTTCCCTTCTGGAGACCACATCCTCAATGTGAAAGGATATCATGACATCATCTGGAAGGAGGGCCCCAACCATGGGATCATTTCCCTCTGTGATGGGTTTGGTCACAGAGATCCTCTTGGGACTGTCACCTGATGTGCTGAAATTACATCTGAGCCCATTTTCCTTGCCAGCTTGGGACTTCCAGAACCCTGTCTTGTTGAGCCAGACACACTAGCCTGATGCAACACAGACCCAGAGTCCAGGCCATGACCCCAAAGCTGCAGACTTTAACCAGAAACTGCTCAGCAGGTCATCTTTCTCCAACAGCCAAACACCCAGTTCCCAATGGGATCCAAACCCAAATAAATCCATTTTACTCTGTATAAAGCTTATACAGGGTAAACTCAAATTGTCCACCCTCTATAACACTGATAGAGAGATATGCACAGCTGTTTGCTCCCCCAGGTATTAGTCATTTACTCTGGGTTTACTAATAAACAAAAGTGATTTTATTAAGTATAAAAATTAGGATTTAAGTGGTTCCAAGTAATAACAGTCAGAACAAAGTAAATTACCAAGCAAAATAAAGCAAAAAACATGCAAGTCTAAGCCTAATACATTAAAAAAAATGATTACTGGTAATATCTCACCCTCAGAGATGTTCTAATAAACTTCTTTCACAGTCTAGACTCCTTTCTAATCTGGGCCCAATTCTTTCCCCTGGTACAGTCCTTGTTAGTTCCAGCAGCCATCTCAGATTGTAACTAGGCATTTTCTCATGACTGGCAGCCCCCTTTGTCTTGTTCCTCTTTTATAGCTTTGAGCCCAGGGGGGACTCTTTTGTCTCTCTGGGTCCCCAACCCTCCTTCTAAATGGAAAAGTACCAGATTTAAGATGGATTCCAGCATCATGTGACATGGTCACATGTCCTGTGAGACCCCAGCCTCCATTATTCCTGGGCTGGCCCACAGGTACACAGGAAGGTTTGCAAGTAAACAGAGCCATTTACAGTTCACTGATTCTGAGGCACCCTTAATGGCTTCCACTTAATGTTTAGTAATACAAGTATATATCTTATTCTCCTAACTCCAGACATAGAAATAATACATGCAAACAAATAAGATGAACACACTCAGTAGATAACAAGCTTTCTAATGATACCATACAAGGGGTATTTAGTGTAAAGCATATTCCAGTTATGTCATATTCCTAAGGATATTCCCATAAAGCATATGGAGTGCAAAGTCACACCCTCCACTCAGCTTGCTGTTCTCCTTCCCCGAGACATTCATCCTCCTCAGCAGCACAGTGGCTGTCAGGCTGGAGGTCGGACTGCTCTACTATGTACTGGAAAGTCTTGTCTATGTAGTTCTCTATTGCCCTTAGCTCTTCCAGTTCAGCCATTCTGGTCTCAAGAGCCTATACTTGGTCTCCGAATCCCATAAGTTGCTTGCACCGAATGCACACATATGCTACCTGTCCCTGAGGCAGGTAATCATCCATGCTATATTCAGTACAATAAACTGAATAGCCCCCATTCTGATGATGGACTTCTGCCTACATTATTATTTGTATTTGTTTTGTTTGTTGTGTTTTTTTTCCCTGGGGGACGATATTGGCCTAAGTTGAGAGAATGTTTAGTAGATGTGTTTGGTTCTCATGCTCCCTCTCTAATCTCCCTTGCAACATTCCCTGTTTGCTGCTCCTCTGGTTGCTTAGGAGCTGGCTTTTTAAACCCCTGTTGTTTAAAAAAAAAAAAAAAAAAAAAAGGATATCTCCATTAATTTTTATCTCCTAGAACTGGAAGGGACCTTGAAAGGTCATTGAGTCCAGCCCCCTGCCTTCACTAGCAGGACCAAGTACTGATTTTGCCCCAGATCCCCAAGCAGCCCCCTGAAGGATTGAGCTCACAACCCTGGGTTTAGTGAACCAATGCTCAAACCACTGAGCTATCCCTCCCCCCATTAACTCCAGCCCCTTGTCAAGGGATTCTAAAGGGATTGGGGCTCAAAGGATTGCAGGGTAGAGCCTTATTAGGAAGATCTCAGCCTTGCCTAGCATGCCACTAGGCTCAGCATACAGCCCCCCCAAGCACACAATAAAATTCAGTCATGGAGGCACATGGCAAGCAAACAAGCAAGCACACAACAAACAAATTAACAGACAACAAACTCACTCCAAGGATCATGTTGGGGTGCTCCTCCTTCACCTGCAGACCTCCCTTGCAAAACTCCTGTTTGAGACAAATGAGCTAGCAAAGAGGACCTGCAATGCTGTAGGGCATCCACTATCATAAAATCTTCATAATAGCTGGAGCTCTCTTACAATTGAGACATCCTTATTTAGTTTAATCAGCAGAACTCAAATAGTCTACTGCTAAATTCACAGTGGGCTGGAAGACCTTATTGAAAATGCTTTTGCTTGTTACAGCAACTCAAATGATCCGCTAAACTTTAGAGCTGACTTCACAAAATGACACCTGAAAGAATCATCTGAAAGACTCTTCAGCTAGTTTAATCTTTCTACTTGGGAAGCAGCTGTGGATGTAAAATGCTGAAGTGTTGTATCTGTAACCTAGGTCAGCCAACTGAGATAAAACAATTTTCCCACAGCAAACATTAACTTCAAAAACCATTATGGCTCCATTTCAATCCATCTAAGACTATTCTCTGAAAGCCTGGTGCATTAGAGAAACATCTTAACTTAATTCTAGGCAATAGAATTCATGATGTGATAGCTTTGTATAAAAGCTCCAAACAATCAGGTACAGTATGACTACTTGTTTGTCACTCATGGATTTAAAAAAAAAATGATAATACATAAAAAGCCTGTTTCCCACCTGCACAAACTATTTTTTTTCTTCAAATATTTTTGGTTCCTGCTAATAACAAAATAACTTCAAGTTCTACTAAATGTTTTGCAGCCCTTATGATTTAAAAAAAAAAATCATTGGAACATCAGTTTGGTACCTTTCCAACTAAGTGCATAGAATCGTATACAGCTTTCCACAGAGCTACAAGCTGCTAAAGTATAGAGATATGTGCAGAGTGAGAACATACTAATAAACACCCAGAGGGTTTAAAATTTTGAGCACCAACTTAAATAGTTAAACCCATCAGTGTCACATCACCACAGTTCAATGCATTCTTTTAACACATCTGCTCTCTTCAGCCTGCTCTGGAGGTCCACCTCCAACACACCTTTCCAAACCATTTCCTTTTCCAGCACCTGACCATTGACCTCTGAAATACTTTGATGAGAGGTTCCCTCAGTCTCTCCTGTTGCATCTATTCCACTGTTGATTAATAATTAGAGGGTAATTAGAGCAGGGGGATTGGACCCTGGGTCTCTCCCTCTGAGATGTGTGCCCTAACTACTGGACTACACTCTCTCTCTCAATGACTATTCAAGTATTTGAAAGGCAAGGTGGGTGAAGAAATATCTTTTATTGGATCAACTTCTGTTGATGGGTGAGACAAGCTTGTGTGTCTACACAGAGTTCTGAAAGAGCAGGGGGGACGGGACCTGGGGTCTCCTCCTCCCTGATGGGTTCCCTAACCACTGGGTTACAGAGTCTTTCTTGGTCCAGTTATTATTCCACTATGGAAAAATACTTGAATACGCAGTATTGTTGTAGCCATGTTGATCTTAGGATATCAGAGAGGCAAGGTGGGTGAGGTGATATCATTTATTGGACCAACATCTTTTGATCAGAGAGAAAAGTTTTCGAGAGGCTCTCTAATATCCCCAGGTTCAGTCCCCCCCTGCTCCAATCCCTCTTTCATTATTCATCCAAAATGGAACAGCTTCAACAGGAGAGATGAAGGGGAACCACATCAAAATATCCCATAGTGCAATGGTTAGAGAACTCAGGGGAACTGAACTTGGGTCTCTTACATCTGAGGTGAGTGCTCTAACCACTGGGATAAAAATTGTAAGTGGGCAGTAGCATCACCATCTCTTCTTCCTGTCATTGTCTGTGGAGCAAGGCAGATGCCTAACTCATTCCTGCAAGAAACTACTAAGGTGCCAATAATGGTTGGTTCCCCTTCATAAATCACTAAGCAGTGATATGCGTTTATCTCTAAGGGAGGCACACACACGACTTTGGTAAGTATCTCCCATTGGCTAGCTTTGGCAGCTCCCTAACTAGCATGCTGGCATTGTGGATTGCATTCTCAGGTGCCTCTCTTTTCTCACTCATTGTATAGTGAGTCTGAGCACCTAACTCAGGCTTTGTGGATGCCAGTGTTGTTCCTGTAATTTTTATGGGCATCTAAAAGTGATGCTCAGCATTGCAACATTTAAGTCCCTTCGTGGATCCTACCCCATGTTCCTGTATTATATACAGTGACTTTGCTAATAGTTGCTGAGACTCTGAGCATGCCTATGATGAACAAAGTATTTCCAGAAGCCTGAATATACTTGGTCTGAGTTGAGTACTTATGCAGTTAATACAAGAGTTGTGCCTTCTTTCCAACCAACCTCCTTGAGTGATTACTGATTGGGTTGTTCCAGCCCTGTATGTAGGTACCCGAGAAATAAAAAACAAACAAATGCCAAATTCAGAGTGGACTTCCCACTGGGAACTGACCTCATGCAGGCCACAAACAGAGCAGACTGGTATGCTTTGAAACAAAGGTGGGAGGGGTCATCCTGCAACTGAGGCATCCCCAAGCTCCTAGGCTCTGAGCAGTAGCCCACAGCTTCACATTCTGACATGAAAACATGCAGAAAAGAGGTTTTAATTTGATTTTTCTGCAACTTTTCCCGTTTCCCTAACCAGCCATGCTGTCCCATCTGGGAGGTCAGTCTAGTGTTGGCAAGAATCATGAAAGGGAAGTTTCCTGTAAAGGGAAACAAGACTGCAGTTTTGCAGGAACACTATACAGCCTCACATTGTAAATAAGCACTTGAATCTCCAAAGCACAAGTCTTAGGGTAAGCAGTTGTGTATTACTGTTTTGGAGAGGCAGCCAGGCTAGCAAGGGAAACAGGTGTGCAGAAGACCTTGAGAAGTTCCTGGTCAGTTTACATGCATCTAACAGCGGAAGGTATGACAACTGGCCCTGGGAGGAGCTACAACCCCTCGCCAGCTGTGTGTGGCAGAGGACAGGGTCACCTATTCAAATCCTTTCTCCCCCTTTGGAAGAGAGAGGAGAATTGAATGTGGGTCTTACATCCCAAGCAACTGCTCTAACCACCGGGTTAAAAGTTGAAAGGTGTACACCACATCTCTGACTCCCAGATTTTGAAGGATCTGATCTGTTAGGCGACCTTTGAGCATGCCTACCAGATTGGGCTCTGCCCACAATTTATATGACCAAATTCCCATCTTCCCTCTCTTCATGAATCACTCTGGAGTTTCTGTGGGAGATGAGCTGCTGGACAACTAGAGGGAGGCAGCAGTACACACCATCAGAGGCAGAACCAGGCACCAAGGAATTTCTACCTTGAAATTTTGATAGCTAGTGAGTTTAGGCACCTAAAGGCTCAGCAGGAGTTTTATAGATCTCTGTGGAGACTAAATTGGGGAACAGGCACCTAAACCTAAGGCGTAGGCACCAAATTCTGGGTTTTAGGCACCAAGTGCCTTTCTGGATCTGAACCATGATGCCTACCCTATAATACAGTCCCCGTGCTTTTGTGGCTCACTCACTCCACACACTTAATTCTCAACCCCTTAGTACAGATGAACACCTAGAGCAGTATCACAGGAAAAGCTCTGAGTTCAGTTAACTGAGCACTCCAAACACATTGGAATCGTTAACACAAGTCTTTTCTCTTTGGTTATCACTACAGCTCCTCTCCCTAAACTCCACCTTGCTGCTTCCCCCACACCTCCCCCTTCACTTCCCTTACACCAGTCAGAATTCCACTTCTCTGTTGTGAAAGACTGGCATGCAACTTCAGCTACTTCTCTAAGGCCTGGTCTACACTGGCGGGGGGAGGGGAGGGGAGAAATCGATCTAAGTTACGCAACTTCAGCTACATGAATAACATAGCTGAAGTCGACATACTTACACCTACTCACCGCAGTGTCTTCACTGCGGTGAGTCAACTGCTGCCACTCCCTCATTGACTCTGCCTGCGCCTCTCGATGGGAGAGTGCTCGGGGTCGATTTATGGTGTTTAGACTAGATGCCATAAATCGACTCCCGCTGGATTGATCGCTGCCCGCCGATCCGGCGGGTAGTGTAGACATACCCTAAGATAGACAACACAGCTGTAGCTGCTAGATATAGTCAAGACAGCCAGCAACACTTCAGGGTCCACCTGCCCTGCCTACCTCACTGCGGTTTCTCCAGTGCTTGCCCATCTATCTCACACCTGCTGCACACTAATCCTAGATATATTAGCTAATGCATGAAATACAGCATTAGTCCACTTTTTCAGGTCAGCTAGGGAGCATGTTTTCTTTCTTAACAAACTTTTCTGTGTATGGACAATCTTATAGAGCTTGTGGGGAACCAGATACTACTTTATTCCTTCCCTTCTCTGGATGTCTGACTCACTCCCCCCATCCTAAAGAGCTCAGCTTGCTCATGACAACTACAGGAACACAGTAACATGATGGTAGATGCTGTCTCACAGCTTCCTTATCTACCCACCTAGTCCCCCGTTTACTCAGCATGACCGTGTTACACCATGGAGAAAAATAAGTACTGTTTGTGTGGGTGAAACTTTTATTTTTAAAAATAATCTTCCATGATATAGCTTAAAAACAACTGTGCAGAATTTTCCTATGTTGCATTTGCACATTTCTTCATCAACTTACAGCTATAACATTTTTCCCTTTTCTTCTCTTTTTCCCTTTTTAAAAAATATGATATTAGAATTGTGTCTGTGCAAAACCACAAAGTTTTAGTGCTTAGTAACATTAGGACAATACCTTCGGATTCTTCATTATAGCCAACGTGGACACTAGAACCTGATGTCTCATTTTTAACATAGATGATAATGATTGTGTTCATTTTCAATTTCCATTCAAGACACAATCATGGCTATTAATAGTGATCTATCATTCTCTTACACTACAATTCAAAGGCAATAGTTGTCTATCCATTAATCTAGAGTAAGAAACACAAAAAAAATGCCATCAGCCCATCTCCATGCTGATACATCCTTTGGGATCACTCTTTTAAAATCAAAGTTTCTCTTTACAGCTGTAACAAGTCCAGGTAAATTAACTGATGCAATTGTTTGCACTAACAAAAGCAAGTTTTTCAGTGTGTTGGTTGGAGCAGCATCTCCAGAAATGACAGTACAACATGACAAGTTTAATGTCACTGCCCTCTGCAGGCAGCTAATCACTTGAGATGTAGGTGCATTGAGTCTTAGCATTCAGGGGCCTGATATTCCATATTCATTCATTGTCTTTAAAACTATTTTAGAAGTAGCATAAAATATATTAAACTCATATGGAAAGATAATGTTGCAGTTTGAGACTTCGATTCAAGGTAGGCTAAACCCTATGCTGTGGAAAACATCTATTCCACTGGCTACATCAAGGAAAACTCTGCATTTTAATCACACTTATTTGAAGTCGGATGGTGAACATATATTAGCACAGCAAGTATTTAAACTATTTGGATTTTTAAAAAAAAATGTTATACATCATAGATTACAATAGGTCATTATTTCTGCTCCACAAATAATGGATTCAAAAGTACATGCCAACAAGGTTTCTAGGCTAAGGTCCAGCAGAATTGGGCACAGTGCAGGACCTGTAATGAGCAGGAGCAAAGGTGACTTTATGTCTTAGAGCTGCTGGTACTTCTGAAAACCAGTAACCCCCAAAGGGTTATACCATCCAGGAATTGCCGGAGTACAGCTTTGCTCTGGCCACATCCCTATGTGAAAAGTGAGTGGCTTGGAGCCAGAAAGGGGCAAGGATATGGCCCGAAGTCCATCTATGCCTTCGTTATAAGGATAAAGGATTAATTTATTTTTATACACCAAGCCACTTATGATAGTCCTGGTCTAGATCCTTTGTTCTTGCACATTCACTGTTTGTGGGAGGGTTGGGGTTTGAAGAGAGCAGTATATTACTATTATCATGGTAGACTTTTTAATAAGATTTACCGAGACTGCTTTTGTTGACTGCTTATACAACAACAACATCATCAAATACCCTAAGGTAAAAGCATAAATATTTAATCAATGTTCTTATCCAATTGCCACTAATTCTCAAGTATTAGAAACTTTATTAAGCTTGTCTCTTTTAGCAAACATTATTAGAAACTTTATTAAGCTTGTCCCTTTTAGCAAACATTACATTTTTCCCTTTTACTTCAGTTATTTATAGACAAACCCGTCTTACTGAGATGCATCCTAAATACTGAAAACATAATTTAAAAGGCTTAGACTCTCAAACACTTTTATGGTAGAGCCTTTGTTAAGTTAGACCAAAACAAAACCATTGTCAGCAATTTCTGAAAGTTATTAAATATAGTTTCTCTGGTATATAGCAGACATTTCCTTAATTGGGGTAACTGGTATAGTTCCTAACTTGGTTCTTCATAACCTGATCAATATTTAAGTTATCATGCATCTTACTCAGGGAGCATTATAGAAATTTGCTTTCCCCAGAAGAGAGAGGTTTTCTTGCTGTGTATGGCCTGAACATAATAATTAAAAATCTCTACTTCTTCCTGCTGGAGTTTTTATCTTTATAAATTGTTATTCTAATAGTAATTGCACTAGTGTTCCCACAAGACATGTACGTAGGTCTGAAAATGCCATCAAATCAGAGACCTTATTTTGTTCTCCTTTCTTTCTTGTAGTCTGTCCCTTTCTTTCTGGTAATCATAGCATGGGGTCAAACAGGCAGTAGCAAGGCTACAACCATTCCATGCTGAAGTGTTTATTTCATGAAAAAATATCCAGTCACAAATCATAAAAAATAGAATATATTTTTAAAACAGAAAATTACTACATTGTAAATAAGTCCCTCTAGTTGGTCAAAAGGCCTTTAGGCCATTCCTGTGTAAACAAAAACAGGTCTTAGGGAAACTACATCTGGGGAACTCCTCTCCAGACCAAAGTCCTCCTAATTGTCTGTGAGTGCTCAAAGAGAGAGTTTTTATAATTGCAAGCAGAGGTCAAACAGCCCACAGGTGAGCTAAGGCATCCTATTACTCCACTCAAATTAGGCCCAACAATATGCCTCATAAAATTCTACCCCACAGCTTTGTCAGTTCCTCTGGGTCACAGGTGGTTACTGTACCACAGTCATGAAAGATCCTAGGTATTATGCCCCGGGCAGATCTGGGAAGAATTCTGTAGTAAGCAACTTGAATAATCTGTTCAGAAACTATCTCATATTTCATGGGATCGGGCATTTCTTTATCTGCTGTTATTCCAAGAAGCCATATGCTGTGTCCTCTGCTTTGGATTTTCAGCAATTCTTCCCACCCCTCATACTAAATTAGCTTTTATCAGAGAATCTACAGCACAGTATCTGTCCCAAAGAAAACAAGCAACATGCAAAGACTAGGGAGAGAAATGCAATCAATCATTTACAGTCTTATACATAGGTACTCTCTTCTTCTTTTTGTTATTACATCAGTAAATATGTATTGACATACCCTAACCTAGTCTTGCCCAACTGCTTCCTTCAATTTTTATTAAAATATTAGATAATTACTTTTAGGTATCATGGCAGATGAAAGTTTGTAGAAGGGTTTTGAAGGAGGAAAGAGTAATGTCCATATGAGATGCCTAATTTACTAGCTTGATTTTAAATTTAGTCTAGTACCTTTATCCCAATATTTTGTGTGAAAGTTGTCAGATACATGCATACAAATATTCTAATTTGCCTAGAGTCACATTCCCATATTTACAAATCAGTTCAAGTTTGACTGAAACAGAGTCAAGGTTCATAGACTCTAAGGTCAGAAGGCACCATTGTGATCATCTAGTTTCTTCTCCTGTATAGAAGAAGACTCATGAGAATGATTAAAGGATTAGAAAACCTGCCATATAGTGATAGACTCAAGGAGTTCAATTTATTTAGCATCACATAAAGAAGGTTAAGGGGTGACTTGCTTACAATCTATAAGTATCTACATGGGGAATAAATATTTGATAATAGCTCTTCGGTCTAGTAGAGAAAGATTAATACAAACCAATAGCTGGAAGTTGAAGCTGGACAAATTCAGACGTCAATTTTTAACAGTGAGAGTAATTAAACTTTTGAACAATGTATTCAGAATTAAACCTTTGAACAATTTATCCAGGATCTTGGTGGATTCTCCATCACTGGCAGTTTAAAAAAAATATATTTTTTTTTCTAAAAGTTCTGCTTTAGGAATTATTTTGGGGAAGTTCTATGGCCTGTGTTATACAAGAGGCCAGACTAGATATTCATGATGGTCCTTCCTGGCCTTTGAATCTCTGAAACCAAGGACAGCACACAGATCACCATCTGCTATTGTATCTTGAATTTCATTGTGGTGGGTGCAGTAAAAGTGTCTAGACGGAATAAGGATAAAGAGACAGCAAGTGAATTGTTATTGAAAGAGGAAATTTTAGTGTCTGAGAAATAGGTATAGAAGCTGTTTACTTGTAGAAGATTGAATGTGCTATCTTATTAAGAATCCCCACACGAAGATAAATATATTTTTTTCATTTAGTGATTGAGTCCTTAAGTGTCTCATTGTTTCTTTAGTGTTGTTTAATATTTGAGGTTTCTTACTAAAGAATTTTACATATAAAGAGAAACACACACCAGATTCTACTGGTCTGGTTTAGTTTGTCAAAGCCTGTGTGACTATGTACTTCAAGATCAGATTCAAATCGCACTGGTTAAAGAGCTATCTGACAGCAGACTGTACATTTCTGTTTTGCATTTGAATTGAATTGATTTGATTTAGGAAGAAAAAAATGCAGCTATTTAAAGTTTCCAATTTATTTAATAGAAGAATCACGTAAAGGGACACTCACAGAGTTTTGTAATCCCAGAATTTGGTCTATCTTCTTTTCCTTATGCCTATTTGCAAAGTTTGTGCATTTGTTGGTATGTACAGTTTTATTGTCCATACCAAATAATTAAGAACTTAAAAAAAAAAAAGAAATGCATGCCAAAACAAGCGGACAACAATGCATAAAAATAGTGTTGATAAACATTGGAGCAACACTTTTAAGGAAAGAGCTTTTAGTTTCTAGCTTCCAAGAGGTTATTATAAAAAGGGGGAAATGTTTCTAAATTATTACTAATACTCTTAGTTTTAGACAAGTAAATAGGCAAACAAAAAACACGGAGAGGAAATACAATTACTGTTTTAATTTGTTTCCAGATGGACTACACAGTTAATATGCATTTCCTTGCATTCATCAATATATTTTCAACCCTTCTGCTCTAGTAACTCCCAGGAACCATACGAGAGTGTTCTCTTCATCTAGAACACAAATGTGTCAAAAATTCTTAGAGGATGCTAAACTGGGAGCTGATAACATTAAATACACACAGGGACATAGACAGATTAGAAATATGGCCAGGAAATAAAGTGAGATTAGTCATAGAAGTTTTAAGAGAAACAAACTCTTTTCCATAAAATAATGTGTCCAACAAGAAACAGTTTAAGAAAAAATATGATATTTTGTTTGAGCAGCTCTAATGCCAAATCATTATTTTTAGAAGTACCGTTGTAGATTTCTTTTATCTTTGTCTACAAGTGAGAGAGTACTTTTGCTAGATTTAAGTGTGCACCTGTATGACAACAGCATTTAGCATAACACCTGCAGTTTCACATATTTTTTTAAAGTTTCTCTCACCAGAGATTTTCTTTTCATTTGTTTTCTTGGTGAAAAGGGCAGGGAGAATGGGCTTTGAGGCATTCTTTATATACTTAATCTAGCATGTTTTCTTACACTCTCTGCAATCACTGGGTGTTTATCATTCACATGTTCTTGGATGGTAGTTCACAGAAATAGGATTGAGAAACAGTAGTGGCAGAATGATCCAATAACTCAGATTTAGATTATGACTAACCTGATAGAGGACCGAGGTTGGCAGCCGTTTATAAACTGGTGCTTCATTTTCTTCAATTTGATGGTGTGCAATTTTACTTTTACATTTGGTTTTGCACTTTTGAGCATAAACTGTGCAGACATAGCCCGGAGCAGTAGGCTGGTCACTGGCTGAGCTGAGACCCAAGGGACACACAGAAAGAGAGAAAATGTGTGAAACTTAACTGGCTACAGTATTAACAGCCTCTCACTTTTTAAGCTGGCCTGGAGGAAAGTTGTGCTGATGTCCGACATGTACAGGGAAGGAGATTTTTTTAAAGGGAAATATATAATTTTCCTGAAAGTGCAGGTGTATCTGTATCAAATTACCCTAGGCTAGTCAGTTTCAAATATAATGTGAACCACAAAACAGTTGGAAAGATTCAGACAACACCCCATATATTTTATGAATGAAATATTTCTATTGTTCACCCAAAACAGTAGCAGATGGGGGAGATAAAATAGGATCCAGCAGGGGCCACTCTTCCCCCCCCCCCATCACCTCTTGGACTCAGAACTTTGCAGGGGAGACTCCCCCCTCCCCTGCCGGTACTAGGACCAATGAAGTGCCCTCCCCCATGTGATTTTAGGAGAAGCAGCTATGGGCAGTGTGGCGGGCCTGGCACCTCACTGGCCCTTTGGGGCGGGGAGGGGGGGAGATGGGGTGTCAGAACCTCACCACTCCCAAGTTTGCGTGCTCGCCTCTCTGTGGGTGGCCCAATGTGGCCTAATGGCCTTTCTCCACGCAATCACCCCTTAGTCCATATAAATCTCTCCCAGCATCAGAGCAGTGCGGTCCAATGGCCAGAGTCCATATAATCCCCCCCTCACAGACTGGGTAGTGCGGCCTAGCGGCCAGAGTCCATGTAAGTCGTCCCAAACATGTGGGCAGTGTGACCCAATGGCCAGGGTGGCCTGGCCAGGGTCCATATAAATCGCTCCCAGTGTTGGAACAGTGTAGCCTAATGGCTAGAGTCCATATAATTCCCCTCGCAAACATAGGCGCCAACTTCCCCTCTGCCCGGTGGGTGCTCGCTTGCCCCCTTGCTCTGGCCCCGCCTCTTTCCGCCCCTGGCACTCACATGATGTTTGCCATCATCATATAGTTCACTCTTCTTGTGTGTTTTCCCCCTTCCCTCTCCGCCCCCCATGGATCTGGTTTGTTTATTTATAGATTCATAGATTCCAAAACCATTCCAGAAGAGACCATTGTGATCATCTAGTCTGACTCCTGAACAACACAGGCCATGGAACTTCTCCAAATAATTCCTAGACCAGATCTTTAGAAAAAAAATCCAATTTTGTTTTAAAAACTTGCTAATGATGGCGAATCCACCGTGACCCTTGGCAAATTGTTCACATGGTTAATTACCCTCATTAAAAGTTTCTGCCTTATTTCCAGACTGAACTTGTCTAGCTTCAACTTCCAGCCTCTGGACAGTGTTATAACTTTCTTGGCTACACTGAAGAACCCATTACCAAATATTTGTTCACTGTGTAGGTACTTATAGGCTGTAATCAAGTCACTCTTTAACTTTCTCTGTTAGCTTTGCAAGGCAGGGACTGCCTACAGTGCCTAGCACAATGGGTCCCTTATCTTGATTGGTCCTTAAGCACTATCATTAATAATCATGTTTATTAACATCCATATATATAGATTATACAAACTATGTGAGCCTTCAAAGATTTTATTTCTTCTACTGGTTAGCTTTGTGAAATTGTTTTTTGTTTAAGTATATAATAGGCGTAGAGCATGGGATGGGTGTAGTGAATACATGCAAATACATTTATATAGCTCCCATATTAACAACCTAACAGTGGTCTCCTCAAAACCAGATGATTTATCATTGCTTCTGAATAGTTTCACATTAACTGTCCCTCCTATGACTGTTCCTTTCTCTCCACCTAACTGTTGTTCCCATCAAATCTCAGAACCAATACTTCAGCCTCATCTTCCTAGAGTTGCTAGCTGCCTTGGACACTGTCAATCATGCACTTCTTGAAATCTTTTCCTTTTTAGACTTCTTTGACACTCTCCTCTCCTGGTTCTCCTCCTACCTCTCTAATCACTCCTTCAGCGTGTTCTCTGGAGGATCCTTCTCATTCCCATTCCAACCTTCTATTGGTGTTCCACAGGGCTCTGTCCTTGGTCCCATTCTCTTCTCCTTCTATACCTTATCTCTGGGCAATCTCATGTGCAAACACAAATTTAACTACCATCTCTATGCTGGCAACTCACAGATCCACATCTCTACCCTAGACCTAAGTAAAATCTCAGCCTCTCTCTTTGACATCTCCTCATGGATGTCTAACCATCAGGTCAAGCTCAGCATGGTTGAAGCAAAGTTCTTAATCTCCCCACAAGACATCCCTGCCATCTCCTGTGGACCACATCATCCTCCTGTCTGACTCAGGCCAATAACTGGGGTGTCATCTTTGACTCAGACCCTTCTCGTGGTCTTCACACCGAGGCTATGTCTATATCTTGCCAATTCTTTTTTGCATAACGTCTCTAATATGCCTTTCTTATCCAGCCACACAGCTCAAACTAAGTTGTTTAACCAAGGGAAAATGCAAAGTTTCATTATTGCTTCTCTACATGGGAGTGAGGGGAAGGAAGACAAACTGAGTGGTTCAAGTCAAAGTTTGTGGAGGCTCCGTATCGCTGAAAATCAGACCACTTCATTAGATGCCTAATGTGGATGTAGATATTTAATTTTAGGCGCATCCAAGTTTGAAAATGTTATCTTAAGTGATTTGCTTAAGTCCACCCCACAAGTAAGTGGCAGAGCTGGGACTAGAATTTAGAAATTTCCGGTTCCCATTCCCATATGTAGTTCACCAGACAACACAGCCACTCCATGCAAACTTATTTATCTTTAAGCAAATGAGAAGCACAAGTAACTAATATAACAAAGAATTCTGAACTAAGCTCTTTTCTTTTATAACATTTTTTTTACTTTCAGCTGGATAATGAAGTCTGCTCCATGCAATCAGATTAGATACCTTACAGAGTTCAACATAAAATGAGACTCCTCCTTTCATAGTGCCCATTTGTATAAGAAGAATATGTTAATCTTTCTTCCTTTCTGTTTATTAGAGATAGCATTTTCTTTCTGGAATCCCTCAGCAAGCTGTTAATGATGCATGAAATAAAAAAATCCCTGCTCATGCCATGCCCCCTCCCCGCAAATAGCTCAATAATGATTAGCATTTTCTGTATCTGTTGTAATACTAAGCTCTGTGACAGCCAGAAAATGCTCATCCAGTCAAGAAATGTACTAAACAGTTACAAATCTTTTCTTTTGTATTTTTTCCAACCAAGCTATGCCCCCAGCAGGTTAACCAGAGCTGAGGTCAAGCTGGGGATCAAGCTAACGTCAAGCTTTCCAGAATCAAGGGACAGAGAACACTCTTTACAGCAATCTCCTCCATAAAAACAAGTTTCAGTAAAAAACACTGTTAACTCCTTTGTTGTTGCCTTACAATGCTATGTATGGGCATATACAGACTATATACCATTACTCGAGAAATTACCTTTACTCTAGAAATTAAGTGATCTTTCATGAGTTATTTAAGTTGCCACCTAAATACTGCTCATTGCTTCTGACAAGCCTGATGGAAGTTGAAACATCACCTATTTGAACTACTAGCCTTGTTGTTGTCACCTGGAAACTTTGCAGCTGTCCGTATGAGGAAATACCCAGTATCGGTATGGCCTCAGTTGTGCCTTGAAGATGTTGACCTGCATTGGTGATGGGGCAGAGCTGCATTCTTCATATTGCATTCCAGAACCCCAACATCCAGGGATACATACCTACTGCTGCACCTTTTTAGGGGGTGCAATTTATGTTCCCTCTGCTGACTGTTTCACAGGTGAGTTGTAAGTGTTAGCCCTGCCACCTCTCCTTCTGTTTTTGAGTAGCTACTGTTCCTAGCAGCATACATGAGAAAAAGCTGACGACTCACAATCAGGGGACTGAAGTTGTGGCTGGGTCCTGCACAGGAGGTTGCCAGGGAGATGGAAGAAGCACAGCATAGAGGTAAGACACATTTTGTCCCAATATTCCATATAAGACTTGATACTTCCTCAAAACAGGTGTGTTGTAATATTGATAAATGAGAACAAATATTGAATATGCAGTTGGGTGGTTAGTTTGAGACCATCTCTAGTTTGCATAGTAAGTACACAGCTGAGAACCAGGCTGTCCTCCAGTGCAAGTATTATCTGACAGGAGAGGAAAATAGACGGACATATCAAGAAAGGGCTAAATTGTTATTTTTTCTTAGTTGTCTAAATCAGGAGCACATATTAACAATTGAGTCCAGATTGTCCCCTCCAGATCTGTGCATGGAGTATCACCTTTACATGAGAATCTCCTGGGGGACCTTTCTGTGGTTTGGGGTACACAATGGTCAGGCAGAGAGAGACACATTATAGGAAATAATCAGAAGACGTAATACAGCACCAGGCCCCAGCAGCAAAAAACCCCATGGGAAAGGGCCCTGGGAGAGCAAACCCTGCCCCTCTGATGGGACAAGGGGGATCTCTGCCAAGGACTCCTCCCTGAAACATCCTTCCTCAGGGCCCTGTCCCAAGGCATTTTCAATGGGAGTGAGTGAGCTGGCCATGAATAAGGATTTCAGGATTTGATTTGGACCACTATATTTAAAATGCAACTTTTCCTAATCTGATACTATGCATGTATTTTTCCCCCAGTTAGATGCTATGGATGAGGTGGTGCCTGTCTCACAGAGATAAACTGAAATGCTGGGAAGTTATGGAAACTAGAGAGATTGCATGACAGATTAAGAAGCTTTTGATACAATATGAACTCTTTACAAGCTTCTTGTGGGATATCTCCCCTGTGTTGGTTCAGGCAGCTCCAAGGCTACCCAATTTGTGAACAGTAGATGGGTTGGATAGAATTCCCCTAGCTGTAGGTAGGTGCAGAGGTCTCATGTACATATCAAGCTGGCCCAGTAAAGATTGGACACTTCAAAACATCTTTGCTTTTAATAGCTCTATGAATGTGAATGCAACATAACAAAACTGTGAATTTGCCAAATCCTCTCTAATGATTCCACCTTGCTTAATTTTTGATTTTTTGAGATGAATATCACTGATTTACATACTTTGCGTACTGTCTGCCAAACACATCCCAAATGAAAACACTGTTCAATTTGTTTGACATGCAAATAGAATTTTCAAATTCACTAGAAACTATTTTGAATGGGGGTGGGGAGCAAGAAATGTGGTATGCTAGATTAATCTAGTTTGCGTCCATTGAGTTCAGCATGGAGAATGACAGAAATGAGGGGAAAATGGTAAAAAAGTAATTCCCTGCAGGACCGTAAATAATAACTGCTATATAGTTTCAAAGCTGAAAAAAGACCTTGTTTCTTTGCAATCATTCCTAATTTTATTTTCACTTTGTTTTAGTGGTGGCTGTCTGTAGGCAGCAAATAAATACAAAAGGGCTTGCAATAAAATAAGTGCTAGACTGGAGAAGTCTATTTGTGAAAGAAATATTTGAAGTGGAATACATTTGGCCAGCTTCTAAGTTAAAAGAAATCTCTATCCTCTTTTTATCAATGAATTTGTAAACGTTTTGCTATCTTTGGCAACAATGATTCTGTCTCAACAGCAAACTGAAAATGTTGCTAGTTCTGTTCTACTGCTTCCAAGTCTCCAAGTGTTTCAGTATAGCAATAGGGATGAGTTGAATATGTGGCCTGGATCTCAGGCATGTATCTGTAAAGCACTTAATTCAGTATGATATAAAACCTGGTATTTTGTATCATTTTTGAGATATATACTTGTGGGTTTTCGATTTTTATTGACTTTAAAAAAAATCCACAAACTTGTTATGATACTATATTGTCAAACAGAGTATTTCCTGTGCTTTTGAAATAGTATATTCTGCCTCTTAAAAAAATTATTTAAAAATGGATTCATAGATTCTAGGACTGGAAAGGACCTTGAGAGGTCATCGAGACCAGTCACCTGCCCTAATGGCAGGACCAAATACAGTCTAGACCATCCCTGATAGACATTTATCTAACCTACTCTTCAATATCTCCAGAAATGGAGATTCCACAACCTCCCTAGGCAGTTTATTCCAGTGGTTAACCACCCTGACAGTTAGGAACTTTTTCCTAATGTCCAACCTAAACCTCCCTTGCTGCAGTTTAAGCCCATTGCTTCTTGTTCTATCCTTAGAGGCGAAGGTGAACAAGTTTTCTCCCTCTTCCTTATGACACCCTTTTAGATACCTGAAAACTGCTATCATGTCCCATCTCAGTCTTCTCTTTTCCAAACTAAACAAACCCAATTCTTTCAGTCATCCTTCATAGGACATGGTCTCAAGACCTTTAATCATTCTTGTTGCTCTTCTCTGGACCCTCTCCAGTTTCTCCACATCTTTCTTGAAATGCGGTGCCCAGAACTGGACACAATACTCCATTTGAGGCCTAACCAGTGCAGAGTAGAGTGGAAGAATGACTTCTCGTGTCTTGCTCACAACACACCTGTTAATGCATCCCAGAATCATGTTTGCTTTTGATGCTGTTGGGCTATTATCCTTCACCTTTGATATTTAGCAAATAAAGCATGAAGCCATCAGCACTCAGGAAACCCTAGCTAGTTCAGAACACTGCAGCACATCTCCTCAGCAACATGGGTTACCATAAATATCTCCAACCTGTCATTTCCTCCCTACACTGGCTTCTCATAGAATATCAAGTCAAGCTCAGGAGCTCGGTCCTCCTCATCATCATTGCTTGATGGCCTGTGGCCAGGATATCCAAAAGATTGCCTAAACCTCCAGCATATGGACCATGACCAGAAATTCTGCTCCACATGTACAATGGGTACCTTTGTACCACAAGGGTAAAGCTCATCTGTGCAGGAAACTGGGCTTTCTTGGAGGCTGGACCAAGACTGTGGAACAAACTCTCAGAAGAAGTAAGAAACATCATAAACCATACCACCTTCCACTCTAAGTACAAGGTGCATTTCTTTGACCTTCCCTTCACCAATATAAACCCACAGCATGTACTTTTTTTTTTAAAGTACCAAAACGAAACATTAGACTGAACTCGCAATTCTATCCCTGGGTAAGGATGAGGAAGAGCAAACCACACATAGCAGATGTTAGTCACATTGCTGAATGCACTACTGGAAAGTGTTCAGATACTACAGCCATGAGGGGATTATGAGACTGTATAGAGCAGAACCTTTTTTGTGGGGAAGGAGGGGGAGAGAGAGAGAAAAAAACGAGCTAAAATTCCAATTCTGCTTTGGGATCATTTAGTGTAGATTTGTTCTCTCATACAGAACTTCACTGAATTTAGTGGAAATCTGCACAGGCCCACAGGATCCTCATGTAGGATCAGAACTGAATTATCCATTCAGGGAAAACAGGAATGCTGCCCATTCTGAAAGTGCTGTCAAACTTACAAAATAAATGAACAGAAAAAATCCAGTGCTTGTTATTCTAACTTTCCATTGATAATAATCTTAGGTGTTACTTGTAACTATACCAAGTACAATATTTTCAGACAGAAATGTGATATTCAAGGGGTCCCTCTGGTTCTAAATGTAATATTCATAAGATATTCATTATATTAAAAAAACAGAGCTGATTCTTTCAGTCTGTCACCTTACTGTATTATCAATATGTCAGCCAACAGATCTATGACCCTGAGATTTCGTTCCAAAGGTACGTCTATGATTCCCCCCCCAAGAGAGAACAATAAATGACACCTAGATTATGATTTCCATTATTCAATAGACAATGGAGTTATATGCACCTTCACAATATAATTCATACATGGTGGTACCCACAAATCAATGTGAGAATGCAAGTACATTGCAACACATCTGTAATAGCCAAGAGGAGAAAAATGAAAGTAAAATGTTGCTGTAGAGCTAATAAGAAGTGTCTGAGCAAGTCATTACTGTTCAGTTCTCTCACAATGTGTCCTTACAATGTACTACTAGACTTTGACATGGGAAACTAACAGAGAAAGAATTTTAGTTAAACATTCTTACAGGCCTAATGAAGTGAGAGACACAGACAAGGACAGAGACATGGATCTCTTGGCTAATTTTCTAGCCTGCAGCTACTGTAGTGCAGCTGCTAGGGCAGGGTCAAAGAGACAGAAATAGATATGATAAATATGGGCTGACTTTGGTAGCCAGAAGACATTGGCACTACACTAGTCAGTCTGGGCACAACAGCAGCAGCTTTAAATGTGAACTCTTTAACATTCTTAAGGCCCCCTGGAAATGCAGTAAAAATGTCTATTGTTTAGTTCAACCTCTAGCAGATCATTCATTTTAAATTAAATTTAGCCCCAAATAAGCATGCAGTAGGCACTATGCTGCCTGTCCAGTTGCCCAAGTAAACACATTAAAATACGTACTGATAAAACCTATCTACAGTCATTAGCTGTTTGCAAACACTGGTGCAGCATTATATAAGCTTTTATTAATGTTCTCTCTGCTTTGTTCACACACACAAATCAATCCATTTTAACTCAACAATAAATTATGGGCCAAATTCTAGTGCTAATTTCCACCAGCCAAGGATTTGGCCCTATGGCTTCAATATCAAATAAATCTCAACAAAAGGGATCTACCCTATTCATAGACTAGAAAACACTGATGTTCTACAGCCATATCTCATTGTACTGTGATCCCATCACATCAGAGTGCACAGTCTAAACTGGGCTAGATAAATAAGGAACAAATATTCCTCTAATTTCTACCAGCGAAACCCAACTGAAACAAATGTTATTGCACTGGTGTAACAAAGAAGTTGGCCCTTAGAGCTTAGTTAAATGTGTGCAATTTCCACTGACTATAGTGATAGGGCAAAACTGAGCTCTTATATGAGAGATATCCAAGGAATACTTAGGGACTACTGTGTTGTTAATGATTAAACACTAGAGCTGGTTGGGAATTTTCTGTAAAAATGATTTTTTGATGGGCAATGTAGTTTCTGTAAAATTAATTTTTCCTGGAAAAATTTTGATGTTACCAAAACTTCCAGTTGGGAAAAATCAAAAGACAATATTTTGTTTTGGATTGGTTTGACTGGAATTTAAATATTTCTGTTTGTTGAACTGAAGTAACTGTTTCATTTTGGGTCAGGTCCAAATTAAACTGCATCTGCCTATGGTGCCATGTGTCTCATGGCAGTTGTAGATCAGGTGGGTCATGTCCCCAACCTCCAGGGGACTGACTGTGACCAGACATGCCATGATGCATCATGGTCCCCCCTCTTACCAATCTATGTGATGGATCATGAGAGATATAGTCCAGCCCTGGACAGAGCCTTGCTGGTACAGGAGAATGGACTAAGAAGCACCTGAATTATCCATTCAGGGAAAACTGTCCCAGTGATATAGAGCCCCATTGGTGCCAGCTGGTAAAGGGTTCACTGTTCTGTAACAGCAACTCCTACCAGGCCTGACAAACTCATACACCTACCACACACCTTTCATGATATTAATCCATAAATTATGTCACGTGAGGCATCGAATGAAAGCTTATTTCATACTGATCCTCATAATTGTTGTGAGATGTACATACAAATGATATTGAAGGAGTTGTGCATATGTACTGAAAATGTTTTAAAGTCTGTGTGCAAGGCAGAGGCGAAAAACATATTTCTACCGGACAAAGGGTGTGCTTGAGGCTGTGGAAGGTTAAAAAGATAGACAACATAAAGAAAAATCTTATTTAGCATTCATTATTACAAAGGGTCTATTAATTCCATGAGTGTGTAACTTACCCCTTGCTCTAGATTTGTGCTCCAAATCTCAGGTTTCATTGAAAGATATCATATTTGTAACACTTATATTTACAAAGATAACCTAAAAAGCATGAATAGAGTGTAGCCAATACAATGATGCCTACCTGAGTCTGCAGATTGATTGAAACAATAGTTCTGAATGGGTCCCAGGGATACTGTGATTCTTTGACCGCCGAATTTGGCATTTTCCCCAAATACCATGGAATACAGCATTTCTGCCATAGGGGTCCATGATGTTACTGCAGCCAGCCAACCACCCAAGAAGTTCTTTTTCTCCCTGACCTATGAGGAGCTGCCTGCAGCTGCCTCTTGCTCTCCAGTTTCTACTCTTTCCCCTTCCCCCACCCGAGGAGAATTAATTGGATTATAGTGCATGCTCTCTGCGCTGTTCCATGGCATGAGGGGATCAGGGAGCAAACACTGAGTCCAGTTTGCAGCCAGGGAGCACACTGAGCCAGCTGAACTACCTAGAGAAGAGCACAGAGCTAGAAAGAAGCATAGGGAGCCAGGAAGATGATGCACAGGCTACAATTCCTCCAACAGGTCTCTCTTCCAAGCCTTCTGCCTGAGCACTCTAGAGACACATCAGCTAGGCCTGGATTCACAAAGGGATTTAAGCATTGAAATACCTAACTTTTAGACACCTAGAAAATCACAGAAACAGCACTCCAATCCACAAAGCCTCAGTTAAGTGCCCAGGCTCCCGAGACAATGCAAGTGGAGATATAGGTGCCTAAGGGTATGTCTACTCTACGAAATTAGGTCGATTTTATAGAAGTCAATTTTTAGACATTGATTTTATACAGTCAATTGCGTATGCCCCCACTAAGCGCATTAAGCCGGCGGAGTGCGTCCTCACTACTGCGACTAGCATCGACTTACAGAGAGGTGCACTGTGGGTAGCTATCCCACAGTTCCGCAGTCTCTGCTGCCCATTGGAATTCTGGGCTAAGCTCCCAATACCTGATGGGGCAAAAACATTGTCGCTGGTGGTTTTGGGTACATATCGTCAGTCGCCCCTCCCTCCGTGAATGCAATGGCAGACAATAGTTTCACGCCTTTTTCCTGGTTACCCATGCAGACGCCATACCGCTCACTGTCACCGCTGCTGTTGTGAGCATTGTAAACACCTTGCACATTATTCTGGAGTATATGCAGAACCAGGCTAAGAGACACCAGCACGAGGAGGATTTTGATGAGGACATGGACACAGACATTCCTGAAAGCACAGGATGTGGCAGTTGGGACATCATGGCGGCAGTGGGGCTGGTTGATACAGTGGAACGCTGATTCTGGGCCAGGCAAACAAGTACAGACTGGTGGGACCGCATAGTGTTGCAGGTATGGGATGATTCACAGTGGCTGTGAAACTTTTGCATGCGTAAGGCCACTTTCCTGGAACTCTGTGAATTGCTTTACCCCACCCTGAAGCGCAGGAATACCAAGATGAGAGCTGCCCTGACAGTTGAGAAGCGAGTGGTGATAGCCCTGTGGAAGCTTGCAATGCCTGACTGCTACCGGTCAGTCGGGAATCAATTTGGAGTGGGAAAGTCTACTGTGTCTACTGCTGTGATCCAAGTAGCCAGTGCAATCATTGACGTTCTGTTATCAAGGGTAGTGACTGGGAAATGTGCAGGTCATTCTGGATGGCTTTGCTGCAATGAGATTCCCTAACTGTGGTGGGGCAATAGATGGAACGCATATCCCCATCTTGGCACTGGACCACCTTGCCAACCAGTACATGAACAAGGGGTACTTCTCAATGGTGCTGCAAGGGTGGATCACAAGTGATGTTTCGCCAACATCAACATGGTATGGTCGGGAAAGGTGCATGACGTTCGCATATTTAGGAACTCTGGGCTGTTCAAGCAGCTGCAAGAAGGGACTTACTTCCCAGACAGTTGGGGATGTTGAAATGCCAATAGTTATCCTTGGTGACCCAGCCTACCCCTTGCTCCCATGACTCATAAAGCCATACACAGGCAGCCTGGACAGTAGTAAGGAGCAGTTCAACTATAGGCTGAGCAAGTGCAGAATGATGGTAGAATGTGCCTTTGGACATTTAAAAGCTCGCTGGTGCTGCTTGCTGACTAGGTCAGACCTCAGTGCAACCAGCATTCCCATTGTTATTATGGAGCACACAGCAAGCATCAATATCTGTGAGAGTAAGGGGGAGACTTTTATGGTGGGGTGGGAGGTTGAGGTAAATTGCCTGGTGTCCGATTTTGAGCAGCCAGACAACAGGGCGATTAGAAGAGCACAGTAAGGCACGCTGAGTATCAGAGAGGCTTTGAAAACCAGTTTCATGATTGGCTAAGCTTTGGTGTGACAGTTGTGTGTGTTTCTCCTTGATGCAAACCCGCACCCTTTGTTGATTTTAATTCCCTGTAAGCCAACCACCCTCCCCACTTCGAAATAAAGTAACTATTGTTTTGAAACCATGCATTTTTTTTTATTAATAAAAAAAATGAGATAATGGACAAGGTAACCCGGGTGGGGTGGGGGAAGAGGGAAGGACAAGGCCACATTGTTTATTGTAGCCACACTAAAAGTCAAACTGTTGAATGACAGCCTTCTGTTGCTTGAGCCATCCTCTGGAATGGAGTGACTGGGTGCCTGGAGCCTCCTCCCCCTTCCCCATGTTCTTCGGCGTCTGGGTGAGGCGGCTATGGAACTTGGGGAGGAAGGCATGCAGTTATACAGTGGATGCAGCGGGGGTCTCTGCTCTTGTTGGCTTTCCTGCAGCTCCAACAGATGCTTCATCATGTCCATTTGCTTCCCCATTAGCCTCAGCATCGTGTCCTGCCTCCGCTCTTCGCGCTCACTCAATTCTTTCCTGGCCTCTACCACTGAATGCCTCCATGCATTAAGCTGTGCCCTATCAGTGCGGTAGGACTGCATGAGCTCGGAAAACATGTCATCGTGAGTGCATATTTTTCGCCTTCTAATCTGTGATAACCTCAGGTACTGGCCGCAAATGCATCCCAATTCTTCAGGGCAAATCAAACTTTAAACACTATTGCTTTTAAACCCTGTACTGTAGTTACAAATGTGCACTCTCCAGAGGTGTCTTCTCCGGCTTCAGGATTGGGGATCCCGCCTTGGGAGGGTATTGGCTCCAGGGTGATGAAAAGGTCCTGGCTGCCAGGGAGAACAAATTCACCACTTGCCTGCTGCGCATTCTCCTCCTCTTCCTCATCCACAAAATCCTCCTCCCTGTTGCGTGAGACGCCCCCCTTGCAGATGTCCACAGACAGTGGTGGGATAGTGGTAGGGTCTCCCCCTTGAATGCCATACAGCTGATCATAGAAGCAGCATGTATGGGGCGCTGACCTGGAGCGACCGTTTGCCTCCTTTGGTAGGCTTGCCTGAGCTCCTTAACTTTCACGCGGCACTGCTGTGTGTCCCTGTTGTAGCCTCTGTCCAACATGTCCTGTGAGATTTTGACAAATCTATTTTCATTTCTTCTTTTTGATCGGAGTTCGGCCTGCCCAGATGCTTCTCCCCATACAGCAATCAGATCCAGTGTCTCCCTTTCGGTCCATGCTGGAGTTTGTTTCCAATTCTGGGGGGACTGCATGGTCACCTGTGCTGCTGAGCTCACCACACTTGCCAAACAAGAGATGAAATTCAAAAGTTCCCGGGGCTTTTCCTGTGTACCTGGCTAGTGCATCGGAGTTCAAAGTGCTGTCCATAGTGATCACAAAGGAGCACTCTGGGATAGCTCCAGGAGGCCAATACCGTCGATTTGTGTCCGCACTACTCCAAATTTGACCCAGCAAGGTCGATTTTAGCACTACTCCCCTCGTCGGGGAGGAGTACAGAAGTCGATTTTAAGAGCCCTTTAGGTTGACGGAATGGGGTTGGTTGTGTGGACAGTCATTTTAAAATCGACCTAACACGGCTAAATTCAACCTAACCCCGTAGTGTAGACCAGGCCTAAGAATTCAATCCACAATAAGGCAGCATGCTAGGTGAGGTGCTGCCTAAGCTAGCCAATGGAAGAGGCCGACAAGAGGAATGTGTGCTAAAGCCCTTTCTCTCTCACAGACACAGGCACTTAGATCTAGGCTGCAGGGAAGCGCCTATTGTTCCTTGCAATCCACAGCTAGGACTAACCATCCTGGACCCAGATGGTTAAGTCATTTCTTGTGAGACTGAGTTAAATGCCTGTATCACTCCACACAAAATAGCCACAGAAAGAAGTCACCTTTAATCCAGTGGTAAGAGCATTTACTTCAGATGTGAGATCCCCAGATTCAATTCCTCCCTTGGCTTGGGGCAGAGAAAGAGGAGGTGGGCAGAAGGATTTGAACAGCAGTCTCCTACATCTCTCAGGTAGGTGCTCTAACCACTGAGCTATGGGATATTCTTAGATGGCAGGGTCCTCATTTTCTCCTGTTGAAGCTGTTCCATTTTGGATAAACATATAGAGTCATTGGGCCAGAGGTGGGAGACTCAGGGTTCAGTCCCTCCTCCCCTGCCCCCTGCTCTAATGATTCTTTAATTATTGATCCACACTGAAACAGCTTTAACAGGAAAGACTGAGGGAGCCCCACATGTGAATAACCCATACCTTAGTGACCAGAGAACTCTCTGAAAGGAGTGAGTTTTATTCTATTCCTTTTGAATCCTTAAGACACCCAACTACTAAAGGCCTTGACTTTTTAAAATGGGATCTTCATATGCTTTGTTTCTTCATCAGAAGGAATTTCTGAAATGCTTCAGTTAGATGAAGCATATTATTGCATGACAAATAGAATTAACTGGAGAAAATTGTCATCTTTTACACAGACAAAAACAATGGGTATGTATTTTAAAAACTCCCAAAACTTCCAAGAAATCCCAGAATAGGAATGGAGGATTCTGCCTACTATCTCCAGCTACCCCTTAAGAAATTGACTAATCCTAAACCTATTTATACTTTCAATAGATGTAAATCACTGTCCACTTTATAGAATTGGGAACTACCTAGAAGTGAATCCACAGTCAATGTTTATGTTAAAGTATTTGTATATTACATGTACAATAATTGTGTTAAAATGAACATGATTAAAGTTGCAAAGACAAGCATTCAACATTTAGAAAATGGCAGCATTACAGATGCCCGTGTAACCTCATTTTGGCTCCCTTTTGTGTATGCATGATGATGATAAAGTCTTCATTTAATTACATAGTCAGATATTATTTTTCCCCAGGACACCTACCCCACCCCATGTTCTGGAGATGAATCAGGGTTGTGTAGCAAAGGAGACTCTTTGTAGGACAATCTCTCTCCCCAGGCTCCTTGTCAAGTCTGAGTGCCCCTACCCTGACTCCTTGTCTGAGTCTCTTTACCCAGCTAGTCCTTAGGACATCCCTGCAATCTTAACATCCAGAAGCAGTTGCAGATCAATCAAGATTGCTAAACTGTGGTCACGAGCAGAGGTGAAAGTAAGCCAGTACTCGCCGATGTGCTGTACAAAGTCCCAGGCCCTTTAAATTGCCACCAGAGCCCCACTGCTGGAGCCCTGAGGTAGGGCTGCGGGGCTCTGGGGGCTATTTAAAAAGTCCGGGGTCCCGCTGCTTCTACCGCCCTGGCTCTTTAAATAGCCGCCAGAGCCCCACCGCCACCACTCCAAGGCTCCGCTGGTATTTAAAGGGCTGGGACAGTAGAAGCAGGGGAGCCCCGGCCCCCTTTAAATAGCCCCCGGAGCCACAGGCTGCTGCTACCGTGATGGGAGAGGAGGAGGGGGAGGGCACTCACCTTACAGGGTGGGCTGGGGCTGGGGCTGGCTCTGGCTCTGACCCCCTCAGCCCCAGCCCTTCCACCCTAGGCCCCGCCCCTTCCAGGGGCCAAAGCTGGCCCCAGCATACCAGTAAATCACTGGACTTACTTTCACCCCTGGTCACGAGTAACAAAAGATAAGCAAATCCATTCATTCAAGGGGCAACTATCACATGTTCTGCTTCCCTCATTTCCCCTGACATATCAACATTAGCTCTGTCTTATCCCATCTGAGTTTTATTTCCAATATATTAATGAAATGGTCTCCTTCCATTGGTCAATTTGAATAGTAGAAAGAAAATTAACTTTTTAACAACTGTATGTAAAGGTTATTGAGTTGAAAGTGCTCCCTAGTTCATATTGGTCTATACATACAAGGAACATTTTGTGCATTCAGAAAAAAAAAATGTTTAAAGAAAAATTTCTAGCCCAAAAGAAGGAAAATTTTTCAATAAATATCAGACTTATTAATGGATTTGTATACAATGCAAGAATAAATTACTCTCTAGACACAAAATGAATAATGTTTTAATATTTATTCTCATGACAATACATTTGAGTCTACATCAATTTTGGTCCTGTGTAGGTAGAAATAATAGTAATGCTATTCTATTATCACTCAACTAGGATCAATACCCCGACTGAATTTATAAACTGTTTAAAATGAATACAGAAGTGATATTTAAAATGTGGATTAATTTCCCCATAGACCCTAAAGTTATGTTCTGTTAAGTAAAGCTATCTAAAGCAACATTTTAAAAAATGGATATATGAGTTATTCAGTGAGGTTAGGATATCACATCATTCCATCCACAGCAACTGTTTAGAACAAGGATTTTTTATATGAAAGACTGCAGACTGAACTAATTCAGGGAAGTCATATGGCCTCTGTTATGCTGGTTAGACTAAATGATCTAGATGAAGGGACAATATGATCTATCTTCTGGCCTTAAAATTTATGAATCAGTCAGTTCTTCAGAGCTGACGCATTGTCAAGTGTATACAGTAATAAAACCTTTATGATATGTTTATTCAAAATAAGCAGCTATTTAAAACTAATAACATGGAAAGTATGAGAGGATATTCAATGATTACCAATGGCCAGAAGTTTGATTTTATGTCTCATCTGAGAGATGGCACTGAAGATTGGAAATAGCATTCTTGCTCTAACACACATACACTATGGACCAAAATTACCACTTTCCTGGGATTTCCTTTTATTGACTTAAATAACAAATATAAATTTCAACCTGAGCTTGTTTTCTAAGTTTGTTCTCTTCATGACTACTTTGTCCTTCCTTCTAATTTCCCTGTGCCTCAAAGAAGCGCAAGCCCGGCTTTGGAGATGACAAAAACAAAATATCGGGACACATGGGGCAGGTGGATACCATGTGGTGGATAAATGGCGTCCCGACAGTACATCCGTCAGGACGCAGGACAAACAGCTGAATATCGGGACAGTCCTGATTTTATCGGGACCTCTGGTCACCCTATCTGGCTGCCAAGTTGGTCAGCGAAGTAGCTCTCCATTTTAGTGCAGGTTCCTAGAACCTGTGATCCTGCTACAATACAGTGACCCTTCATATTACATTGATTCAATACTGGCTAGGAGAGGAGAATGCTAGCCACTTAAACATCAACTTCAGTTCCTGTAGCACACTGGTATTTCTTAGAAATTTTTCATTCAAGTAATTCTTGTCAAATCTCACTCTCCTAAGATCATACATCCGGGTTATACGCAGGGCCGACGAGAGAGGAGGGGAAACCGGTACAAATTACCGGGACCCGGCGGTCCGGAAGGGAGCTGAGCTTCCCCCGCTTCTCGTCGGCCCTGTTTAGCTGATCCGCCCGAATCCGCTCTTGGCTGCCATGGTTATATGGTATGGATAATGGTGTTTGTGTGTGTGTGTGTGTGTGTGTGTGTGTGTGTGTGTGTGTATATATATATATTAGTTGTGATAGGTTGGATCATAGAAACCCCCTGGGAGCTGCCACCCGATGTGCCAAGACTACTTCTGCTCCTGTTTTCCCTGCCAGCTCAGGACTCCAGCACTCCGTCCTGCTGAGGCAGACACTCCCATCTGCTCCAACAAAGACTCAGGGTCTGAATCACTTGCCCCAAAGCTGCAGGTTTACCTGAAAACAGCTCACAGAAGTGTGCTTGTCTTTACCACTCAGATGCCCAACTCCCAATGGGGTCTAAACCCAAATAAATCGGTTTTACCCTGTATAAAGCTTATGCAGGGTAAACTCAAATTGTTCGCCCTCTATAACACTGATAGAGAGATATGCACAGTTGTTTGCTCCCCCAGGTATTAATACATACTCTGAGTTAATTAATAAGTAAAAAGTGATTTTATTAAATACAGAAAGTAGGATTTAAGTGGTTCCAAGTAATAACAGACAGAACAAAGTAAGTCACCAAGCAAAATAAAATAAAATGCGCAAATCTATGTCTAATCAAACTGAATACAGATAAGATCCTCACCAGTTCCAGAATGCTGCCTTTTACAGACTAGTCTCCTTTTAGTCTGGGTCCAGCAATCACTAACACTCCTTTGTTCCAGTTTCTTACAAGTATCCTGAGGGGTGGAGACAGTGGCGTAGCCAGGATCTAAGAGCTGGGGGAGCAAACATAAAAAAGTGCCCCCTCTTGGCTCCTCCTCTGGCTGCTTCGTGCCCTCCCCCTTGGCTGGCTCCTCCCGCTGTGCCACCCCACCCATTGGCTGCTGGCCACCATGCTGTGCCCCCCCTTGCTCCTCCGGCCATGGCTGCCGGCCGCGCTGTGGGCCGCCTTACTGCACCCCCGACCTCGCTCTGCCTCCTCCGGCCGCGCCCGCCGCACCAGCCCATTGGCTGTGGGCCGCGCTACGGGCTGCCCTGCTGCGCCCCCCCTCACTCCTCTGGCAGCGGCGACTGGCCGCGCTGTGTGGGCCACCCTGCTGTGCCCCCCCTTGCTCCTCCAGCCATGGCTGCACGCCGCCCTGCTACGCCCCCCTCGCTCCTCTGGCCACGGCTGCTGGCCACGCTGCAGGCTGCCTTGCTGTGCCCCCCCTCGCTCCTCCGGCCGTGGCTGCCGGCCATGCTGTGCGGGCCGCTATGCTGCACCCCCCCCCCGCCTCCACCAGCCGCGCCCGCCGCTACCCCTTTGGCTGCCGGCCGTGCTGCAGGCCACCTTGCTGTGCCCCCCCTTGCTCCTCCGGTCGTGCTGCCCCCTCTCCATGGCTCCTCCGGCCATGCTGCCCCCCCCTTGCCTGCAGGAGGTCAGCTCCGGCCGGCAGGCGTGCTGCTTTTTGAAAACATGCTGAGGGGAAGCGGCTGCTTCCCCTGCATCCCACTAGCTATACTACTGGGTGGAGAGGCTCCCTCTTTAGCCAGCTGAAGACAAAATAGAGGGGTCTCCCATGGGTTTAAATAGACTTTCTCTTGTGGGTGGAGACCCCCCCTCCTCACTCCTATGCAAAGTCCAGCTCCAAGATGGAGTTCTGGAGTCACCTGGGCAAGGCACATGTCCATGCATGACTCGCAGTCTTTACAGGCAGAAGCCATTGTACACATGGTATCTTGTATGTCTCCAGGAAGACTTCTTATGTGGATTGGAGCATTCCAAGGTGCATTGTTCCCCAAGTGCTTCCTGATCGGGTACTTAACCTTGTGAATTCCTTCCTAAAGAAGCTGACCAAATGCCTCACAAAGCTTACTTAGAAATCAAGCAAGTATACAGCCAATATTCTTAACCTCAAGTACAAAATGATATATGTGTAGAAATAGGATGAATAGATATAGTAGACCATACAGAGATATGTTACATGGCACAAGCAGCAGAAAACGTATTCCAGTTAAGTCTTATGGGAGGTACCGTCACAATAGTATAGCGGTGGGACTTCAGGCGTTTGAATTGATCAGGCTATCAAAGGGGATTTGAATGTTTATAGTTGTGGAGGCAGGAGAGAAATAGTGCAGAGAGGCATATGTGTTTACAACAGAGGTCAGTGCTTTGTTATTTAAAACCCATAAGTGACCCAGGAGAGTTAGCACTACTTTTGGCTATAGTGAGACCTACAGTATTAACTCTTCAAATGCTTTCCAATATAGGCTTCTTCTTCAGATGTGCATTTCCTCAATCATTTGGCCATTGCAGGATCAGGCCCAGGGACTTTAGAGGAGTGGTTCTCAAACTTTTGTATTGGTGACCCCTTTCATACAGTAATCCTCTGGGTGCGACCCTCCTTATAAATTAAAAACATTTTTTTTTATTTAGGACTATTAAAAATGCTGGAAGTGAAGCAGGGTTTGGAGTAGAGGCTGACATCTCACAACCCCCCACATATTAACCTTGCAACCCCCTGCCTGAGGAGTCACGACCCCCAGTTTGAGAACCCCTGCTTTAGAAGATGTTAGTTGTCTAGCTTGCTCTGCATTTTCCAGAACTTGTTTTTAACACTGATGTTAATTTAGAACAGACTTCACAATTTAGAGGAATAAATTCACCAAGTATCATAATTAATAGACAAAACATGTGCTTTGAGATAAACTGGCAGTAGTACCCGGCCAGTCTTACCAATTGATGTACTTGTTTCTTTGAGGATAGAGGGGGGCACAGCTCGAGGGCCTGGACTTTGCTAATCAAAGGTCGGACCATGTCCTTTCCCAGCATGTACCCAAGGTAGATGGTCTCATCCTTCCCGAGATGACATTTAGCAGGGTTTGCCATCAGGCTGGCCCCTTAGGAATGGTAGCACTGTGGTCACATGTTTCAAATGGTTCTGCCAGACACGACTATAGATCACCAGGTCATCTAGGTATGCAGCTGGAGAATTTGGTCCATTAGCCACTGAAATGTGGCCAGGGCCCCATCCAAACTGAAGGGCATGGTCTGGAACTGGAAAAGCCCAAAAGGAGTGGAGAAAGCTGTCTTTTTCCTGGACTCAGGTGTGAGAGGGGATCTGCCAATATCCCTTTGTTAAGTCTAGAGTGGTGATGTACTCCGCCTTTCCTATCTGGTCAAGCAGCTCATCAATATGTGGCATCAGGTAGGCACTGAACTTTGATACTACATTCATCTTGAAGAAGTCGATGCAAAAGCAGGAGCTGTTAGCCCAAGACAGCTAAGACTAGGTTTTATTTCACAGAAGATGGGCTATCTACAGTATTCTATCCTCCCGCCCCCATCTATCAATGGTGTTTTAGTGTAGTTATGACACCAGTTTGAGTGTACTTAGGACACCAAAACCAATGGTGTTTATTGGGATACACAACAACAAACTAGGGCTCTTAAGGTAACACAAAGAATAACTGCTTGGTTGTTAACCCAGATGGTATAATGGTGTGGAACCGCCAATGGGGCTGAACCCCAGAGCCCAAACCCTTACACAGTGGGGTTTTACAAGAACAACAGAGAAGGACTATACCATGTCTTGCAGACACTGGATAGAAGAACAGGAACACAGATGGGAACCAAGACTTCAAGGAATGATCAGGAACACAACAGGAATTGGAGTTCAGGAACCTCTGCGACAGGTAAGTAGGTCTTCAGCGGGATGTTTTTTGCCTTCTACTCTTGACCTTGACGTCCTGCATACTGAATTTAGACACTACACTGTGTGATGGTTAACAGGTGAGTGAGGGTATGTCCAAAGGAACCTTATTAGGTGTTACTGGTCCACCTTAGGTCTTATTCCCTTGGCGTGTATGGAGTGTAACGACACTGCTTCAGGGTACCGGGTCGCATTGTCCACTGCAAGAATGAACCGGTATCCAGCAACACTTTTCTCCAGAAGCCCAACTATGTTGACTCCAATTCACTCAAAGGGTACACTTACAAGCGGGAGGGGAATCAATGGGGCTCTCTCATCTGACTGAGGTGTGGTGAGCTGGGACTCTGGGCATGAGGCACAGAAATATGCCATGTCTCTGTAAGCCCTTGGCCAAAAGAACTGGGCCAAAATCCAGGCTAGCATGTTTTCCCTTCCAATGTGCCCAGCAGCAGGTATGGCATAGGTGAGTTTCATAACCTCTTTCCAGTAGGGGCAGGGCACCAAGAGCTGATGTCAAACCTCTTTGGTCAGCTGGTCTTTCTCTATGTGGTACAGACAGTCACCCTGAATCTCAAAGCGTGGGAACCATCCCATTTGATGGGGTTCAACAGTCTCCCCATTCACTGCTGCCACTTGGGTGTATGTTCGACTCAGTGTGTCCTCAGCCCGTTGCTCCTCCACAAAGTCAGAAGGGCGAGTCAGGATTTCCAATTCAGGTAATGGAGGAGGAGGGCTCCCTTTCTGGCTGGGAGAGGGCCTGGTTTCGCTCGTTTGGCACTGAGGACTGAGATGTCCCTTCACCAAGGTCAGCCACCTCCCCCACACCCACAATGGTTGCAGCTTCAGGCCGGCCTGTGGTGTCCTGAACTGGGGTGCAAGTAAACGGTTCTGGGCCTCTGGATTAGGGACCCTGGTGCCTCTTGGTCCGTGAGGCCTCCGGTGCTCTGGTAATTGGGGAGCCTGTCTACACTCCCCAAGGGCCTGGGGTCCATGGATGGTTCTGTCCTTTAAGGACATGGGGCTCTTGGTCCCTGCCAACCCCTTGGGGGTGAGGTGTCATCCCAGGGAACTTGGCAGCTAGGTAATTCTCAATAGGCTGGATGGTGTCTGTCATGGTTTCAGGATGATGCCGCTACCCACTCTCTTTCCCCAGAGGGAAGGATCTGGACAAACTGCTCTAGTAGGATCAGCTCAGTGACCTGTGCCCCCACCTTTGCTTCTGGTCTGAGCCATTTCCAGCATGAGTCCCACAGTTACTGGGTGGCCAGGCAGTGTCAGGCCCCAGCAGGTACTGCTCCCCCCTGGAAGCATTGTCAGAATGTCTCCTCCAAGATATCTAGGGCATTGAGAATGCTGCCTTGATCTCGGCATATTCCTGGGTGGTAGTGGAGTTTAAGGCATGATATGTGGTCTGTACTACCCCAGTTAAGTATGGGGCCAGCACTGCAGCCCATTGGTTTTAGGGCCACTGAGCTATCATGGCCACCCACTCAAAAGTCTCTAAGAAACCCTCCAGATCATCATCAGGCCCCATCTTGGCAAACCTGATGGGGTGGGGGTAGGCAGCTCTGCTTGAGCAGCAGGTCGCAATATGGAGGCCACCTGCTGGACCAGCTGCTGCTGCTGGCTGCCAATTCACAAATTAACTGCTGCTGCTGCATGGCCATCTGCTGCAGGAGTTGCTGCTGTTGCTGTTGATGGTGGGTGTTTTGTTCGGCCATCCATTTCAGCAGCTGTTCCATCTCCCTTCTAGGGTTTGTCCTCTTGTTTTTGTTTAATTAAATTCCCTACAGCAGGGATTAGGGTGATGCCCACATTCTCCACCACTTGTGATAAAGCCTTCAGTAGCCAGGCGGCCTAGTGGCTGGATCATTGGTGGGGAGAGGGGGCTGTAAAGGGACTTGACCCCTGCCTCTCCACCAGGTTCTGGCCCAGGGTCCTGTGTCATTCAAACCTCTAAACAGGGGAGATGGATCTTTCTCCCAGCCAGGTGGTGGGTCAGGAGCTGTTTTTCTGGGCTGCTTCCTATGAAAGTCCTTTTAGTTTGGGGTGGGGCCCCACTGGGCCAGTTACCCCACAGTCCGGGTGTACCCACAGGCTCCCCTTTGCAGGGGAAGATTTACTTGCCTCCAGTGGTTGCATTGGCTGGCAGGTTGCCAATCCATACTTTCAGGCAGGCAGACAGATAGGTCCTGTTTCCTCACCAGTCGGCCCCTAACTGAGCCAGGCTCCCTTCTTTTCTCCCCCCTCAAGGCCTGGTATTGGCTGCAGGTATAATGGGGTGGGGCTAGCTGAACCCACAGGTTTTTTTTAACCCCTGCTGTGCCAGGCAGTAGTTTTTCTACTCCTTCACAACATGTTAACTTTAAGGGCACATTTCTGTCTGAATTATTGCACCAGCTATTCTTCTAAGTAACACATAAGGTTACAGGGAAAAAAAATCTCCATTATTTCAGTTTATTTACTTTGTGAATTTAATAGCACTTGCAAATATAGATGGTTTTACTGTTTTCCCTATAAAAATAGTGCAGTGTCTTTTGTGTAGACTTATTTTTGACTATGAAGAAGCAAAGTAACATACGTTTGACTACATAACTACCAAACAGCAGACTGGATTAAAGTTGGTTGAACTGAAGGCTGATTTTGTTGTTCCGAGTGTGTATGTATGTAGCCATTTGCCTCCAAAGTATCTCCCTTCAGCTCCTTCAGCTCTTAGTGTTATCAGTCAGATGAACAGAAAAAAGACTAGCAGTGTTCAGAAAAAGCTAAAAGAGGGCTCTTCAGTTTAGCTGACAAAAGTATCAAGATCTAATGGCTGGAAGCTGAAGCTGAACAGGTTAAGATTAGAAATAAGGTTCAACGTTTTAACAGGGAGGGTAATTAACCATTGAACAACTCACCAAGGGCTGTAGTGGATTCTGCATCACTGAAAAAGAAAAACTTCCAATCTTGACATTAGACAAAAAGACATGTTGTAGATCAAAAAGAAATTAGTTCAGGGAAGTCTTAAGTCCTGAGATATACAGGAAATCAGAGTAGATGATCACAGTGCTCCCTTCTGGCCTTATACTCTAAGAAAACTACACAGCTCAGACTGATATATTCTTTATTATTTATAGTGACCAAGGTTCTTAGGTTATTGGAGTTGCAAAGAATCCATACCTTTAGAAGTCTCTCAACAATCCATGGCTGGGCCAGCCCTGCATCAAGAAGTCTCTATGAGAAAGGACCTTAATAGTTTCTCAGTATCATGCTGGCACTCACTCCTATGGAAGTTCAATCCTCCATGAAGCACATTAATGGTCCTAAAAGCTACATCAGGTGGTCCCTTTGATTGGACAAATGTATTTTTGGCCTATGTGGATGCTGTATCTGACAGAATGTGAATTAAGGCCTTTCAGGTTTCTCAAACCTCTGAAGACCAAGACCATCAAGCTATCTCCAGCCCTAGGTAACACATTGACTCTGAGAATGTCTATTTATATCCTTTGGAGGACTGGGAGCTCCCTTTTAGTACTCCATTGACTTAAGTAAATCACAGCAGCACTCCAGCAATTTAGGGACCAGTGATACGGTATGTTGGAAGCACTTTGTTTGCCTAACCACACTCCAGACATATTTATAATAGTCCCAAGAAGTCCCCCTGATTCCTTCGGCAGCACTTAGCTGTGCAGTAGCAACAATGCTTCATTGTTAGAAAGGAATCCTTCTGTGGAAGCAAAGGTGGGAGGTGACCCAGAGGAGAGAAGGCTGACGGGGATGAGGGAGTGTTTACAGATTCTTTACAATTATCTCTCTATGTAAGAACCAAGTACAAAGAGAATGGATGGCTCAGGGAGATCACAGAGGTTGTGAATCTGTATTTGATTTATTTTCTTTCTTTTTCAAAACACACTACTGAAGACAATTGAGTTAAGCAGAACATATCTACATAGCATTATGCATCTATTTCCTGGAAATAATATTTCTGAACAATTTTAGTGATGGGAAAATTGTAAAAAAAAAGCCACATCTACTATGACAGAGAAATGCATAAGCTAAAAATGAGAACAACAACTGTTCCTCTGTGTACTGCCTCAATAACAAAACCAAGTTCAATGTTTAGGCAATAATGAAGGGACAAAACTTGGCCCAAGAACACAACCTAAGGGGTTGAGAACTTAGAAGTCCATAAAGGTAAAAGCGAATGGAACCCTTTCGTCCCCAGATACAAAGTGAGCAGGCCCAGCTCTAACTTTTTTGCCACCCCAAGCAACAAAAAAAAGCGCCACCCCGCCGTAACACCCCCCACCGAGCGCCGCCAAACAGCCCCCGCACCCTGCCGTGCTGCCGAACACCCCTGCCCCCCGCTGTGCGCTGCGCCGCCGAAACCCCCGCCAAGCGCCGCTCCGCCAAACAGCCCCCGCCCCCCCACCGCACTGCTGAACACCCCCGCCCCCTGTGGAGCGCCGCGCCGCTGAAAGCCCGCTGAGCGCTGCGCCACCGAACACCTCCGCCCCCCGCAGAGTGCGGCACTGCTGAAGCCCCCTGCGCGAGAACTGTCAAACACCCCTGTCCCCCGTGGAGCACTGCGCTGCCAAACACCCCCCACTGAGTGCCGCGCTGCCAAACCCCTCCCTGCAGAGCGCTGCGCCGCCAGAACCCCCCCCCCCCGCTGAGTGCCACGCTGCCCCCCGCCACCCCAAGATTGGCCGCCCCTTGCCAGGTGCCGCCCCAAGCACGTGCTTGGTTGCCTGGTGCCTGGAGCTGGCCCTGAAAGTGAGACACTCAGCAGCCACTTCTGATACCTCACTGTCTCACTGCTACAGTGAACCTTGTAGCTGCTGCTCACCCATGGGAGTGGAAGGTGGAACTGGGCAACCTGGTTAGCTGGTGAATCCCAAAGGATATCCATTGCCCTTGCTCTTCCCACATCCTGTCCCCAGAGCACATCTCTTAATGGAGGTTCAGGGAACCCCACAGAATTGTGTTCCACAGAAAACAAAGGGATGCATTCCTCCATCAAGGGATTTCTACATCATCTCCTCTCCCCCTTCACAGAAGAAATGATTTTGCACTGTTGCATTCTGCATTTTCTGTGCCCATGCTGGTGGCATCCAGATTTGCTGTGAAGTGAATATTTTACAAGTAATTCAGATTCTGGTGAACTCCGATTGCTGAAATACCTGAATGTGCACAATGACTGACTGAAAAACCACGGGCAGTGCGTGGATTGAGGAGACTAGTATTATTTATGCAGCACAGTGTATGTACACAACACTAAACAATAGATGAAGTGTGACAAATATCCAAAATATCCCTGTTGTCAAAACTATACAGTCTGTAGTCACAAACACAAACAAAATAGAGGGAGAGCATTCTAGCAAGAATGCTTCACAGAATACAGAATGATTCTAAAATTCGCTATGCTTTCATACCAGAGAAATCACTTACCTGTACAAGTTAAAACTGACCACTTGAGTTCAGGTAGAAGAGCAGTGGCACTTGAATTGTGATGCTTAAAAATATAAATACAACATTTTTAGAGGGTAAATCCTGAATATGGAATAGGAACAACCAGCTAGATTGGTCTCAACTGTTTTAGGCCCAATTCAGCAAGATATACATAAGCACATGCCTAACCTCACACACATGAATAGTTCTACTGAAGTCATTGAGATTACTTTTTTGTTTGTGTAACCCTTCTGCCAGGTGGAGCCGGCAGCAATCAGGGCTGGGTTCAATATCTAGGGGTTCCTTTTCAACAATATAACACAGAACCAGCGCAAGCCCCATCCAGTAACCTGGGAAAATTACACACCACCCCTGGGCACCTCTGAGAGGCAATACTTCCCCACTCACAAGGGTGACACTGACGGACCCCGGTCGTCAGCAGGCGGGATTGAACCTGGGACCTCTAGAGCTTAGTGCATGAGTCTCTATTGCATGAGCTAAAAGCCACAGGCTATAAGTGAAGTCTGTAGAGCAAACTCATTAATCTCTCTCTCTAAGTGGTCTGAGTGCCAATAGATGGGACAGAACAACACACCCAGAAGGTTTGTGGGTTACACAAGCACAGAGTCTGAGTGTAGAAAAGAAATGTTTAATGAAAGAAGGGAAGTCACCTGACATTAACCAGGGAAAATGCCACAAGCAGGATTCATAAGCATGAAACTGTGAGCAGGACACTCACCCCAAAGTGTGTGGGGCAGTGTCTTTTTCATCAGTTTCTTGAGACCAACACCAAAGTTCCTGTAGTGTACCTGCCCCCTTAACACCCCACTCACAGTTGTCCCTGGTCAGTGCAGACCCAGAGTTCAGAGGTGCATCTGCGTTTATTCTCCTCCCGCCATGAGTGTGCGGGGGTTGAAGGGGTAAAAGCCACCATGCTCTCTCAGCTGTCCGGGCTCTTGCCGGCCACTCCCACCATTGGCTGCCTGCTTGCTGCTCCTGCCAGCTGCCTGATCACCACTCTCGCCAGCTGCAACTACCAGACACCTGCTCACCTACCTCTCTGCTGTGACATCTGCAGGTCAATCTCTTCATGATTTTTAGCTCTTAGCAGGCTGGTCAGAAACTCAGTCCCAGTATAAGTGATTTCAGCTCCGATTGAGCATTTAAAGTAAGAAAGAGGCTCCTAATGAAACCTATTTAGCCCTTTCTTTAAACAGTGGGGAGGAACAAGTTAAACCATATCAGGGGGGACAGTCCACATCTCCTGGCTGAGACACCTGTTCCCTCATTTGGGACACATTAAGCACAGTCCTGATTCCCTGTATTCATACAATAATGCCAACAACATTGGTAACTGCATTTCACTACCCCTGCATTCAGTACTAAAGTGATTTGTAACCCAATTCCAGCCAAAGTTGATTATTTTGAGCAACGCCATTCTATCTGCTGGATATGTTCATGTAAATACAGTTTGCTCCTGAAGTCTCTCCCACTCCCAGCTAGCTGTCAGGGGAGAATTCATTCAGTTCATGTAGACCCTGCTTACATCTATGATTAGGCACATGCTTAAGCAACTTGCTAAATCAGGTCCTTAATTTGGTTTTTGAATTATACTTTGAAGGGTTGATCCTCTGCTCATTGAAGTATGGTAATGCTCCCATTAATTTCAATGGTGCAGGATCAGGCTGAGAGTGGTTAGGAAAGCCTCTTTGTGAAGTATGAGAATTTAATAAAATGCTCAGCGGCAAGGCTTGTTCTCTCTCTCTCTCTCTCTCATATACACCCCTTCTCCTTTTCCTTCCCTAAAAAAGAAAAACTGAATCCAAGCTCTGAAGTGTTTTAAATATAATTTTTCTATCTTATGCCTTGAGGTATGAATGATATTGTGTTAGCTGGATATGTACTTAGACTAGACACTTGTGCCATTTAGCACTCTACTATTAGGGGTCTATCTCTGCATTTGCTCAGGTTTTTGTTTGTTCACTCAAGTGAAAAGTTTTTACAAATACCAATGAGATAATAGATAATAAACTCCATGGGACTGTGTCACACTGCCACACTTTTTGTACTTCTGTAAAGCCTTTTACTTGGTATTGCACAATATTTGAATTAAAAAAACCCTACAATGATATAAAATTAAGATGGCACACATTAAAAGGATTAAAACTGGCTAATTGAGAGATCTAAAGATGTAATTGTAAATGGGGAATCATCATCAAGTCTATGTGTTTCCAGTGGGGTTCTGCAGGGATCAATTCATGGCCCACTGCTATTTAATATTTTTATGAATGACCTGGAAGAAAACATAAAATCATCACCGACACAAAAATTAAGGTAGCGGTAAATAAGCAGGAAGCAGTTCTGCAGAAAAGGACATAGGGGTTACAATGGACGAGAAGCTGGATATGAGTCAACAGTGTGCTCTTGTTGCCAAGAAGTCTAATGGCATTTCGGGCTGTATAAGTAGGGGTTTGGCGGGGTGGACACCTGCTCCTGCCCTGAGGGGTTTGGAACAGCCCTGGAAGAAGGCTGTTCCAGGGAGAAGCAGCTACTGGGCTGATTGGGGAAACAGCTGCAGCTGGGCCATGCCCCAGCTGGCACTATAAAGGCTGGGGAGCCAGACACTCAGACAGAGTCTCTCTCCCTGCACTTAGAGAGTGAGAGAAAAAAGGGTCTGGCTGCAGGAAGCTAAGACAGTACCTGAGGAGGGGAGCTCCAACTTGGATAGCCCCAGGCTGTGGCCTAGTAGGAAGCCAAGGGGTACTGGGGGTTGCAGAGGGAAGCCCATGGGTAGGAAGGCAGCAGATCCAAACCCAACCTTGCCTGTGATGAGTGGCTGATACTGCAGTCTGCCCCTGGGTGTGGGGCTGGATGGTGACTAGCAGTAGCCTTATTCTGAGGTGAGGTGGGGTTAGTGGGTGGGGGTTCCCCTGGGAGGGGAGACCCAGTGAGTGTGGGTACTGCCAGGCGGCAGCACCCAGAGCAAGGGGTCCTGGGAGGGACATAGGGGGCCAGTGCAGATGACAAGGTGGATCACTGGCCTGCAGAGGGCACTCCAGAGGCTGGTGAGCTAATTCCCTGGATGACCAGCAGGAGGTGCCACAGGGGTGAGTCTGACCTCTTACAAGGAACATTGCCAGCAGATCGAGGGACATGATCATTCCCCTCTATTTGACGTTGATGAGGCCTCATCTGGAGTACTGTGTCCAGTTTTGGGCCCCACACTACAAGAAGGATGTGGAAAAATTGGAAAGAGTCCAGCAGAGGGCAACAAAAATGATTAGGGGGCTGGAACATATGACTTATGAGAAGAGGCTGATGGACCTGGGCTTATTTAGTCTGCAGAAGAGAAGAATAAGGGGGGATTTGATAGCTGCTTTCAACTACCTGAAAGAGGGTTCCAAAGAGGATGGATCTAGACTGTTCTCAATGGTACCTGATGACAGAACAAGGAGTAATGGTCTCAAGTTGCAGTTGGGGAGGTTTAGGTTGGATATTTTCACGAGGAGGGTGGTGAAGCCCTGGGTTACCTAGGGATGTGGTGGAATTCCCTTCCTTAGGGGTTTTTAAGGTCAGGCTTGACAAAGCCCTGGCTGGGATGATTTAGTTGGGGTTAGTCCTGCTTTCAGCAGGGGGTTGGACTAGATGACCTCCTGAGTTCCCTTCCAACCCTGATATTCTATGAATGAAGGGGACAATTCACTGATTCAAAGAGAACTGGATCACTTGGTAATCTGGGTACAAGCAAACAATGTTTTTAATACAGCTAAATGTAAGTGTATACATCTAGGAACAAAGAATACTTGCAGGAGGGGGACTCTACCCTGAGAAGCAATGACTCTGAAAAAGATTTGGGGGTGCTGATGCATCATCACCTGAACATGAGATCCCAGTGTGGCACAGGGGCCAGAAGAGCTAATGTGATCCTGGGATGCATAAATGGGAGAATCTTGAGTAGGAGTAGAGAGGTTATTTTACCTTTGTATTAGGTACTGATGGGACCCATGGTTGAATACTGTGCCCAGTTCTGGGGCCCACAATTCAAGAAGAATGTTGATAAATTGGTGAGGGTTCAGAGAAGAGCCACAAGAATGATTAAAGAAATAGAAAACATGCCTTATAGTGATAGACTCAAGGAGCTCAGTCTAGTTAGGTTAACAAACAAGGTCAAGGGGTGACTTGATTACAGTTCATAAGTATCTATTTTATAATGGGTACTTCAGTCTAGCAGAGACATTTACATCAACTCGGGAAGCATTCTCACACCATTAGTCCATTCATCCAAATGTTTCTCTACCCATCAGCATCATTTCATTTATCCAGATTTCTGTCTTCAGCCAGTTCATTTGCATTTGCTTCCCCACCACTGTTAGTCACCAGAAGAGCATAGAGACCTCATCATCCAGGTTTGATGAAAATGAGGTTTAGGTCCAAGTGCTACCTGCATGTCACTATTACTGAGTCAAATCTACCCCTACTGTAAATCCACTGAAGTTACCAGGCTGGGCTTAGCCCATTAACTGTGTCTGTCTGAAAATTCAGTCAGCATAGAGTGAATTCTCTTTGAAAGGGATTCTTCACAGCCAGAAGGGCTAGAAAATTAAATCTTCTTGTTAAATGAAAGAATAAATTCTGGCAAAATTGACATGGCCTGTAGATAAATTACTTCATCATCATGTGCAATACTGTCTGTCTGCCTCCTGTTCATACTAGCATTTATAATTATTCTATGTGCTGCTGTATGTATGCTTATTTTATTTAAAATCATCCCTAGTGTAACTCCATTGACTAACTGAGGTATAGCAAAGATGACTTTAATGTCTTGCATTGTACAGGGTCTTTGTCTTGTTTAACACATGAATCTGTTTCAAAATCTGTTCTTATATTTCAAATTAGTTAACAGTTAATAATTTTAACCTGCAAACTGTCATTTGTATTACATCCTTATGAGAATCTAAATGGTATTACTTCCTTTGACTAATCCTCTCACAATGTGGAGAACAGAAAGAAATGTGACAGATTTGAGATTTCTGATACACAAGCCTTCTACAGTCTACCTGGGTGGGATTATAAACCATTCCTCATTACAAATATTTCTAGCATTACAACCAATAAGCAAATAATTTGATTTTTCTCTCTAAGTGGCATCAAAGTGTCAGCAATTATTTTTACACATATACCACACTATAGTACTTGAAATTGCACAGTATTTTCCTTAATCTTGATAGGAGATAACTGTAGTATCTAGATATGTAGACTTTCACAGTAGTGAGTATAATGGTATTTTGTTATGTATTGTAAATGGAATTTCCCCCTCTTAAACCAGCCAAACTCCTGGTTTGTCTGACTCCCAAATAACTTGTTTCATGCCAAGTTGCATCAGCTGTTCTTTATTATGTTACATGAAAATGGCATAACACTACATGATTGAGTTGATCCAAAGTAACATTGTGATAAAACAGATGTAAAATGATGAGATTTTTCAGAGAGAGGTGGTTAAAGATGTCAGGTATTCTGAGGTCTGAATAAAGGAAACAGAAATCCTTATTTCAAGGGATTATTTTCTACAGACTTTTTACATTTATTGAATCTTTCCCCAATATTTGGAATTTCTCAGACTTCAACTAAATTATTCAACCTATCTCCAAATCTTTTTTTTTTAAATAAGATAGAAGTTGCTCTAGACTAATATATTGGTCTTAGCTATAATACATACAGTATATGCCAATAATGTAGAACCATCTAATCAGTCTTGATTTCTGAAAGATTCAGTGCTACCCTTTTAGCACCTAGGACTTTACAAGAGCTGCAACTGTTTGGTCCTTCTGCCTGGTAAACATGTAAGAATGCCTCCAGGACCAGCATAGCATCAAGAAGAGAAGCTAATTAGTCTCATTATCCAGGAATTTGTGATTGCACTGTCAAATGAGCATTATTTTGACTGGCTCTCAATGCATTATGCTTCTGCTTTGGCAGTCAGCCAATCTTGTACATGGTTCCTACTGAGATTACAATAGACTTCTGATATAATTCAATCTGCAGATCCTGGAGAATGGCTAATTGAAGCATAGCTAATAAGCATTTTTTAAAAAATGCTTTTAGTGTATTTCTCAAATTTTCAGAAAGAAGTTGCACATGCTGCAGTATCTAACCCCTGTTGACTTTTTATTAATTTTGCACAGCAGACAATTTCAAAACAATTTTAATTTGTTTTAGTGATAGTATGTTACATTCTGACAGACCCTCCAAAATCAGCTGTAGAAACATGAATGCTGAAGTACAATGACCTACTACTATGGATTTAAAATCTCTCTCTCAAGAGAGGAGTTTTCAGTGCAAACCTTAACTTCCAGCCAAATGATTAAAACACTGTCTTTAAACTAAATAAAAGTAAACACAATAATTCTACTTTAGGAAAAGATCAGTTCTGTTGCCATTCATCCTGTGCTTGGATAACCTCACTGTGGTCTAATTTCTTCAGACACACAAGCAGTGTCCATTCAGTTAGGCTGACTCAAATTTGGGGAGATACTGTCTATTTCTGAATAGAAATGGCTTATTAGGCCTGGTGTTAAACAAAAAGTTACCAACAGGAAAAACAAGAAATTTTAAAACATTGAAATAGACACAATTTTATGCATTTTGGCTTGACTTGATTTCACAATGAGAGCTACCAAAATATCTATCCAACTTCTTATGAGATATTGCATGCCCTCAATACCCTATCATAATCTCATAAAAATTATGCAGTACCATGGAAGACCAGATCAATGTTGTATTATTTGTAGAGGGATCATACACACCATTTTATGATCCCAATACAATTGTCCCAAATGCAGCTCTTTGATTTTTATATAAATGAATGTTATTCTATGACTCCTGTGAATTGGCAAAAATCTCATGATTGCTCATGCTGTGGTATTTCTTGAACACCAGGCATTCAAAAATACCATGGAAATCCAGTCATCTTGTATTTTGCACAATGACACAGCTCCAATTTCATTATCAGCGTACTCTTGCTCGGGAAGCTGAAGGGGGAAGAGAGTTGAGAGTCATTAGTAAGGGGGGGAGAGGAGAAGTAATCTTAGGTGGAGTAATATCTAATTTAGACAAATACAGAGGGAAGGGGAGAAAAGTGTAAAAGATAATGGGGAAACCTATAAAGAATAGAGAGAAGCTGTATACATAACTATTAGAGGCAATATTAATATTTCAGATTGTATATTATCTGATCAAAATCTTGTCATTTGGCATCAAGGAGAAACTGCTCTAATTTCATTGGTTAATCTTCTAGCAATGGATAAAATGAAGCTTTCCATGCTAATTCTTTTCAGTCTTTCACCAGCCTTTGATACGGTCAGCAATGAGTTTGTTGATTCAGCTCCACATACTGGCAAGGTTAGATCTGATTCCTTGAATGGTTCCATTCTTTCCTGTCAGAGATAAAGTATGGTGTTGGGGAATTGCTCATCACACAAAGACACAGGGTTTCTGAAGGGCTCCATCCTGCTTCCTTCCTGCTCAATATGTAAGTCTATTGTGGCAATAATGAGATTGTTTGGATAGCAGGGATATCAGTATGTTTGATATACACTTCCACATATCTTTTTCCTTAGACACAAATGATGCAGTACCTTGGCATTTCCAGGGACTGGTCAAGATAAGGACCTGAATGAGTGATGGGTAGATGAGGTTTAATCTGTTCAAAATGGAAGTGATGGTGGCTGGCTAGAAAAGTCATCTTGATACTATAGCAGAGATAGTACATAGTTACATTATTCAGGCTATTTGTCCACACTTCATTCAGAAAATTTGAAGTTTTGAAGTATTTTGCATCCTGATTTGCTTGTGGATTTCCCTATGTTGTTTTGAGGCTAACAGTATCTTTTCCCATCCCATTTAAGAAAACTTGAGAAAGTAAATTTTTTCAGATGTTGACATTTAACCATCCCTTTGATTCCCCAGACTGGATTACTGCAATGTGGCTACTCTGATGACCACTTGAAAGCAGCCAGTGGTACAGAATTCAACAGTCCAATGGTATAGTATGTTTGGCCTAAGGGGAACACATTACATAGACAGTGTCTCCTTATTCACTTACATTCTGATATTGATATTCAGATAGAAAGCCCTTATTTAGGTACTTGTTCCATAACACAATGCCTTTGTCCCCATCTACCATCAAGGTAGTTGATGTTAGCTGCTGCGTTCTCAACAATAATCTCTAGACTTAAATCTGCCAGGTGCGTCAGGCAGAGTGTTCTCAGTGAAAAGCCCTATAGCCTTATATATAGTTATGGGTTACTTACCAAGTTACCCACCCCAAGGTGAGGGTTTACCCAGTCTTTAATCCATGAGAGTTCAGCCCTAAATCTGACTACAATAGAGAGGTTATCAATAAGAACATAAGAATGGCCGTACTGGGTCAGACCAAAGGTCCATCCAGCCCAGTATCCTGTCTACAGACAGTGGCCAATGCCAGGTGCCCTAAAGGGAGTGAACCTAACAGGTAATGATCAAGTGATCACTCTCTCTCCTGCCATCCATCACCACTCTCTGACAGAGGCTAGGGACACCATTCTTTACCCATCCTGGCTAATACCCATTAATGGACTTAATCTCCATGAATTTATCTAGTTCTCTTTTAAACCCTTTTATAGCCCTAGCCTTCACAACCTCATCAGGCAAGGAGTTCCACAAGTTGAATCCACGCTGTGTGAAGAACAACTTCCTTTAGAATGAAATGCAGTGCACAACAAGGACAACACAGTGTTCTCATTGTAATAACTACTTTTATTAGCCAACCAAAGAATACACACGTTGCAATCTGGTAGAGGAGAGAGGGGCCAATACAAAACACAGTATGTGTATTACTCACACCATGCCTTGCAGAAAAACCTGTTGTGTTAGTCATCCTCATCTTCACCACCACTGCAACCAGAAGTCATCAGCCTGGCATTTCCCCAGCCATGCAGGCCAGGATACAGCTTTTATCATGTGTTATGTGAACCCATACATATTTATGAAGTCTTCACCCCTTTTCCCTTATTTGAACTTCCACACCACACTACTTTTGGTTGCGCCATTTTTCATAAAGTAACTCATTAGTTCCACCTTATACTCAACATTTAGGTTAACTTATGACCATTGTAAGAGGTGGTTACCTTAAGGAAGTCTAACACTTCACCCTGGATACTAACAATCATCTCATGGTGTCTATTGATCTCTCAGACATTATTAACCAAACTCAGCAGTTATTTTCAAAACATCAGCATGTCAAACAGACACAAGCTCAGCAGGTTTATTATTCGCTTACTTTATAATATCGCTAACTTATTCGAAGGCCCAATTTAGCTAAACTAGATATCTTATAGGCCTAAGCCTGCATGTTTCTTGCATTTCGGCTTTAAACCTTAAGCTATTAATACCTGATAGGTATAAAATCTTATTAATCTATTAGTTACAAGATCTTCCTCTATTGGGCCAACAGAGCCCAGAGGTGCAATTGGAAAGCCTGTTTTCTCAGGCTTGGTTGGTGGGGAAGAATAACTTATCTTTAAAAATGGCTGTGGCTATTGGTTGTGCTAGTTGCCTATGATAGTGGTAAGTTTGAGGAATATCCTATTTACATGAAATTGGCAATATATTAAATATTTGACTGTATTTTTAATTTTGTAAAAGCACCCAGAGTTGTACGAAATGTGTGGATGCCTTTCGTTTGATAAGTCAAAGCATAATGGTCTAACTAGAATTCATTCCTAAGGTTCCTAAATGTATTTTCTCTGTTGGTGTGCCCTGAGCCCACGCCCTGAATTGCAGTGCTACTGAAGCATAGTTTTGATCTCAAAATATTTCTGGGATTTAAAAATAGGATTATTAGGTAATTGGATAACTGGTAGAGCAGGTATAAGTGACTTGCGGGTAAGAGAAATTTTTAATTGAATTATATTATCAATGGAGCAGCATGACATATTTTGACAAATAACCATATCCTCTGTTTTGGAGAGTCATACGGCCCAGAAAGTGATTAAACAAATCATTTTCTGAATCAAGCAAGTTGATCTGCTGCTGGGAGGTGCAAGCCAATAGGAGAGAATGTGAGGAAGGCATTCTTAAGTATAACAAGGAATAAAAGTAAATTACATTTGCCTATTATTTTGACCTCAGTAGTTGAAAGAAACTCTCATATTGTAGCAAGGAAACTAGATTTCCCCCCCCCCCCCCCCCAAGATCTGACAGATTAAAAGTGACACTAAGCGGTTTGTCCACACCTATTAATACAAATCAGACAGGTTGTTGACCCCATAGTTAAACTATATAATAGTATTGGATTCAGTAAAGGATAACTTTCCCTATTTTACCATTTTCAGAATATTGCAAAGAAGTTGCTCTATTCCCATTTTTAAACTGTACTATATTCAACTAGGAAGACCAATCATGCCCAATTACTAGTTTGTTTCACTCACATAAACCACTTGATTTAAAAAAAAAAAGGCAATATGTTGAAGAGATCTATTAGGTGTGAAAAGAGTACTGAAAATCCTCTTATCTGACTATGGTAATTTAGTTGACCAGTAAATCCTTGTGACCTTGCTGCTTTTTTTTTTTTTGTTCATTTATCCTCAGCTCTTAGTTGCTCACTTATGTGGAAATTCTCTAATTGTGTTTTAGAGTTTATGTTCAGTGTATTGAGATACTTTGAATGGTATATAAAGACAAACATTAAAACAATAAGAAATACATTACTATATAGAATGTTATAGTATTCTGAATGGAACTGGAGGAATAAGGTTGTGTTTCAGAAGAGACCCAGTTTGAGGTACTATGGCAGATTTAAAGTTTCCACACTTCCAAGGTTTCACAAGACTGTTATATTGAAATGTGCTGGACATCATAGGCACCTGAAAACTTCTCCCAATAAGTTAAAAAAAAAAAAATCAATGAAAGAGTAGTTACTGGCTAAGTAATCATCTCCAGAAGAGTACTATCCCCTGAGGGGAACTCCATCTACTGGTTCAAACTAGGTACAAGAAGCCCAAGAACTGGCTGGGAAACTTGATTTTTTGATCCAAAAACTATATCAAAGATAACAAAACCCCCTTGGAAGGGTTTTAAGGACTGAAAACCTATTAGGGTCTTGATGTGGAAGAAAGGTGACATCTAGTAACCTAGCATGTGTGTAGATAGTTTGTTTTATATTTTCTTTGTAATGCTTTGTTCTCAGTGCTCTATGAAAGCTGGCTGATCATTGGTAATCCTGTCTTTGCCCCTGAGGGAGAGCAGGGTATCAGATGCTGTACCAAAGTCAGACCTGCAATGATAAACACAGTGAATTGCAAGGGGTCTACAAGCTTAACTTCCAAGTCTAGAGGGAAAGGGATGGTTGGAAGCCTGAGACTTGAAGAGGTACCATGAAGGGGCCACAGAGAGGACAGGGATACAGTTAACACTGGAACTGTGACAGGAACCAGTGTATGGGGAGATTTTGGTAAAGTGCCTGAAACCACTACGGCTGCTTTTTTTTTTTTTTTTTTAAAGCAAAGCCTAGTCAGCAGGCTTAGCTTATCCAAGGCGGGAGGGGAGGGGGTTTTGGGTGCCACAGAAAGGGCAGCTTGTCCCCACATTCTTCCTGATAAGAATTGTGTTGAAGTTAATACATGCATTTTAGAAGAGCAGGATGTGCCCCAGGAATGTCTATTGGGGCCTCAAGGCTGCAAACTCTGGAAAAACCCACACCTGGTTAATCAATAAGCAGAAGGAACCTCTTGCTTGACCATTGAAACTGCTTAATTAACAAGTTCTCTTTAAGGGACATGTCATTCTATTACTAATATATAAATAAGGCTGAAAAGTTTGAGGTAGTTGGACTCGTTTGGACTCTCCCTCTGGATACATCTTGCGGTCCCTACAGTCAGATGGAAGATTTGGTCACCGGCAGCCTGCTGCTGTGTCACTCAAGAGCCACACTCAACTCTGGTAATTATCAAGGGTTGGGGGTGTTTTACTAACCTATTGCAGAGCTGTGTAAGTGCTTGAGACTAAAGTTTAGCTTTAAGTGAAAGCACTCTTGTGTTGTCCTGTTTGTATCAGCCATCTATCGGACGGCCATGTCTCCCCTGATTTATTTCCTGACACCACCTCGCACAGAATAAAAGTTACTAAGAGCTTTGGGTTGAAAGAACCCTGGGTAACACCAGGAGGCTTATTAATGCAAACTCGGTCCAAGCAACATTGACCACTCAGCATACTTAATAAAGATTGCTGGCCTACCACATCAATTATTGCTAATGAATCAGGTAGGTTTGATCAAAAATTTCACATTTTTCAGTGCTGAGTGCCTATATATAACGGTGATTACATTTTGCACATATAAAATCCATTTGTTCCAGTGTGGTTTGCACATGAAAACACCAGCATGCCCATCTGTCAACTGAGCATTCAGGTATGTTCGTGTACCTACAGCAGTGGAGCCTGGTCTGAGGTCCCAGAGACGGGGAGGAAACAGCCCTAAGAAGAGGAGTGGTTTGAGCACAGGCTTGGAAGTCAGGAGTCCTAAACTCTAATCCTAGTTCTAGTTAGCTCACTCTGTGCTTAGGTAGATCACTTAGTCTTACAGAAAAAAGTAAAGCAGGGGTTGAGATAAGAACTTCCCTGCCTCCCAGTGGTCTTGAAAGGATTAATTAATTGTTTGTGAAGTGCTTCAAAGATGAAAAGAAATATTTATTAAAAACAAGCATTAGTATGGATTAGTTCAGTCTGATCAAGCTTTATTTATTCTACTGATTTCCTAGTCAAGCTAACTAAAGGATAAAAATTCTGTTTGACAGCAATTTCTAAAGTATGTGCATGCTCCACCCTCATCTTGGTACTTAGAATACTGATTTGGGATGTGCAAGATCCTGGTTCAAATCCCTCCTCTGTCAGATTTTTCTGTTTCAAAACAAGCAACGTAGAGACTTGAACTTGGGCCTTCTACATCCCAGGCTGGTACTATGACCATCCAGCCTCCCTTTAGCTAACCCACAAGCCATCCCACAGTAAGTTTCTTACTCACATTTTCATTATATATTTCAGCCTTGATGAAACAGTCTATTTCATTAAATTTCTTTTTGGAGAAGATGTTCTAAACAGCTCTATTTCCCTGATGTCTGTCTGTTACTTAGGAGTGGGCTCTTTGGCTAACTAGCAGACTGGGTCACCCTATTCATAAGAGAGGGAGTACTATCAGCATTACAATGTGTTTTACTTACATTATACATTCCTCATTTTTATCAGGTCAGAACTGCACACATTTCTATTGAGCTTTCATAGACTTTTACTGAAGCAGTGCATAAGAATTAGCTCTTCTTCAAAAATTGTCAAAGATTTAGCCACAAGCATTGTTTTCTTGAACATCATGTATCTCACTTAACATTTACCTTGAACCAGGCCAGGATGCCATTGTCCTAGGCACTGTACAAACATACAATAAGTGACAACTTGTATGTACAGCAAAAGAAATATTTCTCATGTATTGTACAGATGGGAGTCTCCACTCCATGTTTATGGAGCCCTTGCTCACCTCCACATCTGCCTATAGATTTGAGCTTATACAAGGTGAGAGCCTATCATATGACATATATAGTGACCTTTGATGGAAAGGTCAGCATTCAAATCTGGATTCCGCACTCTCTCCCCTGTTTTCAGTAGCTTCTTGTGAATGAGCTTACCAAAATTTCCAGATTCTAACTCAATAGGCACCTGGAAATTAACTCTCTCCATCCATCACTCATTCACCCAGTCATGTAAAATTATTTGCATGGAGGAGTTTTGCAAGCACAATAAGTGCATGTTTATTCTCTTGTGTACCCATTTGCACATACCTTTGAAAACTGGATCAGTATATCATACATTAGCTCATTCCCCTTTCATATTACCAACTCCTGCCAGTGTTATTCAGATGTGATTCCACTGACATTAAAGGAAAAGATTTTTCCCCTCGTACACTGTTGCCATATGTAAATGAGTTTAATAGAGATGTGACAATTCAAAGGGCCTTCATCTTAATCTTTCTTATTATTCCATTATGATTTTGCTCTCTGACCCTTCATAATTTTTCTTTAAGTCTTAAGACTCTCTTTTCCTTGGGGATTACTTTCCTGTACCTTGTTAATTGCTAAGTAGTGTTTTCAATTTTCAAAGTTACTTTCCTGGTATGTCTAAAAGTAATGGTTTGAAATGTATGGCTAGTAAGCATCAACATATAATGCATTTAGCCAGCAGCATGAGTACAGGCATTTTAAAAGAAAAAAGAGTTTAGATTTGACAATAAATATGCTCCTTTAAATTAATGGAGCAATGCTGAACACTAAAATATAGTCCTAGTTCATATAAAAGGATTTACTATTATTATTGACAACTCCTCTCCCCCCTCCCCACACTTTTTTTTTTTTTAAAGACTCAGATACCAAATATCAGGCCTTAAGTATAAACAGAGTCAGGACATGCACCTCTATCAGGTGCTGCCTATAGAGTCACCCAAGAGGGGTGTATCTGCAGTATTGAGCCCAATCTGGGAACTTCACTACACTGGTACAATGCCATCAACCATGGTCACTCTGGCTGGTGCAATGGTCCTCAGTAGTAAGTTTCCCCTTACTGTTTACCATTCCTGTTGTTGCAGACAGGTCATATAAAAGTAAACATTATTGGGGAAAGATTTTTGCAAAAAGTTGGGTCTTGCATCTTGATCTCAGTCTTATTTAGATAGTGCTCAGCCTAATCTCCTTCAGAAAGGAATTTCATAGGTAGGGTAACATGCCTGGAGAATGCTCTGCTCCCTTTGACCTTGAACTTCTCAAATTGCAACCTCCCTATAGAGCTCAGTTCTTTTAATGGGTCATGGAGGACGAGGGTGTCTGAGAAAGCCAGGTCTTTATCCATTTAGAGCCCCATAGATTAGGATCAGGACTTTGTATTCATACTTGAAGAAAAGGGGAATCCAGTGGAGTACTAGAGTGATGTGTCCTATATTAGCCTTTGTTGCTTAGGAAGCATACTGCTGCTTGTTGCAATTTACGTGTGGCACTCACATTCATCTAACTATGAAATGAGTTCCAATAGCCTAATCTGGAGTGGACAAAATAATGGATACTCTGGTTGGGAAATGTTTTTCCCATTCTGCATCAGATAAACCTGAGACATTTCCTATTTTGGGCGGTGTGGGGAATTGACAAGAAAAAACTTCTCATCACCCCCAGCATAGTCACAGGGTAAGGCCAGTCACCTGAGGTGCAAGAGATTCTAGTTCAAGTCTCTGCTTTGTCAGTTGCAGGTTCAAGTCCTTGACCTGCATCACTCCTCTACAGGTGTATGCCCTAACCACTGGGCTATTGTCAGTCACTCTTTCAGGCTGGCCCAGTGACTAGTTATACAAAGTGGAACAGGTCTAAGAGAAAAGATTGAGAGAAACACACCAACCAACAGCCTGGTGGTTAGGGCATTTGCCCAGGATATAGTGCCCCAAGTTCAAAGTGAGTGCTCTAGGCACCAGTCTACCAGCTGTTCTGGAGCAGATGGTTCATTGTCTCAACCACAAATTCCATCATAGATCTGATCAACTTGACTGATAAGATTTGTCAAAATGGATACGTCTCCACAAAAAGTTTCAATTTCAAATCAGCATTTTTCCAATAAAAATCTGTTTATTCAGAAAGCTTCTAAATTGCTATAGTCATGAATCAAAGTGGAAGAAGAAAGGATGCTGTCTCCAGCCCGTCTGGAGATGGTACAAGGTGGGCCTCACTATTGTTGCAATCTTTGTGGCCAAGAGTAAAGAAGATCCCAGTGTAAGCCTGAGGCTGTATACTACCACAGTAGAAAGGAGGAGGTAAAGTCTGGAAACCATAGAGGGGGAAAATACAGGGAGTCCTAAGTCCTGTTCTATTCCTAGTTTGCACAATTCCTTTGTGATCTTGGAAAATTCATTTAAACACTTATGCGTCAGTTTCTCACCTGTAAAAGGAGAGCTTCTCAAGCTAAATTAAGTAACTCTAAAATGCCTGGAGAAGTTTGTATGGAAGGCATTATGTAATTACAACATATCACTGAAATCTTGATGCTTTAATGACACAGAATAGCTAAGTTTGTGTATCCATGATTCAAAACAAGTTATGTTTGATTTGCACTCTGTAAGATAAGTTTTAATTATTTCATATATATTCATTCCTTTCACCAGTCATTTTAGACACAATGAATGCTGATGATTAAGGCATATCAAATCACAAGTGTTCATGATCAGAATTTCCTGGTAGCATTTTTCCATCATTTTGTGTATTTTTAGGTGGACTAGAGCCTTTTAATTTTAATCCAAATAAATTAAAAGAAACTGTTCATAGACAATTATTTTAGTGGAATTAATAAAACCTGGAAGCATAGGATCATTTCTAATTCAGTCAGAGGATTGGAAGATAAGATGCAATATTGATTAATTTTCATTGTGGCAAAAGAAAGTAATCTTCTGTTCTCTTGATAACTCCAAGTGGATAATAGTGAACTTATCTGCATAATGTACCAGGGCATCCACAATTAGGCTTACTGTTTGTATTAGTCTCCCTTGGTTTAAAGTAATTGTCACTTAAAATCAATACACTTAAATTACCAGTCTTTCCTAGGCCACTGAAAGTTCTCCTGATAATATTTAGCAGCCTATTGTTGCTGTATTCTACCCTTACACACTAACTTTGCATGCAGTTTGATAGAAACTGATATAACACAGGGGATATGGGTTGGAGGAGCATTGCTCTGTGAGGAAAATAAGCCATGTTATCTGCATTTCCTTTCATTCAATTTATTCATTTTAGCTACTGTATAGTATGTAGCTCAAATACATTTAGTACCAAAGAGCTATCCTGCCTGTTTCTCTTGTGTTTTCAGAACTGCAGTACAGGTTGTATTAAAATATTGATAAAATAAAGAATCAATACTGGACCTTGATGCTAATAAGGTCAGATTTACAGCCCCAAGAGCCAGTATTGCATATTTCAGACTGGGGAAGTCAGCCACTCCTGACAAATTTACATCGGTATAAAGGTAGCAGCCTCTCCATCACATATATCATAAGATAAAATTTAATTAGGACACTTCTGCAGTTATCCCATTAGTGCTAGTATTGGGAAGTGGAAACAGTCAAAAGAGAAATTAAAAGGGAATTGAAAGCATCTGGGGCAGTCCTTTAAATATTAAGACTGACCCATTAAAAATTAGAATGTCTGAGAATGCCAGTTAAAATTATTACCAGGTCCAGCTAATTTTGTAGACAGCACTTATCTTTCATTGGCAAGACCATGAGCAAGCCCAATATATCCTATTTGCAGTAGTCCACATTAGAGAGCTTTCCATGTCCTTCATTAGGTGGTCTCTTGAAACTGTATTCCCTCAAAGTGGTAGATTTGTTTGCTATTGTACCTTGCATGCATAAGATAAAAGGAAAAAGCTAAAGCTCACTCATTTACAGAGAAGGAATATGGGAGAAGTGTGTGTCTATAGTAAATTCATCCCAGGTTGAACCTGTGCAATTGTTAAATACATAGGTGCTGTACCCATCTAAAGTACACAGCAAAGGCAGCATTTAAAAGAAAATCATTGCTCAAGAGGATTCATTATCCAACCTCTAATTACAAAATTCAGAGGAACAGCAACAGACTGAAATAATCATGAATATGTTTACAACTAAGGAGGTAGGAGACTAGTCATACAGCTGAGGTATGACTGTCAAGTGGCTTTTTCTTCATAGGGGAAAAAGAAGCCAGTTGTCAGAGTTAAGAGTTTTGACTTCATAACAAATGGGGACAGTGAAGCTTATAAAGTAGCAAGAAAGGGATACAGGAGAGAATACATTTATTCCCCATCAGCCATTTACTGTAGGAAAATATGTAAATCTCCCGCAAACCAGATTCTATTGTCAGGTCCATGGATTATATAAACAAACATTTTGAATGACAAGATTAATATAATTTAGGGTGCTGATAATAGATTTTTCTTGGGGGGTTATCACTAATCCCCAACTACAGAGAAGTAATCTTGAAAGTAAAGCTTATTTAGAACACTGGATGTGGATGGGAGTGCCAAGAACATGCCATCCATAAGTACAGAAGCATCATGCGTGAATTTGCCAGCATTCTTCTTCCCTACCTTAATGAAGCAGGGGGGAAAATACTCCAGAAGCAAAGTCTGATCCCACTGAAGGAGGAGGCAAGAATCATTTCTGCAGAGCTCCCACTACATTAGGAAGGAAATGAGGATCAAAGAAAGCAGGAGGAGAGTTTGGAGCAAAGCAGAGTGTATTAACAGGAAACAAAAGTAAGAGACACTGCAACAGGAAGGGATTACAGTATGGTGGAAGGGAAAGTATGACACTATCAGGAAGAGGAAAGATAGCATTGCAGGGAACAGAGCAGGAACCAGAAGTCAGCCCACAGCATAGATCCAGGCACAGATTCTCCAACAAATTCTTTGAATGCATTTTTTTTCCAGAAGGTGGAAAAATCCCTAAGGGAGAGGCTGTTCTAGATTTGATTTTGACAAATAGGGAGGAACTGATTGAGAATTTGAAATGGGAAGACAGCTTGGGTGAAAGTGATCATGAAATACTGAATTCATGATTCTAAGGAACGTTAGGAGGGAAAACAGCACAATAAAGATAATAGATTTCAAGAAGGCAGACTTTAGCAAACTCAAAGAGTTGATAGGTAAGATCCCATAGGAAGCAAATCTAAGGGGGAAAACACTTAGAGTTTTCAATTTTTCAAAGGTCATAAGAGCAAACTATCCCACTGCATAGGAAAGATAGGAAGTTCAGCAAGAGACCACCCTGGCTTAACCAGGAGATCTTCAATGATTTGAAACTCAAAAAAGAGTCCTACAAAAAGTGGAAACTAGGTCAAATTACAAAGAATGAATATAAACAAACGTAACATGTAGGGACAAAATGAAAAGGCCGAGGCACAAAATGAGATTAAACTAGCTAGAGATAAAGAGTAACAAGAAAACATTCTTCAAATACATTAGAAGCAAGAGGAAGACCAAGGGCAGGGTAGACCTGTTACTCAAGGAAGAGAGGGTGAAACAAGAACAAAAAATGTGGAAATGGCAGGAGTGTTAAATGACTTTTTTGTTAGTTTTCTCCAAAAAGTTTAGTAGCGATTGAACATCTGACATAATGAACGCCCATGAAAATGAGATAGGATCTGAGGCTACAATTGGGAAAGAACAAGTTAAATTACTTTGACAACTTAAATGTCTTCAAGTCTCCAGGTCCTGATGAATTGCATCCTAAAATACTCAAGTCACTGACTGAGGAGATGTGAGCCATTAGCGATTTTCTTTGAAAAGAAATGGAAAATGGGAGAGATTCCAGAGGACTGAAAGAAGGCAACTATAGTGCCAATCCATAGAAAGGAGAATAAGGACAACCCAGGGAATTGCAGACCAGTCAGCTTAACTTCAGTACCCAGAAAAGTAACAGAGCAAATAATCAAGCAATCAAGTTACTTATCACCTTATCATCATCTAGGTGTTTGCAACAGTCAATATGGATTTCTCAAGAACAAATTGTGGCGAACCAACCTAATAGCTTTCTTTGACAAGGTAACAAGCCTTGTGGATGAGAAGTGGTAGATGTGGTATATTTTGACTTTATCAGAAGCCTTACTAATGTCTCACATGACCTTCTCATAAACAAACTAGCTCCCAGTGGCTGCGGTTCACCATTCCTGGACAATGGGAGCTGTGGGGAGCGGTGGCCAGCATGTCCATGTGGCCCGCCGCTTCACACAGCTCCCATTGGCCAGGAATGGTGAACTGCAGCCACTGGGAGCTGCGGGGGGCTGTGCCTGTGGACAGTCAACATCAGCAAAATGTCTTGCGGCCCGCAATCAGATTACCCTGATGGGTTGTGTGCAGCCGCAGGCTGCCCACCACTAATTTAGATAATGGCATTGAGTGTACACTTATAAAGTCTGCAGACAATACCAAGCTGGGAGGGGTTGCAAGTGCTTTGGAGGATAGGATTAAAATTCAAAATGATCTGGACAAACTGGAGAAATCGTCTGAAGTAAATAGGATGAAATTTAATAAGGACAAATGCAAAGTATTCCACTTAAGAAGGAATGATAAGTCGCACACATGCAAAATGGGAAATGACTGACTAGTAAGGGATTTGGGCATTAAACTGGATCACACACTAAATGAGAGTCAACATTGCAAAAAAAAAAAAAAAAAAAAAAAAAGAACATTCTGGGACGTATCAGCAGGAGTATTGGAAGCAAGACACAAGTAGTAATTCTTCTGCACTACTCCACGTTGACAGGGCCTCATCTGGAGTATTGTGTCAAGTTCTGGGTGCCACATTTCAGGAAAGATCATAGACTTTAAGGTCAGAAGGGACCATTATGATCATCTAGTCTGACCTCCTGCACAACGCAGGCTACAGAATCTCACCCACCCAGTCCTGTATCAAACCTGTGTCTGAGCCATTGAAGTCCTCAAATCATGGTTTAAACACTTCAAGGTGCAGAGAATCTTCCAGCAAGTGATGTGGACAGATTAGAGAAATTCCAGAGGAGAGTAGCAAAAATGATGAAAGGTCTAGAAAACATGACCTATAAGGGAAGATTGAAAAACATTGGGTTAGTTTAGTCTGGAGAGAGAAGACTGAGGGAGGACATAACAGTTTTCAAGTACATAAAAGATTGTTACAAGGAGGGAGAAAAATTGTTTTTCTTAATCTCTGAGGATAGGACAAGAAGCAATGGGCTTAAATTGCAGCAAGGGAGGTTTAGGTTGGACATTAGGAAAAAAACTTTCTAACTGACAGGGTAGTTAAGCACTGGAACAAATTGCCTAGGGAGGTTGTGGAATCTCCATCATTTGAGGTTTTTAGGAACAGGTTCAAATACCTGTTAGGAATGGTCTAGCTATTACCTAGTCCTGCCTTGAGGGCAGGTGACTGGACTAGATGATCTCTTGAGGTCCCTTCCAGTGCTCTATTTTTATGATTCTATGATCTAAATAGAATAAGGTGCTTAAGTGCATTTTGTCTCTTTCTAGTGCAGGGGTAGGCAACCTATGGCACGTGTGCCAAAGGTGGCACGCGAGCTGATTTTCAGTGGCACTCACACTGCCTGGGTCCTGGCCCCCGGTCCGGGGGGCTCTGCATTTTAATTTAATTTTAAATTAAGCTTCTTAAACATTTTAAAAACCTTATTTACTTTACATACAACAATCGTTTACTTATATATTATAGACTTATAAAGAGACCTTCTAAAAATGTTAAAATTTATTACTGGCACACGAAACTTTAAGTCAGAGTGAATAAATGAAGACTCGGCACACCACTTCTGAAAGGTTGCTGACCCCTGTTCTAGTGGCTAGTTCACATAGTGGGTAGGATCCTCATACCACTACCGGCTAATGCTAGTTATTGCAAGTCATAGAACACCTGACCACTGCACTTGTGCTTTTCATAATGAAGGTCCTTAGGTTCTAACATCCCTGACAACCCATGGTGGTGGAGGGGAGGGGAGGAGGGGGTTGTTGCACAAGGATTAACACAAGTGGAGTTGGTAGTGCCAGCTCTAATTAAGGACTTCCATTATGAGCCCATTTCAGTTGCTTATAACTTTGCCAGACTAGCTGTTCAGGCAGAAATCTTCAGTGCACATGTGATGCTGTCAGAGCAGGTGGCAGCTCATGCCAAGGCTCCTAGGTCAAACTGAGAAATGCATAGCTGGAAACCAGTCTGGTTCATCTGTGTGGATATCATTAAAACCAATGATACAATTTGAAAGAATATGTTTAGTGTCTAGACTTGATGAAATGCTTGTTGAATACTGCATGTATTGATCTCATTTATAACATCTGTAGTCCATGCTACAACATTATATTGAGTGCTTATTCTGTGAACCTTTGTAACTATGTAACTGACAAAACTGGAAAGAAACATTAATTATTGTAAAGTGCTGGTCCTGCACATAAGGCCCATTAAAACCCAATGAGCCATGGTGAAACATTGAAGAACAAAGATTGTGTTGATTTGCCTCCCACAAACCCATGAAGAAGACACAGGCGCCAATACTTGTGCCATCAGTTTGAACTCTGGGGGGAAGGGAATAAAAATCCCTGACCAGAAGGAACTGTATCACTATGCTGCATGGAATTTGGAGAGGGCAATATTTCTAAGCATAAGCAAGGGATCCCCAAGCTGCTTGGCTTGGGTTAGCTGTAAAAGACATAGAAAGCTTGCATATTGCAGCAGCATCTGTTAGTTTTCAAAAGGTAAGTGTTAGTTTGCCATCCTCTTATCTTGTGTCTTCAAACTTCCTTCCAAGCCAGTCATATTTTTTCAGTTTCTGAACCATACTGTACTCTCACATTGAAAGTGTTCCAAGCTTTCAAGAATATGGAAAAAAAAGTCTAAGGTAGCAAACACTGAACCAAATGAAATTGAAATCAACTACTTCAGTAGCATGGAGGCTCAAAGAGATGCATTTATTTTGTGGCATTGAATTTCATCTTCAATAATAGTGATCTATTTCACAAGGCTATTCTATGAAGCCAATTTTTTTTATTGTAAGGCCTGATTCTGCACTAGTGCACTGAGCACTACCAACTCCCTATAATTGTAATGGAAGAGGTGTGTTTCAGGTCCATAGTGAAGGGAGTGGTATTAAAAATGGATTTTATTGGCACACAGCAAATATTTTAGATGCAGGGACAGAATGTTATTGAGAGAATTCTCTTTTTATTTCCAACACAGCATTTTGGAGGTGACACATTTGTGGCTGTTCGTAGGGTTTGCAATATTCAAATCAGTCTCTGAGTAATGGAATAGTCAGAAAATGAGGAGAATGAGAATGCACTTCACATGATTTTGAAAATTACAGATTTTTCATGTATTTGAAATTTTTGGGGTCCCCCTTTATTTTCCCTATCCCTTTTTATCCTTCTTCCATTTTGCTAAAGAAAAGGGAAGGGGGTTGGAAAGAGAAATAAAGAGTGGGGGAGGGAAAGCAAAAACTGAAAACAAAGCAAAAAATTTGGTTAATTTTAAAAAAAAAAAAAAAGCTATTTTCCCCCCACGATTTCCCCCCATTTGAAGACTTTTGACAAGCTCTACTTGTACAGGAAGCGTACTTGTCTTAGGCCAGGTCTAAATTTGGAAGGCTTTGCCAGTGTAGTTATACTACACCAGTAAAGCGGTCTTAGGGCTGGTCTACACTGAGGGGGGGGGGGGGGAAATCGATCTAAGATACGCAACTTCAGCTACGCGAATAGCGTAGCTGAAGTCAAAGCATCTTAGATCGAATTACCTGGGGTTCACACGGTGTGGGATCGACGGCCGCGGCTCCCCCGTCAACTGCGCTTCCGCCGCTTGCTCTGGTGGAGTTCCAGAGTCAACGGTGAGCGCGTTCGGGGATCGATATATCACGTCTTAACGAGATGCAATATATCGATCCCAGATAAATCGATTGCTATCTGCCGATACGGTGGGTAGTGAAGATGTACCCTTAGTGTGGTTGCAGCTTATACTGGAAAAACTGCACTTTTGCTGGCATAGTTTGTTCTGTGCTGTATAGCAATATATAATATTGTTCATAAGTATAATTTACTGTGTACAAGGACCCAGCACATGCAGTAGTAAATGGAGCAAGCCTGGTTTTCTGTAGGGGTACTAAGGTAGTAAAGTAGTCAGCATTATTTGTCTCCTTTCATTTCTACACGTTAAAGGTATACATAATAATGAGTGATAGAAAGAAGATAGATCTATCACTTCTGCTCACCCTGTCTCATAAATAGAAACCTTATAGCAAAGAACACTATAAAATGTATGTGTCATAACATGATGTCAGGGCCTGTTATTCACTTACCAAACTGTGGCTGATGACCTTTTCCTAATCAGAGCAGCTGCAATGTCTGGTATGTATGGATCAGACTGAGACAAGCTGAAGACCACTATCTCTCAGAGAATGGCATACTGGCAGGTCTTCAGGAGGCAATATTCATGAGAAACTACAAATCCATTCAGTAGTTAATATATTTACTATGGTTGCCAGTTTTAATCTGCTTTACCTAAAGATACAGACATCTTATTGGGGATTATTCAAACCCAAGGGAAAAAAAAATGTTTCTGCTGCATTGTAAAAGTATTCTGCTAAGCTTGCAAGGGACCACTAAGAAGAGGAGTACTTTTTTTGCCAAAATTTCTGGAGTTCATTGGTTAATGAAAGTTCACATCACGTACGGTAGTACAATATTTACTTGACCTAATTTCTTGGATATTTGATACATTCTGAATCCTGAGGAAAGAAATATGTAATATGATGCATAATAATAATGCTTTGGGCAGAAAAATAAATTCAATGCATAGTTTGAGGATTCCCATTCTTCCAGGAAAATTGACCCTAGAAAATATATCAGCAGCCTATGCAGTTTTGAAGCCTGGATGGAAAGTAGATTCTGTGCTCTGAAACATACATTGTACCTTATAGAATCTGCTGTAGTGTAAAGATCAGCAATAACATCTTATCAGTTCTTAGCAGAACACAATAATTGCTCAGATTTCCAAAACACTAATCTATCTATTTTAAATTAGTGAATGTACACAGTCGTTAGAGAAGAGACCTTTTCCCACTCAAATTTAGCATGTTTGAACTTTGCTTAATCTGTTTATGCCAATTTGGTTTGTGGCCAGGGAAAATTATTTAGTGGACATTTAAAAAAAAAAAAGTAGCAGTAGTGTCATGGAATTAGCAACAGAAGTCTAACTTATCACTGACGTGTTTTTAATTTAGCCTTGCAATTTACTCTCTCTTCTTTTGGAGTTAAAAAAGATCTCATCTATATTGTTAACTGTTTAGGCTACATATATATCCATTAGGCCACAATTGCCCACTCTTCACTTGTACAATAAAACTAGAGGCACTGCATTTCTAGATAATTATTGTGTGCTTTGGCAAATATGAGGCTGAAGGCTAAGATATTGAGAGTCATGTTAATGACTTGAACCCTTCTTACTCTTAAGATCATTGCTGTAGCCTACTTATAGTTCCTCTGTCTTGTCTGGTTTTAAATCTTCAGCCAACTTGCCCTTGAACAAGTCCTAGTGACATGGACACTGCGCCATCTGATGCAAATTAATTAAAACTCCACACCAGCAGCATACCGATGGCATCAGAGCCTGAATCTTCTCATTTTCCCTCAGCAGCCATACATACATGTTGAACAAGAGGGAGATAAAGTAGAACCTTTTTGAGCCCTAATCAATTTCCCCAAACTGGGACTTAGAGAGAATAAACTTTTAAATCAGTATTATCTACCACAGCTAGAGGCCACAAACAAGGCAACAAAACTTAATGGCCAATGGTATGCAAGACTGCTGTCAAATCTAATAAAGTAAGCAAGGATACCCCATTTGGCCCAGTTAGGAGGAATTATTAAAAATCTAGACTTATGTAGTTTAGTATCATACATAGGCTGAAAGCACAAACGAAAGACATTTCAGATGACAAGGCAACTTTTGAGCTACTCCCATCTTCTAAATAATCTTCCCCCCAAAAGGGATAATTGAGATATGGTGATCATTGGGAAGATTACCAGCATCAATAGATGGTTTCTTGGTCAAGGATTTAACCACAATTCAAGTGAAGAAAGCTGGCACCCTGTTTTCCCATATGGTAGCATTAACAGTCTTGAGAGTGGCACTAAACTTCTTCACTAGCCATGAGCGGCATGAGTACAACTTCCTATGAGCAAAGTTTCCCTCAGAACTTCAGTGAGGGAAGCTAGCCAAAATCGTAAGACCTCATATTTGTGTCCATCAGATATGGATCTAACCCAAGATAGAAAATTTCTTATTCCAGGAAAAGCCTAAATGTTTCAGCGCAGAGGCCAACAGGATTCACTAGGCTGTCAACCACCCAGAACAGTCTTCCTGGTCAAGGATTTGCACATAAAGTGGAGGAGAAGAAAACCCTTTTCGGGCACCACAACAGCCAAAGGAAAGAACCTAAAACTCCGCTACAGTTGATCAAAATCAGAGCAGAACATTTCTGCCATATGTATTCCACCTGCCTGCCAACACTTTTAATCTTTCATAGATCAGATATAGTATAAGCAGGGGAGAGACAACCTGGAACAGGGAGTTGGGGCAACAGAGACTGGAAGTGGGTCAGGGAGGGAAACAGGGAAAGAAATGGGAGCCAGTAGGTTGGGAGACTGACATTAGATGAAGAGCCAGGGCTGGGGGAAGTGTGGGGGGGGAAGAGACTGAGATTGCTGGGCAAGGAGACTGGGTAGAAACTCAGTGGAACAGGTTGGATGAAGCAGAGGAGACAGATCTGAAAAGGAGCCAAGGTACAAGGAGGGAATTGGGACTGGCTGGGTAAAGAGATGGGAACAAGGAGTGAAACAAGGGGTGAGACTAGAGCTTACTGTGAAATAATAGAAGACTGGGATAGGGATGAGAATCCTGTGAAGTAGAGACCAGGACTGGCAAGGTGAGAAGGGCAAGACTGGGACCATGGAACCAGAAGTTGGGGGAGAGATAGGACTGGGACAGGGACAGGTTCGAGGGGATGGGACAGTGTAGTGAGGCAACAACTCACCAACATGGCACCTCCTGCTGGTTGTCTCAGGAATAAGCTCTTCCAGACCAGAGCACCCTCTGCAAGCTGGTGTCTCGCCTGCCGCTGGCCCCCCGTGTCCCTCCCGGACCCTGGTGCCCTTTACATTAGGGTTCTGCCCCCACCCAGGGGAACCCCCAACCCTCTATCCCCACCTTGCCTCAGTGGCTACTGCTAGTCACCATCTAGCCCCCGCTCACTGGGGCAGACTGCAGTCTGTAAAGGCCACTCATCATTGGCAAGGGGGGTTTGGACCTGCTGCCTTCGCCTAAGCCCGGGCTGCACCTCTGCAACCCCGTACCAGCTTTGGCCTTGCACAAGGCCTGCAGCCTGGGGAGTTGCCAGGCTGGAGCTCCCCAGCTCCTTCTGCTTTTCCCCAGCCCTGCTCTGTTGCCTGCACCCTGAGCTCCCAGGCAACCTGGTCCTTCAACCTCCAAGGCTGGAGAGAGAGTCTGCCTGAGTTCCTGGCTAGCAGCCCTTTTATAAGGCCAGCTGCAGCCTGATTGGGGCATGTCCCCAGCTGTGGCTGCCTCCCCAATCAGATTAGCGTATTGGCTCCCTAGGGCAGCCCTTTCCTGGAGCTGTTTTAACCCCTTCAGGGCCGGAGTGGGTGACCACCCTGCAACAGACAGAAAGGGTCATCCTTGAAGGGAGGGAATAGACAGAAGAGGCTATGCCCACTAGAGAACACTCCTCTCCAGAGCATGGAATGAAACCCATTCCTCTGCTGTCAAAAATATTTGTGAAACCCACTGGCAAAGTGTCCAATCCCCCTGTATTTCTGATTCACACAGAGGATGGCAACCCACTATTGTTATCAGCGATTCTCGAATAGCTCAAGTGGCAGAGGACTGTGTGGTGAATCAAAACACGTGGTGTCAATATGACAGAATTTCTATTTTTTTGGTTGAAAAAAATGACAACAAATTTTGAGAACTAGATTAATTTTGACATTTCATTTGTAATGACATTTTTTAAATGAAATGTCTATTTCAAGTTGCCATTTCATTTAGAAAATATTTCTAATCAAAATTCAAAATGTTTCAATCAACCCAAACAATTTTGTTTCAGCAAGAAACCAAAAAATTAAGTTTTGGTTCAAAACCAACTTTTTATTTTTAAGTATTATTAATCAGTTCAGCTACTGAACCAAAAATCAATTATGGGTTCAGTTCTAATTGCAATGTAGTCTTTAATTAAAAGATCACATACTATTTTTTCTACAAGACCCAAAAAGGAGAAAACAAAACAACACTGCTCTACAGCCAAAATGCTTCTGAAATAAATGTAGTCAAACTTTACTAATTCTGGGTCACTGAGAACGAAAATGATGCTTAAAACTGTTGATTGGCTCTAGTTTTCAAGATATGCTATTGGGTATACGACCCTTGACTTGGGAATGGCAGAGGATAAGTGAGTTATAAAGAGAAGGGATCTCAATTTAAACCAGAAATGACTAAAATACATCTTTAACTGGATCTATGAATAAATCTATGACTGGGTTTGGACAGTACTTGCTTTTTAGGCAAAACAATGAATCATGCAATCTGAAGCTGGTATTGCGTCATACATTATATGAATTGCATCATGTTATTCCTAGAAGTCATGGATGATGCAATCATAACAAAGCTTACATCACTCTGCTGAACAAATTGCCCTATATCAGCTCTAGAAATCATACAGTGTCGTGCTCTCTTATTTGTCAGTGTTTGATTTTGCAAAGGGACACATTTCTGTTCAGTCAAAGTGAGCAGAGATGCCTCGTACTTGTGTGAACAGTGCAGATAACTTCTGCTATGTTTGTGGTGAAGTGACTTTTGCATCACAAAAGCGCAGTCTAACCACTATGGTTAAGAAAGCCTATCACCTTTATTTTGGCTGCAAAATTGGAGATCAGGACAAGAGGTGGGCCCCACACATATGCTGCAACACTTGTGCAACAAATCTTCGCCAGTGGTTGAACAGGAAAAGGAAATCTATGCCTTTTGCAGTGCCAATGATTTGGAGAGAGCCAACAGATCATACCAGCAATTGTTACTTCTGCATGGTGCCTCCAGTTGGGAAAGGTGTGTCAAAGAAGAAAAAGTGGACTGTGCATTATCCAAACATTCCATCAGCGATACGCCCAGTACCCCACGGAGAAGGACTGCCGGTTCCTGATGCACCAGAATCATTCTCACTTGAGTCCACAAGGAAGAGGAAGAGGATGAAACTTCTGGTCCTGAACCATCAATGTCACAGGACCCACATTTTCTCCCATCCTCTTCCTCTGAACCACACCTCATAACACAAGGTGAACTGAATGACCTTGTCAGGGATTTGGAATTACCCAAGAGTAAGGCAGAGCTGTTGGGCTCCAGACTACAGCAGTGGAATCTCCTGGCAGGTGATGTTAGGGTTTCCATGTTCCGTGACCATCAAAAGGATATTGTCCCATTCTTCTTCATGGAAGGTGATCTTGTAGCCTGCAACAACATCGATGGTGTGATGGCAGCCCTCAACATCGTTCACGATCCAGATGAGTGGAGACTGTTCATTGATTCATCGAAGACTAGTCTTAAAGCTGTTTTACTGCATAATGGCAATGTTTTGCCATCAATTCCAGTTGGTCATGCAGTCCATATGAAGGAAACCTATGACAACATGAAACAACTTTTGAGGTGCATAAACTATGACCAACATCAGCGGCAGCTTTGTGGCGATTTGAAGGTTGTTGCTCTCTTGCTTGGTCTGCAGACTGGATACACAAAGTACTGCTGTTTTCTCTGCGAATGGGATAGTCATGCAAGAGATTCCCACTACATCAAGAAAGATTGGCCACTCCGACAGTCATTGGAGCCTGGGAGGAAAAGTGTTCAGCATCCACCACTTGTTGAATCAAGTAAGATTTTGTTACCACCCTTACACATCAAGCTGGGTCTGGTGAAGAACTTGGTCAAGGCCATTGACAAAACACAAGCAGCTTTCAAGTACCTCGGTGGAAAATTTCCAAAGTTAAGTGAAGCTAAGATAAAGGAAGGTGTCTTTGTTGGTCCTGAGATTCGTGAACTTCTTTGAGATAATGCATTTGACCATGCACTGCGTGGCAAGGAAAAGACGGCATGGAAAGCCTTCCAGTTAGTGGCAATACATTTTCTCGGAAACAACAAGGCAGACAACTACAGGTTGTTGGTGGAAAACCTCCTCAAGGCATACAAAAGCCTTGGTTGCAACATGTCACTAAAGATACATTTTTTGCACTCTCATCTAGATTATTTTCCACCGAACTGCGGAGCAGTGAGCGACGAGCATGGCGAGCGATTTCACCAGGACATTGCAACAATGGAGAATCGCTACCAGGGCAAATGGAGCCCACCAATGCTTGCAGACTATTGCTGGACAGTGACAAGAGATGCTCCATTTAATGAATACAAGAGACAAGCCAAGAAACACCGAGTAGACACTGAATAGGACTAAACTATGTACATAATAGTTTTTTGCCTTTTGTTTCATAATAAATTATTTATATAACCCTTTTGCTGATTTTAAAGTGTTACATAAACAGGACAGGTGAAATATTATCATGTAAAGCAACCATAAACACATGAAAAGACCTAGGTTTACAATTTATGGTTAAAACTCTACTATCTACACAATATACATAGACATAAAATGTAAAAACTTAAATATCTTAGAAACAGTAGCCAATCAGTTGTTTTAATTGTCATATTTGAATTCAGCACATCAAAATACATAATAAATAGCACATTTTATCTCTGAAGCAGACGACTTCTCAAAAATTGTAGACCAGTGTAATTAATAACTGATTATTCATTGAGCATTGTCCACCCTGTGGAAAAAATGTTGTATGTAACGACAGTCACAATGCATATGCACAAAGGGGCCAAATGAAGATAGTACAGGCAACCATAATTCTGACATTTCCTAACTTTTGAATATTTGACTTTGCAACCTTAATAATGTTCTTTAACATGATTTCTGTTTATATTACATATGTACCAAAGTGATCTGCAAGAGATTAGCCTGAAAAATAGTTTCCTCTGCATATTCCTAAATTCCTAAAGCATTGGATAGGCACATAAAATAATCTGAAAAATAATGTGTGATAAAGTGCTGTTGAGACAAATCTTGTAAACTCTTACTGTGAGCGTGCTTACGGGATGAGACACACAGATTGCCGAAGCGTATAAACAAATGTTAGATAGAAACAAACCAAGGAGGAGTTGAAAGAGGCAACGAGCAATATGAAGGGAAGGGAAGTTTGCTGCTCTCAGCACTTTAAGTCACATGGACAGAGCTACCATTTAAAAAAAGAAGCTATTATATTGATCACCCCAGATGGAGATGGTACTTCATAGTGAAATTTTTATAGACCTATATTGCTTTAAACCATGATGTTCATAGGCCATTAGCAATCAGATAGAAAAAAACCCTTCTGAGATGGCATGAGCAATTTACATAGGGCCAGATTGTGGCACACAGGGTAGTATTTGAATGTAAGTTGCACTTTTGGTCCCTGTGCCAGTTACTCACACAGAGTGGGAGGCAGGGGAGCAGCCCTTGCAGAATTGCTGTTCCCCCTCCTGCCCAGGAGAGCAGGGAGTCAGTATCTGCACAGGGGGATGAATGCTGCCTAAACTCTGCTCCCTTCACAGTGCGCTAGGTGATGCAGCGGTGCTGGCACAACAGGGGACGTACACTCTGCCAGTGTCCTGATGCAGTGTAAATCCCCCTGGAGCAGGCAGATGCCAGGAGGCAGATTGTGATTCAAAGGGTATGTGTACACTATGAGAGTAGTTCGATTGTACTTAAATCGAATATGTGGAATCGATATTACAAAGTCGAACGTGTGTATCCACACTAAGGACAGTAATTCGACTTTGTGAGCCCACACTAACAGGGCAAGCGTCGACATTGGAAGCAGTGCGCTGTGGGCAGCTATCCCACAGTTCCCGCAGTCCCCGCTGCCCATTGGAATTTTGGGTCGAGCCCCCAATGCCTGCGGGGGAAAAAAATGTGTCGAGGGTGGTTTTGGGTAACTGTCATCATCCAACCGTCACTCCCGCCCTCCCTCCCAGAAAGCGCTGGTGGGCAATCAGTTCATGCAATTTTCTGGTGAGTGACAGCGCGGACGCCACAGCACTGCGAGCATGGAGCCCACTGCGACCATTGCTGCAGTTATGGCCGTTGTCAACACCTCGCACCTTATCATCCACCTTTTCCAGAGGCAGATGCTGAGAAATCGGGCGAGGAGGCTACGGCAGCGTGGTGAGGACATGAAGTCTGAGAGTGGCACAGACCTCTCAAAGCACGGGACCCCGCGCCGTGAACATCATGGTGGCAATGGGTCATGTTGATGCTGTGAAATGGCGATTCTGGGCCCAGGAAACAAGCACGGACTGGTGGGACCGCATAGTGCTGCAGGTCTGGGATGAATCACAGTGGCTGTGAAACTTTCGTATGCGGAAGGGAACTTTCCTGGAACTTTGTGAGTTGCTGTCCCCAGCCCTGAAGCGCAAGGACACCCGGATGCGAGCAGCCCTGACTGTCCAGAAGCGAGTGGCCATAGCCCTCTGGAAGCTTGCAACGCCAGACAGCTACCAGTCAGTTGCGAATCACTTTGGCGTCGGCAAATCTACCGTGGGGGTTGCTGTGATGCAAGTAGCCAACGCAATCGTTGAGCTACTGCTGTCAAAGGTAGTGATCCTTGGAAACGTCAGGTCATCATAGATGGTTTTGCTGTGATGGGATTCCCAAACTGCGGTGGGGCTATAGATGGAACTCACATCCCTATCCTGGGACCGGACCACCAGACCAGCCAGTACATTAACCGAAAGGGCTACTTTTCAATGGTGCTGCAAGCATTGGTGGACCATAGGGGACGTTTTACAAACATCAACGTAGGATGGCCGGGCAAGGTTCATGACGCTCGTGTTTTCAGGAGCTCTGGTCTGTTTAGACAGCTGCAGGAAGGTATTTACTTCCCGGACCAGAAAATAACTGTTGGGGATGTGGAGATGCCTATAGGGATCCTGGGGAACCCAGCCTACCCGCTAATGCCCTGGCTCATGAAGCCCTATACAGGCGCCCTGGACACTGAAAAAGAACTCTTCAACTACCATCTGAGCAAGTGCAGAATGGTGGTGGAGTGTGCTTTTGGACATCTCGAGGGGAGATGGAGAAGCTTACTGACTCGCTCTGATCTCAGCAAAACCAATATCCCCATTCTTATTGCAGCTTGCTGTGTGCTCCACAGTCTCTGTGAGAGCAAGGGGGAGACCTTTATGGTGGGGTGAGAGGTTGGGGCGAATAGCCTGGCTGCTGATTACGCCCAGCCAGACAGCCGTGTGATTAGAAGAGCCCAGCGGGACACGCTGTGCATTCGGGAGGCTTTGAAAGCTAGGTTCCTCAGTGAGCAGGGTAACCTGTGACTATTACGTTTGTTTAAAGAGAAGCTGAACCTGCCCCCATTTCTTTACCCACTTACTGTTGACTATCCTCTCCAGCTACATACCCCGTTCACCCCATCCTCCCCCTTCCAACACACGTTTAAAAATAAAATAAATGGAACTTTGTTAATGGACACCGTTTTCTTTATTACGGATTTCGTGGTAAAGTGTTGAAACTGGGACGCAGACTGTGGTGGGGAGCGGGCGTAGTGATGGAAAGAACGCTTCTAAACTCGAGGAATGACAGGCTCCTGCTCCTAGAACAGTCCACAGTGGTGGACTGGTTGTTTCAATGGAGCCTGCCACCCCTCCTTTTCGGGACTCTGTGTGTGGGGGCTATGTGACTTTGTGGCAGGGGAGGACGGTTACAGATCCCCTGCTGCGTGGCTCTCTGATCCATGAGAAGGACCACTGCATAAGATCTCTATCCGCCCTCCCCCGCCACAAAGTCACATGCTCCCCCCCCCAGAACATGAAAACCACCTCCCAGACTGACCAGTGTGCCTAGTGACCACAACGTGTCTGTGACCTTCTGCTGAACCTGCCCCCGTGTCTGTACCCTGGTAAAGGTGACTGTCCTCTCCAATTACCAACCCCCTTCCCCCCCTTCAAACATATTCTCCCCTAAAAGAACATGATGGAAACAGTAATTAACAGAAAGGTATTTTTATTAACAACTACACACTTAGGGGATGAAACTGGGACTGGGGCTTGGGTGAGACGGGAAGGAAAGGACTTATCAAATTTTTGGGAATGAGAGCCTTCTGGTACTTGAGCGGTCTGCAGGGGTGGAGTGACAGTTTTCACGGCCCCTGCCGCCCCTCCTTCTTGGGACTTTGGGTGAGGGGGATATAGGAGTTTGTGGCGGGGGAGGGCGGTTAGAGATAGACTGCAGCAGGGCTCTGTCCTCCTGCCTCCGGTCCTGGAGAACATCCACAAGGCGCCGGAGCGTGTCCGTTTGCTCCCTCATTAGTCCAAGCAGCGTTTGAGTCGCCTGCTGGTCTTCCTGCCGCCACCTCTCCTCCCGTTCGCTGTGTGCTCGCTGGTATTGCGACATGTTCTCCCTCCGCTGGGTTTGCTGGGCTGCATCAGCTTGGAAGCAGCCCATAAGTTCTGAGAACATGTCGTCCCGTGTCCTTTTCTTTCTCCGCCTAATCTGCGCCAGCCTCTGCGAGGGGGATGCCAGGGTAGGTCGGGAGACGGTCACAGCTGTGGGATGGGAAAAAGGGAGTGAATTCCTCACAAAGATAATTTTTTGTGAACAATGAACATAGTCTTTCTCTGTGAACAAGACCATGCACAGCACCTATCACATGCGCACTCAGGACAAGGTCAAATTTTCAGCCTTCGCATTTAGTGCCTGGGGTCTTGCAGTGGAGATCAGACAAGCGGGGCAGGACAGTGGAATTCGGGTAGCAAGCAGACATGGTAAGCCATAGACTTTTGGCTGCTTGAAGCTTAATTTATAGCAGTGCCCTCCTTTCACGTTCAAAGCAATGCTCCTATCGTTGGCCAGTTCCTGCTGCTGGCAATCCGGCAAGTATGAACTCTGCTCCTGTCCCATCCCCTCGTGGCTGTCCCCGGGAAAGATCCCTGTATGCTGCCCCTCTCCTGCCTCCACCGCGTGGCTGTAAACCGCCAGTGACCATTCTGTAAAGGAACAGGCAAGCAGTCCCAATAGTAACATTCCCCTAATTCTAAGCAGGTCACCATGAGCGACATCACTCTGCTGAGAATTTCGGAGACCGAGAAAGAACGCATGCTGTGTGAAAGCCAGCAAAAACCAGGGCCGTATGCCGCCATGCTCTGCAAGGCAATGATCCCAGAGTACTTGATGATAGCCTGGCGAGGAAAAGTTTCCTACCACGGAGGACACAATAAGGCCGCTCTCCCCAGGAACCTCATGCAAAGGCTTTCCAATTACCTCCAGGAGAGCTTCGTGGAGATGTCCTATGAGGATTTCAGCTCTATCCCCGGACATATAGACCTTATTTTCCAGTAGCTGCACTGGCAAGGACTAAAAAGTAGAGTGCCTAGGGCAAACAAATCATGAAAAACCCATTGTTAATATTCCTGTTCTGTTCAAAATAAATGTTTACATGTTTAAAACACTTACCAACTGATCCTTCCCCTGATTCAGGGTCCGGGTTAATGCCTGGGGACGGTTGGTAGGGGATCTCTGTGAGGGTGACGAAGAGATCCTGGCTGTCTGGGAAATCAGCGTTGTAAGCGCTGTCGATTGCCTCGTCCTCCTCCTCACCTTCCTCATCTTTCCCGTCCGCTAACATCTCCGAGGAAGCGGCCCGTCGACAATATCCCATCCTCAGAGTCCACGGTCACTGGTGGGGTAGTGGTGGCGGCCGCACCTAGAATGGAATGCAGTGCCTCGTAGAAACGGCATGTCTGGGGCTGGGATCCGGAGTATCCGTTTGACTCTTTGGTCTTCTGGTACGCTTGTCTCAGCTCCTTGATTTTCACGTGGCACTGCGTTGCATCCCGCCTGTATCCTCTCTCCCTCATGGCTTTTGAGATCTTCTCGTAGATCTTTGCATTTCGTCTTTTCGATCACAGCTCCGAAAGCACGGACTCATTGCCCCACACAGCGATCAGATCCAAGACTTCCTGATCAGTCCATGCTGGGGCCCTCTTTCTATTCTGAGATTGCATGGTCACCTCTGCTGGAGAACTCTGCATCGTTGCCAGTGCTGCTGAGCTTGCCACGATGTCCAAACAGGAAATGGGATTCAAACTGCCCGGACAGGAAAAAGAATTCAAATTTTCCCGGGGCTTTTCCTGTGTGGCTGGTCAGAGCATCCGAGCTCGGACTGCTGTCCAGAACATCAACAGAGTGTTGCACTGTGGGATAGCTCCCGGAGCTATTAGCGTCGATTTCCATCCACACCTACCCTAATTCGACATGGCCATGTCGAATTTAACGCTACTCCCCTCGTTGGGGAGGAGTACAGAAATCGAATTTAAGAGACCTCTATGTCGAACTAAATAGCTTCGTTGTGTGGACGGGTGCAGGGATAATTTGATTTAACACTACTAAATTCGACATAACCTCCTAGTGTAGACCAGGCCAAAGTCACAGTCTACTCTCAAGCTGCTCTTGGGACAGTAAAACAATGTGCTGCCACATACACAAGCCAATGCCATGACTGAGTTCACACAATCTAGTCATTTAGGGAGGGATTTTCAAAAGCTCCTATGTGGCCTATGAGCACAAAGCCCATTTAAAGTCAATAGTCCTTTTGCGCCTATGTCACTAAAGTACTTTGGAAAATTCCATGCTTAAATGGCACCTCAGTGTGTGTTATACTCGGGAATTATTACAATATCCAACCTTGATAAATTGTGAGTTATCTTCCTCTGATGTCACAACAAATAAAGGATTGCACTCAACTATCGTGCTGTTTGGTTCTCCTGCATATTGGAAGTGTGTTTTTTATGGATCAGAAAAGGTATCAGTGGTCCAAACAAGCTTGCTTCCTATAATGTACTGCTCTATTTCATCCCTTCTGCCCACAGAAGAACCAAGCATATTTTTGAAAGGCCTGGGGGAAAAAATTATACAGAAGACAAAGAAAAAAATGAAACTCTATAGACCAATTCTAATTTTGGTAGTGATCAATTAGCTAACCCATGTGTAAAGCTGGAAAAAGAAGATACTAAAATCACTCTGAAAAATTAGAGATTTTATCTTGAAATAAAACAAAATCCTTTCCCATTGTCTTTATCACCAATATACAAAAATGAGCATTTTGGTATCAGATTAGTAAAAGGGGAACTCTGATGCCTGGGACACAGCAAACACAGCATTGTATACTTTCAGAGTTAAATAGCCTCCTGTTTGTGCAAACTACATACACCTGGACCACCAAGAATCCTTATCCTTCAGGGCAAGGGGCTTCATCACTGAAGGTTGTGTCTCCATTAACACCCTTCCACATGTCCCAGAGAACAGGAAGATTTAAGTTTCCTTGGCAGCTTCATAGGACCCCATGGGTGGGATGTGTTTGTACTGCTTTGACAGATTGTTTAATTTTGTTTATAAATCATTCCATCTATTGAAGCAATCACTCCAAAATATTACTATACCCTGGATCTGAAATTGGATCAATAGGATTAGGACTTTTATATCCAAGAGCTGTTATATCAGATCAATGGCTTAAACCACATGTTTGAGTGTTAAGAAAAAGAATCCAATATCTATATAATACAATTAAGGAAAATTTCCCTCTTCAGCTGATAATGCATACAACTTCTGTGCCTGAATCTTTTGGTGTTCGCTTCTGCATATTGTGCATTTTAAAGGAAACTTTAAAATAAAGTATCAGAGGGGTAGCCGTGTTAGTCTGGATCTGTAAAAAGCAACAAAGAGACCTGTGGCACCTTATAGACTAACAGATGTATTGGAGCAGAAGCTTTCGTGGGTGAATACCCACTTCATCAGGTGCTTTCATCCATTTACACACAAAGTAGAGAAAAATTGAATAGAAATGGGAAGCATGTGAGTTGTAAGCAGCATCTCTGTGGTATGCTGTCTCCAGAGTCTTAAGAAACTCCTCTATACTAACTCCACACATTGAAGGTTGGCTGCTACCTGTCCACAATCCTCATCAAGCAACCGAGGGTCCTGTGGCACCTTTAAGACTAACAGAAGTATTGGGAGCATAAGCTTTCGTGGGTAAGAACCTCACTTCTTCAGATGCAAGTTCTGAAGAAGTGAGGTTCTTACCCACGAAAGCTTATGCTCCCAATACTTCTGTTAGTCTTAAAGGTGCCACAGGACCCTCTGTTGCTTTTTACAGATTCAGACTAACACGGCTACCCCTCTGATACTCAATCCTCATCAAATCACCGTCAAATGGAACAGGAGATGTTGAAGGATGTGGGCAATGGCAGAAAATGGCAGTGCAGCTCATACAGAGCCATGGTGCCAACAGAGGTGGGAAGACCATGGATCCTCAAATGGGATCAGATCCCTGCTTTGTCATCCATACATCTGGAAAGCTAACTAAAAATGGTTTCACACATCGAGACTATGGCTCTGCAAAGTTCTCAGGCAATGCCACCTTTCCTCTGTGCAAAGTCAGAGACTCCTCCCCATTTAGAAATGGGAGTGGACAAAGTCTGTGCAATGAGTCCTGAAGAACTCTCCCCCATCAGCATAGCGTGTTTTCACTGCTGTAGCACTTCTAGTGTAGACTATCCCTGAGTAACTACTTAGTATTAAAAGCAGGGCTGCTGAATATAGCTTTTCCTGAAGATCTCTATTTCCCTGAAGGGTTGGTGCCACAGTGAACCTGAAAAAAAATATTTTCACACAAACCACAGCAAGAAATTTATGTCTGATCTTTTCCTTGAATTTAAATCACAGATAATAAACCAGGACAGACTTGAATTCAGTGTTGTTGTAGCCGTGTCGGTCCCAGGATATCAGAGAGACAAGGAGGATGAGGTCATTTATTTTATTGGACCAACTTCTGAATACAAATGTTCTTAAATTCTTTCATAGGGTAAGTCTGTGGTGGCATGTAGACATTGAATGCCCAGCTAGCATGGGTATAAACAGCAGTGTAGCTGGGGAGGCACTGCTTATGTGAGTAGAATACGGACACACCTGAACCTCAGGGTATCTACCCTACCCTACCCAGCTCCCTACATGTGTAAGCAGTGCATCCCCTGTCTATACTGCTATTTTTAGCAGTGTAGTGTCCTGCTGCCACCCCGCTGCCAGAGCCTTTCCCCACTGCCTCCCCCCTGCCAGAGACTTTTACTGCTGTATATAGCTACAACTGCCAGGGTGGATGCAGCCTGCCTTTTACTGTGACATATAGCTACACCTACTCTTTATGCCATCACAAGTGTAGTCAAGGCCATAGTGCAACATATTTTAATGGTGGCATAACATTCCTGTGGTAACTACAGCAATTACTGTCTTGGAAAAGTGATATTAGGAAAGTATTTTTAGTGTGATAAAACACTGCATGCTTTGAAAGAAGTTAATCACTGTGGGTGAGATTCACCCCTTTGCACACAGCACAAGGCTTATCCATCACTCGAGGCACATTTAATTCCTAAAAATAGGATTTCAATGGGATTATAGTGGTGTGTTTGCTTTGGCCAGCCTTATGAATATGGCAGGGAAGAAAGGATAAATTTCACCCATCATCTGTTTTTCTTTTAGTTGAATTTCCCCCTCCACTCTGTTCTGTTTCTTTGTCCTGGAAAGTAGGAAAATCAGTATCATGTGACCAGCCAGCTCTCCACACATGAACACCAAAAGTTCCACACACTACACTTTGTGAGCTTCTGTATAACACAAAGGAGATGGAAGTAGATTAATCAAATGGGGATGATTACTAAACATGGGAAACACACAGAAGAGTGTCAAAAATTCTGAACGGGAATAAAACACAGTGATTACATTTAATACATATCAGAGCTGCTAATGTTTTTGGGACAGTAAACACTTCCATTCACTGAATTAAAGGCCAGTCTCTCAAATATGAATTACAGGGTGCGCTTATGCAGAGCATTCATATGTAAGGTCTTTTGTGTGCTTATTGGTACCATGAACTCTGTAGGACTCCTGTGTACTTAAAGTTAGGCATATATGTCAGGAGACCAGGTTGGAGCCAGTGTGGTGTAGTGGTCAGAGTCCAAATGCCAGAGTCAAGGGCTAAAAGAGAGAGTCAAACCCAGGAATCAGAGCCAAGGATCAGAATTGGACTACCTGGAGTCAGGGAAGGCTGAAGCAGGGTTAGGATAGGACTGTAATGAGACCAGATATAGGCAAGATTAAGGCTTGGAGTGAGGCAAGCACAGTGAGGCAGAAATGCCACCAGATGTATGTGCGGAAAAGTCATGGAGCCTTTGCAGTTGCTTTAAAGCAAGCCACCGGATTGCTGTGGTTCTGCTATGGCCCAGCTGCATTCATTGGCTGCCTGGCATCTGGGCAGGGGCAGCTGCAGGCCCTCATTCCCGATAATATGCTTCATTACCTTGCTGAATCGAGGCCATAATTTCTGTCTGCCACTGAAGTATGACCTACTGCTGCATGTAGCACGATATAAAGTTATAAAGCTAGCATACCAACTACATTATTATTCGGAATTCTAGGTTCCAAAACATCCTCCTACCTATAGTAGTTTTACAAATCACATTTTAAAAAACTTATTTTTTGTAAGAATTATGGAATATTTATCCTTTTGTGTTACCCAGCCAGCACTGGCCTGGATTATCTATGTAAATGATCATCAAATAGAAGAGTGGATGTCAAGGGAAAGCATAAGACAAATTAGATCTAGTGGAAGAGAAAGAGTATAATATGTGATGGAAATGTGCAATTGTCACTATGGTTTCAGAAGCTACTGGTCTTATATGGTTTATATTTTATTCAAGATATGGTATAAAAATAGCTTACTTCTCCAACCTCATGGTTTTTCTTTCAGGCTTAATATGTTTCAAACTCTAACAATAGATGTTTGTTACTCTGAGAAGCAAAAATTCACAAACTTAAATTCTCTGCTTTGATAGATTTGATTGATATGATTTATTACAAGAAGGTCTATCAAATGATACAGTAGAAATTACTATTAGAATAATGGTACTTTACGTCTCTGATATACTGTAGTCCTGTGGGATATGGGCATCTTCAAGTGACTATTATAGAGAGAAGGTGGGTGAGGTAATATCTTTTATTGGACCAACTTCTGTTGCTGAAAGAGACAAGCTTTTGAGATACACAAAACTCTTCTTCACGTTTGGGAAAGGTGATCAGGGTGTCACGGCTAAATACAAGGTGGAACAAATTGTTTAGCATAAATATGTTATGGCAACATGTTGCCAAGAAATCAGAATGAAGTGGGCAATTAACACCTCTCTAGTCACATGACAAATAAGAGTTAGTGAGTTACAGATTGTTGAATGGTTTCTTGCAACGTGTTTAACTCCGCCTGCTTAACAATCTGTTCCACACTGCATTTAGGCCTTGGCTACACTGGCAATTCACAGCACTGCACTTGTTGCGCTCAGGGGTGTGAAAAAATTATCCCCCCCCCCGAGCACAGCGAGTGCAGCGCTGTAAAGCGCCAGTGTATTCAGCGCCTGCAGCGCTGCACGCTCCCTCGCAGCGCTGCACGCTATTCCCCTCGGAGAGGTGGAGTACTTACAGTGCTGCAAGAGCTCTCTCGCAGCGCTGGCGGCGCAACTACACTCACACTTCACAGCGCTGCCGCGGCAGCGCTGTGAATCCGCGAGTGTAGCCAAGGCCTTAGTTGTGACACACTGATTTCCTTTCCCAGACCTGAAGAAGAGCTCTATGGGATTCAAAAGCTTTCCCTTTCACCAACAGAAGTTGGTCCAATAAAAGATATTACCTGACCCGCCTTCTCTCTCTCAGATCATCAGACCAGCACAGTTACAATAACACAATGAATAACAGTTATGTCATGTAATTCTTATAAAAGGAATCCTGACAAGAGCTGTTAGTGCTAAAATATTTTATGACCTTTTCAGAAAATTGTGTCAAAAACCACTTCATACACTTTTGGGCTTTATAAGGAAGGCTAAAAATGTTTTAAGAAAGAGTAATAATGATTATTATATTTATGTTAAATTTTACTCAGTAGGATAGCATTGTGTGTTACACATCTCATTTTCATGAATGTCCTAAGGGAACATAAGTCATGCAGTGTTACTGAAGCAAACTTCAGCAAAATAAAACAATATAATGCAGAACATTCAATCTAAAGCAACAGAGAATGGCAATGAACAGTCCCAATTTCACACACTGACAAGGTCTCTCAGAGTAAAGTATCAAAAGTTCCTTAAAAACCAAAGTTCCATTAAAAACAGACAGTTTATTCCAGTTGTTGTGGAGCCTCCCTGCAAGTTTGCCTCCAGTTAGTATCTTTTAGCCCCAGCCTCCTTATAAGATTCATATGAAAGAAGAATTTATTTCCAGTCTGCACTAGTGAATATAACAAAGTGGGTGCCAAATTGTGAACACATTTATACAGTGTGAGAACAAAATCATCTATACATGAACCCCCCAGCCAATAAAAGATTCTGAGTGCCTTCTGGAGAGTCCTAACCTTTCAATAGTAACTAGCAAATAGTAATTAGCAAATATTAACTAATTTATCACCACAATACCCTGTGAGGTACGGTGCGAAAGTTCAAGTCAATGGGAATGGAGGGCATTCAGCACTCAGGGTGCTCAGAGCCTTATCAGATCCATAAAAGAGGCAGCTTTTTGGCTCCTGAAAGCTATAGTTCCAGTCCCATGTTCCCCCTCCCCTCAAATTTGCAGACACTTAAATGTTAAGGACAATTTTGTCTTTCATACTTTGCCTATTCCCTTAATAACAGCTTACACTTCCAAGGACATCTTTTAACGGATTGCTACAGATTCCAGATTATCCACGATCCCACCACCACCACTTCATTAACTGTGCATGGGCCATGTAACTTATAATCACGATCATGTGTCTGATTTTTTGGGAATTGCAGACAAGATACTAACTGGGCTGCTGCTATAAACTCCCTCCCAGATGGTAGCCTGCAAATGAGCTCTCTACTCTGCTTACACAGTCAGTGTGGCCTCTGGCCACCAGGGGCATTGTTTAATAATCTGAGAAACAACATAGTCTAGACAGCTAGGCACATGCTGAAAGCAAGAAGGACTTTTGTATTCTATACCTGTCCCTGAATGGGGATAATAATATAATACTTACCCTAACAGAGATATTGTGATGAGTAATTAGGTAATGTTTGTAAAACACTACAATGTGAGTGTTAATGGTACCTAAAATGTAAACAAAACCATTTGGGGCCCAAACCACTTCTTATTTGGACAACTGTCCCTTGAAATATTGTCCCAAAAGTTGACAACTATGTACAGACCCCAACACTAACAGATCAAGCCTAAAATAGACTGTGCAAAAATCAATTTTCAAACCACTGCACTTTAAATTCCAACATGGCCATTTACAAGCCAGACAACCAGCCAATGTGTAGGGATAATATTTTTACAAGGATGAACAATATGGAGCAATTTCTTTAATATTTGAGAAACTAGTAACATTCCAAGAAACAATACACACGTGCATAAATTTCTTTCCTCTTGTATTTTCTCACAGCAAATCTATTTATTATGCCCAGTTTGAGGAACACAGATCTCAGTTCATGTTACATTCTCCCATGTCCTATATGCTGTATCCCAGCATTTTAAAAACACTAAAAACTGTATATCCTTATAGTATTTCACTGCCATAAAAGCAACAGGAAAAGTTTGCCACCTCCTAATCCAATTTAATCATTTGACAGGTGGAAATTGAGTCCCCTATTTTAGGAATAGCATATAGAGTCATTAAAGTCTCCTCCCTCATTGTCCCCACTGTACAACAAAAGGCAACATATTCACACACACACTCTTAAATTGCAATTTTTTTCCATGTATCAATTTTGTGCATTCAAAGCCCATAATTATGTATTCATTCACCCAAACAGTATGAATCTAATGCCATTTTCTTTCAATTTCTTTAGAAATGTGAGTGCTCAAATGGGTATTTTTTAATATTTGTATATGCAACTTCAGAAAACTATTTGATAATTTGGCACTAAATGTAAGCATGGTTTGGGTTTTTTTGTTTTTAATAATAAGCTGTATGGGGACACCAGATAATAACATGTAATATAAAAGCATATTATAAGCAGGACCTCTGGGGTAGCATGTTTGAGATGATTACATACCAGGAAGAAACTAGATTTCAAATCACCAACTAGGATGTTAAAGGTATGAAATAAACTTTATCGCCTTACTTATGCAAGAGGTATAAATCCATTGCCCAACAGGACAGAGTTATTCCTGCAACGCAGGATTTGAAGGTGCCAGTATTTCAGGCACCAGACATGGTCGAATCAGTGTGCTAAGCCTGTTGGCTCTGCTAAGGCATTATCTGTAGAACTAGAGTTGGTTATTAGCTGTAACAAACACATGATGAATTTATATTTTGCTTTGTATATCATTCATGAGCTATTTATTCATGAGTAAGAACAAATCATGTCAAACCAATCTGATAGCTTTCTTTGATAGGATAACGAATCTTGTGGATAAGGGAGAAGCGGTGGATGTGGTATACCTAGACTTTAGTAAGGCATTTGATACGGTTTTGCATGATAGTTTTATCAATAAAATAGGCAAATACAATTTAGATGGGGCTACTATAGGGTGGGTGCATAACTGGCTGGATAACCATACTCAAAGAGTTGTTATTAATGGTTCCCAATCCTGCTGGAAAGGTATAACAAGTGGGGTTCCGCAGGGGTCTGTTTTGGGACCAGCTCTGTTCAATATCTTCATTAACGACTTAGATATTGGCATAGAAAATACACTTATTAAGTTTGCAGATGATACCAAACTGGGAGGGATTGCAACTGCTTTGGAGGACAGGGTCATAATTCAAAATGATCTGGACAAATTAGAGAAACGGTCTGAGGTTAAACAGGATGAAGTTTAACAAAGACAAATGCAAAGTGCTCCACTTAGGAAGGAAAAATCAGTTTCACACATACAGAATGGGAAGAGACTGTCTAGGAAGGAGTACGGCAGAAAGGGATCTAGGGGTTATAGTGGACCACAAGCTACATATGAGTCAACAGTGTGATGCTGTTGCAAAAAAAGCAAACATGATTCTGGGATGCATTAACAGGTGTGTTGTGAGCAAGACACGAGAAGTCATTCTTCTGCTGTACTCTGCGCTGGTTAGGTCTCAACTGGAGTATTGTGTCCGGTTCTGAGCACTGCATTTCAAGAAAGATGTGGAGAAATTGGAGAGGATCCAGAGGAGAGCAACAAGAATGATTAAAGTCTTGAGAACATGACCTATGAAGGAAGGCTGAAAGAATTGGGTTTGTTTAGTTTGGAAAAGAGAAAACTGAGATGGGACATGATAGCAGTTTTCAGGTATCTAAAAGGGTGTCATAAGGAGGAGGGAGAAAACTTGTTCACCTTAAGGATAGAACAAGAAGCAATGGGTTTAAACTGCAGCAAGGGAGGTTTAGGTTGGACATTAGGAAAAAGTTCCTAACTGTCAGGGTGGTTAAACACTGGAATAAATTGCCTAGGGAGGTTGTGGAATCTCCATCTCTGGAGATATTTAAGAGTAGGTTAGATAAATGTCTATCAGGAATGGTCTAGACAGTATTTGGTCCTGCCATGAGGGCAGGTGACTGGACTCGATGACCTCTTGAGGTCCCTTCCAGTCCTAGAATCTATGAATCTATTTCTGATTTTTGCGAATAGTTTAGAGCAGTGGTTCCCATCCTTTTATCTGTTGTGGCACACATAAGAACATAAGAATGGCCATACTGGGTGAGACCAAAGGTCCATCAACCCCAGTATCCTGTCCTCTGACAATGGCCAATCGCAGGTGCCCCAAAGGGAATGAATAGACAGGTTATCATCAAGTGATCCATGCCCTGTCACCCAATCCCAGCTTCTGGCAAACAGAAGCTAGGGACATCATTCCTGCTCATCCTGGCTAATAGCCATTGATGGACCTATCGTCCATGAATCTATCTAGCTCCCTTTTGAACCCTCAGAGGGGTAACCGTGTTAGTCTGGATCTGTAAAAAGAGTCCTGTGGCACCTTATAGACTAAACATGTGGGCAGAATTGGCATTGAGGTTAATGCATGGATTGGTTCCTGAGTTAGAGTTACTATAGTGCGGTGTGTGGTTGCTGATGAGAATATGCTTAAGGTTGGCGGGTTGTCTGTGGGCGAGGACTGGTCTGCCTCCCAAGGCCTGTGAAAGCAAGGGATCGTTGTCCAGGATTGGTTGTAGATCACTGATGATGCGTTGGAGAGGTTTTAGCTGAGGACTGTAGGTGATGGCCAGTGGAGTTCGGTTGTTTTCTTTCTTGGGCTTGTCTTGCAGGAGGAGACTTCTGGGTACATGTCTGACTCTGTTGATTTGTTTCCTTATTTCCTCATGTGGGTATCATAATTTTGAGCATGCTTGGTGAAGATCTTGTAGGTGTTGGTCTCTGTCTGAGGGGTTGGAGCAAATGCAGTTATACCTCAGCGCTTGGCTGTAGTAGATGATGGATCATGTGGTGTGTCTGGGATGGAAGCTGGAGGCATGAAAGTAGGCATAGCGGTTGGTGGGTTTTTGGTATAGAGTGGTGTTAACGTGACCATCACTTATTTGTACCGTGGTGTCTAGGAAGTGAACCTCCCGTGTAGATTAGTCCAGGCTGAGGTTGATGGTGGGGTGGAAGCTGTTGAAATCATGGTGGAATTCTTCCAGAGTCTCCTTCCCATGGGTCCAGATGATGAAGATGTCATGTGCATGAGGATAAAGTCACAGAACTCAGCAACCAGTTGTGCTGTGGCATCATCAGGGATACTGTGCCCGACAGGTTGTATTCCATCTGTGTGAGGGATGTTTGTGTAGAGAGCCTCCACATCCATGGTGGCTAGGATGATGTTTTCTGGAAGATCACCAATGCCTTGTAGTTTTCTCAGGAAATCAGTGGTGTCACAGAGATATCTGGGAGTGCTGGTGGTGTAGGGTCTGAGTACTAGCTATTTCCGCCAACCTTAAGCATATTCTCACAGCAACCCACACCACACCATAGTAACTCTAACTCAGGAACCAATCCATGCAACAAACCTCAATGCCAACTCTGCCCACATATTTAAACCAGTGACACCATCACAGGACCTAACCAGATCAGCCACAACATCACCAGTTCATTCACCTGCACGTCCACCAATGTAATATAGGCCATCATGTGCTAGCAATGCCCCTCTGCTATGTACATTGGCCAAACTGGGCAATCCCTAGGTAAAAGGATAAATGGACACAAGTCAGATATCAGGAATATACAAAAACCTGTAGGAGAACACTTCAACCACCCTGGACACACAATAGCAGATTTAAAGGTAGCCATCCTGCAGCAAAAAAACGTCAGGACCAGACTCCAAAGAGAAATTGCCAAACTTCAGTTCATTTACAAATTTGACACCATCAGCTCAGGATTAAACAAACACTGTGAATGGCTAGCCAGCTACAAAAGCAGTTTCTCCTCCCTTGGTGTTCACACCTCAACTGCTAGAAGAGGGCCTCATCCTCCCTGACTGAACTAACCTCGTTATCTCTAGACTGATTCTTGCCTGCATATTTATACCTGCCTCTGGAAATTTCCACCACATGCGTCTGACGAAGCGAGTATTCACCCACGAAAACTTATCTATACTTAGTCTATAACAGGGGTCTCAAACGCAAATGACCGTGAGGGCCACACAAGGACTAGTGCATTGGCATGAGGGCCGCATCACTGACACACACACACCCCTCGCTGCCCCTGGCCCCGCCCCTACTCCATCCCTTCCATGAGGCCCCGCCCCATCTCTTCTCCATCTCCTCCTCCAAGCGGTTTTAATAATATATATACACTCAGTAAAGCCCCCCCAGTGCACTGGGCTGCACCACCACTCCACCCCTGCTCTGCCTCTTCCAAGGGTGGCAGGTTTGTAGAAATTTTGGTGGTGACCACAACCCACCTCCCCCCCCCCAACTCCACCCCCACCTGCCTAAGGCTCTGGGAGGGAGTTTGGATGGGAAAGGGGGTCTGGGGTGCAGATTCTGGGATGGAGTTTGGGTGCTGGGTGCAGGCTCCAGGCTGGGGCAGGGAGTGGAGGTGCAGGCTCTGGGATGGAGTTTTGGGATAGGAGGGGGTGCAGGGGTGAAGGCTGTGGGGCTGGGTATGAGGGGTTTGGGGCATTGGAGAGGCTCAGGACTAGGGCAGGGGAAGGGCAGCCTGCCCTGGCCCTAGTGAAGGGGGGCACTAGGACCCTGCAGCAGGAAGTGATACCGGAAGCTGGCAGAGCGGCTCCGGGGCAGTGAAGGGGCAGCAAGTGAGGCCGGGGGACACTCGGGGGAGGTGTGTAGGGGCGGCAGGTGGGGCCAGGGGAGAGACCCGGCCCCAAACATTGGGGAGCAGTGCACGGGGAGCTTAGCTGCCACATAAAATAACTCGGGGGGGGGCGAGGGGAATTTGGCGACAACAGGAAGTAACTGGGGGGGGAGCTCAGGGGGCTTGGCGGGCTGCAGGGAAGAGCTCCGCGGGCCGCGTGTTTGAGACCCCTGGTCTATCAGGTGCCACAGGACTCTGTCGCTTTTGAACCCTGTTATAGTATTGGCATTCACAACACCCTCTGACAAGGAGTTCAGTATTTGTGTGAAAAAATGCTTTCTTGCGTTTGTTTTAAACCTGCTACCTATTAATTTCATTTGGTGGCCCCTTGTTCTTGTATTATGAGAAGGAGAAATAACACTTCCTTATTTACTTTCTCTATACCACTAATGATTTTATAGACCTCTATCATATCCCCCTTAGTCACCTCTTTTCCAAGCTGAAAAGTCCCAGTCTTATTAATCTCTCCTCATATGGAAGCCATTTTATACACCTAATAATTTTTGTTGCCCTTTTCTGAACCTTTTCCAATTCCAATATATCTTTTTTGAGATGGGGCGACCACATCTGCACGCAGTATTCAAGGGTGTGTGCGTACCATGGATTTATATAAAGGCAATACGATATTTTTTGTATTACGCCTTGATACTTTTAATTATTTCGAGGCACATTACCATATTGTCTCCAAATGAACTCATGAATATTCATGAGTCAATCCAAAGGAGGATAGTAGGGTTAAAATCAAAACAACCATGGCAGCTAATGTTAGATTGTGATCTCTTTTTTTGCCAGAATTAACATTTTCAACAGTGGAAACTAACAAACATTAAAGCTAAATATAAATACTCTGGACAAAAGCATGCTCAGTGGAGAAAGTGACACCCAGCCCTCCCATCACACCAGTTCTGCTCCACAGCTCTCCCACCCGCACCAGTTCTGCTCCCCCCCCCCCCCAATTCCCTCCCATTCCCTCCACCTAGGGTGACCAGATGTCCCGATTTTATAGGGACAGTTCAGATTTTTGGGTCTTTTTCTTACATAGGCTCCTATTACCCCCCACCTCCGTCCCGATTTTTCACACTTGCTGTCTGGTCACCCTACCTCCACCTCCAGTTCAGCAGCCCTGCCTCAACTCTGCTTCTCCTGGCGTTCTTCCCTCTCCCAACCATGGGAGGGGAGGGCAGCTCAGCAGGGTCCCCACTCCACTTCCAGGCTGGGGGGCGGGGGGGGGGAGGTGGATCCAAGGGCTCTTCCCTCCCACCCCCAGCCAGTGGCTGCAGGAGGGTGGGAGAGGGACAGAGGAGTGGAGAGATCCATTATTCACAGGAGGGGATGGGGTAGGAGAGACAGTTTGAGCTCTGATTGGTTGCTCTGCCCATAGAGGAGGTGGGCCGGTGAGGCAGATGGCCAGTGAGAAAGCGGCTTTTCCCCTTCCTTACCCCTCCCCGCAGGAATTTGCTATCTTAACCTCACTTTGGAGAATGGAATGTGACGCATGCATAATATTTGAAAAAGGCCCCATCCCAGAAAGCAAAAGTACAGAATGTGATCTGGCTCTGACACTAATTAAAATACAAGGGAAGGGGTTTTTTTTATTCTCACACATAGTTTTTCAAAAAATTCTGCAGCAAACCTGTTCGAGCCTGACTCTACACCAGTGTGCCACAGCACACTGGTTGGGAAACACTAGTGTAGATCTGGCCTAATTCATTCACATGTGGCAATAGGAATAACAATGGGAATGTGGCATTCATTTTAAAATAAATAATACATAAAATAAACTGGTCTCTGACAGGAGGATTTCTATCCATTGAGCAACAGAAGGATTTTCATGATTACTAGGATTTTAATAGCCATAACATTAACTGAATTCTAGTTTTTGATCTAACATAGTATTGTTATGGGAGGAGATTAAACTCATTGAAGCTGGTGGGTGTAATTGTTGCCCTTCACTTAAAATAGTAGAAACAGTTAAACTCCTTTATGAAATAATAGCAGTCTCTGCACAAAACAAAGGGACATCCAAGGCCACTCAGGAATTTAAACTATGTGGGTGGAGGTGCTTTGCCTGGTATTGTTTGAATAGAGTTGGATGGGAGACAAGCAGAGAGTCACACAAGAACAGAGAGAGAATGCAGCTGCAAACACAGCCTGACAAGCATAGTAGGCAGCCCTTAGGAAAGCCTATAAAGAGATTTTGGGCTGAGGCACTGGCAAAAGAGGTTTGGGGCTAGGGTGCCCAGATAGCAAGTATGAAAAATCAGGACAGAGTGTGGGGGGTAATAGGCGCCTATATAAGAAAAAGCCCCAAATATCGGGACTGTCCCTATAAAATCGGGACATCTGGTCAGCCTATTTGGGGCTGTGAACAAAGAAACACTCTTGTTGTTTGGGAAACAGGACTTTGTACGTTCTTTGTAAACAAACAAAATTGCTTTAAAGAAACATCTGACTTAATCACCAATTTTTCCTTCCAACAGGAATAATCTACTCCAAATTTTTGGATAGCTGTTCATGCCAAAATGGGTAACAGTATGTAGTCATTTAAAAAATAAATACACTTACATCCTCTAAGACAGTGGTTCCCAAAGTTGTTCTGCCGCTTGTGCAGGGAAAGCCCCTGGCGGGCCGGGACGGTTTGTTTACCTGCCACGTCTGCAGGTTCGGCCGATCGCAGCTCCCAGTGGCTGTAGTTCGCTGCTCCAGGCCAATGGCAGCTGCTGGAAGCAGCGCAGGCCGAGGGACGTACTGGCTGCTGCTTCCAGCAGCTCTCATTGGCCTGGAGCAGTGAATCGCAGCCACTGGGAGCCGCAATTGGCCAAACCTGCGGACGCGGCAGGTACACAAACCGGCCCGGCCTGCCAGGGGCTTTCCCTGCACAAACAGCGGAACAACTTTGGGAACCATTGCCCTAAGAATCTTCCCTTAGGCATATTTTCATTAGTAGTAAGCCACTGTTAGACCTCAAACTCACATTTTAACTATGTTTTCCCCCACTTAATTAACTATCAGAATGGCCAGTTTGTCTGTCTTTGGATATACAAGCTACCATGTTACTTCCTCCTTTCTCGTTAAATCCAAATATGATCTGTGTGTTTAATTGGTCAAAACAAATAAAAAATAATCACCACCACAAATAAAACTTGGCACAATTTAGGTAAGCTATGAAATAGAGGATTCTCCAAGCCAATATGCCATCATATTACAACTAGAAATATTTGTAAAACTAAAATAAAAGAATCCCACCATCTGCTTAACTACCAATTACCAATAATTTAATTTTAATTCTGATACCAATTTTGCACCTGCATGTATTTGAGGGCACAATATGTGTCATTTGGACATCTAAGTACTGCAAATCAGGCACCGAGGCATCTAAACAACATAAATTACAGACATCAGAAGGACTCCACGTTTGCAACTAAACTCCTAAGGCTCCACTAGTTCAGTCCATAGACTATCAAATTTATCACACCCTTGCAGAAAATACAGTATATTGAAATGCACTAGAAAGTTAATTTACTAACCACACCAAGTCTGATTTGATGCAGGTACCTAATGACAGCAAATACCAGAGCAAAAAGAGTTCCCTGGTAAGGACAGCATGCCTATAGAACGAAAACAACTTATAGCTGGTGTTGCTTCCAGATATCTGCACCTTTCATTGTGTGTGTCATATGCTGAAAAATGCTGTACTACTGTTTCCTCTCACTCTGTCCTCTTCTCTTTCCAAATATCTATTTTTCTTTTCTCTGTCTCCTCTTTTGGAAACATCAAAAGGGGATAGCATAGCATTTATACACAGAACTTCTCTCCTGTCAAGCCCATTGAAACCAATGGGAGTTTTGATGCTGTATGGACTTCAGGATTTGACCCACTTTCTGTAATGGTAGTGGTAATACAATAGGATGGGGTTCTCAAGCTTTTCTCCATAATGAGGTTGGTTCCTGGACTACTTCTCCTCCCACTATTAATTGTGAAACATCCACATGGCAACTGCAGCAACTTTCTACTAATGACTCTCCAATAACTTCCATTATCCCTCTTTTATTCTATGTAGGTTATTATACCACAATCATGACAATAGTATCTGAGTGCCTTATAGTATTAAATTAAGCAATGTAACAAACATCCATCACATGTTTCTTCTCTTGGGGCTTGTCTACACCACCGCTTAAGTCGATGTAATTTATGTTGCTCAGGAGTGGGAAAAAAACACCCTCCTGTGTGACATTGACTTAACATGCTGTCTCAACCATGCTATGCCAGGGGGAGACACTCGTCTGCAGACATAGCTTCTGCCTCTCATTGAGGTGGAGTAATTATGTCAATGGGAAAGCACTCTCCTGTCAACATAGCGTGTCTTCACCAGATGTGCTACATTGGCGCAGCTGCACCGATGTAGCATTGTAGTGAAGACAAGCCCTCACCCTCTCCCAAGGGGAGAAGCATGTGAAGTGGAGTATTTAGTTTAGGATTTTTTAAATATAATATATATTAGAGCTCAGCTGTTCAGAACATTTTTGATGAAATATGATTTAACTGAAGCCTAAACATTTCAGGGAGATGTTGGAATTTTTGTCTGGAAGGTATTTGTGTGTGCAGGATAGAAAGAGAGGAACCTCAAAAGTTCTTGTGAAATGGAATTGTCATTCTCTGGATAGCTCTCATACACTCACAGCTTAGTATTAAAGAAGGCAAGTTCAAAGAAATGCACCTTTCAATTGGAGCACAAGGAAGTGAAGCTGCTAATGGTCCTTGGCATAGGTACTGGAACTAGGAGTGTGGGGGGTGCTGCAGCACCCCTGACTTGAAGTGGTTTCCATTACACAGAGGGTTTACAGTTTGGTTCAACGTCTCTCACCCCTCCCACCCCCACTATAAACATTGTTCCAGCACCTCGGTCCTTGGTTCCTGTGGGAGTTCATTCCACAGTCTCAGACTGCCGCCCCACCCTCCAAGAAAACTCTGTCTTCTGCACACATGAATTTTATCCTTGTGGTAAAAAGTTCCATTGTGCCAGAGGAATGCACTCCTCAGACTAGGTCTACATCTACATCTTCATCAACAACCCTATTTATGGACTTGGCAAAGATGGAGTTCCCTCATCATAAATGGGATTAAGAGATGAAGTGGCTCGTGGCATTGCCTGTCCAGCAAGCACCTACTGATGCAAAAGCCGGGATCAGATTCAGCCCATCTAAGAATCCTAAAGGCAGAAAAAGAAGAGCTATAGAGTAACCTTTGGTTCTGACCTTGAGGTCAGTGAGAATCTTTCCATTAATTTCCATAGTCTTTTGAATCAAGTTCTTACAGCAAAATTTTCAAAAGCACTCAGCTCACACTTAGGCACCAAAATAAGTGAGTGAATGTTGGGTGCTTTTCAGTTCTTTTAAAGATCTCTATTGGTATTACAGTGTGAGATGCTGGGTATTGAGCAACTTTGAAAATCTAGTAGCAGAGGGGTAGCCTTGTTAGTCTGGATCTGTAAAAAATGACAAAGAGTCCTGTGGCACCTTACAGACTAACAGATGTATTGGATCATAAGCTTTTGTGGATGCTCCAATACGTCGTTAGTCCATAAGGTGCCACAGGACTCTCTGTCGCTTTTTGAAAATCTAGACACTTAGCTTCCATTTGGGAACCTCAACAGAGGTGTTTTTAAAAAATCTGGCCCTTAGTGCTATGATGCTTCAGGGATGACCACTTGGGAAGTACCTAAAATGAAGGGAAAGGCATAAAAAAAAGTACATTAGAGATCAAACACAGATCAACCAATAATAAACGAAGCTTTCTAAAATAAAATAAAAAATACGGGTATAAGATTGAGTGAACCACAGCAATTTAAGATTGGGCATGTTCGGCTAAAATAGGCTAAGAGACTGGCCAAAGGTGGTCCTGGATAGCTCCCAGATTGGTCATCTTCACCTCCACAGTCAATGTGAGGGTGTTGTGTAGATAGGTCTAGGAACATCTGTTCAAGCTAAAAAGAATCAAGTCACCTAGTTCTTAGGTCATCACGTTGAGATAGACAGCAAAGGCTGTAGCGGACAGATTAGAGCTGAGATACAGAACCCTGCTGATGGGTGCTAGAAGAAGTTTTAATGGCAGTGACAGTAACCTTGAGAATAATGAAGTTTTCCTGGCTAGCTGGAGAGACTGCATTATTTTAATTCTATGCTGCTATTTTGTACTTCAGTACAGAATAGCATGGAATTTCCTAAAATTTGAAATTACCTTTTCAAGCCATTACATTCCTGTTAGTATGCAAATGGGCAGAAGCGCAACAACTTTACATGGTGTCAGAAGTAAACACTGTAAAATAAGGAGAAGTGAGGCGGTGTGTGTCTGTGAGAGAGGAAAAAGAGGAGAGAGAGAGACTGTAAAAAGATGCTAGCATTGAATCCACCAAAGGCTTTACATTTGATCTATCCAGGGGACTGGTGTGAGTGGAAGCAATGCTGTGCCCATTACAGGATTGTGCGGAAGCTGAATGAAGACAGTGGAGAAGTACAAGTATGCTCTTTTATAAAAGCCCTAAGGAGGGCATATATTTAAATCCTTACTTGAGAGTGAAAGTAGAAAATAATAGTGGTGATGCTTGATTAATCCAAATGGATTCTAAAACACGTTTCTACCACATGAACCAAACATTTGGGAAAACAGAAGCATTTACAAGTTTTTTTTTATGGAGTAGAACACAATTATGAGGGAGAGTCAACAGGAACACTAAGGGACAAACTTTGTGTTGGAATCTTAGATCAATAACTTTCCCAGAAATTGCAGTTAAGTATTGTAAAAGTCTGTACCAGCATTTCAGAGAGACTAATAAGGCCTGGTCTACACTACGACTTTAATTCGGATTTATCAGCTTTAATTCGAATTTACCCTGCAACCGTCCACACAACGACGCTATTTATTTCGATGTAAAGGGCCCTTTAAATCGATTTCTGTACTCCACCCCGACGAGCGGTGTAGCGCCAAAATCGATTTTAACATTTCGAATTAGGGATAGTGTGGCCGCAATTCGATGGTATTGGCCTCCGGGAGCTATCCCACAGTGCATCATTGTGACCGCTCTGGACAGCAATCTAAACTCGGATGCACTGGCCAGGTAGACAGGAAAAGCCCCGCGAACATTTGAATTTCATTTCCTGTTTGCCCAGCGTGGAGAGCACAGGTGACCACAGATAGCTCATCAGCACAGGTAACCATGCAGGCTGATAATCGAAAAAGAGCACCAGCATGGACCGTGAGGGAGGTACTGGATCTGATCGCTGTATGGGGAGAGGATTCAGTGCTTGCAGAACTTCGTTCTAAAAGACGAAATGCAAAAACTTTTGAAAAAATCTCCAAGGGCATGATGGAGAGAGGCCACAATAGGGACTCTGAGCAGTGCCGCGTGAAAGTCAAGGAGCTCAGACAAGCCTATCAAAAAACAAAGGAGGCAAACGGTCGCTCCGGGTCAGAGCCGCGGACATGCCGCTTCTACGCCGAGCTGCATGCAATTCTAGGAGGGGCTGCCACCACTACCCCACCTGTGATCGTGGATTCTGGGTCGGGGATAGTCTCATCAGCGATGCCTGAGGATTCTGCCGATGGGGGAGAGGAGGAGGAGGAGGATGAGGATGAGCTTGCAGAGAGCACACAGCACTCCGTTCTCCCCAACAGCCAGGATCTTTTTCTCACCCTGACTGAAGTACCCTCCCAAGCCAGTACTCAAGACTCTGACCCCATGGAAGGGACCTCAGGTGAGTTTACCTTTTAAAATATAAAACTTGTTTTAAAAGCAAACGGTTTTTAATGATTACTTTGCCCTGAGGACTTGGGATGCATTCGCGGTAAGTTCAGCTACTGGAAAAGTCTGTTAACGTGTCTGGGGATGGAGCGGAAATCCTCCAGGGACATCTCCATGAAGCTCTCCTGGAGGTACTCCGAAAGCCTTGCCACAAGGTTTCTGGGCAGTGCAGCCTTATTCCGTCCTCCATGGTAGGACACTTGACCACGCCATGCTTGCAGCAAGTAATCTGGTATCATTGCCTGACAAAGCCTGGCAGCGTATGGTCCCGGTGTTTGCTGGCATTCAAGCAACATCCGTTCTTTATCTTGTTGTGTAATCCTCAGGAGAGTGATATCACTCCTGGTAACCTGGTTGAAATACGGGAACTTAATTAAGGGGACAGAGGTGGCCGTTCCTACTGGGCTGTTTGCCTGTGGCGGAAAATAAATCCTTCCCTGCAGTTAGCCAAGCGCAGATGGGAAATTGGCCCTGAGTTTTTCGCGTTTGGCTAGCAGGGATCTTCCCTGTTACCAGCCACGCGGTGGGGGGAGGGGTACCGTGATCATCCCAGAGAATTCATGGCGGGAAGGGGGCGGCGGCGGGGGGGGTGGTTAGTTTGGTGCCTGCAGGGATCTTCCCTGATACCAGCCACACGGTGGGGGGGAGGGGTACAGCGATCATCCCAGAGAATTCATGGCGAGAGGGGGGGGGGTGGTTAGTTTGTTTTCTGGTGCTGCTGAATGTTAACAGAAAAACCGCAGCACTCTACAGGCTATGCTTGGTATGTGGGAAAGGAGGGCGCAGAAGCTGTAAGACAATGGCTTACCATGGCCGCATGCAAGCCGAATTCTGTTGCCCAGACCTGTGATCTCTAGCAGCAAAGCCACAGGCACTCAGCATTAAGAGGCAAAATGCGACCTTGCACAGAAATCACATGTGCTATGTAATGTGAATAGTGTTGGTCACCGTGAAAGAGTATAAGCATTGTTCTGCAAAATGTAGCTTTTAAAACAATTCTCTCTTTTTTCCCCTCCCTACAGCAGCTGCAAATTCCTCAAGCCTCCCTCCTCCATCCCGAAGGTTATCACAGATAAGGCGTCGTAAGAAGAGAACGCGAGACGAGATGTTTTCTGAAATTATGGAATCCAGCCGCAGTGACAGAGCTCATCTGAATGAGTGGAAGGAAACAGTTTCAAAGTATAGGAAAGAAGCCAGTGAACGTGAGGACAGGAGGGACCAACGTGAGGACAGGAGGGACCAACGTGAGGAGAGGTGGTGGCAGGAAGACCAGAGGAGGCAGGATGCAACGCTGGGGCTGCTGCGTGAGCAAACAGACATGCTCCGGCGTCTGGTGGAGCTTCAGGAATGGCTGCTGGAAAACAGACTGCCACTTCAGCCCCTGTTCCACCCTCCCCCCTCCCCATGTTCCGTATCCTCCTCACCCAGACGTGTAAGAACGCGGGGGGGGAGGCTCCGTACACCTTCCCATTCCACCCCAGTAGACAGCCCAAGCAAAAGGCTGTCATTTTTTTAACCTTTTCTTTGTGGCTTTTTCCTTCCCAGCAATCCTCCTCCCAAATACCACCCGGGTTCCCTCCCTCTTTTTCTAATCTATTAATAAAGAATAAATGATTTTTAAATGATAGTGACTTTATTTGGTTTGAAAGAAAGCTGGGGGAAGGGGCAGGGTGGGTTCCTTACAGAAAATCAGTCAATAAAGGGGGCGGGTTTTCATGAAGGAGAAACAAACAGATATTTCACACTGTAGCCTGGCCAGTCATGAAACTGTTTTTTAAAGCTTCTCTGATGCACAGCGCTTCCTGGTGTGCTCTTCTAATCGCCCTGGTGTCTGGCTGCGCGTAATCAGCAGCCAGGCGATTTGCCTCAGCCTCCCACCCCGCCATAAAGGTCTCCCCCTTACTTTCACAGAGATTGTGGAGCACACAGCAAGCAGAAATAACAATGGGGAGATTTCTTTGGCTGAGGTCAGAGCGAGTCAATAATGATTGCCAGCGACCTTTTAAACGGCCAAATGCACATTCTACCACCATTCTGCACTTGCTTAGCCTGTAGTTAAACAGCTCCTGACTCCTGTCCAGGCTGCCTGTGTACAGCTTCATGAGCCATGGCATTAAGGGGTAGGCTGGGTCCCCAAGAATAACTATTGGCATTTCAACATCCCCAACGGTTATTTTCTGGTCCGGACAGTAAGTCCCTTGCTGCAGCCCTTTAAACAGAGTAGTGTTCCTGAAGACGTGAGCGTCATGAACCCTTCCCGCCCAGCCCGCGTTGATGTTGGTGAAACGTCCCTTGTGATCCACAAGTGCTTGCAGCACCATTGAAAAGTACCCCTTGCGGTTTATGTACTCAGTGGCTTGGTGCTCCGGTGCCAAGATAGGGATATGGGTTCCGTCTATCGCCCCACCACAGTTAGGGAATCCCATTGCAGCAAAACCATCCACTATAGCCTGCACATTTCCCAGAGTCACTAACTTTCGTAGCAGCACCTGAGTGATTGCTTTGGCTACTTGCATCACAGCAGCCCCCACAGTAGATTTGCCCACTCCAAATTGATTCCCAACTGACCGGTAGCTGTCTGGCGTTGCAAGCTTCCACAGGGCTATCGCCACGCGCTTCTCAACTGTGAGGGCTGCTCTCATCTTGGTATTCTGTCGTTTCAGGGCAGGGGACAGCAAGTCACAAAGTTCCATGAAAGTGCCCTTACGCATGCGAAAGTTCCGCAGCCACTGGGAATCGTCCCAGACCTGCAACACTATGCGGTCCCACCAGTCTGTGCTTGTTTCCCTTGCCCAGAATCGGCGTTCCATGGATAGAATCTGCCCCATTAACAACATGATCTCCAAAGCACCGGGGCCCATGGTTTCACAGAATTCTGTATCCGTGTCCGTGTCCATGTCCATGTCAATGTCCTCATCATGCTTGTCACTGCGCTGCTGCCGCCGCTGCCTCCTCGCCTCGTTTTTCTGGTCCTGGCTGAGCATAAACTCCACGAGAACGTGCAAGGTGTTTACAATGTTCATGACTGCTGTCTTGAGCTCAGCGGGCTCCATGCTTGCCGTGGTATGGAGTCTGCAGTGTTCACCCACCCAGGAAAAAAGGCGCGAAAATGGTTGTCTGCCGTCTGTTGCTTTCATGCAGGGAGGGAGGGAGGAGGTGAGGCTGTACCCAGAACCACCTGCGACGATGTTTTTTGTCCCATCAGGCATTGGGATCTTAACCCACAATCCCAATGGGCGCGGGAGACTGCAGGAACTATGCAGAAATCGACGCTAGCCCCGATACTTGGACGCACACCACCGAATTAATGTGCTTAGTGTGACCGCATACATTTCGACTTTATACAACCTGTTTTTCAAATCCGAATTATATAAATTCGGATTAATCCCGTAGTGTAGACATACCCCTATGCTAGATAATATCCTTTCAATATTGGGAGATGTCCAAGTATTTCCCCTTTAAGTTCTCAAGTCATTTTTGGCAGATACAGTGCTAAGTTAACTACTTTTACTATACCATTTGGATAATATTATCTCTTCAGATTTCCCCTTTATCATTATTAGTGCAAAGACCTTCTGGAGAAAACCAACAGAACTATTGGAGTGCCTGAAGGGAGTCATTGCTTATATGGATGATATCCCAGGATATGGCTGACCTAAGGGGAGTATGATAAAAAAATACAAGCAAGCCGGAAAACAATTAAGTCTTTGGGTCTGCAGCTCAATAAAGCGAAGTGCTTGTTGCACCAGAAACAGCTACATTTTTTCTGACATTGTAATAATGAGGTGGGCATAAGTTCCAGCTAGTGAAAATAAAAGCCATTATGGAAATGCAGTCTCATGAATCAATTCCAGAACTGGAAAGAATGCTGATTCAATTCACTAATTTTGCAGATATATAACCAATCTGTCAGAAATATAAACTACAGCATCTGAATGAATCGTGAAATGTGAAAGTATAACAGGAGATGTTCCGACAACATTCTATATAACTATTACACACCACCCACCTTCTTCCTGCATCTCAGCTTAACTTTTTGCTGAATCAAAGGCCAGAGTTCTGTCTTTTTAAGATTTTTTAAAAGCATTACACAGAATTAAACCTCAGGGCTATTATATGCCAGACCCTGATAAATGGATGCTAATAGGTCCTATTTAATTTCAAAAGAGAGAGCACCATGCACTTAGTAAAACAAACATTTAAATAATACAAAACACATAGAAAAGAGTATAAAAGATTGTAAATAGTATTTGGAATATCATGAATAACTTTTATTTAAAAGTTATTAGACAGTAAATCTATAGGCATTCCTTATGCAGGTTTTCCCTCTGTTGTTTCTGTTACAAATATTCAAATATAAGGTTTGAACATAAGGTTTTCTATACTTCACACATATCATACCATATTTCCCTTCAATCTTCTCTCAGAAATGATTTCTCAGTCTTTATAGTGTGATCACAATGTGTGTGTGTGTGTGTGTGTGTGTGTGTGTGTGACCTGCACTATTCACAGCTTGAGAAAGGGCAGCATCTCAGTCCTTTCAAACACTGCAGAACCCTGTCAGCAAACTGCCAGAGGAATCTCCACAGCTAGCATCACTCCAGCTCTTGGGTTAATAGCTGACTGGTCCTCTCAGTTGCTGGTGAAATAGAAATCTGTAGCCAGGATCCAAAGTGGCACAGGGACTGGGATCAGCATATAGACTATCCATTTCCTGGATCTCTCTAAGACTCTCACTCTCTAGGGCACCATCTTCTCCCCCAGCTAAGTCTGGCAAGATTCACAAACCCTCACCTCACTATGTGCTGCTCCATTCTCTCTCTATAACTGAAGCCGCATCTCAGTTTAAAGGAGTTAGCTGATGGCTAAATGTAAGATCCATAGTCTCTGTAACCTCTAAGAGTGGCAAATGCTTCCCCCACAGCTCTCTCTAGTTCCATAATGCATACTGTGGAGGATCAAACATTATCCTAATGCAGGGCTTTCCTAGTAAGTAAAGCTGGAATAGCATAGATCTGTATCCAAAGTCATACAGGGATTGGGCCCCAGCCTTCACAGGAGACACATCTCTTGGACCTGGGTTGATCAGCTGCCGAGTCCACAGGGTTATCTTTACTTCGTGTATTTATTACCTCCCTCTTTGCTCTCTGATTCATTCAGCTCTCAGGGCATTGGCTAGAGTATGACTTGCCAGGTGGGTTGCACACTATGAGAACTTCCAATATAACCTCAAAACAGCTACCGAACAGGTCTAGTAACTACCACACTCTGTTCTGAACGTTTTTGATCTGAGTTGCCCTGCCCTGTTCTCTGCAAATGTGCAGACACACAGGTATCCAAACCAGATCCACGTCTCCTCCCACCACTTCTTTCCCCCTCCCATGGGGGAAAAAACATCCAATAAAGCATGTGGGTTACAAAACCACCCGATATTGAAGTTCAGCATGAGAACGAGCGTTTGAAATAACTCCCATCTGGTGCACCAGTGTTTGTCTCTGTGATTCCAATAAGCCAGGTTTATGGAATCCAGCATCATGCGTCTAGGTTATATCACTGAAGGGTCATGATGATTAGTTTAAGCCAGCTGCATATTGCTCCAAGACACTGGAACTGAAACCTCCACCAGCCTCTGTCAACGTCCCCTAGGGGCAAAGTCCCTGTAAACACAAAGAAGTCTTCTTGGGTGTCAGCAGCACCGGGTGTCCATGTATACACTGAGGTGTGCAGAGTTCCCAGACAACTATCACTACCCCAAAAGTATGTGATGCTGGCCAGGGTAAACAGAATGAGGAGGCATGCTCTGAATAAGCATACCCTTATGCAATGTCCAACTGCCAAGACTCCTTACAGAGCCCAAATGGAATCTTAAAGCAGACTTTCTCCAGTTGAACTCCTGCTGGAGTAAATATTGCTTTGTGATTTTCCCCCAAATAAATCAACCAGAGGCAGAGAACCAACCCCTCATTGGTCTAGAGAGGTGAGACACCCTAGAACCAATGATGCATACAGTCTTGCCAAATTTGCAAGGTCAACAAAAGCATGCAAAGACCAATTCTTCAAGGTCTGTAAACCAAATCGCCAGACAGTAATAACTAATGATCTCCTGGATTTATTCTACGTGGACCGTCACATTTGTCTTTTGATGGTTTTTATCCCAATGATTTGTATCACTGAAAACCAAGTTATATATTTATAGCAGTGGTTCTCAAACTTTTTTTTTTGCGGACCACTTGAAAATTGCTGAGGGTCTTGGCGGACCACTTAGTGATCTTTTCAAATGGTGTTTGTACCATTAGCTAACTAAAGCACTTAGTGCTATATAAAAAAACTGCTATATAAAAAAAAAAAAACTAATAAACTTTTTTTGTTCTACAAATAAAAGCACACAACTCATTTTAATATCAGTTGTCTTACCTTTCTAATGTGATGGATGTACCCTCTCTCCCCCGCTGCAGCAGCCCCCGAGCTGGGGCCGGAAAGGAGGGGTCTCTCCCTCTCTCTCTCACACCACAACAGCCCCCAAGCTGGTGCTGGGAAGGAGGACCATCTATCCCCGGCAGCCACAGCCCTGGAGGTGGGGAAAGTCGCCTCATTGTCTGGCCACCGCAGCGTTGCACATCCCAAATTCCCCCCACCCCATCTTCTCACCCCACTGCCCCTCCCACCTACCCCCTGTGCAGCTCCACTAATTAGGTGGGTATCCCTTCATTCTCTTGTGTGCGACCGCCCAGGCGTGTGCCTTAGAGGGAACTATCCGCGGACCACCTAAATGCTTTATGGCAACCATCTGTATACCTGAAAGGGAAGGTTTCAGAGTAAGCTGTATTTCTATCAGTCCTGTTTATGGTTTTGCCAGAGAAGTTTCTGCAGAATGTGCATCTCCTACTACTCTGGTGTTTAGAGCTGGATGAATAATATTTGTTGAATAATGCAGTTAATGAAATGTGTGAAATTATTTGAATATGTTATGCTATTTTTTGTTATCATCTAGCTAGTGAAAGGTAACCATATTGAGTCACAAATTCAGATCCTTAGGATTTTACTCTTAACAGACTCACTGGACTGTCTTATGTACTTTGTTTTAAAAACAACAATACCTCATATTTCATAAATATTGTTTAAAACGCTGACCAAATGTTTATTCTAATGTGCTATCTCATTGACCAGGAGTCTCTGAGTTTTAAATAATTGGGCCTCATTCTGACCTTTTTTGGGGGTGGGGAGGACACTTTGATGCAACTCAATGGAACTATTCTGATTTACACCAGTGCAGGTGAAATCAGAATCTGGTCCTCTGTGACAAAGCTGATAGTAGCATTGAATGCAGAAACAGGCATAACTTGACTAATTGATTTAAGGGAACATAATGAAAGACCAGACACTCTTAGTACCTTTCCCATACCCAAAGAAGAGCGCTGTATAGCTCGAAAGCTTGTCTCTCTCACATACAGAAGTTGGTCTAATAAAAGATATTTCCTCACCCACCTTGTCTCTCTAAAGACCAGAAGTAATTTCTGAAGGAAGACGAATGGATAAGCTTTCTAACAAAATTGTAATTCTGGTCATTTTATTTAGTATCATGCTGCAATACAAGAGAGAAGACAATGGAAATCTGTTGAGCAATATTTTCCTGCTTTCTGAGAGGATAATGCGGAAGTTCATTAGAGTTGTATTTCCAGGAATTTTTCGAATAAATCAGAAGATCACAAGGAGCACCATTGCAAGCACTTTGTAACTCAGATAATAGCTGCTACAATGTTATATCCACAAGATAGTTAAGATTGTGCTTCAGGAAAAACAAAGATCAAATGCCAAATTTTCTGCAGGTGTAAATTAGCACTTCTCTGCTGATGTCAGGGGAATTGTGGTAAATTACAGTGGCAAAGCCTTTGTCTCTACAGTTTTCCTCTGCCTACCAGCATAATCTCTGGATGCTAGAGTTTAACTTCAGACAGTTCTTACTTATCAATCTAATGATCTTGGCAAGAAAATGGGATTGTTGGGTGACAAATTACCACAATTGCCAGTGATAGAGTTGTGCCCCATCTGCATACTGTTGGCATTTAAAGAATGGGTGCATTAAGTATAGCTACGTTATTGTGACAATGAGGTTATAAATCAAAGTCAAATTGGCCAAATTCTGATATCTACAAGCTCTCACCACTGAAGTCTTGGGGACACAATGAAGTCAGTGGGATTGCATGCATGTAAACCAAGAGCAGAATTTGACAACTAATTGAAAATCAAGGGGAAATTATCTTTCAACTGGCATCAACCTCAACACCTGATAGTCAAGTAGGACTGACATATTCTTCATTCCTAAATGATACATTACTTAAAGTATATTATTGTTAAAATAATGGACATGTTTAATGAATATTTTTAATGCAGAAAAAGTAATGCACTTAATAGAGGTCTACTTACTGTATTACCTCATGTGTTAACATAACATTTTTCTCCACACTGGTGCCAACGTTAGACCTACTATGTAAGATTTTATAGTATAAACTTTCATAAAAACACAACTTCTTAAGAGTCCCTCACACTGTGCAAGTTGAAAATTGTGCTATATCTTATTTAAAACATTCAAAATGTAGTTCCATTAAGTATTATTTTTTAAAGATTAGGAAAAACACATGGATGATATTACACTGCATTTCTTTGCCTGATGAAATCTGACATTTCTTTCATTATTTAGTGAGAGATTGAATGCTGAACATATTTTCCTTTTTGCTGGAAAAAATAAAGTTTTTAAGCAGCTCATACACTGTAGCCAAACATTAATCAAAAACCTTTCCACATCTCTTGAGTAACACACTGTTTACACTTTGGTAGCTGTCAAGTATATGAAAATATGTTTCCCTTTTTGGGATTTGCAAGCTGTAACTAGGCATTGCCCATAGGTTACAGCACTGAAGTATTTGAGTGGGGATTAATTTATTGGAAAATGTTTTATAAATGTAGAAAAAAAATCAAGAAAAACAATTATGGTAAATATTATATTTTGCAAGAAACCAAAACAAAAATCTCAAAAGCAAATACATAGTTTATCTTCCCAAATATAATACAATGAACTGATTGTGTAATATTATTTATATGGTGGTAGGTTTGAGGTCACAATATGCTACATGCTGTGCAAACAAAGAAGAACAGGAAGTAATCACTTAATCTGCAGCTAGGGAGGTTTAGGTAGATATTAGGAAAAACATTCTACCGCTAAGGATAGTTCAGCACTGAAACAGGTTACCTAGGAGGACCAGAACATAAGAACAGACATACCGGGTCAGACCAAAGGTCCATCTAGCCCAGTATCCTGTATTCCAACAGCAGCCAGTGCCAGGTGTCCAGAGGAAATGAACAGAACAAGCTATCACCAAATGATCAATGCCCTACCACCCACTCCCAGCCTCTGGCAAACAGAGGCTAGGGACACCATCCCTGCCCATCTTGGCTAATAGCCATTGATTAACCTAGCACAGGGGTAGGCAACCTATGGCACGCGAGCCAAAGGCGGCACGCAAGCTGATTTTCAGCGGCACTCTCACTGTCCGGGTCGTGGCCACCGAGCCGGGGCGCTCTGCATTTTAATTTAATTTTAAATGAAGCTTTTTAAACATTTTAAAAACCTTATTTACTTTACATACAACAATAGTTTAGTTATATATTATAGACTTATAGAAAGAGACCTTCTAAAATTGTTAAAATGTATTACTGGCACGCGAAACCTTAAATTAGAGTGAATAAATGAAGACTTGGCACACCAATTCTGAAAGGTTGCCGACCCCTGACCTAGAGGTTTTTCAGAATAGGTTAGACAAACACCTGTCAGAAATGATCTAGCTATGTTCCCTATAAACTGTGTGCATGTGTGGTCATGCAGCAATCGGATATATGCCACGCAGGTCAGAAACTGTGCTGCTCACCGTGACAGGTTCGGTCCCAGAGACCCTCTTGGGACTATCAACTGACGTGCTGGAAATACCTCTGAGCTCATTTTCCCTGCCAACTTTGGACTCCAGAACCCTGCCTTTTGAGCCAGACATGCTAGCCTGCTGCAACACAGATCCAGGTCTGGCCCAAGCCCCCAAAGCTACAGATTTTAACCAAAAACTGCTCAGCAGGTCACCTAATCTCCAGCACCCAGACACCCAGTTCCCAATGGGATCCAAACCCCAAATAAATCCATTTTACTCCATATAAAGCTTATACAGGGTAAACTCAAATTGTCCACCCTCCAAAATACTGATAGAGATATCCACAACTATTTGCTCCCCCAGGTATTAATCACTTATTCTGGGTCAATAAAATCACTTTTGTTTATTAATTAAGTATAAAAAGTAGGATTTAAGTAGTTTCAAGTAATAACAGACAGAACAAAGCAAGTTACCAAGCAAAATAAAACAAAACACGCAATTCTAAGCCTAATACTTTAAGAAACTGAACACAGGTAAATTTCACCCTCAGAGGTGTTCCAATAAGCTTCTTTCACAGACTAGACTCCTTCCTAGTCTGGGCCCAATCCTTTCCCCTGGTACAGTCATTGTTAGTTCCAGCAGGAATCTTAGGTGAAAAGCAGGGGGTCTCTTATGGCTGGGATCCCCACTTTGTTCTCTTCCATCCCCTTGTATAGCTTTGCCACAAGGCGGGAATCTCTTGTCTCTCTGGATCCCCACCCCTCCTTCTAAATGGAAAAGCACCAGGTTTAAGATGGATTCCACCATTCTTCTTGGGCTGGCTTATATGAACACAGGAAGGCTTGCAAGTAAATAAACTCTTTCACAATTCATTGATTCTGAAGCACCCTTAATGGCTTCCACTTAATGTGTTTACATCAGTAATACAAGTTTATATCTTATTCTTCTAACTCCAGACATAGACATAATACATGCAAACAAATAGGATGAATACACTCACTAGATTATAACTTTTGTAATGATACCTTAAAAGAGACCTTTTGCATAAAGCATATTCCAGTTACATCATATTCACACTCAAAAGCATATTTCCATAAAAAATTAAGGAGTGCAACATCCCACCCATGTCTCCTCTGTGTGGCCCCAGAAAGGCCATTTAAGATCAAAAGAACATAAGAATGGCCATACTGGGTCAGACCAAAGGTCCATCCAGCCCAGTATCCTGTCTACCGACAGTGGACAATGCCAGGTGCCCCAGAGGAAGTGAACCTAACAGGTAATGATCAAGTGATCTCTCTCCTGCCATCCATCTCCACCGTCTGACAAACAGAGTCTAGGGACACCATTCCTTACCCATCCTGGCTAATAGCCATTAATGGATTTAACCTCCATGAATTTATCTAGTTTTCTTTTAAACCCTGTTCTAGTCCTAGCCTTCACAACCTCCTCAGGCAAGGAGTTCCACAGGTTGACTATGCGCTGTGTGAAGAAGAACTTCCTTTTATTTGTTTTAAACCTGCTGCCCATTCATTTCATTTGGTGGCCCCTAGTTCTTATATTATGGGAACAAGTAAATAACTTTTCCTTATTCATTTTCTCCACACCACTCATGATTTTATATACCTCTATCATATCCCCCCTTAGTCTCCTCTTTTCCAAGCTGAAAAGTCCTAGCCTCATATGGGATCCATTCCAAACCCCTAATAATTTTAGTTGCCCTTTTCTGAACTTTTTCTAATGCGAGTATATCTTTTTTTGAGATAAGGAGATCACATCTGTATGCAGTATTCAAGATGTGGGCATATCATGGATTTATATAAGGGCAATAAGATATTCTCCATCTTATTCTCTATCCCTTTTTTAATGATTCTTAACATCCTGTTTGCTTTTTTGACTGCTGCCGCACACTGCATGGACGTCTTCAGAGAACTATCCACGATGACTCCAAGATCTCTTTCCTGATTTGTTGTAGGTAAATTAGCCCCCATCATATTGTATGTATAGTTGGGGTTATTTTTTTCCAATGTGCATTACTTTACATTTATCCACATTAAATTTCATTTGCCATTTTGTTGCCCAATCACTTAATTTTGTGAGATCTTTTTGAAGTTCTTCACAGTTTGCTTTGGTCTTAACTATCTAGAGCAGTTTAGTGTCATCTGCAAACTTTGCCATCTCACTGTTTACCCCTTTCTCCAGATTATTGATGAATAAATTGAATAGGATTGGTCCTAGGACTGACCCTTGGGGAACACCACTAGTTACCCCTCTCCATTTACCATTTATTCCTACCCTTTGTTCCCTGTCTTTTAACCAGTTCTCAATCCATGAAAGGATCTTCCCTCTTATCCCATGACAACTTAATTTACGTAAGAGCCTTTGGTGAGGGACCTTGTTAAAGGTTTTCTGGAAATCTAAGTATCCACTATATCCACTGGATCCCCCTTGTCCACATGTTTGCTGACCCCTTTAAAGAACTCTAATAAGTTGAGTAATACATGATTTCCCTTTACAGAAACCATGTTGACTTTTGCCCAACAAGTTATGTTCTTCTATGTGTCTGACAATTTTATTCTTTACTATTGTTTCAACTAATCTGCCTGGTATTGATGTTAGACTTATTGGTCTGTAATTACCAGGATTGCCTCTAGAGCCTTTTTTAATTATTGGCGTTACATTAGTTATCTTCCAGTCATTGGGTACAGAAGCTGATTTAAAGGACAGGTTACAAACCATAGTTAACAGTTCCGCAATTTCACATTTGAGTTCTTTCAGAACTCTTGGGTGAATGCCATCTGGTCCCGATGACTTGTTACTGTTAAGTTTATCCTGCTATGATCCTGCCACCCCATGATAAGGTGCATATGGGCCCCACCTCCTAGCAGTGGTAGGAGTATGGTAGCATTTCTGGTCTCAAGGACATGCTCACCACAGCCTGGCTGGAAGGAGGCAGTGTCTATGGGATGCCCCTTGTACAGAAGCAGTGGGGAATGACCTGGCCAGGCTCTGTGCTGCCCATCTGGGTCTGCAGAGGTTCTGAAACTGTGGTCAGATGGGGCCAAAGCACTCCCTGGCAGTTGGTTTAACAGGGAGTTGAAAGTTGCTGCTGACAGGCAATGGGGGAGAGCACTGTGACCAGGGGAACCCCTTCCTGGGAGCACCCGGAGCCTGGGGAAGGTGTAGTCTGACACACACCTCTGAATAGACTCCTGGTTGGGCTCCTATGGCTGCCAATGGCAGGGACAGGTGCAGGGACTTGAGTGTGATACTGGGGAGGAGCCACACTGGGGTGGTGCCCCCCCCCCTGCACAAACCCCCATACAGCCCCTCAATCCCATACATGTGCAACCCTTTCTACTTGGAGTCTACCTTATCCTTAGAGTACTCTCTCCTTGCTTAATTCACCTTGGTCATAAAGCAGAAGTTGCAAGGAGTCTATAGGCAGCCATTTTACAGATTAGCATTAATGTGGTTTGGAGTAATATTCATAAGGCATGTCCTCTGCCAAGATGGTGTGTTCAAATTTATAGTCTACATCACTGACAATTATTCAGATGGCAACTGTCCCTGCTTGGTTTTCCACCCATTAGTAGATCCACTCTCAGGTGAATAGGATGAGAAAAAAGCTTTGCAAAACGGAGGCAAAATCATAATCACATATGTCAAGTACAACAAGGAGTCTGGTGGCACCTTAAAGACTAACAGATTTATTTGGGCATAAGCTTTCGTGGGTAAAAACCTCACTTCTTCAGATGCATAGAGTGAAAGTTACAGATGCAGGCATTATATACTGACACATGGAGAGCAACACTGGTTCTCCACTTGCGAAGTAACTCCCTGCTCTCCATGTGTCAGTATATAATGCCTGCATCTGTAACTTTCACTCTATGCATCTGAAGAAGTGAGGTTTTTACCCACGAAAGCTTATGCCCAAATAAATCTGTTAGTCTTTAAGGTGCCACCAGACTCCTTGTTGTTTTTGTAGATACAGACTAACATGGCTGCCCGTTGATATATGTCAAGTACTAATCCATGCTTGCAGAGTCTTCTACAGGATTGATATAATCCCTCCCATCCACCCACCCACATGCAATCCTTCCTCCTCATTCAGACACACACACACACACACACACACACACACACACACACACACACATCCCACACCTCCCACCCTCACCACCACCACCCACGCATGTGCAAATCACTATACTAACCTCCACCTCCCCTGACACACAACTCCCCTGAGATGCTGTATGGAATATGGGTGACCATTTATAATATTATTGATACCAATATTACAAAATTGCAATGAAACTTTTAAAAGATATGTCATGTAAGGTATCAGTGGGAAAGTTATGATTTGCTAAATACGATAAGCTTGTTTATATGTATGCATAGAATGCTTCTGTTGATCCTCTGGGGCAGCATGGCCCTACAAAGCCCCCCAATACAGAGTTTAGGTTGCACAATCTAATCTCATGTAGGATTTGAAAAATTAATATGGAACCAGCTCATTTAATATTACATAAGGGAAAACCACCACTTTGGTTCTAAAGTCAGCCTCTCCTAACACAGTAAGTCCCTAAAAGCTCAATCTCTCCTCAGGGTAAAATTATTGTAATTCACATAAAGGGTTTTCAGGCAAATAGTTGGAATACCTGAACAGAAAAGATTCACTATATTCAAGTAATATCTGTAATATAGCAGCCTTGAACAATGTTGAGTTCTTCCATGTGATAAAAACAGGAAAACTAATGTGCTCCCTTAAAAAAAAAAATCCCACATATAATGAGTGATCACAAAGTCTAGAGAATTACTACGACTTGCCAACGACTTCATTTTACCTCTCATTTATTTGTATCAGTGAGGTGTGAAAATTGTTTTTGGTTGACTAAAGTACCAGTAAACATCAGCGCACCACATTTCTGTGCGATTTACTGCAAAAGGGTAAGATTTGCTTTGCAATTAATTCCTGGCTTTAAATGAAAGAGGTAATATACAAAACGACATTGATGGCTATTCAAGTAGGATTTCCACTGAATGATTCACTAGAGACTTAAAGTGCTGTTAACAATATTACCCCTTCCACAAGATCCCTGTGAGAAGGTGGGAAGGAATTCTAAACCCCAACCCATTAGACACCAACCTAGAGTTCTGTCTATCACATAGGTGTTCAGCGGTGGGGTGATCAGAGAGGGGAAATAGCTCTGGTGAGTGGTGGCTACTTTGGAGGCCAGGTGGAAAGAGAATGTGTCCTATCCCCTCCCAGCTGGCTAAGACGCTGGAAAACTTGGTGGCATTTGGGACCCAGTGTTCACAGTGGCTTGTTTTTTGTTTGTTTGTTTCTGACTCAATGAAGGAAAGCCTTCTGGCAAGGGATTGAGACTCCGCCACTGAAAACGGTTTAATTAATGTCCTGAGCTGGTGCTTCTGCCCACTGGCCTATAATCCCTTTTGCTTTGGAGAGCTTTTTAATCAAGTTCAGGCTAATCTGATTTTGTCCCCACAAGATTTTTGCTTGATTTGTCTGCACTAAAGGCTATTCTCTAGAAGATCCACCCAACCATCTATGACTCTCTGTGCATGAGTGAAACAGCAGGCATCCATCAGAAACCTCATTACCCTGCAAGAAAGGTCTCCCTGTATGTCTTGCTGTTAAAGAAGTTTCCAGACCCATATTATTCAGACACCTGGGTCCAGATTAGTCCTGGCCCCTGGGTGGGTGTGCAGAGAGGAATGGCATACAATTAATGTGTCCCCACTGCTCAGGGACCAGGCTTGTTAAGAGTCCCTGTGCTCAGAGAGAACAAGGGCTCTGCTGGGCTGTTGGCATTACCCTTTCCCAAAGGGGCAGAGAAGGATGCAGATAAGAGTGGATGATGCAACACTTCAAAGGTGGTGCAGTAATTCCATGTTCCTTCCCTACTTTGCCCTCTTTGATATTCTTCATTTGTTAGTTCTGCTGGGGAAGAGCACTTCTGCATGGAGTTGGTGCAGAACAATGGCTAAATGCCACGAACTCAAGCCCATAATATTCAGCCTATATAGGAGTGGATAAAACACAAGAACTCACTCAAAGTTTTAACCAAACGAAAGTTTTCTGGGACTAAAAAGGGTACAGATAACATATGCTATATATAACATTTTGCTTCCATGTATTCTGCCTCTACTAAGTTTTGCCTATCTCCACCTCAATTCATTAGCTTGAAATCTAACTCAGGGGCTTAGTTTCCTATGCACTTTACTAAGCTCTAAAATTAGAGTAAATTTCATATTTGTTAGTTTGTTTTTAACCTCCTTCTCTGTTGGTCATTCACCTCTAATTCATTTGCTTTAACTCAGCTCTGGTACTGATGTTTCATTCAGCAAATCCCCAACATCTACTCACCCCAAGCTCCTTTTAAAATATGGACTCACTGTTTCTTTTTCACTGTGTAACTTGCCTCTCAGTTTTTATATTTATGATAAAGAGGGAAAGACGGAACTATACACAAAGAGCTTGATTCTCCCCTCATTTATGTTGGCATAACTCCATTGGTTTCAAATGATTTATTATGGATTTATACCAGTATAACAGGATAATCAGGCAAAATTTTAAAAGGGTGTGTGTTGTATGGAAGAAGTTTACAAAATATTTTAAAAGGGCCCACATATTGCAACCTGGGGCTATTTAGGTTTTAAAATGATGAATAGAAGGAATCAGATAAAGCAAACTGATGAAACTAAATTCCCCAAATAGCCAAAGATCCATTCAGCCTCAGAAGGGACCTTACATATCAAGCTTTAGCTCAGACAGAAATTTTTTTATGACCAAGTTATAAACCCTTTAACATTAACGTTTATAATAGAAGTGCTGACATAACCATTACTAGAACAGTGGGAAAGCATTACTATAATCAAGATAAAGAATGACAAGGAATCAAAGGTGAAAGAACTGTGGATATTTCAACAGAGAGGTTGAGACAAGTCTAATAAGTTAGAATCATCTGTGCCCTTATGTACAATAGAAATTAAATGGTAGTGGAGAAACCCAGAGAGTGCACCCTATAAAAATAAACAGAGCAAACTGAATAGATAAGAAAGGGACTTCAGATTTCACGTCATTGATGTCATTTCTGTAAAACAAAAAGCCTTGTTGTAGCATTAGTGTCATTTCACTAATGTATATAAAAATGCAGAGTCTGAATCAATTGAGATATTTTTCAATCTTTTATGCCAAAGTATACTGCACCAAGAGGGATGTTTAAGCAAAATGGAACATTCTTAGATTGTGGCAGGGGACAGAGTAGCTATTACTGCTATCCATTTTTTTTCAGAATCCATTTGAGCTTACATTATTGAAACATTTATGGTGTATTAGTAATTGAAAGAACTATCTGCTATAAAAACAAGAAATACAATGAGAGAAATCACAAAATAGGGAGAGAGAAAAAATGCTCTTAAAAATAGAGAGAAATGCCTATAAGTCTGTACTATAGCTTAAAATGATATTTTGATTGCTCAAGGTTATGATGTCTAATATGAATCTGGTAGATAAACTCAGTGACCTAAAAATCACATAAAACATTTCAATTCCTAACAAATGCTTATTATTTCATTTAGAATTTACAACATTTCATAAAGCATTTTAAATACTATTTTGAGCTATTTAATGGCACAAGAAGCCATTTGTATAATTGGTCCCTATGGTGCATGGCTGTGCTGTTGTGATAAGAGATAAAGCATGTCATCCATTTTTTTAAACATTTGTATTTCAAAACTGTTTAGTGTGGACTTTTTATTCTGCGAAGCCATTTAAATATCTTCTAAAATTGCTGCATTGTTTCTCTCATAACATTTAGTCCAATTATCCTCTCTTACTCTCGTTAAGTTGTACTTTACTACATAAATAGTGCCACTGAAATCAACTCAGCCCACCCAAATGGAATGATTAGGAAGTAACTCTAGTCAAACTTTGACTATGGAGGGAGTGATCCACCCCATTTCTTTATTAATTGTTATAGGCAACACCAGTGCCTCTTCATGGATAGTATTATTCTATATATTCTTTGATGCCTGATTAAAACAGTTTATATAGTTGAACAAACAATTCATAATGAAGTGTTTATTCTAGGAATTTTGTCTCATTTTCTATCTACAAAATATCACAAAGATCATGACATTCTTAGGAGTATTCATTCACCAAAATATTTTGCAAATTTGATCTGCTACTGAAAAATCAAATGTGGGATGTGTTGCTTTGGTCACAAGGTACATGGAATTACTTCTCTTTTCTGACTGGATGACCATAAAACTCGTAGTAAGTTTTGTGTTGTGAATGTTTATGGTAAAACAACTTTTTTCAATGAGCATTCAAGCATGAAAGCTTAAAGTTTGCTTTTTGAAGGCATTTTACGCTAGTAAAATGTGATCATATGAATGTTCATGGAAAGTGATTACAATCAGGGCACAAGCCTGGTCAAAACAAATTAGTTTGAAAATGCAAATTAGTATTTTAGGGGTTTGTTTTAGTATTGAGATCATAGTATTATCTTAGCATCTTTCAAATAATTCAGAAATAAATAAAGCTTAATAATCAAAAGCATTAGCAGATACTACAGCTCTGAGATATCAACAAAAGATGGAGTCAATTTCCACCTTTTAATCTGAAATGCTCTGTGCGCTATGTATAGTAGTGTCTACCTGCCAAGCTTAAGTGTGCAGTATGATTAAACCTTATGGTTAATGGTCATCAAGAATACTAATCAATGTATCACCAGAAATTTGAGTGAGGCTGTACTTAGAAAACTGCAATGAAACAAAGAAGCAAGACTGTTTCAAAAGAATAAGCCCCTATGCCAATAGGTTCTCACACTATTTATATTTTTATTCCACAGTAAATGACTAACAACTGCTCCTTTCCATAACCACCCCAAAATTCTTTGCACTGGTTCCCAGGGTGCTTCAAAAGAGGTGCTTCACCAGTTCAAAGGAGTTTTGACAGAAATAAGTAAAATATTTTGAGACACACAGCTGGGATCTACAGAGCATGAGGTGCAAGGGATGGAGATAATTTACTTCAGTGGAAGACCACAGATCAGACTTCCCAATAGTCCTAAATTTTGCACGACTAAACCACTTTGACCTCCAGAACTTCCTATCCCAGTAAAAGGGCAGTTTGCCCTGGGCCCCGTTTGATATGGCCCTCCCAAACAAGTGGCATTCTGACCCTGTGCACTAGATCGCAAAACCAATCAATCTTGGCCCATTTGTCTCTCAATCAACAGAGGGGAGGATGGGCCAAACCTAAGTGGTGCTGTGTCTGGCTTTAGACTCTTGAAATATTGGGAGGTATGAGAGAACGTCATCAGGCTCATGACCTCTTAGACAATCTTGCCTTTCCCCAGGTTGCTTCCCAATCCCAGTATAGCAAGACAACTTCCTCTCCTCATTCAAATCACTCCTCAAAATTCATTTCAGAAGAAAATGTCACAAGAAGTTGAAGCTGAGGTCTTGCTGACATGAGTAATTAACATGTGGAGGGATGTCTCATTTCTTGGAGGACAGAATTAGGGATGTAAACAGATCATTAGGTTGAAAACAGAATGTTTGTGCTAAATAAGATAAGCAAATAGCTCAGTAGGCTAAAAAGACAGTGTCTGAGCTAGCTAAAATGAGAAAGGACACCCATTTACTAACAGTGGGCCAGATAAATTAGGATTATAGAATTGAAATAAAGAATAGGTTGAGTGTGAACAATGCATGGACAGAGCATCCTGCACAGGGATTGATTCCTGCAAAGTAACCAAGCCAATCCAAAAACATGTGATGCAATGTATAGTAAATGCAAGGTAATGTATAAATGTATATGAAAGGAGACTTTGTGTGTAACTTTGGATGTGTGATACGCCTTATACCCACCTCCTACTCTGCATAGCTTTCCTGTATGTCAAAGGAACCTGAGTGATGAAATCAAGAGTTGAACTGAATTTTCTGGATCCCAAAGAACAGGACAAAGTGTTCTTATGGAAGAACTGGATGAGGTGTTCTGGATAACCCAATTGGAAAAGGCCTGGGGAGAGAGGGAATTCCAATATTAGTGGTGCCATGATTTGACCTGGATCCATTCATCTGGAGCAGATCATGTATAGTTTATTATACATGTAGCTTTACTGTCAAGGATTACAACCCAGCAATTTAGCAATGGCATTAGAAGGGTATAGATTTGAGGCAGTTCCCAGGGTGCTGGAGGAGAGGAGTTAGATCAAAAGGCAGTCCCTATAGTCTCCCCAGAGAAATGATAGGGGGAGACTGGAACTGGGCTGAAAAGGAACTCCAGGAAATATTATTGGACAAGAAATGCAAGAAAATGAAAGAGAAAACCATGTTATTAAATTCTAGTATAGAAGTCTCTCCTAAAAAGAAATTCAGTAATATAAGGGGGATAGAGGGAGGAACTTTGGTTACTAATGCTTGGCAAAGCACAGCAAAGGTCTGTTAAATGAAACTGAAATTCTGGGTGACCATGAGAGAAGAGTAATTATAGCTAAAGAATGAGGGCAAAAAAGTACAAAGATAAGCTTAGAGCCACTGAGATAAATTAGCTGAGAAATGTGTCACTTTAGGAGATAAGTGATTTAAGAAAAGAGCGAGGAGTAAAAGGGAGCACTTATGCAGATGTTAAAACTGCTAAAGGGATTAAGGAGGATGGTGTAATAAAAGTATTGGATGTAACATTCAGAGCTTGTCTACACTGGCAATTTACAATGCTGCAACTTTCTTGCTCGGGGTGTGAAAAAGACACCCCCCTGAGCGCAGCAAGTTTCAGCACCAGTGTAGACAGTGCACCAGAGCTGGTAACTGTGCTCCCAGTGCTGGTAGCTATGCCTCTTGTGGAGGTGGGTTTTTTAGAGCGCTGGGAGAGCTCTCTCTCAGTGCTCTGCCGCGACCACACAAGCCACGTTAAAGCACTACCACAGCAGCGCTTTAGTGTTGCCAGTGCAGACTAGCCCTCAGTAAGAAGGGGAAAAGAATGTGTGTTTGGTAATAAACCCTGGTAATGGCAGTACAGCCCAGTGCAGTCTCACCCAGGTGGACCCTGGCAGTCAAACAAATTATGCAAGGGGAGATCAGGCGGTGACAACTACTACCGCTATCGTTTTGTTCCCAGGAATCTTCACAGCCAACCATTCTGAAGGCAAATGGGCCCTTTCCCTAAAAGAATGGTCTGTAAATAATCAATTGTAAATTTTAAACCTGTGCAGCAGAGACGATATGATTTGAATGACTTGACTATGGACAATTTAGTCAAAATTACTGAAAGGAAATAAGGGGTTTACATTTTAACTTGGCTACCTCTGAATGTGAAAGTAGGGAATGTAATCTGGGTACAGTTATGTAACAAATAATTAAAATAGTGCAAGGGATGCTGAGCAAAATGTTTAAAATAAATGGAAATACATTTGTGTAATTATGCACGATTTTAAGAACCTAAACAAATATGCTTGGCTTGCAAAAAACCTATTCTGTATGTCTAAAATTAATTGACTTTAAAAGATTCAACTAAAAATCTATTTGAATCTTGCATTCAAAGTTGCAAAAACTGACAGATACTTTTTGAGCAGCTGCCAATGTTTCCTGGCAGTCTTTGCTAAATTCTCAAGCTAAACCCAAGTAGCTGATGTTATCTGGCTTTCTTAAGGCAATGTTTTTATGATTTTCAACATCTTTTTAAATAAGGCCCTAGATGGCATGGTTGTGGCTATGGCAGGGATGGCCAGAACCAGGATAGTAGGAAGAAATTCTGGATCCTTTTGTAGTAATGATACAGCATCTGAAAGAACTTCAGGATGAGAATGAAAAATAAAAGACAGTGCACTTCTGGAGTAACAGCAAAGGGTGGGTCAGTCACAAGACTAGCATTGTTAGGAACACTGAGCCTTAATATGGTTGAGTGATCAGACCATCTCTTTGATAAGGGTACATGGGAACTCTTTAAGCTCAAAAAACAAACAGTTACACTTCATCTGAAAATTAGTACAACTAACAATTTTATGACAGAGGATAAGGATTTTACTATGGAAGGATCGTACATTCCTAGGAACATGTAGTGTATATTGTAAAGGGGGTAAAATAAATGTAAAGACCTGCTATTTAATTCAAATCCTATAAAGCAGTGGTGGGCAACCTGCACCCCGTCACGGTAATCCACTGGCGGGCCGTGAGACAGTTTGTTTACATTGACCGTCTGCAAGTACGGCCGCCCACAGCTTCCAGTAACTGCAGTTTGCCATTCACGACCAATGGGAGTTGCGGGAAGCGGCACGGGCCACAGGGACGTGCTGACCACCGCTTCCCACAGTTCCTATTGGCCAGGAATGGCGAAATGTAAGCTGCGGGTGGCCATGCCTGCGGACGGTCAATGTAAACAAACTGTCTTGGGGCCCGCCGGTGGATTACCCAGATGGGCTGCAGATTGCCCACCACTGCTATAGAGGGTCCAAAGAGGACCTGCAATAGGCTGTGAATTATTTTTCAGATAGCTGTATGCTTGGGAAGCAGAAACCAACCCAGCAGCAAGAAAGATCAGTGAATATAAGAAATAGAGCTTAACCATTAACATGTTATCCAAAAATTCCATTTAACTGTTTTGTGAAGTAAATATTATTAGGAAGCAAAAACATATATGGTAGTGTTCTGTAAATGGAAAAAGAATAATTGTATTAAAACTAAGCAATTTTATAAAAAATTGAAATGCCCTAGATTTGAAACAAACCAACTAATGTCTAAGGGTTACATCTATTAAGGAAATATTGTTTCATAGTGTTTAGTTTATTAATGTGCCAAGCATTGTTGGATTTCAGCAATCTGCAATCATGGAAGGTTGGTCAAAAATGGTTACAAATATTGAAAGGACTTTATGGACAAAAAAAGTATATCTTTTTTAAATGCATAAGCCTACCAAGGCAAACCACTCTAGCCCTAGGTTTTTATGTGATTATAAACATATTTGGAATAATGGGAGGGGCAGCAACCTGGGTAACACATTACCAGATGATTTTTTGAAGGCCAAAACTATAACCCAGTTCAAAAAAGAATTACATATGTTTATGGAGGATAGGTCCATCAGAGGCTATTAGCCAAGGTCGGGAGGGATGCAATCCCATGATGTGGGTGTCCCTAGCTTCTGATTGCCAGAAGCTAGGAGTGGACAACAGAAGATGGATCATTCAATGATTCCCTGTTCTGTTCATTCCCTCTGAAGCACCTGGCATTGTCCACTGTCAGAAGACAGGATACTGAGCTAGATGGACCATTGGTCTGACCCAATATTACCATTTTTATGAGTCTGATCAACTCAGTGTAGTTTTGTTGTATGCCAAATAAAGAAACCTAAGTGATGAAATCTGGAGTTGAACTGCGTTTTTTGAATCCCAGAGAACTGGATGAAGTGTTCTCCCAGTAATGGACAAGGTGTTCTGGATAAAATGAGTGGAAAAGCTCTCAAAGGGAATTCCAACAGAAGTGAGTTAATAATCATGTTAATAACTTGAAAACGTACAAAGCTATTCCCTCCCATGGGCTGCCCATTGTGTTCTGTCCTCTGTATTTGCCTCTCTGACCCAATGACTTCCACGAGCATTGGATCAGCCACTCAGGCAGGAGTCCACCTGCGTTGAGTCACATTGACTTGAGTGGTAGCTCCATGTGGGTGGAAGGGTCGATCCACACACAACAAATTGCAGGTCTGTGGCTTTAGCCTGCAAGCTTTTTGGGGAAAGCACAGCCTTACAAAAGTAAGTTGTGTAGTTTTCACCCCATGGTTCATGTTTAAAAATAATTCATAAACAAATATAACAACAGCTAGTGGCCTGCTGCAAGCTGCAAGTCATGACCCACAGGTTGAAAACATTGCTGTCTCCATTCGCTTCAGAGCAAAGCAAAGCTATTTTCTCTAACTCATATCAGAGTTCAGGAAGGCATATGCTGTGTTATAGGATAAAAAGAAATGTAAAAGGGAATGTGTATCAATCTTATTTTAATTCCATAGAAGGGATGGAGTGATTGTGAGAAGTTCTCTTAGAATATATCCACTTTACTCTAAGAAGAAGTCACCTCTATAAATCCTCTGCACTAGCAGGTGAATGGAGAAATTGCTTCTTATGCAACGCCAGCACAAAAGGTACACAATTCCTCCCCTTCACAATTCATTACTGTTCTGAAACAAAATCAAACAAGGCTTTCACATTATGTTCCTATTGAGAAATAAGTGAATGGTTCTATTTAGTCTTTATACTCCTGCATTTTTATGTCAAGGCTAGACCACACTGAACATTTCATAAATAAGTTATCCTGTCAACATGCATTTACTTTATAGAATAGGAAGAGGGCATTCTTTATTAAAGTGTCAACTGTCTAGCTCTTTGCATCAAGAATGCCCAAAGTGAATGGCTGATCATAATTAGGTACCTTCCTGATTTATTAACCAAATAAATTGTTTAGAGTCTTTGGTTTTGCTCATGGCTGAATAAATATAATTGCATTCAATGTTTAAACATGCTAAAATACTTAATGCAGGTTATATTTTTAAAATTGAAAGCCAAAGAATATGAAACTTTTCACTTATTATGGGAAACTTTTTTTTTTTTCCAAATGGAGTACAAACAAAGAATCACTCTATTCCCCACCAGGGTTACCTCTGATGTGTGTGCCTGCTCAGCCACAGTCCCTACTGGCTGGCTCTACCCAGTGCTCCTCCAGCTAGTAGAGTTGCAGAACAGGAGCTTAGGAACCCACTAATTTCAGCTGACATCACTGTAAGCCTACGTGGAATTATTTTAATTCAAATATGGTTTTATTTATTTGACTGGATCCAATACTGACCAGCAATTGAGTGACTAGCAGAACTCTCTCTAGAATGGCCTTATTATTGATTTATATTTTTGCAGTGCCTAGAAGCCCCAGTCATGAACCAGGATCCCATTGTCCAAGGTGCTGTGCAAACAGTGCAATCTATCTTTAATGCACTTCACCCAACCTAATTTCCTCTGGAGTTAAAAAAGGCATTTGCTTAGCATTGCCTCTCTCACTAAAGTGAATGGAAATGTTTCATGAGAGATTCCCAAAATAAATCCATGAACATGTAAATATCTGCCACATCCACCTTCAATTTTAGGTTATCTTTCCTGTCTATAGTAACATGATAGATGTAAGCATTATGGCCAAAAGTTCTAAGAGACGAAATAGTAGAGAAAGCTCTATTGATTAAAAGGGAAAATTACTGCCATAGACAGATTCATTTGCACAGGCCACCATTTCTCTAGTAACACTTGGGGAGTCACCATAACTGTACATGAGCTTGAATTCTGGGGGAAAGTGGACTCCCACAGACGGAAGAGCTTCTACCAGTGGCAAAGAAGAGTTCATTCCTAAACAGCCAGGACGCTGCTCCAAGGTCCTAAGTGCTCGTGGCTCAACTCCCAGAGGGATTGTGTGGTGAGATAAAATGGACACTGAAGACTTTGTTGCAAGAGGTGAGGCAGACTGAGGATTCTAGCTTTTGAGTGTTTCAGTCTGCAACATTCAAAGAACCTTTAATGTAGGGGTTTTGTTTTGGGTTTTTTTGTGATATATATAATTAGAATTCCAAATGACAAATTAAGACATGTAGCAAATCAAAAGCATCTTTATTCACTAAAAAGTTATAAATACAGAGTTTCCCTTGTAATGAATAATTTATACAGGTCTACAGTACATATTATCCTCCTCCCCAAAACTTCTCTTTGCTGTTTTGATGTTAGGAAAATGAAGAAATGCTACTAGGAGGTATGAAAGGACAGTTAACTTGTCAATGGAAAAAAACATAGACAAAATTAAACTAAACAGGAAGTGCACCTAGAGGGATGGAGAGAGGGAAGTGGTTTTTTTAAACTCTCCCAAACCCAAATTATAATCTGCACAAGGATGCTTTGTGAAGACAGCTTGTACCGTAGATCTAGTTGTATTTTTTTCAAATAGTGGGTTGACTTTGTTCTTTGATCTTTTCTAAGAAGCTGAAAATGAGTGGCATGAATTAACCATTTAGGGCCAGGGGAAAGTGTGTATTATGAAAGCAAGGAAGAAAGTGAGACAATAAGTGAGACAGCATGGATCGACCTATGGTCCGCAGACCCCTGGGGGGGTTCACAAACTATGTCTAAGATTTCCAAACAAGTCCTCATCTTCATTTGAAAATTTTTAGGGGTCCATATATGAAAAAAGGTTGAAAAACCACCGATCTAGGCAATGTAGTATGGGCTCATACTCGCACAAATTTAAATTGTCAGATTGTTCTTGAGGTTTTATGGAGAATTTGCTTATTTTACGTTAGGCATAGTTAAACATTTTATAGGAGTCTAGTTCTGACATCTTTAAATTATACTATAATAGCGGGGTTTTGAATATAAACTTTCTCCATATTTCATGGCCTATAAGACACAAACAACAGCTGCACTAAATTGCAAACTGATTTTATGTAAAAGCTATTAATTATTTTTATGGCATTATAAATGTGTGGTGCTCAACCTTTCCGGACTACTGTACCCCATTCAGGAGTCAGATTTATCTTGCATATCCCCAAGTTTCACCTCACTTAAAACCTATTTGTTTACAAAAATCAGACATAAAAATACAAAAGTGTCACAGCACACTATTACTAAAAAATTGCTTAATTTCTCATTTTGTCTGTATGAAATTTTAGGTTGTACTGACTTCACTAGTGCTTTTTATGTAGCCTATTGCAAAACTAGGCAAATATCTAGATGAATTGATGTACTCCTTGGAAGGCCTCTCTGTACCCACAGGGGTACACATATCTCAGGTTGAGAACCATTGCTCTATAGTTCACAATTACCACCAAGCAGAAAAAATATCCCTTATCCTGAAGAGTTTACAGACTTAACACATGGACCAAGACAGGCATTAAAAACAAAACAAGAATGGGAGGTATGGTTATTAGCTTCTGCGTGTTTCATGGAAACAAATGCATTTAGAGCCCAATCATGCTCCCTCCAAAGTCAATAGTACTTTTGCTATGGAATGCTACTGCAGGATTAGGATCACATTGAACCAAACACATCAATGGACTTCCAGACGTTGACTTCCCTGGTTCCTCTCAAAGTGACAACATTTGAGAAATAAGAAATAGTACAAGATAGCTTGCAAACTCCTAGCTGGCCAAGGGATTTTAATTCATTCTGGTGGTATGTTTTATTGTTCACTGTCATAACTGAAAAGCCAGATTGTTTTTTTCCTATCCACTTTAAAAAGACATGTTTGCAATGACAGATGTTTTGTGAGAAGGAGAACACACAGGCACTGACCAGTTTCACATTCAGAAATGCATTTAGAATTATCTAGCAACCAGCTGACGTAGGCTGAAGAAGCTTCTTCCAGCCTCATAGAGAAAAGTTTGTTCCTATGAGGCTGATTATTCCTGACTATCATTGCCTGAGCTGATTTAGCCTTTACCTCATTATTTTCCTCATTCTCTGAGCCAGCAAACGTATTATGAGGCAGATTTTCAGCAGATTATTAATTATACATATTGTGGTAGCAGTTGAGGGACAGTCACAGACCAGGACCCCATTTTGCTAGGTACTGTACAAAACAGTCTTTTTTGCATTTGCAATCTGTCTTTGGAAATAACTGCCCATAGAAGTGTAGATGAAAATAAGGGGGAGGCTCAAAGGCCAGGCTGAAAATAAGACCCTGTATATCAGAAGAAGCTGGCTCCTCCCTCCTAGAGGTAATAATCCTTTTCCTGGTAAGGACTGAGTACATTAGTACAGGGCTGTGAGCAAGCTTACACTGCCACTGCCTGTGCCATACCTGTTCTGTGGATAATGCAGACAGAAAGCATATTCCATAGCTATCAAACACTAAACTCATAAGCACTAAATTCAGGTTTAAATAATGTAGAAACAAGCAAATTGGTAATAAATAAATTTCACACATGATGACAAACCACATATTGGAAGTTAGGAAAGCAACCTCAATTCTAACTTCTGACAAAACTTGAAAACATTGACAACGAAGTATTCTGATGCCTAGATGCACAGGAGTTTATGTTTACTAGTGATGAGTACCTAATTGTTTGCTTGGAAAAATTCTTTAGTTGTATTAGTAGGTTTTTCTGGTAGTGCTACAAATTTCTCTCTCACACTCACACACTATGATGCAGCAGCCTTAACTATGTTAGTTCTCTCTCTTAAAAGTGATGCATGTTTCTTTAATGTTCTGTGAGCTACAGCACATTTTGTAGAAGTGTCTGGTTAGTTAAAAATCAGTACAAAGGGAGAATCCACTACATTTAAATATACATTTCTATACTGTAGAACAGATCTGCTTTGCATCTGGCTTTTATACCAAATGTTATCAATGTCTACATTCTTAATGTTTTATTATGTTCATCTTGTTGAAAAATGGATAAAAATTATATGATCAAATAATTTTAAAAACAATACTCTAATGCATTTATGCTTTGTGATAATGTGTGAAAGGAATGTCAGAGTCAAAGCCACTGAATGGCATTTACCTCCAGCTTTATTGAATTTGTCACATCCCATTGCTTTCCAGGAAATGTAATAAATGAGGTGGCAGATTAGGAAATTTCTCTGTCAGTCTTCATGTTTTTTCCCTTTCCCAATTAGCCATCTTCTTGATTATTGTCTGCACCTACTGAACTAATAAATTAGGGTCACAATTAGCAAAGAAGCAGACAAAATGGGGACAAGGACACATAGCCAAAGAGGACACCCTCTGACTTGTCAGTGCCACTTTTTGTTAGAATTTTTTTTTCCAGTGTTGGGAATCAGAACATTTCCTGTAATTAGCAACAGCACTTGAGATAGGAGATGGAAAAGGAATTAAGATTTGCCTGAGGGTAAAATAATCTTGGAGGGCTTTTTAACTTGACTCTTAAATATGGGTTCTAAATCAAGGTTGTTATAGCTTGGTGCTTCCCAGTCCTGCTTTTAGTGTGCACCTTTACAAGGGAGAAAAGAAAATAGGATCAATGTGTTAGGGAACTTATGAAAAAGTCCTAATCAAGACAGAGTCTTGATTCCTAACACACACAGTCAAATAATGAATTACAGCTCCAGAATGAGAAATGAGAGTAGAGATTGAAATGTGACAAGAAAAGAAACAAGGTAAAAATATTAGCTTTCTAAGTGGAGCCTGTTCATGTTAACAGACTAATTGCATACATTAGTGAAGATCGATATAATATACCAGGGGTTCTCAAACTTCATTGCATTGTGATCCCCTTCTGACAACAAAGTTACGACATGACCCCGGGATGGGGGCGGAGCCCGAGCCCCGCCAGCCCAGGTAGAGAGAAGAGGGGGCCAGAGCCTGAGCCCTACCATCCCAGTTGGAGCTGGAGCTAGGGCTTCAGCTTCAGCCCTGGGTCCCAGCAAGTCTAATGTTGGCCCTGGTGACCTCATTAAAATTGGGTCATGACCCACTTTGGGGTCCCAACACACACAGTTTGAGAACCGCTGTAGTATACTTATTGCTTTGTCTATTCTGGAGCATTACAGCAGCATCTATTTTGTAACAAACAGCTTACCGGAAAAAAAAAAAAAATCAACAGAATGTTTTGCTGTCAGAAATGCTGTTTCATCAAAAGTGAAACTTTCTGTGGGAACATGTTGATTGACGATTTTATTTATTTTTTTTTAAATGAAAAGCATTTCAATAAGGTATAACATTCTGCAACATTGATGTTTTATTTTAATGCAACTTTGTTTTGATATATATTGAATTTGCTATTCTAGGAATATTAAAAAGTTGAAAAAAACCTGGATTTTATCAAAATGGAACATTTCAATTAACCCCACAATGATTTTATTCAAAATGTTATTTCACTTGCAATTTTGATTTAAAAAAAAAAAAAATTGGTCTGAATCAGACCAAAAATGATTTTTAAATGTCAGAATTTATTGTAGAACAGGATTTCAGAGTTTTGACCAGCTCTAAATGTAAGGTAATAATTGGAATCTTAAAATACCTAATAGCATGCTAATCTACAAGGTATGATTCTATGCCTGGTATGGGTTGCTTCAAAATATTGAATAAGGAGCACTGGACCTGTGGTTGAGGGTCAGGCTAATTACATGTCCCCATAAAAAAAAGTTAGTTCTTGAAACAACTCAGATACAAGGGTATCTCAGTTAGCCAGCCTAAAGGAGGTCATGGATAATAAAATAATAAGATGATGAGAAATAGTCAACATGGATTTGTCAGGAACTAATTATGTCAAACCAATGTAATATCCCTCTTTGGCACGCAGGGGCGGCTCCAGGCAACAGCAAACCAAGCGCATGCCTGGGGCAGCAAGCCGCGGGGGGCGGCCTGCCTGTCGCCGTGAGGGCGGCAGTCAGGCTGCCTTTGGCGGCATGCCTGTGGGAGGTCCGCCGGTCCTGCGGTTTCAGCGGCGGGTATGCCGAAGGTGCGGGACTGGCGAACCACCTCCCGCAGGCATGCTGCTGAATCCGCGTTACCAGCGGACCTCCCGCAGGTGTGCCACCGAAAGCTGCCTGACTGCCATGCTTGGGGCAGCAAAATACATAGAGCCACCCCTGTTGGCAGGTAACAAGTTTTGTGGATGGAGGGGAAGCTGTAGGTCTGATGTATCTTTACTTTAAAGTCAGGCTTTTGATATTGTGTCACATGACCTTCCCCTAAGCAAACTAGGGAAATATAGCCTAGATGAACTATTATAAAGGTGGGTACATAACTGGTTGGAAAACTGTACACATAGAAGTTATCAGTGGTTTACAATCAAATTGGAAGTGGATGTGGAGTGGGGTCCTGCACGGTTATGTCCTGGGTCAGGTTCTATTCAGTATCTGCATAAATGATGTGGATAGAAAGTATTTTTATATAAAGTCTGTACACAACACCAAGCTGGGATAGGTTGCAAACATGTTAGAGGACAGGATTAAATTCAAAATGTTCTTGACAAACTGGAGAAGTGGCCTGAAATAGATAGGATGAAATTCAATTAGGATAAATGCAAAGTACTCTCCTTAGGAAGGAATAATCAATTGCAAAAATACAAAATGGGAAATGACTGCCTAGGAAGGAATACTGAAGAAAAGGAGATGGGAGATATAGAGCATCACAAGCTAAATGTGAGTCAACAATGTAATACTGTTGCAAAATAAGTGAGCATCATTCTGGGATATATTAGGAGAAATATTGTAAACAAGATACAAATTCTTTCACTTTGCTCAGCACTGACAGTACTCCAGTTGATGCCGGGTGTCCAGTTCTGGGCACCATACTTTGGGAAAGATGAGGACAAATTGGAGAAAGTGCAGAGGAGAGCAACAAAAATGACTAAAGGTCTAGAAAACATGACCTATGAGGAAAGATTGGAAAAAAAAAAAAAGTCGGGTTGTTAAGCCTGGAGAAGAGAAGATTGAGAGGTGGACAAGATAATTTTCAAGTATGTAAAAAGTTGTTACAAGGAGGAGGGTGAAAAAAATTGTGTTAACCTTTGAGGATAGGACAAGAAGCAATGGGCTTAAATTGCAGCAAGGATAATTTAGGTTAAACATTAGGAAAAAATCTTCCTGTCAGGGTAGTCAAGCTCTGGAACAATTAACTAGGTGGGGAATCTCCAACCCTGGAGGTTTTTAAGAACAAACACCTGTCGAGGATGGTCTAGATAATACTTAGTCCTGCCTCAGTGCAGGGGACTGGACTAGATGACCTATTGAGATATCTTGCAGTCCTACATTTCCATGATTCTATGGCCTTTGGGAATCCATGAGTCAACAGCTTTTTAGGGCCCAGCTTGACAAAGCCCTGGCTGGGATGATTTAGTTGGGGTTGGTCCTGCTTTGAGCAGGGGGTTGGACTAGATGACCTCCTGGGGGCTCTTCCAACCCTAATCTTCTATGATTCTATTAAATTACTTTCGATGAAGGTGCTGGACCAAACCCAGGATAGAGTTAATCAGTTGAAACAAAAGATCTTAGCAGCTAAAACCAAAAACTAAAATTAGATCCTGGAATGTGAATACAATGTGAGACAATAGAAAACTGAGTCTAGTCAGAGAAATGACTTGGAGTGAGCAAAATGAGATGGACTGGATGTGGAAGACTCACTCTAGTCGTCTGTTCAGGAAAGCAAGAGGATTCTCATGTAGGAGGAGTTGAAATACTACTTGACAAAAAGGTAACAGAAGCTTTACAGGAATGGGAACCAGTTGACCCACAAATTATAAGAGCAGGTATTGTTACAAATCATGTTAAAATAATTCTTTTTCGGTGTTACACTCCTACAAATAATCATGAGAAACAAGAAAAAGATGCATTCTACAATAAGTTAAAAAGTAGTAAACCAGATTTATGCTTAGGATATTATTCTGGTTATGTGTAACATGAATGCCCAAGTTGGTAACAATTTTGGATATGAGTATTGAGGGGCTGATGGACAATGGTAAAAGATTGCAACATGTTACTGTGCAACATGTAAAACCTGTGTATTGGGGGGGGGGGGGAAATACTCTTCCTTCCAAGGAAACAAAACTAATATGGAAGTCAAATGATTGAATTACTGAGAAACAATTGGATTACATTGCCATAAGCAGATGGTAGAGAAATTCATTGCTGGAGACACAATATTTTACAAGTGCTGATGTTGGAAGTGACCACTATTTTGTCATCAGAACAGTTAGAATAAAGCTAAAAAGACAATATAACACGAAAAAATGTGGTATTTGAGGAAGCCCATATTTTTGCAAGATCTTCCATAGTTTGACCCAGGAATCGGGAGAGACTTTAAAGGCCAGCTCTCAAATGGATTTCAAGAGCAGTGGCTAATAATGTATTATGATATAGAGAAATAATGGGTTTGCTTTAGAGATGGGTGCCAGAAGGTTGCCACAACTTCCCTTGGACTAAAAGGACCAAGGAAAGAATGGCTACAGACACACATATGGTAATTGTTTGTCTTTTCTTTCCTCAAAGAGGCAAGTACAGGTGGCACAACAAGATGAATAATATACTCTGCAATGAAAGTATGTAGAGAAAGACAAAGAAATAAGTTATGTGGGAAAGATAAGCAAGAAAAGCTAAAGATGCATAAAAGTGAGAGTGACAAACTATTTCAGGCATGTAAGGAATTGACATCTTCTCCAGATTCACAGTGGTATTATAAAAGCAAAAGATGGAAGACTTAACAATAGAAGCATAACAAAAGGAATGATGGCAAGAACATTTTAAATAAGAACTCAAGCAACCAGAGCCAACAATTCTAATTGAGGAGTGTGAAGAATTAAACATTAACTGCTAAAAATTTCAGAAGCAGAAATAGAGAAAGCAATTAAGCAGCTAAAAATTGGCAAAGCTCCTGGTGAAGATATGATCACTGCCGAAGGGCTTAAAGCTGGTGAGAATGTAGTAGTACATGAAATACATAAACTTTATAATACATTTTGGGAGAAAGAACTTGACCCAGAGGACTGGAAGAAAGATGTGATCTGTAAATTACCAAAGAAATTGGACACCCAGCTTGCCTAACTGGCCAGGCAGAACATTATTTTCCATACCTGGAGAAGTGTTTTGCAGTATACTATTTTACAGAATCAGACTAGCCATAGATGAAAATCTGTGCAGTGAGCAAACAGGCTTTAAACTGAAAAGACTGTATATAGATCACATCTTTACCCTGAGACAACTGATTGAGAAAGGACTTAGCTGCCAATAAAGATTAGTCTTGAACTTCATAGATTTCACCAAAGCTTTTGACTCTATTCTCAGAGAGTAACTATGGAAAAATCTTGCAAAAATATGGGCTTCCTAGAAAGTGAGTCAGCAGTCAAGTTGTTGTCTGAAGAGTCAAAATGCTGTGTAAGGACAGAAGGTAGAGAGGTTGATTAGTTTGATATCATCAGTGGACTGCATCTTAACACCTCTTGTCTGTGTTGTGATAGATTACATGATGTGAAGAGCAACAAAAGGAAAACAAGAGTTATCTGGAGTAGAGAAAAACTTCAAGATCTCAACTTTGCAGGTGACATTGTTCTATTGGACACAGATGACCATACCATGGATAAGACCAATATCAATATCAAACATGAGGTCAAAATAGCATTAAGAATCAGCCAAAAGAAAAACTCTGAAGTCATGATCACTGAACATGAAATGGAGTCAGCAATGGTGATACATATATGATTGACCGTGAAGAATACAGCCTGGTTAACAAGTCTGTACATCTTGAACACAATCAGTGTTGATGGCCAGCTCCACAAGAAGGTGGAATCAAGAATTCAGAAGAAAAAGGAGAGCTTTTTCGAGACTGGTAAATATCTGGAAAAATAAGAATATTCACACAAGAACTAAGATAAATTTATACAATGTAATTGTGATACCTACTTTGCTATATGCTTCTGAAAATTGGCAAATGCTAGAAGCATACAACAGGAAACTTAATGCATTCCATCAGAGATGGTTGCAAAGAATACTTCGTGGTCCACTGGCAGAATAAACTAACACACACTGATGTTTTACGGAGACCTGGCCAACAGACTGTAGAGAGAGAGAATGATTTAAGAAAGCAGGCTGAAATTGTTAGGGCAGGTTATACAGATGTCAAAAAGCTATATCCTACACAAGTCCTAGACTGAATACCACCTGGTGGAAGACAGACAAGAGGAGGATAATAAATGACATAAGAAAGCCATTGAGAAAGAGGTTGCTGTCATGGAACCAGACTACAATGGAGCAAGAAACATAGCACTAGACAGATGGAGATAAAAACACTGGCTTGCCTCATGTACAATGAGGCACAAGTTTATCAAGAAGAAGGTGGTATAAAGCAGAAGAAAACATTAATACTGTTAAATAAAGTCTTCTGGTTAGAGTAATGTGAGAGGCTAACCTGTCCCAAAGGAGTCATCAAGAAGTTCATCCTTATTAACTGTTTTTTGTATTTGTGTGCCATTGTGTGTTATACTGTTTCATACCATTCACACTTTAGTTCAATATGTGATTAATATGCTGGGATATGCACCACCAAGAAAAAGCCTGAAATAGTGAAAAATGTCATCCCTCAAATGATTTTCCATTTTTCTGAAAGGAGGTCACATTGTAAAGCTCAGCTTTGAAGCTGAATTTCCCATGCATGAAAACTATCATCTGGATCTGATAGTCAGTCAAGATACACACAGCCCTGATCTAAAAATACCTAAATAGGTACCAAAGATACCAAAGAAAATATCATCTGGGCAGGGAGTACAGATAAGAATTTTATGACAAAAGGAGCTTTCCTTCCCCTCCCCCCCAAAAAGTTAGAGTTTGAGAGAGGACTCCAAATCTGAGTTTATAACCAATATTTCTCAATTTTCAACAACAAACTCAATAATGACAGGGACTATGGTAGGATGGGGGGAAAACATCTCAGTTGAAATACTATAAAAATTAGGAAAGAGCAACTAGAGGGGACACAAATTACATCACTTAATCCAAAACATTGAAATGACTGAAAAAATGCAATGAGAAATTGATGATAGTGAAAATAAGTCTAACCTATTATCATCGTCATAAGTAATGTGAAATGGATGGTGTCCAAAAATGCTTTCCCTTTCTCTGTGCATTGGTGCTATATGAAATGCTAATATTACTATGGGTAACAGAGTGATGGGTTCTCTCATCAATCTACTTAGGCCTGGTCTACACTAGGCGTTTATGTCGAAGTTAGCACCGTTACATCGAATTAACCCTGCACCCGTCCACACTGCGATGCTATTTAGTTCGACATAGAGGTCTCTTTAATTCGACTTCTGTACTCCTCCCCGACGAGGGGAGTAGCGCTAAATTCGACATGGCCATGTCGAATTAGGCTAGGTGTGGATGGAAATCGACACTAATAGCTCCGGGAGCTATCCCACAGTGCACCACTCTGTTGACGCTCTGGACAGCAGTCCGAGCTCGGATGCTCTGACCAGCCACACAGGAAAAGCCCCAGGAAAATTTGAATTCCTTTTCCTGTCTGGCCAGTTTGAATCTCATTTCCTGTCTGGACATCGTGGCGATCACAGCAGCACTGGCCACGATGCAGAGCTCTCCAGCAGTGATGGCCGTGCAGTCTGTGAATAGAAAGAGGGCCCCAGCATGGACTGATCGGGAAGTCTTGGATCTCATCGCTGTGTGGGGCGATGAGTCCGTGCTTTCTGAGCTGCGCTCCAAGAAACGGAATGCAAAGATCTATGAGAAGATCTCAAAAGACATGACAGAGAGAGGGTACAGCCGGGATGCAACACAGTGCCGCGTGAAAATCAAGGAGCTGAGACAAGGCTACCAGAAGATCAAAGAGGCAAACGGACACTCTGGATCCCATCCCCAGACATCCCGTTTCTACGAGGCACTGCATTCCATCCTCGGTGCGGCCGCCACCACTACCCCACCAGTGACCGTGGACTCTGAGGATGGGATAGTCTCCACGGCCGGTTCCTCGGACATGTTAGGGGACGGGGAAGATGAGGAAGGAGATGAGGAGGGCGAGGCAGTCGGCAGCGCTCACAACGCTGATTTCCCCGACAGCCAGGATCTCTTCATCACCCTTACAGAGATCCCCCACGAAGCGTCCCCAGCCGTTACCCCGGACACAGAATCTGGGGAAGGATCAGCCAGTAAGTGTTGTAAACATCTAAACATTTATTTTTAACAGAACAGGAATATTAACAATTAAAAGAATGGGTTGTTCATGATTACTGTGCCCTAGGCGCTTAACGGTTTAGTCATGGGCAGTGCAACTTTTGAAAAAAAATCTAGCAATGTCCGGTTTTCCGTGATTGTCCTGCACAAGCCGCTCTACTGTTTATTCCCTGCTACTGCAGCTACAGTAAAATGCGGTCTATATGTGCGGGGATAGAGCAGTAATCCTCCTGGGACATCTCGATGAAGCTCTCCTGGAGGTAATTGGAAAGCCGTTGCATGAGGTTCCTGGGGAGAGCGGCCTTATTGGGTCCTCCGAAGTACGACACGTTGCCGCGCCACGAGACTATCAAGTACTCGGGAATCATTGCTCTGCACAGCAGGGCGGCATACAGCCCTGGTCTTTGGAGGCTTTCCCGGAGCATTCTCTCTCTCTCTCTCGCTCTCAGAGATCCTCATGGTGACCTGCTTTGAATTATGTAGGGGAATGTTAGTGTTGGGACTGCTTGCTCGTTCCTTTACAGAACTGTAACCGCTGGTTTGCAGCCACGCGGTGGAGGCGGGAGAGGGGCAGCCGAAAGGGATCGTTCCCGGGGACAGCCGCGAGGGGGTGGGACAGGGGCAGAGTTCCCGCTTGCCGGATTGCTGGCAGCAGGGACTGACATTGCTTTAAATGTGAAATGAGGCCAGTGGTAATATAAAAGTTTTAAACTGCCACAAATCTACGGCTTACCATGTCTGCCTGCAACAGAAATTCCGTTGTGCTACCCCGCTTCTCAAATGTGCTGTGCAAGACCCCAGGCACTGAATGCGAAGGCCGAGAATTCGACCTTGTGCTGAGTGCGCATGTGATAGGTGCTGTGCATGGTCTTGTTCACAGAGAAAGACTATGTTCTTTGTTCACAACTACATTTATCTTTCTGAGGAATTCACTCCCTTTTTCCCATTTCCACAGCCCCATCTGCGACTGTCTCACAACCTAGCCTGGCATCACACTCCCAGAGGCTAGCGCGGATTAGGCGTAGGAAGAAGAGGACACGGGAGGACATGTTCTCTGAGCTTATGGCCTGTGCCCAAGCCCAGGCAGCACAGCAGACCCAGTGGCAGGAGAAATTGACCCAAATGCACCAAGCAAACATGTATCGGGAGGAGAGGTGGCGGCAGGAAGACCAGCAGGCGACTCAAACACTGCTTGGACTACTGAGGGAGCAAACAGACACGCTCCGGCGCCTTGTGGATGTTCTGCAGGAACGGAGGCAGGAGGACAGAGCCCCGCTGCAGTCCATCTCTAACCGCCCTCCCCCGCCACCAAGTCCCATACCCACCTCACCCAAAGTGCAAAGAAGGAGAGGCGGCAGAGTCCCTGCTAACTCTCACTCCACCCCTGCAGAGAGCTCTAGTAGCAGAAGGCTCTCATTCCCCAAAATTTGAAAAGTTCTTTCCTTCCCACCTGACACAAGCCCCCGTCCAAGTTTCACCTCCCAGTTCCATGTGTGGTTGATAATAAAAAATACGTTTCTGTTAAATACTGTTTCAATCATGTTCTTTTGGAGGAGGAGGGGAAAGGGGGTTGGTAATTGGACAGGACAGTCACCTTTGGCAGGGTACATAGGCGGGGGCAGGCACAGCAGCAGGGCACATACACAGTGCAGTGATGCAGTGACTAGTTACCCTGGTTAGTCTGGGAGGTTGTTTTCATGTTATGTGGTGGGGGGTGGGTTGCTCTGTGACTTTGTGGCGGGGGATGGCAGTTACAGATCTTAAGCGGCGGTCCTTATGCAGGATCACAATCCTTGAGTTCAGAAGCTTCATTCGCGTCACTACACTACACCCGCTCCGCAGCACAGTCTGCGTCCCAGTTTTAAAAAATTCCCGCGAAAACAGTAGTAAAGAAAACGGTGTGCATTAACAAAGTAGAACTATTTTTATTTCGACACGTGTGTTGGAAGGGGGGTGATGGGGGTATGTAACTGGATAGGATAGTCAACATTGACTGGGTAAGGAAACGGGGGCCGGTTCAGCTTCTCTGTACACAAACTTTAAAGTCACAGGTTACCCTGCTCACTAAGGAACTTTGCTTTCAAAGCCTCCCGGATGCACAGCGCTTCCCGCTGCTCTCTTCTAATCGCCCGGCTGTCTGGCTGTGCGTAATCAGCAGCCAGGCTATTTTCCTCAACCTCCCACCCCGCCATAAAGGTCTCCCCCTTGCTCTCACAGAGATTGTGGAGCACACAGCAAGCTGCTATAACAATGGGGATATTGGTTTCGCTGAGATCACAGCGAGTCAGTAAGCTTCTCCATCTCCCCTTGAGACGGCCAAAAGCACACTCCACCACCATTCTGCACTTGCTCAGCCGGTAGTTGAAGAGTTCTTTTTCAGTGTCCAGGGCGCCAGTATAGGGCTTCATGAGCCAGGGCATTAGCGGGTAGGCTGGGTCCCCGAGGATGACTATAGGCATCTCCACATCCCCAACAGTTATTTTGTGGTCCGGGAAGTAAATACCTTGTTGCAGCCGTCTAAACAGACCAGAGTTCCTGAAAACACGAACGTCATGAACCTTGCCCGGCCATCCCACGTAGATGTTGGTAAAACGTCCCCTGTGGTCCACCAGTGCTTGCAGCACCATGGAAAAGTAGCCCTTTCGGTTAATGTACTGTGTGGCCTGGTGGTCCGGTGCCAGGATAGGGATGTGAGTTCCATCTATGGCCCCACCGCAGTTTGGGAATCCCATCGCTGCGAAGCCATCTATGATCGCCTCCACGTTTCCCAGGGTCACTACCTTTGGCAGCAGTACATCAACGATTGCCTTCGCTACTTGCATCACAACAACCCCCACGGTAGATTTGCCCACCCCAAACTGGTTCGCGACTGACCAGTAGCTGTCTGGCGTTGCAAGCTTCCAGAGGGCTATGGCCACTCGCTTCTGTACACTCAGTGCAGCTCGCAACCGGGTGTCATTGCGCTTCAGGGCAGGGGACAGCAACTCACAAAGTTCCAGGAAAGTTCCCTTCCGCATGCAAAAGTTTCGCAGCCACTGGGATTCATCCCAGACCTGCAGCACTATGCGATCCCACCACTCAGTGCTTGTTTCCCGTGCCCAGAATCGCCGTTCCACGGCATCAACATGACCCATTGCCATCGTGATGTCCTCAGCGCTGGGTCCCCTGCTTTCTGAGAGGTCTGTGCTACTCTCAGACTTCAGGACATCACCGCGGTGCCGTAGCCTCCTCGCCTGACTTTTCTGCATCTGCCTCAGGGAAACCTGTATGATAAGCTGCGAGGCGTTGAGAGCGGCCACAACTGCAGCGATGGTCGCAGCATGCTCCATGCTCGCAGTGCTGTGGCGTCCGCGCTGTCAATGACTGGAAAAGTGCGCAAACTGATTTCCCGCCGGCGCTTTCAGGGAGGGAGGGCGGGAGTGATGGACGGATGACGACAGTTACCCAAAAGCACCCTCGACACATTTTGTTACCCAGAAGGCATTGCCGGCTACACCCAGAATTCAATGGGCAGAGGGGACTGCGGGAACTGTGGGATAGCTGACCACAGTGCACCGCTTCGAATGTCGACGCTTTCACCGTTAGTGTGGACTCACAAAGTCAAATTACTGTCCTTAGTGTGGACACACACGTTTGACTTTGCAATATCGATTCCAAAAATTCGATGCAAGTAAATTCGAACTACTTTCGTAGTGTAGACAAGGCCTTACTGAGAGGCTAGAAATACGTAAAGGTTATCTAAAAATGTGAATGAAATAGTGTGTGAAGATTTATGGGAAATCTGTCTCACATTTGGAAGTGAGAAAGAAAAATCTCTCTTTGGTGTTCCTATCTTTCCTTAATGGAAGTAGTTTTACTGTCTTTTGGCCTCAGGCAATTGCTGACACTTATAGATGACTTTGTGTTGCATTTAATTTGCTGGCAAGAGAGAAAAATAGCAGCAGCCTAAGGGTTAAATCATCTCTTATAAGATTTTTTTTAAAGTGTTTCCAGAAGCTCGGTACTGTCTCGAGTCTTTACATTCTATATTCTCTGTTAGAGATTCCTTCAAACTGCATTTTCTACAACAGATATTTAAATAAAACCTTAGTCTTTAGTTTAACAGGTGTTGGGCTCAATCTTGAAAGATGCTAAGAACTTTGGCCCCAGTCTCACAAAGCATTGTAACATATGCTTAGTTTTAAGCATGTGATTAGTCTTATTGAAGTCAGTGGGACTACTCACATGCTTAAAGTTAAGCATGTGCTCAAGTGCTTTGTAGGATCAGAATGTTTAACACCTTGTAAGATTCAGTCCCTAATGGGGGGAAAAAAACAAAGAAACCTACAACTGCAATCAGAACAGAAATGTTTGAGAAATTAATTGGATTTCAGGGCAAATAGGCATAAGCCATCATTAGTCTTGTTTTGTTTCATGTTACTTGGTTCTTCATTATTCATCTCAAAGTGTAACAATATAAAAAACAAACTTAATTTAGTCGTTCCTAATGTAAAAGATCATTTTAACTTTACCTAAAACAGTGAGGATTTTTTAACCAAATTTAATATGACAATATTCTGAGGCCGAGTTTTCAGTAAAATTGGTTATTAGATTATGGAACTAGTTCATGGTCTATGAGAAGCAAAATATATTTAATGCTCATTGGAATTGAGGTCTTATGAAAATGGATCTCAATTTACCCTTATAGCATCATTTTTTCTGACAGTCAAGGAAGTCTGTGTGGAACAGGAACAAGTGCTGGATGGCTGCTCTTGCACCATTAGACTTATGAAATGATGAAGTGTTGTGGAATATTTTCTTTTTGCTGCTTTATATTCAGGTGCACTTCTCTGTCCATTTAACTTGTCAAATGTCTGTTGGTGTGTGTGTTCTCCCACTTCAGTTTGCAGTAAGTGAAAGCCTGATAAATGAATGCCACTCTCCTCTATGCTGAAATTATAGATTATCAAGGAATGTGAAGCAGAAATTCTTTGCATTTTGCTTATTCTGTTTTAGTTGTTTGCAATATTATTTTAAAAAAATAAATTCAATTTTGCCCGCTATTGGTCACTAGTTTTAAGATACATGCCATACGGTATAATAATTGCTTCCCTACAGAGAGAAAAAAAGCATCCTCACATCATGCTGTTTGTCAAGTATCAGGGGGTAGCCGTGTTAGTCTGTATCTACAAAAACAACAAAGAGTCTGGTGGCACCTTAAAGACTAACAGATTTATTTGGGCATAAGCTTTCGTGAGTATAAACCTCACTTCATGCTGTTTGGTTTGCAAAGATGATTTAATTTGGTCTCACTGCAATTCTAAAAACAAAACAAACTACAAAAAAAAAATGAAGATTTTTCTTTCCTTGAGAGGTTCATAAATTGATCATTAAAAGGACCTTTTCCTGCAAACCTTTACTCATGTAAGTAATGCTTACTCACACAACTAATCCTTTTGACTTCAACAGAAACACTGGCCTGAGGAAAGATTACTCACATAGAATCATAGAAATAGGTCATGTAGTCTAGTCCCCTTCACTGAGTCAGGACTAAGTATTATCAAGACCATCCCTGACAGGTGTTTGTCTAACATGTTCTTAAAAACCTCCAGTGACAGAGATTCCACAACCTCCCTAGGTAATTTGTTTCAGTACTTAACTACCCTTTTAGGAAGCTTTTCCTAATGTCTAACTTAAATCTCCCTTGCTGCAAGTTAAACCCATACTTCTTGCCCTGTCCTCAGTGGTTAAGGAGGACAATTTATCATTCTCGTCTTTATAACAGCCTTTTATGTACTTGAAGACTATTATGTCCCCACTCAGTCTTCTCTTCTCCAGATTAAACAAACCCATTTTTTTTTCAATCTTTCCTTGTAGGTGATGTTTTCTAGACCTTGAATCATTTTTATTGCTCTCCTCTAGACTTTCTCCAATTTCTCCACATCTTTCCAGATGTGCGATGCCCAGAACTGGACACAATACTTGAATTGAGGCCTTACTAGTGCTGAGGAAAGATTTCAGCTTGGAATGATGTAGGAAAAAAAATGGGTGAGATTCTCTGATGGCATTACTCTATCGAAGTCAACTGAGTTATACCCATAGAAAATGTGGATTGACAATATTGATTTTATTGTACTGAAATTAATGAACATTTTACCATTCAGTTCTACGGGGCCAGTATCAGGTGCATCCATTACATTAGCATTATTTTGTTTCAGATGATTGTGTACATATTACATTTTGTTGAAAACAGATTTTATCTTTTCTTGTGAGGCATTAAATTGTCACATTAAATAAAATGGAGTTATTTTTAATTCAGTTTTTATGGCAGTCTAAAATAAAGCCTGAAAAGAAATTAAAATAGAGTACCTCATAAACAATATTGTTTTGCAACTGAGAAACACATGCTAGGAAATAATATACTGTGGAAAGAGAGGTTAGAGAACAACTTAATGTTTCGCAGTACAACATCTCCTGGAGAAAGCAGTGTTACTGCTTCCCATGTTTTGGAACCTACAGAGACATGTTGATTATATTTAGAACAGATTCACAGTATTGTTTTTCATCATAAGAGCACTACACTAGCATTTGGTAAAATCCTGTCATCTACTGTATTGGTGGGGAAGGAGGACACAGCTTATTCCTCACTCAACCCTAAAGCAGAGTAGCTGAGTGGATCAGCTGTTGCCCAGATGGCACATTTTAGTCGCAAAAGAGTGCTGGCTGCCAGTTAGGGTTAGGCCCCCACACCCCATAGGCAACCATTTATGTACCCTATAGAACAGTCCTATAGAATGTAGGAGAAAATGACTGAGTGCTTTACTGAATCAGGCCCTACATGACTATAAATGGTGCAAGGCAGTAGAGAAACAAGCCCCTTGTGTTTATTTACTATGGGCTCAGTCATGTCTTAGAGGCACTGGTTCATGTTGAGAAAGAACTGAGTCGCATTAGCTCATGGAAAGATTCTGCCTCTGGGAAGAATTTCCCTTCACATGCACCTGCTACTACATAACAGAAAAGGCAACACTTTTCCCTCCCCCAGCTTTTATATCCCAGCCCTACCTCCTCCTGTCTCTTTTCACCCCCGTTCTGTTGTCCCATTGCCCCAGGGAGTATAGGGACTGAATTATCTCTTGAGTAGTTTAGGAACTGCTAGACCTGAATCTAACTGAGGAGCTCTCCTTTGACTCCCTGACTGTCCTATTAATTTTCCTGTACATTCAAACTTGCATTCAGAGCACTGATTTATAAACATTGCCTATAGAGTTTCTCTCCATGTTTCAGCGTTGCTTCATGCTTCTTCTGCAGCTTTGTTATTTGCTGTTAATAACAGTCCAAGCTGTGGGTGGGAGACAGCTGAATTTTTCAAAGGTCAGATCAGTTTGAAGATTCACTGTGCAAAGTCATTCTGACTTACCCTCAGCCAGAACAAACCAGAACACTGCAGTTTTTGAATTTTAGCTCTTTGTTCTCTGTTTTTGTGTTGCCATTAAGTGTGAATGTTCTACTGTGTCCTATTAACTCCTCATTCACACTTTCTACAATTCCATAAGGATAGATAGGAGCTTTTGCTTTGTCTAGCTAATGTTTGGAAAAATGTATCCAGAAAAACATGGTTGAAACATTGAAGTCTATTGTCTCTACTGGCAGAGACAGATGTGGAGAAACTAATATTGGTACAAGAAGATTTAAAAAGTCACTCTGGCATTCACTAAATCGAAGTATGTTGACAGCACAAATAAATAAAAAAAACCCATATATCTTAGGTAAACACTTAAATGTCACCCTCTGATAAATAATTGAACTCTACTTTGACAGAGTGGAAGTGCCTCTAAAACAACACATGAGTAGAGCTGTTTGTAGAAAAGTTCATCGACATTTCATACTGATTTGGACCACACACACACACTTTTAGAATTTTAAGTGAAAGGGAATGGAGCCCTCATAGATTTCCCCAGATCTGCAGACTCTGGAAGTCCAGGTTGCTGAGGGGCTATGAGCCTGGAAGCTAAAGGAGCTGGCACTCCCAGGGCTTCCAGCTTCCTCTGAGCCAGCCTGGTGGAGGAATTAACCTGGATGCCTTGAAAGCCCCCTTCTGCAGCAGCTCACCAGGAGCACCGCAGGGGAGCTGACAGTCTGGGAGCTTAGGGTTGCCAATCTTTGAGCTCCCCATTGTCCTGCCAGGTGTGCTGTCAGAGCAGGGAGCCTAGGAGTCCAGGCTGCCAAGCATCAGGCAGGTACGCTGGCTGGAAACCAGGCAGGTTTTGGATGGAAACCTACGGAACCTTCCTGGGTTCGACCACAATTTCACAAAAAAAGCCTCCACAAAAAGTTTCAATTTTGGTGAATCAGCCTTCTCCAACAGAAAAAATGTTCCATCAGAGGATTTACAGACAGCTCTACATCTGGGTTTATTTTTTATATACAAAAACTGTTTTAAATGGTACAGAACTAATTTAGTCTGCCCTTTTACTGGAGAAGAAATGATGAATCAGGCCTCTATACCCACTCCCTTAAATAAGCTAACAATATAATTTCCAGACCATCTGAACTCACTAAAATGAGCTCTTTAAAAATGCACTTGGATATAATGGCACAAATTGCTGTAGTAAACACCTGGAGAAAGCAGAGAATTACTAGACTTTTGCATTTGTCCATTAAAACTATTTCCTTGAGGCTATTTAAATCAGTGGTGTCCAACCTGTGCCCTTGAGAGTGACTATAGTAAGAAGAAAATAGCACTTTTTTACCAACTGGAAAAATGTATTCTCTAATTGGTGCTAGGCAATTTTTAAGCTAGAGTGTTTGAACCAGCCCTGTCATTATGAAAAGAACTTTAGGGGGTTCCCTACCAAGCTGTGGGAATCCTAAGGATATCAGGATAGGCTGAGCCCAGAGGCGCACCTAGCAAAGAATAGTTACCCTTACCTACGCAGTCACTCAGGCAGCCCAGGAGACAGGCAAGAAGCGAGGTAGAGCTGATCAAAAAATGGAAGTTTTGTCCCATGAGAATCTCTGACATTTGTCACCACAAAAAAGTCAAAATATCAAAAAAGTTTCCATGAAATAAAAGTTCAAAAAAATCAACCAAACAAAAAAACTTCAATTTGGAAGCATGGAAATGTTTTGACATTTTCAATCAAAAGGAAAAGTTTGACATTCCTGAATCAAAACATTTCATTTTGGCTTTTTATTCTGTGTATCAGAACAGCCTATGGAGGGAATGAGGGACCAGGAGCTACAAGTGCCATGATGCACTACAGTGGCTTAGGCAAATGCAAGGATTAATGTCATTTTATTACAGGAAAATGTTTCACTGAAATTTTTGGACCAGCTTTACTGAGAACCAATGAGTTACAGCTTCCTGAATTTCTGCACTATCCCAGATTAGAGCAGCTTTCAGGCTGCTCATGCTCCCCAGGATCCACGTGCCATTTGGTAATAAATGGAGCACAACACACTCCAAACACTTGCTCTCCCCACACCTGACATATGCCCTGCACCAGCTATGCCAGCTCAGCACCCTCTGATGTCTCCTTGATGCAGGGGGAATTCTCTGAAGGGGGTTTAAAAAGATAGTTTCTGTTCCCTTTGCAGAAGAAGAGTGGAACCAAGGCAGAGAATTTGCCTCAAAGTACTGATTGTGACCCTTTGTTGTTTGGCCCTCAAACTGAAAATCTGGACACCACTCATTTAGATTCTCAACTGTTTGGAAAGTGTCTCATTGTTATAGCTAGAAACTGTTTAAACATTTGAACTAGCTGCAGTGTTGAGCAGAATACCATGCTGGGATTTCTATCCAGATGAGCACAATCCTCTCCTCCTCCTCCTCCTCTTTTCCATCTTTACTATTACCCACTGCATCTGCTCTAAGCAACATGATTCATATCCTAGTTACTCCTTCTTTCACCCTCATCAATTCCAGCAGCCCAGCTACCTCCTCCTAATTCTCCTTGGAAGTGAAAGCTATCCTACTTTTCTTTTCCCTAATCCGTCATGTGGCTGTCACTTATTGTACCTCCAGCTTCCTTCAATGCCTTCATTTGTTCTTTTCATTCCTACCTTCCACCCTTATTCTGATTATTTCTCTTACCATACCCAGGCTTACAGGGAGGTAAGCAGCTGCAGTCCAGTCTTGCAGTTTCCCTCCATGACCACTACTCCAGCCTATGGAAATAGAGGCCACTAATACTCCACTCCCATTATGCCCTCCACATCACCATTAGCATTATCCAATATCCTGTTCCCACTGCACTCTGGCATATTCAGTAGTGGTGCAGGGACTACCTTATCAGCATTCAAATATTCCTTGTAGATGATCCTCTCATTTCCATCTTGTATCACAAGCTCTGGTGTAGTACTACCGGGTTCCTGCCCTCCACCCCCATCACCCACCAATTTAGTACCCCCCTTTAGCCATTCTGGTTGCACAGTGACCTCTTGTTTTCTCTGGCCTAGCCCTCCAACTAGGGTCTCTCTCAGTTCATGACTCTTTTGGGGTTAACACAGAAGTCTAAAATAAATAAACAAACCCCAAACTCCAGTGTCCTTTTAAACCCAGCCTTCAACCCCTATCTGGGGCTTGAATTTCTCAGCTTCTTCCATTTCCAGTGCTTGTATCTTCCCTCTCCCTGTGGGAGAGCAGGGGAATCCACACCCATCCTGACTTCTGGGTTCCAGCCCAGGGACCCTGTTTTGGGCAGCTAAGGACTGTTTCTTCCATTCCTCTCCCCCCCCCCCCCCAACCACTCATCTAAGCTGCTCCTATCTTCACCCTGTTTGCCAACAACTTCACCAGATCTCTGGACTCTGCTATCCCTGCCTGGATCTTTGGTTTCTCAGTCACAGCTTCTCCTTAGGCAGTTCTGAAGGGGTGCTTTCCTCTCAGGCCACTCCCACCGCTTCTTTGTGGCAGCTACGATGTATAACCTGCATCTGTCTCTCACCTTAAAACAGTCAGTATCTCCTTCATCTAAACAGAAGCTCGCCTCTGCCCTCCCTCTGGGCCTGGGAGTTGTCCTCCAAACAGTCCCAAGCAATATCTTCCTCCTTCAGCCAGCAGTTCTCCCTCCGCCCTCTTCCTGGAGCTGGGGTTTGTCTCTCAGGCCTTGTGCCTTGGAATAGTCAGCTGCAAGGCTTTTGCCAGTTCCCTCAGCTGAAAACCAATTAGCCTTCCAATCTAGAGGGTTCAGCAACCTTTTCCCATCAGTATTTTCCTTCCCTGTAAGGGAAGAATCAGCTTCCTTTATGCTGGCCCCGTCCTCCCAGTTTATCCCGTTTGGTTGGGGGAAAGGGGAGCCTCTGCCCATGTTCCCACACCTTTAAAGAAATAATGTCAATCTTTCTCCTAACCACTACTTATTCCTGGGACTATTTCTTCTCCATACCTAGCCCTCCTTAGGTTCTTGTCTATCTTTACTGGGCCTTTCAAAATCCTTAAAGGGACATGTCATCTGGTCAGGAGGGCTGTCCACTAGACACTACTGCTTTAAGGGCAGGCCACCCCATCACATTTCCCTTATGCCACCACCCTGCCTATGATCCCCTCTGCCCAGAGGTACCAGAGAGGAGGTCTGGCACAGCTCTTGTGCTTATAGGTGAATTTCACCATCTGCGCACATTTAAAGCAGTCAGCACAATAATTCACTGTGCATGAACATAAGGCTATTTCAATTCATTCATAACCTTTTCATTTCATAACCAATAATTTTCAACTTTAGTGTTTCCACAGTTCTGTGCACACTTGCTCAGATTTAAAGTTGAACCATTTCAAGGTGAAAAATGTATTAAAGAGAAGAAGGTATGTTTGGGGGGGGGGGAAGAAGGGGAAAGGATTGTTTTATCCAAGCATGAAAGTATTTTCTTTCTGCTGGCTACTTACCAATATAACTAAACATAATGATAGCACTTTGTATGTATTTTTATAAATCTATGGGTTGAAAACAAACATGAGAGATTTCAACCCAAAGGATTTCTTTTTAATGAAAGTTGTAAAGGCCTGAAAACAAGGACATGTAATGAAAATGCTCCCTCAACCATAACTATATCATTGATACTGTGATGCTGCTATATAGAGAGCTTGGAGGGAAAACCCCTGGAGGTTAAATCAGGTTTAGAAACCAACGTTAAAGAAAACGTTTGCTTCATTTCCATCTAGAATCATTTTCCCCCATAATGAAACAGTTGAGCAGCTACTTTAGCATAAAGAGTGGCTTATGTATGACACTGTAGAGTTGATTTATTCATTTTTCAATAGGGTTTGAAACTAAAAGCAGTTTTCAAAGGTGACTCATTCATGCGAATAGGTTCTATGTCTTTTTCTTTTACTTGTCAGGACTGGTAAAGTAAGGGGGAAAACAGATAGCAGTTGACTTCTTCACTTTGAAATGAGGAGCAGTCAAGAGGTGTTAAAAGAATAACAAGCATAAACCACTTCTGAGCTCAAGGATTATGTATTTAGGCAGTTTATAGCAGTGGTTCTCAACCTATTTATGCAGCCCACAATGTGTTACGAAGGCCGCAGGTTGAGAATCACAGCATCCCCCACCCCTCCACAAAAACACACATAGTCCCCTATACCCAATGCCACCCACCCAGAGACCTCTCCACAGAGCGGGGCCAGGAGCAGAACCCTGACCACGGTTCTGGCAGCCAGACCCCGGATCCTGCAAATTGGCACCTGAGACCCTGGATCCCTCAGTGTGGTGCTGGACCCCAAGCCCCAGGATCCTGATGTGCGGATGCTGGCAGCCAGACCCAGGACCTGCCGTATGGGGCCAGGCAGCCAGCAGTTGGGACCCATATCCCATCGCACCTGGTGGGCAGCCAGGACCCGAGGCATGCGGCCAAGAGCAGAGCTCCACCTAAAACCTGGGGGTGCTGCAGCACCCCAGCAAGCCTCTAATTCCCAACGCCACCCACACCCTCACTGCCAAGAGCCCCCCCCACCATAAAACCTGCCCAGAGACCCAATCTGCTGCACCATGTCCCCCTGAAGCACTCACCAGCCCCCTATTGGCAGGAGCGCTCCAGCAGCCTGCCAGACTGTCTCCCCCTCAGCCAGCCCACCTCCCCAGCCAACCCAGAGTGGCAAATTTTGAATTTTTTTAGCACACAGCTGGGCTGCAGCTGTGTGCTAATTGGGCCGCATGCAGCCCGCGGTTTGAGAACCGCTGGTTTATAGTCTTCCAGCCATATCTCACCTCCAGTATAATTATGTCAGAATTTACGTGATCAATTAGCTGTTTTTGAATCATTTGAACAATCATTTTCAGTAGAAGAAAGAAGAATCCTTCCTAACAGATTGAAGAAAAGTTTAAGAAGGTGTCAGTGGCTGGAGTAAGTTCTGCAGCACATGGCACTCTGCCTGGGTGCAGAGGTCTGTACTGACACTGATGCACAAACAAATCTTTGCCTTATGCGCTTTCTTAATTTACCCATGTGAATAATGCCACTGAACACAAGGGATCTACTGACATGCACAAAAAGTCACTCACAGAGCTGGATGAATAACAAGATTTTTGGTTTGCTATCAATTAAAAAAAAAAACCTGGGAAAAAACCTTTCAGGTTAAACTGAAAATGAATTTTTCAGGGAATCAAAACGTTTAGAAATAAATGGTACACCTCTACCCCGATACAACACGAACACGAATTCGGATATAATGCGGTAAAGCAGTGCTCCGGGGGGCAGGGCTGCGCACTCCGGTGGATCAAAGCAAGTTCGATATGACGTGGTTTCACCTATAACGCGGTAAGATTTTTTGGCTCCCGAGGACAGCGTTATATCGAGGTAGAGGTGTATCACAATAAATTAAAATGTTCATTTGTCCTGAAGTTTAGTGTCAATTTCAAGTATTTAACATTTTCAATTACAAAAATTAAATTAAGAGGAAATTTCTAAACAAAAGGTTGTTTTGAATTGAAAAAGTCATAATGAAGCATTTCAATTTTTTTTAAATACTTTGGTGAAATTAACAAACATTTTCTAAACATTTTAGTGCAGCTTAATCTGTGTTTTTCACTGAAGAAAGTTTCACCGAAATCATTTTCCTCACAAGTCACTCACATGTGTAAATGTTTGCAGCATCATGGCTCAAGTCTGCAAAAGCAAATACCCACTATAGAAATGTGGTCAACAAGAATGAAATAATTGAAAAAAATGGAACGTTTACTGCCCGAATTAGATTAAAAACTGAATTATCTGAGAAAAGATGGACAAGGTGGATGAAATGCTTAAAACATCTCATATATAGCTTCCGTAACTCCATATATACACAAGTACTTCCTGTGTACCCAAACCTATGCTGCCTTGATTCTGCTGGACAGCAGTCTCACATATGACACTGTTCATTGTCAATGTGAGGAAAGGCACATTTAGTCATGTGTTCTCCCTTAGTAGATCTCTGTAGTGCCAAGGCTGGAGCAGTGCTTCCTTGAGGGCCTTCCATGAGTGCCCATGTGATCACAGGTCTCCCCAGACGGGAAGAACTCTCTGTCTCTGTTGTCCTCTGAAGTGGGTTCCAGCTCACTGGCTAATTGTCATTTCAATCCTTTCTCCTTCTAGGGGTGTTGGGGAGGAGGGGTTGGAGAGGCGTATCCCTGAAATGTTCTAAAACAAAAAGCAAACCCAACTCAATACTGGGTCACTCATCTTCCCGTGGGGCTTCCCTGCCCTTTCCTTTGGGCTTGGTTCCTAAACAGTCCCTGACTTGTGCATCACGCACTCCTTGGGATCTAACTGTTCCTACCAGGGGCTGTTCTGGCCAGCCAGCCCATCTCTCCACAACTGTGCAGGCACCACTTCCTTTAGGCAGAGACCCATCCTTTTTCCTGTCCAGTCAGCCCTAAACTGAGCCAGATTCTCCTGTTATTTCCCCTCCAGGTTTGGTTTGAGTTGCAACTATAGTGGGGCAGGACTAGCTGGGTTGATAGCCTCTTCTTAACCCCTTCTCTGCTGGTATGGGCCATCTCTGCCATATCACAGTCTCAGTGCAAGACTAGAATCAATTGGCTCAAACCTGTAAACCCATATTCGAATAGAGTAGTTTAAGATGTATATGTTACCACCTATTATATATAGTCTCAACTCTTCAAAAAATATTTTCAGAGAGATTTTGCAGGTTCATTTCTTCAAGGAATAATGTATTTTGCATTGCAATATAATGCAAGGGGTCTCATACTTTTTCATAGTGTGAACCACATCTTGTGGATCACCTCCCTAACACCCTATTACAAGAACATCTCTTTACTTACACCTGTTTAAAACTTATAGAAGAGTTCACTTTCCTTACACTGATACTTTGCCACTAATACCATCACATATATAGTGTGCAATCAAACACACCTTTATTCAATATGCAACTGGATTATGAGCAAGTACTTTGTATATTAGCAGCACATAAAAATATTAATTTCAATGTTATCATTTAGGTCAAAATGTTCAAAGGTGACTAATTCGGGTGCCAGCTTGAGATTCTGTAAAGCTGCCTGGATTTCAGAGAATAGGTTCTCAACATTTTCTGAATATCAGGACCTTTTATGGACTGTCAGGTTCAGCACCAAATAACGGATACGCTCCAACCCAGATCACTAGTTACATTTGAAAATCTTGGCCCCCTGTAAAAAACCTATTTATGGACATTTTCTTAGCTAAAATTTATCTGGTAACTGGTAATTCCAGCTGATCTTCATTACTCCAGATTGAATGCTTCATATTGGACATGAACATGCCTCAGAAGGAATTAACATAATATGTAAATCCTTCTCTCTACTACATACATAAGGGTACATGAAGGGTTGGAATGTAATTATGACAGATGTCCTTTGTTTAAAAAAGTTTCCAATTCAGGAATTTTTATATATTCATAATTAGTGATTACAAGCTTCTAGCTCAACAGAAATTGGATATAGAATATAGATATATAGAAATTCATTATATCCATCATCACTGAGTGACTTGCTGCAACTGTACGTACACACACCCAAAATCCCTAAAAATGAACTGTTCTGGAACTGCAATAAAAGATGACCTGGAGTCACTGATTGGGCTTAGCTTGAATATTTGAATTGGCAAACCCTACCTCTTGCAAAATCATCGGGGCTCATTCATTTAACCGTTGAATCATCCATCAGCAGAAGCACCTCTATGTCAGGTTTCAGAAGAGCACAAAAATCTATTATGATGAAAAGGTTTTCAACCAAATGTCACCGAGACACTGACAAGTGGATAGAAAATATGTGCCCAAAGAACAGAAGCCACAGTTATGGTGTCTAAAACTTATATTAAGTGTCACTGGGGGGGGAGTCTTCCAAAGCATATAACTATTCCAAATAGAAATTTCAGGACATTTTGATACATATAGTAAGTGGGGGGAAGGTAATACTTTAAACATTGTGATTTCTTTTTGGAAATACAGCACATAGTGTGTCACTCAAAACATCACATAACATAACGAGCCCTACCATAACATGGCATGTATAATTGCTACAGCCCTGGCTGAGTTTCCCTTGTGTATTGGGCTCAACCTTTGGACCCCATGTACTTCCAAGGCACTGGATCCGGGTAGCATCTGGCCTCTCAGGCACACTCCTAGGCCCTAAGATTTGTGCTGAATCCCTCGCCCCATCCATGCCATGGCCCCAAACACACCTCCCTTCTCCTAGAGAGTAACAGCAGACTACTTCTCTGCAGCCCCCAGTTGCTCTCAGCTCCTGGGCTTTATACAGGCCCCTCCTGTTCCCATCCACCTGATTCTCATATAATTAATCTGTGCTCCCTGGCTCCTTCTCCAGGTGCATCCTGGGGAGCTAACCAGCCCAACTAGTCACCTTAAGCCCTTCAAGTATTATGTGGGGTAGACACCCCATCACATCGTCCCAAATGGCTAAGAACTTACAGTAGCAAGCTCACAATAAGATAGTGGATTATTCCATCAAGAGGGTTTAATTTACAAAATAAAACCACAAAAGGTGAAATTAGTATCCTATACTAAGTAAACTAATATGTGTGATAGGGAAAAGGGATGGAAACCATCATTGTTTATTTAAGTGATCTTAAATAATTGGTTTCAGAGTAGCAGCCGTGTTAGTCTGTATCCGCAAAAAGAACAGGGGTACTTGTGGCACCTTAGAGACTAACAAATTTATTAGAGCATAAGCTTTCGTGGACTACAGCCCACTTCTTCGAATGCATATAGAGTGGAACATATATTGTGAAGCTATATATACAGACATACAGAGAGCATGAACAGGTGGGAGTTGTCTTACCACTCTGAGAGGCCAATTAAGTAAGAGAAAAAAACTTTTGAAGTAATAATCAAGATAGCCCACTACAGACAGTTTGATAAGAAGTGTGAGAATACTTACAAGGGGAGATAGATTCAATTTTGTAATGGCTCAGCCATTCCTAGTCCTTATTCAATCCTGAGTTGATTGTATCTAGTTTGCATATCAATTCCAGCTCAGCCGTCTCTCGTTGGAGTCTGTTTTTGAAGTTTTTCTGTTGTAAGATAGCCACCCGCAGGTCTGTCATTGAATGGCCAGACAGGTTAAAGTGTTCTCCCACTGGTTTTTATGATTCCTGATGTCAGATTTGTGTCCATTAATTCTTTTGCGTAGAGACTGTCCAGTTTGGCCAATGTACATGGCAGAGGGGCATTGCTGGCACATGATGGCATATACCACATTGGTAGATGTGCAGGTGAACGAGCCCCTGATGGTATGGCTGATGTGATTAGGTCCTATGATGATGTCACTTGAATAGATATGTGGACAGAGTTGGCATCGGGCTTTGTTACAAGGATAGGTTCCTGGGTCAGTGGTTTTGTTCAGTGATGTGTGGTTGCTGGTGAGTATTTGCTTTAGGTTGGGGGGTTGTCTGTAAGTGAGGACAGGTCTGTCTCCCAAGATCTGTGAGAGTAAAGGATCATCTTTCAGGATAGGTTGTAGATCTCTGATGATGCGCTGGAGAAGTTTTAGTTGGGGGCTGAAGGTGACAGCTAGTGGTGTTCTGTTATTTTCTTTGTTGGGCCTGTCTTGTAGGAGGTGACTTCTGGGTACTCGTCTGGCTCTGTCAATCTGTTTTTTCACTTCAGCAGGTGGGTATTGTAGTTTTAAGAATGCTTGATAGAGATCTTGTAGGTGATTGTCTCTATATGAGGGATTTGAGCAAATGCAGTTATATCTTAGAGCTTGGCTGTAGACAATGGATCATGTGGTGTGTCCTGGATGGAAGCTGGAGGCATGTAGGTAAGTGTAGCGGTCAGTAGGTTTCTGGTATAGGGTGGTATTTATGTGACCATCGCTTATTAGCACAGTAGTGTCCAGGAAATGGACCGCTTGTGTGGATTGATCTAGGCTGAGGTTGATGGTGGGATGGAAATTATTGAAATCATGGTGGAATTCCTCAAGGGCTTCTTTTCCATGGGTCCAGATGATGAAGATGTCATCAATGTAGCGCAAGTAGAGTAGGGGCGTTAGGGGATGAGAGCTAAGGAAGCGTTGTTCTACGTCAGCCATAAATAATTGGGGACCTGTGAGAAGTTTATAGTTCATGGAACATTATCAGGTTAGAAATGAGCCCAAATTTAGATTTTGGAAAAATAAACTTTTACAAAAACTGAAGACCAATAAAAATCTTTCATTAGTTAAAAATAATCCTGTGAAAACAGTTTTTTAAATTAATATTCTCCTGCAGTATCTTGCAACCCAAAGATTGCAGCTGTGTCTTACTGCATAAGAGCCAGATTGACTGCCACATAAACAAGTAAAACTGACTAGTCTAATTTGAAAGCCTAATTTTAAATCCTTGGCTAGACGCGGATAAGCGGACGTGGCATACAAATTGGGGATGTGTACCTCTCAACCTATGTATGTGCAAATCTAGTCATGCAATTTTTGCATGCATCCCTAAGTGTATGTCCAAACTGGTTGTGCATGGGCAAACTTGCACCTACCTGGGAACTGAAAATCAGGTCCCATTGACCAAACCAAGGGAAACACAAAACAAAAAATGTTTCAAATATACTGCTAGTGAAATGTGTATGATTTTAAAGAGATACTGTCAGATTAAACAGTTAAATAGAGTGAAGTTCATATGTAAGGTAAATTTAGTTAAGGTTATAAAAATCATGTGTGTGCTTTCTCTTTCTTTCTGTGGCAGAATAAAATGGATCTCTGCTATTTAAAAGATAAATAAAGGTGCCACCATTTAGTTTTCACAAATATTCTTTTCCTCACACACTGGACACACAGGTAATTAAAAAGGCAGTTTTAAAAATCTGACACTTAGAAACATAAAATTGTTGGAACTTGGAGGCAATTATCTAATCACACCTATTTCACATTTGCCCAGCTCTGGCATTTGGGATGACAAATGTGCTGTTGATTTAATTGCTCCATTAGCAGCACAGGAAAAAAAGTCAGTGACTGACATTCAAAAAAAGTAAAGAAAAATTGATGAATTTTCAAAGGGTATCATATAAAAAACAAAGAATAAAAAAAAATCTGTATGGAAACCCTACAAATATGAGTGGTTTAAATAACGGGTTTCATTAGGTAACTGACTAAATGGGATAATTTTTACCTTCAATTATTTGAACCTACAAAATTGCTACTGCATTTGACTGTTAGGAAATCTAAAACTGGAGACCAGTTCTGAACATCTGGTTCAAAAACTCAAATATATAAAAGCCAAAAGCAAGTTTCCACTTTTCCTATTTCTGTTGTTGATGCCATTCTGGATGACATGGAAAGAACACACAACACAGCAATCACAATGTTTCTATGTTTCATAGTCACAACTTCTATTGAAATGCAATAACTCAAACTGCAGTGCTTTGTGGAAGCTAATAGTCTACAAAAGTATGTAATCTAAAAGTCTCAGAACACACCATTTTCCCTGGCCCTCAAAAAGAAGGGATCTCAATTGACCAAACCAAGCGTATAAGTTATACAGGTTTCAGAGCATCCGAAGAAGTGGGCTGTAGTCCACGAAAGCTTATGCTCTAATAAATTTGTTAGTCTCTAAGGTGCCATAAGTTATACAGTTATATATATAGGTTATAGAGCATATAAATCAGGGGTCGGCAACGTTCAGCACGCGGCTCGCCAGGGTAAGCACCCTGGCGGGCCGGGCCAGTTTTATTTACCTGCTGACGCAAAAGGTTCGGCCAATCGCGGCCCCCATTGGCCGCGGTTCGCTGTCCCGGGCCAATGGGGGCGGCGAGAAGCCGCGGCCAGCACATCACTCGCCCGCGCCACTTCTCGCCGCCCCCATTGGCCCGGGACGGCGAACCGCTGCCAGTGGGGGCCATGATCGGCTGAACCTGCTGCGTCAGCAGGTAAATAAAACTGGCCAGGGTGCTTACACTGGTGAGCCGCATGCCGAACGTTGCCGACCCCTGATATAAACCATTCCATTGTGGTGAACAGCCTGTTTTCTCGGGCCTACTTCTGATTTTTAGACTGTAAGCTCTCTGGGGCATAGGCTGCCTTTATTTGTGTGTGCAGTGCCCAGTACAATGTGTCCACAATCCTACTTGGGCCTTTAGATACTACAATAAATAATAATGAGGTGTGTGTGATATTTCTTCCCATTCCCTATATCCTCCAAACACCACTTTTAGCACACCTGTTCTAAGATTTGTGTAAACTGAAAGGAAAGGAAACCTCAGCAACCGACTCCCACCACAGGAACAGCAGCAAATCGCTGACCACTCTTCAAAACCCTGCTGGGTAAGCCAAATCTGTTTAAACAACAGGCAATAACTTTGCTGCCTCCTGATCGTCTGCCCGCTGGTCTCTCTATCCTTCTAAACAAACCAGAATTTGTTGAGTGAACAAGTCAAGTAATGATAGGAGAGCACATAGGAACTGCTCCTCAGCAGCCAGAGCTCCCTCTTAACGTGAATCACCAAATTAAGCCGTACATTCTTTTCTATTCCCGCTGACTAAATAAATCTGTCACAGACGAAGCTTTTCATCCCGGGGAAAAAGACTTCAGTGTGTGCTAGTCCCACAGCATACTCTACACACAGGATTCAGAGTGGTAGCCGTGTTAGTCTGTTCAGCAAAAACAATGAGGAGTCCTTATTAGTCTCTAAGGTGCCACAAGGACTCCTCGTTGTTCCTACAGTGTCAGCATAACTATCAAAACCCTACTGTGATCCTCTATCTGACTGTGGACTACATGGCCACAGCATCACCACAATTCCCAGAACTCAGAAGGGAACAAGGAATATGAACCTATAAATAAAGAAAACACTTAACTAGTCCCTCAACAAATTCCTGAGATAAGTGCCCCTTCTTCGTCTTCCTGACTCAGAGAAACCAATTAGCCTGAGTTTGCTGATTGCTAGAATCTTTAGGGGTCTATGCTGAGTCCCACTGCCAAGATGGCAGTACCATTTATAGCATACAGCCATTTAGAGTCAGGCTAATTAAAGTCAGCCCTTCATAAAATAGCACATTAAATTGGTACTGGGCAACTGGTTTAGCATTCCCATGTGAGACTTGCACCCTGTCCGTCATGCATGTCAAAATGCCAACAAAGAGCAAATTGCTCATTCTTCACCCCTTTCAGGAAGGCCTCTGATCCCATGCCAAACTGAGCACTGTTTGCAGGCAATTGCAGAAGGCAGCAGAACAAGGACTCCAGTACTAAGTTCTGTTGTATTAATTTAGATGGAATAAATGGAGTCAAAGCTGTTGACTTGACCCTATAACTGTCCAACATTAAACAATCAGTTCCACCTTGTATTTAGCTGTGACACTCAGAGTATGTTTCCCAGACATGAAGAAGAGCCCTATGTAAGCTTGAAAGCTTGTCTCTCTCACCAATGACAGCTGGCTCCAATAAAAGATATTACCTCACCCACCTGATCTCTCTAATACCTTGAGACCAACACCATAACCACACTGCCTGCATCCTTAGGTGAACATTAAATAAGGTTCAAGGTTTTGTACAGAAACCTCAGTCTCCTTCGTACCAGGCCAAATATACCATTACAAACTCTTTGTAACCTTTTATTAAAGATACAGAAAAAAGAAAAAGAAAAGAGTTAAGGAACTTTTCCTTCTACAGACTCTCTACAGCTACAGAGAAAGGAAACAAGGGGTGTTAAAATCAGAAAGCCTTACTTTACATTTCAAATGCTTTGTTTGAGTCTTTTAGATGGCATTAAAGATGAAGATAACTGTTCTCTTTTGGGAAAAAAGAAAAAAGTTAGTTGAGTTGGGCTGGATCTGTTGTTAAAGTCTGGTCCTGTTTCCTAGAAGACAATACAAAACACACAAAGAAGGGGAAAGAAAAGAACAACAAAGACAGAAAATGCAGCATTTGTCTTTGGTGTTAACTTTTATTTGATCTCATTGCTGGAATTATAAGCTGCTCCAGAGAAGAATTGCCCTGGTTCCTGCAGCTATGAGTTCATATCTGGTGGGACCAGGTTTTGCTAAGGCTTGGCATTCACAGCTCCTCCCTTTTTGAGCCACTTTCTGCTAGGAGCACTCTTCCTGGTGAGGTTTCTCACCAAATCCCCAGAGAAGTCCTCTCCTTAGGAACTTTCTCTCTGTGTGTTTTGCTCCCTCTGTGAGCCCTCATAACCTCTTATAAGGCCCAGGTACTATTTACCTAATTAACTGTGGCCCAGATACTTAGGCAATTAACTATTCCCAGGTGGATCTGGGTTGGCTCATTCTCCTTAGCAGAATCTGTCACAGGAAGTCTGGATAACAAGAGAGGGCAAGACAAACTGATCAGTGCTCAGTCATACTGACACCCTTTGAAATGTGGTTTCTTTACAAACAGTACTAGCAAGAGGGATTTCTGAACTGATATGTTTACTCCACCACAGTATACGATGTTAAACACACAGTATCAGTCCTGATGCCACCAGTGTACATTTGGTGTATTCAAAGCATGTTTTCTTATCTCTTATGTCCTCCGGAGAACGTGATCCAATATGATCATTCTTCTCTCTTTATGAGTGGTACTGGTTCTAAAAATTAAATGTAAAATCCTATTTTCAAAATCCTTTGACAGCTCTTTGCAACACAGTGAATGAGTGTGAACAGGGGTTTCAGATACTCCAGCCTTGGTAAGCCCTTGCTGGAAAAAAGTCAAGGTTGTTTCATGTTCAGTGGTGGTGCTGATGTTCTGAATGTTACCATATGGCTGCAGCAGCATTATTGCTGCTTCCTGAATTGGAACAATTGCAATTTTTTAGTGAGACAGGCTCTCTCTCTCTCTTAATCACAGCCCTAACAAGCAAGCCAAGTGAGTTAGTAGGGGCTTGTTTGTCAGAGTATAAATCTCTCTTGGGCTGCTCACTGTAGCTCTATTAGAGATCAGCTTCTTTTTCTTACACTGTACTAAGATCCACAGATGGTAGAAGTTTGGAAGAGTTCCCAGAAATGGCTCTGAGGAAGCAGACAGAATAATAAAGTGTAGATAAGTAGAACAAAACTATGACCCCTTCTCAATTTTTAGTAAATACAGAGTTGATGAGCCAAGCCAGATAGCCCAGAGTTTTTATTAAATCCTACCACTCACTCACCTCCTATTGGTAACAAGTTTTCAATCCATGCTGTCAATCTTCACATTTAGCTCTTCCAGAGGCAGACAGAACTTCATTTCAGTTATAGATAGAAAGTGAGTCAAACAGTAGTGGCGGGAACCAGAAATATTTTCACAGTCTAGCAAGAAACCTGGCAGTGCTGTACCATATTTTTAATTATAGTTTTTACTCCATTCTTTCCACCTGTCTTTCAGCAATGGGACAACACTGGTCAACTTTGGAAATGTTGGTCAAGGCAGCTAGGAATCCAGATGTTCAAATATGCACACCTAATATGCACCTGCAAAATTGATATAGATGCAGCCACTGGGTATGCAAAATCTATTTTAACTGAAGTGCCACTAGAAGCAGGCAACAATGTAAGAATAATTTAAAAGATGTCAGTAACATGAGTATTTAAGAACAGGTTTCTCAGACAAAATGATAAGACCCATGGGTTGTACAGTCCTATTTTATTTGGAGTTTTAAATTAAGACTTAAGGCTACTGCCTTACTCCACCATAGGTCTAGTAAATGCTTTGGGAACACAAAAATGCCATAAAGACAATTGAACGGGCTCCTTAAGGATTTCCTCAGCACTTGGATAACACAGAAGCAGAGTAATAGAATATATTTAGTCCTTTGTAGGAACATAGGATTTGTTCTATACAATCAGACTATCAACTTATCAACCCCACTATCCTATCTCGGACAGTAGCCAATATCTGATACTTCTAGAGGAATGATGACACACAAAAATAAACCAACCCTCATAACACATTAATTGATTTGTTCAGTCCTGCACATAGCAGAAAATTTTCCGGACTCCTGCAGATGCAGTAATCTCAAAACATGATATTCTGATTGCTCTAGTTTAACCCTACATAATGTTAACATTATTATTCATAATAAAATTATCCAGCCCTTTGTTTATGTCGGGCTACAAATGACACTAGTAATGGTTCTCAAATTGTGGACCATGTACCACCGTAGGAACATGTAACCTTTCTTGATAGTCTGCAAATTAAAATATTTTGAGAACCAGATAATAGGGGATAAGTGTGTTGCAAGGGGGAAATTGATCATGAGAGGATTTTTTCCTCTTACAGGGGGATCAAGCAGATGAAAAAGCTGGGGAAACAGTGCACTAATAAATATCCCTTTATTCTGTATTACATTTTTCAAAAAATGTCTTTACATCATCCAATGGGTACGTCTATACTTACTTCCTGGTCCGGATGTAAGCGATCGATCTTCTGGGATCGATTTATCGCGTCTTGTCTAGACGCGATAAATCGATCCTGGATCGATCCCAGAAGTGCTTGCCGTCGATTCCGGTACTCCAGCTCAGCGAGAGGAGTACGCGGCATCAACGGGGGAGCCTGCCTGCCGCGTCTGGACCCGCGGTAAGTTCGGACTAAGGTACTTCGAATTCAGCTACGTTATTAACGTAGCTGAATTTGCGTACCTTAGTCCGAAGTGGGGGGTTAGTGTGGACCAGGCCCTAGACTACAACAGAGTTAAAAAAAGAACTAGATAAGTTCATAGATGATATGTCCATCAATGACTATTAGCCAGGATGGGGAGGGATGGTGTCCCTAGCCTTTGTTTGCCAGAAGCTGGGAATTGGTGATGATTACCTCTTCTGTTCATTCCCTCTGGGGCACCTGGCATTGACCATTGTCGGAAGACAGGATACTGGGCTAGATGGACCTTTGGTCTAACCCAAAATGGCCACTCTTATGTTCTTATGATTAGTTTTTCTAACCTAAGAAACAGGTGATTCAATTTATCTTGAGCAACTCTAGAATCATAGGGCTTTTTGACAAAATAGATAAAGTATAAGGATAGAGATTCTTCCCTTCTCCTGGTAAGCCTGAGAACACAGTTTGAACCTAAAAGAGTACAGCCAGCTTGGAAAGGGTACATCTACACTACCCGCCGGATCAGCGGGTGATCGACCTATCGGGGATCGATTTATCGTGTCTAGAGTAGACGCGATAAATCAATCCCCGATCACTCTGCCATCGACTCCTGTACTCCACCGCGATGAGAGGCAGAAGCGGAGTCGACGGGGGAGCGGCAGCAGTCGACCTGCTATTCTCGTAGCTGAAGTTATGTATCTTAGATCGATTCCCCCCCCCAGTGTAGACCAGACCTAAGTAATACAAAAAAACAGCTTAGAGACAAGGAGTCCCTAACTGATCATTTATATTAATCAGGACAACTATTTCTCTATCACTAGAAAAGTATAAAATACAATGAAACAGTGTTGGGATGACCCCAAGGTTGGTCATTTAATAGGAAATATGGCTCCTCCCTCTGGAAGTCAGCTGAGCCTGAGTATATTGTGGAAATGATGCTCAGACTTCTGTGGTGTATTGAGGATGGGACAGGCTTAGACAGCTATTCCACTCTGGCTAATTAATTTAGGGAATGGCATTGGCTTCAATATCCATCGTAAGTTCCGGCTGGAGGATGTGTCCAGGACCAATAACCATCCAAGAGAGGGAAGGGTATTTGAAGGTAAGTACTAAAAAGGGACGCCTGTGAAAGAAAGAGTGTGGGAAATGCACTTGGATTTCAGAGTATGTCCTTTGAAAATATGTACATGTCAAGTCTTAAGGATGCAACTATAAAATGGATTATGCAATTAAGGAACCAATGAACCATTCAATAGGCTTTGTTTTGCTAAAGCATTGTGGCATTTGGGTTCTCAGTAGCCTCTTGTGAGAGAATGATGGCTTCCACGATTGCTGGATACAAAAGAGAGGAGTTAAAGGTGCTGTAGTGGCCGTATCAGAGTGTGACTGCTATTCGCACCTTATTTCTCATCCTTAACATGATGATTTTGAGGATTTGTGCATTTTATGATCTCTTCAGATTTTAGCATATACTCTTTGAATTTTTCTCACTATGCCTTTACCAGGTATGATCCCTGGTGATTTTCAGAACTAGTCAAGTGAAGATTGAAAAGGTTTAGCAATGCAAAATATGTTGGATTGCATGCTAACCAGTTATTATGAAAGGCTTCATTCTTTTATAACATTCACTCCACTTATCCCATACAAGATATGCTCAGTAGACATAAGTATTGCCGTCAAAACTAAATATATTGCTGTCAGCCTGTTTTCTTGTTTAAGATGGTTAGGATCTTTTAGTTTTAATGTGCAATTTGGACATTTGTTGGCATTAACAATGCTCTAAATACGAAGAAAAATCTTAGCGAAAGGAAAAGGAACACAGCTACAGAATTTATCTTCTCCTGATGAACTAATTATTCAACAAAGATAGAGTACAAAACATCCTGGCCTCACCTGTATAAAACTGGGAATTAATGTAAAGAATCTGCCTGATCTCTATTTAATCTAAACAAGTTTCTAATGTATTTCGCCAGTGGGTGAAGGACCTGTCTGGCTTTAAGATTAAGCTAGATACGTTTTTGGAGGGAATGGTTTAATGGGATAACATGATTTTAGTCAAATAAACAGCGTGCCATCGCTGGTAAATAGTATCAATGGCCAATGAGGGTCTGGCTGGAGAATCTTGCCTACATGCTCGGGGTTCTACTGATCGCCATATTTGGGGTCGGGAAGGAATTTTCCTCCAGGGTAGATTGGCAGAGGCCCTGGAGGTTTTTCGCCTTCCTCCGCAGCATGGGGCAGGGGTCGCTAGCTGGAGGATTCTCTGCTACTTGAAGTCTTTAAACCACAGGATTTGGGGACTTCAACTGCAGAGTCAAGGGAAAGGGGTTGGGACGGCTTTTGTGGCCTGCATCATGCGGGAGGTCAGACTAGATGATCATAATGGTCCCTTCTGACCATAAAGTCTATGAGTCTTTGAGTCTATAATATCTACACACATTTAGCTGTTTCAAAAGTGTCTTTAATGTGCCCTGAATGTGAAGTGAATTTAAATTGAGGTAAAAGGATATAAAAGAACAGTATTGCTAAGCAGTTTTTTGAGTTAGCCTTCTACTCTGTAACGGATTAGCATTCACTTTGTACTCCCTTGCTTAAAACAGACATTGCATACAACAAGCAGAAGTTGGGAGCTTGGATTGATTCATATGCTGAACTAGGGGGAAAGTTTCTGGGTGTTGAAGCAAACTGAACATTATGTTACCTATAGTCCAGCTCATAATTATCTGATGCAAGTAGTGTGCATACAGTGCAAGGAGCTCCTGGCCCTCAGAGACCATGTATGGGCTTTGGAAGCCAGGGTGGTGGAACTGGAGGAGCTAAGGGGGGCAGAGAGGTATGTTGATGAGGCTTTCTGAGACACTGTAGATTTGTCCCATTTCCGGTCACACAGCCCCTGCACTGTTAAGGAGGATGGAAGGCTCAGGGAAGGAGAGCAGTCAACGGGAGCAGAGGGAAACCTTCCCATAGTTGGGATTAGGGCCAGGCCAGTGAAGAGGGGGGCGGCATGTCTGGCCCTTTCGGCGGCAATTCGGCGGCAGGGGCCATCACTCCTTTTGGGAGCAAAGGACCTGCCGCCGAATTGCCGCTGTAGAATGAAGCAACGGTAGAGCTGCCGCCGCGATCGTGTCTTCTTTTTTTTTTTTTGCGCTGCTTGGGGCGGCAAAGATGCTAGAGCCGGCCCTGGTTGGGACCCTTCTTCCAGATGATGTTGGGGTATCCTCTCACACTGAGGTTACCTCTCCGGGAGAGGGAAATCCAGACATTAGGAAAATGCAGGTGTTAGTAATGGGAGATCATTAGAAACATAGGTAGCTGGGTTTGTGATGACCGGGAGAACTATATGGTGACTTGCCTGCCTGGTGCGAAGGTTGCGGATCTCTCAAGGCATCTAGATAGACTTATGTGTAGTGCTTGGGAGGAGCCAGTGGTTGTGGTACATGTAGGTACCAATGACATAGGGAAGGGTAGGAAAGATGTCCTGAAGGCCAAATTTAGGCTGCTAGGAAAGAGACTGAAATCCAGGATCTTTATGGTGGCATTCTCTGAAATGCTTCCAATTCCATGCGCAGGGCCAGGTAGGCAGGCAGAGCTTCAGAGTCTCAATGCATGGATGAGAGGATGGTATAGGGAGGAGGGATTTAGATTTATTAGGAACTGGGAAAACTTTTGGGATCGGGGGACCTTATACAGGAAGGATGGGCTCCACTAAAACCAAAGTGGATCCAGACTGCTGACACTTAATATTAAAAAGGTTGCAGAGCAGTTTTTAAACTAAGAGATGGGGGAAAGCCAACTGCTGCAGAGGAGCACATGGTTTGGACAGAGACTTCTCTTAGAGGAGAGTCTATTGATAGACATTCTCTAGGTTCTAGTCAGGAGGAGAGGATAGAAGAGGATAAAGTATGGGCCAGATCAGACAAGAAACATTCACATAAAAAAGAATCTGACACATCAGAAAAGGGCAGACAAATCAACAGTGACAAGTTTTTAAAGTGCTTGTACACAAATGCTAGAAGTCTAAATAATAAGATGGGTGAACTAGAGTGCCTCGTGTTAAAGGAGGATATTGATATAATAGGCGTCACAGAAATCTGGTGGAGTGAGGACGATCAATGGGACACAATCATTCCGGGGTACAAAATATATCGGAAGGACAGAACAGGTCGTGCAGGGGAGGGGGGAGGAGGAATGGCATTATTCATAGATTCATAGATTCATAGATTATAGGACTGGAAGGGACCTCGAGAGGTCATCGAGTCCAGTCCCCTGCCCGCATGGCAGGACCAAATACTGTCTAGACCATCCCTGATAGACATTTATCTAACCTACTCTTAAATATCTCCAGAGACGGAGATTCCACAACCTCCCTAGGCAATTTGTTCCAGTGTTTAACCACCCTGACAGTTAGGAACTTTTTCCTAATGTCCAACCTAGACCTCCCTTGCTGCAGTTTAAACCCATTGTTTCTGGTTCTATCCTTAGAGGCTAAGGTGAACAAGTTCTCTCCCTCCTCCTTATGACACCCTTTTAGATACCTGAAAACTGTTATCATGTCCCCTCTCAGTCTTCTCTTTTCCAAACTAAACAAACCCAATTCTTTCAGCCTTCCTTCATAGGTCATGTTCTCAAGACCTTTAATCATTCTTGTTGCTCTTCTTTGGACCCTCTCCAATTTCTCCACATCATTTTTAAAATGCGGCGCCCAGAACTGGACACAATACTCCAGCTGAGGCCTAACCAGAGCAGAGTAGAGCGGAAGAATGACTTCTCGTGTCTTGCTCACAACACACCTGTTAATACATCCCAGAATCATGTTTGCTTTTTTTGCAACAGCATCACACTGTTGACTCATATTTAGCTTGTGGTCCACTATAACCCCTAGATCCCTTTCTGCCGTACTCCTTCCTAGACAGTCTCTTCCCATTCTGTATGTGTGAAATTGATTTTTCCTTCCTAAGTGGAGCACTTTGCATTTGTCTTTGTTAAACTTCATCCTGTTTCAACTCAGACCATTTCTCCAATTTGTCCAGATCATTTTGAATTATGACCCGGTCCTCCAAAGTAGTTGCAATCCCCCCCAGTTTGGTATCATCTGCAAACTTAATAAGCGTACTTTCTATGCCAATATCTAAGTCGTTGATGAAGATATTGAACAGAGCAGGTCCCAAAACAGACCCCTGCGGTACCCCACTCGTTACGCCTTTCCAGCAGGATTGGGAACCATTAATAACAACTCTCTGAGTACGGTTATCCAGCCAGTTATGCACCCACCTTATAGTAGCCCCATCTAAATTGTATTTGCCTAGTTTATCGATAAGAATATCATGCGAGACCGTATCAAATGCCTTACTAAAGTCTAGGTATACCACATCCACCGCTTCACCCTTATCCACAAGGCTCGTTATCCTATCAAAGAAAGCTATCAGATTGGTTTGACATGATTTGTTCTTCACAAATCCATGCTGGCTGTTCCCTATCACCTTACCACCTTCCAAGTGTTTGCAGATGATTTCCTTAATTACTTGCTCCATTATCTTCACTGGCACAGAAGTTAAACTAACTGGTCTGTAGTTTCCTGGGCTGTTTTTATTTCCCTTTTTATAGATGGGCACTATATTTGCCCTTTTCCAGTCTTCTGGAATCTCTCACGTCTCCCATGACTTTCCAAAGATAATAGCTAGAGGCTCAGATACCTCCTCTATTAGCTCCTTGAGTATTCTAGGATGCATTTCATCAGGCCCGGGTGACTTGCAGGCATCTAACTTTTCTAAGTGATTTTTAACTTGTTCTTTTTTTATTTTATCCGCTAAACCTACCCCCTTCCCATTAGTATTCATTATGTTAGGCATTCCTTCAGACTTCTCGGTGAAGACCGAAACAAAGAAGTCATTAAGCATCTCTGCCATTTCCAAGTTTCCTGTTACTGTTTCTCCCTCTTCACTAAGCAGTGGGCCTACCCTGTCTTTGGTCTTCCTCTTGCTTCTAATGTATTGATAAAAAGTCTTCTTGTTTCCTTTTATTCCCATAGCTAGTTTGAGCTCATTTTGTGCCTTTGCCTTTCTAATCTTGCCCCTGCATTCCTGTGTTGTTTGCCTATATTCATCCTTTGTAATCTGTCCTAGTTTCCATTTTTTATATGACTCCTTTTTATTTTTTAGATCGTGCAAGATCTCGTGATTAAGCCAAGGTGGTCTTTTGCCACGTTTTCTATCTTTCCTAACCAGCGGAATAGCTTGCTTTTGGGCCCTTAATAGTGTCCCTTTGAAAAACTGCCAACTCTCCTCAGTTGTTTTTCCCCTCAGTCTTGATTCCCATGGGACCTTACCTATCAGTCTCTGAGCTTCCCAAAATCTGCCTTCATTATATGTGAAAGAAAATGTAGAGTCAAATGAAATAAAAATATTAAATGAATCCACATGTTCCATAGAATCTCTATGGATAGTAATTCCATGCTCTAATAAGAATATAACAGTAAGGATCTATCAACCACCTGACCAGGACAGTGATACTGACAATGAAATACTAAGGGAGATTAGAGAGGCTATCAAAATAAAGAACTCAATAATAGTGCGGGATTTCAATTATCCCCAGATTGACTGGGTACGTGTCACCTCAGGATGAAATGCAGAGACAAATTTTTTTGATATTTTAAATGACTGCTTCTTGGAGCAGCTGGTACAGGAACCCACAAGGGGAGAGGTAATTCTTGATTTAGTCCTGAGTGAGCGCAGGATCTGGTCCAAGGGGTAACTATAACAGGACCGCTTGGAAATAGTGACTATAATATAATAACATTAAACATTCCTGTGGTGAGAAGAACACCTCAACATCCCAACACTGTGGTATTTAATTTCAGAAAGGGGAACTATGCAAAAATGAGGAGGTTAGTTAAACAGAAATTAAAAGATACAGTGACTAGAGTGAAATCCCTGCAAGCTGCATGGACGCGTTTCAAAGACACCATAATAGAGGCCAACTTAAATGTATACCCCAAATTAAAAAACACAGTAAAAGAACTAAAAAAGAGCCACTGTGGCTTAACAACTATGTAAAAGAAGCAGTGAGAGTTAAAAGGAATATTTTAAAAAGTGGAAGTCAAATCCTAGTGAGGTAAATAGAAAGGAGCATAAACACTGCCAAATTAAATGTAAAAATGTAATAAGAAAAGCCAAAAAGGAGTTTGAAGAACAGCTAGCCAAAAACTCAAAAGGTAATAACAAAATGTTTTTTAAATACATCAGAAGCAGGAAGCCTGCTAAACAACCAGTGGGGCCCCTGGATGATCGAGATACAAAAGGAGCACTTAAAGATGATAAAGTAATTGTGGAGAAACTAAATTAATTCTTTGCTTCAGTCTTCACGGCTGAGGATGTTAGGAAGATTCCCAGACCTGAGCCGTCCTTTGTAGGTGACAAATCTGAGGAATTGTCAAAGATTGAAGTGTCACTAGAGGAGGTTTTGGAATTAATTGATAAACTTAACAGTAACAAGTCACCTGGACCAGATGGCATTCACCCAAGAGTTCTGAAAGAACTCAAATGTGAAATTGCAGAACTATTAACTATAGTTTGTAACCTGTCCTTTAAATCAGCTTCTGTACCCAATGACTGGAAGATAGCTAATGTAACTCCAATAATTAAAAGGGTCTCTTGAGGTGATCCCAGCAATTACAGACCGGTAAGTCTAACATCACTACCGGGCAAATTAGTTGAAACAATAGTAAAGAATAAAATTGTCAGACACATAGAAGAACATAAATTGTTGGGCAAAAGTCAACATGGTTTCTGTACAGGGAAATCATGTCTTACTAATCTATTAGAGTTCTTTGAAGGGGTCAACAAACATGTGGACAAGGGGGATCCAGTGGACATAGTGTACTTAGATTTCCAGAAAGCCTTTGACAAGGTCCCTCACCAAAGGCTCTTACGTAAATTAAGTTGTCATGGGATAAGAGGGAAGATCCTTTATGGATTGAGAACTGGTTAAAAGACAGGGAACAAAGGGTAGGAATAAATGTAAATTTTCAGAATGGAGAGGGGTAACTAGTGGTGTTCCCAAAGGTTCAGTCCTAGGACCAATCCTATTCAACTTATTCATAAATGATCTGGAGAAAGGGGTAAACAGTGAGGTGGCAAAGTTTGCAGACGATACTAAACTGTGAGCAGACTGTGAAGAACTTCAAAAAGAATAAGATAGAGAATATCTTATTGCCCTTATATAAATCCATGGTATGCCCACATCTTGAATACTGCGTACAGATGTGGTCTCCTCATCTCAAAAAAGATATATTGGCATTAGAAAAAGTTCAGAAAAGGGCAACTAAAATGATTAGGGGTTTGGAACGGGTCCCATATGAGGAGAGATTAAAGAGGCTAGGACTTTTCAGCTTGGAAAAGAGGAGGCTAAGGGGGGATATGATAGGGTATATAAAATCATGAGTGGTGTGGAGAAAGTAAATAAGGAAAAGTTATTTACTTGTTCCCATAATATAAGAACTAGGGGCCACCAAATGAAATGAATGGACAACAGGTTTAAAACAAATAAAAGCAAGTTCTTCACACAGTGCACAGTCAACCTGTGGAACTCCTTGCCTGAGGAGGTTGTGAAGGCAAGGACTATAACAGGGTTTAAAAGAAAACTAGATAAATTCATGGAGGTTAAGTCCATTAATAGCTATTAGCCAGGGATGGGTAAGGAATGGTGTCCTTAGCCTCTGTTTGTCAGAGGGTGGAGATGGATGCCAGGAGAGAGATCACTTGATCATTACCTATTAGGTTCACTCCCTCTGGAGCACCTGGCATTGGCCACTGTTGGCAAACAGGATACTGGGCTGGATGGACCTTTGGTCTGACCCAGTACGGCCATTCTTATTTTCTTATGTTAGTGCTACTGCTTAAGTTTTGTCATTATAGTCTTATGTTCTTATGTTAGTGCTACTGCTTAAGTTTTGCTTTTTAGACCCAAATCTTTCCTGAGCACTTCTTAAAGAGACTCAGCCAGAAATGCCAGTCACCACCAGCTCTAGTTGAAACAGCCTAGCATCCCAATGGTTGATGAAGGGGAGTGAGGTGGGACCCTTTTCAACAATTTCCAGCACCATAAAGAAAATTGTAAATATTAATTACTATTAACTACTATTAGGTTCAAAAGATAGTACTAAAGGAAGGATATCTCCATGAGGCTCTCCCCTCTGAGATTCAACTCATATTCTGGTAGGGATAAGGGGATATTCCCCCCAAATTCCAGAGGAAAAGGTTATAGAAAACACTCTAAACTCAGAAATATCTCTCTCCATATTTTCTGCAACATGGCTTCATTGGATTCACACTACCAGGGACTCTTCCTGCCTGCCTGGTGGCTCTAAGTGGGAAAGATAATACAGCTTACATTCAACCCCATGATTTAGCTGACCATGGGTGCACAGAAAGGTTTCCCTGGCATTTGAGGGAGGTATAGCATGGTGCTGCAGAAGGATGGGGGGAAAGATGCACTTCGGAGTCCCCTCCATGTGCAGATCTCAAGAGTGGAGATGAGCTGGGCCACTGCTAGAGTGACTTCCATTCTTCCTAATTGTATCTTGCCCATCTTTAGTTTAAGGCCACCATTTATTCAAACACAAAAAGAGCATCAGGTGCAAGAGAGAATTTTTAGTACTGTAATTTTTCCTGAGAAATTCATTAATGCATGAATGAGCCCATCTACGTGTATGTCCAAATTGTTTAAGTTGAAAAGCCAGATTTGTAAAGGTATTTAGGTGTCTAATGATGCAGATAAGCTGGCCCTAGTCGTCTCTAAGGCCCTTCTTTGCTACTGACATAGAATGAGAGCCTTCTGGTTCAATGTAGTTGTACTCAGTTCAAGGCCAGAAGAGGGTTCTGTTCTTTCCCTGCCCCAAACCCCGTGATCAGCCAAGGATCAAGCCAGTTCCCATTGGAAGTTAGAGCAGCCTATGGGCTTCATTGATTTGCTTGTAGCCACATGCATTGCTGAGGTATACGTATGCCATAACCCTTTCCTTTCAGGTATAGCTTTTCTGCCAGTTGATAGGAGGTGGACTGGGGTGAGAGCTGCTCTGTTGGTCCTTCACCAACCAAAGGGGTCAGATTAACAGAGCTTTCAAGAGCAGCACAAGAAAGATGAAGTGAGGGCCCAGGATTGGTCTCAGAGTCTCTATACAGTTGAAAATTATTTGTGTATTTATATTATGTGTTGTAGAGATTAATTAATGATGGACAAACCTTGACGGTTCAGAGGTTTGATTCATTTCAGATTCATTTCAGAAAAGAGACAGGGTCTTATTTTTTTTTCTGAATTACTTAGTACAGAGGCCGACCCTAGTAGAAAGGGCTTGTTAGATAATTATACTTACTCAAATAATATCCAGTTCTAAATCTAATACTATTGTCTATTTTTCTGATCTGAGTCCTGTTGAAATTAATAGTAGTTTTGCAATTCTCTTTAACTGGAACAGGATTGGTCTTTATAGTATTTTGTTAATAAGATTAGTTTTATCTATCATAAATTGCTATATGGTCAAACATTTTATTAGACTGTTGCAAGGGTACTTCCCTTCAGAAAAGTAAACCTTAACACTAATCAGCCACCATGAGCAAAACCCATGCAGAGAACTATGAGGAAGAGTGGAGTTCAAACGAGAACACAGACGGTGGGTTCTCCGGAGGCCAGTAAGATCCATATAAGAAAAGGGTCTTTAAATTTATTAGGATCAAGAAAAAGATGAAGGAAAGCATAGGTCTTGTAGAACTAATAAGAAAGACATCAAGAAAGCTGAGGTGTTTAACGCCCATTTTGCTTCAATCTTCACTAAAACAAACACTGGTGACCAGATACTCAACACAATTAATATTAACAACAAGTGGGGGGAGGAGGTTTAAATATAAGCCAAAACAGTGAAAGAACAAGTTAACAAATATTTAGAGAAGTTAGATGTTTTCAAGTTGGCAAGGCCTGATAAAATTCATCCAAGGGTACTTAAAGAACTAGGTGAAGCAATTTTGGAACAATTATCTTTGAGAACTTCTGGAGGATGGGTGAAATCCCAGAAGAGCGGAGAAGGGAAAATATAGTTCCTATCTTTAAAAACAGGAATAAAGAAAACCCAGGCAATTATAGATCAGTCAGCTTCAATACTTGGGAAAATAGTGAAACAAACTATTAAACAATCAATTGATAAGTACCTGGAGGATAACAGGATTATAAAGAATAGCTAGCATGGATTTGTCAAGAAAAAATCATGTCAAACCAACCTAGTTTCCTTCTTTGACAAGGTTGCTGGCCTAGTGGATGTGGGTAGGAGTGTGGCGGAGAATAAGAAGAAGATGTGACATATCTTGATTTTAGTAAGGCTTTTGACAGAAGCCCATAAGACATTCTTAAAAGCAAACTAGGGAAATGTGGTCTAGAGTAAATTACTGTAGGGGGGTGCACAATTGGCTGAATGACCATACTCAAAGAGTAGTTATCAGTGGTTCGCTGTCAGACTGGGAGTGGGTATCTACTGTAGTCCCACAGGGGCCATCCTGGGTCCGGTATTATTCAATATTTTCCTTAATACCTTGGATAAGACAGTAAAGTGTGTGCTTATAAAATTTGCAGATGACACCAAGCTGGAAGGGATTGCAAGTATTTTGGAGGACAGGATTAGAATTCAAAAGGATCTTGACAGATTGGAAAATTGGTCTTAATTCAACAAGATGAAATTCAATGGACAAGTGCAAAATACTTCACTCAGAAAGGAAAAATCATATGCACAACTATAAAATGGGGAAGAACTGGCTAGTGGTAGCACTGCTGAAAAAGATCTGTGGGGTATAGTGGATCACAAATTGAATATGAATCAACAGTGTGATGCAGCTGCAAAAAAGGCTAATATCTTTCAGGGTGTAATAACAGGAGTGTTGTATGTAAGATATGGGAGGTAATTGTCCTGCTCTACTTGACATAGTGAGGCCTCAGCTGTTGTACAAAAAATTTTATCAAATATTACAGAACATTAACAGAAAGTGAATTTTGAACTCCTATTCAAGAATGTCCCACCAGAAGCCTAATTCTACCAGTTATGCTCAGACTTTCAGGGCACAGGTGTAAATGAAAACAGTAGAGAATCAGGCCCAAATCTCATTGCTAATGTGAGCAAAGGTGAATATGCAACATGCACCAGACTGTCCATCTAAAGAGCACAAATTCTGAGCAATACACTACTTATAAACATGCTAATGATGAAAGATTATTCACTTCAATTATCTGGTGACTAATTATGAACATTTAATAAATGTAAAGGAATTATCATTTATGCATGGACAATTCACAATCAGGAAAAGAGTTAAATTTCATCAGATAAATTAGTCATTTTAAGTTAGGCAACCAACTCTACTAGTAATGTAGCAACTGAATATATTCATTTTAACTTTGTATTAAAAAACTGAACATGTTTTATAAATTGTGACGTTTTATTATCTACATGCAGATTCAGTCTAAGTATTTAGACAGGTTTCAGAGTAGCAGCCGTGTTAGTCTGTATCCGCAAAAAGAACAGGAGTACTTGTGGCACCTTAGAGACTAACAGTCTCTAAGGTGCCACAAGTACTCCTGTTCTTTTTTCTAAGTATTTAGTATCTCATGATTGAAAAGCAATCATAGCCTTAATTTAAAAACTCAGTTCATTATTGAAAGCCCATAAATGCCATTGTTTTAAATGTACAGTGTTACTACTAAACTGAATAACAAAAGTCAGATGAATCAGTGCCTGTCTCTTTTAGATACAGATCAGTCTGGTTCAAAGGACAGGTGACAATAAAAAACCTTGCTCTGCTGAGATGCACATTCCTACTGAAGACCAGGACCAAATGCAAAATCCCTCCCCAAGCATCTTCTGGGAAGTTGTGAATCCCACTCCTCCATCTCAGGGCAGTGACTAAATTACACAATTTTGCCCTTGAAGGACTCTCTTTCAATGATCATCATCCCTTACCCCTGCTGCTGAAATCTCAAGCCGAGGGGCATACATTGAACACCATAGGACTGAAAGTCATTTTCCCCTTATTTTGCCTAATTAGCTAGTTGTTTTTGTGGGATGGGGCTTACCTTTCTTTGAAGCAACAGTCTGGTTATGGCCTGAAGCAAGATACTCCGTCCGGCTTTGATGTGCCATAGGTCCTCTCCTTTTGTAAATAGTAAATATGATATTGCTGTTTCTTTCTCCAAAAAAATATTCAAAAGAAAACAAGCATACTCCTGTTTGATATAGAAAAAGGAAAACCTCAATGAAATATATACTATGTCATGATGGGCATGAGAAATAGCATTTTAATGCATTTCAAATAGAAAGACATTGACAATAGCCAGCAATCACCCTCCCAACCCTCCAAGAAAATATGATTACCAGCATACAAAAAAAAAAGTTAATACAATCTCTTAAAACATGCTAATAAAATAAAATAAAATAAAATAAAAACTAATATAATCTTCTATAGCTTGTTTTTAATTAGATATTTTTATTGGGAGCTTAAAGGACTAAAAGAATCAGCTTGTAGGGCTAAGTGCATTCAATAAAAATCTCTGTCACACCACAGATTCACAATAACTGTGCTTTCATATTCATCTTTCAGGTCAAAGGAGTGGGAGGGATGTATTTACATTGACTATCTTCTTGAATAAGATTCCTGCCACCAAACAATTTTAAATGAATGTTGGATGTTTTTCAAGGTGAGAAGACCATACATAAATAGAGGGTTTCTCAGAAGCTCAGTATTGTACAAATCTGGATTTAAACCTAGTGGGGCTCAGTGAATCTTAAATCATTCAGGGATTTGATTCAATTTAGATAAGCATTTTAGCACATGTCTGGAGTAGTCATATACACAAGTGGAAGATGGGTGTAGTAATTAAGACCCTTTGCTCTCATTTTCCAAGATACAAAGCAATAGAGACTTGCATGTCTTAGTGTGCATAGTTATGCACATAAAGACAGGCAAGAGAGTGTGTACACTCGAGGGAAGGACTTTTGCTCTTAATTAGCATAATATCGTGTGTATTTTGGATAACTAAGAAAGCAATTGATATTTATATGTTTAACTGGCTACTTGTTTGTGCATTTACATCCTGCATGTGCAAACATAGTACATTTCATATGCCTAATTTTTTTAAAAACAACAACCAAGCTTACATTTTTGGATTATCATCTGATGCTTCTCTGAACTTTTTGTTCGCTCTCAATTTCTAACCAGATTTCCAGACTCCTACTAATTTCTAGTAATCCATGATCATGTGCACTAGGTTTTAATAGCATCAAAAATATTGTGGTAATAACCTCTTCTTGTGTTTTGGTATTTCCATCTCTGGCCCAGTCCAAATCAGAAAATGTAGAAGGATATATATTTATACTTTAAATAGATAGCCAAATTTGTCATGTTTTAATTTGGTTTCAGTTTTAGATAAAGTATCAGGATGGATTTAATTTTATCCAAACTGGTTTACCTATTGCTATTTTAAATCGGGGAGAGGTCGAGGAAGTGAGGATCAGTGCCATGCCATACTGGAAGTCTCTCAGGGAAGTCTGTTCACTTGATTTGTACCATTTTGAGATGAATTCCCACAGGCCCATCGACAGCAATTATAGGCCCTAGGGCAGAACAGTCAATGCGCCTCCTAGAAAGGGATGGCTGAGGTTTTTGGGCGGTGCTGCACCTGTGCTGGCTGGGGCCCAGCGAATTGCCAACTGTGCTGCTGGGCACGCTCTTCCGGCACGGCCAGGGCTTCCACATGCCCATCCATGTGGCTGCCCCGGAGCCCTGTGGCTGCCCCGGGCGATTTAAAAGGGCTGGAGACATGGGGGGGTGGGTATCGAAGGCGGGGGAGGCTGTACCTCCCCAAACAGCCTTGCATGGCCCCGCCCACGCTCCACACCCAGGCCCCTTCCTGCTTCCTGAGCTGTGCTGAGGGGGCTCTTCCCCCCGTGGCCGGGGCCCCAGGCTGGGGGACTAATGGGAGCCGGCCAGTGCGCCAGGGCTGGGGGAGGGAGGCCGCGCTGCCTGGGCCGCTCACCCACCCTGCGTTCTGGAGCTGGGGGAGGGGGGACATGCCGCCCTCTTACCTGCCCAGCATTCTGGTATGCGGGGGGGGGGACGCGCAACCCACTCACCCACCTGGCATTCTGGGACTGGTGGCACTCAGGCGGCCTCATGGTTTGTAGGGAGGGGCTGGCAGTTGTGCCGGGAGGGGTGGGGGGACTCCAGCAGGAGAGGCAGGGCTTCAGACAGAAAGGGTGGTCCGTGTTGGGAGCTAGCCTCCCCAAGCCCAGGGTTCACCCACCACCCATGTCCAGGGCTCCCGGCCACTGCCACCATGGTGGCCAGGGCCTTTTAAATCACCTGGGCTCCTGGGAAATTGCCCTCTTTGCCCCCACCCCATTGGCAGGCCTGAACGCCCACAAGAACAACTCATGCATGAGACTACAGCGCTGTCAAATCCAAACCCAAACTCTCATCCACCCTCAGCCCAAACCCACGTCTATGCTTGACATAGAACAGAATGTTGCCTCCATAATTCAGCTCTAGTTAAATTGGAACTCAAACTTTTAAAGATTATATTCCATTGAGAAACTAGAATTTACTGTTTTTTCTGTAAAAAATTAAAAAGTCGCTGTGTTATTCAAAAGCATGGGGCTCTGCTTAAAAATGTACATGTCACAGACATTTGTTTTATTTCAAACTTTCTTCACTCTCCAGTTACTAGTAGATTTTACGGCATGACCCTTTGACGCTCCATTTTCTACCTCAGCATTCCTTCTCTGCTCATCCATTTATGGTGGGTTCAGGACTGCTCTAATTTAGGCCAGCTAGCACCAATGAGTTGTTCTGCCAAGTCAAGATTGCCCCAACATGCTCACTATTCCAGGAGTGGGTGGCATACACATGGGAGTCCCCAGCAACCTGCTTGGGGCAGCTTTTCTAGTGGTACTGTTCTGCCTGAGCAGTGTTAAGAGTTCAGACAGGAAGTTGAGATTCTGACCTTTTATTTCATTTTGTGGTGAAAGCCATCCTGAAAATAGCATTTACGGAAAATTGGAAACACAAAAAGTCAGCTTTGATTTGGGACCAGCAATAAGAAAGGACTGACACTCATACTAATTAGATCTGGCTTACAGAAAGTGATTAATGGTTTGGGGCTGATATAAATAAAGTTGATGAATGAGTCATTACACAGAAGATTGTCTGAACAATCAAAGCAGTACCATGATAGGACTATATTCAAATACAAAACAAACTAAGGTCACAAAATAAAATATCATTGATGAAGCAAATAGTATGGAGAACAGGTAAAGGCGAAACAATACACCACTAATGGGGTTGCTGGAAGGGTCAGAGAACAGTGACTTTGTGAAGCTGGTACAAAATATTTTCCAAGCTAACCTAAAAGATCTGGGCCTAGCTGAGAAAAGAACAAGGTGCAATGTAAAGCTCTTAGAGATACTGACCCTGGGCTTGGCTTAGGGCAGCGTGGCAACACATGGCTGCCATAAAACTGTCCTAAAGCCAGCTTACACAGGAGGAACAGGTCAGCAGAAAGGGTTTCTTAGGTGTCATAGAGCCACTGCAGAGGTTCTGATGCTGTCCCTGCTACCAGAACCCAATGCAGGTGATGTGGGTAGGGAACGGGAAGTGGATAAGGCATCCCTGCACGCTGGGGAACTAAAGCTTTTGTAATGGCCCCTTGGGGGGCAGCCAGGCAATTTACTGCAGCCTGCTGTAACTAGTGACAGGGATTGACTCATGACAGCGAGAGCTCAGGAACATAGGAGCACAAAGGTGACTTGAAACTACCTTTCAAATCCCTCTCCTCTGCTTCATTGCATGCTCCTGGGTCACACCTGAGGATCTAATCCATCATTATTACCTCTTATGTGGCAAGAAAATCATGATAACTGATAGTCATGATAATAATTAATAATACCTAGCTCTCATCTAGCTATTTTCATTGGTCGATTGAAAAGCATTTCACCATCTTTAATATATGTATTCTCACAACATTCTAAGAAGGTCCTGTTATACCTTTTTACAGATGGGGAACTGAAGCACAGAGAGGCAGGCCTTGCTCAAGGTCACACAGGAAGTTTTCAGTGGAACAGGGACTTGAACCTGAATTTCCCATAATCCAAAAGCTTCATATATGTCTGTGCAGATAAAAATGCCATTTCCATTGTACTCTCCTCATATAGCGTTAAAGGGGGGGCATATAGGAAAAGAAATAAACATTTTTAAATAAGTGTTAATTAAAAAGGTAACTTTGTAAACTGTACTTTCTGTGTTCTAATCCACATAATCAGAATGGTCCTACAAATGACAAATAATTTTCAACTGGCAGCTCTCTGGGAGAGCCTATTCCTACCATTCCCAGAGTTAGGACAGATATTTATTTTTAAAAAACCTAGGAAAAAATCATTGTAATAACCATACAATATATTTATTTAGTTAAAAACAAATTTGACCTTTAGATACACATGACTTCAAAGGGAGATGGGTTCATACAATATGTCCAATATTTGCCAAAAGTTGCCAGACTGTGATATCTGAAAGAACAGTTTTTCTTTGTACTTAGCGTAGGAAATATCTGCAGTAACTGGAATCTGTTCCACAGAGTTTGATCACCATTAAATATATCTGAGGGCAGAATTAGATCTCTATATTTTTAGTTAAGGGTTCCGTACTGTCCGCTAAGTTATACAGCTACATGAACTGTAGAAATCTACACTAGGGACAATAGGCAAATGAGCTTATTCAGGTACATGTTCAACTTGGTTACAACTGGCCAAAGCAAAAATAAAAGCCCTGCTCAGTAACAGGGATTTGCAAAGCTGCTCTGGAGTAGGTTGAGGGATCTGTGCTTTTCTTCATCAGCCTTTCAGAGCTGCCAGCCTAGGAGATGGTGTCACACAGCCCTCTAAATGCCAGGATGAACATCTCTTCCTGAGAATGTGATGAGGCTCACTGAACAAGCTGATGTTACAAGGGTGACCGATGGCAATTGGATATGGTGGAGTCTGTGAATCTATTGTGCCTTGGAAGGAAAGAGGTGTTTTTTGCCTACATAAAGCTCAGATATTATTTTTCCAAATCTGAATTCAGAAGAGAGGGCAGCCTCCATGCCTTTGGAACCTGGGAGGTTTATTAAAGCAATCAAAGCCTTTAAAACCCCAAGGTGTTATCACTCAGAAGAGAAATTTCCTCGTGATATGTTCACGCTCTGACTAGAACAACCAACTGAGAATAGGTGGTACCACACAGGTAATGAACGCTCTGGGTTCAGATCCTCAGCTCATGTAAAGCGGTGTAGCTCTATTGATTTCAATGGAGATACACTCATTTCCACAAGCTGAGGATCTGGCCTTACATATTTAGGGGCAGTCTATTTTTTCAAGTTACTTTAACTCAGTTCAGCATTTTACATTGCCCTAATATTATGTCTTTAGTAGGATATCATTTATCATCCTACTTAACTGAGACTTGATACCATAACTGCTGTTATGCTATCAGGTTGGAGCTCATTTTCTGCATATAATTACATCCAGATACAAGCTAAAGTTAAATTCATTTTTCTACCTTTTCATTTAAAAAGCCTGTTTCTTTTCAGTTTATATGTAAATAGTATTCTTCCCATTGTAACATTTTGTGAAGAAACAATCCAAATCTCTTGGTAATTGTTACTTTAAGTAATGTATTACTGTGGAAATGTAATAGTTGTAAAGGGTGTAGAATATATTAAAAGGCAATTGAGTTTAATTGCATCCCTGGGACTATTTTGCTGTGCCTGCAGCTGTTTTTTGCATGAAAAAAGCAGAGTTCCGTGATACATTCTTCAACAGCTACTGAAACTATAGAGTGATTCCAATGCTACTTTGCAACCCCTGGATAATTTTTGCTCTAGAAAATGCTATGATCTGCATTATTGAATAACACTAAGATTTCATGTTGCAACAGCCATGTCACGTTTAATTTTTTCCCCAGAAAAGATATATCATTGTATTATGTTGAGGGAATGTGAGAAAGAGATGGGTGAAGGCTTTACAAAAATATCTCATAGATATTTTAAAAAGTATCAAAATTGTATTACACCATTATAATATCTGTGAATAAATAGGGAATAGACATATCGGCATATCTCTAAGTAACATATTACTGCATTATTCCTATAAGTAGACTTGGAAGGATTAGATTTTTATTGGTAAATGTTGGCAAACATCAATTTCACCATATACACCAAACTGACAAAAATATTTCAATCAATAATAATAAAAAAAATACAGATTGGCAAAGGAATAAAAATGCTGCTTAAGAACTTATTAGAATTGAAGTATATTTACTTTGTATATTTTGACATGTGATGATGAAAATTTGTTTTTAAACGAGTCTTAATTTCTGCTGTCATTAAACAATTATTGTCTGACACACACACACCTATAATTTCCTACAACTGTGAACATTTCAATTGATAAAAATAAAAAACCTTAAAACTAAACATAGGGCTCTGCCTATGTGATTCTCTTAGCAGGATCTGGGTTTCAAGCACTTTGGTAGCCACAGCATGAACAGTCAGTTTGCATGCTTGCTTGGTATTTTTGCATAAATTTCAGTTGTCCTTTTTATGTGGTCCTTAATATACTTTGCATTTACAAATTAACTACATGTACTGCACATGCAAACACTTGACTGAAAGGCCACAGTCAGCCAAAAATAACTGTAACTGAATAAATAAGCCAAAAAGTAGAGTCCATATTTTCAATAAATGGAAAGGACTTATTTTGTATTACAGATGGCAGATTTGAAGTGACTGTCCTCCCCAGCCTCTCTGTCCTTCCATCTCAATCTGTGTTTCATCTCAGGCTGCAAACTATTTGGGTTTACAATACAAACAACCATCACAACAATACATTAGAAGCAAGAGGCTGAGGCTATGTCAAAACCAGTGACTGTACATATGTTGATGGGTGCAGTTGTGCCATCTCTCTTGCATGCATGCATGCATATGGCATCTGTAGAGCAACATCATTCTATAGATGCAGTTGTAGGTCCATAAGACATTTCAAAGCCTCTGTGAAGTTGTGGATAGCATCTGTTTCACCTTTGAATTCATATTTGGGGCACTGTGTTATGATGTGGTCAATGATTGGATGTTCTCAGGGAACATGTGCAAACATGTATCTCGTCAAGTAATCGAGTATGCACCCCAGTGTAGACATAGCCTGAATGTCATTCCCTAATCGTCTTTGAGCTTCTTTTGGATATTAGCTTATTTTGCTATTTTTGTGAATTATTTATATTTTCAAGTACTAGCTTCAGCATGCTTTATCCCCAGTGAGGAGTTCTATATTTTGACTCTTTCAGGACCTATATTATATATTTTCTCTTTCATTTGGCCTATGCAGTTCCTATGCTCTTTGTGCATGTTGCTTGTATTTGAAAATTATTTGTTTAATGACCCAGCCACTCCCAGTCTCTATTCAAGCCCAAGTTAATTTGCAAACTAGATGTCATTAACTTGGTCTTGACTAGAGACTGGGAGTGGCTAGGTCATCACCATTACACAAATTGAATCTATTTCCCCATGTTAAGTATTCTCACACCTTCTTGTCAACTGTCAGAAATGGGCCACCTCGATTATCACTACAAACGTTTTATTTTCCTCCTGCTGATAATAGTTTATCTTAATTAGCCTCTTAGAGTTGGTATGGCAACTTCCACCTTTTCATGTTCTCTGTGTATATACATCTTCTTACTATATGTTACATTCTATTCATCTGATGAAGTGGGCTGTAGCCCATAAAAGCTTATGCTCAAATAAATGTGTTAGTCTCTAAAGTGCCACAAGTACTTCTTAACTTGAAAGAGTTGACAAATAAAAATGATCTGTTAAAGTTAGCATTCCAACTAAATTTACTTTGGACACCCCAGGTGTCATGCAGCATTTGATATCAAAACATAAATGACATGTACCCATTTCCACCAATTTACCCTGCTAGATGCCAGTGGTACAAGCCACACGTCTTTTCACCCATGGGAGTATTCAAAAAAGCAGAGCAGTGTGTCTTCAACACCTCCCCTAATATCTGCCAAGAAGGGTAGCTTTATTTTTCAAGTGGGATGCAATAAAAGAGCCCCATGCTGGCCAGGAAATGTCATAAAATCAGTGCAAATCTTCACATGCTTAGCGTTAAGCACACGCTTAAGTTCCTTGCTGCAGTTGAACCTTGTAGGATAAAGCCCTACTGTTGTAAGCTCTTCGGGGCAAAGACTGTCCTTTTGTTATGGGTACAGCGCCTTGCACTATGGTGCCCTGACCTCACAATAGAAATTATAATGCTTTCCAGTTTCCATATGCAAACAAGAGAATACTCAGCTGTTCATTCTAACTGGCTGCTGACCAGTTCTCTCTCAAGTCCTCATTTTAGTTCATGCTCTATCTATTTCACCCTCACGTTTTACAGACCATGCTCTGTAGTTCATTTATGTATAAGTTTTGCAAACTTTTAAATAGATACAGAAATGAAGAATAAAAACCTCAGATTAGTTTAAGTTAACATAATTGTAACAACTCCTCTCACAGATACAGAAACCATAAAATTGCTTACAAAGTATAACTAAAATGGTTAACACAGCAGCAGTGTATCACAAACATAGGGAGGACTTAAAAAAAATGTATGTGCAGACAGCCATCTACCTTCTTGTTTTGTATAGGTAGGTAGAGGAATTGCTAATGTGTTGTCTGCTCCAGCTAGTTTTAGAAAACTGTTATTTAGCTAATGTAACTTTCTCATTTCCTTGGCAAGAGGTCCTTGTGTACTCATTGTACAAGCAGGACGTAACATTGTAACAAAAGTGGATTAAGTTTGTGCAGTGGTGACATGCTGTAAATTCTGAATCTACAGCACCAAACACTTCCAATGAAATTTTACAATCACTTCATTTTTCTTCATTAAGCAAAATTAAGCTGTCACAAGATATAATGTTAAGCACTCTTTTACATTTAGTCATAACTTGCCATTTATTACATGTCACTGCTGTGCCATTTCCCATCCTCATTATCCTTTTCTGTTCATGTCCACAGTTTAATTAGGAAGAACTAGCTGAGCACTGATTAATATGATCCCCAGCCACTGCCAAATGGCAGACCCAACAGTTCAGTTCCTCTCCCTCTTCCCAACTGTGGAAGTCAATGGGAACAGGATCAGACTGTATGTGCACATGGAGAGTGGGGGGGATGGGTTTCTTGCAGTGCTTTGTGGTCCAAAGGTAGCAGCTTCACCAGAATAAATATCCCTGACTACCACTTGGCCTTTCTTGTGAAGATCACTTTTGCATATATCACAAGTGGCCATCCACCTTTTGTCAAGTGATGCCTCAGTTTTTAAAATGAGAAAATAGCAATGAGCAATGACCAACTACACTATAAAAAAGTGAAAAGATCAAAACATCATACTGTTGTCTTGAGATATGGAATTTATTGGACACTGCAAAAGAGTACAGACCATGAAAGACTATGAATCTGATTAACACCAAAACTGTGATGACACTAGGTAATGGTACAAAGTAACCTACTACTCATCTCCTATGACTTAGAAAGCAGCAAAATAATATAATCTAAGCAGAGACCAGACCTACTTAAAAACACATCCCATTGCGGTCTCCCTTGTATATGGGAAAATGAAGGGGTAAGTACAAAATTCAGAAGCAGTGTCAGTTAAGGACGCATCCTGATAATCATTTTGTTAAGGTCAGTGCTTGATCTAAATAAGGCACTGAACTGCAGTAAAAGGTAAATGAAGTGGAGTATATTTTTATAAACTTCATAATCAAATAATTTAGTAGTTGATTTAGCAATATTATGAATTATTAATATTAGTTCATGGAGGATAGGTCCAACAATAGCTATTGGCTAAGATGATCAGAGACACAATCCCATGCTCCGGGTGTCCCTAAATCTCTGACTGCTAGAAGCTGGGACTGGACGACAGCGGATAGATCACTCAATTACCCTATTTTGTTCATTCCTTCTGAAGCATCTGGCACCCGCCACTGTCAGAAGACAGGATAGTGGGTTAGCTGGACCATTGGTCTGACCCAGTATGGCCATTCTTATGTTCTAATGAAAATACATTTTACTTAGCACCTTCTTACCTATAGAGACCTTTCCTTACTATTCAGATTGTAATTCCAAATGCATTTCAGTCAGTAAAACCAAATTTAATCCACGTTCAAAGTACATATACAAATATAATTCATATATTCTTTCCCAGGATTTACTCTATCTACAGTAGTACAAAACATATTTTTAATGGTTCCCCTAAAAAAATAAACAGGAAGGCAGTTTTAAAGAGCAATTTGAAAGTTTTTATAGCCTTCTTTTTACAGATTGGATGTTTAAAAATCAATCGAATTTTAGCCTCCAGCAATTCATATGCATACTGGTTACTTCTTCAAAACATATCTATCTCCATTCACCATAAAGTGAGAAAAATTACACTTTAAATCAAGTCTTCCAGCAAGCCTGCTCTATCATTTATGACATCTGATTCCGCATCATGGAAAATTAGAGTGTCATGTCAGAAAGCATTTTGTTGATAGTTGAAGAAAAGATTAAGTGTGGCTGGCACTCACATAAAAATGTCAGTCCTAAATAATACAGCTGTACTCTTCTATTGGGATCACATTGTGTATTACTCTGCAGAAAAAATAAATTATGCCTTGTAGGAATGAATTCCTGCCTACATTAAAGCCATAATTACTGGAATAGGCATCAAAAACTGACTACTTTTGATTTCAAGCATAGATTGTTCTTTCGTTTAAGAGGACTTGCGATGACCAGTAGAATAAAGCACTGTTCTGTTATGTAAAGACCTGTCTCAGTGTCGATGTACCTTACAAAATGTGCACTAAATGTTGTGTGATCTTGTGTTGAAGATTATATGCTGGGATGGCATCTTGCTGAAATAAAGGTGGATGACAATCTGGCAGGATATCATTTTGATTTATAAGCCTGTTATGGAAAATTATTGAAAGAAAAGACAAAAAGGAGTCAAAGAAATTATGTACATTTATTTTGAACCAAAGGACCAATTGATTGCGATTTTCACAGCTTCAGGTAAGGTTTTTAGCAACAGACCAGGATAGTGTTAGGATTAGAGGAAGTGTGCCTTACATGGACCATCACATACCGTTTTGGTAGTCAATTGTAAGAGGCAAAGTTGCCACCCCTTTTTGGCATTGTGTTTCTATGCAACACTTGGGAACTCGCATAAATGAGCTTGTGGGATGCTCACAAAGGAGAAGTAAGCTTATAGAGAACAAAGACCATTAACCAGTGTCACCACCTCAGCAAGCATTACCATCTTCTACTGGGATACTATTTTCCAATAAGACTGCAATATGATCTGATCACTTGATAGGGATAGTAGCATGACCACCATGTAATGGTCAAACTTTGCCTCCTTTCAGCCTTGCATTCTGAGTGAGTTGTGGATTTGGGGTGCCCCAATATCAGGCACACATTTCAAAGTCTAGTTGTAATCAGGATTTTATCAGCTGCCAGTGGGTGGCAATCATGGTCCCTTTGTGCTCAGTAAAATCAAGAGATTATCCCATCATGGACTCCACACCAGTTCTGAAAGAGGTGAATGTCTCTTTGAAAATCTTCAACAGAATGCAGACAAAAGAGAGAAAAGTAAGCAAGTTGATTTGCCTACAGAGTTTTTTTGTGCCTACACACTTATTATGGAGGTGCAGTACCAGTGCCATGGTTAAAGCTTTTGTTATATGAAGTGTGACTTGATCCTACTAAACTCAGCAACAGTGGAAGGCTCAGGATATGAAAAACCAATAAAAACAAAATTAACCTTCCTTCTGTTCTGATTGTTAAGCATTTTAACAACTGTAATCACACATTCTCAGCCATCTATCCCTGCTTTTATGCACCCTCATTAGTCATGTCAATTTGGCAAATCTCTCATTTTAACGTACAGAGATGAAAGATAACTTTACTGCTAGGGTGATCTTTTCCTGTACAAGTCATACTTACGCAAAATTTGAAGGCACTTCCCCCTCTGCAACCTGCTTCTCCTTTCAGTACACTGGTTAGACACAGTTATGGAAAATACTCCACCCAGTTTTCTCAGCTCAGTTTAACTCTTGCTTAATCATGCTTTTTTTTCTTTGTCTTTTCCTTTCCAAGTTACAACTAGAAAAACAAATAAATAAATAAATAAAAAATCAATAGCAGCCAGTCCTGCTGTCTTCCCACATCAGCATTACTTAATGCCAATTACTTCCCATATTCCTTCCACAAGCAACAGCTTTGTACAGCTGACTAATTCACAAACTCTAGTGATACCTTCCTCTGCTGCTGTCTACCCACTATCTTTGAAGCAGAAGATGAACACCTACAGCACAGCCACCAAACAATCCACAGATTTTGTACCTATTTTCACTGCTGCCTTTGGATACAGTTAATTTAGTACACTAACCTTGACTATAGTTCACATAATTTGTAGTAAACAATTCTAGCCTGTCTCTTCCCAATGCCATTGAAAGCAATATAGTGTGCCTCAGCAATGATAGTGCCTTGATTGAAGTAAGCACTTTTATATGAGTTACTAGTGAATTGATTCAGCCAAGCTAGGGGTAGGGGTAGGGTAGGAGCCCTATCCCATTTCTTATCTATACAGGACAGAGTCTGGTGGTTAATCTAAACATTTGACCTGGAAATAAAAGACATTAGTTCTCCATGTTTTTTATATTTTTGCATAGACCTGTTCATTCTAGCATTATATTAAAATATTGAATAAATGGCCATTTGTAAAGAAACAGTTCCAGTGTAGAAAACATATTTTTTCTTCTCATTTCTTTATTCTTAAGATGCAGTCTACAAAGTAAGAAAAGTCACATTTGCCTATATGTTCATACATTAGAGCTTGGTATGAACCAGAGAACAGAATTTACCCCAAATGTCTAACCCTTATATTTGATTTTTTTTAAATGAATTGTATCTTGTAATTTTCAATATATTTTTATTTCAGTCACTATTGGAAAAAAACCCTGACAGCTAACTTTAAAACTGCAATCATTCATTAATCCCTGTAAAAAGAGAAGTCTCCCTTTTTACCAATTGGATCTTGTTAATTTGACCAAACAACTGATTCTTTGATGACATAGCTATTTATAGTTACCACATCACTATGGGGCAAAACTGGAGCTTTATTTTAAATATGGTAAACATTCAGAATCAGATAGTTTCAAGCAGCTAAGGGGAAAAGTGATGGACCAAGAACACTATGTATGTAGGTTAATGAAGGTGATAAAGAATTGTGAATTATTGTAGAACACAGAGCCAGCTCATAATGTGTAGGTGTTTTTCCTAGCCCTGTCTATTTCTTCAAAAGATGTATGAGTTGGATGTGTGCTCAGCAAACTTAAATTAAAAAATAATCTTAGAGTTATGATGATTTTCAGTTAAGATTTTGGCTGCACTAAATATCCATAATTGTAGATATGAAACTTTTTACTTAAAAAAAACTGGACCCAAGACATACAATTTGCAGCTACTCTATTTAAAGAGATCCTATTTTCTCATATGCCATAACGTCGGGATTGCTAGCAAGTACCATGCAAAAGTGGGAAGTTAAAAGGCCACAAAGTAAAACTCAATTGTATCCTTCCTTTTTAAGACTCTTAGAGTACGTCTATACTTACCCGCCGGTTTGGTGGCAAGCAATCGATCCTCTGTGATCGATTTATCGCGTCTTGTCTAGATGCGATAAATCGATCCCGGAAGTGCTCGCCGTCAACGCCAGTAATCCTGCTCCACGAGAGGAGTAGGCGGAGTCGACGGGGGAGCCTGCCTGCCGCATGTGGACCTGCAGTAAGTACCTTTAAGTTCGAACTAAGATACTTCGACTTCAGCTACGTTATTCACGTAGCTGAAGTTACGTATCTTAGTTCGAACTGGGGGCTTTGAGTGGACCAGCCCTTAATTTCACGGCTGCTGTGTGTAATTTAAAGGTCTTTGAAGAATGAAATTGCTGCCACAGTATATTAAAGAAAATGTTGTGTTCACATACCAGAATGTATAATTTAGACAAATGTTACATGTTACTTGACATGTTACCTATGTTAGAGATTTAGGATCAATTCCTGTCAGATACATTTGATCCTAAATGTGATGTTTGCATATGCAAGTGTGTCTACTCACAGAAGCAAATCCTGCTATGGACTCTGTTGAGAGTCCCCTGGCAGGGAAACTGTTCTACAGAAGAAGGAGGTTGGGGGCAGGAATTATAGGCCTCAATAAGGACAATTCTCTCCTGCATTAATTAGAAGGCACGGAAATCAGCTCCGCAGTGGCTCCTTGCATTTCAGCACATAGAAGACAGTTTGGGGTGGAGGACAGATGTAAAATATGCTGCTTTGCATGTTATTATTTATATGTAGTGTGGTAGTATCTAATCAAGCATCAGACATAACAAAAAATGGTCCTCTACCAAATTGCTTATTAGTAATATTGTAGCATGGATCTTAGTTTACCACTCCACTCAGAGGCTGGGGACTCATTAATTCTGCTATGGCTTCTGTAGCCTCATTGCTGAAGTGATGGCAGCAGAACAGTTCCACAGCCACGCTGCAGCTTAGAGTCAAGAAGATTCCTTCCCATTTCTGACCATCCTGCTACTGAAATAGGCAAACTGCAACATTCCTGCACAGAACATAAATCAGGAAGCAAAGCACAGAAAGAACTGGCTTAGACAGTTGTTTTAATCAATGCATTTTTTAAGTGTACAAGAACAATGCACAGGGACTGCATCTGAAGTGCTGCAGTCCACAAGAAATCAGAATTTCAATCAGAGTCACACAGCTTTTGACAACAAAGGATATGAAATGGGAAAGGAAATTTGGACTACATTAGACACGACACTTCCCTCCTCCTCACATTTTAAATATAATGTACTGATAGATGCACAAAATGAGACATTCAATTCATTATTTTTGAGTTTGAGTCTTTGTAAAATACCATTTTCTGATAACGCACTTCACAGAAAGTGGATGACAATAGCAACAATCAAGGTAAATCAAACATCATGAATATGTAATTTGGTTATATTTATTGGAGTTACTGACTTTCCTTTAAACTTTACTTTACTTTTAGGCCAACGTTAATAATTTTATATTATTCTGAAAAATAACTGGCGATTGATGTAAAGCAGTGGTTCTCAAATTTTTGTACTGGTGACCCCTTTCACATAGCAAGCCTTTGAGTGCAACCCTCCCTTATAAATTAAAAACACTTTTTAATATATTTAACACCATTATAAATGCTGGAGGCAAAGCGGGGTTTGGGGTGGAGGCTGATACCTCATGACCCCCCTCCCCATGTAATAACCTCATGACTCTTTCAGGGGTCCCAACCCCCAGTTTGAGAACCTCTGATGTAAAGATTATCAGAACCCAAAAACTGCCATAGTGTGTGCTGCAAAAGTTTGTTGCAGAACCAAGCAACTGAAATAGGTACTCAGATACTAAAGTAAGGGGGAGCAGGGGCTAAGGGTGTTGAAACGGAATAGACAAATATCCTTTAATAACAAAATGATAAGCCACTCTTCTATTTTGTTCATTTTTCTCATCCATTTCATAAAAGCAGGAAACAATGAATCTCTTCTTTTTTTCCCCTATGTCAGATAATTCAGAAAGAAATCCTTATCCTTTCCTCATTACCAGTGAGCTGATTTTTGTCTCAAAGATCAGGTTTCTTTCTGTAATTGACCAAGAAAACTCAGTCACAGTAATTCTTATTTTCCATATGAGCTAAATGCAATGAGCTTTTCATCTTTTCCTTAAACTCAAGTTATTGCCCTCACTCATTTCCACATATGAGACTCAGGAAACCGTTTTAACAGATTTTAGGACTTGATCTTGCAGAACACTGAGTGGTGTACTAAGAATGTAATGTTTTATTTGCGCACATGGATATAACCTAAAAAAATGACTCATTCAGAGAAGTAATTTATGGTAGAACAGAGTTTGCTAGATGTTACAAGAGAGCTGTTCGTTTACGATCTGGTAGCCTTACACTTGACTCTAATTGACAAGGTACTCAGGAATATGCAGTATGTTTCCTGGGTTTTATAGGACTAGTAAAACATACTACTTGTTGTACACCGCAAATGGCTTCTTTTGTGGAATTCTTTTTATCAGATCTTAACTCTGGTCTGAAGATCATCACCTAGAATGAACTGCGTTCCACCCCGTAACAAGCACATCTCTGGACCAAAGTCTTATACACTCCAGTAAACAATTAGCAACAACTAGCAAATAGAGCAGATTGAATTTTTTTTGTTTAAAACATTTCAATTAAAAATGGCTTTTCATCAAAATGGAAACATTCACCGGAAATGTCTGCTTTCAGTTACATTTTTTCAACATTTTGTTTAAAAAATGAAAACCCCCAAAATGAAAAAAATTAGTTGGTCAGGTGAAAATATTTATTAAAAGAAAAGCCACACCCCCAACAAGTCCCAAGTGACTGAAATGTTGTGCCCTTTGATTGCTGAAAACAACAACGACAAAATCCGTTTGAAAGTTTTCAATTTTTTGCCAAAAAGATGTCACTTGCAAAAATCCAACATTTCCTGACCAGCTCTACCAGCAAAACCAACTCCAACAATGTCTTCTGGTGATTCGATATCATTAGAGTACTTTGGAGGTGCTGAGCATTGTTGTTAATACTCAGCTGAGAATACTTTTAGTTGCACCATGCCAAATCAGGTTTACTTTGTCTTACTTCTGCCCAAAAATCCACCATAGTGCTGAATGGCCAAAATGGATGAATTGGGACAGAGTCAGAAGAAAAAGGTATTCAAGAGAAATCCCATACATTTAAATTAGTTTCTCATAAGTCATATTTGTTCCATAAAAGTTACAATAAGTCTCATGCCACAGGAGAGTGCCCAGCAAGATTTAGGCATTTTGCAATCTCTAGTCACTTCCACACCTTTGCAAGCCCTAATTTATCTGCATGAATAATAACCCTCTGGTTTAACTTTTTAATAATCCCCCATCTCAATTTGCTCTTGTGTTTTAACAGAAGCTTCTTAGTTTTCTCATTTCATTTCAGTTTCTGTTTGAGGAATCTAACACAAACAAACAGTTAAAGGCTCCCTCTCACCTTTCTTGTAGTTCTTAGTTATAGATGTATTTTGAGGCTATTTATTGTATAGTCCTATAAAACAAGTCAAACAATATTGTTAGTCATAAAGCACCAGTTTCAGGAATTATAAAAACGTGTCTTCTTCCTGAGTAACATTCAAGATGTACCAGGAGAAAGGAAGAATTTACTTAATCTTTAGGATCAGTTTTCTTCAGATATTTCACAAGCAAGATGGAACCACTATTTCCACTCCTTGTACATAATTATTACCCAATACTTTAAAATACTCAGAACACCAGGGAATTTCTAGAAGACTGGAGAAAAGCTATTGTGACAATCTTTAAAAAGGGTAAATGAATGACATGGATAATTACAGACCTGTCATTCTGATAATCGATCCCAGGCAAGATAATGGAGCCACTGATATGGGACTCTATTAATAAAGAATTAAAAAAAGGTAGTACAATTAAAGCCAATCAGGGTTTATGGAAAATAGATCCTGTCAAGCTAACTTGATATCTTTTTTTGATGATATTACAAGTTTGGTTGATAATGGTAAGTGTTAATGTAATATACTTAGACTTCTGTAAAGTATTGGACTTGGCATTTTGATTAAAAAACTAGGAAGATATAAAAATAACATGACACATTGAAAGGATTAAAAACTAGCTAACTGATAGGTTTCAAAATATAATTGTAAACAGGGAAACATCATCAAACAAGTGTTGTTCTAGTGAAGTCCTAAAGGGATCAGTTCTTGCCATATGCTAATTAACATTTTTATTAATTACCAGGAAGAAAACATAAAATCACTACTGATAAAATCTGCAGGTTACACAAATTGGGGGAGTGGTAAATAATGAAGAGTACAGATCACTAATACAGAGTTATCTGGATCGCTCCTTAAGCTGGGCTCAAGAAAACAATATGCATTTGAATATGTCTAAATATAATTGTATACATCTAAGAACAAAGAATGTAGGCCATACTTGCAGGATGGTGGTCTCTATCCTGAGAAACAGTGACTCTGAAAAAGATATGTTGTCATGGTGGATAATCAACTGAACATGAGCTCTCAGGAAGACGCTGTGGTCACAAGGGCTAATACAATCCTTGGATGCGGTAACAGAGTCAAGTAGGTGTAGAGAGATTATTTTACCTCTGTATTTGGCACTGGTGCAACTGCAACTAAAATACTGTGTCTAGGGTGACCAGACGTCCCAATTTTATCAGGACTGTCCCAATATTTCCTTGTTTGTCCCGTGTCCCAACCGATGTGCAGTCAGGACACTGGACAAACAAGGAAATGCTCCGGAGCCCGGAAGTGCTCACGCCCCCCTCCCTGCCCCGACTCCGCCCCTTCCTCCCCCCATTGGCTCCGTCCCCAAATCCCCGCCTCTTCCCCAGGCTCGCCATTCCTCGTCCCTCCGCAAGCGCTGGAGGGAGGCCCAGGAGACGCAGGGGAAGTGCAGGGCCAGGGTGAGAGAGAGTCCGGCCTGGCCCCAACCAGGCAGGACTCAGTTGGGTGGTAGGGAGAGTAGGGGGGTGGCCCACGGGGCCAGGCGGTGGCTGTTCTCCCCCCTGGGCAGCGGGACTCGGGAGCAGCCGTTGCTGCAGCTCCCACTACCGCGGGGGGAGGAAGCGGCCGATGGCCAAGCTCGGCGGCTGCGGCTGCAGCTCTGGCACCCCCGAACCCCCTGAGCCCGGGCCTGTTGCGGAGACCCAGCAGCGCGCACGCTGAGCCTAGCCCCTGGCCAGTCATGTCTGGGCTGCTGCCCAGCTGGTGCAATCCCGCGGGGCGGAGGCATTGGCAGCCCAGGCCTGTTCTTTCCCCTGCGGGACCCGAGCAGGACGGGGGGGCTGGGGCCTGCTACCCCCCACTCCAGGGCCACCGCGGGATAGCACCAGCTGGGCAGCAGCCCAGATGCAACTGGCCAGGGGCTGGGCGCAGCGTGCGCGCTGCTGGGTCCCCGCAGCAGGCCTGGGCTCGGGGGATTCAGGGACGCCAGAGTCGCAGCCGCAGCCGCCGAGCTTGGCCATCGGCCGCTTCCTCCCCCCATGGCAGAGGGAGCTGCAGCAACGGCTACTTCCGAGTCCCGCTGCCCGGGGGGGAGAACAGCTGCCGCCTGGCCCCGCAGGCCGCCCCCCTACTCTCCCTACCGCCCGACTGAGTCCTGCCTGCTCAGGGCCAGGCCGGACTCTCACTCACCCTGGCCCCGCGCTTCCCCTGCGTCTCCTGGGCCTCCCTCCAGCGCTTGTGGAGGAAGGGTGTTTTGGGTTTTTTTTGCCCCGCCCCTCCCCCTGCGTCCGGATATTTGACTTGGGTGATCTGGTCACCCTAACTGTGTCCAGTTCTAGTGTTCACAATTCAAGAAGAATGTTGATAAATTGGAGAAGATTCAGAAAAGAGCCATAAGAATGATTAAAGGATTAGAACATGCCTAATTCTGATAGACTCAAGGACCTCAATCTGTTTATTTTAACAAAGAGAAGGTTAAGGGGTGACTTGCTTAAAGTCTGTAACTACATACATGGGGAACAAATATTTAATAATGGGGTTTTCAATCTAGCAGAGAAAGATATAACATGATCCAATGGCTGAAAGTTGAAGCTAGACCAATCCAGATTAGAAATAAGATGTAAATTTTTAACAGTGTGAGTAATTAACCTGTGACCAGAGTCCCAGAGGGAGCCAGCTGAGGTCACTCAATTAGGGTGAACTGCAAAGAATGGGGCAGACAATTCCTAAAGTTGGTGGATATTCCAATAGATAGATTTACAAAGCCAGCATAAAACAGCTTCTTTATTACCTCATTGGTTATTTAGAAGTGAACAACACAGTTCCCTTAAAGTAACCCAGCCTCAGGCCTCCACCTAGACACCCAAGTCAAATATGATGAGGATTAATGAAAATCTTATGGGTCATATAAAAAAGTTCTAGCAACTCCAAAGGATCAGATACATTACCTCTCAGGATAATGAATATTCCAGATCTTACCAAAAACATGCTTACAGCCAAATCTTATTAACTAAAATTTATTTAAAAAGAAAAGAGAGAGCATGGTTAAAAGATCACTGTACATACAGACACGAGTTCAATTCTTGAGGTTCAGATTCATAGCATCACATAAATATTGGAACAACTTACCAAAGGTTGTGGTGGATTCTCCATCACTGACAATTTTTAATTCAAGATTTGAGGTTTTTCTAAAAGGAAATGCTTTGGAGATATTCTATGACTTGTGTTATATAGATTGGATTGGATTATCACATTCTGGCCTTAGAATCTTTGGAAAAATAAATGAATGTGACCCTATAAACTGTGTGTGATGTACTGAGATAGAATGACTATTCTCCCCATGTGCATTACTTTTCTGGGACTACATGTCTTATCTCTTATTGCTACCATATATATTATTTGAAAACCGTTTCTGAAATGCTTCTGGTTACTTCCAGAAACTTCTACTCAGGAGTAGAAAAAGCATCAGTACATGGTGTACAATAGGACTTACCACAACACTCTTATAATGGGGCATGCTCGGGAACCAAATAGCCATGGAAAATTATAGCTAACCTGTAGGTTTTTCAGAACTCTCTTTATTCTCTCTATAAACTCCCATGCACATCTTATTTATAATAAAATACTAATGGTAGTTTGTGGGAGTGCTTGGTAATGAATAAGGTCTAGACCCCAAAATGCATTCCTGAAAAGGAAGGTTGGAATGTCAGAGGGAAAAGCCACTCCCCCACCAGTCACAAGACCTGTGACATGAAGCATTTCAGGCTGAATGGGTCTAACTGCCAAACAATGCAGCAACCATCACAAAGGCATTCTCTTAGATGGCCTGGCAGGTCTACTGGGAAAAAACAGTCAGACAAAAAGAAGATTTCACCCCTAGCCCCTCTAACAAAAAGGCACTGACCAATAGGGTAGTTGGACTCAGGCACAAAGAGGGAGGGTGGGGCTTTGAGAAAGTGATGTTTTTCTGAGATGGACAAACAGACTGGGGCACATTTTCTGGAAGGAAAATGGAAACCAGGCTAGATTCTAAGAGCTCCTGAGCTTCTTGGAAGAATGTAAGTTGGGTCTGTTTCTGTAACTCAAGCCAGGAAACGTAGCTTGTAGTGAAGCATAAGATTGCAGGAGTCTAGATATGCCTGCTGGCTGTTTGTTTTCAAATAATTTTCCCTAATGCTTTGTTCCATTTACTAAATAAACCTACTTGTTTTAAGAAGGTTATTGGTCACTATACCACTGATCAAGGGCTCCAAAGGGAAGAGACACCCATATCCAGTCAAACCTGCACAGTAATAAGCAGCCCAGGGCTCTGGCATCGATTTAAAGGGCCAGGGGCTCCACCTGCTGCTGCGGTAGCAGCAGCGTCCGGGAGCCCCAGGCCCTTTTAAGTCACCGGGCCCTGGGACATCTGCCCCTTTTGCCCTCCTCCCACCCCCTCTCCCCCTGCTGCCAAAGGGGGTGCAAAAGGAGCAGCGATGGGCTATGTACGGGCCAGTACCTGCAACCACTTCTTACCGGTACGCTGTACCAGCCCGTACCAGCCCACTTTGACATCTATATTTAATAATATGGCAAGAAACAGCCATGTCACCATGATCACACGGAACAAAGGCAGAAGATCAGAGTTGCAGCCAGAGACACAGGAAGCTGCAGTTAGGGACAGAGTCAGAGCCAGAGTTGGATCTGACAAGAAATGTAAGTAATTTAGATTAATGAAACAAAGATCCTTGTGTCCAGAAAACCACCACCAGAAAAAAATATGGAACTTACCCCCAAAGAGCAATGGAAATCTGCTGTTCTGGTGTCTCAGACTTCAGCTCTGATCTTCCTGTCTTATTTAATGCCATCAGGCTGTGTTTCCTGTTGGGAATATCACTGAAACAGGAGCTGCCAGTGATTACACAGCTGCCCCAGCCATGTTGAGAGAAATATTGAAATATAGTCAGGAATTTTTAACTATAGCTTTGTGCTTTGTAATTTCCTTGCTTAGGGTAACTAAAAATCATGGCAGTTTTCCTTTAACTCTCAGAGCTCCCATATATAAGTTTCTAAACACTAAAGACTCCCGACCCTTTAACAGGATTTCTATGAGGTATATAGAAGAACCTCTTTTTCCACTTGAAGGGGGAAAAGCCTTTGACTGGACTAGCTTCCCTAGAAGAGTTCTCCCAAGAGTCTCTGAATTGCTACACTAGATTACTAATTCAAGGAAGTCCAGCAGCTATATAGCACATTCCCCAGCTGCCATTATGTTTCCTATTTACTTTCACTGAAAAACTGAGGGAAAAGGGTAGTGTCACTGCTTTAAACCATTCTCAGAGCTGGTTCTATATACACTAATAGCATTTAAAGGGATTTTCTGCTTTCTGTAGGGATAATTCTAATTTTTGTATTTTTATGTTGACAGGATGGGAGGGGAGACAGACATCTAATCTTAGGATTTATTTGACTGCATTTCTGCTCGACACTCTCAAGCCTTTAAAGAAAACTTCACGTACACTACGTTTTTGAGAAAGAAATAGCTTAGAAAAAAAAAAAGGATAAAAGCATTGTTTGCCCACAATCATTATTCATGAAAAGTCAGTTGGCAGTGCTACAGAGTGAGGTCCTAAGTCCAAGTGCACCTTAGACCACCCCTGTTCTTATTATTACTATTTATTATTTTATATTACTGTAGTACCTAGAGGCCCCAAACCTGATTGCCCCCACTGTACAAACTAAGAGACAGTCCATGACCTGAAGGGTTTAGTATTTAAATAGGCAAAACAGATATAAGGTAAGACTAGAAAGGGGGCCGTGAGAGGTGAAGTAGATGTGCCAAGTCACACAGCAGGCAGAACTAGATGTAGAACCCAAGTCTCTTGACTTCCAGAGCAGTGCCCAAGGCACTAGACCACACTGCATCTCAAATACCTTTATAAACATGCAATAATCTCAAATATAATAAAGCAAATATAAAGACTATAGAATAATCAGACCATTTTTGTTTCAGACAATTTTTCCACATTTCTGTAGTTAGAAGAGAACAGTTATATTTTCCAGTGGATTATGTAGCACTGCTGTTGTACAATTTTCACATCTTCATTGTAGTCCAAACACCGATAGAAGTATGCATACAACAATTTGTGTAAGAGACTTTTTTTAAAGGGATTATTCCATGGTAAATATATGTTACAAATGTTACTTAAGCATTTTGATGTGTCATTTCTCTAGCTTAGTTTTATTTTGTTAAATAAAGATGACAATATGATACATATCAGTGTAGAAAAGTCTGCACATATCAAGTGCCACTTATTCTTAAGAACACAAGAATGGCCATACCAGGTCAAGCCAATGATCCATCTAGCCCAGTATCCGGTCTCTAACAGTGGCTAGAGCCACAGGGAATGAACAGAACAAGGCAATTTCAAGTTATCTGTGCCCTGTAATCCAGTCCCAACTTCTGGCAGTTAGAGAAGGTTGGCGCTGAATCCCTGACCATCTTGGCTAATAGCCATTAATGGACCTATTCTCCATTAACTTATCTAATTCTTGTTTGACCCCAGTTATACTTTTGGCCTTCACAACAACCTACCACACCAAGTTCCACAAGTTGACAGTACATTTGTGAAGAAGTACTTTCTTTCTTTTGTTTTAAATCTGCTGACTATTAATTTCATCAAGTGACCGTAAATAACATTTCCTTATTCACTTTATCCATACCATTCATGATTTTTATAGACCGGTTCTAACCCTGCCTTAGTTATCTCTTTTCTAAACAGACCAATTCCAGTTTTTAATCTCTCTTCATATAAAAGCTGTTTCATACCCCTGTCCATATTCATTGCCCTTCTCTGCACCTTTTCCAATTCTAATATATCTTTTTTGAGATGGGGTGACCAGAACTTCACTCAGTATTGGGTATATCATGGATTTATATAGTGGTACTATGATATTTTCTGTATTATATTCTATTCCTTTACTAATTGTTCCTAACATTCTGTTAGCTTTTTTGACTGCCACTGCACATTGAAAGTTGTTTTCTCAATTTAGATAGCTAATTTAGATGCTATCATTTTGTATGTATTGCTGGAATTATTTTTCCCATGTTTATTACTTTGAACTATCAATATTGAATTTAATCTGCCTTTTTGTCATCTGGACATCCAATATAATAAGTTTCCTTTTTTACTTTTCATCATCAGCTTTGGACTTAACTATCTTGAGTAATTTTGTATCATCTGCAAATTTTGGCACCTCACCATTCATTCCCTTTTCCAGATCACTTATGAATATGTTGAACAGCACCAGGCATGGGACAGATTCTTGGCGGGGGATCCCACTATTTATCGCTCTTCATTGTGAAAACCGACCATTTTGTTCCTACTGTTCAAACTCCCTGTTCTGACCTACGGTATGAATGGCGATTTTTAAAAGATAGTAAATTGAACTAAAATTGGCTATGGGTACAATACCCAACAGGCTTAGCACTGAAGGTTTCCTTCAAGCCCATTCAATATCACAGAGTTTCTAAACAGGTAATGACTAAACTGATAACTAAGGAGTGGTATAGACTGGGCAGGGAGGAAATAGAAAGAGTCTCATCTAAAGAAACATTTAAATCATAGCACAGCTACACATTAAAGATAACATTCCTTAAACTAAAACTATTATTATAGTTACCAATTTAGATAAAGGATCAACTCAAAAGGTGAGATAGACATGGGTTATTGTTCAGAAATGAAAAGGTGAAAAACAAAGTTTTTTTAAATCTAACAGGCAGAAAAGGGCACAAACTCATTTTTCTTTCCCTTCACATGTCACTTCCCCTTTAAATACTAATTAAATATTAAAGTCAAATATCAAATTTCAGTTGATCCACTCTGTTTTGCAGAAGATAATGCCTTCAGTATCCATGAGAAATAAAAGTGAATGCATTATCTGCTGTAAATGTTATACTGTAAAATGAACAAGTTTAATTTATGAATAGTTAGGAATGCTAAGTTAAAAATCTATACACTATGGGTAAAATCCTGGCTCCATTGGGAGTTTTGCCATTGACATCAAAGGAGCCCGGTTTTCATCCTATTGACTAAAAATAGTGCTGGACAATTGTTCACAGCTATGTGCCCAAACATTTACAGTTTGCTAGTAATTTTTGTAACAAAACAGTTTATACAAGAGATATTGAATGTTTACATGAATGTGTATGTGTTTTGGGGTTTCATGACCAGAGATCAATGCAATAAATCCAATTTACAGGACAATGCAATTCCATTCTTTTTACTGTGGGTAATTTAGCATGTTGTGCATATACTTGGCCTTTTTCACAGACACAGTTTAATTTTATCTAGGAGTGAATACTGGAACAGATGTATATTAACACTTAGATACCAAAGGGATAGACATCTTATAAATACAACAAATAGATAAATTTAACAGAGATAAATAGATATAAATAAAGAGTGACAGAAGCATGACCAAGGCATGAAAAAGTAAGACCTTATTCCTGATGCCATTTATTCTTTTTGGGACACTTCAAATGCACAACCTATCTGTCCAAACTAGAGAAATCAATGTTGCTGCATTTTAAATCTCAGCGTAGCAAATGTGTGAAATTCTTACCAGACACAGAAGAATGATGTCTACAATTTGGTTTGTTGCTTAGTAACAAAGTAAGCATGCAACACAGGAATGCAGAGCTCATTGCACAGAAGAGGTATAGGACTCAGACCTGTTTAGCAAAGGTATTAGAGGGACTGAGACAGGAGAGCAACCATAATAGTGACAATAGAAGCAGGAGTCAGATTGGATTTGACTGTTCTATGTTATGCCACCAAGCATAAGGGGGAGAAAGAAGCAAGGTAGTAATTACTATTTATATTTATGGGACAAATGTCATTCTTCCTTACTCTCAGATGCATGCAAAGCAAAACCGACAATGGCAAACTGTCAAGATTTGCAATGGAAATTTAGATTGTGTACCAGTGACACAAAAGACATTGTCTACTGTGTAGATAAAGATGCTAAACATGTGCACTACTAGTAAGCTAGTCTATCAATGAGCACAGTGCAATTTTACATATAAAGGAGAAACACACACACACTAAGGGCAATGAACTACTAAATTAGTGTGCTTAAAAGTTCTTTACAAATTCTGGTTGAAGGATGTTACTGCACAGAAGCAGCTGGTTTTTTTTATATAATTTAAAAAGAAAACAGTGAATTTTTTTCACCACTGTAATCTTCTACCATAAGCCACTAAACAGGAACAGACTCAACAAAGTAACCACAGAATAGAAATAGTCTATTAATTATTTACCTTTCAATTTATAAAATGCAGCTATCAAAATCTCTAGGCAAATACGTCAATTTTAAAACCACACAAGATAAAACATAGCTAAATTGACTTAAAAGTTAAGTCAAAGACAAGTCAAAGAAACTTCTTCAGACAGAAGAAATACAACCCTGCTTCACTATACCCAACAAGCAAAAGTTGGACCCAGTCAATGGTGGTCCCGATTCAGCAAAGTACTTCAGCACAGTTAAGCATGTGCTTAAGTCCATCCTTATTCAGCAAAGTACTTAAACATGTAATTAGCCTTCATCTTCTTCTGATTAAACGTTTTCCTGAATAGGCAATGGGTTACTCACATACTTAATGGAAACCTTATGGCCTGTGTTATACAGAGGTCAGACTAGATGATCACAGTCACTGGAATCAATGAACGCATGTGCTTAAGTTCTTTGTCTATCATAGGGCTTAGTGCAATTGGCTGTTCAGACTATTGAACATTAGTTAAAGCTCACTTAATGGAATAAACAGTTGATCTGCTACTGCAGAATACCATTATCTCAAAACCCAGATGCCAACCTCAGAACACTGACAAGATACCCAAAGAATCAATGTTTATTTTTTCCTCATGACCAAATGATTTGTAGGTACACCTGTGCAGAACCAAGTTTTCATAGCAATATCTGAAGTTTCTTATGAATTTTTCCCACTATTTCTTACAAGTAATATAGTGATAAATTTACACTGTCATTTTTTCACATTTATTCCAGATTAAAAAAATAATCACTCTTGTAATGAAAACAATTTATGCCTGTGAAGTTGGTAATTGTGTGTGTTTTTCTTGTTTCAGCATAAAGGAAAAGGGATCAGACTTTAACAACAGCAACCACAATAGCTCTAGACCATTTCAACTGACTTTCTTTCTTTACCACCTAAAAGACTGTCAAACAGGGAAATGTTCCTTATAAAAACTTTCTATGGCTAAAGGGAAAGAATAAGGAATATTGTTTAAAAAAGACTTAATACTTTATATTTCAAATGCTATAAATGAATGAGGTTGGGGTCTCAGAGGAAAAAAAATAGTATGCGACCCTATAATTAAAGACTTTCTTAATTCATGCACACAAGGAGGCAGAATTAAGATTGCAAAGGAAACCTTAATTCTGGCATTTCCTAATTTTTAAGTGCTTGACTTTGCAACCTTAAAGTATTCTTGTAATGTATATATCATTTCCTAGATTTTTAAAAAAAGCAAACTGAAAAACAGAAATTGCATCCCGTGGCACCATATTGACACCCGCATGACTCATCATCAAAGTTGGAACCTTTAGATCATCCTTTATGTGGACCAACCACTGGAGGGGAATGAGACACACGTTTTGCCAATGGGTTTCACAGCTATTTGCTGACAGTAGAGGAATGTTGAGATTCAGGTATCTTGGGTTCCATTCCAGGTTATGGAGGGTAGTGATCACATACCCTTCTGTCCTGCCCCACCCCCACGCCTGATCCCTTCTGTTCATGTACTTTCTAGCCTGTCTCTATTCCAGTTCTGTCTTTCCCCACACTTTGCTTCTCATCACAGTCTCACCCCTAGTTAGTCCCATTCTCCACCCACTACTCCTGGGGTTTTCATCCCAGCCCCACGGCCTTTATCAAGACAAGACAATGTCCTCCTTGGGGCCCCCAATCTGAGACTGAATCTTCTCCCTACCCCAGGTCCCAATCCTAATTTCCTTCTTTGGGTCCCTCATCCCAGTTCCTCCCCTAGGGTCCTGTCCCAGTCTCCTTGCTCAGCCAAACCCAGTTTTTCCCTGGCCCTCCCAAACTTCTCATCAAATCTCACTCTTCACCCCTCACCCACCTGCTCCAAGAACCAGTCTCCTTGCCCAGTCAGTCCCAGTATCCCCACACTACCATCAGCCACAATTCTGTGTCCAATCACCCCCATCTGCTCCCAGTTTCTAGCTCATAGTCTCACCTTCCAGGCTTCTTGTCCCAATCTATTTCCTCTGCCACCTGCACCCCAGTCTGGTTCTGGTTCCCTGTGCATTTGAGTCAGGCTGCTTTCTCAACTATGATGCCTGGGCACCATGAAGGGAGTGCTGAGAGCACAGAAAAGAATCTCCGTGCTCTCAGTTCCTATGTTCAGTCCTATAGTGGCCCACAATGGCCAGGAGCACCAAGTGGAGGGAAAGTCTTATTCAGCCCATGCTTGGTGTTCAGTGTCTTCAGATAATTTAACTGTCAAACTACAAGTATCTGCTGAGTATGTGCACACTGAGATTCTTCAATGGTTTTTAACTCTGCCAAATTTTGGTGGTTTTTCTGAGAACAGCAAAAGTTCATCTATGATACCAGGATGACCCACCTATCAAATTTCAAGTCCCTATTCCAAAGCACAGGAGTTTCTCAGTGAAATAGTTGTAAGAAAAAATTTAACATAGCAGAACAATGCATTTTCCCTCGATCTTGTTCTCGAAAATGGCTGAACTATCTGTGCTGACACTTTCTAAAAAAAAAAATCAGCCTGAGACAGACCCAGCATGGATAATTTCAACCTAGCTGCTTAAAGTTTCACAAAGTTATAACTAACTGAAAACAGGTCTCATACTGGGACATACTGGGCAACCTCAACTGTAGGTGTTACTACCAGCTCTGACTTTTAATATATCCAACCCTGAAGTATGAATAATTTATTAAATACTTACCATTTGAAAATAACTGGGTTTACCTAGATTGTATATAATTTATTCATATTCTGCAGAGTAGGTTTAGTGAGCATATTGACAGGCTTGGCTCTGTTAGGAGTGTGTGCCTGTCAAGGATGTATTGGCACATTTATTCAATAATTAAAAACATTGCTTTGGGAAGATATAGTTTTAGATACATGTCCTCAGGAGTTTTAAAAATCTAGAGAAATTCCTTCCTTGTTCCCTCAACTCCACATGAGCTCTAGTACTTCTAGGCTCAAACAATTCTGCCTAAAGCAAGGAAAAATCAAAGGTCAGCCACCCTTGAGTTCTGAGGATATGCCATGTCAAGGTTAAATTTTTTAACTACCTTTCTATGGTATACAATAAATATACTTAACTCTTTAACTCATATATACACTATATAATTCTGAATCTTGGCAATTAAGAGGTAGTTCTCTTAAGTGCATGTTATTGTAAAAAAAATTCAGTATCCAAACACTTGAATTGTCATGATGAGCATTTTTATCAACAAAATTTAATATCAAGTGACAACAAGCATTTTTTTAGCTTTTAAAAATGAGATTTAATGTGAAAGAAATACTGTATGACAAACTTGTTTCTCATTCAATTATTTCATTTCAGATTCCCCTAACATATGCTGTGTGAAGTACCGCAGTTTGGAATTCCTCCCTCCCTTTCTGCCCATGCTTGCACAGCGTTTTTTTCCGCAGTTTAAATTAGAGAGAGGGTATTTTTGCTACTTTTGTTAAAGTAAATTAAACCCTACCAGAACTAAATTGCACACATTTATTTATGATAGTCTGATCATACCAAGAGAATGACAATGATCTGGCATATAGCAGTAAAGTGAAATTGAGACATTCTTCAAAGTGACAGATAGATTTGGTTGAAGGCAGTTTTATTTTGAATATTTTGTTCTGAATTCTGACATCTATGTTTATGAATAAACAGCTCCATTAGTGAGAGAAAATGTATCATTTAATCAAACTGCAGTAAAATTTAATAAGTGCCCAGAAGGCACCCAGACAAAAAATGGGGGTGATGTGCAAATCTACACTACATAAAGGTGGGCTCGACTCTGGAAAGTTTTCTGTGGGCACTGTACTTTGTTATAGTTTAAGAATTTGAGTTTATCTACCCTTTAGGTACTATCAGCTAAGTTTTATATGAGAAAAATTCCCTTTGAACTCAACTGTATTTTTGCCAGTGATAAAAATACGATTGCACCTTTATTAAAAAAAAAATAAGATCCAAAAGTCCAAAGATGTGCATTCAATAGAACACTTAATTTGCACTAACAATGTGTGATCATATTCCCCTAAAAGATGCAATTTTGCTCTCACAGGTGGCCAGTTCTGTACATAATTGCCCTATTCAAGTATAAATATATCATTAGTTTATACATTTGTAATAACTGCATGTGAAAATTAGGAATACAATTGCATGACCATATATTACTATCAGGTCTTTATTCCAGACAATCCCCACTACAAGATGCTTTTCTGACCAACACCCAGGACGTTTGATACACAGGTAAAACCATTCTGAAAAGTTATTGCCTGAGAATTTTACTGTTAATTGCAGAAATAAATACTGATTTCATAAGCCTGTTTAATTAATTTAGGAGGGGGTCTAGTTTCACTGGGAGCCTTCCTGATACCTGATTTAATTGCCATAACATGAAACAATTAAGCTGTGGCTATTTTATTGTTTTACAATACCTTTTAAAGTGGATGATGATTGCTAGTAACAGATGGAAACTATGAAACAAATTGATGTGTGGAACATAAAAGAAATCTTTAGCAGCTCTACCAGTACTGAATTTTAACCATCACTGATTAAAGCAATGTTGGTTTTCAGGTTCAGGTTTTATGCCATCACTTGTTTCTTGCCCATTTTTCAAGTACTATATTTCAGAGGTGCCTAGTTGAAAAGCAGCCATATAGAAGGATTTGTGATTTACGTCTTTAGATCACCTGGCCCCCTTTACAGGCCAGTATCACTTTGTAAAAATGAGAGCAACACTCCATCCAGTCTGTTCTAAATGACAAGAACCAAGACCCAGATCCAATGGAAGTTAGGAGCCTAAATAGCTTTGAGAAACTGAAACCAAATACTGGACCACCAGCCAAAGTAGCTCCCACAGCCAGGGCATTCCCACTCAGTGGATGAAGAATGATCTCCCTAGTGTGGCTCCATCAAGCCTCCACTCCCCCCTCATAGCTTAAAAAACCCTTCTGCCGGGGCACAGCTTTATTCTACAAAGCAAAGCTCCACAGCCTCCAGAGGATGAAAACCTCTGCATGGAATCCCCAACATGTGCCCACCCTACCTGTCTATGATACAATCCTTCTAGTTCCACTGTCAAGGTCCTTCTGGGTTCTGGAGGAAGAGGAGGATTTTAGAATTAATAATCCAGACTCCCTATTACACCCAACACTTTTTGTTACTTAGCTGCAATTTGCCAAAATGTATTATACTAAGTATCCTCTTCCTTTCTCAGTTTCTTGAGGGAATTATGAGACTGTGGGCTCAGGAACGCATGCTTGGGGGGGTTGTTCCCAGGTGAGGTATGGAGACAAACAGCAGTTTAATAAATCTATTTCTTACAACCCTGACTGCTTGCTGTGTCTCTTAGTTCTAGTGGAACAATATTATAATAGAGAACAGCAAGAATCCAGAATGCAACATGGTAAAGGTTTTGATCAATATATGTTATTAAGGAAGGCACTTTAGCAACACTATAGTTAAGGATGTATTGTATTTTCCACTGAAAGCGGGGCTTAAAGCCTTTAAATAGAAATGAAGCCTCACAGGATGTAGCTACATGGCTATTTTAACACATTAGGTAACACGTGTTAACAAACGTTAAAATCCTAGTCCAGACAAGGCAAGTTTTAGCTTTAACATGCATCAGTTGGTCAAGGTAGGATCCCCCATTAGGTAAAGGGATCTTAGTGTAAATAAGAATCAGGCCCTGGATCTCTCAGAGAGCTTTAATTCTCCGGAATTGTCCATTTGGCTGTGCTGCCTGGGCCCATTCCCAAGAACTGGGGAGGAGAGGGGAAGAAAGGGTGGTATCCTAACACCACAGAAATCATGGCAAAACTCCTATTGCCTTCAAAGGGGCAGGATTTCACCCAGGGCCGCTCTGGCTTTTTTGCCGCCCTAGGCAGAAAAGCCACGCGCCGCTCCCCCCCTCCCCCAACGCGGCCAGAGCGCCGGGGGGAGGGCGGAGAGCCCGGCTGGAGCTCTCCGCTCTCCCCAGCGGCCAGAGCTCTCCGCTCTCCCCGGCGGCCAGAGCGCCGGGGGGAGGGCGGAGAGCCCCCGGCGGCCAGAGCACCGGGAGCAGGGTGGAGAGCCCGGCCGGGGCTCTCTGCTCTCCCCGGCGGCCAGAGCACCGGGAGCAGGGCGGAGAGCCCGACCGGGTCTCTCCGCTCTTCCTGGCGGCCAGAGCGCTGGGGGGAGGGCGGAGAGCCCCCAGCGGCCAGAGCGCCGGGGGGAGGGTGGAGAGCCCAGCCGGGGCTCTCCGCTCTCCCCGGCGGCCAGAGCGCTTGGGAGAGGGCGGCGAGGCCGCCGCGGCTCTCCACTCTCCCCGACTGGCTGGCGCGCCTGGCCAGGGCCGCTCTCCCTGACCGGCCGGAGCGCCGGGGGGAAGGCGGCGAGCCTAGTTGTGGCCCCACTCTTGGGCCGGAGCGCCCCACCGCACCGCCCCCCAAGCATGTGCTTGGGGCGGCGCCTGGAGCCGGCTCTGATTTCACCCTGTGTTTCCTGCCACACAGCCACCCACAATGCAGACTTCCTAGTCCTCAAAATTTCATTCAAACCTGAAACATCAATTCTATGTTAAGAATTCTGAATAACTGGGTATGTGAATTCTGACTGAGTGCAGATTTGAAATGAAAGGGAGTTTGTTGAAGAGCTGATGAGTCTATTAGTGTATCTGAGTATCATGGTACTTATCCGGTAAGGTATGTCAATAGAGGTTAATGTTACCTTAACTGGCTAGTTCCATTATGTGTTATTACTGCAATGACAGGAAATGCTCTTACAGCATTAACTGAAATTTAGTGAATTTTGATGTGTGGGAGGATGATTTTAATGATAAATACTTCATATAACATTTGTTTACGCTGATGAAACTAAACAAAAGATAAAAACACATGAATAAAAAACCCCAGCCTTTTCTTAATTTGCCTTTGCTGTGATACATAATGGTATGTTATTCTGATAAATGTATGTATGCAAGGACTGAAGTTCAAGTGACACATTTAAATAGTTTAAAATGATACTTTAAGATCATTTAAGCATATGATTTTAAAAAATGAATACTCAGAATATATTATTTCTACTTAGAAATATAAATTGACATAGTAGCACTATGAAATTCTCTCTCTAATACTGAGAATTGAAGATGACTGGTACTGTAGTACTGACATTGCCATCTTTAGGGAAAATGTGGGCTCAATTTGCCAGGTGAGTAAACAATTTATCCTATTATATTTGCATTTTGTAATGACACTGGATTTGCACTACTGTAATTAAGAGTAGAATTTGGCTCACTAAATGAAGTGGCTCTGTTTACTTTAATTCAAGCCAGCCTGGTGGAAAAATCAGCCATCAATTACATTTTGATACATTATAATTAAAGACATTGCTATTCAAAGATCTCAAGTTAAATACCAAAAGGCATATGGCCTCCACTTAGGCCTATCCTACACAGGTAAGTAACAAAATGTGAATTTAAATTTATATGGTTATACTAGTATAATCCCGTAAAAAAAAAAAATGTGTTACAGAAACAGTGATGGAGAAATCGACCATTACTGTGTGTGATGACCTTCAAGAGTCAATGACCAGTAGGACTGCCGGTGATGAAAGCCAAAATGAAGGCACTGGCATGAAGACTGAAGTGCTCAACACCAAGACAAAAACCAAACTTGTTTTTTGGAATGTACGGACAATGTACAAAACAGGGAAGCTAGCTCAGGTCACAGAGATGAGACGCTACAGCTTACACATCCTGGGTGTCAGCGAGAGCAAATCAACGGGATCAGGAAGATTAACAGCATCCTCGGGAAAAAAAATTGTTTTTCCCCTCGATGGTATGATGGACAACACCATGGGGGTGTTGCCATCCTTTTGAAGAAGGGAGTGGAGCATTCCCTGGAAATGGAAATCCATCAGCAGCAGAGTTATGAGAGCCAGACTGAAAGGGAAAAAAAATAATATCACCCTGATTCAGTGCTATGCTCTGACAAATGACAGTGATGAAGAAGAAAAGGACAAATTCTACCTTTCTCTAACTCCACCTGTAGTGTAAGTACCATGCCACGACCTATCATCATGGGAGACCTGAATGCCAAGGTCAGCAAGGACAACACAAACAATGACAGAGCAATGGGAAGACGTGGGTGTGGCACCATGAATGAAAACAGAGAAAGGCTTGTTCATTTCTGTAAGATGAATGACCTAGTCATTGGTGGAACCCTATTTAAACATCGTGAAATTTACAAGTTGACATGGTGTTCTCCAAATGGCAGAGATAAGAACCAGATTGGCCATATCATGTTCAATGGCAAATGGCGACGCTCACTGACAGATGTGAAAGTGAGAAGGGTTGCAGATGTTGGCAGTGACCACCATCTTGTGACAGCCTCCGTCAAGAGAAGTGTGGGTCCACCAAACAAGGGACATAGACATGATATTGACAAGTAGGTTGACCAGACAGCAAGTGTGAAAAATTGGGTCGGGGGTGGGGGGTAATAGCTCCTATATAAGAAAAAGACCCAAAAATCAGGACTGTCCCTATAAAATCAGGATATCTGGTCACCCTATTGACAAGCTAAAGTCCCTTGAAATACAGAAAGCCTTCATTCTGCAGTTAAAGAACAGGTTTGAAGCACTTGCAGACCTGGATGAAGAGGAGGAGAATGCAGATGAAGAGATGAACAAGAGGTGGGACAAAGTAACAGCAATTTATAAACAGAGCAGTGAAGCCTGTCTAGGCTACAGGCAGAAGAGAAAGGAGAAGCGGATTACACCCAGCACATGGAACACCATAGAAACCAGATGAGCCCTGAAGAAAAAAGGTTTAGGCACAAAATCCCAGAAGCTAAAGGACAAATACTATGAGCAGTATAACAAGGCACACTGGGAGGTCAAATGCCTTGTGAGAGCAGACAAATGGCATTATATTGATAATCAGGCAACACAAGCAGAGGATGCAGCTGCTCGTGGTGAACAAGGAACTGTCTACAAAATGACGTGGCTTATCAGTGGTAAACGGCAGACACCAGCAAACACTCATCAGGAACAAACAAGGACACCTACTAACAACCAAAAAAAGAACAAGAAATGCGCTGGTCAGAGCATTTCAAAGAATTGCTGAACAGGGTGCCACCTAAAGAGGAAGCAAACATCCAGGAGGCAGAAGATCTTGATATCAACACACACACCTCAACTAAGGAAGAGATCATTCAAGCCATCAAATCCTTTAAAAATGGGAAAGCTTATGGCAAGGATAACTTGAATGAAGAATTGTTCAAGGTAAATCCTAAATTAGCAGCATCTATCCTGGCCCCTCTGTTTACATCAGTCTGGGAAAGGGAAAAAAGTGCCAGATGAGTATACCAATGGGGTTATAGTGAAGATACCAAAGAAAGGAGCTCTCAGTGATTGTAATAACTGGTGTGGTATCACATTTTTATCTGTGCCAAGTAAAGTATTGTGAAAAATCATAGTCCAGCATAGATCAGAGGCAGTTGATAGCATTCTCAGAAAAGAGCAAGCCGGTTTTCGGAAAGGGCGTGAATGCACAGTCCAGATCTTCATTTTACAAAACATAATAGAACAGTGCTTAGAATGGCAACAGCAACTCTACATAAATGTCATAGACTTTGAGAAGGCTTTTGATAGCATTCACAGGACCAGTCTATGGCTCATTCTGTAGGCATATGGAATTCCTTTCTGTATAATCAACATCAAAAGCTTCTATTTCAACTTTACATGCAGTATTGATTACAGTGAGCTCAGTTTTGAAGTCAAAACAGGAGTATGTCGGGGTGTGTCATGTCTATAATCCTCTTCAACATTGCCATCAACTGGGTAATGCAGTGTACAACAGAAGACATGCCAAGAGGCATTACATGGACACTGTTCTCATCCCTTGAAGACCTGGACTTTGCAGATGATGTTGCTCTCCTATCACATACCCAACACCATATACAAGAAAAAAACAACTCGACTCAATGCATTCAGCCAGTAAGTTGGACTGAAAAATCAACTGCAATAAGACAGATATCATGGCCTTTAGTGTTGCCTCACCATCACCAGTACAGATAGAGGATTAGGTTTTCACCAATGTAGAAACATTTACATATTTGGGCAGCACCATCAACCAGGACAGCAGAACAAGCCAGGACATCCAGAACAAAATCAATAAAGCCAGGAACACCTTCAGGAGCTTAAATAAGGTCTGGAAATCATCAAAATTCAACACCAAAACCAAACAAGATTTATCAGAGCTGCATACTTTCAACATTACTTTATAGTGCAGAATTCTGGGGAATGAGAAAGTATGACATGTCCAAACTGTCTTCATTCTATACAACCTGCCTCAGAAAAATCCTCCGTATCTTTTGGCCCAGAACAATCTCAAACCAAGATCTATTGACACAGTATAGCCAAGAGGATCTGAGCACCATCATTGCCAGGAGGCACTGGAGATGGATCGGTCATGTGCTTCAGATGGAAACTGATTCCATCACCAGAGTAGCAATAAGATGGACACCTGAAGGCAAGCGAAAACGAAGCTGCCCGAAAACAACATAGCAAAGAGCTGTGGAAGCTGAGCTGAAAAACCTGGGGCACAGCTGGGGAACCATTGAAAGATTTGCCAGAAACAGACAGGAGTGGAGGAGCTTCATCACTGCCCTAAATGCCAGAAGCATAATAGGAACATGATGATGATGACGGTATAATCACCCACATAGACACTCTCATTTCAGTGTAAGAGTGGTTTGTTTGTTTGACACTTAAATTGCTTGGGAAAGGATTCAAGCTAAACTAAAAACAAAGACACTCTTATACCAGAATGCGTGTCCACATGGAAAGGGAGGAAGTTATACCTGTATAACACTATGTGTGTAACTGGTGAAATTTTTCTGTATAGAAAATGCCTTGCTATATAAAAATGTATAATATAAAAGGTAAGGACTTCTCATGAAATATACATAGATTAGTGGTCTTCAAAAACAATGAGGAATCCGGGGTCACTTTAAAAAGACTAACAGATTTGGGCACAAGTTTTCTTCGGATGCATTTGAAGAAGTGGGCTTTTTACCCATAAAAACTTATGCCCAAATCTGTTAGTCTTTAAGGTGACCCCAGACTCCTCGTTGTTTTTGTGGATACAGACTAGCACGGTTACCCCCGATAGTTGTCTTCAGTTCTACAGCATATCAATTGTCTGGAAAAGATATCGTGAGTATCTGCATAGCAACAGACTTGCCAAACCCTGCAGAACCGTGGCAAATCCTGGCCCCATTGAAGTCAATGGGAGTTTTGCAATTGACTTTAGTGAGGCCAATATTTCACCTCTGAAGTTTTAGAAATGCTGCTTGTTTCCCCCGCCCCCATCCCCATAACCTCATGCCAGACCATTCTGAACTCCTTGAGATATTTGTCTTGCTATCCTACAGCAGTTGGACTGGAAATAACTCCTCAAATTCTACTGACATCATTTGTTTGGTTGACTACTTTCCACTGCAGCTAATGCCCTAGAGCTCCATGATTTCAGGGGATCTCTGATATCACGTAATAGGGGTGCCAGCTGCCCATTAACCTGCACCAGCCCCTGCTCAGCCAGGGCTGCTTCCTACTTGCAGGCAGGCTCCTTGTCAGGCTGTAGCAGCTCTTGTCCCAACTCCAGAGCAGAGGGAACCCAGTTTGGGAGGAGAGGGAGGTGGAGATGATCCGGCAAGTGATGGGTAGAAGAGGGGAGAGGAGCGAGCGACGGGGTGGGGCCTCGGAGGAAGAGGGGGAGAAGGCGGGGGAGGACTTCGGAGAAGAGGCAGGGTTGAGCCCCATGGGTCCAGTTACCAGAAATTAGAAATGTGGCAACCCTATCACATAACTATTTCTCGCAGCAGACTGAGGATTTAAGTCTGGGCTACAATACCATAGCAGAAGGATGGAATTTTCAAAAGCACTTAGCATGAGTCTAATTGCTGCTTAAAGTCAAAGGGAATTTTACCCATGACTTCAATGGAAGCAGAGATAGGAGAATGTTGAGAGCTTTTGAAAATCCCATGCAAAAGTATATTCTTTCTTAAAGTTTTATAATCATAGAATCATAGAATCATAGAATATCAGAGTTGGAAGGGACCTCAAGAGGTCATCTAGTCCAACCCCCTGCTCAAAGCAGGACCAATTCCCAGCTAAATCATCCCAGCCAGGGCTTTGTCAAGCCGGGCCTTAAAAACCTCCAAGGAAGGAGACTCCACCACCTCCCTAGGTAACGCATTCCAGTGTTTCACCACCCTCCTAGTGAAATAGTTTTTCCTGATATCCAACCTGGACCTCCCCCACTGCAACTTGAGACCATTGCTCCTTGTTCTGTCATCTGCCACCACTGAGAACAGCCGAGCTCCATCCTCTTTGGAACCCCCCTTCAGGTAGTTGAAGGCTGCTATCAAATCCCCCCTCATTCTTCTCTTCTGGAGACTAAACAATCCCAGTTCTCTCAGCCTCTCCTCATAAGTCATGTGCTCCAGACCCCTAATCATTTTTGTTGCCCTCCGCTGGACTCTTTCCAATTTTTCCACATCCTTCTTGTAGTGTGGGGCCCAAAACTGGACACAGTATTCCAGATGAGGCCTCACCAATGTCGAATAAAGGGGAACGATCACGTTCCTCGATCTGCTGGCAATGCCCCTACTTATACAGCCCAAAATGCCGTTAGCCTTCTTGGCAACAAGAGCACACTGTTGACTCATATCCAGCTTCTCGTCCACTGTGACCCCTAGGTCCTTTTCAGCAGAACTGCTACCTAGCCATTCGGTCCCTAGTCTGTAGCAGTGCATGGGATTCTTCCGTCCTAAGTGCAGGACTCTGCACTTGTCCTTGTTGAACCTCATCAGGTTTTTTTCTGCCCAATCCTCTAATTTGTCTAGGTCCCTCTGTATCCGATCCCTACCCTCTAGTGTATCTACCACGCCTCCTAGTTTAGTGTCATCTGCAAACTTGCTGAGAGTGCAGTCCACACCATCCTATTAAATAATTTGCTATTATTTACTTGTACAATTATATTCTTTATTATATTCAAGATTTTTGAGACACCATTTTACCACATCAGAAGGATTACTAAATTTGGATGAAAATATATTATGAAAAATAATTTTAGAGTAGTTCTTACCCGTATTTGTGATGTGTTTATAAAAACTTTCTAATAATCCAAAGTACTTGATTTATAAGATTTCAAACACAGAAAACCCAAAGAAGATCTTATCTGTGCTTGCTCAATACAAACCCATGGTCTGAAATAATTTCACACTAGGTCTCTAAATTTCTGTGCCTACATTGTGGAATAATCTTTGTACTCCTGCATGTTACAGAATAAATCATATTTGTTTGACCTGGAATTATGTGTTGAAATGAAATAAAGAGAAAGCCATCCTCTCCATCATATTCGCCTAACCAGATGAAATGGTTAAAGGAATTCTTAATATATTAGACAGACATGTGCATTAGTTTGTACAATGATACATATTGGTAATAATTTACACTTTTATAGCACCTGCTATCCTAGGATCACAAAGCACTTTACAAACATTAATGACATTTATCTATCTATCTATCTTTATTTTACTACATTCATAAAACAAAAGAAAAAACTAAGCTCCAGGGCTTCTTGAAACAAAATTGCAGTGTTTGCCAAATTGCTGTTGAAAGCAGACACTTGGGGGGGGGGAAGTCTAGTCATTTTCATCACAAAACCAAAAACTTGAAAACTGAAAAATTTTAGGTTTTCAGCTGAAAATGTTCCATTTTTTGATGAAAAGTCAACATTTTCAGTGGAAAAAAAATTCATTTTCCAACCAGCTCTACTATAGATGCGCACCCTGTGCTCTGTGCACCTATCCCATTAAGCAAAAGTCATAAAATAAACAAAGGACTGGTCATAAATATATCCACTTCAGGGCACTCCCTCCTCAAAAGCCTTATAGAGGAGAGGGGGGAAAATGGATCTTGCAGCATGGCCAGAAGGTTGATGAATTTGGGATGCGGTGGGCCAAGATGGGGAGAGAGAGAGTCCAAAAACTGAGGCACTCACTCAAAGAATGTACTGACTTCAGCTTCCTCATCCTTTAGTCCCATGAGGTAGGTAATCAGAGCTGGACAAATAATGTACGACTTCCAATACATTCACATTTTAGTCTATTGTTATAAGTTTGTATGGTGCCGAGCAAATTGCAGTCCTGCTCTATAATCTGGATAATATGCACTACCTCAAAACAAATATACAAATACATAATGAATATAATAATAATAATTCAGAAATTTTAGCCCTTTCTCCTGGTTATCTTTCTTGAAAGAGACTGACTTTCATGAACTTCTGTACTATTTGACAGATATTTGCTGTGAAGAAATTCAAACTCTGGATTATTCACAAACTGGTCTGAGTTTTCCTCTAGTATTTGATATTCACAAATTGATTATTTTCTGTGATTTGATTATGTAACCTTTCCTGCTCTCACCTAAAACAAAACGTATTCCACATCAAAATAAATCATAAGAGAATCAAAGAAATCAATAACAGAAGTGTAATTCTAATTAATTTAACCAAACTATATTTGACTATTTTATCTTACATTTCCACTGCTCTGTATTATCCCCATTTTACATATTAGGGCTTTAAGTATGGAGAGATTAAGTTCCACACCAAGGTCGCAAAGGAAATATATGGCAAAATCAGGAACGGGACCCATATTTTGATAACCAGTTCTATTTATTCATTCTTCCCACCAAAGGACACAAACTGTCTCAAACAATTAATTTACCCCCCCAAAAAGGAACTGAACACTTTAATATAAGACACAGAAAAATTTAAATGCAAGAGCTTAATCCAGTGAAAAAAAAGGGCTGGCATCTGACTTCTTCAGCAATATGAATAAAGTTGAAAATAGAAGTATATGGGGGGAAAAACTAAAACCAAATATTTTTATATTTGTTGTATATTTCTATTTTTTCCACTGCACTTATGAAATAATTTTTAGGGATGAAGTTATGAGACCCGGTCCTCTCAACATATTTATACCATCCAGGAGCTGATATGCCATAACAAGACTAGGTGTTGTGAGACTTTGGCACCAATAATGGTCAACTGAAACATTAAAAAAAAAAAAAAAAAAACCACAAAAATCCCATACATAAATACAATACAAACCCTTGTGCATTTGCTTAGGTCCTGATGCAGCCATGCACTTAAAACAATGCTTAACTTCAAGCATATATTTAATTATAAATTTATTTAATCTCTTCAGGTAAATGAATCACTTAACCCAGCATTCTTTACATCACAGGATGCTCATACTTTCTGAAAATAAAGGGTTACTCCTCTAAGTAAGATACAGTACAATGAGCACTTGCTCGCATTGATTTGATGTTTTTTGCATTGTTTGCAGGGCAAACATTTTAAAATGAACTCTTTCTTCCATTTATTTATTTATTTACTATTATATTAAACTTCAGGAGCCCTCTCTCTTCCTTGGCAACCCATCTGGCTCTCTTATTGTGGCAAATAACAGTATTCAGCTTTTGGTTTTGTTGTTATCCATTCAGAAATCGGATTATTGGCAAGGAAAACAGAGTGGCCAGGATATTATCGTTTATATTACTGAAAATTTTATGGGGGTGAAGAGAAGAAAACACAAAAGAATTAAAGGCACTTCAAAAGTATATATAAATAAAAATGATATGCATAGGTAAATTAAGACTTGAACCTATCTACTTTAACAGTGTCCTTGTCATAATTATGGCCAAAATCATGCAGAAAGAACTGCCTGGGTAGACCCTTGTACCAGCATAGAGTCTTACTGAAGTTCTTCATGCAGGATCAGTGCCACACACAATTACTGTGGCTCTGCATTGCAGTTTTGTGGTTATATGTGCAAGTAGCTGAACACTTAAGTATCTATTTGCATATACAATTAGCCTGATGTATATATGCAACTGTGATAGCTGTGTGTCCAAACAGAGACATAGAAATGCTTACACATTATTTCATACTTACCTCAGACTTTCCATTTTGAAGTTTGGCCTAATATGTGACCTAAAAACCAAGTGTAACATTTTGTATTTTCAATGCAGAGGAAAGTCAGAAAACAATCTGTCACATGCCCTATATCCAATGCTACAGGAACCAGAACCTCAAAGAATGAATGCTAAAAAATAATTCAGTCCATTAATCAGTCAGCTGCCACGTCATGATTTGATTTTCCTAACTATTTATTAGGGAAAAAAAACCCTGATTTTTTAAGAGGAAACCTAGAGTTCATTCTGGAATGATGCTAAACATACCTGTAAATATATGGGTTTTTTTTTAAATCTTCAGTCTAATAAATTCAAACCAACATATTTGGAACACTCAACATTTTTACAGGGTGGCAAAGTGTTGCCAACTTGCTAGACTGTATATTTGTAATTCTGAATGCAGGGGTAAAAATATCTATAGGACAGACATTAATCTAGCCAAAGAATAAACTGTAACAATAGACCACTTCCTGGGCAGGGAGGTGGGGGGAAGAGAAAAAGTCAACTGAGAAAATGAGAGGAAAGCGAGGAAACAGCTCAGCTATTGATGATTGAGAAAGGGTCTCCATTTTAGCAGGGGAACAGCACAACCAGTGGATGACATAGGAAACTGAAAAAAAAATATGCCTGTTATAAATCAAACCTGGATGAACCTGCAAACATACATATCATACTAGAAAATGACTGCATCTCAATGGATAAGGTAAGCACTGAAGATTCTGCAAGAGATGAATGACAAGTTTTTCAGTAACAGCACTGTGATAAAGCAAATAGTATGAAATTCAAGGAAAGCAGCTTCATAATAGAGTATTATGAAATCCAGACACACAGTTGTTCTTCTAATAGATAGTTACGGAGGAGGGAGGAAACAATCTTCTCACTATAATGAAGTGTGCTGCACAGAGTGGGAAAAAGAACTAATCGGGTGAAAGAATGTCTATGCTTCTGAATTCTGTGGGTCATAAAACCATTTGTGGTCTTCAAGGCTAGGCACGTAAGGAAGGTGGTCATCAATCAACATGGCTGAATTGGAAGAGTCCTGCAGGAAAAGTTTACAGTAAAAATAAAACCCTTCAAAACAGCCCCATATTTCAAACCAATGAGGCTGCCAGTCTCGTGAAAAAAAAGTAAAGTGTTTTCTGAGTGAATTAATCCAAATAGTTACCAACTATAGGTTAAGTATTGAACAGAAACACAGAATCACAGATATTAATGCTCTAACTGACCTACGGTGTCATCTTGACCATCCCCTGCCAGAGAAAGAGAGTTCCATGAAATACAGTGTTGTGTAATCTTGTGCAAATAATTGTACTCTATTATCCTTCTCATTCCTCATGTTCAAAGCTTTCCCCTCTTCCATAGGCCAGGTTTTCAAAAGAGCTCAGCATCCAGCAGCTCCCATTGTGACACTTATTGCCAGACTTTTTCAAAAGTGCTCATCACTTTTAGTGACATCAGTGGCACTCAGCAGCACCTCCCAGGATCAGGCCCCAGATCAGCAGAATGAATCCGAATACCTGCCATTTACTAGTATCTACAAAATATCAATTTGACTCATCTGCCTGGCTCTGTGAAAAACAGCAAGCAAGGTAACAGAGACTTGGAAATGAATTATTGTAAAGCCAATCTTAGATAAATTTGCCTCAGAAGTTTCTGTCTATGTGCAGCTCCAGTGGTTGAGGTCAAGTAAGGCACCCTAGCAAAACTAATGCCTTCGGGCTGCAGGGTATTTTCAGGCAAAAGCCTTTGACTCTGGAATTGATTTTCCCCATGGACTTTCCAGAGCCTCCATTTGTTAAATTGTAGGGCATGGTGAAAACCTCATTTTTATTCATGTTTTTTTGCTGGAGAAGGTGAGCTGATTGAGGGGTATTAGTGTTCATTCTAAAGCAGAGGAACATTTACATTCTTACAGTTTAGTAAAACCAGAATATGGGCACACCCCCGGATACATTATAACAATTATCATAATAGGAAACAATAAGTAAATAGAGAGTTATATTTACTTCAACCTCAGTGCCAGTGAAAACCCTAATGATCGCAAGAGAATCAGCTGGAGGCTAAAACAATCCCTGTGTGTATCCATGCTACCCCTAGCAACCTGTGAAGCCGCCAAGGCAATGTCCATCAGCCAGTGCCCTACTGGGAGTATCACTGTGGGAAGAGACTGTGTGGAAATTAATAGACTCAAGCTGTATTAGCTTTTGGGTTGGCTGACATACAAGCCCTTAGCTCCTCTCACTAGCCTCTCCCACCTCCTTCTCACACAAAGATTGTGGACACCACAAGAGACTTCATGCATGTATCTTGGGGGAAGAAACTGGTCATGTGCAGAGTGAAATATGTCTGGATCAAATTGTGAACTTCATTTTGTATTGCAACTAGAGTTATTCAAAACAATTTTGTCCCAAATTGGGATGAAAAGTTGACATTTCAAAATGAAGCATTACAACATATTTTGACCTTATTGAAATGCTTGATGTTGATCAGGTAAAACATAATAGTCAAAGCATTTTGACAATTTCCTGTTGAAAATTTTGACAAAAAATCAATATATTCCTGAAAAATGTTTCAGTTTCTTCACATCAGCATTTGCCAGTGGAAAACAAAGGAATGAGAACAGTCATGGGGAGGATGCATTTTAAGCTTTTTATTATTCTGCAAAGAGCTGTAACTCTTAAAAAGCAGCAAGGTATGGTTAAGAAAGATCTTTGTTAAGCCTGTAAGGGTTAAGCTAAAGTCAGAGCACCCATAGGCTTGGTGGAACTTTCAAGAAGTGTATTTAAGTTACTGGGGACTTGAAAGTCTGGAGCCCTATTTTTGGGGACAAAGACAGCTGGATTGCACAGTCCCATCTCCCAAAGAAGGGCTCAGACAAGAGGCATGTGCCTGAGACCCAGAAACAGTGACTAGATTCTACCCAGATCCAGGAGACTTAGAAGCATGTGGGGCCCAGCAAGTAAGGTCAACTTACAACAGATTGGTAACAATTCAGAGGGAGGCTGGGCTAGGATGCAACAGCGCCCATTGAGGAAAACATGATAATAGAAGCAGTCAGTAGTGATGAGCATAGAAAAGGTAGATCACAAACTAAGCTGATATTGTGATAAGTTCAGTGGTGAAAGAGAATGTGGTAGTCATGTTGGACCAGATTTTCAGCTGTGCCAATAACTGCCGCTCTGTTCACTTCAGTGGATATATGCTTATTTACACCACCTAAGATCCCTTATCTCTAGGCTTCAGAAATGTAATGACTGAACCACAACTAAAGTGGTGCTGAGTTTGTCTGGGCTTACTCAGGCAGGGCAGCTCTGCTTTGTGGTGGGGGTGGAGGAGGAAGGAGGTCAAAAACTACTGTAAAAAAGGTGCTTGGTGGTCAGCTTTCCCGCAATGACTCACCCCTACCCCTCACAGTCATGAGACAGTGTGGCTTCAGGCTCACACAGAAAGGGGATAGTGGAAAGAAGGGGAACTAGCATCCCCCTGCCCCAAGTACTTCCACCCATAGGCAAGCTGGAAGCTGCAATCGGGGAGGTGGGAGTCAGCCAAGCAAATTGCTGACACCTCCTTGTGGTGGAAGTTCAGTGCAGGTACTCCACAGGGCAGGCAGCCAGTGACCAGATAAATGGCCTGGTGAAGGACTTAAAAGGAGGTACTGGATAAAGGAACAGAATGGGGAAGGAGGTTGGGGACTCCTACGATTGGTACGGCAGGGAGCCACCACTACCACCCTGTTCTAATAGCCCTCCTTAACCCTCTTACGAGGGTGGTGGATGGTAAGGTCCAAGCCATGGGTCAGCTGGGGAACCTGGAAGGAACCAAAGGGGAGCTGGTGGAAGCCCCGGAGAATTGATTTGAATAAGCATGGATTTGCCTGCACTGTACACTTTATATGCCAGGTAGTCCCAGACATGTATATAATAAAGTTGCGGCCTGATTAAGACCCATGGGAAAGAATACTGTAGAATTAATACACAACTGCTTGAATGATTGTGTTTACCTTAGGAAGGAAATAGCCATTTCTTATGTATAAGATGGGAGAATAAAAAATAGTGCAATGGGGAAAAAAAGATGAAAAACCAGAGAAAATAAATTAAACATGATCATGAATTGTGATGCTGCTGCTATAATGGCAATTACTAGCTTTGGGGCATATAAAGAACAGAGATAATCAATGTAGGGTTAGGATAGTAATTATTATTCTTTATATGGTACTGGTGCCACCACATCTGGAGTACTGTATGCAGTCTCTGGATTCTCCATATACTGGTAAGCTAGAAAGTATCCAAAGAAAGGCAACAAATACTTTAAATGCAAATGCCTTTGGAAAATTTGACCTATGAAGAGGGATTGAAAGAACTGAATTTTAACATCCTGGAGAAAAGATGACTAAGAAAAGAAGGTACGTGATAGCAGTACCTGTGAAGAATTAACAAAAAGCAATTGGGCAAGGTGGGTACTTTCAACAGTCAGTGCAGGTACAGATAGTAGTAATAGCCTAAAGTTGAGAAAGGAAAAGTTTAAGCAAAATAAAAGAAATCAATTGGAGAACAGAATAACTTGCTAAGAGAGGTCATAGGATTGCTATGGTTAGAAGTATTCAAAGCAATAGTAGACAGAAAATAAATAGAGATTCTATAGAAATCTATCAACATTATTCTGTAGTGGCACAGGGGGAAGAGCCTAATGAACCATGAAGTCATTCCAACCTGAATATCTACAAATGTCAGTGGGGCCATCCCTAATATTTACTTACCTCTAAAGTTGCCAGAGAGGTAGATCAGAAAGACTGTTCTCTTGGTCCTGTAGAAGGAGAACAGTATACCCTGAGCCTGCACATATAGCCTCAAGGAATCAGATACATAATGCTAGCCTTGAAAATCATACAAAACCTGAGAATGAGATAATAGGCAGGTGTATCTTCTCTTTTGGTCTGTGTCCTTCTCCCCAATATTTTTTACTTCTTTCTCTTTCTTCCCTGGGTCTTGATCTCTCAAAGAATTCACACAGAAGATGGAGTGGCACCACTACAACCTACAATGTCTCATGTAACATTAAAACAATAGGCAAAACTCACAAGAATCTATCAAAAAAACAACATAATCCTAAGGTTTTTCTGGTAGGACTCTATTAGAGCTTTAATTCCTCACAGAAGTGGAGATAAAACTTTACACTCCTCTGAAGTTTGGGACATGTGATGGTCTTCAGAACCAGCCATAGACAGCTGTGGAATCACACCCTTCTACACATGAATGAAGTGTTCAATCCATATAGCTACTTTATTGCAAGTACAGTACTTGCATGGAATTAAAATTGGTACGAAGTGACAGGCACCACAGCAGCAGTGCCCAGGGAGATGGATTTCTGTATTGAATCTCAGATTACCAATCAACAGTAAGGTAGCCATATGCATCTGTGACAAGGTTAGGGGGACCCTTTCCAGTGTGGGGTGAGTGCAACCCGTCCCTTTAGGTTGTATGGGCAGGGCGTAAGTAGCCTGAATTTATGTCTCTCTAATGAAAGTCAATATGCTCACCCCTATTAGCAGGGCAATAAGGCCTAATGGCCTGAGTCAATAGATTCGCCCAAGTCAGCCAGGCAGTAAAACCTAGTGGCCAAATTCAATGGCTTGGCCTCTGTTAGCAGGCAGTAGGACCTAGTGGCCAAAGTCTATAGATTCACTCCTGTCCACAGGGTTGGCTGTAAGGCCTAGCAGCCAGAATTAATAGATCCACCCCTATTAGCAGGGTAGTAATGCCTAAAGGCCAAAGTCAATAGATTTGCCCGTTAGCATGGTTGTAAGCCTTAGTGGCCAAGTGGCCCTGGTCAGTGAAAGGGGCCACCACACACAAAAGGGGGGAGATGGCAGCCCAGGTAGGGGGGCCCATGCCCTGTCTCTCCACTGGGCCCCAGCCCAGGGTCCTGGTAGTGGCAAGAGCCTGTGCCATTGAATCAGCAGGGGGTCTGACCGAAGCACACTGACTCAAAGTTCTGATTCACTAACCGGGCTACTATCTAATTCCCCTGGGCTGATTCCTACCATGGTTCCCGCTGCTGCAGTCTGGTCATTTCTGCTGTCCCCAGTGACTCTGGACTCAGAGGCTTCCGTGGGTATCCTGGCATCTGCCTGGGTTGCGGCATCTCCAGCTCCCACTGCCTCAGGCTTTGGCTGCTCCTCAGTGACATGCAACCTTCCTCTCCAGCGGTCAGCTCCAACTGAACTGAGTTTCTTCCTTTTATACTACTGCATTTGAAGAATGCCCAGTGGAGTTGAGGGGGCATGGCTTCCTCAGCCCACAATGTAGGATTAACTCTTCCCCATCTAGTGCAGGATGAGTGCGCTTTGTCACAGCATCCTACAATTCCTTGCTCTCCTAGAGTCAATGGGAGTTTTGGCTGAGTAAGAACCTCTGGCCCAGTGCAATGTGAAAGAGTTATTATTGATACTTGGTGACATTTACTCCACTTCCACAGTTGTCTTATCCCAGTGGATTGGAATCTCATACTGTGAAAACCTCATTGCTAAGAGATCTTAGCTTTCAAATTTCCTGATATTTTTGCTTTTAATTTGTAATGATAACATTTCATTACTATAATTATTTTGCATTTTGGGTAGAATTTCCATAATGCAAAGGGCAGACAAAAATCCCTTATCTTTCTAAATAGCCATTAGGAGTACATAAAGTCTGCAGCAGGTCCTCTAAACTAGGGTGAAATTCACCCTTTAAGAATTCATTTTAAGCACGGACTTGTCTCCTGAAAAGACATTGACAATTCTTTACTCCAAGCACTGAAGAAAGATCTAATGACACATTTTATTTTATAGTTAAAGTTGTGCATATTTACATCTAGTGAAGGCAAGTGTAATATGCCTGCTAGCTTGATTCCTAACAACATCTTATAAACACTTCCATGAATTTACGCTTTGGTTCATTTTCTGCCTTGGGGTGTCTCTTTGTGTGAACAAAGTAACTTTAAAGTCATTCTTGCATGTATATTTCAAAGGCTGTTCCTAATGCATCTTTCTTCTGCTGGCTGATTCTGTAGTTACAAGTTGATTAGTGTGGGTGATGGGCTCATTCAGTTATTCATCTTGTGAGGTAGAGAAAACAATGATTTGCTACCCAACAAACTGATTAATTTTGCATTTTAAAGGGGAATCACTCCTCCAGTAAATAAGAAGTTGAGGTCCCTACAGTGGGCTAAGTCGGCTGTGATACATCGAATTCAGCTACGCTATTCACGTAGCTGAATTTGCGTATCTTAAATCGACTCCCCCCCCCCCCCCCCCCGTAGTGAAGACCTGCCCCCAGTTCCACTCTTTGCTCCTGGTGTTAGGCCTCTTGTCCCTAGTGGAGTAATGTCCTTCTCTGGAGTCTGGGGTCTCGGAAAGTCTGTCTACTGCAACTCTTCTTCAGGGACAGCAGGTGATCTTTGCCAGGCTGGGTTTCTAACCCGTGTCTGGGGGATGACTGGTAAAGCTTCTCTATAGGAGGCTTCCCTTTCCAGGAGCTCCTTTTAAAAGCTACTCATCATACTAGGCTCCCCAGATCTTGCCTTCTAGGCTCCCTGTTCAGCCCTCTGGGTCAGTCTTCTCTTGGGAGCTCCCTTCCATAGGCGCCTTCTGTCTCCCTTTGGAGTTTCTCTATTAAGTGCAATGCTTGTTTATTATTCAGCCACCTGGGGAAGTCAATCAATCCCATGTGGGGCCTTCATAAGGCAATCTCAGGCAGTCTGGGCCCTAACTCCCCATAAAGAGCAGTTGCCCCACAACACTTCCCATCCTCTGCTTTCTGTTTTGTTACTCCACTCATTGTATGACATCTAAAAGTTAGCTTGTGCTTTGGGCAGGGACTAGGTCTTTTTTGGTCTTCTGTGAAGCATGTAACTCATACATCATTAGATGCTGTGAAACACAAAAAATAAATAAAATAGTAATAATAATAATAATAATAATTAGCCACGTGCTAAAATCAAACCCCTGGATCTGGGCACCAATACATTTTAGGGAAGTTCAGGTCTGAGTCCAAAATTAATTACACAGATCCAAATCTACATGTAACTGATTACATTTAGGATAAAATTTACCCCAGTGCAGAAGGCCTACTACAAATGCTGCCCCTCTTCTGTGGTGATGGCTGGAATAGCAAAATCAGTGTGGATGTAAGGGTTTTGAGGGGCTGTGCAGTGGAAGCATATGCATTTGTGCAATGCAGAGCTCTTTGGATGTCAGTGCTTAGAGAGAAGGTAGGAAAAGCCAGTATGATAATGAGTAGCCACTGCTGCACAAATCATCCGAGCTTACACTTACACACAGAGGGGGCATGTTAGGACTCAGGGGTTACTATAGCTGGTGGCTATAGCAATAGTTACCTATGGCTACTCCACAGCCTGGAGGAGGATTTCTTCCTTCTAGGTTCCCATAAAGTTACCAGCTGCTCAGTCAAAATCTTGATTCCAAACACAGCTGAACTTTGGAAAAGTTCAGAAATGGATCCAAAGAGGCCAATAAAGTGTCAATTAGTGCTAATTGTGTACGTTTGCTTGTAACGTGGAGGCATGTTCACTCAGAACTAAGTGGAGCTCATCATCTCATTTTTACATTGGCCACCAAATATCCAACAGATGGATTTTAGGTCACTTGCAACTTGGGCCAAATTCAGGCTGGGAACTCAGAAGTAAAAGACTCCATATCCCACCATCAGTTCCTGGAGCCAACTAGTCATTTAGAATTATTATGAATAAAGCTAATTGAAAATTCCATACATATGATATTTCTGAACATCTTTGTGCTGTCAGCAAAATTTGTTATCAATTTACTATTTGAACCATATCACAAGAGAGGAAAAGCTCATCATGGATTTTAATTATTACAGGAAGGGAAAATATTCTATTACCACTCATGCATGCTGACAAAAGTTCTAAACTATGTTAAACTGCACTTCACTTACATTTATGGACATATTAGCTCATTTTCCCTGTCAGTTCTGTTTGCCTGACTTTGAATAATGTCAGATTTCTACATTCTGTATTCTGGAGGTGTCAGCGCTCTGCACACAGCTGAACAGGTGACATGAGTTGTTTAATTATTGAAAAATATAAATGTGAAAGAAATAAGAAAGGAGATAACAGAATGGAAGCCTGAAGGAGAGATAAAACAACCAATTTAAAGCAGGCTCACCATTGCACAAACTCTTTACACTGTGTTGCTTCATTTTTGCTAAGGCAATTTTGCTGCAATCTGCAAGATCTTTAAATAAATAATCTGAGGAAAAATGTTATTCAGCGGCCACAGGGATAAGAGAACACTGAAACAGTCATTTAATGATGATGTTTTGTTACACTTAACAGCAGAGTAAAACAGAACAAGGCAACTAATTACTTCGGCAGAGTATAGTTACATCTATACTATATCAATGGAAGCTATTCACTTAGCTGAAACAAAACAGTTCTTATTAAAACTAAATAGCAATAGGTATAACATATCTGTACAGATTCAGGTTTGTAAATATATTTATAGGGAAATGTATACCAGCTTACCTAACCAAACGTTTTAAAAGAAGCTGAAATACCCTCTAATCCATTCCCTGAAACATAATATCCTATATTCAAATCAGATAAATGTGCAAAACAAAACATGTTTTCAAAACTATTATTTGTTCTTTATTCATAACTGATTTTCCTCATCTGACAGTCTGGAAATATCATTATATATAAGGCCATCTGAAAAATTTTAATCCAGATGTGAACTTTTCCAAAGTAAATTGCATGCTTGTGTAGGGATATTAAAGAAGGTACTAACAGTGATTCCCCCAAGTGACAGTGACCCCCCCCATAATTTGTCCCCCGCACTTTAAAATCCAACAGTTTCACCAAGTACAAAAATCTCTTGGGTCTTCTGTTAAAACTTGTAAGCTACTGTCTGTAGAAACCATTAATTGTATCTATCCTGTGAAAGATACTTTATTACTATGTAAAACTTACAAACAAGTTAATTGACTTTGTTCTTAAAGTAATTGATACAATGTAAACAAACACTATAAGCTGTTAAGTAACTTTCACTTCATTGTAATAGCAACGGCTCCTAGGACAGACCCCCACCCTCTGTAATCAAAGGGCCGAGAGTCTCAAATAAATTAGCACACACCCCAAAAGTGGTGGAGACAGTAAATTAAAATATGGTTAAGATATGGAATGTATGCTGATGAATGCTTAATATACATGTATGGTTAGGGAGGTGCCAGCCTAAAAAGGAAGTATCCATCGGCCGAAGAATGTGTCAAGTGGATGACCAGACAACCCCTGGAGGGTAAACTGGGATCCACCCCATCACCTGGAAGGATGAAAAACACAAACTTTGGACAGTTTGGAGCCACCAGGAATGTGCCCAGGAATGTGCCCAGGAATGTGTCCAGGAATGTGCCATCTGCTGATTGAGTCAGCAACAGCGGAATAAAACAGCTCCCATAGACTAACATAGAAATTAAATCCTATAAGAATGAACTCTCAAGACTGAGGACTTTGAGTCTCTGGTTCTGCTACCAACCTCCAGGAGCATCAGGTGCACCTGACACAGACTCGGCTCCGTCCTCATGACCAAGATACCTGGCCAGTAACTTGGCATGAGCAACTTCTAGGCTGGTAACTATAACACCTATACAGAACTTGAATGAATGATTGTGTGAATTAGGGTTACCATTCGTCCGGATTTACCCAGACATGTCCTCCTTTTTGTGTTAAAAATAGCGTCCGGGGCGGGGCAATTTGTAAATCACTAAAAATGTTCGGGATTTCCCCCCCATGCAGAGCGAGGCGCGGCTGGGAGGGCTGCAGGAAAGTCAGCCGCTCGCATGGGGCTCTGGCAGCCAGAACCCTTCCCCCGCAGCTTGCCAGGCTGGACTCCGGAGCAGCTGTAGAGCTCCTCCTCTCCTCCCCCCCCTCCGCATTCTGAGCCGGCCGGCCTGCCGGGCCGTTTGCATCGGGCCTCGGCAGCTCCTCCTCCCCTGCAGCCCAGCGCTCCGCTCCGGCAGCACTGTGCAGGGGCAGGGACCGGGTTGTGTGTTGCGCTGGGGAGCGCAGCCACGTGTCTGGCTCCGCACAGAGCCCAACACCATGTTCTGAGCGGCAGGATAAGGGGGTCAGGGGACAGGAGAAGGGGAAGGGAGATTTTGGAGGGGGCAGTCAAGAGACGGGGGGTCAGGAGTTTGGGGAGGGCTTTTGGGGGGGTGGAGAAGGTTTTGGGCAGTCAGGGTACAGGTAGGGGGTAGGGTCCTGGGGGGCAGTTAGGGTGGGGGGGTCTTAGGAGGAGGCAGTTAGGGGACAAGGAACAGGGAGGCTTAGGTAGGGGGTGGGGTTCTGGAGGGCAGTTAGGAGCAGGGGTCCCAGGAGGGGGCAGTCAGGGGACAAGGAGTGGGGGGGGTGTTTGGGAGTTCTGGGGGGGGCTGTCAGGGGGCAGGGGTGGGGAGAGGGATTGGAGCAGTCAGGGGACAGGGAGCAGAGGGGTTTAGATGGGTCAGGAGTTCTGGGGGGGGCTGTCAGGGGGTGGGGAGTGGTTGGATGGGGCGTGGGAGTCCCAGGGGTCTGTCTGGGGGTGGGGGTGTGGATAGGGTTGGGGCAATCAGGGTACAGGTAGGGGGTAGGGTCCTAGGGGGCCAGTTAGGATGGGGGGAGGGTCTCAGGAGGGGGCAGTCAGGGGACAAGAGGCAGGGAGGCTTAGGTAGGGGCTGGAGTCCTGGGGGGCAGTTAGGGGCAGGGGTCCCAGGAGGGGGCAGTCAGGGGATGAGGAACGGGGGGAGGGTTGGAGGTTCTGAGGGGGGCGGGAAGTGGGAGGGGCAGGGGCGGGGCTAGGGCAGGACGGGGGCAGGGCTCCTCCCGTCCTCTTTTTTGCTTGCTGAAATATGGTAACCCTATGTGAATGAATCTCTCTCTCTATATATATGTGTGTGTATAAGGAATAAGTAGTGATAGGAATAAGTAGTCAAACAACATTGTTTACTTTTATCTTTTGCTTTATCATTATATTTACAATAAATGTGGCATCTTTGCCTTATCCCTCTTAATAAGATCCTGCTGGTTTTTATTCTATTGGTATAACACTTGGATGCATGGTTTTAACTCCAGATCCTCTCTGTAGAACTACATAGTTGTATACCATGTGATACAGACATTCTGGAGGTAACACGGACCCTCCCCCAGAAGACCCACATGGTTGGTTTACAGTCATATACTGATTTGCAAGCATGTACATTAATGTGATGAGAACATGAATCCATATTTCACTGTCTTTGTTCCATTCATGTGAATAGAATAGGACTGAAATATATAAGAATCCCTAGAGTCTGGTATGGAGTAACACAATACATCCTAAGAAAAGAAGCCTAATGTTCTATGTGGCAGCAATATAATAGATTTAATCTCTAGTTCATAGAAAAGTCTTGTGTTAGAGCAACTGGCATCCAAATGTCAACATCTAAAAAACAGCATATTACTGTCTCCATGGCTATAGCAAAAGTAACATAAACAAATATGATTATGAAAGGTTCCAACAAAATATATACTTAATGTTGAGAAGCTCAGGCTAGGGGAAAACCTTGTTGGAAAATAAAATTTGCCTTTATTTATTACAGCACTGACATGACCATCTTAACCTGATTTTGAGAGGAGTGGGGCAACGGCAGCCCAGGCTCGCATGTGTATTTTAGATAAGGGTGGTCTTTTGAAGGATTTATTTTAAAAACTATGTGTCTGAAGATCCAAGCATTTAAGGCTAAAGATGAATACTCAGCTTGTGCATCTAAAAATCTATGCAAGGATTTTTTAGAGATGTGATTTTATAATCTTCAGCAACACACTAATGACATATTTTTAAAGAAAATTTTAAACTAAGGTCCTGAAGACTAACATGTTCTGAGTAAATATTACAGTAAGGCACAAATATTTTTGTCAGTACATTCAGAAACTGACAGTATATATCTGGGGGTTGGCAAATGCCTGTTAAATGGCTTCATTACCACTTGAATGGCTCTTTAACAGTTTCAATGTTGTGCTAATAGGTCTGGCAGGCTGGAGGCTTTTTCACTTTTAAGAACTAGATCCCCTCCGGAGGAAGACTCACCAGGCTGCACCAGCCAGCTGTGGTGGGAGCCTGCTGGAAGGGTCAGAACAGGAATAGGAAGAGGCAGAAGGGTGGACACTAAGACCCAGGGGTGCCCCATATTTTTGGGTGCCCTATGCAGCTGCGTATGCCTAAGGACGGCCCTGAGAGGGGGGTATGGAATCTGTCCACAAATCTGTCTCTTCTGCAAAACAAGGGCAGAAACATATATAACTCCCAGGCCAAACTGCACACAAAGACAGCCAGCTCATTCAAACAAGCTGAGATGAGGCAGAGCAACCAATTGTGTACACTAATACTATAGACATTTAAATTCTATCCCTGGTATCATCCCAAGATAACACACTTAAATAACTCAAGTCTTGGAGTGCCAGCTTTCCTATTTAATGTCCCCAGATGGGATCAAAGAAGTGAATTTTAAACCTCACATTTACAGCTTAGTCGTCCTTTACCCATCACTAAAGAAATCAAGGAGCCCCATCCTCCACCCATAGATTCACACTAGGATGACCAGATGTCCCGATTTTATAGGGACAGTCCTGATTTTTGGGTCTTTTTCTTATATAGGCTCCTATTACCCCCCACCCCCTGTCCCGATTTTTCACACATGCTGTCTGGTCACCCTAATTCACACCTATTCCTAGACCTCCAATAGGAGACTCAACCCTTTTGGTTGCCATAGAGTGGCCATAGAAAGGGTGCAGAAGCAGCTGCCACAACTGAGTGTATTAGAAAGGATTTCCAGGGCAGGTTGCAGATGCCATGTAAAAGTGAAAACAAAGACAAAAACCAGAAACCCACCTCCAAAACTTCCACAGAAACACAAAAACATAAAGAGACCACCAAAAGAGTCAGCCCTCCTCAAACCCTTGCTGTCTCCAACCTATAGAAAGTCACTCTTCTTTCTATCAATTTTCTCAATAACCCCAATCCCTCTCCCACTTTGTTCACCTAACAATTCCTTGCCTAAACCCCATGAGATCCTCACCCATGTTGGATAGGTATCACCACTTGACCAGGCTGATGGAAACAGGGCAAGAAGAAGCAAAACCCATAAAAAGAGGGGTCTACCGTAAAAGTAAGATCATAACTTTTCCTACTCCACGCAAAAGCACCCCAAAATTAAAATAATATCTTCCTGCCATATCACTCTTTCTTCCAATCTAACCACAGCCAGTTCTAGAACATAAACCTGCCTAATCCACTGCATACATAGATCCCTTAAAAACTGCAATCCAGTTCTGCAAAGAAGAATGTCTTGAGCTATGCAGAATCAGCAATGTCTTCTGTCAGACACTGATACAATGCTTCTTGAGGAAGGTTAGATTCAGATACACACTGGAAAGCAGGCACCAGATTAGTAGCATGAATTGTACTATTGTTGCAACTTTTACATTATAGAACATAGATATCTCGCAACTAATTGTATGATAACAGACTGTGTTTACCATAGTAAATCCTACTAACTGCATGGTAATTGCAGGTTTCTGCAAGTGAAGTAGCATTCAGCCCCTTTGTGTGCTAACTGGAATACACACATGGTGGTATAGATTGACTGATACTGTATAGAGATCTGCTAATGAGATGTGTGGGAGCCCAGATTTGAAGCTATCCACAGGGCTCTCAGAGATCTTAGCATGGTACTAAGGAAACAAGTGTATTCAAAATTGATGACATTTTGATATTAGTCTCCTTCTAAAAGGACATTAATAAATGGAGACCTTTTCTAGCTCTGACTTGGAATGTCAGTATAATGCTTAAGGGACACACTAAATTCCCCTTGCCATTGAACTTTTGACCTTTATTGATTTAAAATTCTTGTCCAGGGGGGTGGGGGAAATCAAAACTTTTCTTCTTTCCATAACCTCCCCAAGGAGAATCTGAGATGCAGAGACATAAATTATTGATCTGACCCTCTTTTAAAATGGAGAAAAATGCTATATACAATAGCTGCATCCTGATTGCTTTTTATTTTATTTCCCCTTTCAATGCCATCTCAAATTACCATATCAATCACAATTCAGCTAGTGATTCCTAGTCAGGAACTTTAGGCAGCCCACGGAAAGAGGCTGCCTTGCCTTCCTGAGATGCCAAGAATCTTAAAATGTATTTAAAAATATATATATACTATAAAGCATCTGGCTGCGACACTTACTGGGGTGCTCAGGGTTGTGAGGCACCTCACTACCACCTGCCCTTAGTGTAAGGAACCCTTACCTATGCCTGCCGGGGACCAGCTCCCCAACTCCACTGGCAACACAAGATTACCCTCTAGGCCTACGCATCTCACTCACACTCACTCTCTCATAGGCACACTCCAGCCCTCAAGTCCTCTGAACATCTCCCTGGAGTGTCCATCCCTTAGTCCACTGGACACTGTCAGCATTCACAGATTCGGTTCTCCCGAAGAAACAGTACACCCCAGCTTACTAATTCTATCTCAGATCACTGCTATGCTTAACACACAGCACTTAGATATGTGATCAAATATAAGTCAAGAAATCAAATATAAGTTTATTTAACAAAGCATAAAGCTTCATGTAGTAGCAATAGAAGTACAGTACACCCTTGCTATAACACCCTTCATAATAACGAACCTTTGGCTATAATGAACTCTGGGCTAGAGGAGCTGTCAGCTCCTGCTGCAGCCGCAGAGCTGGAGGAGCTCTCAGCCACCCCCTTCTACTCTCTCCCCTCCTCCCCCCCAAGTGGCGAGGTTCTATAACAACGGGTTCATTATAGTGAGGGTGTACTGTATTGGAAACAAATGGAAACATATAAAACAAAATCATAACATGCATTCTAGTGCCTACATTTAATTGACAGTATACTCTCATATTTTGTAGAGTATTGCTCACCCCAAAATTTTCACAGCACTTGACAGCCACAGCCTTTCATGAGACCAGTATGCTCTCAGCTTGCCTCCCAGGTGAAGGATTCACTGTGTTTCTTTGCCTCCTATGATATACTAATCCCACCCTTTGTCTTTATTCACCCCTCTGCTGTTTGTTTCAACATGCAGATTTCCTTTCTTATAGATGTTGCCATTTTTTCTTTTGCCTGTGGCTCAGTACAAATAGGCATATGCTGGGAGGCATACAATACACAACTAATCCCACAGGGAGATAGGTGTCAGTTACCTCCTGCCTGAAAGGAACATGTCTGAAGTATGCCATCTCCTAGTGACCTGCCTTAACTCCAAGACCTTAAGAACATATTTTTAGTATAGACACATAACTCCTTGCATATCTGTACACACATATTGCAATGATTATGATGACCAGTGGGCTATATACTATTGGTAGAAATCTCACATGCCATCCTTTGGTGAACTATTATGCATATACCTGATCTGGGGATCCCTGTATAACCTTATGCACCCAATATGTCTTCCGTCAGTTGGCACCAAGAGGTCCCTAGGTCAGACTGGCTCATTGGCTTAGGGACCTTGACTTTAAGATCAGTATTGGAACTCATCCTCCTTGTACTGTGTGTCAAAGCCTGGACCCTGTGGGAGGCTTCAAGCAGCACTTGTCCTTCTAACCTTTCCCCGTCTTCAGCTAGACAATTCACTGAATAGCAATAACAGAAGTACCAGAAGGGACTGCAATTCTTGTTCTTCCAGCTGGCTCACGTTGCCTTCAGTGGGTCTGTTTATGGCTATGGAAATTGAGGAAACAAGAATAAATATTGATTACCACAATTAATTAAATGAGAAGAAAGTGTGCACACGATTTGCATAGAATCAGATTCTGATTCCCTTACTCATGTTGACTAGTACTAAGAAGTAAAGTACTCAACATGAATATTATTATTATTTGTAGCACCTCAGAGTCCCAGTCAAGGATCAGGACCCTATCAAGTTAGGTGGTGTACAAACGCAAAACAAGAAGACAGGCCCTTCTCCAAAGAGCTCTACTTAAGTAAACATGAGAAAGAACAGTAGCTTCTGGCCCACTGACTGGCTCATCCTAAAGTGCCTACGAGCCCTGTAGCAAAAATGGACATAAAAAGAAATAAAAAGCAGACACAATTCAGATACTTAAGAAATAATCTCCTTCCTGACATCTGGATTTGTTTTTATCAATTTCAAACCACACCAACAAAGAGAAGGTCACAGTTTCACTCAATTTAAAATATAACACCATTACATTTACATTTATTCCAACTAATAATGGGACAGATCCTGAGGGTGAGGAAATACAAAAAAGGAAAAGAGGATGATACTCCTACTGAATATGCACTAGACCTAGTGGCATCAGTGTAACACATTATAAAAGTTGTATCCCGGCCAGTATGCCCTAGGATATGCATCTCTTGGGGGACACCAGGACCTGGTGATGATGATCTGATGTTGAGGATGATGACTAACACTTTGGATCCTTTTGCAAGGGATGATGTGAGTATATGGATGCTCAGAAGCACGTTTTGTATTCTCTCTAGCTACCTTGCTGGGTTGGAGTGTTTGTGATTTTACTAATTGTGTTAATAAAACTATTACAAATGCAGAAAGGTTTTCTAAGGGTGAGTGTTGCAACCATGCACATTGGGGTTCCCACCTGAACAGTAACCGGGACAAGAACCTACCAGATCTCAGAATGTTAATGGGGAATTCTAAAGTAATCAATATAATTAATACACAGTCAATAAATCAGGCAACACTTTAGCTTTGAAACATGTTCCCCACCCCCTTTGGTCTAAAATAGTGCTAATTTGTCAGCCTTCAGGGCACACTAAAAGATCCATTTGTTTCTCTAGCCGTGAGGGGTTAGGATGATAATGGTGAGAAATTATAAAGTCTTAAATACATTTTCAGCTGCTGGGTTATTAGATATGTTAATTATCATTCAAGGGGGGGGTAGAGAAATAGTTATTTTTAAAATCTGTCAAGGAGCACTGTAATGGGGTCTACAAAGCCCATACTTAGCATAGACAGAAGTGGGAGGAGAGTTTCTCCTGTTTACAATCAAGCAGCTTGAGCATAACCCCATGCAGTTATCAGAGATGACAATCATGAAGGCAGGCACCTATAGCTGCAACCTACAGAGGAAACAAGGCCTGCTATAAAGGGACAGTACAGAGAAGAAAGGGGAGGCAGAAGGGCCTGGGATAGTAAGGTGGTGTCGGAGAAAAACAGAGTTCTCACTCTCAGGGTGGGTGCAGCAGGTCAGATACTTTATTATCTCTAGCAGTGGTCTGCACCAGGCTGCATCCAAGAAAACACCCTTGAGACTGAAACAGATGGCAAGCCCAAAAAGTGAAGGGCAACAGGTTTCATTGGAGGTGAGGGTCCAAGAACTGACCTGAATGAGAGCACACTAAAGAGGGCCAGTCAGGAGAAGCTGAAGCTCTTGAGAGATCACCCCAGGAGACAGTGACAAGGATCTATAGCAAAGCCTAGGTGCTCCATAATATTGAATGAGTGAGGAAAAACAAAGGAAATAGATCAATGAAAATAAATACTTATTAATAACTTCTAGAAGCTCTGGTCAGAAATTGGGATCCCCTTGCACTATGTGCTGTATCAAGATGTAGGGGGAGATTTTCAAAGCCCAAAAGGGAAGTAATGTGCCCAACTCCCATTTAAAATCAGTGGGTAGTACAAACATTTTTGGATAAATTAGCTAGACACAGTATTGATTGTCATCTGTCTATATATGTCATGTTACCAATTTAGTAAACTGAATGGATAAATTAGAGATATATGTGTGTGAATGCTTGGAAAAAATATCAAGAGATGCAGTCCATGGGATAATTTATATAAAAAGTCAGACGAGCAGAGTAGTATTAAGTTAAGGTGAGCTTTATACCCTGACTCTCTCCTTTTGTCTCCCATTCTGACGTTTATTCTAGAATTTCTTATACAAAAGGAAACTATATCCACTTCCTTGAGCCAGCCTGCATCATTATAATCTGATGCAAAACCTGCATCCCTCTCAATTGCTTTGAGAGACTCTACAGCAACATTTTCCACTGACCTTTTCCAAATATCCTGAGATTGTCTGCTATGTCATGTCAGCGATGTCATGTAAATACAGCATGTCAAGAAAAATCAGGAGACCTTTCTCAGATTATTTTGTAGTACACCATTAGAAATCCCATTCATGGTGCCCTACTGATTGTGTAATAAACGTGATGATAGCATATATCATTACAGCTGGATTTGCTTCAAATTGGCATTTTGTGTGCCATTGCACTGGAATAGATGGATGGTTCAACTCTGAATGAGAATATCTCCCCAGTGGGACCTTTCCTGTTCTTTTTCTCTTTCTCTTTATTATGAATGGTTATGACTGTTTTTAGTTAAAATCCAATGGGACTGAAATGAGCTAGGAAAGGTTTTATTTCTTCTTGACCTTTAGTGGCTCATACAGTACTCTACATCCCCTTATTACACAATAAAAGTATTGGCTCTCTATAGAAGATTGTACTCAGAGACTGAAGGCGATACATTAACTTATTGTCAAGGCAAAGGGAAGTTCCAAGCTATTATCAATGCCTACATACATCTGGAAGCTGCAACCAAGACTCTAAACTGTGTACATGTGAGAATTAAGCAAGACAATTATTCTTTGCTCAGAACTTTTGTTTGATGTAGAAATAAAAGAAAAATGCATACCGTATGCAGGAAATGTGAATAGTACGTTGGTCCTGGTAATTAAATATGTTGTATGCAAATTGATGAATATTTAATAATGCTGAGATCAGTAGCTTCTTGTTTGACTTGATACAAAGAATTCTGGCATGTAATATTCATGAGAAGGTATGTATGAAATTCAACTTCTCTGAATTGTAAAGACACTGGAGCTTTTCTGGTTTGGGGGAATTGCTTTGCTCTTCCCCAGCTGAGAACGGAAGATGGCTATATATGAAGAAGAACTTCATTAACCCTAATACATATGAGGAGCCTGCCAAACTCAAACTAAATGTGCTATTGACTGTATTGTGTTAGACAACAGCATTTTATGTCATTCTCCACTTTTTTAGCCAAAGCCTTTCTGTTACTTTATTTCAGTGATACAGATTAGTAGTCCTCACTAGTTGTGTTATAGAACATTACCCATAAACATACTTGTTATAGAATTGGCAGGCATAGAAGTCTTCACAGTATAATTCTCTTGTTGATTCATTCCATTAATCATAAATTCTTTGATTTAAAAGTCAAGACCTAGCAAGATTGTTCTTTTGTCAAGTGAAACAGTATTGCAAAGTCTGTATGTGCCTTAATTGGGATGAGACTCACACTTCACCTGAAGTACGCAGCCAAAGAGGCTAACAGTGTTTTCCATAGTAAATGATAAGAGTTTTTAAGTTTAAAAACATATTGGAGCTATTTATTGCCTGGGTACTATACTGGGAGCTTGCAACAAATACAGATATGCAATTCCAACCACTTCAAAAATGAAGAATAAAATATATTAAAAATGTAAATGTATAAATATAAAGATAGATGACTTAGAGGGGAAAGAACTCACTGTTTCCCCCTTTAGGACAAAGAGGAAAATGTAATGACAGGCTTCATGTACATAAATTATAATTTTTCTTACACATAGTTTGTTCTGATTGTATGAATGATAATATAGTTTGCTGATGTAACTGTATTCATGAAGAGTAAATGCAAGATGTACCCTGTAGAAAGTTGGTCAGCCTGAGCTGATAGGTTGTGGACTCTGGCTAGGTAGGGAACCCACATTCTAGAAGGGGTAATGAGGTGCTTGTCCAAGAGACTAGGAGCTCTGCCAGAAAATATAAATGACTTTATGGAACCTGTCTAGATCAGCAACAGAGCTGGTCTTGCAGAACCAGACCAGGTACCAGTGAAGTAGATGGCACTGATTTTGCTGAGCTGGACCAGGCAGCAGCAGGACCTATTGATGTGGGCTTCACCAGCCTGGAGAAGAAAGGTGGAGGAGAGCCACACCCTGGGGCTAACGTGATCACGAGTATATCTGGATTTGTGAGTGAGGTTTTAGGGGTGTGTGTGTGTGAGGGAGGGGAGTATTGTTCTGTGCATAAGAGTTCCTGGCCAAAGAAACCAGGCAATTATTACCTGAGGCTGTGGGGTCAGCCATATCCCTAATATAGGGTTGGCTTTTGCTCATTTTTTTTATAAATATACAGTTGCGTTTTTCCCAAATAGAAGGTATTTGTGGTTTCATACGGCCAAAGTTTCCTAAGTGATAACAGGTGGAGAAGAAATACCTGTAAAGTGAGCACAGAATTTAAAATTTTACATTTCTAAAACCAAAGAGAAAGTAAAGTTTCTGGTGGAGGCTTGAACCATAAGTTTTATTTGTTTTAAATAGTGTCCTCTAGCCATATTATTGAACCCAGCCCTGGTTACTGCCACTGCCACCAGGCAGAGGAGATACATCATCATAAAATGGTGAGTCCTAATGGCAAGTTTGTAGGGCCAGCTAAAATTGCATTTTTATCCCCTCTCTCCATCTCCCCACCCCCCAAAAATGTTTTCTTAGTGGCATAAAATCTTGTTACGTCTGAACTTCTTGCTGACCAAACGTTAACATTTGACTTTAATGTCATAAAATAAACTAATAGAAGGGATTATAGGGACATAGAACTTACGACAAAATAGATTGATATATTTAAAGGGGAGGAACCAAATCTGAAAAGATAATAGTGTGGCTACGAAGAGTCTTTTTTAATATGGCAGTATTACAGTGATTATCTATCACCTAGGACCCAGCAGATTATAAGGTCATTGGCAAGGTTCTGGCCTTCAATTTGTTCTCACTATTTGAGACCCATTCACAGACTAAGCAGTTAAAGGATTTCATGGAAGCATATTAAAGTTATGTATATTGTAGTATACTTTGCTTTCAGCCCTCTTTATAAATTCTCACTTGAGTTATTGCAAATTAGATAATCAAAGTTATGGGCCCTCATCCTGTATGTTAGAAGATGGGCTGAAGATAGGGGCAGACTGAAGGCTGGTGTTTGGGAATGAGGATGGTGTTGGAATGCTGTATTAACTGAAACATTCCTAGTTATTTTTAGGTTTGAATTCTGAACTCTAATTTCACATTAATGAAGCTTCACCACAGGGAATTTATAATTTCTCCCTCTTAGGTACTTATAGAGCCCATTGTGCTATCGCGTCTGAGAAACTCAATCTTTAATGTAGTTCTCCTTACACCACTGCTGAGAAGTAGGGAATTACCACTATCTCCATTTTACATTTGCAACCTGAGATACAGAGTATATGACTTGACTGAGGCCACACAGGAAGCCTGTGACAAGCAGGAAATTGAACCCAAATCTCCTAAGTGCTAGGGTAGCACCCTAACTACTGTAACATCCTTCCTCTCTGTTGGTATTATAGTAGCTCCTGGAGGCCCCAATGAAGAATGAGGCTTGATTGTGTTATGCCTACACACAGCAAGAGCCAGTCCCTGCCCCAAGGAACTTAAGTTCTAAATAGACAATTCAGATAGAAGGTGGTGAAAGGAAGTATTATCATCCGCATTTACAAAAGGAAAACTGAAGCACAAATTAAGCGACTTCTAAGTCACATAGGAAGTCTGTGGCAGATCTGAGAATCAATCCTACGTCTCTTAAATCCTAATCCAGTGCCTTCCACAAGACCATCCTTGGATGTTGTCACAGCCAGGGCTGGAGCATCCATGGGGGGAAAATGGTGAGGGCTGAGCACCCACCAGCAGCTCCCCTATCAGCTCCCTCCCTTCCCCACAGTGTTTACCACCTACCTGCAGGCCCCACTGATCAGTGCCTCCACTTCCTTCCCCACGCCTCCTGCCCATCACGATCAGCTATTTCGCAGAATGCAGGAGGCTTTGGGAGGGAGCGAGGGAGAGAGAGGAGCGAGGGTGTGGCACACTGGGGGAGGGGTGGGAAAAGACAGGGTGGGGTGGACTGGGGGCAGGAAGAGGCGGAGAGGAGGCATGAAGAGGCAGGGCAAGGGCAGGGCCTTGGCGAAGGGGTGGAGTGGGGGCAGGGCCTGGGGCATAGCTGGGGGTCGAGCCCCCCCGACACATTAAAAAATTGGTGCCTGTGCTTTCAAGTACACCCAACAGGTGACAAGTCTGGCTTCGTGCATGTCACGTTGAGTGGAATGATGTGATCCAGCCACTCTCAGAGAGTATTTCTGGGCTATGCCCCTCCATGCCTGTGGTTTTAGGTTTTAATGATACAGGCTGAACATTGTTTTCTCCCCAAATATAGAAAGCACATAGAGCAAATAGTAAAAGCAATAAAACCTCTGCACATATTGGTATTACTTATACCTTGGTAAGAGCCCTTCAGCTCAGCTAACTCTATCTCTGGCAGGGAGAAACAGACTGTCTCTGCTGCAGTGTGTGTGTGTGTGTGTTAGAGTCACCTTTTATCCCAGGCTTCAGCCTTAGGGAGGGTAAACCATTCTAGAGCCAGACAGGTAGTGTCTTCTGCAATAAACAGCTTTTCTGTTGTTTCCTCCCGGATGCTTATCTGTGTCACTGTTCATTTCTTGTTGGTTTCTCCCTTCTCCTTTGATGTAACTCCTGGCAGTCAGGCAGGTAAATACCAAATATTAAGGAGTGGATCTAATAATCAAAATGTAAAACTACTGCATGTGGCTCCCTGGAACTTAATAAGTTTTATGTATTCATTGCAGACAGAAGTGTTCAATCTTAGCCTTGGTGACAACTTAAGATAACTTCTTGTGTGTTCCAGGAATAAATCTCTTCCCTTTTGTCAGTGTCAGTATTGCTCATTCTGGTCGGAGTCTTCCACTCTTGCACATGATAAGCAATATCTTAAAATCGGTGGATCTACTCACAGCATAACAAGTAAAAGGGACAGACTCAGGTCCTCCATAATTAAAGCCTTAATTAATGTCTCAAAAATAAAGTGATTTATATAAAATTTGAGATAGCGTTAAACATTTGATGGAATTTCACCAAGTACTGGTGATAATGCTATCTGTATTTTTCCATTTTAATGGAAAGTTGGATCTTTAAGCTGTTTTTCACTAACAGCTATGCCTAAACTTTGAAAATGTCCACATATGTACAAGATATATTGAAATTGTTTCTTTTCAGTTCAATTGGATATTACATGAGCTATTTAAAAGTCAATGTTCAAACATACATAAATTATGGTAGAAACATTTTTCTTATCAAATTAATCTTTTGATTGTCAACAAAAATGGTTACCTGGGAGACTTTTAAAATTCATTTTAATATCACTATTATAGTTGGCTTTAATTCTGGAGTCATTATTGGGTGTGCCATTGCACAGAAAGTTTTGAGGTTCTTAAAAAAAAAAATCGACATTTCTCTAGGTGACCTGTATTTTAAATACCATTATTCTGGAACCAGCAATATATTTTGCAAGCTATTCAAAGTGTTCAAAAAATGCAGAGCCCTGACAGATTAATAATAAAACGTTGGAAATAGTAGGCTGGACTATGAGTTGATGTAAACTGCTAGAGCTACACTGACTTCCTTTTCAGAGGTAAGTTAGAAGCCATTTATTCCCCTCCTCACCACCCCTGTTACAGGAATGTTTTATAAAAGACTTTTCATGCAGTTCTTCACAACTCCCAAATAATTAATACAAAAAGTGTAGGTCTCTGAATCTTAAAAGAGTTGGTGGCTGTTCTTTCTGGCCTAGAGTTTCTGTATTTTTAACTAAAAATCTCATTAGATGTCAAGGCATCTGTTACCTACTATCTTAATGGCCTTACAGACCCAGACCTTTTATTCATTTGATTTTTCTTCAAAGAGGGACTGCTATGACAGCCATAAAAAACAAACTTGCTGCTGCTAAAGTGAAGTGTTCTAGGCAAATATATTTTACAGCGGTGTGTTGCATTTCATAAGGATTAATTGCTGTAACAATAACAAATTCACAATGTAGACTATGAACTCTCTAAGGACCTGATCAAATGCTGAAGATCGTAAATAGCAGTCTTTCCAGTGGCTTAAGTAATGGACTTTGGAGGAGGCCCTATGCAAGTCCCCATGTTATGCAAACAGAACAGAGGCTGCTTTCCTGGACAGTCTCCTTCTGTGGGACCTCCTCCCATTCTCTGCAAAAGGTATGGCTGTCTCCCACTCTAATGCTTATTCCTTCAAATCCTGCCTGTGTCTAGCTTCCTCACTTGTCCATTGTTAGGGTGACCATACATCCTGTTTTGGCCGGGACAGTCCCTTTTTTAAGCCCTGTTTCGGCCAGCCCAACTTTTTTGGCAAAACTGGGCATTTGTCCCATTTGCTCTTGCCAACTTGATCAGTTAGAAAGAGCAAACAGGACAAATGGCACTTTTGTCAAAAAAATGATGTGCAGGAATGTAGTGATGCCAGCCCCATGCTGGGAGTGAGGCAAGGATCAGGTGGGGGGCAGGCAGGGCCTGGGCGAGCAGCGATGCCAGCGCCACAGGGAAGGGAGCATAGGTGCTGGAACTAGGGGTGCTGGGCATGCTGCCGCATACCCTGGCTTGAAGTGGTTTCCATTACATACAAGGTTTACAGTTTGGTTCAATGGCTCTTAGCAGCCCCACTGTACAAATTGTTCCAGCACCTCTGGGAGGGAGTGCAGGGCTCGGGTGAGCGGCGACGCCATGCGCAGGGAAGAGGGGGGCCTTGGGTGGGGCCTGTGAGGGCAGGAGGCAAGGAGGGCTCTGGCAAGCCCCATGAATGGGGAAGGAGTGGCAGAGGGGGCCTTGGGCCTGCCCCATGCGGTGTCTCATTTTCCCTTTGGGAAAATATGATCACGCTATCCCTGCTGCTCACATGGAAATTAATCTAATTTTTCTTTGAATTAAGAAACTGGTTTTCATATTTAGTTTAGCTTCTACTCTGAGTACATGCTTCTGAACCAGACACAAATCTCTGCCTCTCTGTCTAGTGCTGGAGAAGCGGAGAGCAGTGTACTTTAATCAAGGAGTGGACACTAGCTAGAGCTCCTGTATTTGTTTATAACATTATAATATCAAAAAGCACCACTGAATGCTTCAACACCAGTGCATGTTGGTAAATTGCCCAGAGCGAACTGGGAGCAGCCAGTGTATTAGGGTGGAGTCTGAATGTACATGAAGCTAAATTGTTATGTCTCCACCTAGAGGTCAAATAAAAGAAATTTGAAATGAGATTAGGCCATTGGGAATATTTGTAAATGACACAAAGTGTTACATAGAGATGCAGAAATCAAGCTGTGATGCTGATGAATTACTATGAATAGAAACTAAAGATTCACATTTATAATAAGAAAATAAAGTTAATTTTCCATAAGGCAGCAAGTATAAGTAGATACTTTGTACAGCTGCTTGTTGCTGGTAAAATGAAGAAATGAAAATCAAAGGGGAATTTAAATAGATCTTTTTATAACAAGAAGAAAATAAAAACAAACAATAAGAGATTCTGTTCCAAAGAAAACTTATGGTTATGTTCTTCTTGTGATGTCATAGCAATACCACATATATGGGGAGGGCCCATGACACACAAAAACAACAGCTCTGACTTGTGAGATTCATTATTTCTTACAAAGTATGTGTCTAGAATTATTCACAGCAGCAGCAGGGTTGTTTTATTTATGTTTGTCATGATAACTTTTCAAATATGCTTAAATTGTATATTGGGTTTCTATGTTCAGATGTCTCACTGACTTCCAGATAAAAATCTTCTCAGTCTACAAGTAAAAATAGATGTTTTCTAACACCCAGCCCTGCAAACTCATCGTGGGATTTTACTGGCTCACACATCACCAACTGTAAAGATTCTGAAATCAGGAATCTGTTAATAATTCTGATGATGGTGCACAAGCTGGAAAAGGATCCAGGTCACTCTGCCACAACTACTGGATAATCTGATGTGCCTACAAGAGTAACCACTAATAAATTGTGTTTTACTCAGTAAAGTAAATAAATGTGGCTGACTAGCTAAATGCAAAAGTGGAGCCAATCAGTTGAGTAAGGTGTCATTTTACATAGTCACATTTCTGATTAGTGCTGCACTTTAAAGTTTTAGGTGTTACTTCTCATTCTTTTGGTTACTTGATGTCCATCAAATCCCTGGCATTTATAAGGGGGTGCAGGAAGCAAGTTAATTTTTGTGAGCCTACTCACGTACTTTGACACAATCAGAAACTGCATATTTCATTACTTCCAATTTTTCCTTCAACTTTGAATTTTATACACTTTTAAAACCACTTATATCCATAGATATGTATGTTACAGACCCAAGAGGTTCAGACTGGTATGTGAATTTTTGAATGCTTATCCAAACCAATCCCTGCTTCATCCAACTCTACTACATTTTTAGATACCTACTTCATTATTTGGGATGAGAATCATTCAACACCCAAAGTAGATCCAGAATGTAAAATTCAAATCCACATTTCAAACACCCAAGGTTCAGTGCATCATAAAAATAGCAGTCAGATGTGAAATTTGGATCTAGGTCTGTGTAAGGCAGTTGCGGCTCTCTCCCCATCCATCAAGGCAGGAGACCATGCCCCTTTGCTGTGACACTTCCGGACCACTGCAGTTCAGGGGAAAATTAGCTCACAGTTAGTGTCCCAGGAATGCAATCAGGCTGAGCAGCGATAAGTCTATAGTCCCAGAGCCCTCAATCAGAGTGTGGTGACACCCAGTTAATGGCTCTGGCTTGTGATCTGGGAGAGCAGCAACAAATCTATCTGCCTGAGCCATTGATCAGGGCAGGGCAGCAATCAGTTCAGGTAAGGGGCTCTGGCCAGCAGTCAGGCACAGCAACAGTGGGGTTTATTTGCCCAGGGCCCTCAATCAGGGCAGGTCAGAACAACACAGCAGTCTAGGGGAGATTAGCAATCTGGTGTGACAGTCAGCAAACCATCTGGCATCCTAGTTCAGGCAGATGTCAGACCAATGCAGGCCTCCTGAACAGAAAGTGGTGAGGCTACCACTCCTGACAGTGGCATGACAGGGGATAGGGGGATGCAGGCCCTCCTGCTCCACTGTGTTCCAGCCCAGGACCCTAACAGTGGTGGAGTGGTCCACCACTGGGTCAGCGGGGAAATCCGACTGCAACACGCTGGCCAGCTTGCAGTCAGTCACATAGCTGAACCCTATTCAGCTTCCCTGGGCTCTTTCCTAGACTCCCAGCCTGGTGGTACCTGGGTTGTCATTAGTCTTGCTTGGGTAAACAGCAAGTGGCAGCCCCAACAGCTCCTCGGTGTCCCTGGTGTCTGGCAGTTCTTCTGGGTCTCTAGCCCTGTAGGAGCCTCCATCAGGTCCGGGCTGCAACAGCGGGGAAGAGACATCCTGTTTCTCTGGCAGCTCTGCCCCAACTCAGCGAGAGGGCCAGCATTTTATAGTTCTTGCGGGGTGATTCCGGGTATCCCAGTTCTGCCTACCAGGGGGCAGTTTCAGCTCTCTCCCCGTCCATCAGGGAGGGAGGCTATGCCTCCTCACTACAGTCTGCATTCAGAAGTGCTATCCCAAAATTATTGGGTGTTCAAATTCAGTGTTTTGTTTTTACCTTATCTCTAGGGACACATGCACAGTTAAAAAAAACCCAGCAATCTGATTGTTAAATGTTCTAGTAACGCCACAGAATAAAAGTTTAAAGACTATTGTTTCCTTGTTCTTCAGGTATTTCCCCTACACACTTCTGATGGTCTTTATTGATATCCTTTACATTTCTGGAATCTTATGTAAAATTAGATCCAGGCCTTTTATTTTAATATTTGTTCCATAAAATTACTGCATTTACTGGATTCAGATGCAGGGGTTTCATATAGCATGTAGAAAATATCTCCCAGAAGGTAGCAGTCAAATAGACAAGATCATTCTAGCATTTCTCAATTAGTCAGGAAACTTTTGATTCATTTCATTTATCTTGCTCTCTGAACAACACATTTTAGAACTATATTGCTAATGTCAAAGGCCGCGTTTAGCATAATCATCTAACCAAATTTTCATATAATAAAACCTCCAAATCCCCACAAGGTCCAATTATTTCTATTGCTTACAGTATGAGCACAGGAGGCTGAATAACAACCTACTGAACACAGAAAATTTTTTGGAAAAGTGACCTTGGCCTATTTATAAAGCAGACATAGCACTGCTTGACAAGATAAAAAAATACAATTGGGGCAGGATGGAGGGTTGTCAAGGTCCAGATTCTTGGTCAAGGTATAGTTAAGGTCCAAACTCCAGAGAAAATACAAAAATAATAAAAATAATGATAATAAGTAAATAATAAGATTTCACAGTCTGTTCAAAAGCATCCACCAGTCTGGATTTGGCCCGTGGTCCACTTGTTGACTACCCCTGATCCATATCATCATTCTACATTGCTTAACAAAAGGGATACATCAGGAATACCTCTTAGTCTTGTGTCTCTTTGACACCCACCTTCACTCTTACCACTTATCTCTCTGTTGCTGTGCTTTCAGTGGTTTATATATATATATATATATATATATATATATGCTTTCTCCCTTACTTCCTCTACATTCAAGGCTCTGTCTCTTTATATACTCCCATTATACTCTAAACCACAATCCAAGCCAGTCTGTGCATCTCCCCCAGCCCATCTCTTTACAGCATGCCTCTTCTTCTTCCTGGCATCTTTGTGCCCCAAGACCACTGGCCTTCATCTTATTCTCTCTCTACACCTAGGCTTCCCTATCTCTTTAAGGACTCTCTTCTTTAATTGATTTTCAGCTCTCAAACCTCTCTCTCATGCTTCAAGGACACTTCCTACATTCCAGCTGCTTCCAACCTCTGTCGCTAAAGCTTTTCCTTGCATTTTCCCAACATTTTTGATGCCATTATTGCTCAACCACCTGCATGCCAATCCTTTGTATCTTGTATCCCACCTCCCCATCCCTTCCCCTGCCCCCAAGTAATTACTCATGTGCTACAGTGTAATTAGCTTGCTAAAAGAGTGAGGGGAATCTCATGTTCATTCTGAAAATTTGTATAGAGGTTTGAATTTTTCTAAAATGAATTATCCAAGCCACAGTTCCTAGAATGAAGGTTTCCCCTCTATGTGTGTTAAGTGTGTCAAATACATTTTAAAACAAAAAACTTGCTAAATACCTATTGCTGGACATATAACCAAATGCACTTCAGATTCCATATTTCTACTCTGGTAGTCACATCAGTTTCAAATATGTTCTAATTGTATTTAGTTCATTAAAGAGCAATTTAAAATAGGCATATCAATAATTCCACTATAATTAGTTACAATGATATGAATGACAGTGATTTTTAACTCCTTCAGTGCCAACACAGTGTCCTTTCAGAGACTGTACTGCTCTAATTATCACCATTGAGTTGAATAAATCATGACTGAATAGAACCCAAAAAAGGAACTAAAGAGAGTTGAGAGGCTGCCTTTCTACCAACACCATCTTTACCCTTCAATTTGCAACATGCATGTTCTTTCCCCCCCCCATCATGTATTGTTAGAAAAATTACTAGCTAAATTCTTATTCTGAATATGTATTGTTGCAGAAAATGTATAGTGTGGCACACAGCTTGATACTTGCAATACTGGGTTGAGCTTACAATGCTGGCTGTTAGAAAACTCTACCTTTGATTCGTAAAAGAAACAAATGTTATGAAAGTTATTTATGATGAAAAATATAGAACATTTTCAAATAGACAACCAGAATATCACGTTTAAAGTCCTTTTTCTGACCACTACCTCACTGGAATTGTTCAATTAGTGTGATGATATTTTTACATACTTATTTTCAGGTATGATATCAGAACCATATATACTCTACTGGTAGAGCTGCCCCCAAGTTGAGAGAAAAAAATAATTGTCTCATGATATTCTTACAGAGAGTCAATGAGAGCTGATGTGTCATGTCACAGTGTGCCAGACTGTGAATTCAATAACACAAGGATTTGCAACTCATCATCATGAGATCTGTAATATTTTTCTTGCATGGTAGGCTTGAAAAAAGTGGGACACACCAATTAAAATGGTAACATCCTACATGTTTTGGGACAGTTAGTTGAAATGTAATAGTTATAACTCCTCTAGTTTCCTAGGACTTCAAAACAACCAAGGAGAGATGGTCCTAAAGAAGCTAGTGCAGGTGTTACACTGAGCCAAGTACATACTGAATTATCTCTTCATAGATTCCATAGCCAGAAGGGACCATTGTAATCATGTAGTTTGACCTCTTGTATACAGGCCATAGTATTTCCCCAAAATAATTCCTAGCCCATATCTTTTAGAAAAGACATACAGCTTTGGGTATTTTGTCATTATTGTGTGACTACTCATGCAACGATGGCATGATCAAAATAGCTCATAATGATGCACTTCAATATTAAGTTTCAATTCTCACTGACAGAGCTCTCAGTAGCTAGGAACAAAAATAGTGGCAACCCTACATGCTGAAATAGAGCTGATAAAGTAACTCTTAGAGCCGTGTGAAATTTGCAAAATGAAAACAAACTCAGGCAAAACACCTCTACCTGAATATTCCATTATAAGTATGGAATTTGTGCTAAATTCAACACATTTTTGGTGAGCAATGGATGTTCTATGGTTTTGCGTGGAAAGGATGTTAAACTTGGATCTTTTGCATTGTTTCAATCCCAAGTGGGACAGCTGCTGGAGGACAGTTAGGGTTGACATAAGTAAAAGAATGTCTGCACTCATACTGCATTGACCTCTGTATATCAACCATGGTTCTACACCTCTTGGGGAGGTGGTTTTACTATGTTGGAGTAATGGGGCACTTACATCAGTGAGAGACAAATTTGAGTGTAAACACATACAAGGGACTGGACTAGAAGACCTCTCAAGGACCCTTCCAGTCATACACTTCTATATCTAGGTCAAAGCAAAGTGGTTTATGTTGACCTAACTTTGTAGTGTATCATTCATCTGTGTTGCTGGTGAAAAGGGACAGTAAATTTTACTGGAAGGTTTGTTTATTATTTAATCAAAAAGAGATCCCATGAGAAGTCATTATCTGAATTTTGAAGGAAGTCTGGTGATAGCAGAAGAATACATAATTAGAAGATGTACATAAAGAATATACAATAAATAATATTAATGTGAGTATAATAAAGTTCTTGATATGTGTGTCACATTAAAAATAGAAGGAAGCATTCAAATAGGAGTTTTGTGCGTAGGTAGATCAATTACTTCCACAGGAACTGCTGTAAAAGCAAACGAAAAATGATCAGTTACATGTTTTCAAATATTTCACCTTAGAAATAAGATTTTTTTAAGTCCCAAGAAAAATTACATAGAACAGAAAGTAGAATGGGTGACAGTGGTGCTATAACTACATAACTTGCGTGCACACTGAAACTCAGGGTCAAAGGCCAATACGCCTCATAACCTAAAAGGTATGTATTGTCACTATTTTGTTCTATTGATGTTCTTTTAACACCCTCATCAGAACAGAGTAGACGATTATATGTACTACTTGGGAGGCGAGGGTATGATACTCTCTCAGGGTGCCCTGAACTGTAAGCCACTGTGTTACCCCTCTGCTTCAGCAAGAGAGCTTTGCTGAAGCTTAAACTGCACATCAGCACTCTGCCACACCAGTCTGTCCACCTCATCAGCAAACACCTCGAGGTCCCACCTGTCTAAACCTTGCCTTGCAGGTAAAATTCATCGAACCTCAGGGTGACATTTCCCAGGGTACTGGGAACAGCTGTTGAACAGTTGTGTCCCCTCAAATCTCCAACCTGGAATGCCTTTTACACTGCTTCACTATAAGAGCGACCACTCCTGTTTCTGCTCACGCACAGCCTCTATCATGTAACATCATTGAATTACATGAATGAACTGGCCAGCCACTCATGAATTAAATAGAGAGCAACACCAGCAAATTCCCAGTCCCAGATCTTCCCCGAGAAGTGTGTGTCTTGTACTGCCCAGCACCCTGCTGGACAATGTAAGCCCATAGAAAGTTCATAATTTCATCAATGGAAAATGATATGCACAGACCCAGTTATCTCAAGAGGAGGTTCACGAATACTTCAATCCAACACACTGGTTTAGATAAAACAATAAAACAAATGTATTAACTACAGAAACAGATTTTAAGTGATTACAAATAAAGAGGCATAAAAGTCAGAACTGGTTACAAAGAAAATAAAAGATAAAAACACAGACTGATATCTAATTTAGCAAGCTAAATGGATTCAAAGCAAAGGTTTTTCCCACCATACGCTCTTTACAGTCTTTACTGGCTGGAAGCCTCCAGGATCCCTCTTCCAGTTCAATTATTCAGGTGTTGTTGCTGCTGTCAGCAGAGATGAGGCGAAAGAGGTGATTTGGGAGCCTCTGTTTCTCATTCTTATATCCTTCTCCCCTCTTTGAGGATTATGTCCAGCTGTGGTTCAGGCATCAGTCTGTTTACACAGAATAGCCCCAGCTGTTCCATTGCTAATATGTAAAGTTCTTGATCACACCCTTCTTTCTGCCAAGGAATGGCCCCTTAACCAGGTAATGGACTGTCATGAACTATTTGATTATACGGATACCTAGCCGGGGCATCAGTATGCCTTGTGTCTCAGAAAAACTGGTCTGGACCTGCTTTTCTAACTTTGGAACATGTCAACAGCAATGTTATACAGTAGAATCTTATAACTTTACATATAATGTTGACACATTTTACCAGGACAATAATGTTCAGAAGATTACGAGTTTTCAACTAATACCTGACAAGGCATACGTTGTACAAATTTATCATATTTTGAAAAGGATGACCATAAGTGTACAATCTGTCACACCCAGTTCACAAGTTCCCTGGAGGCATCTCACTTCAATGTCCAGTCCCTGTCACTTGACACTCTCAGAAATTACCAAGTCACCTGTCTCCGAAGAGACAGTGCACATACATCAGCCTATTGGCTCACTGAGGGCATGCTATTTAACTTAATGCACAGCACTGAAATGGTTTATAAAACTAAGAATAAGTTTTATTACTAAAGAACAGACTTAAAGTGATACTAAGCAAGAGAAAAAGATATGGTTACAAACAAAGTAACAATATACTTTCTAGTGTCTGAAACGTAACAGTTTACAGTCCTGGTCTCAGGCAATTTCTCACCTAGAGTCTGTTCTCAGCCTCTTCGAACCACATGGCTGAGGGGGCTGAGGGAACCTTCTTTCACAGATTCCAAGAGTGCTGGCCTCTTTTGTCCCCTAAGCGATGGATATTTAAGGGGTTCTTTCCCCTTCTTTTTATAGTCCTGTAAACCTTTGAAATATATTCTTTGGAAGCATGTTCGTAGATAAAATTTCTGTCTCCTAGTTGGTGTGCAGATGCCATGCTGTCTTCCTCATCCTTGGGCCAATTTACTTTTTTCAATTGTCTTAATCACTTTATGTACCTTAAATGCAAACATACTTTCATTGTCCTTTGCTTGTAATCAAGCCTTGCAGACAGGTGAATTCACACTCCTTTGTCTAGGGCAGGCTTATTTATCAACTGCCTCCAAAACAAACATATTTCCAGCATAACTTTTTACACACAACCTGCACATACACCACACAATTATATTAATGACCTGTGCATTACCTGTTTTTGCATGATACATGACACTGTTTAGCTAAATGTTCTGACAACGGTGTGCTGGGTGTGCCCTTTGCCAGTTGGCATAAAGGGTCACAAAGGGCTGTTAGCCGAGGGGTCATGACTATCTATTATTATTAATTCATATATTATTGAAGTGCCCAGCAGCTCTGAAGACAATCAGTGTCTGTCCATACTAGGTATTTTAAAAGTCACAGTCCTTGCCAAAGAGTTTACAAGCTATCATGTTTAACTAACTAGCCTGGCTATCTACTCTATTCCTTTACTTTATCTATGTATCTGTCATTAGATACTACTGTGGCTGGTACTCTGTGATAATTATCTGTGTACCCACTACACAGCCTAAAAGGCCAGATCCTGCAGTCCTACTCAGGCAATGTTCCCATTAAGGGATTTAGCTGAACCCTGTAAACCAGTTTGCATCTGTACTGCATTTGACATGGTCAATGTATTGTACTGAATGCTAAACTGCTGCGCTATTAGTCTGAGCTGCAGTCAGCAATCCATAAGGGATTGGCAGGTACCCTGAACACCATAATCCTAGAAAAAAAATTTCAGCACATAATTTGCTGAATGCTGTGCTTATTTTGAGGGTTCATCACAAACCCATTAAATTGCTTTAAAAATATATTTGCTATTCCCTTGTAATAGTATTTATCTTTACTATGTCCCTCTTTTCTAGATAGATTTATGTGGAGGATGGTGATATAGTAAAGTAATGCTGAAATGCACAATTGAAAAGATTTTTTTTTGCATATGGTACAGAACTAAGATTTTTCGCTCTCTCTTTTTATATTACCATTTTCTTGCTTCATATTTTACCTGATCTGTTTTGATCAATAGGATTCTCATTAGCACTGGTAAATCTAGCTTTAGCTCGGTGTTATAAAAGTGTTGGTGACACAACATTATATTTTAACTATGCATGTGGATAATTCACCTTTTCAGATCAAATATGGAAGAACACCTCACATAAATCATGAGTGAAGTGGGACTATAAAAATCAATATACTCCCTTCACTTAACAAGCATGAAAATAGCCCTGTGAAGTATTAAATAAGATACTTGATTAAATCTTATAAATATCAGAATGTTAACTATAGGGTTTACAGTGTGACATATTAATCTAGTACCACAACGGCCCTTTCAAGTTTAATGCATTAATGTCCGCACTGGCAAATACCAGAAGTGATTGCTGGTTAAGTATCCATGTAATAGATTTAATAGTCAGAGACCTTCAAAAATATCATCCAGCACTGAACAAATCAATATTCATAAAGAGGATCAGGACAAATGCACTAACCTAGTACCTTACATTGCAGAGTAAGCAGATGATCCCTACAGTTTTAGGAATCCTTTTTAAAACAAGCAGCATTCTTGTGAACACAAGTATTTCTTATTCCATCCAAGGGTTCGATTCATGGGACATGATTAAATTTGGTTGTGCAATAGCCTGATCCTACAAGCCTTACTCAGGCACAGCTCTCATTGGGACCAATGGCAGTTTTGTCTGGGGCAAATCAGCAGGAACTTTAAGAGAAACCACTGCAGTCAGTGGATACTGACTCTTGATATATAGCAGCGGGATATTGCCTTTTAAACCCTGGCCCGGGTTCAAGCAGGGCCAAGAAATAAAGATTGGGCTGAAATCCTGGCCCCTTTGAAATCAGTGGGAATTTTACCATTCACTTCAATGGAGGCAGGATTTCACCCACAGCACTCCTGTGTATCATTCCTTTATTATCGGATCAGCCTCCCAAATCATACCATTGGTTCTTTTCTACTCACATCTAGGTGCAAATTCCTTGTCATTTGTGTGACTCTTGTGGCATGAGTGGCTTTTCAAACCTTTTCATTAAGATTGTCTTGTGTCATTACAAAGCTCAGATCTTAAGAGTAATCCTGAAATAACAGGCCAGTACGAACTTACAATGGAGGGAAACAGTTAGGCAAGATTATTTCAAGCTTGCAAAGGATTATTATATTCAGTGAGGTAAATTATTTTTTTAAATTATGAGAAGTACCTTGACTGTGTCCTGTTTGAATTCTTCATTTGCACAGTAGGGTTAGAATTGTGACTAAAAGGGGGAGGGGGTGGAGAATTTGAACCTGGAGAAAGCAACAAACAGGATTTCTTCTTTAAAATAAAGGGCTATCTGAAAAGGTATTATTTTAACTTTAATGGTTATAGCAAGAGGATTTGAGTTTTGTCACCTTGGGGAAAATCTTACCCACTTCTTTGCATTTATGCACAAGGACTGAAACAATCAAAGTGCCATGGCTCTGCAACATGAGGATGACAGGCCAGAAAGAAGTCATGCAGGGGGACTCTACAGTCCCTATATGCTGCAGATAACTGATCCATAATAACTCTCTGCAGCAATACACGGTGTGTGGGAATAGATTGGGGGGTGGGTGGGGGAGGATAAGGATGTGACCATGGGTTCCACAATGTATATAGAGTGGCCTGGAACACTATGGAAGGAGGTGGCCACAGCGGTGGCCACTATTACAGCCTAGAGGCTGTTGTGCATTCTGCCTGAAGACAAGGGCTAAATTCCTTAGCTGGTGTAACACAGCATCACTCCATTGAAGACAATGGTGCTACAATGTATCAATGTGGGGGGAGAAATTAAGGATGTCATGGACCCCTGCTAAGAAGTCACAGGTACAGCAGTCCCTGAATTAGGCTCCATCACCTAATTGATCTCAGTGCAAATAAGGATAAGGGACAAGAAAAGGTAAACTAAAAAGGTGCTTTTTTTAACATAAGGTGAGTAAATGGACAAAATATCTCAATGGCTGTATGGGCATGAAGCCCAAAACCCTCTCCCTCTACAAATGACAGACAACGGTGTTTATACTTTACAGATCAAAGTTCATCTGATCATCTGCCTCAGCCTTGAGATGTTGGATCTGGACCTACCACTGCACTTGGGAATGACAGGCCACACAAGGGGGACTCAGACCTTTGATGACTGCTGGACCAGGATTGTGATCAAGATCAGAATCAGGATTACTTCTCAGGTAAGTAGCTGTGGTGGTTTCTCTCAGAGATCTTCCAGTGGTTCTTGATCCGATGATGTGAACGCAGGCTGCCACTAGGGAGGACAGCACCCTAGAGCCTGTGAGTGGGGCTTTTATATTCTCTAGTCTCTAGGCAGATTAGTGACCACCTGACCAGTCCTTTTCCACAAAAGACCACCAAACTCAAACAAAAGGGCACCAAAGTTCCAAAGAGAAGGGTAGCCAATGTGTCTGCCAAACTACTAGAAACTATTCAAGATGGTGATTTTAACAAATTTTTGACATTACCATTTCCCAGGTAAATATAAGATACCACATAGACATAAATCAGAGCATACATATTAAAACAAATACATGAATAATGCTGTACAATGGAACTCTGCCAGTTTACATCAGCTGAGTATTTGGCCCTGGGTGTCAAGATTTCATCCCTACAATCCCCATGTAGGTCACCTTTTCCTTGAACTTTGCTCAGTTGACCAGGATTTCACCTTCAAATGCTATATATGGATGAACTAGAGATGAACTCTTCCTCAGCTGTCATCCTTCCCTGATACACACACACCATGGTTACATAGTAACCACTATCAAAGGTACTCAAAAGGAAAAAAGGAATTTCCTTCATTTTATTTACTTAATCATTCATGAAGTCCATTAAGGATGGCAATATTAGGAAAGTATCATACACCAGTGCATGTCAGCCTGCTTTTATAAGATGATACTTATTCAGAGACACCCGAAAATACAAGGTATCGAGTGGCCAGAAGTATGCTGTGCTTTAAAATTTGATGTCCTGTCATGTTGCTGTGCTGATGTGCCCTTGTAACTGAAAGGAAAATGCAGACTTGTCAACTTCTTTATTGTTCTAATGAAGGAGAGGGTAACCAAGGACCTTGGGCAGGAGTCACAGCCTAAGCTCTGTGTGAGATGGGGAAATCGCTAGATTGCAACATTGTTTTCGAGAACATTGTAAGGACACAAGTCAACCTTAAAAACAAGTACTGTCATTAGACTTGACAGGAGGCAAGAGCTGCTGGGTATTCTTCATGGTTGTTTCCTGTTTAGAAGGAGTGCTTGAATGAGCCAAGGGATGTAGCCTCGCCTTACTATTTTTACAGACACATACTAGCTCTTAAATGTAATCACAATGTGACACTGTGCCTACTCAAAATTAATATATGTGCATTGAGTTATTGGGTCAGATCCTCCACTTGTGTAACTCAGCATAGCCCTATTAATTTAAGAAAACAACTTATGCCAAATTATAACATTTGAAGATCCAACCCTTTATATTTTGCTAGGAGTATCTATAACTCTTCAAATGGAAAGTAGTCATATGATTCTCATTTTACTATTTCGTTTCCTCAAAAATTCTGCAGATTTCATTTTCTCCAACCACTTGGACCCTTTATCATTTATGTATTGTTATTGGAAGAACACAATGGAGCAAAATATTCTGCCATCTTCTAATAAAAAATATGTAGGTGTGTATTTAATATAAGTGGGACAGTGTATGGTTGGCTATTTACTGTATGCATGTCATTAATAAAAATTATATATTTTGCAGCAACATATGAATAAGCTTAGTTACAGCTTTTTAAGGCCTGTGGTGATTTGGGTGCTTGCTTTCATTAATATAGTTGAAAAAATGCATTCATAACAATAAAGTTGAGTCTATTTGTATCCATTTCCTCTTTTTAATCTTGCAGTCTAATGGCAGTTTTTTGCCCTGTGGGACAGAAGACATGATTTTGGAGATGATATCTCACTTCCTGGGTAGTTGGAAGTCAGGAATACCATGTAGGTAAAATGATTATGCTTCCCTGCTAACTCCCCATGCAAAGAAAGTGACAGCTGCTCTCTACACCAGCTGCTATATGAGGTGGGTAAGCTGTATTGGTAGAGACTTTAGGTCAGGCCAGGAATGTACTTTTCTGGAAAAGCATCAAAACTACATTTTCTAGAAAAGTGGTGTTGTAAAAAGAGGCGTCAACTAGTGGTATGTCTCAGAGGCACCTTGATCAGCCATAGCTACATAATACAACTGCTTAACAAGGGCCTCCCACAAAAATCTTTCCCCTTTCCTATGGCAAACCCTGTGCCCCAGCACTGCATGCTGCAGTGAGGAGAAACAAGGGATTGGGGAATCTGTTACTTTGTTTTCCACTTTAAACAAAAATCTTTAAACATTGAAATGTACTCACCTGCCTCCTTCCCCAAACCAGGTCACAAAAGGATGAAATCAACAGAGTGCCTGGAAGGAAGATCCCTAGGCTGCTTCATCTGATTAACTGAATCAGCAACAAGAAACCTCACACAAGCTCCAAGCACAAACTGTAGCACCTTGGCCTCTTGCTGACCATCAAAAGACTGAATAAATCCTTCCCATTCCATGATCATTTTAACAACAAGTTCACCTCCCTGGTCTGCATCACAGAAGCTTGGCTATCTGAAATCAGAGGTCTGTGTTCTTAGCATACCCCAACTGTCCATATTCACCCCAAATCCAGAGAAGACAAGCCTGGAGGTAGTATAGCCAATACTATTCCCTTCTGCAGAAAAATATCACTTAGGGTGGGGGTGGGGATGGGGAGGAGCTTTTCAGTGCATCCACTTAACCAGTATGACTCCAGATTAGATCAAACTAGGTGTCTGCTAATCTATAGATTTTCAGACACCAAAAGTTTCCCAGAAGAGCTTAAAGAGATACAGTCTGACAATGTAATTAAGCTTGCAAGGAAGAAGGAGTCTGATACAATAGACCAGAGGTCGGCAGCCTTTTAGAAGTGGTGTGCCGAGTCTTCATTTATTCACACTAATTTAAGGTTTTGCGTGCCAGTAATACATTTTAACATTTTAGAAGGTCTCTTTCTATAAGTCTATAATAAATAACTAAACTATTGTTGTATATAAAGTAAATAAGGTTTTTAAAATGTTTAAGAAGTATCATTTAAAATTAAATTAAAATGCAGAGCCCCCCAGATTGGTGGCCAGGACCCGGACAGTGTGAGTGCCACTGAAAATCAGCTCGAGTGCTGCCTTCGGCACGCGTGCCAGAGGTGGCCCCTGCAATCAGGGCCGGCTCCAGGCACCAGCCCACCAAGCTTGTGCTTGGGGCGGCACCTGCAGAGGGGCGGCGCGGCGCTCCAGCTTCGGCCGCCAGGGAGAGCGGAGCCGCAGTGGGCTCGCCGCCCTCCCTCGGCGCTCTGGCCGCCAGGGAGAGCAGAGCCCCGGCCGGGCTCGCCACCCTCCTCCCGGCGCTCTGGCCACCAGGGAGAGCGGAGCCCCAGCCGGGCTCACCACCCTCCTCCCAGCGCTCTGGCCACCAGGGAGAGCGGAGCCCCAGCCGGGCTCGCCACCCTCCTCCCGGCGCTCTGGCCACCAGGGAGAGCGGAGCCCCAGCCAGGCTCGCCACCCTCCTCCCGGCGCTCTGGCCACCAGGGAGAGCGGAGCCCCAGCCGGGCTCGCCACCCTCCTCCCGGCGCTCTGGCCGCCGGGGAGAGCGGAGCCCCAGCCGGGCTCGTAGCCCTCCCCCCAGTGCTCTGGCTGCCGGGGAGAGTGGAGCCCTGGCCGGCTCGGCGCCCTCCCCTGCCACGCTGGGGGCGGGGGCCGGCAGGAGGCTTTTTTGCCTTGGGCCGCAAAAAAGCCAGAGCCGGCCCTGCCTGCAATAGACCAAAACCTCATACCCAAACACTTGGTCTTGTGCTTCATAGATAATCTTCAGACCCACACACACAGCAGGCTAAAAACAGAGAAGCTGCATGCTGTGTTCTGTGAGCTGCACGATTAAACTGTCTGATTCTTTCCAGAAGTTCCTCATCAGTTAGGGCGTAACAGAGCAAATTCCCACTGAAGCCAAAGGACATCGGTGTGACGTGATGCTTCATATTCTTTATAAAAATATGCTTATAATATGAATATGGCATACCTAAGATATATTTTATGCAAGATGGCTCATGTAGGATATCATTGGAAAGGTTATGATTTACTGAATGTGATTATCCAATCTGTATGTATGTATGTATCTGGAGTTAGGAATATTAACTATGTAACAATTACAACTGTGTCTATACTTGGGAAATGCTCACCAGACAGTAAGCAATCAGCCTTGATGGGTCATTAGAAAAAGACAGTAAGTCTTTAAAGACATGGATCTCATCTTCCTGGAGTTCCTTCCTGTGGACATTGCAAATAAACTGGTTTCATGGTTGCTTCAACACTGCAAGGTTAGGGGATAATATCACCTGATGCAAAATACCACCTTGGATACTGCTGGTACTTTTCCACTGGAAACAAAGGTATCCCACCTTATGTAAATTCTATTTAAGGCTGGGAGGCAAGGCCATCAGGACTCTTCCTTCACTACCTTCCCATCCAAGAAGAAAGAATGCTAAAAGTACCCGAAGAGACAATAGAACTAAGCTGAGAGAAAGGCAAGGGCAGAGTCCAGACAGAGGGTATGTCTTCACTACCAACGTTAAAGCAGTGCCATGACAGTGCTTTAACATGGCTGTGTAGTAGCAGCACCAACTTTCTGTAAAAAAACAAAACAAAAAAACAAAAAACCCACCCCCACAAGGGATGTATTGTCTACACTGGCACTTTACAGTGCTGAAACTTTCTCACTCAGGGCTGTGATTTTTCACACCCCTGAGCAAGAAAGTTTCAGAGCTGTAAAGTGGTAGTGTAGACAAGACCTGAGACAGAGGAGTCTAGTCTGTAAAGAGAAAAAAATGGAACTCTAACCTACAGAAACTCTGCATCCTGCTTAAGTCAACATTTAGGGTGAGAAATTACATTTTGTAACCAGTTTCTTTAGTAAATCAAGCTAAATTTGCATGTTTTGTTTTATTTGCTAGTTTGGATATTATGGATGAAATTTCAGCCAGTCTGTAGTTGACTGAAAAAACGGGAGGAGAGTCTTGGGGAAATTTCAAACAATTTCCGCATTTATTTTTCAACTAGCTCTTAAAAACAGCCTCTTAGTGAAGTATGAGTGTAACCTAAAAGTGAAACCCACAAGCTCCTTGAGCATGAACCTACTCCCATTAAAAATAGTGGAGAGTTTTGCCATTGAATTCAGTGGCAGCAGAGATAGACAAAAGTGGAGCACTTTTGAAAATCCCATCCCATGTAGCATTTGGGGCTATTAGGCTACATTTACACCATGAGCTACATGTGTGATTCCCCTGCTCATATATACATACTTGTGTGGTAGCTCAATGTGAGTTAGCACAAATATAAACAGTGGTGTATCTGCAATAGCACAGGTAGCGGTGGCATGGCTTTAGGAATATCTTCAGGAGTATTTGTAGTCAGCCCAGCTAAACTGTGTCACTTCTGCCAGTGGTCATGCTACTGAAGCTACACTATTACCTCTGGTATGTATATGGGAGCTATGGAATCATGCCCCAGCTCACAGCATAGCTATAGCCCTACTGTAGAATATGTTTTGACAAAGGTATAATAACTGTAGCAACTACCGTTATGAATTAGCAAATACGGAAATAGGACAGAGGTTCAGGAATGCTTTGAAGCATTCCATACTCAAAAAAGCCCACAGCAAAAAATGGAAGCAGTTGAGTATCTAGAAATATAAATTGACTCTGAATGATGAGTAGTTGGGTCATACAGTAATTGTTCTCAAAGAGCTAATAGAATGCATAGAGCAGAAATCTATAAAAGTTATTGAGGCTTTAAGATACAGAAGAGGCTAATGCCGAGGTAAGGTCTAAATAGGTTAGTGAAGCAAGGTCTTGATTCTGTGCAGAGCTAGCATGGTCAATATTAAGTATTTTATGACTATAGACTCAGAATTTTGGTCTAACAGTGTTGAAAATTATTGAAGATAAACCATTCATAAGGTTTAGTAGTTGCTTCACAGGCTAATTCTTTGTTAGCTTCCTACCACCTTTGCTCAGTGCTTCTGAGAGTATTCAGTCCAGCACTGACTATTTAATATTCAAAGCTGCATCAAGCCTTTGAAGAACTTTATGTACTTCCTTAAGGCCCTTTTTCATCCTCAATCCAGAGGACCTAAAGTTTCTGGCAGACATTTGTTTTTATCATCTTGATCTCCTGTGGACATATGTAATTACCATCACAGTACAGGGCACTAGAACAAGCATTCTTACTTAAAATAAAAAATTTACTTCCTTCCATTTCAGCTTTCAGACCAGCAGGCCTTTTCTTTGTCATGTGGCTGACACCTCTGGTGACAAAGCAAAAAAAAAAAAAAAAAAATCCCAAACAAAAAAGCCCACTCTTGCCGGCACTAGACAGACTGCTTTTGCACACTGATCAACAGCAGTCAAAAAATTGTTCTGTGGAGGAGACAGGGGACAAGACCACTGTGGAAACAGAGATGAATAAGCAGTCTATTTTTGCCAGTTAAAGGAACAACAGGAGACCTACTGTAGTGTAAACAAGCTTCACTATTACTTTAATTAGAAAGAAAACTAAACTAAATGCTTTCATTTGTTCAGCTGTCTTTAGCAGTATGGGTATCACAGAGCTTATCAAGTTAAATCATTCAGACTTGAATCAGTCACGGTGGGAAAGATGCTTTCTGGTTGTAAGGTTTTTTTTCGCCCCTTCTTCAGGGCTTTAAATAAATTTTGAGGTAATTGTCCCTTCTAATTTTAAGAGTCACCCCCACACACCCACTTTGATTCAGAATAGAACAAATTCAGAAGAGACCACAGCTATTTTATTTCTCAAGATCAACATTCCAAATAGACAATGTGGCTAATCAGCATCCAGAATCACATCTCAGATGCTGAAAATCATCCTTCCAGTTTCATAAGGAAGGGAAGTGAGGGGAGGATACATCAATTCATTCTCATTAGCAATGGCAGCCAGCAGAATTTAGGCCCTATATGATCAGGTACTTAATATCACATATTATTACATGAGTAGCCCCACTGACTTCATTATTAATACTTACATGCTTAAAGTTATTCATGAGCTTAAATGTCTTCCTGAGTCAGAGAAATGCTATACAAGTTTACTTCAATTATACAGTTTCCTGTTCTTGTCACAGATCTGATTTGGTGGCAAATCTAGATGTCTTTGGTAATGTAGGTTTGGGAAACACTAAAGTAGCCAAAAGAATAGGGGAAGAGAACAGAAATTGGAATGGAGATGTAGAGCACCAAAAGGGGTCATACATTATTCCCTCTGCCTAGGGAAAAGATGCCAAGAACTGGAATTTCTAACATCAATATGTAGCAATTACACTAGAACCCAGGGATGTATCTCAATTTTAATACAAACCCTATTTTGCAGATTACAATTTTCTACTTTCAGAGTCAGTGATTTGCTTAGCTAGTTCTCTCTTCTCCCCATTTAATGCTGTCTAATTTTGTGGGTGAAAAATGAAATATTCTGTTTAGCTGATTAAAATAAATGTTCACCCACTGTGAAACAAGGACCTCTTGGCAACAACTGGAAGATGGCTGCAAAAGGATTACAGGGACCTCTGGGTCTGATATTTACATTCTAGTTCACCAAAGTAGCATGTAAAGTTTCTGCTGAAAGCCCATGTCACAATGATCAACATAATCTTTGCAAATGCATGTGAGGATACTATGGAAGGAGATGTTTGGATATTGGAAATTAGGTTCTTAAGGCCTTGAAAATAAAAGCAGGTCATTCATGTGTAACATGTTCCATTGGAGACACTCATCTCCCTGGCTGACCATCGTATATTGTGTGTCTTACAATGGAAGTTAATTTCATTAGTGTTTGTCTCAGGCCTCGTCTTCACTAAAGGGAAAAGTCAATCGAAGCTATGCAATTTGAGTTACGTGAATAGCATAACTCAAGTCGACACAGCTTAGATCTACTTACTGCAGGACCCACACTATGCGATGTCAATGGGAGATGCTCTCCCATCAACTCTTTACTCTTCTCAATCCAGTGGAGTACAGGAATAGATGAGAGAGTGATCTGTGATCGATTTAGCGGATCTTTGACTGCCAATGCATCAATCGCCACACGTTGATCCCTGATAAGCGTACACAAGCCTTTAGCATCCAAAAGTTTACAGCGATTTCAAGGGAAGAAGTTAACAGGAAGAGGCAAACAGCAAGGAGGGACCTTTGTTGACAGGTAAAGAACAAAGTAGAGATCTAATATATCTAAGGATGCAGAAAGACATCCTGGCATCCTTCATTTGGAGAGACAAATTGCCAGTGGACTTGATCTCATGAAAGAATCTCAGCCATCCTGATTGAAAAGCTCTATACCAAAGTCTATCTCACACAGTTGCCTTATTAGACAAGAGGGCATCTTTTAATTAAGTTTAAGCTCTAGAATACATGTTATGATTTTGTTTTATATGTAACCATTTGTTTCCAGTAATCCTACTCTCTATAATTTGAATCTCTGCTCTTTGTTACCAAATTTGGACTGTTTCTCTATAAACAAACCTAAGTGCTGAGTGTTCAATGCAACGGGGGGGTCTAAAGGTGTAAGTAATGGGCTGTAGTGTACCGTTCCTTTGGGAACAGCAGGTCTGATAATTGTGAGAGTGTTCCCCAAGATCTCATATTATCTATTCAGCTGCAGGGAAGAAGCCCTTCCCAAGGAACCTGAGGCAGCAAGCCAGGGGCAACACCAGATCCGGGGTAGCTTGGTGTAGCATGATTCTGTCAAAACAGGCTGGGAAACTTGCTCCCATGGTCTGTGTAGCTGTACCTTTATAAAAAACACATTTCTCCAGGTGAATAATGGAGGGAGGAAGGTTAGTGTTTATCTTATACTTAGGCTATGTCTACACTGGCAATTGAATGACAAAACTTGTCTTTCAGAGGTATTAAAAAAACATCCCAAAACACAAACGTTTTGCTGACAAGCTCCGGCGCTTTGTTGACAGGAGGAGCGCTCTCCTGCTGACAAAGCTCACCTTGCTCGTTGGGAGTGGAAGTTTTTTGTCAGCAGGAGAGCCGACAAACAGCGGCTATATGGAGCGACTTTTAGCAGCACGGCTGTAGCGACACAGGCGTGTCGCTAAAAGCTGTGTAGTGTAGACAGCATTAGATCATAAGCAATTTAGGGCAGGCACCATCTGTTTTTCTGTGTGTACAGTAGGTTTGCCAACCCCCCTGGTTTCACTGGGAGTCTCCCACAATCGCGGTCTATCTCCTAGAGGCTACTGAAACCAATCTGGGAGATTTTAGGCTTCGAGAGTCTAGGGGGTGCAGGGATATGCCAGCTACTTCTGGGAGCGCTGCAGGGCCAGGGCAGGCAGGAAGCCTGCCTTAGCCCCACTGCACTGCTGACTGGGAGCTGCCCAAGGTAAGTGCCTCCCAGCTGGAGCCTACATTCCCTCCTGCTCCCAACCCCCTGCCTCAGTCCTGAGTACCCTCCCACACCCAAACTCCCACCCAGAGCCTGCACCCCCACCTGCACCCAAACTCCCTCCCAGAGCTTGCACCCCACACTCCCTCCTGCACCCCAACCCCCTGCCCCAGGCTCAACCCAGAGCCCCTCCCACATTCCAAACCCTTTGGCCCCACCCCATAGCCTACACCACCTCCCGTACCCTAACCCCCTGCCACAGCCTGGTGAAAGTGAGTGAGGGTGGGGGAGAGTGAGCAACGGAGGGAGGGGGGATGGATTGATTGGGACAGGGCATCAGAGAAAGGGCGGGGCAAGGATGTTAGGGTTTGTGAGATTCAACATTTGGCAACCCTAGTGTATAGCATCTAGCACAATAGGAACCCCAGTCATGGAGCAGGATCCCAGGTGCTGCCACAATTTGAATAAATAGTGTTGTTATTTAATTTAAAATTATTTTGAAGGCACTCACATAATATGGTGTTGGGAGGCATATAAGAACAGACATAGATAATTAAGGCTAGGTTAAGTGATAACTGATTTTAATTCACAATAGAAAAACTTTACAACTTGATGGTGTCCAATCATTTCAAACAGGGCCAATGGACATAACAGTGTGAGCTTATTATTAATGTTACCCTTATCCTCCATCTTCCTCTTCCCTCCTACTGCTTGTTACATTCACTTCTTTAGCCTTCTTTCAAATTAGATTGAAAGCTCTTTCAGATAGGGTTTGTTTCTTCCACTGTGCTTGTAAAAATGTCAGTAGTACAATGAGTAGTAATACTCATGCTGATTAGGGTCTCTCAGCATTACTGCTATACAAATAGTACTGTTAAATCATTAATAATGATAATCCTATACCCTGACTTAATGGAGGAATAAACAGCTCAACTATTTATAATGTAATGTGGTTGGCTACACTTTATTTCTCATACAGATCAGTAAAATGGCACCAAAATATTAAAAAAAAAATCTCTAAAAAAGAGTAAATTTCTGTACAGGAGTCAACTGTTTGTCTTTAAATTTTACTTATGTTTTTCTTTTAATACTCTAAATGTGATTTAAGTTATCACATTTTTATAAAGTTATGCTTTCAAAGGGTCCAATAGATGGTTTGTTTATCATTGTTTCTGTAGCTGAAAAACTAAGAAAGCCAAAACTTCTTTTAGTGTTAATTGAATTCATTTTCCTTAGAAAATTCACTATGAACTTTTTCAAATTGGAAAAAGTTTGTTTTTCAAAACATAAATGAAAAATAATGCCTCAGTGAAAATCTGTTGCATGAAAACTAGTAATTTCTATGGAAATAACTGATTGTGCATCTTTGCATCGGTTCTAACAAAATAGTCTGATACCACCAGCATTGTATAGTATATAATTTTTCAGAGGACAATCTGTAAAATGCTTCTAATCAGAATGTAATAATTATTGTATGGACACGACACTAATTTCCTTGACTGGCTATCTCTAACTGGCAAACGACAAGGATCCCTTGTCCCCAGTTCTTTTCTTAGATTTATCAGAGCCTGGGATATACCTGACCACAAGATAATATTGTCTTGCTTGCAGATTCTGGCGGAATGTTCTACAGTGATTCTATTCCTTTCTGTTTTCAAAGTGATGCTGGGAAATGGATCCTCCTCCCACAAGGCCCTCTTGTATGGGGTTCTGTTTTATCACCGTTCTGTTAATATGTCCACTAGCATTACAGAATCATAGAAATGTAGGACTGGCAGGGATCTCAAGAAGTCATGTAGTCCAGCCCCCTAGAGGGAGGCAGGATGTAAACCATCCCTTCCAGGTTTTTGTCTAACCTCTTCTTAAAACATTCAATGGTAGAGATTCCCCAATATCCCTTAAAAGCCTATTCCAGTGCTTATGTATCCTTATAATTAGAACAAGGAGTCCGGTGGCACCTTAAAGACTAATAGATTTATTTGGGCATAAACTTTCATGGGTAAAAAACCACTTCTTCAGATGCATGGAGTGAAAATTACAGGTGCAGACATTATTATACTGACACGTGAATAGAAGGGAGTGGGCCAATTCGATCAGGGCGGATGTAGTCCACTCCCAATAATTGATGAGGAGGTGTCAATTCCAGGAGAGACAAAGCTACTTTAATAGTGAGCCAGCCACTCCCAGTCCCTACTCAAGCCCAGCTCTACATCTTTTGCAGTAGACCCAAGTAGTGTCTGGCTGGGATAGGTACTCAGAAAGTGAGCTGCACGACAGTCAGTCCTGACAAAATGATGATGCTAGTGAGTAGGAGGAAGGCTTTAGCATAGTTGGATTGAAGTGGTTTCAGCTGCTCTGTTTAGATTTGTACCTAGGAATTATTTTGGACCCTCATCTGCTCCAAAGAACCCTACATGGCAGTGGGGGGCAGAAGTATTTCTTCTCCTCATCATTTGACTTGGACATTGTGACCTTTCTTATTTGGATGCAGACCTAACCATGGTTGTCCATGATGGTCACCATGCTGGGGCCCCCTCAGACTTGCCCACTGAAGGCTCCTAAGACTCTCCATGTTCCTGGACAGCCAGACAGATCAGCGCCAAGCTGGCTCTAGTGCCGCTGGAGGTGGAGTTTTGCCTGCCAAGCTGGGCTGTGCATGTATGTGGTGGGATGGCTCAAATTTGGGGAGCTGAGCCCCCTCTAGCCCTAGCCACCCACTGCCTATGCTGCTGGTGTAGATGGATCTTGCTTCTTTGAAATCAATAGAACTGCACCAATTTACATTTGGTTGAGAGTTTGGACCGGTAAATTTCTGTGTATTTTAAAGCAGCAAGATATGGGTGTATCAAAAACATGCTTCTTGGTAGTTTTCCCCAATGGTATCCATCTCCCCATCACAACCACCGCCACTCCCCTTTTGGCATCCCTTGGTGTGAGTTGTCAAACTTAAGCCCTGTTCCCACAAGCAATTGTATGCAGGTGAACCCTGTACCCATATGGAATAGCTCCCTGCCATCACAAAGCTCTGTGTGTGCACAAATCAGCTTGCAGGATCAGATACTTAGATTATAAGCTCCTGTAAGATTGTAAGGTATTGACCTGTCTTTATCTGCCTGTAAAGCATCTACAGTGCTGTGTAAATAACAAATAATAATAAGATTGTGACAGTGGTGGTTGGCAATTTGGGAATTGAGTTTTGATAGAGCCCAAATTTGTTATAATTTATATATCTGATGTGGTTTTCATTGCTGTAAATGTACCCAGAGGCTCAGAGAAGGGACACAAGTTAATACAAGTCTAAATCTAAATAAATACCAAGGGGAACATGAGTAAATTAATTAGACTTGAATGTACTCACTGACATCAAGAGAGACACAGTACAATACATAACATTTAAGTGTTTAAAAAATAACCCTTAATGTTTGCTTAGTTTTTTCCATAAATATTAATGAGACAAGTATGAATCTCATTGTTTCTCCCCCTCAAAGACAGAGAGGAATGTATAATGAACAATAGTGCCTGAACTCCTGACTGCATTTAATATACACTGAAAATGGGAGAATACAATATGAAGAGCAATGTTTCTCCTTCTTGATCATCCATTTTGTATTAATACGGGGCACTATGTATTTGAGATATTCATGCTAAACTCCACTATGCATCCATTATTTCCAAGTGGGACAAATACAACTCCCCAGCCATTAATATATTGTCTCCAAATCAGGCTCAAGGAGTGTCAAGGCTGATTCCCCACTCTGGCAGAGTGCAGAAGGTGGGGGCCTGCAAGGATTCTAAAAATTAATAGTGGCCACTCCAGGCTGGTATTAAACTCCCAAGGTTACAGCTTCTCTGACCTTGGGGATAGATGCTGCCATTACCCAAGTGCAACAAAAAACACCCCTTTGAGAACCCAGGAAGGAGCACTTGGGACTTCCTTCCTGTAGGGAACCCTCAAGCCCCTTCACCCCTCCCCACCCCACTCCACCCCAGGGAAGAGCTGAGAAAGAAAACAAAGAAAAATCAGCTGTAGCCACCAGCTAATTAAACATGTGCACAAACCTCTTAGGACACCAAAAATCCAATCCTGTTCTTAAAAAGGTACATTTTGTTAAAAACAAAAAGAAAGAAAATACATCTGGAATTTAGGCTTTTGCTAGATTTTTAAAAACCTATTTACAAAAATTAGACATCAAGAATAACCTTCTTGAGGTCCAACTTAAAGGTTACAAGCAAAACAAAAGCATTTTGGGGTTAACACACATGAGCCCACAAGTCTTGCAAAATAAAATAAACCTAATTGCGTCTTTCTAGACATTCCCTGATTTACTTACATATCTGGCATTTCAGATAAGCAATTCCTAGGTATGATTTGATGATTTGTCACACCTGGTTTAAAGCTTCCTACAGCATAGTTCAGCCCTGTTTCTGCCAGACAAAGGAACAGCCAGACAAAGGCTGAGAAGGCTTTGGATTCTTTGACCATGGGATGGTGTTCGAAGGAGGAATGCTAGGTTCCACCTAACGAAGAGAGGGAAGAGCATCTTCACAAGCAGGCTGGCTAACCTAGTGAGGAGGGCTTTAAACTAGGTTCACCGGAGGAAGGAGACTAAAGCCCTGAGGTAAGTGGGGAAATGGGATACCGGGGGGAAGCACAAGTAGGCAGACACAAGAACTGAGGACTCCTGTCTAATACGGAGAAAGCGAGATGATCAGTGAGTTATCTTAAGGGCCTATACACAAATGCAAGAAGCCTGGGAAACAAGCAGGGAGAACTGGAAGTCCTAGCACAGACAAGGAACTATGATGTGATTGGAACAACAGAAACTTGGTGGGATAACTCACATGACTGGAGTACTGTCATGGATGGATATAAACTGTTCAGGAAGGACAGGCAGGGCAGAAAAGGTGGGGGAGTTGCATTGTATGTATGAGCAGTATGACTGCTCAGAGCTCTGGTATGAAACTGCAGACAAACCTGAGAGTCTCTGGATTAAGTTTAGAAGTGTGAGCAACAAGGGTGATGTCGTGGTCTGCTATAGACCACCAGACCAGGGGGAAGAGGTGGGTGAGGCTTTCTTCTGGCAACTAACAGAAGTTACTAGATCTTAGGCCCTGGTTCTCATGGGAGACTTCAATCACCCTGATATCTGCTGGGAGAGCAATATAGCAGTGCACAGACAATCCAGGAAGTTTTTGGAAAGTTTAGGGGACAATTTCCTGGTGCAAGTGCTGGAGGAACCAACTAGGGGCAGAGCTCTTCTTGACCTGCTGCTCACAAAGTGGGAAGAATTAGTAGGGGAAGCAAAAGTGGATGGGAACCTGGGAAGAAAGGAAAGCAGCAAAATATGGACCCTGGTCTTCAGCAAAACAGACTTTTACTCCCTCAGGGAACTGATGGGCAGGGTCCCCTAAGAGAATAACATGAGGGGGAAAGGAGTCCAGGAGAGCTAGCTGTATTTTAAAGAATCCTTATGAGGTTGCAGGAACAAACCATCCCAATGTGGGAGACTGTAGTAAGAATAGTAAATATGGCAGGCAACGAGCTTGGCTTAACAGTGAAATCCTTGCTGATCTTAAACGCAAAAAAGAAGCTCGAAGAAATGGAAGATTGGACAAATGACCAGGGAGGAGTATAAAAATATTGCTCAGGCATGCAGGAGTGAAATCAGGAAGACCAAATCACACTTGGAGTTGCAGCTAGCAAGGGATGTTAAGAGTAACAAGAAGGGTTTCTTCAAGTATGTTAGCAACAAGAAGAAAGTCAAGGAAAGTGTGGGCCCCTTCCTGAATGAGGGAGGCAACCCTAGTGACTGAGGATGTGGAAAAAGCTAAATGTACTGAATGCTTTTTTGCCTCTGTCTTCACGAACAAGGTCAGCTCCCAGACTACTGCACTGGGCAGCACAGCATGGGGAGGAGATGACCAGCCATCTGTGGAGAAAGAAGTGGTTCAGGACTATTTAGAAAAGCTGGATGAGCACAAGTCCGTGGAGCTGGATGTGCTGCATCCAAGGGGTGCTAAAGGAGTTGGCGGATGTGATTGCAGAGCCATTGGCCATTATCTTTGAAAACTCATGGCAATCCGGGGAGATCCCAGATGACTGGGAAAAGGCTAATGTAGTGCCCATCTTTAAAAAGGGAAGAAGGAGGATCTGGGAAACTACAGGCCAGTCAGCCTCACCTCAGTCCCTGGAAAAATCATGGAGCAGGTCCTCAAGGAATCAATTCTGAAGCACTTAGAGGAGAGGAAAGTGATCAGGAACTGTCAGCATGGATTCACCAAGGGCAAGTCACGCCTGACTAACCTAATTGCCTTCTATAACGAGATAACTTAGTCTGTGGATGAGGGGAAAGCAGTAGATGTGTTATTCCTTGACTTTAGCAAAGCTTTTGATAAGGTCTCCCACAGTATTCTTGCCAGCAAGTTAAAGAACTATGGGCTGGATGAATGGACGATAAGGTGGATAGAAAGCTGGCTAGATCGTTGGGCTCAACAGGTAGTGATCAATGGCTCCGTGTCTAGTTGGCAGCTGGAGTGCCCCAAGGGTCGGTCCTGGGGCCGGTTTTGTTCAATATCTTCATTAATTATCTGGAGGATGGCGTGGACTGCACCCTCAGCAAGTTTTCAGATGACACTAAACTGGGAGGAGCGGTAGATACCCTGGAGGGTAGGGATAGGATACAGAGGGACCTAGACAAATTAGAGGATTGGGCCAAAAGAAATCTGATGAGGTTCAACAAGGACAAGTGCAGAGTCCTGCACTTAGGAAGGAAGAATCCCATGCACTGCTACAGACTAGGGACCGAATGGCTAGGCAACACTTCTGCAGAAGAGGACCTAGGGGTTACAGTGGATGAGAAGCTGGATATGAGTCAGTGTGCCCTTGTTGCCAAGAAGGCTAACAGCATTTTGGGCTGTGTAAGTAGGGGCATTGCCAGCAGATCGAGGGTCGTGATCATTCCCCTCTATTTGACATTGGTGAGACCTCATCTGGAGTACTGTATCCAGTTTTGGGCCCCACACTATAAGAAAGATGTGGAAAAATTGGAAAGAGTCCAGCGGAGGGCAACAAAAATGATTAGCGAGCTGGAGCACATGGCTTATGAGGAGAGGCTGAGGGAACTGGGATTGTTTAGTCTGCAGAAGAGAAGAATGAAGGGGATTTGATAGCTGCTTTCAACTACCTGAAAGGGGGTTCCAAAGAGGATGGATCTAGACTTATTAGTGGTAGCACATGACAGAACAAGGAGTAACGGTGTCAAGTTGCAGTGGGGGAGGTTTAGGTTGGATATTAGGAAAAACTTTTTCACTAGGAGGATGGTGACACACTGGAATGGGTTACCTAGGGAGGTGGTGGAATCTCCTTCCTCAGAGGTTTTTAAAGTCAGGCTTGACAAAGCCCTGGCTGGTATGATTTAGTTGGGGATTGGTCCAGGACTAGATGACCTCCTGAGGTCCCCTCCAACCCTGATATTCTATGATTCTATGAAAGGGGAGTCTTGTTTCAATTTTAAAAAGTTCTAGCCTTCCCATTGGCTCTTTTGGGCAGGTGCCCACTCACTTCCTTTTACCTATGCATGCAGTCAGACTTTAACCCTTTACAGGTAAAGAAAGTAGAGAACAGCTACCAAGAGGGATTTTATAGCTAACTGGCTGGCTGGGTGACCATAAAAGGGAGCTATCAACTGCTTCATTTATCACAAGGAGTTCATAACATCTCCTATTTTAACCACCCCTCTTACTCTTTTGCGTCTCAAAAAGACCTGTGGCAAGGCACTTCCTCCACCATAGCAGGCGCAGCACTTCCCTCTCTGGCAGTGGGGGGGGGGGGGGCTTGACCCCACTCTAGATGGTGTTTATTTTGCCACTTGTGGGTTATTTCACAATATTTTCTAGGTATGCCGCAGGGCAGACCCAAGGAGTATTCCTCCTCTGAAAAAAAAACCCAAGTTCACAATACAAAACAAATGGGAATACCTTTTTCAAACCTCGACCCCTAGGGATATGTGGCCTTGTTATTGGCCCTGGGATGCCAGTCCTTCCCCTAAACAGGAAATCCGTTATGTAGCTTCCCCTGTAAGGAGAAGAGCAACTTTCCACTGTGGAGAAGTCTTTCTCCCTGCTGCCACTAGCCCTGCAGCAGCTTGTCTCACCTCCTCCCCCCACCCACCCACACCCCACCCCGAAAGGAGGTTTTTAAAGGTCTCAGGCAGCCCTTACTTTGACTCCAGGTGTCCCTAGGTGGCCTGAGGTAGCCAGCTTATAGGGAAAGGGCCTTTACCACTGTAGGCCTAACATTCATGCCTTCCACCACTGCTACCCAGCCTGACTGTCACACAACAGTCCAAGTAATGTACCTCCCCCCACACACCCCACTACAATAGTAATTTGCAGAAGCTTCTTAAAATGAGTTTCACTAAAATAGCTGGAGTGTCTACCAATTACAGTAACAGAGCTAGTCAAAGTTGGTCAACATTTCTAAATTAAATTAAGAAGAAAGAAAACCCAACAACTTTGGTGAATCAGTGCCTTAGGCCCAACCCTGCAAAGTGATCCACATGGGATACTCTTATGCCCATGATGATAAACCCTATTGACTTCATTTGGGCTTTGCCTGTGTAGAGGATGCAAACCATAGATTATCTTGTAGGATCAGGGCCTCACTTTGTGGAACCATTGCTGTGGTTCCAGTGTTACAAATCCAGGACTGGTCAACACTACAAACTTATGTTGGTGTAACTCCATCACTCAGTAATGTGGAAAATCCACACCCCTAAGCGATGCAGTTATATCAACCTAATCCCCAGTGTGGACAGCACTATGTCGATGGAAGGGCTTCTCCTGTCAACATAACTACTGCCTCTCAGGGAGGTGGAGTACCTATGCCAATGGGAGAAGGTCATCACTAAGTGCAACAGCAGCACTTTAAGTGTAAACAAGCCCCTTAGAACCAATTAAGTTGCCCCAATTCACACCAGCAAAGAAGCTGGGCCTTATGGTGCTCAAACCCACTACTTTCTTTCAGCTGAAAATGCTCAATGTTGACAATTGAAATCTTCTTGATGAGTCTTTCTACTAACTCAGTTGCCATTATGATTTAACAACAGTTATTTGATTAAGATATCTTTCTCTTGAATCTTTATCTTTATTAAAAAAAAAGGAAAAAAGGGGTTCTAACTTTGTGGTCATCCTAGTGCAAACAGCTTAATTTATTAATGAGATAGCCACATGGTAATAATGCAACTCTGTCATATCTGTAACCCCTTACTGTGGGCATTTAGTAGAAGTATTACTAGCCTAATAAAATATGGAAATGAAATATGACACTGAGTGTTATATTTAAAGTCGACATGAGCTGTTCAATAATGCATATGTTAGAGTTCATTTTCTTCCTAATATATGATATCTTGGGGGTGCTCAATATCTATTCATGAGATGATGTCTTACCTTATTTATTAGGTTTCAAACTGACTATTCCATGGGCAATCAAATTCCCAAAATCAGATTCTCCCTAGTAAATATCTTTTGAGAGCATAAAGCTATAAAAGTTTAGCAACAATCTTTGCAGAGGTGGACAATACTATTCAAGACATGAGTCTCAAAATTAGTCTATTCAGATAAAACAAAAATAAAGCATTTGTCTTGGGAAATATAAAGGCTGTGCCCAAATGTGGGATAGTTTTAAAGGTAACAGGCCTGCTTCTCCCAAGCAATCGGAGTAAAGAAGGATTTTGGTCTATGGAAGAAGAGCTCCAAAGCAGATTGCCATTTAGGCAGGTGTGCCACTCTGGGAGAAGGGGCAACAATCACTGCTAGCCAGAGGGAAGAGCACCAGAGGCATGGGCCAGGAGTGGCAATGCAGTGGGGTGAGAGGATAGAACAATCTTCTTCAGCAGAAGTAAGTGGGACCTGAGGAAATCAGGGTGGGCCTAGGGAGAGCCCAGTAACTAGCAGTGATAATACATTTATTTTTCTAAATGGTATCTGGAACAGTTCCTCACCCCCAAATCAAAAAACACCTGAGTACCACTGACTTTAATTAGGCCAAAAGTTTACCTCAGGGCTGATCTGAAACTAGATGGCCAAATATGACACTCCTTGCATTGGATTTGGGTTGTCAAATTTAAGATTTGTCCTCTAGTTTTTAGATGGTATTATTCTGCAAGAACACGTTAGAAGCTGGAGGAATAGGACTTTTCCTATGCTGTTGTGGTTTTTCCTTTTCAAGTTTCCATTTGTAACACTGTGGGAGCAAAATCTTTTTCATGCAAACACATTATATTGAGTTCCTCAAGGAACTCTTTTGGCAGCTGTTCTATCTGTACAATACTGATCTATTAAGTCTCAGTTTTCATTGTGCTGCACATTTACACTAATTTCCTTTTCAATTAAATTAATGCCTGCTAAAGTAGCAGGGGGGAGGGATAGCTCAGTGGTTTGAGCATTGGCCTGCTAAACCCAGGGTTGTGAGTTTAATCCTTGAGGGGGCCCCTTAGGGATCTGGGGCAAAATCAGTATTTGGTCCTGCAAGTGAAGGCAGAGGGCTGGACTTGTATGACCTTTCAAGGTCTCTTCCAGTTCTAGGAGATGGAATATCTCCATTAATTAAAAAAAAAAAAAAAAAAGCCAGAGCACTGGAGAAGTGAAATCTGCTTATGAGAAGAACAGACAGACCATGGATAATGGCAAAGCAGACTTCCCAACACTACCCTATCTTAAAGAACCCAGCACTAAAGAGTTCAGGGGGTTCTCACTGTCCTTTTAATTACCTATTCTTCACATTTCCCCCACTTGTTGCTAATCAGGTTGTCCTGCTACTCTTCTGATGTCAAAAAAAAAAAAGTATATTTGGACTCTCACCACCCTAAAAAATAAGTTTAGAAAGGACTATTAAAAATAGTTAACTGTAAAAAGTATGATAAGGTGAGTGATGTCATTTGGTGCAGGGAGGATTACCTCCTGAAACCTGAATTTCTCTCAAGAGTTTCCCAAAAACCCAGACAAATTCTCATGTGGCTCAATTTCACACAAGGAGTTAGGACTCTGCTCTCTTTGGACTTGTCCCCATTTGAATGAATATTCAAATTAACATGTTAACTAACATGACTCAAAAATATAATAGACAAAGACATGAGTGGTTAATCCTGTAACCCACCATAGTTGGATAGGGTTACCATCTGTCCGTATTTCCCCGGACATGTCCGGCTTTTGCGTCTCTAAATAGCCATCCGAGAGGAATTGGTAACAAGGTTAAAATGTCCGGGGAGGTTTTCTCCCTCACCTCCCTCCCTCCCTTCCATGCAGAGTGTGGCTGCTGATTGGGCGGCTAGGCCGATTGACCCACTCCCATTGGCCTCCAGCAGCCAGAGCCTTCCCCTGCTCCCCCCTCCCTCTCTCTGTAGTCCTGTGTAACACACAAACCAACCCACCGGGCAGTGTGTTTTGCAAACACGTGGAGCCAGAATGGTAAGAGGAGTCCGGGGGGGGGGGCAGTCAGGGAGCGGGGGAGTGTTGGATGGGTCCCCAGCCTCCACCTGCCATCCCCCCTCTGCGCATCCCCCCCTCCGTGGGTCCCCCCTCCCTGTCTGCCTCTCCCTTGTCTGCGTGTACTGCCAGAGCCAGCAGCAACTGCTGTCTGCTGCCCCCGGGTCCTAGTGCCCCCATCCACTAATGGGAAGACAGGCTGCCCTTACCCTGCCCTTCCACCCTAGCCCTGAGCCTCTCCAACACCCCAAACCCCCCAGCCCCAGCCCTCATCCCCACACACCCTAATCCTCTGCTCCATCCCTGAGCCCCCTCCTGCATCATGAACCCCTCATCCCCAGACCCACAGCCCTCACCCCTGCATCCCCTCCTATCCCCAAACTCCCTCCCAATCCCCCTCCCCCTTCCCACACACCCCCTCCTGCCCTCAAACTTCCTCCCAAAGCCTGCACCCCCTCCCTTTGCACCGCCTCTCACCCCCAAACTCCATCCCAGAGCCTGCACCCCTCACCCCCTCCTGCACACCCACCCCGTGCCCCAGCCCAAGACCTGCACCCAGCACCCAAACTCTATCCCAGAACCTGCACCCAGCACCCAAACTCTATCCCAGAACCTGCACCCCTCCTGCACCCTAATCCCCAGCCCAAGACCTGCACCCCAGACCTCCTCCCCCCACCCAACCCCCCTCCCAGAGCCTTAGGCATGTGGGGTGGGGGGTTCTGGGCACCACCAAAATTTCTACAACCCTGCCACCCATGCGAGTGGATAAGGGTCAGGGCAGTCAGGGGACAGGTAGGGTCCTGGGGGGTCAGTTAGAGTAGGGGGTTCTCAGCAGGGGGCAGTCAGGGGACAAGAAGCAGGGGGGGTTGGGGTTCTGAGGGGAGCAGTCAGGGTGTGGGAAGTGGGAGGGAGTGGATGGGGCGGGGCGGGGCTAGGGCGGGGCTTCCCCCCCAGTATCCTCTTTTTTGTTTGTGGAAATATGGTAACCCTATTGTTGGACAGCCTGCGAACTTTAGAGATCTCCCTAAAGTAACCCCCAGATGTTCCATCTCTATAGAAGGCCACCTCCATTAAGTAACCAGTTTTTCTTTGTCTTTTGAATTGTTGCTTAAGACAGGTTTCATTACTGAACACTCATGGAAACATAATATATTGTCTTCGAATTCTTCATGCACATTAGTGAATATAAACAAGCACTTGGACATGTACAAATTAATTAATATTTTATCATTATGTTATCCAGTTCCATCCATAATTGAACCCCTGAGCAAGTGTATCCATTGATCCAGATGTCATGTTGGATAAAATGTTGCTATCGTATTTAAATACAGCTCAGGCAAAGTGAAACAGCAGTGCCCAACCAAGAAATATAGCTAATAGTTATTACTAGTCGAATTTTAAGAGTGAAAACATATTGAAGGCTATTTTACAAATGGGAGAAGTGCTTTTTTTATTAACTGGATTAACTCCATTAATCCATTTAGCTCCATTAATCCTTCCTTGATATAACCAAGTAAACAATGAAAAACATTGTGCTACCCATTTTATCTGCATTGTCATTCTAAGAGTCTAAGTAATGAAGGCAAGACTAGGGTCAGTTACACCTCATCAAACCAGCAACCTAATTGCAGTTAATTATATTTCTGTAAGAAGTGGGTGGCTAAGAAGTAATGTCTTCCAGAGAAGCTTCTCACATTTCAATTAAAGAATTGTGGATAAAGAGCTGAATACACAGCATCTCTTTCCTATCTCTCAGTCTCTACTAGAGCTGGTCAGGAATTTGACAAATTTTTTTGTCATCAAATTCAAAACATTGAGGGAATTATCCCTTTTGACTAAATTTTTGTTGCAAAGTGTTTTAGGTCCAGGATTAATTTGGACCAAAAATTCCATCAGCATGAGACACCCCCATCCCACAATAGCCAATAGCCTGGTGTTCAAGGCATTCCCTTAGGATGTGGGACAATGACAGGGCAAGGACTTAAACCTGGTTACCCAACCTCCTGAGCTGAGTGCCATGAGTGACAGTGCAAGAGACAGTCACATAAACAACTTCAAGAGGTCTCTGTTTCATCCCAATACAGAATGAGAATTTTTCCAATCTTGAACATTTTTTCACAGGCTGGGAAACCCATTTCCTGCCCAGTTCTAGTCTCGCTTTTCCCTCTCTGGGGTAGGCTCAAAGATTTAGCAGAACTTGTGAAGGCTCTGATCCATTTAGGGCTTGATCCTGGGAGGCACTTTGTGACAGCATACCCCATAAGGCTTTATGGGGTGGGGGGTGTTTATAAATGTATGTATGATATAACTGGAATATGTTTTGTGCTGCCTGTGCCATGTAACATATCTCCATAAAGGTTATGGTCTACTATATCTATTCACCCTATTTGTACATATATATCATTTTGTACTTGAGGGTAAGAATATGGGCTGTATGCTGGCTTGGTTTCTAAGTAAGCTTTGTGAGGCATTTGGTCAGCTTCTTTAGGAAGGAATTCGCCAGGTTAAGTACCTGATCAGGAAACACTTGGGGAACAATGCATCTTGGAATGCTCCAATCCACATAAGAAGTCTTCCTGGAGACATGCCAGATACCATGTGTACAATGGCTTCGGCCTGTAAAGACTGAGCCATGCAGGGGCATGTGACTTGCCCAGGTGACTCCAGAACTCCATCTTGGAGCTGGACTTTGCATAGGAGGGGGGTCTCCACCCACAAGAGAGAGTCTATTTAAACCTGTGGGAGACCCCTCCATGTGGTCTTCAGCTGGTTAAGGAAGGAGCCTCTCCACCCCCCCAAGATACTTGAAGGGAACTGGAACAAATGACTAACTACAGAGGGTGTGAGTGATTGCTAGACCCACGCTAAAAGGATATTAGCCTGTAAAAGGGAGCATTCTGGAACTGGTGAGAAACTTATCTGTATTTAGTTTGATTAGACATAGATTTTCTCATTTTATTTTATTTTGCTTGGTGACTTACTTTGTTCTGTCTGTTACTACTTGGAACCACTTAAATCCTACTGTCTGTATTTAATAAAATCACTTTTTATTTAGTAATTTACTCAGGGTATGTATTAATACCTGGGGGAGCAAACAACTGTGCATATCTCTCTATCAGTGTTATAGAGGGTGAACAATTTATGAGTTTACTCTGCATAAGCTTTATGCAGGGTAAAACGGATTTATCTGGGTTTAAACCCCCTGGGGAGCTGCCACCTGATGTGCAAAGACTACCCCTGCTTCTGTTTTCCCTGCCAGCTCAGGACTCCAGCACCCTGTCTTGCTGAGCCAGACACTCCCGTCTGCTCCAATACAGACCCAGGGTCTGAATCACTTGCCCCAAAGCTTCAAGTTTACCTGAAAACAGCTCACAGAAGTGTGCTTGTCTCTAGCACTCAGATGCTCAACTCCCAATGGGGTCTAAACCCAGATAAATCCATTTTACCCTGCATAAACTCATAAATTGTTCACCCTCTATAACACTTACTTAGAAACCAAGCAAGCATACAGCCCATATTCTTACCCTCAAGTAGGAAATGATATATATGTACAAATAGGATGAATAGATATAGTAGACCATAACCTTTACGGAGATATGTTACATGGCACAGGCAGCACAAAACATATTCCAGTTATATCATACATACATTTATAAACGCCCCCCCATAGAGCCTTATGGGGTACACTGTCACACACTTATCTTTCACTTTTCTGTGACATCAGTGGAAGCAGACCAGTAATTGCTAATATTAATAAGGGTTATGAAGGCACAGAAATATTAGCAGCAGTTAGAGGAAAAGCTGGAACTCAAACTCCTGTCACCTAGCATGTACTTTAATGCACCATCCATTAGACTATAAGGCATTGTGAGGGGTACTGTCTCCTACCCCCAAATTGCATTAAAGAAGGAGCTTATCTGTGTTCTTAAAGAACTCCAGTGTTTGCGGGGGGGGGGGGGGGGGAGCAAAACAAAGCAGATTACCTACAGCAAGTTAAGAGTTGATAACACTGGAGTTACTGAAAAGGTGCTCATCTAACAAAGATGATATGTTGGGTCACAGACTAAATTATTTATTATTATTTCATGTTGACTGCATATTTGACCTGTATGAGAAACAAACTTCAAATAGTCCCTAACTTTACATCCCTATCTTATCAGAATTGAACATCTCTTTAAAATATGGCAGAACCCACTCCTACTAAACTCAGATACAGTAATATTCACCCAGTGCAGAGGGCCAGCACAAGGTCTACATTACCTAAATCCCACTGCTAATGAGATTATCCTCCACTGTGAAGGTAAAGGAAAATAGGTAAAGCTGTAAAGTTTAGAATTAAAAGAAGTACTCCAAATAGGCCTGGGACAGCTGAAAGCGACGTCTGTACCAAATAGTTTTCCCATTGAGCAAGAAATTTTGGAAGTTGTTCCCATCCACATCAAGACAAACTTGAGAGTTTTCAAAGGTTTTCAACCAAAAGCAAAACAACAAGAAATGAACACAGAGACACACTGACATCAATTAATCCTTCATACATGCCCCTAGAAGAACCTATATCCCAGTAGTTGGGATGCTCACCTTTAGAGACGAGAGAGCTGGGTTCAAATCCCTGCTCTAAATCAAACAGAGTAGGCCCATTGACTATGGGAGGGGGGTTTCCTCTTTCTCTCTCATTTTGAACAGATATTCCATCCTGGACCTGAGAAGCCTTTCCTGACAAAAGTTTATTTTAATCTGATATGTTCCCATGAAGACTATTACTTTCAAATGGGCTTTTCTGACAAAGAGACATTTTATAGATTCCCAACCAGCTCCAGCATTAAATGAGAGTGAGGAATTTTATGGTAGTTTTGCTTTCAGAAATGAATGTGTGTCAAAGCAGCCATGTAAAAACTTTTCAGGAAATGGGAAATCCAAAATGGGTAAATGTAATTTCATTTTAGCAAATGGGAATGTTTTAATATCTGATTCAGAATGGATTCATGTAGTTTGTGTAGGGTGAAACATGAAACTTTCCCCAAAGTGAATATCACTTATTCATGCTACAGGGTAGAAGATGCTCAGCAGAACATGTGGAACTTTAAAGTTCAACTACCAAAGAGGGTTGTGCTTACAAGTCAATGCTTAAATTGCATCTGTGCTGAAGAAAAATAGAAGAGAAACCACCACCAGAGCATATGTCAGCTTATGCCCTCTTCAGCTACAAAGAAAATTAGAGGATTTCTACTCTAAGACAGACAGTCTCCTCAGCCTTTATACAATATTACATTTATCTAGGTCATCCTACAGCCATGGAAAAGTCAAATTGTTGCTTTAGAACTACATAATTTGGAATAACTTTTAGTCTTTTATTTCAAAAAGAACATTTGAGAGTCAGTGAAGTCCCATCAGTGCCAAAAGGTAGCAAGTCTGGTGAAATATAAGACACTTCTATTGTTAGAAGGACAAATGTGAGCACAGACTTAGACAGACAAGTATCATCTGTGGGAAGCCCCAGTAACTGCTGCTTTTCAGACAGAGTTCATGTCACTTCATTATGAGACTAACATACTATAGATCTACTCCTAGCTACTATTGCTAAAAGTATAGCCAATTTGATTTTGACTACTTGCAGTTCTATATTAAAATGTTCAAGTGACCAAAACTATGCTTTGGCAATTTATAGTCTAAAAGACAAAGTAAGATATGAAAAGGAAATATATATGCCACTTCCTCCAGGAATCTGTTTCTTGCAGCATGCAGTTAACCTTTCACAGAATGTGTGCTCCAAAATATGCCCTTAAAACTATTCATATTTATATCATAGTTAAAAGCACTGTGTCTCACCCCGGACTCAAATTTACTACTCAGCTTTTTACCTTGTTTCTGGTACCATGGTGAACTTTTCCTCCTTATCTTTGTTTTGGCTACTACATTACATAACACACAAGAATGTCCATACTGGGCCAGACCAGTATTCTGTCTTCTATCAGTGGCCAATGCTAGATGCTTCAAAGGGAATGAACAGAATAGGGTAATCATCAATTGATCCATCCCGTTGTCCAATTCTACTGTTTGGCAGTCAGAGGCATAGGGACACCCAGAGCATGGGGTTGCATCTCTGACCATCTTGGCTAATAGCCATTGATGGACCTTTCCTCCATGAACTTCTCGTTTTTTTTTTAACCCAGTTATAGTGTTGGCCTTCACAATATCCCCTGGCAAAGCCTTACACAACTTGACTGTGCTGTATGAAGAAATACTTCCTTTTGTTGGTTTTAAGCCTCCTGCCAATTCATTTCAGTGAGTAATCCTGGTTCTTGAGTTATGTAAAAGGAGTAAATAACACTTATTCACTTTCTCTACATCATTCAGGATTTTATAGATCTCTATCATATCCTTCCTTCCTCAACTCTTTTCCAAGCTGAGTAGTCCCAGTCTCTCAGATGGAAGCTGTTCCATATCCTTAATCATTTTTGTTACTCTTCTCTGTACTTTTACCATTTCTAATTTTTTTTTAATTTGTCATTCCAAACCAATTGCCCATGAAGGCACTTCCCATCTTGGACCCAGACAAAGTCTATATTGCCTTTGACAGGCTTCCTATGTTTCAAAGCTGACTTCAGCATTGCAAAGCATTGTGAGATACTTGGCATGGGTAAATAGAATTATGGGAAGAACACAATACAAGTCAGTTAGCATAACTACCTAGCATTCATATGTAATATAATGTACACAATATTAGCACACAAAATACCTATGTTTATAGGGTTTGTATATAACATGTGTTGGCTAATACTACTTATATGTTTTCAGGGATACTCAAACTCTAAACCTCTCTTTTCTCCTCTCCTTTTCCATCAATCTTATGGTCTACAGTAGAGTTACAAAAGCCAGATTTGTCAAGAGGCTAAAGTAGATTTTTGTCTGTCATCTTTTTCAATTTTCAATCTACTTTCAAACTTTAAAAGTCATTCTAATGATAATCCTGAATGTGTAAATATTTATAGAATGCTAGCTAATTGGAGACCACCAACTTTTGGTATCCATAAAGTACTGATTTTCTTTGGGTGCATAAATTCACTACATATCACTAAAAGCATTCATTAACATTAAAATGAAGTTAAGAACAGGAACATCAAATATTCAGAACCCTAAAAATAACTATTCACTGTACTTGGGACTATACTATATCACAGTCACATAATTTAGATGTATGATATAAAAAGAATCAGAATTGTGGGAGGGTCAATCCCTGCTGAAGAATAAGAGGTTGCTTGAGGGAGAGTAGATGATTCCTAATGAACCCTGGAGCTCCAGAAAATAAAATGTGTGGCATAAGAGGCAGGAAGGATCCAAGTGATAAACCTGCAACATTGAGGCACATATTCTGCTCAACCCTTGCATGGGCACATTGTGAGGGAGGATACAGAAGAACTGTTTACCTCTCTGGTATCCCCTGTTCTGGATCTGTCCAGAATCCAGAGAGGGAGCAGAATCCCTTCTTCTGCTGAGCACCCAAGAGGGCTAGTTTCCTGAAAGGGGACAATGAGGTGGGAGGTAAGATATCCTATGGCTATGCCCAAAGCTGGCCAGGTGAGGTGGATGGCATTACTGCATCCTCTGCAAGTGTGGTGCTGCAGGTTTGCTAGTATGCTTTCCTAGGCAGTCCCCAGGAGGGCTGTGGCTGAGTCTCCTAGTGATTCTAGCTTCCACACAGCCAGGGCCGGTGCAACCCATTAGGTGACCTAGGCAGTCGCCTAGGGTGCTAGCATTTGGGGGGCGGCATTTCAGGTCCTTTGGCGGCAACCGTGGCGGCTGATCTTCGGCCGCCCTGGTCGTCGTCGGCATTTAGGCAGAGGGAGCTGGGGCAGAGGGGCGCGGGGAGGGCCGCCTGTAGCAAGTAAGGGGGGGGCAGCATGCAGGGGAACTCCCCACCCCAGCTCACCTCTGCTCTGCCTCCTCCCCTGAGCACACTGCCCCGCTCTGCTTCTCTCCCTCCCAGGCTTGCAGCGCCAAACAGCTGATTGGCGCCGCAAGCCTGGGAGGTGGGAGAAGTGGAGCGGTGACGGCGTGCTCGGGGAGGAGGCAGAGCAGAGGTGAGCTGGGGCGGGGAGCTGCCCCACGGCTCCCCGGGTCGGGGGGAGCTGTCGTGGGGGGGGCGCCTCAGAGCGGAGAGGTGGAGTGGGGAGCTGCTGCGGGGGGGCACCTTAGGGCGAGGGGGGGCGGAGAGCCACCACAGGGCTCGGGGAGGGGGGGGCGCAAGGTGCAAGTTTCACCTAGGGCGCGAAACATCCTTGCACCCGCCCTGCACACAGCACTTCCACAGCCCTATTAATATATCTGATAGCACCTAGGGGAGGATATTTATGCTGGTAAAATTGAAAATACCTCAACTATAGAAAACTAGCTGTGCTTCAGAGCCATCTCCCCACCCTGCTATTGCAGCTCTACAGAATAATCAAATGGAAAACAAATAGTGTGCTAGACTGCACCCTTAGGATCTACACGTGTCCCCAAGGATCAGAGTGTAATGGTCAGCACCATCCCAACCTTTCTCTGGACCTTAGATAGTTTTGTGCCAGATCCATGAGTCATATAAATCAGCACAGCTTCACTGAAGTCAATGAAGCTATGCCAATTTACTCCAGGAGAGTATATAACTATTGGTGCATGAGTCATTGCTGAGGATTACACACTTCTCTTTTTCAAGGCAAAAATAGGCAATTGACTAAACTGTCTGTAGACCACTCATCTGTCTCCCCAGCCCAGATCAGGAAAAACTTCTGGACTAAGTTTATTATTCAAACACAAACCTCACCAAACAAAGCTATTCCCCTGATCATGAAGGCTGTAGAGGCCCAGAGGCTTTCCCCTTGCATTTTTCACAAGAGCCCTCTCAGTCATTTATAGAAAGCACCCATATAGTTGGGTCTATCAAACAGAGCTAGGTGGCCCTAGGACATATGGCCCTTAAAGGGGCAAAGCACCCTGTTACAATTTCCTTATTCATGATCGCATACTGCCTGGGCATAGTGGCAACATATACTGACTCCTCAACAAACACCAAGAACATGCAGTGTGAGAAGACACTAATTCTACCAAAGCACTTTTTAAAGCTTCCTTTCTTTTTTTTTTTAGAAGCCTACTTAAGTATGAAAAATATTTAAGTGTTTCAAATAAAGAATTTAAATGTTGAAAAATCATCTGCAGAGACTTAACTATAGTTCTTGAATGCAATGTTCCTATTGAAGCAGAGATGTCACTTCCATTTCACAGACTTTTTATAAGCTACAAAACAACTTACTGAATGTTTAAAAAGAGGCTCTGGAGACTCACTCATGGCCACCATCTTTTATGCATCACTGTTCTCATTTGAAGTATCTGTTTATTATTTACTGATTTAAAGTCCCGATTGCCATGGCATCTGAGCATTATAATAATTTTTTAACATGTAAACTACAAGCTACCCACAATAGCTAGTTTAATGGCATGGCACCCACCTCTCAAGCTTCCGCTTCTGGTCAGGTGTGTCTGCAGTCTTTGACTAGTCCCAGACCTGGTATCAAGCCATACCCCTAGGACTTCCTCCCTAGAGGCAATGGTTTTGCCAGACAGCCAAGTGGGCCACTTTGCTCTCCAGCTGGGCCATTAAGTAGATCAAATTCCCTTATGGAGGTTTTATTACTGTCCAATTGTAGGCCATTTTTCCAGTGGCCTATGGTAGGGGGCACAGAACCCAGCCCCACTCACTACTCCAGGTCACAGCCCAGGGACCCTAAGAATAGCAGCCACACACCCATGTCCCCTTTAGTTACCTAAGCCACTTCCCTGCAGCCTCAGCCTTCACCAATGCTTCATCCTTAACTCAGGGCTCTCCTGCGTTCAGGCCCAGCAGGCAGCCCAGAGCTCTTTATCACTCTCCTGGTTTCTTCCAGCACTGAGCTGTCCATGGTGCTGCAGTTCCCATTGGCCAGCCATGAGCATCACCTGCATTCCTCAGGCTCCAAGCAGCAACTAACTGCGGGCTGCACTGCAACTCCTTTTATAGTAGCTTGCAACCCTCTGCTTTATCTAGCCCTTGCAGCCTCTCCTCCTGATTGGCTGCTTCCTGCTCAGTCTCTCTAGGCTGCTGGAGGACTTAGTTCCACTGCTCCTTTCCTGGGATAGGTGTGGCAGGGCCCTGAGGCCTCCAGCAGGGGGCTTCTGGGTTTAGTCCACCCCATCATAGGTAGCATTAAAACTACTTGTACTTCTGCAGCTAACGATATATCAACAATTGAGCTGAAGGAACAAAAACCTCAGCCAGCATCTGAATTAAGTGTGCCTTACATCATACTCTGAAGACTACCAAATCCTGGCTCTGGCAGATCATCAAGGAGATCACTCCAAAGGCAAGAGACCTTTACTCAGTAAATCATACTACTTGTCCTGAAAACGTCAATACCAGGATTCAACAGCAAGAGCATTTTACTAATCTCAACTATAGTGCTGTGACAGACTACAGAATGACAGTCTCTCAAGTATCTAGTGCTAGATAATCTAAGACACAGGTATCCTGTGTATTCAGAACAGCTATATAATCCTCAGATGAATGGGTATATTTATAACCCATCTCTGTCAAGGAGAATTATCAGTCTGGAAAGGATATAACACCTGCTCTTAAACAGAAGCTGTGAAAAGTTCAAGCTAGACATTAGGAAAGGCTACTTCCCCTAGAGAGTTATTGGAATGATCTACTATATGATGCTGTGCTATCAGATGGCAAAAGTGAGCTTAAGCAAATACTGCCCAAACTTAGAATCATACAGATTGCTTGCTGAATTCTAGATGCACTTGTTAGAAGGTGAGGAATGGGTTGACTTGCTCTCTCCATTGATAAATTCGCTATTTCCAGGAAATGAAAGACACTGCTCCATTTCGTATTTTAGAACCTCTGACAATGCAAAAAATACCTCTAAGAGGGTTAAGATCAGTGCTGTAATATTAACTTTTAGAAAACAATCTAGTGCAAAAATAGAAAAGAACAAAAACCCCTACTATGTTAGTTTGCATTTGTAGCAAGTAGCAATAAATCTTGTTACTTTTATTATTATTTTTTAAATAGAAAGGGTAAAAGTCTGGCTACGGTTATCTACTTTGACTCCTGTGGAACTGCAAGAACACAATTAAATGCAGAATTTGACTTATGTAGTCTTAATTCCCTGGCTCATTTGCTGCTCCCATGCAGCCATTTTCACACTAGCACTCATGATCTATCTGCACACCATAGGTAAATCTGAGGTTCCATTATGCAAGCAGGGCTGGATGTGGAGAGAGGATAGGCACCTCCTATATGGTGCAACACCTCTCCTTGTGCAGCGGTATGCAGAGGGTAGGCAACAGATAGACCAAGTCAGGAAACAGATATTCCCAACCTTCTCTTGTGGGGGTGAGGTGAATGAGCATTTAAAAGCCCCTATAGGATACTTCAGTCACTGGGCAGAGATAGCATCCACAAATATACTCCATGGCCAGTCATGGGGAGAATCATATCGCCCATCTACCCAGGAACTGGCCCTGAACCTTGCTTTACAGGTGCAAAACTTCTGCCCTGCACCTGGCCTAGAAGCTGAACTCTCCTAAGTCTGGCAAATTAAAGCAGTCCAATCAAACATACATGGCTTGAACAACTAGACCAGCTAGTTTTCAGAAGGTGCATTGCCACCTTCCTTATCTAGAGTCCCTAACTCACCTCCCACTTAACACTGTTTCCTCTGGACTTACTGCAGTTGCCAACAACACAGTGCCTAAAGTATTATTGCTTCCTGGAATCCCTGCTAGACTTTTATTAAGAGATCTCCTTCCTTCTATGCACATAGGCTGGTCTTATAACCAAAAGAGTAGTGCCTAAAATGTGTGTATTCCTTGACTGTGTGGATAGGAAGCAACATATACAGGATAAAATAAAATGAACTGAACATATTAAATTGGGTGCTCTACATCAGAAACACACAGAACATAACATAAGAACATAAGAACAGCCGTACTGGGTCAGACCAAAGGTCCATCTAGCCCAGTATCCTGTCTACCAACAGTGGCCAATGCCAGGTGCCCCAGAGAGAGTGAACCTAACACGTAATGATCAAGTGATCTCTCTCCTGCCATCCATCTCCACCCTCTGACAAACAGAGGCTAGGGACACCATTCCTTACCCATCCTGGCTAATAGCCATTAATGGACTTAACCTCAATGAATTTATCCAGTTTGCTTTTAAACGCTGTTATAGTCCTAGCCTTCACAACCTCCTCAGGTAAGTTATTCCACAAGTTGACTGTGCACTGTGTGAAGAACTTCCTTTTATTTATTTTAAACCTGCTGCCTATTATCAATTAATGCAGGAAGATTACTACAAGGAATAGTTTACCAGACAAATTAAAATCACCACCTGAACTTTACACAGTCCTTGAAAAAAATTCACAAAAAAGGAGGACCTATTAAAACAACAAATCCCATAAAGACAAAGCACATCAATCACTGAACTAGTACAAAGAGAAAAAAACTGGACAAAGCCCCACAGAAAGGAGAATGTTCAGGATCAGTCAACAAGAGAAACCATTGAATCAAAGCTCAGAAAAATCATACCAAACCAGTTTGATTTCCTTCTTTGACAAGGCAACTGGTTTGGGGTGTAGAGGGTATGTGGTGAACATACTATACCTCGACTTTAGCTTTTACACAGTCCCACATGACATTCTGAAAAGTAAGATGGAGAAATGAGGGCTCGGTGGAACTACCATTACCTGGATACATAATTGGTTGAACAACCACAAACAAAGACTAACTATGAATGGAATTATTTCAAATTGCAAGGAGGTCCCAAATGGGGTTCCAAAGGGATCTGTTCTGGGTCTGGTGTTATTTAACATCTTTATTAATTACTTGGATGTAGAAATAGAGAGTATACTGATCAAATTTGCAGATGACCACAAAACTAGTGAGGGGTTGCAAACACTTTGGAAGATAGAGCTAAAATTCAAAGGGATCTCAATAAATTGGAGAACTGAGCTACTGACAACAAAATTAAATTCAACAAAGAAAAATGTTAGGTGCTACACTTAGGGAAGAAAAAAGAAATCCGCAAATACAAAATGGGAGAAAACAGGCTTGGCAGCAGCAGTGCTGGGAAGGAACTGAGAGACATGAGTCAATAATGCGATGCTCTTGCAAAAAATGTAAATGCTTTTTTGGGGTTGTGTTAAAAGAGGCATAAAATGCAAGTCACAGGAGATGATAGTACAGCTCTACTCAGCACTGGTTAGGCCTCAGCCAGAATACTGTGTCCAATACTAGTCACGAATATATAGAAAGGGTGTAGAGAAACTGGAAAGGATCCAGAGGCGAGTGACATAGATGATCAAAGGAATGGAATGTAAGCCATATAAGCAAAGACTGAAGGAACTGGGTATGTTTAGTTTGGAAAAGAGGAGATTGAGGGGGGGAAGTGATAGCAGTTTTCAAATAAGGCTTCCATAAAAAAAGATGGAGAAAAGTTGTTCTCTCTTGCCATAAAGGGCAGGACAAGAGGCAATGGGTTCAAACTACAGCACAGCAGATTTAAATAAAATCTCAGGAAAAATGTCCTAACTTGTAAGAACAGTAGGACAATAGAACAAATTGCCAGGGAAGTCGTGGGAGTTCTTTCACTGGAGATTTTCAAAAGGATGCTGGATAGCCATCTTTCTCGGATGGTTTAGACATAACAAATCCTGTATCTTGGCAGGGGTTAGACTATATGACCCTGGTAGTCCCTCCTAACCCTATGGTTCTATGATTCCAAGTATTTCTGGAGCTGAATGGATAGGGTAATATTCCAATGCAATAAATTAACAAGAAACAATATTAATAAAGTAAGTACAGATTATTACAGGATGCATTAAAAAGGTAAGTAAATATACAGCACAGGCAGTGAATACAGTTATAACCCTTACTCATGTGCCTAATTCTTATTCATAGAAGTAAACTTCCCCATCTGTAAAATGGGAGTAGTTTTACAAAATAACACTCAGAGGCACTGGAGGATTGATAAGGCACTTTGGAGATTATAAACACTATATAGTAATAGATAATTATGTAAGAACATAAGAACGGCCATATTGTGTCAGACCAAAGGTCCGCCTGGCCCAGTATCCTATCTTCTGACAGTGGCCAATGCCAGTGCCACTGTCAGAAGACAGGAATTAACAGAACAGGTAGTCATCAAGTGATCCATTGCCTGTCACCCATTCTCAGCTTCTGTCAAACTGAGGCTAGGGATACCATTCCGGCCCATCCTGTATAATAGCCATTGATGGACCTATCCTCCATGAACTTTTGAACAAGATTTTAAAATATATAAAATAAAAAATTTTCAGAAAAAGGTTTTGATTGATATATTCTATAATATTTTTCCTTCCGATTTTTGTTTTGTGGGAAATTTCCAATTGTTTGGTTTTGGTTTTTTTGGAATGGACACATTTTTGAAATTATAGAATTTCCCTGGACTTAGAAAATCTAGTTCCCACCCATCTCTAGTATTGGGGGGGATATGAATTGCACATAGGCAAAGCAGCTGACTTCTGGATAGTTTAATATTGAGAAGCTTTAACAGAAAACCAGTGCCAACAGCCCATCATTGAAGAGTAATGCTTCAATAATAATAAATTACTTATGATAGAAGGGATTTCAGTATGGAGGAAGATAAGTTTATTTTCCAAAAGATTATTGTAAACAGGTCAATAATACAAAAAAAGCTTTATTTTTCCTATGAGAAATGTTATCAAGTAGATTCTTTAATGTGTTCTCTACCTATTCAATTTCTTTCTTTCTCCTTCCCCACTCTTTCATCTTATTGGGATCCATATGGTTCCTTTTCATCCATTTCAATTTGGAGTGATGACCATCATACAATTATGGCTAATTTTATGTACCAGGCTAAATTACTTTCCTTTATTGGTTTGGGATTGGGGGGGAAAGAGTTATATGTAACAAAATAATAATACAAGGCTAACAGATCTCAAAAAGTAATTGTCAATGGGAAATCAACATTGAATGGAGTGTTTCTGGTGGGGTTCTGCGGGGATCAATACTAGGCCCGATGCTATTGAAGTTATCCTGAAGTAAATATACAAATCGCTGTTGATAAAATTTGAAGATAACAGAGATTGGCAGAGATAATGATGAGGACAGGGCAGTCATTCAGAAAATTGGGATCATTTGGTAGGCTAGGTCCATTTAAATAACATGCATTTTAATATAGCCAAATGCAAAGTTAGACATCTAAGAACAAGGAATGCAGGCCATACTTACGGAATATGGATCTATGCCCTGGAAATTTGAAAAGGATTCAGGGGGCATAGTGAAGAAGCAATGCAGCATGAACTTCTAGTGCATTACTATAGCAAAAAAGGGCTGATGCAACCCTTGGATGTACAAATAGCAGAATCCCCTTCAGAAGAAAAGGCATGATCATAAATACTCTGATAATAATGATGCCCCACTATTCCCTCCACTTCTTCCTTCCCCATTAGCCTCCTGCCCCATCTCTACCCACAATACCATCACCCCTCCCCTGCTCCCCGAGTCCATTACCCAGTGCTCCCCTCCCCAGACTTCTCACCACCAACCCTGCTCTCCCCACTGCCCCTTACCTCTCCAGGGTAGCTCTAGCCCCTGGTGGGGCCAACAGCTGGGGCACCAACTGACAGCAGGTTAAGTGAGGAGGTGGAGCCAGCCAGGCTTTGAGGAATTTGAAAAGTTACTTCCAGTAACAAAAGCATGGTGGCCTTGTCCCACCCTCCTGCTCTGGAGCAATGCTTCCAATTGGAAGGACAGAGCTTTGGGATGCATCATGCTCCAAATGGGCAGAAACAGAATAAATGGGCCTCAACTCTGTCCTACAGATGGAAGGACACAACCATACTAGGTACAGGTAAAGAGAACGGAGAGGAAGAAAGAGTGTATGTGTGATGCGTGAATTTCTGCAGGGCTCTGGCATTATAAAATTTATCAATTCACCATTGGAGTAGGGCGGTGATTTTACCTCTACATATGGCATTAGCGTGGAATATTGTGTACAGTTCTGGTGTCCATATTTTTTAAAGGATGCGGAAAAACTGGAGAAGGTGGCAGAAAAGAGCCACAAAAATGATTCAAGGACTGGAGAAAATGACTTACATGAGAGAATTAAGCGTCTCAATCTGTTTAGCTTATCAAAAAGAAGACTGAGAGCAATATGAAGTCATTACAGTGTATAAGTACCTTCAAGGGGAAAACATACTGGATGCTAAAAGGCTCTTTAATCTAGCAGAGACAGGCTTAACAAGAACTAATGGCTAGAACCTGAAGCCAGACAAATTCCAATTAGAAATTGGGCACACATTTTTTAACAGTGAGGGTGATTAATCACTGAAGCAAACTACCAAGGGGAGCAGTGGATTCTCTAACTCTTCACATTAAGACTGAATGCCTTTCTGAAAGGCTTTAATCAAACACAAAATGTTGGTGTTAATACAGCAGTAACATGGTGAAATGTAATGGCTTGTGATGCACAGGAGGTCAGACTACATGATCTAAAGGTCTCTTCTGGTCCTAAACTCAAATCTATTACTATAATAATAATAATAGAGGAGACTCCCAAATATTTAATAGCATTAGTTTGAAACCAGTTTGCCAGCAAAAATACAAATTTACCATACAGTATTTCCTTTGTGTAAATAAGAATTTGAAGAAAAAAAAAAACAATAATGAATGAAATTTCCAGACAGAAATATGGAAGCTGTGGCTTGATCTCAGTGAAATGCTCAGGTATATGATTAGAGTTGATTCTAAGCAGGTATCAATATGTTGCATGAGTTTAATCTTTCATTTCATCTAAAGAATACTTCATACATGAATGTGTAGTATAGTTTTCAAGTCAAAATATGTTTACAAATTGTTTCTGTAAATGACACTAGTCTATTGTGATACATAGATGAATAACTAAACCCTTCAGGGTTCTTTAGAAGTCTAACAATGAAGAAAATGGCAAATGAATAGGGAACTACTACTCCTTCCATCTATAAACTAATGAAAATCAAGGACTGACTTTAAATGCCCCAATTTACTGTATGCTGCTTCTGCATGGAAGATACACAGTAAATCTGCCCTATAGACAGCCATTGAAAGTCACTGGTGAGCATATCTTAGATACAAGCAATAGAAGACTAAAAACAACATAGAAAAAACTGCTTAAATTGATCTACAGTATATATCTTTGAAGAATAAAATCAGCAAATGTCTAAATTTAAGGAAGCCCAGAGTATTTAAGGAGTCTGCCCAGTGTGGTTTAAAAATATAGGTTAACACAAAGGCTTTCTTTGCTAGCTCGATAATAATTTACAGGGTTGAGGTATCCTGCACTGTTTCCCTGACAGGTTTTATTGTTGTGGCCAACCAAGTGAAAAACCCTGCCCATTGGGGAATGCTGCTGTGAACATTTTCAATTTTGCAAGTTCTTGATTTGCAGTTGGTGGAAGTACCAACTATAGCTATACCCTAAGCAGCATTTTACTTACTTGGCAACCTTTTTTTTTTTTTTTAATTTTCACAAGACAACAATCAAATTACTGTGCTTTAAAAAAAATATCGTTGTGAAACAGCTATGTGTATTGGTGGAAACTATACAAAGTAATCTTGACACTGAGCTGAATCCAAACAACTTCCAGACTCTACTATTGGTGTAACATAAAGATGGCATTTTTAGAAAGAGTAAGAAGTTTATTCTTTCAATTTAGAAAAGTGCATGTTGAGTTGTTGCAAGCTTTGTTCTGTAGAGAATGACTACAAAGAGGGAAGCTGAAGGGAATGGCATGGAAAAATATGGTGCAATTGGGTTTAGCCCTTGCTTTTAAACTAAACCTAATTCACATGTAAGTACACTGTCAATTTGACAGGCATTTGCAGAATCTGTGGAGCTTTAGGATTGGTGATCAGAGACTGGTGAGATTGCTAAAATAAACAACACTTTATTTGTCTTTCAGCTTTTTATAATAATGTAATCATTACAGGTGTGCACAAAAATTCTCTCTGTTCCCAAAAAAACAACAAAGGCACAAAGGCAAGAAATGTTTTGTCTGATAGTTGACAAAAACAAAAAGGTAGTTTGTGGATGTGGAAAACTCATCTTGCTGTAAAAAAGCTATTTTCAATATGGAAATGGCAACTTTGGGGGAGAACAAGAAGAAATCATTTCTACTCAGGAAGAATTCATGAAAATTTGGTTTTACCCAGAAGGGTGAATGTTGCCGTTTTCATTTAGGCCTTGTCTACAAGAGAAAGTGGCACCAGTTTCACCAAAGGTGTGAATCTATTCCTATTTAGTTATATCAGCACAAACCTCTGTGTGGATATTCTTATTTTGGTTCAAAAGTGTTTTATATCATTTTAGTTTAAATTGATACCTAACTAATTTAAGGTAAAATGAAATAAATCTGATTTAAACCAAAATGTCCACTCAGGGGTGTGTATTGGTTTAACTAAATAGGTTTCTGTTCACATCTTTGGTTATTATGTTACAACTTTCACACATTGACAAAGTTTAAACTAGATTAGCTCCCTAGGAGTAAGTGAGGAAAGTTAAGCAGTGGATCAAATTCACACACATTCATGAAGGTTTGTGAATATATTAATTTATGCAAAAACGTGTGGGCTGAAGTTCTCCTGCCAGTAACTAAGGCCTGGTCTACACTTAACACTTAGGGCAGGTCTACACTACCCGCCTAAATCGGCGGGTAGAAATCGATCTCTCGGGGATCGAATTATCGCGTCTCGTTGGGACGCGACAATCGATCCCCGAATCGACGTTTCTACTCCACCAGCAGAGGTAGGAATAAGCGCCATCGACGGGGGAGCCGCGGAAGTCAATTTGCCACCGTCCTCACAGCGGGGTAAGTCGGCTCTGATACGTCGAATTCAGCTACGCTATTCGTGTAGCTGAATTTGCGTATCTTAAATTGACACTAAATTGACACAAATCTTAAATCCCCCCCGTAGTGAGGATGTAACTTTAGGCTGATATAGCTACACTGAGCAAAGTAGCTATACCTGCCTAGATGCAGCGAGGTTGGTGAAAGAATGCCTCTGTCAACCTAGCTATCATTGCTCAGGAAAGTGGAGTTCATACAGTGACTGAAAACCCCCTCTGTCGCTCTAGACTGCCTACACTACAGGGTTATGCTAGTATAGGTAGGGTGCGATAGCTATGCTGCTATAGACCCTATTGTGCAGAAATGGCCTAAGGTGCAGCTCTGTTGTTTGACCTGTGAAATGAAAATCAGCCAAATTTATAGATCACGTTTAAAAGGAACCAAAATAAATGGGAAAGGAAAAAATGTTTGTGTAACTTCTTTCTGGCCTTTTCAATATAAACTGTTAAGCTCTGAAGGGAAACAATACCTCTTGTAATACAGACACTTGTAAAATGCTGCAAGAATCTATTGAATCTATTTATACCATGTTTCTTCAAGAAAGTGACGTGTCTTGAAATTAGTATTGTAATGACTTTCTCCTCAATTGGTTGATCCATCCCTAAATGGTCAAAATAAGCAGTTTGCACCAGAAGCCATTCACCTCTGTGACTAGAACTGGTTGAACAGTAGAACAAGAACAACAACAAAAACCAGAAGGCTCAACTTCAGCTTCAGGTTAATGAGGTTATATTAATCATTATTAAAAAGGTGAAAATTGCCTGGTATTCATGAAAATGTTCTAGAATCCTAAAAACGTGGTTACTTTTAGGACTTATTTGTGACTAACTAACTAAAAATACTTGAAGTGATTTGATATTCATTATTCTCTATTCACTATTTATTTTCAGTTATAGGTTTCAAACAGGAGTGGTGGTTATCCAGTTAGGGAACACACACATAATCATGTAACTTAGGAAAACCATCCACACACACTGAACGATGAATATTGAGAGTGACAAATTCAGAAATACCTCAAACTCTGACAGTTATTTGTCCAAATTATTCTGCTAGTGCATCCATTTGAAGAAGGTCAGGACCAATTCATAAACAATTTGCTAAGCAAGAAAGAGTCAAATTCATAACAAACAGTTCCAGCAGCTCTACCTATATGGAAAGAAAGAGTAAATCTAAGGCTCGGCTTGCACCATACAGTTAGGTCAACGTAAGGCAACTTCTGTCAACCTAATGTCAGTGTACACACTACAGCCTTACCCCGCTGATGTAAGTGCCCTACTACACTGACATAATAACGCCACTTCCATGAGAGGCATTGGGCTTATGTAAGTGTGGCTAGGGTTATGCAGTGTCTGTGTAGACACTGTGTTACTTACATCAGCTGTTGGCTGTCTTGTCAATTTCAGGATTCCATGCTGGAGCCATGAAATTGACAAGAAAGCCTGGCAGCTAGAGCCCAGCTGACCCTGGCCCTCTGCCCCCAACCAGGATGCATGGGCCTGCCTGGCTCCCAGCTCCACGCTCAGGGAGCTGAGAAGACCAGGGGGCAGCTGGGCTCCCAGTGGGGAGCTACATACTGCCCCTCTTCAGTTGATGGAAGCACTCCAACTGAGGATGCACACCACCGACAGAAGGACATCAGCCAGAGCAATAATTAAGTCTGTAGTGTAGACATGCCCTAACCAAGTGGAAGTTTGACTAGGGGAAAAGGATGACTGAGGTACTTTCTTCTGTGGTGTGTCGAGTCCTGTTAAGAACTGTGATAACTCAAAATACCTTAAACTCTCTCTTGCCTCAGTTCAGATGGTTCCATGAAATAGAATCAAGCTCTAGTTAGTCTAAGAATGGAATAATGGTTGATGAGTATAGAGATTGTTACTAACTGTCTTCTATCGATTATCATCATAGGATCTGATCATAGTAATTTAGAGAAAAGCATTATTATACAATGTGAAATCTGAGTATTTTCAATTCACTTACATACATCTAGTGTCTTAAAAGATATAGTTATGCACCTTTACTAATAATTTTGAAATTAGCCTGCACTTAAATGCCTCTCCCACATGGCTAATGTGGGGATTAAATTGTAGGTTAAAATGTATGTACTAGCAATTTGTCATAAATTCTATTTTAAAGACAAAAATATGCATCTTCTTACAGCTATTTGTTTGGACAGGTTAATATTATTGTGTCGCTGTGGAGTGGGTTGCAGAGAATAATTAAAAATGTCTTTTTAACTGAAATGTGGTATTTTTCCAAAGTATGAGCTCTGTCTTAAAAATCCATTTTGTTTTGCATAAGCAGAGCTATCAGATCTACATGAAAAGGAAAGATACTGATGAGAAGAGGAGACTTCATTCAGAGCTTAGAATTTGCCATTTCTCAATCCATTTTTGAATGTTGTATTATTAGTGATAGGTGAATGTCAAAACATTCACAAGCTCAGTTCAGATAAACTTATCTGCAGTTTACCTGAAACTTTTTGGTCTAGAAATTCGGCTGATGCCTCATTTTTGTGAGATTTTTCTCTGTTCCCTGGTACATGCCAGGTCAAAAATATGAGATTACCATCTATTTGCAGTGTTTTGGTACTTCCTTTACAGGTTATGTCCAAACTCAGAAAAGTAGAAAAGGGGGAAACAAAACACAAACAAAAAGCCCTATGCTTCCTTGAATTTAGAAAAAAATAGTTTGATTTGGTTCAGTTTTGGAAGCTTCCGATCAGTTATTTTATCTGAATTGGTTTATTACCATAGTTGACATTGCTGATCAACTGAAAACTAGGACACATTCAGGAAAGGGAAGAAGTGAGCCATAATATGCTTTTTACCCTCTGCTCACAGAATCTGGTCCTTGGTGCTCATGGCCTGCAGAAGGATAGTTGGAAACTAATCACGACAAGAGGACAGTCACCATGGTTAAAGACTTAATTAACCTTGCTTTTAAGATGGTATGAAAGAGGCCCCAAGCAAGTCTAGTGGCTTTTCTCCTGACTGTTTGCCAGAGGAGGATGTTGTGAAGGCCAAAACTATAACAGGGGTCAAAAAAGAACTAGATAAATTCACAGAGGATAGGTCCATCAATGGCTATTAGCCAGGGTGGGCAGGGATGGTGTCCCTAGCCTCTGTTTGCCAGACCCTGGGAATGGGCTACAGTGGATGGATCACTTGATGATGGCCTATTCTGTTCATTCCTTCTGAAGCACTTGACCTCTTTCAAATCCCCCCTCACAATCTACTTCCATCAATTCTATCTTCACTGTTGAAGCACCCTCCAGCACCAACTTAATTTCAATAAATAAGATAAATAAATAAAATGAAAACATAAGGAATTGCAATAATTGCAATAATACCTAAAATACTGGGTCAATCAGCTAGACCAAGCTTATGCAGCAACAAAGTACGGGGGAGAGGCTCATTACTGCTTCCAGATTCTCTACCTAAGAATAATGCTAGGCAGAGATTAGAGCAGCCAGGAACCAAGGGGCCATCTGGGGTGTGCTAGAGCAGTGGCTCTCAACCAGGGGTGCGTGTACCCCTGCGGTACGCAGAGGTCTTCCAGGAGGTACATCAACTCATCCAGATATTTGCCTAATTTTACAACAGGCTACGTAAAAAGCACTAGCAAAGTCAGTACAAACTAAAATTTCATACAGACAATGACTTGTTTATACTGCTCTATATACTATACACGGAAATGTAAGTACAATATTTATATTCCAATTGATTCATTTTATAATTATATGGTAAAATGAGAATGTACGTAATTTTTCAGTGATAGTGTGCTGTGACACTTTGGTATTTTTATGTCTGATTTTGTAAGCAAGTAGTTTTTAAGTGAGGTGAAACTTGGGGGTACATAAGACAAATCAGACTCCTGAAAGGCGTAGGGTAGTCTGGAGCTCCTCATATTTTGGCCATCCTCCCTCTCTACCCCAACATGTCCCCTATATTGAGGTCTGCAGGAGGGGTGAAATTGGAATCTGCTCTGTGACAGTTAAGAGGGTTTCCTGCTCCCTCTGCAGTCTGACCCAAAGTGAGTGTAGCAGCTCTGTGTGTGAGAAACGGGGCTAGTGCAGTGGTTCTCAAACTTTTGTACTGGTGACCCCTTTCACATAGCAAGCCTCTGAGTGCGACCCCCCTTATAAATTAAAACACTTTTTTATATATTCAACACCATTATAAATGCTGGAGGCAAAGCGGGGTTTGGGGAGGAGGCTGGCAGCTCGCAACCTCCCATGTTATAACCTCACAACTCCCTGAGTGGTCTCAAGCCCCAGTTTGAGAACCCCTGGGCTAGTGAATGGCTGCATCAGAGAATGGCAGCTATTGATATATTTTTCTGCCATTTTTAAAGTGTATGTGAAAAAGGCTATAGAATCATAGACTCATAGGGTTAGAAGGGACTGCAAGGGTCATCTAATCTAACTCCCTGCCATGATGCAGGATGTGTTGTGTCTAAACCATCCAAGACAGATGGCTATCCAGCCTCCTTTTGAAAACCTCCAGTGAAGGAGCTTCCACAACTTCCCTGGGCAGTCTGTTCCATTGTCCTACTGTTCTTACAGTTAGGAAGTTTTACCTGAGAGTGAATCTAAATCTGGTAGGCTGTAGTTTGATTCTGTTGCCTCTTGTCCTGCCCTCTGTGACAAGAGAGAACAACTTTTCTCCATCTTTTTTATGGCAGTCTTTGATGAATAAGGGACATAACTTTCTTCTGCTTAACTGAAACATTTGAAAAGTAGTGAGAATGTGTTAAGCTTTGAGCTGAAGGTGACTGTTTATTTAGCTACATGGAGTGTGAGGGCCAAATTTACTATTTGTATTACAGTAGTACCAAAGGTCCAAAACTCAGGATCAGTACCCCATTATGTACAAATATACTGACACTATCTTTACCAGTTTAATTTATTATTTCCCACATGGTTATTTTACAAGTTTTCTCTGACAAAGTTAGCATTTTATCTCAAAATTTCAGTTCTCTGAATAGTTAATTGTTTTGAATTTAGAGACTAAATCATGAATTGTGAAATAGAGGGATCTAAAGTGAAAATCTCACTACAACATTAACTTTAGAGTTGATATCAATGCTTCAATAATATTTAGCAGAAAATTTCAAGGTATTCTTACCCCTTTTTGCCCAAGAGGTTAGCCAATCTTGGGGGGTTTGTGGGTTGTTTCTATTAAGGTGAGAAATTGATAGAGTCAGGGATTTCTTTGATGCAATCCTGTTTATTTACAGAAAACATACACATAGTCCTGAATCCCTGAACACACTAGGAATCAAACAAAAGACAGTTACTTTGCTCACAGTTCAAGGCTCTTTTTAGCCTGTAGTCTACTCAAAAGTTATGTGTCTCTTAGGCCTTGTCTACACTATAGAGTTTTGTTGATGCAAGTTACGCCAACTATCAAAAAATGGTATAATTGCATCGCTTGTGCATGTTCACACAACGGTCCTGTTGGCATAGCGCATCCACAGTTGGTACTCTAGCATTGACAGAGATAGCAGTGCATTGTGGGTAGCTATTCTACTGTGCTACTTGCCATCTTCTGCAGCTACGAGTTGTGGGAAGGCAGAATGGATCACAGTGCATCACGGGTGCAGGCTCAACATCCCATGATGCAGTTTTTTCTGTCCCACCATTCCGTGGGCTTCCAACTGCATTTTGTGGCATTTTTCAACAGCCCCTGTTTACTATCTCTGTCTGAAAGGATAGAGCCTGCACTGCTCTCTACTGTGGTGGTCACTGTTATGAACACATCTTGAGTGGTCATTCAGTATATCATGAGCACCAATCTGAACAAGAATCAGAGGTGACCTGTTGTGTGCCATGGAAAGAAACAACACCAGATTACTTTTGGCATTCACGGAGCAGCTGCACATGGTGGACTGGTGCTTTTGAGCTTGGAAAACAACAGTGAGTGGCGGGATCGCATCATTATGCCAGTCTGGGATAGCAAGCAGTGGCTGCAGAACTTTTGGATGTTCTAGGATATAGAAATGCCCACAGTGATTTTGGGAGACCCAGCATATCCCTTACTCATGAAGTCTTACATGAGAAATCTGGACAGCAGCAAAGACTGCTTCAACAATAGACTGATAAGGTTCAGAATGACTGTAGAATGTACCTTTGGCAGATTAAAAGCATAGTGGTACTGACTTTATGGCAGGTAAGACCTAAACAAGGAAAATATTCTTGTGGTCATAGCAGCCTGCTGTATACTGCATAATATTTGTGAGGCTAAGAGTGAAAAGCTTCACCTAGGATGGAGCGCAGAGGCGGATCGCCTGGCAGCATATTTTGAGCAGCCAAATACCAAGGCTATTAGAGGGGCACAACAGGGGGCTATTTGAATCAGGGAGGCTTTAAGGCACCATTTTGACAATGAGCTCCAGTAATGTGTCCTTCTATACAGCACTGTGCCATGCTTTGTTAACTTGACACCTTGCATGAAAATTTTGATGATTCCTGACCATGATTTGTACTCAACAAATGATCAAATTGCCACTGTGTATTCATTCCAGCAGCAACCACCATGTGTGTGAGACAAATAAAGATTGATTATTTTTCACAGAATATGCTTTTATTAAATACCAATTAATAACACACACAAAAGTTTTGGTGGGAAGGGAGATAACAATGAAGGGCAGGGTAGGCTCTCATAGCTGTGTGTAACTCCAGCTATCATTTTGGAAGCTGTACAAAGGTGTGGAGTGAACATGGTACCAAGATGGGCCGGGAAGTTACAAGGAATGTGTGGGAGGAGTTTGGAGAGAGCATGGAAAGCAATTCTGTAGTGGCTGCAGAGTGGGCCAAGCATGCATGAATTCTTCCAGCAGTATGATTAGGGACTTCAACATCTCTGTTTGCTCCTCCATCATTTTCATCATCCACTCCAGGCCCATTAAAATTTGCTCCTGGCTCTCCTTTCTGTCCAGTCTATTTTATAATTTTCTTTTAAAGTCTCTCTCCACACCCTGCATTCTTGTTTTTCAGCCTCTGAGAATTGGCAAAACTTCTCAAAACAAGTCTTCCATGCTCCTCCTTAGTTGCTTCCTTACCTGGTGGATGCACTCTGCTGAGGAGTAGGGGGTTCCCCTGAAGGCCACATCTGAAGAAGCCCAAGAAACAATAAACAGAAGCATTATTGTTAGTGCACACACAGCATCAAATCATCATAGTAAAATGAACCTTTTTAAACTACAAATCAGTCTCTCGCTGTCCTTTGGCAAGCACACAGCTTGGTGAATGCCCTAAACATGGGAAGTTCAGCCTGTAGGGGGAGGCACTCAAGATGGGACAAAGGGTCTTGGTGTTTTTTTTAAGGGGATCACTGCAGGTGACCAGTCACAATATGGTAAATTCTACAACCATTTTTCACAGATGGGGTCACTGAAGATGATATCTCACTCTGGAGGGTAAGCAAGGATGCAAGGATGCATCTTCTGCATGGGTCTGGCTTCAGACTGGGTCCCTAGGTGCTCGCCAGTGTGCTGCTTTAGTCCCTGCACAAGTGATTGCCAATTGGCACTGGAAAGTTTCCTACAATGGGGGGAGGAACAAAGCATTTCTGCCAAGGAACCTTCAGCAGAGGATTGGTGAGTACCTCCAGGAAAGTTTCCTAAAGATCTCTTTGAAGGATTCCCAGGAAATCTCGGAGTGCGTTAACACACTGTTCTACCGCACTGCTTAGCTGCACAGGGGAATGTGAAGCACACACAAACACAGCTGGTCTTGTACATTTCTATCCCTTCACCTGCTTATAGAAAATACAAAGCAAAGGACAGCTCTGCCTCACATAACCAAGCAGCAACAACTCAAAAAGATCACTTACCAGAGCTCCCCTCCCCTGCATCATGTGTGCCAGAAATGAACTGCTGGAACTGGCTAGACCCCTCCAGAATGGAAAAGAGGTCCTGACTTGCTGCACCACCAGATGGCCCTGCTGTGTGCTCCACATCATCCTCCAACTCAACCTGCTCATCCACGACTTTGTCTGCTGTCTCCAGCCCCCACAAGTATCCATGGGGCTCTTGATGGTGGAGGTAGGGTCACTGCTGAGGATGACATCCAGCTCCTCATAGAAGCAGCAGGTCTTTAGCCCAGCACCAAAATGACAGTTTGACTCTCTTGCCTTCTGGTATGCCTGCCTCAGCTCCTTTATCTTTGCACAACACTGACATGTGTCCCATTCTTATCTAACATGCCATGAGAAATCTGACCTTAGTTATTGAAGTTTCTACGGCTGGAACGGATCCAGTTCAGCAGTTTCTCGTTGAAGTCTGTTTTTGAAGCTTTTCTGTTGCAATGAGAAACTGCTGAACTGGAATTAATTTGCAAACTAGAGACCATTAACTTGGGCTTGAATAGAGACTGGGAGTGGCTGGGTCATTACACAAATTGAATCTATTTCCCCATGTTAAGTATCTTCACACCTTCTTGTCAACTATCAGAAAAGGGCCATCTTGATTATCACTACAATATTTTTTTTCTCCTGCTGATAATAGCTCATCTTAATTAATTAGCCTCTTAGAGTTGGTATGACAACTTCCACCTTTTCATGTTCTCTGTATGTATATATGTATCTTCTTATTATATGTTCCATCCTATGCATCTGAAGAAGTGAGCTGTAGCCCACAAAAGCTTATGCTCAAATAAATTTGTTAGTGTCTAAGATGCCACAAGTACTCCCATTCTTTTTGTGGATACAGACTAACACGGCTGCTACTCTAAAATCTGTTACTCTGTTATGTTGTCAATACAGCTTTGGCACAAAAAGTTCTAGATCTCTTGTCAAGGTGGTTTTATTTTGTCGGCGAAGCAGAAGAGTTTTTTTGGTGGTAGGAGCATTGTGAGTGTGCACACCTCCACTGTTTTGTTGACAAAAGATGATTTTTGTCAAAAAAAAACTCTGTAGTGTTGCCAAGGCCTTAACTTTTTCTCTAGGTTAGGCTACAAGTGATTCTCTGGATGTGTCTGGGTCTTCCTTGCTGGGTGTGCTTCTGTTTGTTTCTGCTACTTCTCTACCACACACACAGAGCTCCATCAAACAATACCCAACCCCCTGTATTTGCATTCAGACCCCAGGTAAGTTCTCTCAGACTGCAGGGAGTGACTCCTATTGCTTCAGCTATCTATATCCATAAAGAGCTTAGCTGCTTTTTACACTTAACTAGAGTGAAGGGTGATTGATTGTTACTCCCATTAGCTTCAATGAGGTTTCACCCAACCCTCAGCATAGCAGTATTACACGTTAATAATAAAAATATATGGAGATATCCTATCTCCTAGAACTGGAAGGGACCTTGAGGTCATTGAGCCCAGCCCCCTACCTTCACTAGCAGGACCAAGTACTGATTTTGCCCCAGATCCCTAAGTGGCCCTCTCAAGGATTGAATTCATAACCCTGGGTTTAGCAGGCCAATGCTCAAACCACTGAGCTATCTCTCCCCCCACATCTAGTCTTGTGTTTATAAAGTCTTTGTACAAGATGATTTTATACTAGGGTTTAACTGCATTCAAACACTGGGGTTTCACTTAAAATAATTTTGTACTTCAGCTGCCAGTAATCTGAGAATCCATCTGCAAGACTGTCAGGAAAGCCAAGGTTATATCTATAGTGTTAGGTTTCAATTTAAGTCTGCAGGACAAAGAATGTGCTTTGCTTTCTGCCTGTTTCATTTCAATGCAATTATTTACATCTTTGTTGGAAGGCTCACACCAGGCAGCGTATTCCATGTTTCTTAAATAAAGTCCACAAGTACTTGATTTTCTTTTTCCCTATCCTATATAAGAGAAAGCTTTTATTGTGGCTTTCTAACAAATTAAGATATGGATCCTGTCACTGTAGTCAATAGTAAATCACTGTGCTAAAGCTGCTATGTAAGGCATAATTTACAACCTAAAATCAACAAGGAATTGGTACATAGACTCAATCCAAGGTACCCCACAGGTACTACTCTATATGTCACTGTAGGTTTTCAAAAATTGTCAGTCTGCGACAAAAATGACCAGGGATGTGCATGGCAGCTTTGCTTTGACAGCTCTGGCTTTTTCTTTGCAGCAAGGTCTGTGGAAAGTGCATTTATCCTTCTATTTTATGCCTTCCATAGAGTCTGATCTTTTAAATTATAAACAGCACAAATAACTCCTGCACTGTAATCCTGTCAAAGGTGACTGTCAACCCTTTGTAAATCCATTTCATGAACTCTAAGCTGAGGCTTAAGTAGCTGAATGCTCTATATATCTAAAAGTAAAGCTAGGCAAGGCAGTAGCTAAGCTAAGACTTACCTAATTAAATAATTGAATACTAGTAATTGTCAGCATGACTCAGCCCTGAGGAGTATTTCATCCTCTTTGCCTTTTATATGTTAATGCAATGGAAAGCTCTAGATTTATATTCTTTACATTCAGATAGTACCAAGCAAGTGACACTACTCAAGGAAAACTATAGGACAAAAATTCTATTTTCAGCAATTCCAGTGTAAATCTAGAATAGCTCCAGTGATTTCAATTAAGTTATTCTAGATTTACTTTGGGATCACTTACTGCTGAATTTAGCCCTTCACGTTTATACTGTATACAGAGATGTACAGTACCAACAAGTTATCATTTATGTTTATGTCCTACTGGCAAACTCCTTCAAAACAGATGCATCAACTTCCTTCATCAGAAGTTCACAGACCTTTCAGATCCAGCCTTATTGTATTGAATTTTGCCAGCTCTTAAAAGTGACTACAGCAAAGTCTTTGATCTTTATCTTCTACAAAAGGAGAAATGAAGCCGCTATTAGTGATATTGTGTGGACAAACAATTGTCAGAATTTCAAATGAAAAAATTAAGGAGTTGGATACTTGAAAGGTGTGGGTTGGGGATGGGGAGAACTGATAGAGCATGGAAACCAGCCCATTTATGGTGTGTGCTCAAAATCAAGCCTGAATTAAGCATTAAGCATTAAGAGGTTCAAAAAGCATTATGTTCTCTCTATTCTAATTTTGATGGATGGCATTTAGATGATGATGGATGACATTTAGATGATTCGAGAGACAAGGTAGGTGAGGTAATATCTTTTACTGGGCCAACAGAGAGTTCCTGTAAGCTCAAAAACTTGTCTCTCTCACCAGCAGAAGTTTGTCCAATAAAAGATATCACCTCACCCATCTTGTCTCTATAATATTCTGGAACCAACACTACTACAAGAATACTGCATATTTAGATGATTCAACATTTTGGTTTGGGTAAACACCTATGTGTTTAAATGTTCATCAAAACTATTTGATCCTCTTGATTATGCAAAATGGGACTCATTGCTGCTCCTATTAGAGTCCTTGAAACTTTGCCATGGATTTCAATGAGAAAGGGTAAGTTCTTGGGCTGAAAGAGTAGTTCTCTCTTGAATTTTCTGTAGCTTACTGTTTGCCACTGGGCTATAAATGTTGCAAAACAGCATGTCTTTTTTTTTTCAGCACATCTACTTTCAGCCAGAACCAGGAAGTGCAAAGGTGTACAGAAGTTTAACATTGTTTTGAAAAGATTTGTTCAAGTTGGACTGGGTCTGAGTTTGGGTGAAATCTCCAGGTTGATCCTAATTATATATTACCTGATTCATCTATTTCTAGTTCAATGGGTCTCCATTTTAAATATAGAGTTTGTCTTGTGTATGTGGGTGAGCTAGAATGAAATTCTTCATAGTAAAACTTATGTTATTTTATTGTATTCTAAAAGAAACAGATGAAAGTCATTTCAGGAAGAAGCACAATAGTGATTTCTTGAATATTCCTTACTCATATAACAATTTCAACTATCCATCTAATTTGTTCCAAAAATCCGGGAACCCACCACAAAGATTTTTTAGCATCCGGTCTTTGCAGGAATGAGATCCCATCTCTTTACATCAAGTTATAATTTACAAAGCACCGTCTCCACATTTTAGATCATATTGGAATTTAGGGAATAAAAGTCTGAAAGGTCTTCCTAATTGACTTGAAATGAAGTAAGGAAGCTCCAATGATTCATTGGTGAGGTACAAAGCTAAGATTTAATGAGGGCAAAAATACAAGAAAATGGTGAGTGACTGTAGATTTATGACATAAGTAGAACGACAACAATTAAATATGACTGATATGAGGCTTTAAAAATTCAGCCAATGCATACTTACACGGCATAATCTTGTATAGCAATGAGCAGGTAGAAGATAAATTTGAATAGAAAAAAACATACACACAGTTTGAGGTCATTTTTTAAGAAGTTCCCCTCAATAAATTAGAACATTTCCATTTCTAGTGATTATATTGCTCAAGAATCTGGGAGGATAACCTCTCACTTCCTTTCACTGTCATACCTTATTGATCTTTCCAACTGTGAAATATATTCTGGACAATCATAATGTACTTAAAAAGGCATTTATATCTGCAGTACAAATGCAGGGTGAAATTCATATGAGTGCAGAGGACACACAGTGGTCCTATGCATCACTTCACTCATTTAAAACCATTATTAAGGCAAAGGCCTTCGGAATTTGATTAGTTTTCCTCTCAGCCTATACATAGTTACAGACTTCAGGCATAATCCTGTAAACCTTTGGTCATGCAACACAAATTCTTACTCAAGCAAGTAGTCCTGTTGACTTCAGAACACATATTTTTACACACTGTAACAGTTTTTCTCCCACTTTTATAATGGTTTAACAACCCAGAGACAAAACTTTAATATTTAATAAACATTAAATGTTTCAGTGAAAGTGCTTTCTTTCCAATCTGGAGCTGCCTCACATCCAAAAATATCTCCTAAAAGGGAAGGGTGGTCTTGTTAGGTAATAGTGTGGGGCTTGGGAAATCAGGGTTCAATTCTCAGATCTACCAAGGCCTTCTTGTAGGACCTTGGGCAAGCTTAACACACTGTGCCACAAATACCCATCCAGAAATTGATGTACCAACCACAGAAAGTGTATGTGTGATGCACTCGGATACCACAGTGATGGGAGCTATGAACTGCTGACATTCCAAAGCAATGTTGTCACTTTAGATAACACTCTCCCATTCTCCCACTTCCCAGAATCATCCCAGGAAAAGGACAGTGAAGGGGCCAAAGTATCAAAGCACACTGAAAACATGTTCTTTTTACAATGGATGTCTGTATCACATGTCAAATTTCAGCATGATGACTTCAGTCAGTAATGTAGTTGTGACATTACTCAGTGTACAATATGGACTGATGAACAACCTGGGGGTGCCTTTTACACTGCTTTGCTGTGAGAGTTACCACTCCTGGTCTGCTCACACACAGCCTCCAGCATGTAAATTACTCCCCATTATACTGCAAGAGTGCTACAGCCAGCCACCCTTGAATTACACTGCAGAGCAACACCAGCAAATTCTCAGTCCCAGACTTTCCCCCAGAAATGTACATCTCGAATTGCCCAGCTCTCTCCTGGACAATACAAGCTCATATAAAGTCTGTTGCGCAAATCCTGTTATTCCAAATGGAGTTTCCCAAATACTTCAATCCAAACACACTGGTCTAGATAAAACAATAAAAAAAGTTGATTAACTGCAGAAAGATAGATTTTAAGTGATTACAAGTAATGAAGCATAAAAGTCAGAATTGGTTACAAATGAAAAGTAAATGGCAACTAATGCCTAACTTAACAGGCTGGAGTGAATTCAAAGTGAAAGTCTCTCTCACCACATGTTTTAGTAGTCTTCCTGGCTGAATCCTTCAGTCAGGATCCCTCCCCCAGTTGAAAGCTGTTTTCTTTGCTCTTCAGGTATTGTGGATGCTACGGCATCTGCTCCCCTTTCTTATAGCTCTTTCTCTAGATGTAGATCAGGAGATGGAAAGTCTGTGTGGACAGGAATGCTCTGCTATTTCTTTGTCAAGATGCAGATTTTCACCCACATTCTCTTTCCTGTCAAAGAATGGCCACTTAACCAGGTGGTGGGCTATTTGATTTTGTTGACATCTGGCTGAGGCATTGGCTAGCCTTTTGTTTCTGGGAAACTGTTTTGTGGCTGCTCCCCACAGATTTGGAACATGTCTTTAGTAGAATCCTATACCTTTACATACAATGTTTACCAGGACAATAACGATCAGTAAATTATGAGTTTTCAAATGATACTTCACAAGGCAACCTTCCATTTGGTTGGTGGTTGAATACATACATATTCAAATAAGTCCACCTTACCAAATGATTTAGATAGGTCTGTATAACTGACCTGTCTCCATCCTTATTTATACTCCACCAATATTTTTGTTGTGCAGATTTCATCAGTAGTGATTTTATATTTTCCTCCAAATCATAGATCAATATGTTGAATAGCAATAGGCCAAGAATAGATCCCTGTGTGACCCCTCTAGAAGCATCCCCATTGGATGATTATTCTCCATTTACAATTACTTTACAATTAGTTAACCAGTTTTTATGTGCTACATTGATTTTGTATAGAGTTAATTTATTTGCCAAAAGGTCATACAAATCTTACAGTGGTCTCCAGATATAATGTCAACACTATTACCTTTGTCAACTGAACTTGTAAGTTAATAAGAAGATAGAATTTGTTTAAAAAGACCTATTTTCTATAAAACCATATTAAGTATGCTGCCATTCTTTAATTCTTTGCTGATTTTATCCTGTACTAGCCTTTAACTTATTTTGCCTAGGAGTGATATTTAGCTAACTAGATCATTCTGTTTACCCTTTAAAAATATTAGCACTCTTTTTAAATATTAGCACACTAGCTTTGTTACAGTCCTCAGGAACTTCTCCAGTATTCCAAGATTCATTAAATACCAACATCAGTGTCACAGAAAGCTCCTCGGTCAACACTTTTTAACCCAGTCCAGCAGATTCTAAAATGTATAACTTTTATCAATTGTTAAACATCTCCCTAGTTGCTGAGAATATTTCATTATCACTGTAAACTATGAATGCCATCCAGCTTCTTTCTCAACACAGAAGTGTTTAATGAACTGCCTCTTCTGCATCACTGATAATGTTACCATTATTATCTAGTTACAGACCTACATCATTGTTTGTATTTATTTTATTCTCAATATATTTTTTAAAACCTCTCCATCACAGTTCCAGGGTAACTGTACCTTTGACACACCCTTCCTGGTCTCCCTGGAGAGCACCTTTTAAGGTTTCAGGCTTCCTAGCCATCACTTCTCTCAGGCAGACACCTATGTCTCTCTCCCAGACCAAGTGTTTAGGTCTGCAGTCCCTCTGCGCCTCACTGCAATTTCCACAGTAAGTTTGAGGTTACCTGTGGTTAACCTTTCTCTAGGGGCTGCAACAGCGTACAACAGTTATCAGCTAGCCTTCATACAGAAAAGTGCATTTGTTCTTAAAACAATAGCATTATAGAGAAAACATTAAACAATAAAGGGTGCTATGCCCATGCTAAAAGTTTACCAGTGATCACCCTCCCACTCCAATATCGGGCACCGGTAGGTGTCAGTCTTACAAACCTCTCAACTGGGTTTTATCTCTTGGTTACCAGGTTATGTTAGGTTATAGATCAAGAACAAGAACCATCTTGGGACAGTCCAGCTATTTCTTTACATAATTTGGGCCTTCGATCTCTGGCCTCCTATAACAGGTAATCATCAGTCAATGGCCCTCTCCTCAGGGTGAAACTTCAAAAATAAATGTGTTAGTCTCTAAGGTGCCACAAGTACTCCTGTTCTTCTTTTTTCAAAAGGCTGGGTTTTTACATAACCATTATTGTGGAATTTGCATTAATCGCCCACTTGTGGTTACAGATTCTACAGGAAACTTACCCATCCCAGATGAGCCAGGAACACAGAAATATATATCAGCTGTATTGATAAAAAGGACTACATCTTATACATCCGAAGAAGTGGGCTGTAGTCCACGAAAGCTTATGCTCTAATAAATTAGTTAGTCTCTAAGGTGCCACAAGTACTCCTGTTCTTCTTTTTGCGGATACAGACTAACACGGCTGTTACTCTGAAACTTATACATCTTATACTGTTTGGCCCATCTTAATATAATGGTTTTTGGAGGTTTTCATGCTTTAAACATAAAATACAATATGATCCTCAAAGATTTTGCATGTGATTTCAATATCTGTCACCCCTTCTTATTGTCCTCAACCCTACTGATCCCCAGATTTATACTGATGCCTTTAGCTTCCCTTACTAATTGTCTGCATTTCATGATTGCTGATGTATAGCCATTGCTATCAACTTATCTTTTTCTATACACAAAGAACAAACACTTCTGATTTGAATTATACTTTATATTAATAGGAAAACAAAAGCCAAAACAGAAGTAACATCAGCAAGATAGTCATAGCCTGCACTGCCCTTATCCGAGTGTCTGGCATTCTGCAAACAGTACAATTAAGCACAGTATACTGTCCACTGTTACAAAGCTACATATACCAGACTTATTAGTTGGAGATGAGAATGTAAAGGACCATGAGTCAAAGCCCAAACTCCAATATGATTATTATACCACTGCTTTTTGTGTTTGTTCAAAAATACTTCTTTTTTCCCCCCTGAAATTTGTATTACACTTCTAACCACAGCTCTATTCCCATGGTAACCACCAATTTAGAGAAAGACCAGGCATATCTGAAGTAACTCCATGAATATAGGGGAAATGGCTTGTTTGTCCATTGCATTAACAAAATCTCTCTTGCTTCAGTTCACCAAAAAAGTTTTAAAACCAGACACATTTGGTTTTAAAATGATCTTTTAATGATGCTCAGATCACTAGACTGAAGACAACCAAGGCTGTGCTGTTCTGATACATGTTGCCAGGGAAACTATTTTCTTTGTTTCTACTTATTCAGAATAGCCTGAGTCTCTTAAACTGGGCTAGGAGACTGAGATGAAGAAAGTTGTAGCATCAGGGGAGAACAGTGACCCCAAAGTATTGGGAGTTGTGGAGGAGAGTGAAGCCTAACAAAATTACAAATCCATTTGCGACTGAATTGCAGGTGTGAACCTGTTGTTGTATAACCCAATGATCTGGGCCATGGCGAAACGTTGAGAAGTCTCTGTCATGATTTTTTTTCCTGTGAAGGAGACAAAGTAAATTATTGAGCAAAATTTCCCCCCTCTTTGTGTTAACGGAGGCAGATTTCCTAAGTGTCTTTCTTCACTATATTTTCTCTTGGAGAAGAACAAAGTGAAATAAGAGTTTTAATTGAAATATCCTCTTACCTGTGTTTTCAGGAAAGTTTTTAGACTTGTACCAAGCACATACACATGAAAAACCTTTTCCTATAATCTGTTGTATTATGTCTGCTCAGCTGTTTGCATGGCTATCGTAAAAATGAATGCCAAAGCAACAGCATGGGATTGAGGAATTATCTAATATATATATAGCTAGATTTTCTTTTTCCTGTAGCAGAGCTTTATTTTCATCATCAGGGACACAGTGTGCCATATAAAAATGCTTTAATGCACTTTGCAATAAATCCGGTACTATACATGATAAAGTTGAAGGACAAGGGATTATTTTCTGTGCACAAAATCTAAAGGGGAAAAATATTAAGTATGCAGAAAGTAACTTCTAATTGAGACAAGAGAACAGCTTCTATAGGAGTCACAATTAAAAAGCATCATTTTGAGTTACCTAGGCCTTGATTCAGCAAGGTACTTAGGCATGTGCATAATTTTAGGCAGGCAGTGTTCCCATTGAAGTCACTGGTGCTACTTATATGCTTGAAGATATGCATGTACCTTGTTGACTCAGAGCCTTAGTAAAACTGATGTCTATTAACATACTAAGTCCTGATTCAAGTTTGATCTACAGATTACCTGGTGAACACATATATACAGCTATTTCAAACAATGGATCAGGGTCAGCACTATGTAGTTAGGACCTGATCCTACACAGGACATGTCCCATTGAAGTAATATGGGTAAGGACTACTGGACTATCTGGGTATGCAAGAGTCTGCAAAATCAAGCTTGGAAGGGTATGTCTACACTACAAAATTAGGTCGATTTTATAGAAGTCGATTTTTAGAAATCGATTTTATACAGTCAATTGCGTATGTCACACTAAGCACATTAAGTCAGCAGAGTGCGTCCTCACTACCGTGGCTAGCATCGACTTACGGAGCAGTGCACTGTGGGTAGCTATTCCACAGTTCCCGTAGTCTCTGCTGCCCATTGGAATTCTGGGTTAAGCTCCCAATGCCTGATGAGGCAAAAAACATTGTCACGGGTGGTTTTGGGTACATGTCATCAGTTGCCCCTCCCTCTGTGAAAGCAATGGCAGACAATCATTTCACGCCAGACACCAGGGTGATTAGAAGAACACATCAAGACGTGCTGCGCATCAGAGAGGCTTTGAAAACCAGTTTCATGACTGGCCAGGCTTCTGTGTGACAGGTGTGTGTGTTTTTCCTTGATGCAAACCCACACCCTTTGTTGATTTTAATTCCCTGTAAGCCAATCACCCTTCCCCATCAAAATAAAGTAACTATTGTTTTGAAACCATGCATTCTTTCTTTATTAATTTAAAAAAAAATGAGATAACGGACAAGGTAGCCCGGGTGGGGTGGGGAAGGAGGGAAGGACAAGGCCACATTGCTTATTGTAGCCACACTAAAAATCAAACTGTTTGAATGACAGCCTTCCATTGCTTGGGCCAATCTCTGCAGTGGAGTGGCTGTGTGCGCATAGCCTCTCCACCCCCACGTTCTTGGGCGTCTGGGTGAGGAGGCTATGGAACATGGGGAAGAGGGGAGGCGGTTATACAGTGGATGCAGTGGGGGTCTGTGCTCTTGTTGGCTTTCCTGCAGCTCCAAAAGGTGCTTCATCATGTCCGTTCACTCCCCCATTAGCCTCAGCATCGCATCCTGCCTCCGCTCTTCGCACTCACTTAATTCTTTCCTGGCCTCTGCCACTGAATGCCTCCATGCATTAAGCTGTGCCCTATCAGTGCAGGAGGACTGCATGAGCTTGGAAAACATGTCATCGCGAGTGCATTTTTTTCACCTTCTAATCTGTGATAACCTCAGGGACGGAGATGATAGGGAGAGTGTAGAAACAGTCTACGCTCTACGATTCTGGGGGGACTGCATGGTCACCTGTGCTACTGAGTTCGCCATGTTGACCAAACAGGAAATGAAATTCAAAAGTTCCTGGGGCTTTTCCTATGTACCTGGCTAGTGCATCGGAGTTCAAAGTGCTGACCAGAGCAGTCACAATGGAGCACTCTGGGATAGCTCCTGGAGGCCAATACTGCCGATTTGTGTCGGCACTACCCAAATTCAACCCAGCAAAGTCGATTTTAGCACTACTCCCCTCACTGGGGAGGAGTACAGAAGTTGATTTTTTAAGAGCCCTTTAGGTCAACGGAACGGAGTTGGTTGTGTGGACGCATTCATTTTTAAATAGACCTAACGCGGCTAAATTCAACCTAACCCCATAGTGTAGACCAGGGCTTACTCTCAGGCCAGCAACTGGTAGCCAACAATACCATTCATGTTATTTTTTTGCCAAATGGGGTTACTACTGCTTGAACAATGTTCAATTGCTGTTGTTATCACCAGGACACAGTATCAGAAGCATTATAACCTTGTTACACCAAAAGGTTACTCTGTTCAGACAGGTGCAAACCCCACCTAAGGTTTCCATCTCTGAGATACCAAACAAAAAACCCTGGAACACCTGGACAGTTGTCAGTGTGTACTGGGTACCTTTACATATTTCCCAGGTAGATTGACCAACATTTTCACATTAATTTTAGGATATTTGTGATGACATTTAATTTGCTAATAAAGCCTATCTGAATAGACACACGGCATAAGTTCCATTATATTACTTTGCTACATAATAACATAAAAACATGTATTTATCTTATTAATGATCTTGCTAAAGTACAGTGACTGGAGCACTCTTCGCCTTCTGTAGCATCTCCTTGCTTGGATTGAGCTGGTAACCGTCCTGTTTGCATGTAGCACATTATTCCCATAAAAAGCAACAGAGAGTCCTGTGGCAGCTTTAAGACTAACCAATGTATTGGAGCATAAGCTTTCGTGGGTGAATGCCCACTTCGTCGGATGCAACCTGTGGCAAAAAAGGTGCCACAGGACTCTCTGTTGCTTTTTACAGACCCAGACTAACACGGCTACCCCTCTGATATTATTCCCATAGACACTTTCTGGTTTGATCTGGTGATCGCCAATTAAAGCCTGGCTCTCAGGAAGTGAGATGTGAATTTTCAGAAACTGGACAAGGTACTGGGCCCTATGGCAACCCCACTCTTGCTGCCATAGGCAATGCAATCACTAGGGCTGAAGGGGGCTGCTTCACTGCAGAGAAGATTGGAGATGGGCTGGCACTGAGAGTCCTGTAAACCCTGCAGGAAGAGTGATCATTTATAAATTGGCAGTTCTAGTGGCAACCCCAAAATGCTGTTGACCATCTACAGAAGACTGGATGGGAAAGTTGTTAAGAGTAAGTTAGGACCAGCCATATAGTTCTTTCCCTTGTCTAGGCTGCCATACCTCTTCCCCCTCCACACACATACACAGTGCAGAGGGAAGTACACTATGTGCTCTAGGATTACTTTCAAGAGGCCCCAGCCCTCCCTGAAGCCAAGAGTAGGACATTGATCCCTCTACTCCAGAGCTGCCAAGAGGAATACTGTAGAGTGGTGTGTGTGGAGATCTCTATTCCCCAAGGCAGGCAACTGCTGCCAAATCTATGACTCAGCCCTTCTACATGCAGAAGTGTACAACTCCCAACTCTGGGCCTATCATGATGGTTTACCTCCCATATATTGAACACTCTGTAGAGCATCTACATCGTGAAGGAGGAGCAGCCGGGCCAAATTTGAGTGAGTAGCAATGCAACCTGGTTGTAGCTCCTCTCAGGTTTGACTAGGCTGCCCCTCCTTAATCAGGAGTCAGGAGTTTTCGGGTAGTAAACAGGAGTCTCCCTTACACACTAGGAGACTTGGACAGTATGTTCCCAGGACAGCTAACTCAAAAAAGGGACAGCTGTCAGTGAGTACTGAGGATCCTTACACATTTCCCAGGACAGCTACTTTAGGCTTGAATAAAGACTGGGAGTGGATGGGTAATTACACAAAGTAAAATCTATTTCCCCATGCTAATTTTTCCCCCTACTGTAACTCACACCTTCTTGTCAACTATTGCAAATGGGCCATCCTGATTATCACTACAAAAGTTTTTTTTTCTCCTGCTGATAATAGCCCACCTTAATTGATTACTCTTGTTATAGTTAGTATGGCAACACCCATTGTTTCATGTCCTTTGTGTATATATATCTTTCTACTGTATTTTCCTGCATGCATCCGATGAAGTTGGTTTTAGCCCACGAAAGCTTATGCTCAAATAAATTTGTTAGTCTCTAAGGTGCCACAAGTACTCCTCGATCAAAAAAGGGATGATCCTGAGAAAATCTGGACAGGTGACAACACTAATCCAACCCCAAAATATGAAATACCCCACCCCCCTGCAAGCACACACAATTTCACTGAACATCGTCACATTTTGTTCTTGTCTTACATTTCTCCTTAAAACAAAATGCTATTTCCACAGATAGAAAAATGTGATTTGTACATGCAATTAGTCAAAAAGAAAAGTAACTGTTTTGCCCAGATCTAGTGTAATAAGTCTCCTCCTTTATCTCCCTCAGCAATTTTTTTTTTTCCAGCTGGTTATTATTTTAAATGATTTTTTGTTCATTTTGTCCTAAAATTGAAGAATGGTCTTTTTTTAAGACAACTTTAAAAATAAATAAGAACACAAAATGAGAGAGTGTTTTACAATAACAGTCACACTATATTAAGCTGTAGTGTTTGGGGCCTTCACTGTAGAATAGTGCATGATTGTAGAAAAGAAAGGGAAGCGAGAGGGATCAGCAAACTGCTAATCTGATGACTGCATTAAACAGAAACATCAGTCTACAGCTGCATTCTGTAGTGTTCTTACAGCAAGCCCGTGCAGATGGCTGATTAGATGTGTACTTGCTTTTTATGACCACAGCTTTATGTGGTGTCACTTGTCCTGGACTTCACTAAACAATTTATGCTCATTTGAATGCTAAGGAAGACCCCCATGTTCCTCTTTTGCATCTTATAACAGCTATTTCATTCCCACGCATGCTGCTAGCAAAAATAGGATGGGAGACAACTGAGAAAGAGATGATCTAGGACTATGTAATGATACTGTAATGGTTGTGCCTTCTGATTATTACCATATTTTTAACAACCCACACTATTTGCTTACAAGGCTTTTTGCCAGTGGAACCTTAGTTGCACCTCTAAGTGGTATCAACATTAATGCCTTTAGATGTCCATTGTCCTACTACCCTATCCCAAAATTATGTAGCAGATGGTAAAACTGGATGTCTCAGTATAAAAACTCCATCAGATTGCCAACACCTTTGGCATTATGCCTCATGGAACCAATGGATAATTAGCAAGAATGACGCTGTCTGAATGTGAAAATAAGTGAGACTATTTGGAGGAGGGAATACTATATTTTTGAAGCTCTGTGCCCTGTTAATTCCCTTCAATTTCCCCACAACAAACACCTTCAGAATTTGCTTTCTGAGCTGTTGCTTGCTCCTTCTTTCAACTAGACTCTGTAACCGATCCTCTAATCTCATTTGCTCTACCTGTCTGTGAGCCATATAACATGAATCTTACCCTCCTCCACAACCAGATAGGAAGGTCATTGGCAGTTCTGCCTCTGGGGCACTAATTCACTCAGAAAAGTGAGAAACTAAAATCAAAGTTGAATAAATTGTCCCCTTCATCCCAACACAATCTGTTAAAAATAACAGTGTATTGCTTCTATTTACTAGGGAGAGCATCCACAAGGGAATATTTGCTCTCATGACTGAGTAGTGCACAATCCAGGAATGGGCAGCCTCAGGAATTCAGAAAGGGTGGGCTTCACTTCACTTTACAGCCCCGCAAGAGTAGCAGTCACAGTTGCAGTCCCTATGTTGAAGGCACTCATGCCAGGTTAAGAAAATGCTCCTGGAAATGAGGGCCAGTTGCAGTAACCCACAGTAGCAGGATAAATATACTGGCTTGCTATCCAATAATTGGTCAGAAAGAAATGAGTCTGAGGTGAAAGTCACCAGGAACAAGTATTATCTTAATACTCCTGATTAAGTTTGCGATTCTTTCACGGAGATTCCGGAAGTCACAGATTCTGTGACTTTCCACATCCTCCATGACTTCTGCAGCAGCTGGTGTGGCTGACTTCAGGGCCGCCTGAGGCACTCCCTGGAGCCACCCCCAGAGCCAGCTGCTCGGGCACCCCATGGCTAGCTGCCCTGCCACTGCTGGAGCGACCCTGGGGCAGCTGCTCTGGTGGTCCCCGGAGCCAGTGCCTCAGCAGCTGCTTGGGAGGCCCTGGGCTGCTGGCTCTGGGGACCGCCCAAGCAGCAGCCAGTGTGGCTGGTGCTGCAGACCGCCCAAGCAGCAGCCCTGGGAGCGGCTCTGGAGAGCACCAGAGCAGTGGTTCTGAGGACCACCCCGGAGCCAGCTGCACCAGCTGCTGCTCAGGCGGCCCTGGGCAGCTGGCTCCAGGGACTGCCAGAACAGCAGCCATTGCGGCTGGCTCTGGGGAGTATCCAAGCAGCAGTCCTGGGGGTGCCCTGGGAACCACCTGAGCAGCAGTGGTTCCAGGGCAGCTGGAGCAGTGGTCCCAGGGGCACCCAGAGGTGTCCGGAGAGCGGTCCCGGGAGCAGTCAACACCCAGCACTAGAGCAGGGGCCCTTGGAGTAGCAGGGCCCCAGAAGTAGAGATTTAGTCCTGGGTATTTTTGGTAAAAGACATGGACAGGTCACAGGCAGTCTATTTTTATTTATTCCCCACGACCTGTCTATGACTTTTATCAAAAATACACGACTAAATCTTAGCCTTACTCCTGATGCTCTAACAGACACAGGCAAAAGCCTTTAGCATTGGTGGCAAACCACAGCACACAAAGAGCCTAGTAATTAACAATTGTACTCGATAGAGTCAAGAAAACTGTAGGATTGAAAAGGTTTCAGAGTAGCAGCCGTGTTAGTTTGTATCAGTAAAAACAACCAGGAGTCGTTGTGGCACCTTAGAGACTAACAAATTTATTTGGGCATAAGCTTTCGTGGGCTACAGCCCACTTCATCGGATGCATGGAGTGGAAAATACAGAAAGCAGGTATAAATATACAGCAGATGAAAAGATGGGAGTTGCCTTACCAAGTGGGGAGTCAGTGCTAATGAGGCCATTTCAATTAGGGTAGATATGGCCCATTCTGAGCAGTTGACAAGAAGGGGTGAATATCAACAGAGGGAAAATTACTTTTTGTAGTGACCCAGCCACTCCAAGTCTTTATTCAGGCCTAATTTGACGGTGTCAAGTTTGCAAATTAATTCCAGTTCTGCAGTTTCTTGTTGAAGTCTGTTTTTTAAGTTTTTTTGGTTGAAGAATGGTGACTTTTAAGTCTGTTATTGAGTGTCCAGGGAGATTGAAGTGCTCTCCTACTGGTTTTTGAATGTTACAATTCTTGATATTATTCTTCCTGAATAAAGACTGGGAGTGGCTGGGTTACTACAAAAAATAATTTTCCCTGTGTTGATACTCACACCTTCATAGAATAGCAACTTTCTTTTAACAACTTTCCCATCCAGTCTTCTATAGACGGTGAGCAGCATTTTGGGGTTGCCACAAGAACTGCCAATTTATAAATGATCACTCTTCCTTTATACAGTGTAATACGTGGCATATGTTGGTATCACATTTACCCAGTATAGATGGGATGTATATTTACCCAATAGGTGGGATGTATAAGGGTATATTTAAAGACAATAAAGGACAGGAGAGTTTTTGGACAGGGTGAGGGAGGTTCCTAAAGAACAATCTGCTTGCCTTATTTTCTTCCTTCTATTTGATTATTACTCTATAGCAGGCAGTAGTGCAGGAGAAAAATTAGAAAACTGGCTCCTATGTTAAGAGGCATGCTTTATTTTTGCCATTAAAAAACAAAACCATGTCTGTATTTCTTGCTGATCAACATCCTTCTTCCAGAGGCTTTTGTTGGACAGGCAAATTAGAGTGTCTTAGAGCAGTTTAGAAAATCAGAAATCATCATAATTCATTTTACACAGTTGCAATTATTCTCTATAGCTCTTTGTAACTTTCATTCAATTGTAGGTTTCTAATTAGATAGTACAGAAGTAATGTTTTGCCATATATCATATATACCCTATTACAAAGAACTAGTGTACTCTACAAGATTTCTCTAATTACTGCTATCCTAAATGCAATACATTATTTACCTTCAAGATTTTACTTTCCATCTCTAGAGTCAGTGGAGTTTTATAGACTACAGAAATATTGACAGTACACCAGTCAAGGCTTGCCATACAGCATTAACACTCTCTCATTATTATATATTTACATGCCACAAGATTCAGACCTCTGGAACTCATATATAAAGAACCTTCTTCCAACATCCTCCTTTAAGGGTTCAGTTCAACTCCCAGTAAAAATCAATGGAAAGATTCCTATCAACTGTAATGCGAGCTGGAGCAGGTCCCTAGGAAACAGACATTCAAGGATACCAATTACACCTCTACCTCGATATAATGCGACCCAATATAACACAAATTTGGATATAACATGGTAAAGCAGTGCTCCGGGAGGGGCGGGGCTGCGCACTCTGGTGGATCAAAGTAAGTTCGATATAACGCAGTTTCACCTATAACGCGATAAGATTTTTTGGCTCCCGAGGACAGCATTATATTGAGGTAGAGGTGTCGTTACATTTATGTTAGTTTCTGGTGTTTGATAACTTTACAAACTCAATGACTATTCAAAGACAGGAGAGAATGGGAAATTACACGTAAGTGATTTTCCTTTTATCAAAAGAAAAGAAAAAAAAAGAAAAGAAAAGAAAATGCCCTACATTAAGGCTTCCCACGATCTTTTCCCAAACATTTAAGCATGACAGGAGAGTTCCTATCTCCTTCATATATTCCTTGTCGTTCCTAAACATTTGTATATTTACTTGAGTGATAAGGCCTTATTAAAATTAATTGAAATTTCTATTTCTATTACTTATCATTAATAGTTAGAGGACTAAACTTTTGAATCTCTCACTTCCTTCCTATCATAAAATATAGGGGATTTGAACAGGGCCGGCTCTAGGATTTTTGCAGAACAATTTTGGCCGCCCCCCACCCCGTTTTTTTCTTACCCCACCCCAGGCCCCACCTCAGCTCCGCCCCTTCCCCAAATCCCCAGCCCTGTCTCCTCCCCCCAGGCTCTCAAGCCTAGGAGGGAGAGGGAGAAGCAGCGTGCGCGGCGCGGCCACTTGGAGTCTCCCCCTCCCTCACAGGCTCTCAAACCTGGGAGGGAGGGGGAGCAACGGTGCGCGAATCAGCTGTTTCGCGCGCCGTGGCATGCAAGCGGCAGCAGCGGAGGTGAGCTAGGGCGGCCGGGGCACATTTTTAGAGGCGTCATTCTGGCACCGGCCATGCTGCCCCTAAAAATGTGCCGCCCCAAGCACCAGCTTGTTTTGCTGGTGCCTGGATTTGAAAGAGCTGTGCATTAAAGAATAATCAAAGTCATCATATTATTTTATCTATATTGATACATCTTTGTCATCCTGTAAATGTTCTAAGTCTTTTTGTATCTGACTATTTTCTAATTATTGTTCCTCGGGGATCTATTTTTGATGTCAACTCCTTTTCTTTCCTTTTCGTCTTGTACGAAGTGTATCTTTCTGTTGTTCAATAGCTGTCTCACTTTATCATTGAGTTTAATTCTAACAGAAGTTTTGAAAAATGCTTTCTGATGTTTAGTATGCTAGAAGTCTTGACATTTTGTGCCACTGCATTCCATGCTTTAATACTGCCAGAGGTCCAAAAACTTAAGACTATTAAATCATTTCTCCTGCTGACTAACTCAGTATTGTAGAGTTGTATCAGTGACAAAAATAAGGAACTTCATAATATTCAGATACGGGCAAAGGCAACTTGATTACAGCGTATAAGTACCTTCATGGTGAGAAAATACTGGGTACCAAAGGGCTCTTTAATTTAGTGGAGGAAAAGGCATAACAGGAACCAATGTCTGAAAGCGAAAGCAAGACAAATTCAAATTTAAAATAAGGCACATATTTTTAACATTGAGAATGATTAAGAATTAGAACAAACTACCATGGGAAGTGCCATCTCTTGGTGACTTCAGATCAAGCATGGATGCCTTTCTAGAAATTATGTTTTAGTCAAATACAAATTATTAGGTTCGATGTAGGGGTAACTGGGTGAAGTTGTATGGCCTGTGTTATGAAGGAGATGAGACTAGATGATCTAATGGCCCTTCTGGCCTTAAAATTGACTAATCTTTTAGACCATCTTGTTGGTCTCATCTGTGGTCTAAATTCTGAAACCTTTGCCTCAAGCACTTCAGTGCATTGTGCAATGCTCCAGTGTTGGCTTCTTAGCACTCACATACCTGCCATTCCCCATTGTACATGATTTGACTGGGCAGAGGCAAGGCTGCCACCACTGTCTGCCGCCGAGAAATATCCATTTCATGTGTGTAAAGCAGTTGCATGGTCCTCTCATTTGCAAAATATTACTATTCTGATGGGGCCTCAAGGAGAAGAATCCCTTTTCGGACACTCTGTGATAGGGTATCCACCCCACACTTGCCCTGATGGGGTTAATGGAGGCCAGTCACCTTCTCTCCCAGGGTCTGAGTCCCTGGTTCCTTTTTGTGATAGTCCATACATCTTTCAGTCTCCTCTCTCAGGGTATCTCTCTCCCCTCCTGCTTCTTCTCAAGTCCTGGTTTTACCATCCTCTTGGCTTTCTCTGCCACATCGGTGGTCTCGATACAGGCCTCTGTTTCTTCCTGACTGTTTTCTCTTGGAACCTTGCCTTTGTCTTCCCTGCTCCCCTTTTTTCTTGTGGGGGTAATGTCTCTTTATATGTCCTTTATCCTGTTCTTACCTAATCTTCCATTGGGAGGGATTCTACTAGGCTTTACATCATTCCCTACTCCCTGGCAAGGTTCTTTATTGCAGTATGTAATGTTGGGCTAGTGAAGGTTAAACAATCAGCAAGCTTGGTGACCTGTAAGCAACCCTTAAGGACATATCTAAAGGGTATTGCAATGGTAATCAGGGACATTCCTTGTAGACAGTTATCAAAGCCATGTTAAGTAGACTTAGAATCTTTAAGCTGTTTTCCTGTATTGTTAGAGAATGAAAGAGTAAGTGCTAAATGTGTCTGTTTACTTGCATCCTATTAGAAATCTAACAATGTGATCTAGTTAGTTTGTAGATAATGTTTTATAATGCTTCATTCTTGTATTGACTCACAGATTAAAGGGGGATATAATCATTTAGATGGGACTTGTGGTGTAATAATATTATTGTCCTCATCTCTCCTGGAAACTTGTAATTCCACAGAGAAAACCACCTGTGAACTATCTGGATAGTTCCAATGGCTCTTGCTAAAGGTATTGTCTGAGAAAGGACCTATTGAATACAGATCAGACTGTTTACTCGCTTTCATCAAAGCCCATGCGGTGGAATTGCCTGTCAGCACCCAGCCTGTTTCAACTATAAAAGAAGCCTTAAGCCTGTTCCTTTCATCTCTAGTATGCTAAAACTTTGAACAGGGAAAGCGTAAGCCATAGGATAGAGATCTTCCAAATAATTATTTGAAATACCCTGGAAAATGCATGGAAAGATCTAACAGACTTTACATCTAAGCTGCCTTTGGAATCTAACCTGTTGGGATGATTCCAGAGAGACTTTTACATACCAGCACATATAACATCACAGCTGTGATTCTCATCTATGAACACTGAAAGTCATTTCTATGTATATTGATCTTTTAACCATTTATAACTCTCTTCTTTCTTTTTCCTTTTAATAATAAATCTTAGATTGAGTTAGTAAGGATTGGCTGACAGTGTGATATCTGGGTAAGATCTGAGATTCATATTGACCTGGGGTAAGCGTCCGATCCTTTGGGATTGGTAGAACTTTAAGTCTGGTGAATTGGGTTTTCAGTAACCTCTCACTATATTAGACTTGGTTATCTATGTGGGAGCCAAGGGCTGGAATGCCTAAAGGGGACTGTGCATGGCTTCTTGCTAACCAGCATAGTAACATAGGAGCACAGTTCCGATACTGGTTGGTGAATCTAATTATAGTGTAATCTGCCATTTTGGCAAATATCTGCTTAATTTCTTGCAGCCTTCCCTGATTTGATATTTCCAGGCACCAGGATCACACAATAGAAGTAGGGACATTCCCTCTTCAGTGCACCTGCTTCCCACAGGCATAACAATACCTTGGCTAGGCCTCCAGCCTTCTAATCCTATATCCCCCCCTGCTGTTCCTGCCCCTTATGGCTTCTCCTACTTTCTTCTCACGGGATTTTCAATAAACATTGCTGTTGCACAGCTACCCTCATGAAATAGTCCTGCAGATATACGTGAACTTCCCACAGTCTCTACTGGCTTTCCTGCACTTGTTCCATAATGGCATGGACCCACCCCTGTTGTTTACCCACTCCCGTCAGCTGACGTGGCAATTATGAGGTCCATTCTGGGACGGTGTAACTTCCCTCTACAAAGAGGGCCTTCACACTAGGCATCTGCATGCTGGATTTCTTTTTTTTCTTCTTCTTTTTTTTCTATTTCCTACTACCATAGCACTTACTCCCCTTGTATCAGGGTTCGATCTGACCATCTAGCCTCCATTAACCCCACACTTGCCCATAACCTATTGATGTTCATCCATCGTTATCGATGAAGACCTCAACAACTCATTCTTTCGATGACCGGGCTCTGTGCGTCCGGAGATGACTGATCAGTCCGATTCGGGCGTGGAACATCCTGTCACACGTCGGGCAGACATATAATGGCACTGTCGATGGTGTACGAGCAGCTCTGGACTTGCGCAGCTCACGCTTTTTTTCAGCCTCAGCAATACGCCTCGCCTCAGAGGTATTACTGCCTGTGTGAATGAGGCTGTGCCATGCTGAACAGATCAGTGCGAAGGTTTCCCATGTGGCGGTGTTGATCTCGAAGGACTTCAAAGAGGTCTTCAGCGTGTCCTTCAACCGCTTCTTTTGTCCTCCATGGGAACACTTTCCCTGAGTGAGTTCTCCGTAGAAGAGTTGTTTAGGAATTCATCTGACATTCTCACAACATGTCCGGCCCACCTGGTCTGGGCTCTCATCAGCAATATGTAAACTGACGGCAGACTGGCTCTAGAAAGGACATCAGTATTGGGCACTTTGTCCTGCCATCTGATTTTTAGAAGCTTTCGCAGACAGGAAATGTGGAAGTGATTGAGGCTTCGTGCATGACTCCGATAGACAGTCCATGTCTCGCAGGCGTACAGCAGAGTTGGAAGCACTACTGCTCGGTAGACCTTCAGGTTTGTTGGTAGGCTGATCCCTCGACATTCCCAAACATTGGAGCGCAATCGGCCAAATGCAGATCTGGCTTTAGCAATTCTGCAGTTTACTTCATCATCGATTGACACTGCTCGGGAAAGGGTACTGCCCAGGTACGTGAAGTGGTCCACTGTCTGAAGTCTCTGTCCATTTACAGTGATGGATGGTTCTGAGTACGAAGCGTGGGGAGCTGGCTGGTGCATGACCTCAGTCTTCTTGATGTTAATGGTGAGACCGAAGTTGTTGCATGCAGTTGAAAACGTGTCCATACTGGCTTGCATTTCAGAGCACAATCATCGGCAAAGAGAAAGTCTCGAAGTACAGTTTCCTTCACCTTGGTGATGACATGCAGTCGCCTCAGATTGAATAGTTTCCCGTCAGTTCTATACTTCAGGCCTACTCCTTCAGTGCAGTGTTGAAAGGCATCAGTCAAAGTGGCAGAGAATATCATGCTGAACAAAGTGGGTGCTAAAACACACCCTTGCTTGGCACCGTTGGTGACTGGGAAGGCCTCAGATGTTTCACCATCATCCAGGACACGAGTCATCATACCGTGATGAAATTGACGTACCATTCGTATAAATCTGTCTGGACAGCCAAATTTCGACATGATCCTCCACAGGCCCTGGCGACTGACAGAGTCAGATGCTTTCATGAGGTCCACAAAAGTTGTGTAGAGTTCACGATTCTGCTCTTGACATTTCTCCTGTAGCTGATGCACAGCGAAGATCATGTCAATAGTCCCATGTCCCTTGCTGAAGCCACACTGTGATTCTGGCAGTAAGCCCTTCTCCAGGTGAGTGATCAGTTGGTTCAACAGAACCCATGCAAGAACTTTCCCCGCTGTAGAAAGCAGTGAGATTCCATGGTGATTGTCGCATACCTGGCGATTGCCCTTCCACTTATAGAGGTGCAAGATGGATGCATCTCTAAATTCTTGTGGAATGGTTCCCTGCTTCCAGAAGGACTGAAACAGCTCAGTGAGTTTCCGTAGCAGCATGGGTCCACCGACTTTGTACACCTCTGCTGGTATGGCATCTGACCCTGGGGCTTTGCCACTTGACAGCTGATTGATAGCTTTCTTCACTTCGTCCTCTTCTGGTGAAGCATCCGTGGAGTCATTGACTGCAACCTGGGGCATCTTGTCAATGGCCTCATCATTGATGACTGAGGGGTGATTGAGAATTGGTTCAAAGTGTTCAGCCCATCTCTGGAGAATCTGCGTCTTCTCTGTAAGGAGCACAGTACCATCAGAGTTCAGGAGGGGAAAGCTCCCAGAAGACTGTGGACCATAGAGTGTGTTAAGGGTTTCATAAAACTGCTTATAGTCGTTCCTGTCCGCATATGCCTGTATTTCATCTGCTTTGGCGCTCAGCCACAAGTCCCGCATTTTGTGCAGTCGGTTCTGTACTGTTCTGCGAGCGTTGATAAGGTGGTCTTCTTTGCCGCTGAGGATGGATCGTTTTGTTATGCACGATGCAGGCGCTGCTTCTCAGCAAATAAGGCCTGGATTTCTGCATCATTTTCATCAAACCAGTCTTGCCGCCTGCATGTGGAGGGCTCCAATACCTTCGATGCAGCTATATGGACAGTGTTGCGGAATCACTCCCAGTCTTTCTCAGCATCATCCTCAATATGAAGATCAGCGAGTTCATTCTCTAGGTCTTCCGCTAGATTTTCAGTGATGTGGCTGTTCTTCAGCTTCGACATGTTGATCCTTTTGAAAGCCTTACAGCCTTGTGGTCGTCTCTTCGGCATGATATGGAGCTTCATTTTGGATACTATGTGCCTATGATCTGTCCAACTGTCAGCGCCACACATAGCTTTTGTAACCCTGACATCTTGTCTATCCCTTCTCCTGATGATGACATAATCGATCAAATGCCAGTGCTTGGAACGGGGATGCATCCACAAAGTCCTGTTATGGGTAGGAAGGCGGAAGACCATATTGCTGATCACAGGTCATGTGCTGCACAAGTTTTCAGCAGTAACAGACCATTGCTGTTACACTTTCCCACTCCATTTTTCCCAATGACTCCTTCCCAGACTGCGGCATCGCATCCGACTCTTGCATTAAAATCGCCAAGCAGAATCAGCTTGTCTGTGTGGTGCACTGACGATAGCAAAGTATCTAGTTCTTCGTAGAATTTATCCTTCACATCCTCTGGGTTGGTCATTGTAGGAGCATATGCGCTGATCAAAGTAGCTTGTTTTCCTTTTTGAAGCGGAAGCTGCATTGTCATGAGCCAGTCATTCATACCCTTGGAGGAACTGGCAAGTGTCCGAACAAGATGATTCTTGGTGGCGAAGCCAACTCCAGATTCGCGACGCTCATCACTGCTGCGGCCACTCCAGAAGAATGTATAGCCACCGCCTGACTCAGATAGCTGTCCTTCATTAACAAGGCGAGTTTCGCTAAGGGCTGCAATGTCAATGTTGTAGCGTGCGAGCTCTCTAGCGACAAGTGCTGTTCTTCTCTCCGGTCTGTCTGCCGTGATATTGTCCAGTAACATGTGCACATTCCATGTGCCAATAGTGATCGGTGTCACTCTAAGTTTTGTTTTTTGTTTTTGTTCGACCGCTTTTATGGGATCCCTGCCAGCCGCGATATGCTGGCCAGGGTAAGGTGAAGCTGGCAATGTTTAGGGCACCTTTTCTAGCCCCCTCCTCGTTCTACGGAGGTGAGCAGTGCAATTCTGAATAGGGCTGCTCAGTCCCTCAAGAAGATGCCGAGCTCCACTGCTGCTTCGGTCAGTGAGGAACAACCATTATGCCTGAGCAGCCTATGTGCAGGTCCGCGGCTACAACTCCCAGTGTATTCACACCTGCTGCTTCGTCGCTCACCCATCGCCACAGGACTTGATATGATGTAATATGATATGATATGATATCGAGACTTGCGTGTGAATTGAATTAAAGTGAGGGAGAGTTGTGCAACGTCAGCCTCACTCTCTTTTCCCAGTTCCTATCTGTATCCAGTGGCAGGACAGAAGTCGAGATGGCTGGAGTAGGGCAGGGTGCAGTGGATGACCAGGATGCCTACGTGTCTTGTCGTGTTCTTAAACGTATCACAACGCTTGCTGTCACCGCCTTCCTGACCATTAAACCAGGTTGCCTCAGTCAGCCGGATCCAGCCTTTGCATGCAATGGGTAGACAGGCCCTAACTCACCAAGAGTCTCATACTCATCGGCTACCCTCACCTGGTTTAGCCCGCCAGTCGAGATGGTCTCCGAGGTGTGGCCGCTGTCGCATGCTGACAGCTACTTGGAGCCACAGGTGAGAGCTGGGTGTCAAGTGGGGACCAAAGTGGATGAGCTACTCCTAGGAGTATGACCCCATCAGAGGTACTACCCCTCCCTGACAACCCCATACACCCCATAACCTATTAGGCTGAAGGCTAAGAGCAAAGCCCTAATTAGGGGAAGCTCACCTATGCAACAAAGGTTCCATTGGCACTGGTTGTATTACTCCTGTTCATTGCAGCTTTTTTTTTTTAATTTTTGGTAGGGGCCAAGGAATGAGAAGTGATGTGGAGGGAGTCCACTACTCATGATTCTTACTTTCCAGTAATGAGAATCCTAGCAGATAATATCTTTGGATAATGGAAATGACTTGCATGTATATGCTGCTTCTCTGACTCAAAGGATGTTCAGCCACCCCAATGCCAGCAGCTTGCTTCTATTTGTCTTCAGGACCTTGTTTTTAGTTATATGATTCATCATTTGGAATTGGCCTATTCTGAGAGTTTCACCTCCTGTGCAGCCAAAGAAATGACTGGTAGATGGTACTGCAGCACAGATACCAGACTGAAATGGTAGGCAATGACCAGTAAGGGCTTTGTCTCTCACTACTCTACACCAGTACCAGTATGAGTGATGTCCTGTTTCCTTAAAAGCTGAAGAAGTTACCTTTGTTATGCAAGGGAACTAAAACCCAGGAGTGTGAATCCCATAGAAATGATATCTTCAGAGCCACAGGATTACAGACAAGTTATTTCCCTTTACCAATTTTCTAATTTGTTGATACTATCTCTTCATTGGACCATATGTGGGACCTTTTAACAAAGTAGAAAGCTTCTACCAATCCAATTATTCCTGATAAAGCTCTGTAACATATCAGAATGGAAAACAATTCACTCTGATTCCATCATCATAACACTGCTTGCTTCCCCCAAAGTAATACTTACAAAATATGTATTTTATGTCAGAAGCTTTAATATGAATGTATATATTACAGATTGTCATAAATGTTCCATTTTATGGACATACTCCATCATCTTTAAAATCTAAGTCTGGATTTAATTGCCACTTTCTTCTATGTGACCTTATTCATTTGTTTTGCTTCCTCCTTCACCTAAGTCACTTAAAAGCTTATCTAAACTTTATATTTGATCACTTGTACGGTAGCATAATATGAATAGTATAATGTAAGTTTTATGAGGCAATAAAACTTCTCCCTCAATAGAAAACACAGCAGCAGCTAGATACTGCTGTTAATTACTAGTTTCAGAGTAACAGCCGTGTTAGTCTGTATCCGCAAAAAGAAGAACAGCAATGCCCCTCTGCCATGTACATTGGCCAAACCGGACAGTCTCTACGCAAAAGAATTAATGGACACAAATCTGACATCAGGAATCAAAATACTCAAAAACCAGTGGGAGAACACTTTAACCTGTCTGGTCATTCAGTGACAGACCTGCGGGTGGCTATATTACAACAGAAAAACTTCAAAAACAGACTCCAAAGAGAGACTGCAGAGCTAGAATTGATATGCAAACTAGACACAATTAACTCCGGTTTGAATAAGGACTGGGAATGGCTGAGCCATTACAAACGTTGACTATCTCCCCTTGTAAGTACTCTCACACTTCTTATCACACTGTCTGTACTCGGCTAGCTTGATTATCACTTCAAAAGTTTTTTTTTTTTTTTTTTTTTTTTCTCTTAATTAATTGGCCTCTCAGAGTTAGTAAGACAACTCCCACCTGTTTATGCTCTCTGTATGTGTGTATATATATCTCCTCATTATATGTTCCATTCTATATGCATCCGAAGAAGTGGGCTGTAGTCCACGAAAGCTTATGCTCTAATAAATTTGTTAGTCTCTAAGGTGCCACAAGTACTCCTGTTCTTCTTTCTGTTAATTACTAGTAATTAACCTGGCCAAAACATATAATTTCTAATGTTTTCTGAGGGTCAAAGGAATATTTAGCTTGAGAATTGGCTTTTTGCATCCATAGTTACTGTAATAAAAGTATCTAACTGTCTGGTAAGTAATGATAATAAAAGGTTGAAGTAGGCAATATTTTGTAGTCATATTGTATGACTATAGCTTGAGTAATTCCTATATAGTTTATGCTAAGATAATACTGTTGGGTTTTTTTTTTCCTTCATTAGATTCTTTTTTTCATTATAGTTTCCAGGGCCTAAATAAGCTTTCAGTCTAGCTCAGCTATTGTCATCAGGAATGTTACAACTTTTACATTTTATTTTATTGGAAAAGAAAAGATGTTTCCTGCTTCTTAAACAAGTTTGTATGACAACTGGTTTTGCATATGCACAGTAGTTCTGATAAAACCCTAAAAAGCACTCAATCCTTTGGAATTCTGGGTTTGCTACATACCAGGACTACCCCTATTAATACAAATCTTTTATGGTATAGTTAGTGGGGTGCAATAGCAGACCCTTCATAGGAACCCCTAAGTATTCCTTCACTAGGGTATCCCAGATCTTCCAGGACACTCGAATAAAAGCTTGTTGATGGCATTCCCCAATCTATCTCAAGATTGAAAGAAAATCAAAATTGATGTCAGTAACATTTTGCTGCATCACTGCAGGTCTGTTCTCTTCAACTGTCATTCTTAAATGCGCAGGAAAAGACAGAAGATATGGGATAGATTGGGAAGACATGTATCGGTAACTCATGACTCAATTCAGCAATATGATAGATGTGTGTTTTCAACCACAAAACTCTCTGCTGTTAGGCCATCTCTGATTTAAGGCTTCTGTACACTGGCTGCCTGTTCCATTTATGTAAGTATTTTATAACGAATTCCTTAGCTTTTGTCAGCAGCTTATTCCCAAACTAACTCAGCCCACCCCCCAGAAAACCTTCAAAGCATCCATATGTACCTCTTGATCCTTTACCTATATGGTGAAATAAGTCTCCCCGTGACTCATGGGATAGACTTGATAGAGAATTACCAACATAACAATACCAAGTATTGACATGTTCTTTTGGAGTTTTTGTAGAGACCTAGGGTCCAATCCTATTCTCCTCATTCAGGCAAAATTCCCTGTGGTAGGTGACAAATTGAGAATTAAGGAATTTTAAAAATCAATGAGATTAGTCTCCTAAAATCACTTAAATGCGTTTGAAGTGCCCACCATAAATCCTGCAATGACAAGACCCTATGGGGCACAATGTCTACCTGATTGCAAAGAGAGGTTTTAATTTTCAGAGGGCCCTGGAAACCAGGGGGGAGCTAGAGTCCCCCATTTACCTAATTACTGAGCCAGGTAGCTAGCATTGCCTATTGAAGAAAGCTATCTTCTGCCTCTTATTAGGAGAAACACTTTGGGGATGGTAGTATTGTGCCATTTTGTTAGATTCTCCTTTTAGCCTTATCTAGCTAAAACCAGTAACCAACATCCTCTAATGTTTCCCTCTTATTTCTACTGGCATTTATAGAATGAGGGGTGTCCAGTACAAGAGAAATAGATCTAGTGGACAGTAAGTGTTACTTAGAGGCAGATTTTAAGGGTGTTTAGGCACCATGGTGCTTTTGAAAATCCCACTAGGGTACCTATCTGCATCTTTATGTGCCTAAATACCTTTAAATATTTGCCCCTAAAGGCAGGAGAGCATTGTTCACATTGGTGGATGCACACACAGGACACAACAGCATCTGACAAGAGGCTGGGAGTAGTAGTTGGGCAACAACCAGCTGGTACTTCACAGCTCAAGAACCGGTACAGGAACTGAAAGTCAAACTTAACCAGATTTCAGCCAGAGCCATTCCAGATATGCAGGGCTCATTACCTGCTTCTGTTCCTACACTACAGTTTGTTCAGGCTGGAATTTAATGGAGCTCTTATATAGAATATTGGGGGAAGAGGCTAGATCTCCTCTACTACTGCCATCCCCAGAGAAAGTCTGAATAATAAAGACAGAAGGCCAATGACAATGACAAAATAGCTTTTAACAAAATAATGCAATATTGTTTGACTGGATAGAAGTGTGATTATAGAGCTTAAAATGGGTTAAGAATACTTTTTTTTAGGTGTTCATTTGGTGCCAGAAGCTGCTTTGTAACTTTGTCTCATTTATAAGCATTAAATAACTCTAGCCAATAAATGAGAAAATACAAACCAGGAGTCAGAGAGAGTTTATATCCTGAATACCAAGGTGTCCTTCTTTAACAAAGTGATTTATTTGCCCAGGGGGACATTCTAAAAGTTATTTTTGGATCACCTGAGAACAAAATACTAAATTAGTCGGATGAATAATCATAAATATTCATGAAAACAAGCAGTAGTTTTCAGAGTGAGTCCACATTTTAAAGAGGTTTGGAAATTGAGTGATTACCATATGAAAACCATCTCTACTTGAAAAAGATCTTTCAACTTAGGCATTAATATTTGGCACAAATCCTCAGACAGAGTGTATACAAGACCTAATGGAAAATTCTCTTTCAATTTCTGTAGAATAAAAAAAAGGTGAAAATGTCCACATTAAAGTTTGTTTGTAAGGTCAGTGACAGTGTTCCAGAAAGTGCAAAAGCAGTAGGAGAAATAAAAAGATAGGGAAAGCAAAAACATGAGAATTTTATAATGTCACAGCAAAACTTCAGTATGTTTTGAAAAACAATGTTATTGCAAAAAGACAGCATGCTAGGCTATATATTATAGACTAAGAAGAGTTGCAGATAAGGGTGCATGGAATTAATTGAGAAATGGCTCAAGTATTAATGTAGGTTTGTTTGTTTTTTCTTAAATTGACTGATCAAGCAGGAGAGTAACAAAGTAGGTACCAAAAACTCAGAGTAAAAGAGTAGTTATTACTTTCAGAACGGTATATATTCTTTTCTATGAGCAATAAACACAGTCAATGGTGGAGCTAATAGGAGGACAGTGTGGGAGGCTACCATCCACCTCCCCAGTGACCTTTAGGTATATATGTGCAATTGACAAATGGAGGTGTAGAACACAAATTTTCACACAGGGCTGGAGAGCGAGCCTGCCCCACTTTCACCTGGCAGCAGTGACTCCTGTCTCATGGGGCCAGGGTCAGGCATTGCAGCATGGTACATGGGAGTTGCGTGGCACTGTGACCCCATGGACCATGTCACGACATCACTCACTCAGATTTGGCCTGGCTGTCCCTCTGTCATGATGGAGGGGCAGCCAGGCTAAACTTGAATAACACTGCAACCCTAGAGACTAACAAGTTAGTCTCTAAGGTGCCACAAGTACTCCTGTTCTTTTTGCGGATATAGACTAACACGGCTGCTACTCTGAAAACTGCAACCCTGTGCGCCAGGTCGCAACACTGAGAGTGGGAAGCCTGGGCCATGGGGTTGGGCCACTGCCAAATAAGCATGGAGTGTTGGCTCACTCTCCAGCCTGCTACCAGTGATCTCTTCCCCTTCTCCCCCACACTTTGTACACGTGGGACTCCAAGTGGTGGTTCTTCAGGACATGCAGGTCCCAACACAAACCTAAGCCCAGAAGGCAAAACTGACCTGTTTCTTTCCAACAAACACTACCCACATGATGGAGCAATGTCTCAATCTATTTCAGTGTTTTATTTTGGTTTTAAGAATCTCAGCTCATTATTTGTCAGCTGCCTCAGGAAACGCCAGATGAAGTGTGATAACATTGTGTTAACAATTAACAACCACTTAGTGAGGTGTTATGGAGCTTAATTGCTGCTTTTCTTCAGACAATTTGGAGTAAAACAAAATCAAAATATTTGAGAGTTGAGAAATAAAAAGATATTGTACAACAAATATTTATTAAACATTTTCATTGAGTTGTTTATTGCTTAGTTAACTTTTACTTGCAGTACTTACTGATCTTTGAATCTCATCACACCACTGTCAAGATGTGTTTATATATCTTTCTACAAACAGAGTCTGCAATAAAGCTTTTATTGGCTATGTTTTGAAAGTGTTTAGGTCTTGGCAGGATGACAAGGTGCAGCCATAACTAACTAGCAAGATGATTTCTTCAGCTCTAGAACTACAAAAAATATTTTGTCTGAATTGGAACGCTAAGTGATCAAGATAGACCAAAATGGTTTGCAATGGAGAAAGGGTTACCCATGTGTTTATAGATGCTGTGATATTTCTCTTCAGCTTTCTACATACACAGCTGTTGTCACTAGTCTTGAATGTAGCAGTATACAGGTTAGAGTTAGACATGGAATACACTCCATTAATTAGCAGTCAGCTGATGGTAACTGGCTAACCTACTGCATTGACTGTAAACTAGGGGCGGGCAAAGTTTTTGGCCTGAGGGCCACACCGGGTTTCAGAAATTGTATGGAGGGCTGGTTAAGGGAGGCTATGCCTCCCCAAAAGCCAGGCATGGCCCGACCCCCTCCCCCGCCGCTTCTCGCCCCCTGACACCCCCCCCTGGGACCACTGCCCCATCTACCCCCCACTCCCTGTCCCCTGACCGCCCCCAGAACCCCCGCCCCTGACTGCCCCCTGCCGCCCCATCCAACCACCCCTTCTCCCTGTCCCCTGACCGCCCCTGGAATGCCTGCCCTCAACTGCCCCTGCCACCCCATCCAACCCCCCTCCTCCTTCCTGACTGCCCCCCTGGGACCTCTGCCCCATCCAACCACCCCTTCTCCCTGTCCCCTGACTGCCCCTGGAACGCCTGCCCCCAACTGCCCCCCGTCACCCCGTCCAACCCCCTCTCCTTCCTGACTACCTCTCCATGAACCCTGCCCCCATTCAACCCACCTGTTCCCCGCCCTCTCACCACCCCGACCCCTATCCACATCCCCACCCCCCTGACCACCACCCTGAACTCCCCTGCCCTCTATTCAACCCCCCCTCCCACCTCCCCGCTCCCTGCCCCCTTACCACGCTGCCTAGAGCACTGGTGGCTGGCAGCCGCCCGGCTGGAGACAGCCACGCATCGCACGGCACAGAGCACCGGGTCAGGCCAGGCTGTGCAGCTGCGCTGCTCCAGGAGCTCACAGCCCAGAGCACTGCACCGGCGGCTGGGTGAGCTGAGGCTGCGGGGGAGGGGTAACAGCAGGGGAGGGGCCGGGAGCTAGCCTCCCAGGCCAGGAGTTCAGGGGCTGGGCAGCAGGCTCCCACGGGCTGGATGTGGCCCGTGGGCTCTAGTTTGCCCAGCTCTGTTGTAAACCAATGTACTGATGCTTTTTTTGAGCCACTGTAGTCTTCAGGCCCATGTAACTGCCTGCTGCATTGTGTTGAGAAAGGCCACTTATTTCCCCCCCTCTGTTTCTAAAAATGATTCAGGATTTGAGGCAGATGCTTTTCCAAACCTATTGAATCCTCAAAAGTCCACAGTGACCCTCTTTCCCTACAATCCCCCTTGATCAAACAGACTATAGCAGCACTACCCTATGATGTGGTCTTCTTACTGGAGACTACACAACCAACATCAGTCAGGCTTTCCATCAGTTCCTGATGATGGTTTACAGGATACAGCAGCCAAGTTGAACATACAAACATGGGAAGTTTTGTAATAGAAAAGGTGATTAATTTGAGGAGACAGATATTCGTATGCCAAATGTTAGAATACTTGGCTCCCTTTCATTCGTTATTCAAGATAAAATAAAGTCTCGGCCCGTCAGAAGCCTGCACATTTAGTCCATTTTTCTTTGGTTAGTAATGTATTACCAGTGTATATGAGCTTGAATAAGTCAGTGTGGCACAATGGCTTGTGCACTGTGCAGCAATTCTAGAGACCTGGACTCTGTTGCTAAATTGCTCTGTTTCTTCTAGTGGTCCATTTAGATTTTTGGAGCAGAGACTGTCACTTCCTATGTGCCTCTTGATGTGTGCTGGTGCATGTTGGAGCTCCAATCTCTCTTGGGACCTGTAAATACTACTAGAATGTAAATAACAGCTTTTGTGTTTCTTCATTTGCATTAAATCATATTTCTAGCATTTTCAAAGAAGAGTTGCAATATTTTAAAGTGTGAATATTGAATATGATTTGACAAACACTCCACTCCTTATTTATTTTTCCCCATGCATATTGTCATTCTTGAAATATCTGGCTGTTGTGTGAGAGTTGGTTCTAAATTTATGTTCATTGCGAGCTCCTTTTGATTGATGAATATGGTGATGCTTCCCAAGGGGGACCCAGGGCTGTGAGGCAGCTCACTCTCCTGTCTTTAGCATGAGAAAGCAATGTCTGTACCTGCCCCTGTCCCTGTATTCCATCAATGGGCAGGCATAGACACTACAGCAACTGGCTTTTCATAGTATCAGTAAAGAGAGACAAACAGCAGGAAAACACAGCAATGAAGAGACTCCTCTTTTCAAACTGCAGAGGTCATTCCTGGTATTGCCAACCCCATGCATTTAAACAGCATGAGTCACAATGCAAGAAATCATGACATTGGCTTAAAATCTCATTATTTAAAAAAAAAAAAAAACCAATCTGGGTTCTTTATATTTGCCTTCTGTTTTATTTTGTTTTTAATCTTTTGGGTGCACCTGGTGTTTTCAAGCTTTTTTCCACAACCATGAGGTTAGAATTTTTTTTTAAATGTAAATGAATGCTCACCTACTCACATGTCTCCAGCAGCTGGGACTTCACAAAAATGAACTAACATAAACAAAAATAATCACAAGATTTTCAATAAAATTGTGAGAGGTGCCAAGACTGAGTTCACAGCAGGGCTCCCTGAGATAAAGGGAGAGATCCACTACTGCTGCACTGGATGTAACTTTTCTGGCATGACATGCCAAATTTTTACACTAGGATAAAGCACTTTTCTGGACTGTGTATACCTCCAGCCACGTCCCCTTTTCATCTGTCACAAAAGCTGCACAAGCGCAGGCCTGACCCTAAAGAAATCTTCCTAAAATTAGCTTCCCTTAATGGTGACCTGAAAAGGATTTTTTTTTTTTTTCAAATTGTATTTCTGCACTTTCTGGCTTTTTTGTGCTGTATAAAAGAAGGCATGAAAGGTTTGGAGGGATTTTGTTTTTCTTTGCTTGCTACATAGACTCATAGACTTTAAGGTCAGAAGGGACCATTATGATCATCTGGTCTGACCCCCTGCATGCTGCAGGCCACAAAACCGTCCCTACCCCTTCCCTGGACTCTGCTGTTGAAGTCCCCAATCCTGTGTTTTAGTGACTTCAATTGGCAGAGACCCTCCTGCTAGTGATCCCTGCCCCATGCTGCGGAGGAAGGCGAAAAACCTCCAGAGGCTCAGCCAATCTACCCTGGAGGAAAATTCCTTCCCGACCCCAAATATGGCGATCAGTAAGACCCCGAGCATGTAGGCAAGAGTCTCTAGCCTGACCCCTGTTAGCCATTATACTATTTACGTACCATTGCTTGGTTTTCCTTGGCTACTATGTTTTACCATTAAACCATTCCCTCCATAAACTTATCTAACTTAATCTTAAAACCAGACAGGTCCGTCGCCCCCACCGTTTCCCTCGGAAGGCCATTCCAATATTTCACCCCTCTGACGGTCAGAAACCTTCGTCTAATTTCAAGCCTGAACTTCCCCACGGCCAGTTTATATCCATTCGTTCTCGTGTCCACATTAGTACTAAGCTGGAATAATTCCTCTCCCTCCCTTGTATTTATTCCTCTGATATATTTAAAGATAGCAATCATATCCCCCCTCAGCCTTCGCTTTGACAGACTAAACAACCCAAGCTCCTCTAGTCTCCTTTCATACGACAGGTTTTCCATTCCTCTGATCATCCTAGTCGCCCTTCTCTGCACCCGTTCCAGTTTGAGTTCATCTTTTTTAAACATGGGAGACCAGAACTGCACACAGTACTCCAAATGAGGTCTCACCAGCGCCTTATACAACGGAAGCAGGACCTCCTTATCCCTACTAGATATACCTTGCCTAATGCATCCCAAGACCGCATTGGCTTTTTTCACCACCACATACATACGACAGGAGCATATTCTACTGAGTTACGTTACTATCTGCAATGGAAGACTATGATGCAGAGCTAGTGGCATCACAAGGCTCAACAGAACAAAAAATGGAGCAGCTGACATGGGAAGAACTTTAATATAAAGTCTGACCTATAAAGAGTTAATAAATTATTAATATATGTTATTAGCATTTTACAGACATGAGTAGCATGTGTTATATAGATGGCTATAGATCAGCAGCAATAGGAGTTATAAACATTATGAGCAACTTGTTGACCCTCTGGGCTCTACAGCAATTGATTAACCATTTATTAAATTATCTAGCCATCATTTATTAATCCTTTGTGAACTAGTTATATAAACTTCCTTTTATAAAGTGTGACCCAAATGTGAATTAATGTGTGAGACCACATAATACATATGGCCTGAGACATCTACACAGCCTGCCAGCAAAAGCAGGGAAGATCAGACTTAATATTTTTTGGGCAAAGACACAAAGTATTTGCCCAAAAAAATGGACTTTCAGATGACCTCAAATTATTCATAAATTTGACTTTTTAGTTTAGACAAAAAGTTTGTCAAGGCCTGAAAAGAGCAAGAGAGGGAGCTTCTCCCTCTATAACTTTTAGCCCAGTGGTTTGGGCACTTACATGGGATGGAGAAGACCCCAGTTTGAATCTTCAGTCTGGAGCAGGAATTTGAATTCACAACTCCATATTCTCAGACAAGTGCTCTAATAACCACCAAGCTTTAGGCTATTCTCAGTGGCTGGCTCTCAGTCTGTCCTGTATCATAATTTGTAGATACAAGGGAACCAAATTAAGGTAACCTTAATTCTGGCATTTTCTAACTTTTGAATGCTTGACTATGCAATTTTAGTAACGTTATTTTTACTTAGTTTATGTATGTAATTATAATGTAGTCAACATTCACATCAAACAACAAGAACTGCTGGATGTAAATAGATTTACTACTTTCCAGGTTTAAAATGACAAAATCTCTGTGACAGTTATTACCTCTGTTGTCTTGCCAAAAAGTGAAAACATAACCTTTAAGAGATTGTGACCTATATTCTCTGCTGTCCCAAAAAAGCATGGCATCTGTGAAATGTTTTTAGCTTCAGCTACCTTACAGTCTCAGACTCAGTGAACTATTTTATTATCTTGCTATATAGCACACAGACCAGACACTGAGCTATTGATTTCTATTTTCTTGTTTTTTTTTTTTTTATTATATACTAAGAGATTCTAGCACAATGTCTGGAGAGCTGAAATGTTGTTATGCAAACAAAAAGGCAAAATATGAATAGAAATAAATTTGGTTTACCTTAAGATGTTGTCAAGACTAATTCCCAACTAAGGCACTTCGAGTGCAGAAGGTGGGGGCCCACAAGGATTCTAAAAATTACTACTGGCCACTCCAGGCTTGTATTAAACTCCCAAGATTACAGCTTTTCTCTGACCTTGGATTGGTAGCTCTTTCACCCCACTCCCCACCTCCAGGGAAGAGCTGAGAAAGAAAAAAAAATCAGCTGTTGCCACCAGCTAATTAAACAACATGTGCACAAACCTCGTAAGACACAAAAATCCAATTCTCTTCTTTAAAAGGGTAAATTTTATTAATAAAAAAAAGAAAGAGAATACATCTGGGAACTCAGGCTATTGCTAGATTTTAAAAGAGCAACTACAAGGATTAAGCACCAAGAATAGCTTTCTTGAGGTCCAGCTTAAAGGTTACAAGCAAAACAAAAGCACCTGGAGTTAGCACAGAGGAATCCACAAGCCATAATGAAATAAAATGGATAAACTTAATCATAGAATATCAGGGTTGGAAGAGACCTCAGGAGGTCATCTAGTCCAACCCCCTGCTCAAAGCAGGACCAATCCCCAACTAAATCATCCCAGCCAGGGCTTTGTCAAGCCTGACCTTAAAAACCTCTAAGGAAGGAGATTTCACCATCTCCCTAGGGAACCCATTCCAGTGCTTCACCACTCTCCTAGTGAAAAAGAATTTCCTAATATCCAACCTAAACTTCCCCCACTCCAACTTGAGACCATTACTCCTTGTTCTGTCATCTGGTACCACCGAGAACAGTCTAGGTCCATCCCCTTTGGAACTCCCTTTCAGGTAGTTGAAAGCAGCTATCAAATCCCCCCTCATTCTTCTCTTCTGCAGACTAAACAATCCCAGTTCCCTCAGCCTCTCCTCATAAGTCATGTGCTCCAGCCCCCTAATCATTTTTGTTGCTCTCCGCTGGACTCTTTCCAATTTTTCCACATCCTTCTTACGTTGTGGGGCCCAAAACTGGACACAATACTCCAGATGAGGCCTCACCAACGCCGAATAGAGGGGAATGATCACGTCCCTCAATCTGCTGGCAATGCCCCTACTTATACAGCCCAAAATGCTGTTAGCCTTCTTGGAAACAAGGGCACACTGTCGACTAATAGCCAGCTTCTTGTCCACTGTAATCCCTAGGTCCTTTTCTGCAGAACTGCTGCCTAGCCGTTCGGTCCCTAGTCTGTATCACTGCATGAGATTCTTCCGTTCTAAGTGCAGGACTCTACACTTGTCCTTGTTAAACCTCATCAGATTTCTTTTGGCCCAATCCTCTGATTTGTCTAGGTCCCTCTATATCCTATCCCTACCCTCTACAGGTAGAGCAATTAGAGAACAGCTACTAAGAGGCATTTTATAGCTACTGGCTGGCTGGGTGTCCATAAAAGGGAGCTGCCCCCTCCCCTTTATTTATCCCATATGTGTATAAAGAACATTTTGAAATCTTACAGTTCTCAAAAATGCAGTAGCATTTGTACATAAAATAGGTTGTCTTCCTAACCTTAATTATTTTTGTGTGTGTGTCTGTGTGTAAATCTAGTTGATTTTTCAGTATAGTACTTTGCACTAACATAACATTTTCCATTAAAATATATCAAAACTCTCTTAAATGTCATAAGTCGAGATCAAGCATTTTGAGTTGCACAGTCACCTATCTTTCAACATTTGGACCCCAGTCTTCAATTGACTTCAGTAGTACTCTGCAGGGGTACAATCTACTCACGTGGTCAGTTGTAGGTTAAGGGACTAATATTTTATCGTTTTCTGGTATAAAATAGATGTAAAAAGGCATTGAGGAGACTGCTATAGAATGAAAAGTGTGCAAATTTAATGTGTTATGAAAAAATTTCACATGAGCTCAAGGAGATTACAAGAGTAAATTTACTCAAGTGACTAAAGTGACTGTTGGATCAGGCAGTCTGTGGATCTGTGCTATTATGGTCAGCTGATGGCCTATATTTTTGAAAATGTTATGAATAACTTTAAAGGGGAAAAATAATTTTGGCTGCTGTCCAATCATATTGGTAAATTGACTTATGATTTAATGGGTTTTTGTTTTTCAGGGAAATCATAATAATCATGAATTGAAAGTGCATTTGAGAAGAAGTCAAGAAGAGTATCAAGTAATACTTTGATCCATTGCTTTCATTACATTTTTGTTAGCAACAAAAATAATTCTGATTGGTACTCACTTATTCTTCACTGGACCCAATCATGTAGACCTTACCTTCAGGAAACCCCATTATCTCAATATGTATTTTGTGAGAATAAGGATGGTAGCCGTAGGCCCAAGATTGGCTGTGTTTTAGGCCCTGATTCAGGAAAGCACTTAAGCATGTGCTTAAATTGCTTTGCTGAATCAATTTAGTGAAATATTGCCACACACGACTCAGATTGCAAAAAAAGGTTAAAATATTAGGATTCTAACAGCTATATGGAAAGCTTCACATCACTGAGGATACCAATTATAAATCTTGTTCTTGCCAGTTTTGTGAAAGTGTACAGCTGATGGTTATGTCTCAAAGTATATTTTTCAACTCAGAAGTGAATGAGTAGTAGGAAGTAATACTCTCCTGGAATTTCTTGGAAGAAGTACACAGTATTATTCAAACATACGTATATTGATGATTGGGCATATATTTGCAATGGGCAACCCCCAGAAGATTTGAAAGTATGGTTTGGATGACTATCCAAAGCATAACTGAAATAGTGAATTTCTCTGATGTGGAAATCAGACTGGAGAACTCAGAACAAGCTTTCACAAGATTAATACAAACTTTCAGTTTCAGCTGGATCAGAAATTTTGAGAACACCCTTTGTAGCGATATTTTGGAATTCTCCTTTCCAGTCCCAATCAAAATTAAGAAATACTGAGGTTCACAAGTTGTTCTTTTTTGTATCTTATTAAATTATATTTTTTATTAATAATAATAATAATATTTATTAAGTCTTCAAACAAGATTCAGGTCCTTTTCTCATTCTATTCAATCTAGTTTATTGATCATTTAATATATATTGTCTATTATTTGTATTGTCTTGGTGCCTAGAGGCCCAAACCCGATCGTGAAGGGGCTTTACAAATAAAAATACAGTTCCTGCCCCCAAAGAACTTACAGTCTAAATGTAAGATTTGATACAACAAACCAGGTAGTTGTGGGAGTACAGGTTTCACTTTAAACCAGTTGTACTAGATTTTTATTACAATTAATGCGCATTGAGAAGAAGGTTAGAATGATAGCAGGGGACTTGGGAGACCCAGGTTCAATTCTCTGTTCTGCCAGACTTCCAGTGTGATCTTGGGCAAGTTATTTAATCTGTCTGTCAATTTCTTATCTGTAAAATAAGAAACACAGTACTTGCCAAATCTGACACACAGACCTATTAACAAAAGGTCCCCTGTTCTTTGCAGACAACTCTCACCTCGGATATGACAAACTAATTACACCAAACACATGTCTTACAGGATATTTATCCATTAAGAGTAACATGTAAGGTATCTGAAGAAAGATCAGAACTTGTCAAGATTCATAATCATTGCTAGATGTATGTACAGGTAATATTTAAGGAATACTGTATTTATATGGAGAGTATGCTTTATGGACTTATCACCAAGGGATAATGTGTCTCACGGTACATTCAGGCAAGAGAGAATTGTCACTCTGCACTGTTTAGCTGGTGATGCAATGGAAGGCTTAATTAGTTAGCCTTGCTCAATATAAAGACTTTCAGTGGAAAACCATCAATGGCAACTGCAAACAATTGAAACCACTTGAAGGTAAAGGAAAATTATAATGAAACCGGGGTTCTCCTTGTCTACAAAGAGAAACAAAAGACAGTTTCACTATAACAAAGGAGGGAGAGGTTCTCTGTATCCTTTCACAGAGGAAACATCTTAAGGAGTGAGGTGTTCTCATGAAAAATTGGATCCTGATGATACTGAAGAAATTCTCCAGATTCCGTTTTGTATGCCTGACCTCCTTTCGGAATAAGCAAGAGTCACTCCACTTTAAGATGGAAGCCGCAGATCCTGAGCATGCTCCATACAAAAGGAGGTCACATAGAATTGGCAGGAAGCCAAGGATTGCTAAAATGGAACCTTGGCAGAAAGCCAAATAGGTGAAAGAGTCCGCGGAATCATAACTGTGGGGTAAACAACACCAGTGAGCATGTGCACAAAAGATCTGACTGTATAAAAGGCAGACTATCAGCAGGCAGAAGTCAGGAGCTGGCCAGAAGAGCTGCTGCAAAGGAGCTAGAAGAGTGGCTGTTGAAGAAAAGCTGCAACAGTAGCAGGGGAGAGGGAGGTCACCAAGGGGCAACAGTAGCAACTAGGAACAGAGAAACAGAGCTGACTGAGAGTTAGCTACAACAGTATCAACAGCAGGCAGAAGCTGCAGTACCAACAGCAACAGTAAACAATGTTGCAGAATCAACAGACAGTGTAAGATTGTTAATTTTAATTATCGTTTAGCATAAATATAGCATAGTGTAGTATTAGTACTGTATGTGATGCTTAAGGTGTCTGTTTGTTAATTGAATTGCTTAGAATCATTTAAACTGTATGCTATTGTAGTTTAAATGCTCCTTGATTTACAGTAAGGAATTGGGGTCTGATTTCTATTTTTAGATTACAATGTAGTAGGGATGATTAGTTACATCAGTAAAAAAATATTTTGTTTTGGAAAGCATACTGCCTGTGTCAATCACTTTGTCAGAAGGTTATATCTGTGTCCTTGAAGTGTTTCCTTAACTACATGGTGACCTATACCCGAGGAAGAGCAGAGTAAGAGTGTAATAGCCAGGTTATTCTAAGGCTGGCCTAAAATCCATTTTTTAGGGTAACACTGGTTCATGTGAAACCAGCCAGCTCTGCAACAGACTGAACTTTGGGAGGAAAACCTACTTTATTAGCTAGGAAAGGTAACTGTTAAGTGTAGACCCAGGTTTGTGTTTTATTATTTTGTTTTGTATGGTAGCCATTTGTTTCCATCACTCTCTCTTGTTTCTAGTAGAATCTCTACCCTTTCTTAAATAAACCTATCTTTGTTATATTATAAGGGCTCACAGGTACTGTGTGATTTACATGTGCTGTGGTCTAAGGTAAAACTAGTAACATGGTGCACACCTCCTTTCGGGACAGAGGATCTGGGATTTCTGTGAGTCGGGGCTGGATATCACAGGGGAAAATTCAAAGGGATTTGAGGATTGGGAGTGCACCTATTGCTAACTTGCAAGGTGAAGACAGGGCTAGCATAGCCCAGAGGAGAGTGCTTGAGTGGCTGGTGGTGTGAGGGAGCAGACACCCAACCAGGCACAGGCAAGAATCCCTCATGCTGGAGACAGAGGTAACACACTGACTCAGTCCTGGATGCCCTGAGAACCATCACACCAACTTCACAGGGCACTGTGAGAATGGCAAGTGAGCTTAGACTGGAGTTTTGTTCAGTGTTTGTATGGTGATGAACAAAGGGGGGGGGGTCCTGGGCTATAAAAGGGGCTATTTGGCTCTAATGCAATACAAATAGTAACCAATAATATGTACATTAAAGATAAAGAGGCACTCAGATAAGGAGATCATATAAGTAACTACGGTAGATTTGAAGTCAAGCTTTCCCACTTCATGAAATTTGTATGACTAAGTAAATCCAAGCAAGCATGAGAGAGATCTATCACAATTCACAAGAGACAGCAAATGGTAAGTGATCTTGTCAAAACCCACTACCAATCATTTAAATGCCATTGACAGTTTGTGCTTCTTATTGAATAATACTGCTCTCAGAATGTGTCCTGCCTTTTTATTAGTGAAAAGTGGTCATTAACAACCAAAAAACAAACAACTTTCCAACAAAACTCAGCTCTCTTAACTCTGAACAATTAAAATGAATGGGGGGGGCGGGGAAACGAACCTGCAGTGTAACTCAAAAGAAAAAGCATCCCCTACTGATGTCAATAGGACTTGTGTGTGCAGGGACAATGTATGGACCCAGCAGGAACTTTCAATTGATCGAAATACTGTACTACTAGCTGAAAAACACTTAGATTTTCACAGTAATGGCTGAAGACTACAGAATGGTAACCAGCTAAATCTAAATTCACACAATGCTAAATATGGGCTGACCTATCTTTCCTCTAGGCAAAAAATATTTTAAGATCTTTCATAAAAGTTTTTTAAATTATTACTATTTAAAAAATAAAGAAAATTCAGAGTAAATAATGGATTTCAAAACCATTAAAGGTTGTGACACAAACTAACAAATATCAAGCAAGTAAAAGCTAATACCAAGTCCTTAAACTCCTGCTGTTAACCTTTTGGATTTTCCTGAAATTTGCATTGTTTGTCACACCTTTCACATTATTTAAACGTAAAGTCATTTTTACCTGCAAACCATAATAGTTTCACTATACAAGCCCCCAGGATGAACATGTTTCATTTAGAAATAAGCCCCAGCTTGATATTACTAAAATATAGGTCTTCGCTATTTTTTATTATTCTGTATACCATTTAAAATGAATAAAAGCAAACTGTATGTGTTTTCAGGTTATTTCTTCCATGAAACATGTAAACTTTAACTTTCATTAAAATGAAGGTTCTATAGAATTTTGTTTGACAGCAATATCAGGATGGGGGGCAGTGAGGGCTATGTGAGTTGTATGCTGCCTGTCAATTCAAAACTGTTAATGTAGCCCTTAAAAAAATGCCAGTAACTTGGAGTTAAGGCTGCTGCATAACAGGGCCTTTGACCATGCTCCCCTTCCCCCCACCTCATATGTTAGAAATCCAGGATGTCAGGAAGGGGTAAGGTAATGCTCCCAGTTCCTGCTTCTTCACATGTTGGGATATATTGTATGAGAGTAAAGACTCATGCAGCATAACTGCCTGATATAGGCACTGTTTCCTTATTGCCAGTCTCCAATTCTCTCTTGTAATTCCCAAGACTGTTTCCCCTCTTTCAGGTTTTTCTACAGTGCATGCATTTAAATATATATTTTCTTTCATCTGAAAAGATTGGTGCCCTTCGATCATTTTTTCACTTTATTTTTTGTCACCTGTTTCCGCTCTTGCACTGTCCTGCCATTCTCTAGTCTCTATTTAAACTGTTCTGTTATCCTTCATACTTTTTAATCCTGTATTTAACATCCCTCAGGTGTTTTATTCGTTGCTGCCATTTTAGTACTCAGTGCCATAGCCTGCCTTTCTTTGTAAGGCATATAGCTTGGCACTTCATATGGCCAAAGGATAAAGGGGTGCTCTGCCCAAAGATTTAGAGAGCTTTGGGACCTCAGATAATCAAAGGAACAGAGCAAGCCAGTGAAGAGACAATGACAAGGTAAAGAACTCTTATTCTCCCAAGAACTGCTAAAAATAAAGGAACACAATTACAGAACTCGGACTGGTTTGAACAGCTTTAAATCCAGCTATTATCCCTTTATACCGTTCATGTTCATACAGTTCCTCAGTTTGTCTCTAACACAGAGAAATCCTCCTAGCTTTCCTTAGGATCTGTACAGCCACATTAGCATTCAGTTGTATGCAATGGTCACAAATTAAGAGGTCAGCTTTTGCCCAGAATTTTCCCCCAACTACATAAAAACAGATATTAAAAGTTTCAAAGTTAAGCGCTCAAAAGTGAAGAAATTCCAAAATTAAGGTTGGTGTGCGGCCTTAACTCTGCACCTTGTGTATAGCTACTGTAACTCTGACAATGTGGGAGAACCTCTAAGTGACATAGAGCTATTGTAGCAGCTTCTGTGCCACCATATCTCCCAGACCCCAGCATATAGAAGGTGGCAAAGAGAAAAGGTTGTGAATGGGGTGCCTCTCTTCTTCAGACATCTGCAAATATCAAAATCAGCCCTGAGAGCTATCATAGTTTAAAGCCATCCTGAGATTGCCATAATCAATGCTAGGGGGGACACACACACACCTCTACCTGTGCCCAATAAGTACTGAGTTTCTGTGCTTTTAGGTTAGGCATAAATATAACAAAGACTGGCTGCAACTAATTAGGGTTCCATTCTGAAATAGGCTTAAATTCCTGTTGTTTTTTACCCTCTACACATAGATAGTCTTTTGTATGAATTTCACAATGTTAGCGTTCATGGCCTTTGGATTTTCTGTGTTCTTTTTGTTTGGTTTATTTTCATAAATTCTCAAATGAGAAGAGTTCTAAACCAGTCTTTGGCTGACATTTGTCAACAGATATATTTTAAAACAACATAGTATCTACACACTAATTGGAAGGGAAGTTCATCTTTATGGTCACTTTTAGAAAAGGAACATTTAAGAGTAAAGGTAATTCTTTTTGATATGCTTCATAAATGAAAGTTTACCTTTCAGAGCCTGTGAATGAAATCCCTTTCAGATAAACTTCAGAGAATTGCCCTTTTTCAAAGAGGTCACCATTTTCCACTGTTCTCAGTGGGACGGAAGCTACAGGCACCCTCAGGAAAGATAACAAGTTCCCTACAGCCTGTGCAGGAAGAAGTTTAGGCTGCCCTTAACACCTCCTTCCAATTTTCCCAAATGGAGCAACCCAGGCCTTCAGGGAAGTTGATGCCCTCCTATGTCATCAGTGTGGCACTGTGAGAAGCTGGTGAATATTGGGGGATAAAGGAGAACCAGACAGGTGAATGTGAGGGGCACATGCCTGGGAAAGACAAAAGAAATTTGGGGGCATTTGGAACACCAGAAATTTGGAGAAGTATGAAGGAAGAATTTGAGTGAGGGATGGAACAAGTAAGATTCAGGATGGTAATAAGGGAGGAGGGACAGAATGGCAGCTTCTCCACGCAAGGGTTGAGAAGAGTAAGCAGAGTGCTCCTCCAAGAAAGCTCAGATTTGTTCAGATTTAGGGATGGATTTTCAATCTGAAAAGTTAACACAAATTGGCAAATTGAGGTTGGGCAGCTGCCCCTGGAAGTCAGAAAGTGGCCAAAAAAAGGGGGTTGGGTTCGGTTTGGTCGATAGCTTTTAAAAATAATCTCATTATTTAGGTCAGTCTCATGATTTTTGGGGCGGAAAGGAAGCAAGGGGTGATTATTTTTGAATGCATGTGTCTGATAATACTGCTTCTGTCACTCTCCCTCATTCCTCCCATTACAATCTCCATTTTTGTAAAGAAAGGTGATGGACATCTGGCAGCTGTGGGGTGGGCAGAGTTAAGGTTATGGTTTGAGCTATGGAGTAGGATAGTGATGAGGTAGGTGGAGAATATGTATTGTTATCTGGCTTCATTTTTCATTTACTTGCTTCTGTGGTTTTGTCTCAGTTAACATATACCCCGACCTTAAATGTTCCACAAAGTTGTACATTAATAGACTTAGAACTTTCCTAAAATACCTCATGTTTCTCAAATAGACTTTCTACATAGAAATTGACTCCAAATCAACTTTTTTTTTTAAACAGACTCCACAAAAGTCTCAAACCCCACTTTAAATTTCATTCTTTTTGAATTGCAACTTTTTTGGATATGCCTTGAGGCTTGAAACACTCAACCTTACATGTTCACTATCTTTCAACTTTTTTATAAGCCTTGAATAGCCTCCAGTCTTTCTGGTTGCTCAGTGAACTGTGAAGAAATATTATTGTACTGTCTCCAGGAATATCAATGTTTCTTTTGTGATTTCACAGTTGATATCTTAATTAATGTTTAGGAAATTGAAACCTTTCATATTCAGATCTTCCTATTTTTACAGATTCTCTCTTACTCTGCTTTCTTTACCTCCTGTGGGAAGTCTATAGCCAACTTCTAAGGCCATTTTAACTTTTCCACTGTATGTTTTACAAGTATAATCTGATCCAGTCCTATTCATATGTAAAAAAAAAAAGAAGTCAAAGAAAAATAGCATTGCCATATAAAGATATGGTGTTGGAAAAGGATTGACTTTTTAAATGGGTATATCAAGGGCAATGAGATTAACTGCCAATTGAATGGAGAAGCATTGTTCGTCATGGATCTCCCACTTGTTACCAGATTTGCCTGTTAGTTTGGGGTATGCTCATTTATTACGGTTACTCTTCTGGGGGACTAGGGGGTTCTGTAATACTGTCAATGTACTATTTGTGTCACATGTGTTTTCATATGGAGCTCTATTTCTCCCTTCTGCAAATCCCCTCCCAATGGAGCTATCCTGCAGGACCTAGGTTCTCCAGGGCAGGGTTCCTCCAGCCCCAGAACTGGATTAACACACACACACACACACACACACATACATTAACAGAGCAAGTCTGAGTGGACCAGGTCAAGCAGCACTTTCAAGCTGCCACCCTTATTTGCCAAAGGTACCGCACCAGAATAGTGTAAGCCTGAGCAGGCTGGGTCGAGCAGCACTTCCAAGCTCCCACCCTCGTATGTCACAGGTTCAGCACGTCCCTATCCCCACTTTCACGTCACAATTGTACTGGTAGTAACCCACTTGGTGAGCAAACTCCACAGTATTTTTTGGGTGCTACAGGGATCTTTAGCTTAGGTAAGAGAAGGGTTGCTGTAGAGTAAATTGGGAAGCTAAAAAACACAATAAAGTTCAGAGAGAGAGGGAAGCAACCAGCTTAACCATAAAAATTACTTATTGAATAATAGTGATAACTACCCAAGGAGAGCCTAAACCAACATAACAGTTGCACTATTAAAGAGAACATTGAATTAATTTTCAGAAGAAGTAACAAAGGAGGTGCATGGTAGACTCTCTATGCTTTTGTCACATACATTTAACTTACTGCTTCTTGAACTTTTGTTCTAGTTTTACAGCTGACACTTGTGAATGACTCTATACAGATGAACAAATAATAATTAAGACTTCTTTGATTCACTGGCAACTAGACACTTTCCAGTGCTAGGGATTCTAAAAATCTTCATGTTTGATTATCTTTCCTCACCCATAATTATCTCTGTGTTACTCAGTGTGTATGAAAAGAAAACAGTCTTTTTTGGATGTGTGTCTTCTCCCAAAGACTAGAAATCAGAGGCAGGCTAAAAGCACTATGATTTATTATGTTTAAATCTCATAATATTTAAGCCACTCTCTTGACGTTTCAAGTCTGACTTGTGATATATGAAGGACTGGGGTTGGCCACACTACACCATCAGCTTCTAGCAAAAAACAAAACAAAACAGAAACCATCAGAGTCCTAGCTACATTGGGGTACCACCAGTTGAAGTTTGATAAAATTCATAAGCCTAGACAAGAGAGAGACCGTTAGCATACTTAGCCTAATTCTCCAGGGCCTGAGCACTTTGTGTGGTCATTCACAGCTGTGCAAAGTGTGAGCAAAATAACTCTTGCAAACTGGGTGTAAAACCCTACCAGATCAAAGTGCATGTGACAACAAAAGGTGCAAGACATTGGAGAATTAGGCTTTGTTTATCCGTAGCAGTTTTGTTGTTTTAACAATGCTGATATAGTGCAAGCAGCAAAAACAAAACAGAAAACCACCTAGCGTGTATGCAGTCATACATGTATAACTTATGCTGGTTCGGGAATGCAAAATAACGGCTTGTCTACACTACAGAGATATGTTTCCTTTCTTATGCCAGCAGAGCCCCCAGTGGAAAAGCAGCACAAGCCAAAAGAAAAAGTTTTGTTGTCATAGCAATGCCAGCTCCTCGAATGACATTTGCTATACCCATAGAAGCACTCTTCAGTCAGCATAGTTGCATCTCCACCTGGGGCTTTGTTGGCTAGGGGGTAGGATTTTTTTCACACCAACAAAACTTTGCAGTGTAGATAGGCCTAAGCTATTCCAGTATAAAGCACCTTATACCAGTATAACAACATCTACACTAGGGCTAGGTCTACACTGGGGGGGAGGGGGAGGGTTGATTTAAGATACTCAAATTCAGCTACGCAAATAGCATAGCTGAATTTGACATATCTGATCCGACTTACCCTGCTGTGAGGACGGTGGCAAATTGACTGCCGCAGCTCCCCAGTCAACAGCGCTTCCTCTTCCCTGTGGTGATGTGGGGGAGCGGGGGTGGAGGGAAGGTGATGTGGGGGGGCAGGGGTGGAGGGAATTCAACTACTCAGACATCTGTTGGGAAGATAACACAGCAGGGCACAGATTGTCTGTACATTTGAAGAACATGTTGAACAATTTTTTTATTTCAGAATGTTGAGAAAGCCACTAGGGGAGAGGTTGTTCTAGATTTGATTTTGACAACTTGGGAGGAACTGATTGAAAATTTGAAAGTGATCATGAAATGACAGAGTTCATGATTCTAAGAATGGTAGGAGGGAAATCAGCACAATAAAGAAAATGGATTTCATGAAGGCAGACTTTAACAAACTCAGGGAATTGGTAAGTAAGATCCCATAGGAAGCAAGTCCAAGGGGCAAAACAGATTGAGAGAGTTGGCAGTTTTTCGAAGAGACATTATTAAGAGCACAAGAGCAAACTATCCCACTGCATAGGAAATATAGAAAGTATGGCAATAGACCACCCTCACTTAACCAGGAGATCTTCAATGATCAGAAACTCAAAAAAAAGAGTCCTACAAAAAGTGGTAGTTAGGTCAAATTACAAAGGATGAATATTTTTAAAAGTATAAGTATGTAGGGACACGATTAGAAAGGCCAAGGCATAAAACAAGATTAAACTAGTTAGAGACATAAAGGGTAACAAGAAAACATTTTTTTTTTAAATGGAGATATCCTATCTCCTAGAACTGGAAGGAACCTTGAAAGGTCATCAAGTCCAGTCCCCTGCCTTCACTAGCAAAATACATTAGAAGCAAGAGGAAGACCAAGGACAGAGTAGGCCCATTACTCAATGAGGATGAAAAAACAATACCAGAAAATATGGAAATGGCAGAAGTGCTAAATGACTTTTTTGTTTCAGTTTTCACCAAAAAGTTTAGTAGCAATTGTACATCTAATTTAATGAATGCCACTGAAAATGAGGTAGGATCAGAGGCTAAAATAGGGAGGGAACCATTTAAAAATTACTTAGACATGTTAGATGTCTTCAAGTCTCATGGGCTTGATTAAATAGATCCTAGAATATTCAAGGAGCTGACTGAGGAGATATCTGCACCATTAGCAATTATCTTTAAAAAGTCATGGAAGATGGGTGAGAGTCAAGAGGACTGGAAGAAGGCAAATATAGTGCCAATCTATAAAAAGAGGAATAAGAACAACCCGGGGAATTACAAACCAGTCATCTTAACTTCAGTACCTGGAAAGATAATGGAGCAAATAATTAAGCAATCAATTTGCAGTAAGCTAGAAGATAACAAGGTGATAAGTAACAGTCGGCATGGATTTGTCAAGAACACATTGTGTCAAACCAACCTAATAGCTTTCTTTGACAGGGTAACAAGCCATGTGGATAGGGAGAAAGTGGTAATTGTGGTATCCCTTGACATTAGTAAGGCTTTTGATACTATCTTGCATGACCATCTCATAAACAAACTAGGGAAATATAACCTAGATGGAACTCCTATAAGATGGATGCATAACTGGTTGGAAAACCATTCCCAGAGAGAAATCATCAGTGATCCACAGTCAACCTGGAAAGGCATATCAAGTGGAGTCTTGCATGGATCAGTTCTGGGTCCTGTTCTGTTCAATATCTTCATCTGCATTTGAAGGTGCTAAAGGAGTTGGCTGATGTGATTGCAGAGCCATTGACCATTATCTTTGAAAATTCATGGTGATCGGGGGAGGTCCCAGATGACTAGAAAAAAGCTAATGTAGTGCCCATCTTTAAAAAGGAAAGGAGGAGGATCCGGGGAACTACAGGCCAGTCAGCCTCACCTCGGTCCTTGGAAAAATCATAGAGCGGGTCCTCAAGGTATCAATTTTGAAGCACTTTGAGGAGAGGAAACTGATCAGGAACAGTCAGCATGGATTCACCAAGGGCAAGTCATGCCTGACTAACTTAATTGCCTTCTATGATGATATAACTGGCACTGTGGATGAGGGGAAAACAGTGGACATGTTATTCCTTGACTTTAGCAAAGCTTTTGATACGGTCTCTTCTCTCTTCAAATTTAAATTGGTAGCCACTCTTTTCAGGAGGGCCTGGTGCTCTTTGAAGTCATCGGGGGGGTCTGCCCATTTGGGAGGGACCCGCGATCACTTCAACCGGAGACGATGCCTGCACTCCGGTGCACAGTATTCTTGCCAGCAAGTTAAAGAAGCATGGGCTGGATGAATGGGCTATAAGGTGGTTAGAAAGCTGGCTAGATCATTGGGCTCAACGGGTAGCGATCAATGGCTCCATGTCTAGTTGGCAGCTGGTTTCAAGTGGAGTGCCCCAAGGGTCAGTCCTGGGGCTGGTTTTGTTCAATATCTTCATTAATGATCTGGAGGATGGCGTGGATTGCACCCTCAGCAAGTTTGCAGATGACACTAAACTGGGAGGAGTGGAAGATACGCTGGAGGGTAGGGATAGGATACAGAGGGACCTATACAAATTAGAGGATTGGGCCAAAAGAAACCTGATGAGGTTCAACAAGGACAAGTGCAGAGTCCTGCACTTAGGAAGGAAGAATCCCATGCACTATTACAGACTAGGGACCAAATGGCTAGGCAGCAGTTCTGCAGAAAAGGACCTAGGGATTATAGTGGATGAGAAGCTGGATATGAGTCAACAGTGTGCCCTTGTTGCCAAGAAGGCTAATGGCATTTTGGGCTGTATAAATAGGAGCATTGCCAGCAGATCGAGGGATGTGATCATTCCCCTCTATTCGGCATTGGTGAAGCCTCATCTGGAGTACTGTGTCCAGTTTTGGGCCCCACACCACAAGAAGGATGTGGAAAAATTGGAAAGAGTCCAGTGGAGGGCAACAAAAATGATTAGGGGGCTGGAGCACATGACTTATGAGGAGAGGCTGAGGGAACTGGGATTATTTAGTCTGCAGAAGAGAAGAATGGGGGGTGGGGGGGATTTGATAGCAGCTTTCAACTACCTGAAAGGGGGGTTCCAAAGAGGATGGATCTAGACTGTTATCAGTGGTAGCACATGACAGTACAAGGAGTAATGGTCTGAAGTTGGAGTGGGGGAGGTTTAGGTTGGATATTAGGAAAAACTTTTTCACTAGGAGAGTGGTGAAGCACTGGAATGGGGTACCTAGTGAGATGGTGGACTCTCCTTCCTTAGAGGTTTTTAAGGTCCTGCTTGACAAAGCCCTGGCTAGGATGATTTTGTTGGGGATTGGTCCTGCTTTGAGCAGGGGGTTGGACTAGATGACCTCCTGAGGTCCCTTCCAACCCTGATATTCTATGATTCATATAATGTCATAGAGAGTACACATATAAGGTTTGTGGATGACACCAAGATGGGTGGGGTTGAAAGTGCTTTGCAGAATAGGATTATAATTCAAAATGATCTAAAAAAACTGGAGACATTGTGTGAAGTAAATAGGATGAAATTCAATAAAGACAAATGCAAAGTACCTCACTTAGGAAGGAACAATCAGTTGCACACATACAAAATGGGAAATGACTGCCTAGGAAAGAGTACTTCAGAAAGGAATCTGGGGGGGTCATAGTGGATCACAAACTCAATATGAGTCAAAAGTGCAACACTATTGCAAAAAAAAAAAAAAGCAAACCTCATTCTGGGATGTATTAGCAGGAGTGTTGGAAGCAAGATGTGAGAAGTAATTCTTCTGCTCTACTCCGTGCTGATTAGGCCTCAACTGGAGTATTGTGACCAGTTCTGGGCCCCACATTTCAGGAAAGACGTGGATAAATTGGAGAAAGTCCAAAGAGCAACAAAAATGTTTAAAGGTCTAGAAAATGTGACCTACGAGGGAAGATTGAAAAAAAAAATGGGTTTGTTTAGTGTGGAGAAGAGCGGACTGAGAGGTGACATGGTAATAGTTTTCAAGTATATAAAAGGCTGTTACAAGGAGGAGAGAGAAAAATTGTTCTCTTTAACCTCTGAGGATAGGATAGCAAGCAATGGCTTAAATTGCAGCAAGAGTGGTTTACATTGGACATTAGGAAAAACTTCCTAACTCTCAGGGTAGTTAAGAACTGGAAAAATTGCCTAGGGAGGATGTGGAATCTTCATCACTGCAGTTTTTTTAAGAGCAAGATAGACAAACACCTATCAGGGATAATCTAGATAATACTTAGTGCTGCCTTGAGTGCAGGGGACTGGACTAGAAGACCTCTTGAGATTCCTTCCAGTCCTACTATTTTGTGGGTCTATAAAAAAGTAAATAATATATATATGTACTGTAGTAATACTACTTATTGGTCCACTCTGGAAGTTCAATGTGAGCCCGACGATAGCACTTGATGCTTTATCAGGAAGTTTTCTAGAAGAGATAGGAGAAAGCAGTTTCTTTTTCATACATATGGAATAGTATAATTATCTCAGTGCAAACAGAGCTACAGATAGGGAAAGGGTATTCAAAGAAAATGAAGGGTTTTGATATTTGCTTGAATTGCAAGCTGTCTAGTCCCCACTGAATCAAAATAATATTTTATTTATTCATTTATATAGCATTGTTATGGCATTTACAGAACTTTAAGGTGCTGGTACATTAATAAAAGGTATGTCACAAATAAAAGCTTGATAAGGCATAGAAAACCCAATATTGTAGACAGGATTTGAAAGCTGAAACAAGATTGAATAGCATGCGAAGAAAAGGCAATAGGAATGAAATATGAGAATCAAATTAATTCTTAAGTTACCATATCATGTAATTAAAAGTGAACTTTTATACATGTTGTGGCATGAGCAAACAAGAAACATCTTAACACTATGAAATAATTCAGAACTGCTGCATTCTGGTCTGCGTGAGTAAGTCATAATAAATGGAGTCCATAAGGCTGAAAGCTTGGGATAAAGGGGCAGAAGTCCCTCCCAGGCACTTACACCATCCTGGTAAGGTAAAATCAAAGGTGCATTTCCCCATGTATACAGACTGAAACATGTGTTTCAATGTAAATTACTTTTATTTCGCATTATGTAGAACAAAGAAAAACAAATAATCTCCATGCAGTATAATTGTAACCATGTTAGTCCCAGGATATTAGTGGTAAGTGAGACAATATTTTTTATTGAACCAACTTCTCAAATAGTGACCAAGTGAGACAAGACTACATGAAGGGTGACATCCTGGGTCTATTGAAGTGAATGGTAAATATCTCATTGATTTCAGTGGGGCCAGAATTTCTCACCGAGTGTTTATTTTTCCAAAGATGTCCCTACAGCATCATGGGGTCCACAGCACAGACAGGTTGATCTTTGCCACTTTTTATTACTGCATTGGTTAGACCTGTTCAGAACAGGGTTATACAACACTGTGGTTAAAGTGACAGCAGTTTATCTATTCGAGATCTTGCTTTTGGAGTGGCAATGGTGGTAAATTCTAAGAAAAATACTAATGAAGACAAAGGTTATCCAACAGTTTTCAAAAGGCTATCTTGCTGTCTGGAATTTTTTTCCCCTCATTAATATTCAGCTTTAACTCTCTTTTGACATCATCCCTCTACTCCTAATTTTAACCCCTTGCACTATGCTTATTCATTCTTGTCCTCTCTTGGGCTCTCATTCAGGACAAAACTTAAGCCCTGTTTATGTCCCTTTGAAGTCAATGCTTAAATGCTTCCATGAAGGGGGATGCTATTCTGAATCAGGGCTTTGGTGTTTGAACTCTTCAAACATTTGTATATAATATATCCCTCACTCCTCTCTTTCACATCTCTTAATCAAACTACACATAATTAGTTATTTCATTTTTCAGGGTGGGGGGGGGGACTGCTCATCTGGTCACTGTTCCAGAAGTATATACATTTTTTTAAACAACCCTTTTATTATTATTCCTGAATTAAGACAGTCATACCATTAAAAAACCCCAACAGCTGATAAATTAATAGTACCATAGGTAAATGACTGAAGACAAGCTGCAAACCTGTATGTATATAGTGGCAAGTTGTCCTGTTACTCTGAGAAATATCATAGGTTACTGTTTTGAAGTTTATTGTAGATGTCACCTACCACCATGCTCACTCAATGGATAAAACACTGATAAGCACTAACACGGTAGCAACCCAGATAAATATATGGTGTGAGAAACAGAAGTACTGAAATCTGTTGCCATGGCAACCAAACCCGAATTCCATTTCCAAAGGGAAACCAGTTCCTAGATGAAAAATAAAGTGCTTTCCCAAGCAAGAATTTTTTGGGGAAAAAATGTGGGACAAATGGGAATGCCTAGAAATTAGTGTGGTCCCTATACAAACATGTCTCAGGACAAGATACTTCCCTTTCATTGAAAGCATCACTGACATAAAAATTCACTTCAGACGTTTCCAGTGAATGGCACGGTGTTTAAAGGGACACCAATTTTTTTTAAAAGTGACACTTGAGATTTTTTTAAAAACCTACAGTTGTCAATTACTATTGCCTCAGATTACTATAATTGAAGAGATTAGAGAAACATATTCTCTTTTAGTTTGCTTACTTTGAGTTTGACAGCACTTTGTGTATAGTCAATATTACTGTTTTACAATAGTCAGATCTCCCCCTTTGTTTGGGCCTGTAGCAACAACACTAAAAATATAAATGTAATTGAAAAGCAACAATAATTTGCTAGAACACTCTGGCTGGGTGTAGTACACGAAACAACTTTTAATTCATGCTTTGAAATGGACCTTTTAATAAGATTACACCCGATTATGCAAACTTGATTGACATTCAAACATGAATTTAGAGCTATAATTTAGTTTTAAAACTGCAGTGATTTCCCCATAGGAAGATGTGAGCATCTTCAAAACCCCTGGATATTTGCTTCCTTAAATTTGACATTTAAAAAAAAAACACCTGTATGAAAGCTCTGAACATCCTGGCCATGATAATTATTAAAATCATATTAATTGTAATTAATAACCACTCAGCAGCATTAATACTAATCCACAGATAAATTAACTCTGCTAGCCAGCAGCCTTAAATAATCAAATTCAGGTAACAGTTTACCTCAGCCAGACAACAGAAAAGCCTCTCACCCGTAAATCATGGCCCGGAACATACCCGCATCTTATCCCATGAACTCTGTGAAACAAACAGCTTTTGCAGCATCCCTATAAAGTCATCCACTGTGCTCTATATCAGACCAAGGTATAGCAAATTCCAGAGTCTTGGGGCCCTCACAAAAGACACCCTGCCAGCAGTCCCCTCTCTTTTATGATGAGGGAGGTACAGCTCAACCCCGTCTGCTGACTGCAATTGTGGCAGAATGTCATAGGGACAGAGGCAATCTCTCAGGTGAGAGAATGATTTATTATTCTTTTTTAGCTGTACCACCTTTTACAGACAGGAAAAAAAATAGCTCAGCACCCCTTCTTCCCTGTATCACTTAGATGGCATTCTGTAGAAGACAGCAGTTCTGGAGATGATTTTTCACTACCAGGAAAGTAGATCATAAATCATATTGTAATGGATGGGCTTATTGGATATGTACCACTGCCATCTACTGGATGACATCAGAAATCTTCAACTATGTTATAAGCCCTGTACTGTACTGCTAACAGTTTGAGATTCTTCTTTAGCTCAAATGACATAGGCCATTGCTTCTAGAGGAGGAGGATCTGGATTCTGTGACTCTTGCAAAGTTCCAAATGGCCATGGCATGCAGCATAGTGACATCCATGAAGTCCTTGGTGATCACCGATTTATTACACTATCTCTCTACATTTGTATTAATCAGCCACTTATACAATGGCCTGAGGGAGACCAGACAGTGGGGCCATCATTAATCTTTTTGAATGAATGCATGAACAATTGATTCAGTATGAATTCATCTTGAAGCTTGTGTCTCAGTTCCCTAATGATACTTTCCCTATTTCCTTCTATTGTCTCTTAAAGAGACAGTAATCTATTACTGCAATTATCTTAAGGGTGAGATTTTCAAAAGCATTCAGCACTGGCCTAACTCTGTAATGGAAGCAGAGTTAGGCCAACACTGACAGCTGTTGAAAATTCCATCCTAACTCTATAGAATTCTTTCCTGCTAAGAGGAATTATCCCTGTATTGTTATAATTGAGGAAAAGGGAATAGTTTCCTGCAGGCAAATGGAAAAGTTTTGCCTGAGGAAGAGTGGAAATTTTACTTGTATGAGATTTGATCTTCCTAAATAATTGCATATTGTTTAAGTAGCACTGTGGTTTCATATATTGTCCTGTAACTGAAGATGTTCAGCATAATGGTTCTAGGATGTGTGAACCTCAATCCAAGCCACCATCTTTTTAACTTTGTGGCTGGCTAGTTTCTTTAAGATATAATTTCCTGCATCTTAAAAGCTGTTCAGATGAGTATTGTATGAAGTGAGGAAAACCCCATGTGGAAAAACATAAGTAGTAGTACAACATTATTAGAATTCCATTGATTCTCTTTTTACCCCCTCTCATTTCTTATCTCTCAGCTTATCAGACAAGGTAAAAGTGGTAAGATGAATCCAGCTGGCACATGAAGAAAAAATATGATTGTGGGGAAACACAAGCTTATAGGGCTTGGTTATGAGGTATGTTGCAAGTGCTACTTAAGAATTAATGCCTGAATTGCAATCCCCATCTTTCAGGGATTTCATCGAAGTTTTGAAAAAAAATGTCACCTTGAGTCATTAAAAAAAAAAAAAAATCAAGTTAAACTTTTATAGAGAATTTAGTGAGAACAGAAATTGGATGTTGAGATACCAAATTTACTTTTCAAATATATTGGGATATTTCTCAGGAATAGCACTCAAATTATTGATATCTGCAAGAAAATAACTACTAATCTAAGCTATGCATCATAATCTATAGGCATCCTTTTCCCACTGTTATTCATTGGATTTCCACAGTATGCAAAGTTAGTAAGATAACAGGAAGGAAAAGAAAAACAGACGGGTTATCTTGGGGAGTCAGTTTTCTTACTTTTTTACTCAGTTTTTAAGAAATGAAACACTTTCAAATTGAATTAAACATTGTACAGTATCTGATGGTTCCCTTTTCATACTTAAGCAGTGACTGCTGAACAACAGCTCTTTCACAGGCATGCTAGCTATTTTTAATCCTACTGTTCCAAAAAGGGTTGATACTGAAGCTCTTCTGATAAACACTTTAAATGCATATGTAGAATAAAGTAATACACAAAACCTGCTGTCCTTGGACCTTTGTTTAAAAAAAATCAGTGTGCTTAAACAAATTAAACCATACACTACAGCGGGCCTTGATAGGATAGACTGTAAAGAGCCTAACTTGCATACTAATAAGGACCTGGGATTTTCTGTTCTAGTTATGTTCTTTAAAAAATATACACCTCCCCCCAGACTTCTTCTCCATAAAGAAATAAAGGAGCATGCTACTGTGTCTGGGCACTACCATGACCTCTAAACATTGTGCTATATTGCATATTCTACAGTATATATTCTACAGTGGTGTCATTCAGAGGGCCAATTTGACTGATCTCTTCATTCCCCCAATACAAGGAATAAATGAGAAAAAAAAATCAAGTGTTCTCCCCAGCTGGGTCTTTTCAGCTGTTTGTCCCCTTCCCCCAAACAGTATTGCTAATGCACTCAGAGCTTCCATCCACTGTCTTCCCATCTGCAATTCTACCCCAGAATTGTTTGCAGTTGTCAGTTATCTCTGGAATTACAATGAGCCACCTGAAGTATATCAGCTGTGGAAAAGAAACAGAGTCAAGAGGCATAGAGACAGAAGTAGGAAAGCACCAATACTCAGAGGAGCCTGGAAATGGGAAGACTTATTTCATAGCATGACTTTTTTTTTTTTTTTTTAGTCTAGATCCCCCCCTCCCCACACACATACTTATAAACAGTTTTACTCAAATTAAGGTACTCCCAATTTACACCAGTGAGCAGAATCAGACCCTTAATGTTCAGGTGCAAGGGCAGCAGCAAAGCTAAGGAAGGGCTAGTTAAGAGTAAGTGTTGCCAGGTACTATGATTTTAACCCAGATCTTGTGATATTTGGTGCATTTTTTTAAGCCGCACCTCTTGTAATAATAGTTTTAGGTAAAATTTCATTTTAAAAAGCATGAGTTTAGAAAGCATTTTATAAAGCCTGCATCATCAAGGCAATAAAAAATTGTAAAAATAATGATTTAAGTCAATCCCTTGCTTTTTGTACATTTTGGATCAGTCATACTGCAACTGGGCAAATTATTCCAGGTGTGAATTTGCCAAAATGTTTTAATCTGCCCCCTATTACACTCCTATGCCCTCTCTACTTCTTTCAAATTTCCATTTAGAAACACTCTTTTCAAAACAACTCCCATCACCATCATAGTACTGTCTTTATCCATTCCCAGAGTGACCTCTAGAGTTCAAGTTGTAATTTAATAAACTGATTGTTCACAAGTATTGAAACACAAATACCACCATAGAAACAAAATGGTTTGCTTTTTCTCCTCAAGCTCTGTGTTTTCACTTTGTATTTCAAGGCCCTTGTTGGTTTGCATCTGTCAATCCTTTTTAAAACGTTACTCCATTGTATATTTTTGTGCACCATTTAGCTCCATCATGTCTCTTTGAGAAACCTAAAAGTACCCTCTCTGAGCCAGAATTTGAAACTACTTCAATTAATTGTAATCAGTCGGCTGAAGGAATAGAATATAAAGACAGGAATTAGGCTTATTGTAAATTGAGGACAAAAGGTTTTGTTGGCATTCGAATGTGCTGGATAAAGTATGGAACTGAGGACCTCTGCTGACAGCTGGACAGAATTATTTCTTCAATAACAATTCTGATCAAAGAGGGGAGCAAACAGGTGATTCTTTTTGTCTGCTTGTTACTATTTCTCTTTCTTTAAAACTCTTACAGGGCCCGTATTAGGACCTATGCCACCATTCTTATGTTTGCCTCTTCTGGAACAGCATTTTGATTTTGAACATGAAATTTTCTTTTTCCTCAGTGATTTGTTTTTTCTTTGAAAAAGGTATGAGATGTAACTTGGGGAGAGGAAGGAAATGACAAATGCAGATAAATAGTTTCTAGAACCAAAAATGCTTTGTAACCATTTTGGATTTCTTTTGCAATGGTAGATGTTTTTGCACTGTATCAGTCACTACTGGACCGCCCTGCTTTACAGTTTCATTTTGTAACATGCCAATCAAACAGAATCTCACAAAGCCACAATAGCTCCATTCACTGAACAAAACCACTAACCCAGGAACCTATCCTTGTAACAAACCCCGATGCCAACTCTGTCCACATATCTATTCAAGTGACATCATCATAGGACCTAATCACATCAGCCATACCATCAGGGGCTCGTTCACCTGCACATCTACCAATGTGATATATGCCATCATGTGCCAGCAATGCCCCTCTGCCATGTACATTGGCCAAACCGGACAGTCTCTACGCAAAAGAATTAATGGACACAAATCTGACATCAGGAATCAAAATACTCAAAAACCAGTGGGAGAACACTTTAACCTGTCTGGTCATTCAATGACAGACCTGCGGGTGGCTATATTACAACAGAAAAACTTCAAAAACAGACTCCAAAGAGAGACTGCAGAGCTAGAATTGATATGCAAACTAGACACAATCAACTCCGGTTTGAATAAGGACTGGGAATGGCTGAGCCATTACAAACATTGACTCTATCTCCCCTTGTAAGTACTCTCACACTTCTTATCACACTGTCTGTACTGGGCTAGCTTGATTATCACTTCAAAAGTTTTTTTTTTCTCTTAATTAATTGGCCTCTCAGAGTTGGTAAGACAACTCCCACCTTTTTATGCTCTCTGTATGTGTGTATATATATCTCCTCATTATATGTTCCATTCTATATGCATCCGAAGAAATGGGCTGTAGTCCACGAAAGCTTATGCTCTAATAAATTTGTTAGTCTCTAAGGTGCCACAAGTACTCCTGTTCTTCTTTTAATAGCTCCATTGCTGCACATCTGAGTTCCTCTTACTTTTCTTCAATTTAATTTCACCTAATTGAACATCTTCTTACCCGACAAGAGAAGTGTCCTCAGGTCCATATCTTGGAGTGATCCTCAATCAAGAGCCTTCCTGTGAACTTAACATTACAACAATCTGCACGTCCAATTTTTAAAATTGCTTTGTATATTGAAAATGACAGGAAAAAGTTGCTGTGTGTGCAGATTGAACAGTATTACAGGATTGTCAACATAAAATAGCACTACATTTTCAAAAGAAGGGCCTCTTTTGTTCACAGTTATGTGCCTAACTAAGCATCCTGCTGCACTTACACACTATTTTCAGTAGTAGGCACTGAAGACTATAAAGCAATTACTAACCTTTTCCACCTGCTGAGGAGAATGGATTTAAACAGGTTAGTGCCCAAACCAGTGAGCTAAAGGAGAGTCTTGAGTGGATCTCTAAATTGCCTCTGTTGACATCATTCCACATTGCATTAAACATGTATTAGGAGAGAGAGCATAATGATAGTCAAATGGTTCAGGCACTCACCTTGGAGATAAGGAACCCCTGTTCAAATCTCTTCTCACCAGGCCAAGGGGGGAAATTGAACCAGAATCTCCCATAACCCATGTGAGTCCCCTGATCATTGGTCTAAAGGTTATAAGAAAAGTCATATGGCACCCCACTGTGTAGCTGTACTGACATTTTTGCAAAAAGTGGCTTAGGTGCCTGAGTACAGGAGACGATTGCCAGCTTTGAATCTGAAACAAAAGAAAGACATCTCTCTCCAGCTTACATTTAGGCCCCTAAATCTGAGAGGGACCAGGCTTAGGACACAACTTCTCCTTGGCATCATTGGCTAGCTTAGGTGGATCCCTACCTGGGACACTGGCTTTCATGGATCCCATTCTCAGGCACCTCTCTCCCCATGTGTTGCATATGTAGTCCCAGTGCCTACCCCAGGGTTTGTGGATGCCATTCATAGCTAGATGCCTAAAAGTTAGGTGTTGCAACAAATAGTTTTGCAACATCTATGTCCTTTTGTGGATCTGGGTCTTGTTTCCACCACAGGCTCCTGACCTTCAAAAAGTCATTTTATCTGTGTATCCATTTTCCTATCAAAATTCAGGACACTAATTGCTTAGCTATGGTACTTAACTGGATGGTTGTGAGGCTTAACTAGCATTCAAATCCACTTTAAGAGCCTCTGACAAAAGTGGTTATAGAAATGTACAGAATTATGTTCCATTTTCCAACTGTGGCAATATTCTAGCTGCTCAGCAAAGGTATTAGTCAGTTTGCCTAACCCAACAGAAACTATTTTGGGGTTAAAATGAGAGAACAGAATTAAGTGGATGGACATGGGAGCTTGACCATCAATTCAAACAAGTGAAAGCCTGCATGAGACTGTAAACTCTGACTAATAATAGACTGTCTCTGAATTATATGTAATATACCCAGAACACCCTTGGATGCTTAACAAATAGGTACACAGTCAGGTGAATGACTATAGTTATATATTATTGCATGTTGCTTATTGTGATTTATATATTAGCATCATTTTAGTGCTTTGGGACACAATTTTCAAAGTGGGGTGTACATTGGAATCATTTGTAACATCTTGTTTAAGGAATTATAATTTAGTAACATTTACAGACTTGTCATATTTAGATGGACTGATTTCAGATTTTAAAAGTGATTATTAAAATATTACACATTTTCATTTTAAATACCAAATAGAAGAATACACATGTCCTATACAAATTATTCAATGAATTGTACGGAGTAAATTTTATATTTTGTACACTTGTTTTATGCATTATTTTAGTTCTAAGTAAATTTAATATAAGTTATAAAAATTGTTATTTGTTCAAACAAGACATGACTATAGATGAGTATTAGTCTTGAATTGACATATGATATACACATTTCAAAGAAGTATGGAAGTAAACATTTGAAAGATCTAAGACAAAGTGTCATGTGTTCCTGTATTTCTCCCACTACAGTTATACTGAAGCATTTATATGCAACATGAATATTTTAAAATGTAATAAGTAGATCTAGGATATTCAAAAGCAGTTTAAGAAGAAGTTTCCTGAAATTATCAGTACTATTTGTGAACCTAACTGTCATCCATGGACCAAATCTATGGAGATTATTTTTTTTTTTTAAGTTAGTGTTTTATCAAACTGTAATTGTATATTGAACATTCCTGAAAGCATGAAGCCACTGAATTCACACATTTGTCAGGAAACCCTACCCAGAAGGAGTAAAGTTCCAGTTTTCATTGACTTCAGTGAGAGACAGGCAATAAGCGAAGATGTCATAACTATAAAGGGAAGGGGGTAACAGCTGTCCTGTGTACAGTACTATAAAATCCCTCCCGGCCAGAGACTCCAAAATCCTTTTCCCTGTAAAGGGTTAAGAAGCTCAGGTAACCTGGCTGGCATCTGACCCAAAGGACCAATAAGGGGACAAGATACTTTCAAATCTTGGGGGGGGGGGCAGGAAGGCTTTTGTTTGTGCTCTTTGTTTGGGAGTTGGTTTGCTCTTGGGACTGAGAGGGACCAGACATCAATCCAGGTTCTCCCCATCTTTCTAAACAAGTCTCTCCTATTTCAAACTTGTAAGTAAATAGCCAGGCAAGGCGTCTTAGTTTTCCTTTGTTTTCTCAACTTGTAAATGTACCTTTTACTAGAGTGTTTATCTTTGTTTGCTGTACTTTGAACCTAAGACTAGAGGGGAGTCCTCTGAGCTCTTTAAGTTTGATTACCCTGTAAAGTTATTTTCCATACTGATTTTACAGAGATGATTTTTACCTTTTTCTTTAATTAAAAGCCTTCTTTTTAAGAACCTGATTGATTTTTCCTTGTTTTTAGATCCAAGGGGGTTGGATCTGTATTCACCAGGAGTTGGTGGGAGGAAGGAGGGGAATGGTTAATTTCTCCTTGTTTTAAGATCCAAGGGGTTTGGATCTATATTCACCAGGGAATTGGTGAAAGGTTTCTCAAGGCTTCCCAGGGAAGGGAATTAGCTTGAGATGGTGGCAGCGGACCAGAGCTAAGCTGGTAGTTAAGCTTAGAAGTTTTCATGCAGGCCCCCACATTTTGTACCCTAAAGTTCAAAGTGGGGATACAGCCTTGACAAAGACAACGCAGTTTGCACAGAAACGATCACCCTTTACCAGGATTCTCAAGTAAACATTAAGGGGGCTTTGGAAGTCAGTCATTGATCTCTGGACACAAGGTCTTGAAGATATCACGAGCATAGAGCTCACTGCAATTTTAAGCATCAAGACAACCACAGCCAAAGCACTGACAAGCCTGTCGATGAGAACTGAGTTTACACTATGCATGACAAAGGGACTCATTAATTTAAGTTTTATGTCTTTCCATAATAATCCAACATCTATATCAGAAGTAATAGCCTCTGCTTCAGTTAAAAACTCTTTTGGGCAGGGATTATCTTTCCTTTTGCGAGGTCAGTGCCTGATATGGTGGGGTCCTGATTTGGGCTTCTAATCGCTATTTCAATACTACTCACAGTCAGCCATTCTGACAGAGGAGTCAAGAAATAGCATTAATTTTAACTGCTAAACTGATCTATAGCCACATACTGATTTCTTAAGAGAATTCAGTAGGTCTTTGAGAATAAAGGTTTGATCATTTTTGTCCTTGACTTTTTGAGGTTTTTCCTTCTGTAATAAAGGTATCACTGAAGATCTAAGAAGTTATACTGATTCATATGAATTTAGTAGGGAAGTGACCATGAAAAATGAGACACTATAATTCATTTATTGGATTAAATATTTTTCCCTGCATGAGTTCTTAAAGGGTAAACAAGAAAAATCTAGTATTTTGTTAACTTATAAGGTATATTTGAGTAATACTGAACTGAAACAGTAGCCCAGTCATCCCATTTCTTCATGAGAGGCCAGGACATCAATGCTAGTATGACAGACTGACAATATCTGGGGCAAATCTTATGGAATTAAGATAAATCTTACTGAATTAGGGTTAATATCTTTGGAGATCCATTGTATTAAGCACATAGTCATGTATATGTTATTGTAGCTTTATATGTACCTTCTGTGGTAAGAGCGGAATGCCAATGTACTTCCTCCATTACCAACCCTTTGAGACCAACCTCTGGAAAGGTACACATATACTAGTTTAAGCTGGAATTTCCAGGGATCAACAGACAAAGCAAGGATTTTTGGATATATAATGTTTTAAACCGAGTCAGGGCCTTCTTCCTGAGCAGCAGATGGATAGAATTCCTGTTCACAGCCAGACCCAATTCTTTGTGTAGGGTTCAAAGGACTGGGCTTAGTGAGGCCCAATAAGACCATGGGCTTGTTCTGAGCTGAACTTGTAACCACAAGGGTAGTGATTTGGAGGACTGCTCCTGCCAGAATCCATGTCAGTGTTGGAGTGAACCCTTGTAGGCTTATTAGCATGCTAGTAGGTTCTTTTAAAATATATATTTTTTTCTGTAGTGCTTTTTATTATCCTTACGAATATAATAGGTTTGCATAGAAAGAACAGCATGGTACTTATAACTATTGTCAATCACTCTGTTACCAGTCTCTGAAGAGAAAGTAAGCGGGTGTGTTTGGGTAGCCTGTCTCTGCTGGGAAAACACACTGAAGGCAGAGAAGTGTGAAACCTGTAAATACACTGCTCAGAAGGGAGTGAGATGCGGGTCTCCATCACAGAGGTAATAACAGGGGTGCTGTAGGCCAGAGATTTACCCTGGCTGAATCACTGAGGGAAAATACAGGCTCAGTTGCCCAGAACTGTGACAGCTAGTATCACAGTATTTCATGCCTCTCCCTATTAAATCCTTTGGAGGGGCAGGCAGTTAATATGTTACTGTGGCAACAGCTATATGCTGGAGGACTACAGCAGGTGTGAGTGGGATTTAATACTTGGGGAGTCTTCCCCCTCCACCAGAGTGTAGTTTAGGGAACTAGGGAAATTTACTTAGTTTTGTTTCTCTGAAAATAAAGTACTACAGACACAAGGCCACTTTAGTATTCATCCCACATTGCCCAAAATGGAGATTGAACTCGTCAACTTCCAGTCTATGTATGCTGCAGTAGTGGTGGTAATACTGTCCCTCACTGAACTATATTATGGAGGTGCAGGAAGTGAATATTGGTGCTGCTGTCCTTCTCAAAAGAGGTGCATAGCTGTATATGCAAGAAGATGACAAGGGTATGCCAGCCATGTGCCCTTGAATCATAGCAGACCATGGTCAACAGGACTACTATACCACTAGTATCTGTGGAAACAGTCACACTGTTCTATGAGCACTGCTTAGATCTTGGCTGGGAGTTTCAAAGGAGACCAAGGGAGTTAGGTGCCCATTTCCCAGTGAATTGTAATGGGAGTTAAGCATGCATCTCTAGTTCCCAGCCTGACCCCCTAGCAAACTTGTTCAGATTTTTTAAGTGTTTTAAAATAGAAGCATCTCTAATGCAAAGTTCTCACAGTCCACGTAAATATGAAAAGGCTATTACATATAGGGGGGAAGGGATAGCTCAGTGGTTTGAGCATTGGTCTGCTAAACCCAGCGTTGTGAGTTCAGTCCTTGAGGGGGCCACCTAGAGATCTGGGGCAAAATCAGTAGTTGGTCCTGCTAGTGATGACCTTTCAAGGTCCCTTCCAGTTCTAGGAGATAGGATATCTTTATTTATTTATATATGCTTGTATAAAGTTCAACATTCATTCATATATTTTTAATATATGAATTGGGAGAAGAAAATAAAGAAAAGGCAAATTACTTTGCTAGTAATGTATACAGACAAAGGTTAGTTCTGTCCATTATTTAAGAGATTTAGGCTAGACAAACTAATTAATGAGCCAAATTCTGCATTCAGTTCCACAGTAACTGTGAGTTTACATCAGTGTAAGGCAGTGGGGTTACTCTGTTTGCTGTACAACAATTTAAGAGCAGAATCAGTCCCTGTGTTAGAAGAATTGCAAGTGGAGTTGGAGGGAAAAGAGTAAATATTTTGATCTCATTTTCAGTGAAAGATAGCAGTAAGCCAAGTTTAATGTTCATTTTAGTTGCAAAGCCTGTAGCTTGTTTAAGTGAACAGGAATTGTTACTAGTTGTTTATGTAGTACAGTGAAAGCAAAAGAAAGAGAATGGCATGTTAATAAGCAAGAGGGCTTTGAGCAGTAAAGAGCTATGAACTCAAGTCTGTCCCTGCCTTTTCTATAAAATGGTATTGTGTACATACAATTATTCACCATGTGACTGAGTTGGTGTCATCTGCATCAACCAGTGTCACATCTGGTAATTAGTTGTTTTACATGTGTCCATCTGACCGCAGTCCCATACACAACATAGGCTATGAAGAGAACTCCTTGGCCTATACCGTTTGACAGAGATAAATCAGGGTAAGTCTCCAGACACCCTCCTTTCTGAAGGTAGTTTCCTCTATGGGATTCAGACTTCAGTGAGGAAAAAAAAGGTATATTAAAATTAGATAGTTTGAAACTTGCTATGACTTGTACACTATTCAAAGCTCCATTTGCTAGGCCCACCCTTTCTTTAGTTTTTTCACTCTTCTGTTTCTATACATCTAGTTTTCCTCTTATCTTTTTGGCTAATATACTACATGCACACACCTTTTTTTGGTCCCAGGATTTCCAGGTCTCTCAAGTTCTTCATCAGATCTTTCCTCTGATCCATTTCAGCTCTCAAGAGTTTGTTTGTTCTAGCAGGGCAAGATTACATCCACACTTCAGAGCACCGTTTTTCTGGAGCATCATCTAGAGAAAATATTCTGTTCTCTATTTCTGCTAAATCCCCTTCTTCCTCTCCACTCCCCTTCCAAAAACCCCACAACACACTATTTAGCTCCAGATGGCACCTTCTTTCTTCCCACCCCACCTTCCTGCTTCTAAATCCAGGTCGCTTTGACCTTCTTTGCATTTTCACCATAATTAAAAATATAAATATATCAAGAAGATATAATTCTGGTTTGTTTTGCCATTGTCCCTGGGTAGAGGTCTCATTATCTCAAGACTTGTCTACATGGAAACTCAAAGTACTAATTAAGTCAGTTGTAATTCACACCTTTAATCATTTTAGTGCAAGTCTGTGTGTGGACACATTTATTTCTATATAAAACTTAAGTCAGACTGACAAAAAATATAAAGGTATGAATTACAATTGACAAGTTATTTTGGCTCCAATTTATTTCTAGACAAGTTTTCAGTCTGTACTTAAAACAAAACAAAAAACAAAAAACTTGTTTCCTTGAATAGACATTAATGCCATTCACCAATACTCCTATCATATGTAATTTATAGATACACAATCCTCTGTCATAGATAGAGGTTCAATAGGACAGCCAAAATCCCATATTTGCAGGTGCACAATCAAATGGATTGTCTGTCAATTCTCTTTTGGACAACAAATATAACCAACCACAGCCACGTATGTAAAACCCCACAGTGATCACTCGGGAGTGTACTTAGGACTTTCAGCAGCTATCACTGCAACTTAAATAACTCCCTTAGCTATTAATAAGTTGCCAGAATCACAGCTGGCTGGAGCTTGCCATTCAAAAAGGGGGTGGGGGAGAATCACACACATGGTAAGCAAGTATATTTCGCTCACACGCTTACAGAGTAATTAACTGAATCACTTGAACCTACTTATTTCAGAGTAACAGCCGTGTTAGTCTGTATCCGCAAAAAGAAGAACAGGAGTACTTGTGGCACCTTAGAGACTAACAAATTTATTAGAGCATAAGCTTTCGTGGACTACAGCCCACTGCATCCGAAGAAGTGGGCTGTAGTCCACGAAAGCTTATGCTCTAATAAATTTGTTAGTCTCTAAGGTGCCACAAGTACTCCTGTTCTTCTTTCTACTTATTTCATTGAAGCAACCAGTTTTGCCAGAGTAAAGACAAATGAACATGGCCTTTAGGAAGAGTAGTGAGTGTGTTAAGTTTCAATTGCTTACCAGAAAGCAAATCTGCTATCCCTTTTTGAAGATGCCACTTATTTCTTTTGGAGAGAGATTGTCAATATAGCCACAGTAATGCAGGTAGAGTGAATATTTGCTATAGCAAGCACTTCCCAAGTCACACGTGGAAGAATACTGTCTTCCTCCTCCTAGAAACTTCTTGGCTGTAAACTGAGAAACATTAAGACTAAAATAAAAACCTAGTTCCTGCTACATCTGTGACTCAGATGTTAACTGCAGGAGTTGGACTTTTGATCCTTTCAGGGTCACCTGTCCCCATTCTTAAATGCCTTTGACTAATTGTACATGCTGTTGTTGAGCCCCTACTTCTCATGCCAGCAGCAGTGCTGCTCCCCATCCCTAATAGATTAAGGGGAAGCCAATATCTCCACATTCAAAGTTCTGGTTTGCTAGACAACTGGCAAGAAATCCCACCTTTGACTTCCAGCTGCCAGCCATCTCCCATTGAATGAGGCAAATGTTGCTTTGGAGGTGTAGCTCAAGTAGGGACTGGCAATTGATACTTTATCAGCAATGGGGGAGGCTGACTGAGCTACAGCAGGAGTACAGCGAGGAGAACAAACACAAGAAGACTGAGTTAAGAGATTATCCAAGGAGCAGTCTGGTTGCAGAGATCCAGCCCCAGGCGATGACACTGGGACCAGAATGCTGGTTGAATTCCTTCCTGTGGAAAATGTTTGTATTCAGTTTGTCATCTAGTCAATATTGGGGGTTGTTTCATGGAGGTTGGATGGGGGAGAGTGGGTTGGTTTACACAGTGCAGGAAAGGGAAGAGGATTTTTGTTGAGACTTGACAAATAATTATTTGAAAAAAAAAAAAATAGAACAGATGTTGTAAGGGACGGGGGCATGGGCTGAGATCTGCCCACCAGGGATGGGCGTCACCAGGCTAGAGGTGGAGAAATCACAAGGCCAGGTCCCATAAACAAGAGGCAGGGTCAAAGTCAGGCTGGAGTCAGAGACCAGAGGCAAGGCAAAGTCTGGCATTGTCACAGGCCAAAGTCTGTGTCATTGCCCAGAGAACTTTCTGGGGCAACCCTGGGGTTGAGTAGGGGCACTTGGCCAATCAGAGGGCAGCAGGGTCCTGTCACTCTGGGTCTCATGAGCAGTACTTCCCACAGTGCTTACTCTCCACAGTGCTCTCTGCTCAAGCCTCTACATGGTCTTTTGGTGGCACTGTGGGATTATCAGCCACCCCAGGCTTTGCAGACCTGGTTTCTAGTCCCTGGTCCTTACAGATGGCTGGTGATGCAGCAGAAACCTGGACAAAGCTGAAGGGGCAATTAGGACTATTCTCTCTTAGGGGAAAATTAGAGTTCCTTCATCACATTACAATCTTGGGATGAAATCTGGGCCCCCCCTGAAATTGATCGCAAAACTCCTATGACTTCAGTGAGGATAGGATTTCACTTCAGTGTACAATTGGTGTGATGAACTAGCCACATGTGAGAGCCATTTACTGTTCCACACAACTTACATTTATCACAAAATGTGCTCCAAAACCTTAACCCTGGCCCATTTCCCCCCCACTCTTGTGAATACATTCCTTTACCAGTTTATTTCCTGCCCCCTCCCAAGCACTAATAGTTGTGTATATTTTGTGTAGTGGTTGATTGTGTTGAGAGAGGATAGTCTGGTGAAGAGTTATGAAAATTTGTAGTTAAAGGGATTGATAGAAATTTGGCACTCCTAGTGGGCGGAGTTAAGGTTATACACCATCGAAGTTGTGATAATAGTTTGCTGTGTTTGTGTGGGTGCAAGAGTAGAAAGTATATGCTGTTAGTTGGCTTAGTTTTCCTATTTGTGTGTGTGATGCATGTTACACAACCCAAACTGCTTCACCACAAAATTGTGTGTATTGATAAACCATTGCACCATGATTTGGTTGTGTTCCAGACTTGGTATCTTTTTATTGTTGTTGCTCAACTTCCAGTGTTGACATACTCAAAGCTGCAACATTGCAATTGTGATGCCACACTATGTAGATATCTTAAAAAAAAAAAAAAACCACAAAACCCAGTTTCCCCATTACCTAATTATCCCCATTAGATCAGACTTAATCCTGTCTGACGACTCCTCTGAGGAAGTCACTTGACATCTGATTCTGGTGCTCTCTACATGAAACTAGGATAATACCCACTTCATGTAGGTGTGGTGAGGATCAATGTTTGTAAAGCATTTTGAAGAGAAGCACTGAGTGCTCGATAATAAGGCGGCATGGAGAAGAGTTTAAAAAAAAAAAAAATCTTACCAACTAGTGGGTAATAGGCAGGTGGATTTCTGCCTGAGGAGCAGATAATGTTAATGCACTTGCAGGTATTTTAGTACAAGCATCTCTCCAGTATTTATAGCTGGCACGCTATATTGTAATAATTCTTGTTAGCTACTTAAAATGGAGCACAGCTGATATTTCTTTCTGGCTCTTTTTACCACATTTGCAAAGTGTTGGCAACAAGCGTAAAAATCATTTCCTTCATTTGCATAATCTATATAAACCAGCTGCAGTTATTTACAAACTCTTACTGAATAAAACTCCACTTCTTATGTTTGCTAATTATTTGGTAGAATGAACATGATCTGACAGTCATTTTGTGAATGTCTTTAAACTACTACAGGCAGATTGGCAAAGGAAATATTTGCAAAGGGAAGCCTTCTCCCAGCCCCTGGCAATCTTAGGTATTTATATGCTTCCCCCCCCCCCCCACACACACACACATCACTGTAGTATCTGAGCACTTCAGTCTTTATTAGCTTAGCATATTTCTCATCACAACATTCTGGAAGGTAGGAACCACTATTCTCCCCATTTTACAGATGGGGAATTGCGGTGGAGTGCAATTAAATGACTTGCCATGGTCCGACAAAGTAGGGACTTGAACCCAGGTCTCAAAACACCATTACCTTTTCCTTCCTCCCCTATTCCTTCTGAGTATTTTTTTTTTTTAAGACCAAAAAAGAGGGTTTGTCTTAGATCACTTTGTAAACTCTTGTGGCAGGGACATCTACTTCAGACTTTAGGGCCCGAGGGATAACTAGGATAATCTACTCTGCCCCCTTGCATAATGTAGGTCATAGAATTTCACCCAATAGTTCCTGCATTAATCCCAATAATTTATGGCTGAAGTAGAGCCTATTTTCAACATACTGAATTGTGTTGGGCTGAGAACAGATCTCAGAGGGAGTGAAAAAAAAGTTTCTCCCATTCACTGATGCCATATTAAATTGTTTTGAGAGCTATCAGTTAACCAACTTTCAATCCTTGCAGGATGTGACATTTTTTAGAATCATAGAATATCAGGGTTGGAAGGGACCTCAGGAGGTCATCTAGTCCAACCCCCTGCTCAAAGCAGGACCAATTCCCAACTAAATCATCCCAGCCAGAGCTTTGTCAAGCCAGGCCTTAAAAACCTCTAAGGAAGGAGATTCCACCACCTCCCTAGGTCACGCATTCCAGTGCTTCTCCACCCTCCTAGTGAAAGAGTGTTTCCTAATATCCAACCTAGACCTCCCCCACTGCAACTTGAGACCATTGCTCCTTGTTCTGTCATTTGCCACCACTGATAACAGTCTAGGTCCATCCCCTTTGGAACTCCCTTTCAGGTAGTTGAAAGCAGCTTTTTCATTCTTCTCTTCTGGAGACTAAACAATCCCAGTTCCCTCAGCTTCTCCTCATAAATCATGTGCTCCAGACCCCTAATAATTTTTGTTGCCCTCCACTGGACTCTTTCCAATTTTTCCACATCTTTCTTATAGCGTGGGGCCCAAAACTGGACACAGTACTCCAGATGAGGCCTCACCAATGTCGAATAAAGGGGAACGATCACGCTCCTCGATCTGCTGGCAATGCCCCTACTTATACAGCCCAAAATGCTGTTAGCCTTCTTGGCAACAAGAGCACACTGACTCATATCCAGCTTCTTGTCCACTGTGACCCTTAGGTCCTTTTCTGCAGAACTGCTACCGAGCCATTCGGTCCCTAGTCTGTAGCAGTGCATGGGATTCTTCCGTCCTAAGTGCAGGACTCTGCACTTGTCCTTGTTGAACCTCATCAGGTTTTTTTTGGTCCAATACTCTAATTTGTCTTGGTCCCTCTGTATCCAATCCCTACCCTCCAGTGTATCTACCACGCCTCCCAGTTTAGTGTCATCTGCAAACTTGCTGAGAGTGCAGTCCACACCATCCTCCAGATCATTAATAAAGATATTAAACAAAACCGGCCCCAGGACCGACCCTTGGGGCACTCCGCTTGAAACCGGCTGCCAACTAGACATGGAGCCATTGATCACAACCCGTTGAGCCTGATGATCTTGCCAGCTTTCTATCCACATTACAGTCCTTTCATTCAGCCCATACTTCTTTAACTTGGTGGCAAGAATACTGTGGGAGACCATATCAAAAGCTTTGCTAAAGTCAAGGAATAACACATCCACTGCTTTCCCTTCATCCACAGACCCAGTTATCTTATCATAGAAGGCAATTAGGTTAGTCAGGCATGACTTCCCCTTGGTGAATCCATGCTGACTGTTCCTGATCACTTTCCTCTCCTCTACATGCTTCAGAATTGATTCCTTGAGGACCTGCTCCATGATTTTTCCAGGGACTGAGGTGAGGCTGACTGGTGTAGTTCCCCAGATCATCTTTCTTCCCTTTTTTAAAGATGAGCACTACATTAGTCTTTTTCCAGTCTTTCGGGACCTCCCCCAATCGCCATGAGTTTTTAAAGATGATGGCCAATGGCTCTGCAATCACATCCACCATCTCCTTTAGCACCCTCGGATGCAGCGCATCCGGCTCCATGGATTTGTGCTCATCCAGTTTTTCTAAATAGTCCCGAACCACTTCTTTCTCCATGGAGGGCTAGTCACCTCCTCCCCATACTGTGCTGCCCAGTCCAGCAGTCTGGGAGCTGACCTTGTTCGTGAAGACAGAGGCAAAAAAAAGCATTGAGTACATTAGCTTTTTCCACATCCTCTGTCACTAGGTTGCCTCCCTCATTCAGGAAGGGCCCACGCTTTCCTTGACTTTCTTCTTGTTGCTAACATACCTGAAGAAACCCTTCTTGTTACTCTTAACATCTCTTGCTAGCTGCAACTCCAAGTGCGATTTGGCCTTCCTGATTTCACTCTTGCATGCCTGAGCAATATTTTTATACTCCTCCCTGGTCATTTGTCCAATCTTCCACTTCTTGTAAGCTTTCTTTTTGCGTTTAAGGTCAGCAAGGATTTCACTGTTAAGCCAAGCTGGTTGCCTGCCATATTTACTATTCTTTCTACACATCGGGATGGTTTGTTCCTGCAACCGCAATAAGAATTCTTTAAAATACAGCCCGCTTTCCTGGACCCCTTTACCCTTCATGTTATTCTTATAGATTCATAGACTCTAAGGTCAGAAGGGACCATTATGATCATCTAGTCTGACCTCCCACATGATGCAGGCCACAAAAGCTGACCCACCCACTCCCGGAAGAATTCTCTCCCTTTGACTCAGTTGTTGAAGTCCCTAAATCATGATTTAAAGACTTCAAATCACTGAGAATCTTCCAGCAAGTGACCCCTGCCCCATGCTGCGGAGGAAGGCGAAAAACCTCCAGGGCCTCTGCCAATCTACCCTGGAGGAAAATTCCTTCCTGACCCCAAATATGGCGATCAGCTGAAACCTGAGCATGTGGGCAAGATTCTCTAGCCAGACCCTCTGGAAAAAGTTCTCTGTAGTAACTTTCAATATCCCATCATTGACCATTGTTGCTAATTATCAGCTATGGCACATTATTGACCTATTGACTAAAATCACTTTATCCCATCAAACCATCCCCTCCATAAACTTATCAAGCTTAATCTTAAAGCCAGAGAGGTCTTTCGCCCCCACTGTTTCCCTCGGAAGGCTGTTCCAAAATTTCACCTCTGATGGTTAGAAACCTTCGTCTAATTTCAAGCCTAAACTTCCCGACAGCCAGTTTATATCCATTCGTTCTCGTGTCCACATTAGTACTGAGCTGAAATAATTCCTCTCCTTCCCTGGTATTTATCCCTCTGATATATTTAAAGAGCAATCATATCCCCCATCAGCCTTCTTTTGGTTAAGGTAAACAAACCGAGCTCCTCGAGTCTCCTTTCATACGACAGATTTTCCATTCCTCGGATCATCCTAGTGGCCCTTCTCTGTACCCGTTCCAGTTTGATTTCATCCTTTTTAAACATGGGAGACCAGAACTGCACACAGTACTCCAAATGAGGTCTCACCAGTGCCTTGTATAACGGAACCAGTACCTCCTTATTCCTACTAGAAATACCTCGCCTAATGCATCCCAAGACCGCATTAGCTTTTTTCATGGCCACGTCACATTGCTGACTCATAGTCATCCTGTGATCAACCAGGACTCCGAGGTCCTTCTCCTCTTCCGTTACTTCCAATGGATGCGTCCCCAGCTTATAACTAAAATTCTTGTTATTTATCCCTAAACGCATAACCTTACACTTCTCACTATTAAATTTCATCCTATTACTATTACTCCAGTTTACAAGGTCATCCAAATCTCCCTGCAAAATATCCCGATCCTTCTCCGAATTGGCAATACCTCCCAACTTTGTGTTATCTGCAAACTTTATCAGCCCACTCCTACATTTGGTTCCGAGGTCAGTAATGACTAGATTAAATAAAATCGGACCCAAAACTGAACCTTGAGGAACTCCACTGGTAACCTCCCTCCAACCTGACAGTTCACCTTTTAGTATGACCCGCTGCAGTCTCCCCTTTAACCAGTTCTTTATCCACCTCTGGATTTTCATATCGATCCCCATCTTTTCCAATTTAACCAATAATTCCTCATGCGGTACCGTATCACACGCTTTACTGAAATCTAGGTATATTAGATCCACCGCATTTCCTTTATCTAAATAATCTGTTACTTTCTAAAAGAAGGAGATCAGGTTGGTTTGGCACGATCTACCTTTCGTAAAACAGTGTTGTAATTTGTCCCAATTGGCATAGTCTTCAAGGTCCTTAACTACTTTCTCCTTCAAATTTTTTTCCAAGACCTTGCATATTACAGATGTTAAACTAACAGGCCTATAGTTACCTAGGTCACTTTTTTTCCCCTTCTTGAAAATAGGAACCACATTAGCTATTCTCCAGTCAAAAGGTACCACCCCCGAGTTTACAGATTCATTAAAAATGATTGCTAACAGGCTTGCAATTTCTCGCGCCAGTTCCTTTAATATTCTCAGATGAAGATCATCCGGTCCGCCCGATTTAGTCCCAGTAAGCTGTTCGAGTTTGGCTTCTACCTCGGATACGGTAATGTCAATCCCCACTCCTTTATTCCCATCCGTCTCGCTTCTACTATTCCTCAGCCTTTCATTAGCCTTATTAAATACCGATGCAAAATATTCATTTAGATATTGTGCCATGCCTAGATTATCCTTAATCTCCACTCCATCTACAGTCTTAAGCGGTCCCACTTCTTCTTTCTTTGTGTTCTTCCTATTTATATGGCTATAAAAGCTCTTGCTATTGGTTTTAATTCCCCTTACAAGGTCCAACTCTACACGGCTTTTGGCTTTTCTCACTCCATCTCCACATGCTCTGACCTCAATGAGGTAGGTTTCTTTGCTGATCCCTCCCATCTTCCACTCCCTGTATGCTTTCTGTTTTTTCTTAATGACCCCTCTGAGATGCTTGCTCATCCAGCTCGGTCTAAATCTCCTGCCTGCGAACTGTTTTCCCTTTCTCGGGATACAGGCCTCTGACAGCTCCTGCAACTTCAACTTGAAATAATCCCAGGCCCCTTCCGCCTTTTAGATCCCTAAATATGTTAGTCCAATCCACTTCCCTAACTAGTCCCCTTAATTTATTAAAAAGTTAGCCCTTTTGAAATTGTAAACCTTAGTCTCCAATTTAATTCTGTTAATCTTTCCATTTAGTTTAAACTGAATTAGCTCATGATCACTCGAGCCAAGGTTGTCCCCTACAACCATTTCCTCAACGAGGTCCTCACTACTCACCAAAACCAAATCTAAAATGGCATCCCCCCTCGTCGGTTCAGCAACTACTTGATGAAGGAATTCATCAGCTATCACGTCTAGGAAAATCTGAGCCCTATTATTGTTACTAGCATTTGTTCCCCAATCTATATCTGGGAAGTTAAAGTCTCCCATGATTACACAGTTCCTATTAGTATTTACTTTCCTAAAAACCTTAAAGAGTTCTATGTCCATATCCAGGCTAGATCCCAGCGGTCTATAGCACACCCCAAGCACTATCCCAGGGGAGGCTCTAGTAGTTCTTTTACCCAATGTGAGTATTGCCCAGACAGACTCAGTCTTATCCATTCCATCACTTATTATTTCTTTACAGTTTACCTCATTATTGACATACAATGCTACTCCCACACCTTTACCTTTGATCCGATCTTTCCTAAGCAGCACATACCCTTCCATACCTGTACTCCAGTCATGACTACCGTTCCACCATGTTTCAGTTATTCCTAGAATATCTGGTTTCATTTCTCGGACCAGGAGCTCTAATTCCTCCATTTTGTTACCTAGGCTTCTTGCATTGGCGTATAAACATCTTCATTTATGCCTTTTGGCCTCTCTCACATTTGTTATCCCATTTGGTATGGACACCGTACTGCTAGTATGACCTATTAGTCTAGTATTCAACCCCCCCCCCTCCTCCTTATGTCCAATCTCATCCCCCCAGCTATATCTGTTCTTATCTCATTGTCCTCCCTCTCAATGTTATAATCTGGTGTGGAGATTAACTGGACATCTCCCAACCGTCTCCCCCAAATTCCTAGTTTAAAGCTCTTTTGATGAGATGAGCCAGGCTTCTTCCCAGAAGTCTATTTCCTTCCCTACTCAGGTGAAGTCCGTCCCGTGAGAACAGTTTTCTGTCCCCGAAAGCCTCCCAGTGGCCATACATCCCAAAGCCCTCTTTATAGCACCACTCCCTTAGCCAACTATTTATCATCACAATCCTGTCACCCCTTTGCTGCCCTTCTCTAGGAACAGGCAGAATCCCACTGAAGATGATCTGAGCCTCGATTTCCTTAAGCGTCTTCCCCAGCCTGGCATAATCTCCCTTGATTCTCTCTAGGCGAGAACCTAGCCGTGTCATTCGTTCCTACGTGAAGGAAGATCAAGGGGATCCTGCCCATCTGTTCCCTGAGGGAGTCAAAGTCTGCTTTTCTGAAGTCCAGGGTCTGTATTCTGCTGCTCTCCTTTCTTCCTTGTGTCAGGATCCTGAACTCGACCATCTCATGGTCACTGCCTCCCAGGCTCCCATGAGAACCACTTTTGCTTCCCCTACTAATTCTTCCCTGTTTGTGAGCAGCAGGTCAAGAAAAGCTCTGCCCCTAGTTGGTTCCTCCAGCACTTGCACCAGGAAATTGTCCCCTACACTTTCCAAAAACTTCCTAGATTGTCTGTGCACCGCTGTATTGCTCTCCCAGCGTGATTAAAGTCTCCCATGAGAACCAGGGCCTGCGATCTAGCAACTTCTGTTAGTTGCCGGAAGAAAGCCTCATCCACCTCATCCCTCTGGTCTGGTGGTCTATAGCAGACTCCTACCACGACATCACCCTTGTTGCTCACACTTCTCAACTTTATCCAGAGACTCTCAGGTTTTTCTGCAGTTTCATACCGGAGCTTTGAGCAGTCATACTCCTCTCTTACATACAACACAACTCCCCCACCTTTTCTGCCCTGCCTGACCTTCCTGAACAGTTTATATCCATCCATGACAGTACTCCAGTCATGTGAGTTATCCCACCAAGTTTCTGTTATTCCAATCGCATCATAGTTCCCTGACTGTGCCAGGACTTCCAGTTCTCCCTGCTTGTTTCCCAAGTTCTCCCTGCTTGTTTAAATAAGGTGTCATACAGTACTAACTCAATCTAACAAAAATCAAAGTATTAAATCTGTTACATTTGTCAGCCAAACTTGTAATCTCATCAAAAGCTGTGCTAGCTTAAGAACACCTGTTCTTCCATATGACCACGTTCATTGGAATTAACTAAATTTCCATCTTTAGTTAAGAGTTTTGTAATAGCCATTGCATTATTTTGGCTAGGGTTATTCTGCTTACCTTTTACAATATTGGCATAATATTAAATTTCTTCCATTTCCTCTAGAACTTCTCCAGCCTTACAAGTGTGACATACACTGACTGTCTTCTCTTCCTGCTGACCCTCCAACCTTACCCCTCTAGTGGGTAGAGCCTAAAAATTAAAGTTTGAGCATGCAGGCAAGAGCTTATGCTTTTAGAGCCATAAACCCCAGGCTGTCCTTGCTGATAACCCCAAAAGGAGCACAGTTACGTTTAAAAAAAAAAAAAAGTTTTGGATAACGGTCTAAAGATCTCCTCAACCAATGCTTGAGGGCTAATTACCTGGAAGCTGTTCATTTAAATGGGTTTGAATAGCACCTAGTAGAATGGAGCCCGAGTCTTGATTAGAGACTCTGGGTTCTACTGCCATATAAAAACAACAACAACAACAACCACCACCCTGTACAGTGTAGAGAGTACTTAGGAAAACTATAACTTGACAGAAGGCTGCCTACTTTCAGCAGCATTGGGGTATGGCATATTGGAAATTTTACTACATCTTGAGGTAACTTTTTAAAAATAAAAATTGTAATGGATTAAGATGCAAGTAATCCGTTTATTATCCCTTGTATTTGTTTGATAGTTTATATTAACATACAATATTATGTTGCCTCCAAATTTTCAGTTGAGTGGCAGAGATTTGTGTACTAAAAATATAGAATAAATTTGCACTCTTCACTATATACTACACAGCAATTATAGGTAAATTAAATGTCATGAACAGCATGGTGGGGGGCAAAGTCGCACCAATATTCTGAGTTTACTTTAGTTAAAGTAGATAAAGTATGAATGGGAGCTCAGTCTTGGAGGTCCTGATGGGTTTTATGTCATGTGTTGACAGGATACACAGTGGGGAAAAAAGTGGGACCTAGAAAAGAAATGTATTTTAATAGAGGTCATGTCCACAAGGAAGCCCATAGCCAGCCAAACAAGAGTTAGTGTAAGAAAATATGTATGTGACAGCTTCTTGGCATTCCCACCCTATTCTGATAAATGCCAGTGTGTATACAGAGTCTGAACTGATGTAAGAGAAGCTTTATAAAGAGGATGGGCTGTCCTGGAAAGTTTTTGAAACCTGATTTTCTGCAAAATTATTATTCTGCCTTTCCTCCCATATGAGAGAGGGACCCATGAGCAGGGGTGGGAAGTTGTGTTCTTTTTCCCTATTGTAAAGGAGTGGGAGATAGTGTGTGGCAGGGAGGAGGGAAAGATCTTCTTAGAGGAGATGAGGATGGGAGATTCCCAGCTCATTCACCTGTCAGGTGTTTTTGCTGTTTCATCTTCTGTGGCTCTTGTTCTTTCCACAAGAAACTTCTCAGTTACGCATGAGTTCCTGCTACTCTCCTTTTAGAATCCATCTCCTGGTGATAGAGTCCCTACAGCAGTAGCCAAAGACAAGGGAGAGTTCTAGTTTCCTAAGCCAAGGAAAAGAAGGAACTCTCCCTCTACTGTAAGCAGTGAAGGAGTAGTGTCCCCCTGAAAATTCCCTTACTTTTACCTCCAAGCACAACACCAAATAAAGTTTTGTATTGGCCTTCCTACGTGTGATAGCTTAGTCCTGCTAGAGGTTATGGCTTTCAGCTGGGGAGAATAGAGCCTAGAATTAGAAGAACATAAGGCCAGAACTCTATTACTAAAATTCTCAACAAGCATCTTAAAAATATGGCTGGATTACATTTGAAAAGTTAAGTATTAATCCAAGGAACCAAAAGATGCCTGTGAAATAATAAAGCTGCTCTGTGGGTTTTGCATTAAAATTCACTTAAACCCTGGTATGAATTAATATTTTAAATCTATATAATTAGTGCTCAGTGGATTAAGGAGAGACAGTAGAATCAAGGATGAATGTTTATTACTGTATGATTGAAGGGAAACCAAGTATTACTAAACAACTAGTTCAACTGTTTTGTTATTCCATTAGTTTGTAATATTATACTACACTCATCTCTGGCTTCTTTGTAAGTGCCAGCCTACTCTATTTTATCAGTTAATATAAACATCTATTTCCCATTGATTGTTCCCAGAAAATAAATTAAGATTTTTCTTGGATGCAACTCTAATAAAATATGCTGTAAGTGTAAAAGGCAATTCATCACTTTGATTTCAAATAGTACTGTGATTAAATAAAATATTGCACAATACATGAAGAGGCAGGAAATTCCAGGCAACACCTATATTGCTGCTTGCAATTCTTTGATTGGCAACTGACAAAAAAAAAAAAGCAACCTTATAGATTCATAGATTCTAGGACTAGAAGGGACCTCGAGAGGTCATCGAGTCCAGTCCCCTGCCCGCATGGCAGGACCAAATACTGTCTAGACCATCCCTGATAGACATTTATCTAACCTACTCTTAAATATCTCCAGAGATGGAGATTCCACAACCTCCCTAGGCAATTTATTCCAGTGTTTAACCACCCTGACAGTAAGGAACTTTTTACTAATGTCCAACCTAGACCTCCCTTGCTGCAGTTTAAACCCATTGCTTCTGGTTCTACCCTTAGAGGCTAAGGTGAACAAGTTTTCTCCCTCCTCCTTATGACACCCTTTTAGATACCTGAAAACTGCTATCATGTCCCCTCTCAGTCTTCTCTTTTCCAAACTAAACAAACCCAATTCTTTCAGCCTTCCTTCATAGGTCATGTTCTCAAGACCTTTAATCATTCTTGTTGCTCTTCTCTGGACCCTTTCCAATTTCTCCACATCTTTTTTAAAATGCGGCACCCAGAACTGGACACAATACTCCAGCTGAGGCCTAACCAGAGCAGAGTAGAGAGGAAGAATGACTTCTCGTGTCTTGCTCACAACACACCTGTTAATACATCCCAGGATCATGTTTCTTTTTTTGCAACAGCATCACACTGTTGACTCATATTTAGCTTGTGGTCCACTATAACCCCTAGATCCCTTTCTGCCGTACTCCTTCCTAGACAGTCTTTTCCCATTCTGTATGTGTGAAATTGATTTTTCCTTCCTAAGTGGAGCACTTTGCATTTGTCTTTGTTAAACTTCATCCTGTTTAACTCAGACCATTTCTCCAATTTGTCCAGATCATTTTGAATTATGACCCGGTCCTCCAAAGTAGTTGCAATCCCTCCCAGTTTGGTATCATCTGCAAACTTAATAAGCGTACTTTCTATGCCAATATCTAAGTCGTTGATGAAGATATTGAACAGAGCAGGTCCCAAAACAGACCCCTGCGGTACCCCACTCGTTACGCCTTTCCAGCAGGATTGGGAACCATTAATAACAACTCTGAGTACGGTTATCCAGCCAGTTATGCACCCACCTTATAGTAGCCCCATCTAAATTGTATTTGCCTAGTTTATCGATAAGAATATCATGCGAGACCGTATCAAATGCCTTACTAAAGTCTAGGTATACCACATCCACCGCTTCACCCTTATCCACAAGGCTCGTTATCCTATCAAAGAAAGCTATCAGATTGGTTTGATATGATTTGTTCTTCACAAATCCATGCTGGCTGTTCCCTATCACCTTACCACCTTCCAAGTGTTTGCAGATGATTTCCTTAATTACTTGCTCCATTATCTTCCCTGGCACAGAAGTTAAACTAACTGGTCTGTAGTTTCCTGGGTTGTTTTTATTTCCCTTTTTATAGATGGGCACTATATTTGCCCTTTTCCAGTCTTCTGGAATCTCTCCCGTCTCCCATGACTTTCCAAAGATAATAGCTAGAGGCTCAGATACCTCCTCTATTAGCTCCTTGAGTATTCTAGGATGCATTTCATCAGGCCCGGGTGACTTGCAGGCATCTAACTTTTCTAAGTGATTTTTAACTTGTTCTTTTTTTATTTTATCCGCTAAACCTACCCCCTTCCCATTAGTATTCACTATGTTAGGCATTCCTTCAGACTTCTCGGTGAAGACCGAAACAAAGAAGTCATTAAGCATCTCTGCCATTTCCAAGTTTCCTGTTACTGTTTCTCCCTCTTCACTAAGCAGTGGGCCTACCCTGTCTTTGGTCTTCCTCTTGCTTCTAATGTATTGATAAAAAGTCTTCTTGTTTCCTTTTATTCCCGTAGCTAGTTTGAGCTCATTTTGTGCCTTTGCCTTTCTAATCTTGCCCCTGCATTCCTGTGTTGTTTGCCTACATTCATCCTTTGTAATCTGTCCTAGTTTCCATTTTTTATATGACTCCTTTTTATTTTTTAGATCGTGCAAGATCTCGTGGTTAAGCCAAGGTGGTCTTTTGCCACATTTTCTATCTTTCCTAACCAGCGGAATAGCTTGCTTTTGGGCCCTTAATGTGTAATCATTACAAGTCCTGCTTAATAAGCATAAACTGCCCCATCCTGTCATATTACAGTGATATAAAAATAGAGAACTAATAACTGTCTTCATTTTAGGCTTCTGGCTAGTTCTTCCTTGATTGGGGGCTGCCTTCCCTGGCCTGCTCCTCACCAAGCCTCCTTACCTTCCTGTCCACCTATTATCATTGACACAGCCACATTCTCACTGGGACATGAAAGGAATTCATCAATTCCTTGCTTTTTCACTGAATAAGCCACGCTAGTTTGTCCCTAGAAACAGTTTTGTTCTCAGAAAGCTTCCAGAAGATGCAGGAGGAGAAAACCACCCACCTACCCGACAAGTTGATCAACTAGTGGAATATCTGACTTTTCACCAGAAAAGTTGGCTACATTAAGGGTTAAAAAGAGCCCTTGAAGACAAATGCCTTCCCATTCAGCACCAAGTATTCTTCCTATATTCCAAATAAGGAATTTATTTCTCAGCATCAGAAACTGTCATGTGCTGTAGCAGAGCCCATAACCACAAAAGTCGCTATCAAAATAGTTTCTGTGGGGGATGATATTTTCTCATCATGCTGTGACAAGCACAACTAATAAAGCTTCTAGAACTATCTTATGGAAGTTAAAATGTAGCAATAAAGCAATTTCATGTCATGTCAACTTTTTCTGTTATTACACCATTAAAGTAATCTTTCTTATTTCCACAAAATTGGGGGTGGGGGTGCACAATAATGTCATCCCGGTGATCTCTACAGCACCTATTGTGATAGTCATGGAGCTGCTATGTAATAACATAAGAATATTGCAAAGTAATGTTATAAAGCACTGTATGTTACCTGGTCAGTGAAGTAAAGTTATCATATATTGGTTATTTCTGTAGGAATGCATTGATCTGGCTTAATAATAGGCTGTGGGGAAGAATAAACAGGGAAACATGACAATAATTGTAGATAAACAATTTCCTAGCAAACATTGGCATGGAGACAGTTACAGGACAATGGCCGTACTTCCAGGCCCAGGCCAAAGTGGCACGGCTGTTTGATCTGTTAATTCCCAGCACTGACAAGAGGGCTACAGGTAGTTAAAAGTCTTGCTCAGGAGGGGAAGAGTGGTGGAAGTGGTCAATTGCCAGGCACTGTCCAGAGAGACAAGCTGATAGAGACAGGCTCTGCAGAAGTAGTCTAAAGGAGCTGGGCCTTTCCAGATCCAGGGAACAGTAAGCCTTAGGGAAAAGCAGGCATTCATATAGAGCAGTTCATTGTTTTAAGATCTGCTTTCTCTTAAATGCTTTTGTTCTATAAATAATACTTCGCTTTAAGTATGCAGTCTGGTCACTGGATACCACTGTCATTGTTCCCAGAGTGAACAGAACTTCAGATGTTGAAGACAGGTCTGCAGAGGTAATTAGTTGACCACAAGAAAGTATATTCCAAGGGCCAATCTAAGAGTGTGGGACTGGAAATCACATGATTCCGCCACAAGAGAGGTGATAGTAGGGGTATCCTCTAAGGAACCAAGATAGGTCAGAAGTGCTGCTATCCCCATAACTGACACTTGTCACTAAATATCTGAGAACTAAATATGGCAACAAGCTATTGAAATGCCCCAACCCATACCGTTTACTCTGTGGATGAATTGTCAATTTCCTAAATCACTCAGATTTAAAATTTGATTTACTTCCCTACATGAGTAAATTATACACAAAAAATATTTACAAACACGTTCGTTTCAACTACTACGGATCAAGCAAAGTACACCAACCTTTCTATCCACCTTACTCAGCTTCTGTTTAATGGGAAATTAGAAAAAGATTGAAATTAAGGAGCACAATTTAGTTCCAGGTTTTTCAGTCCCCATTGGCATTTAAGTGTGTAAGTTTCCCCTCCCTGCTTTCAGATTCTGTACTCACTCAAATACCTTTAAAAATAATCTTAATGCAGCAAGTGCCCTCTGTCAATTCCACTGGGGGTGGGGGGGAAGCTTTAAAACCCTGAGCAAATAGTCAGGGGTACATCTGTTTGCATATGAAGAGAGATGAGCTCAGGTGCTTATACTTGTGAAGCTTATAGTTAGAGTATCTGTCATGGGTATGCACTTCACCACTGTGGTGCCTCTTGCTGGCTGTCTTGTCAATTAGCTCTGCATGTTAATGCACCTTCTTTGGGTGGTGCCTCATCACCATCACTCCTGCTCTAGGACTCACATCTCTTCAAGGACCAGTGCCCTCTTCAGCAACACAGCCCTCCAGCTGTGCCACACTCTATGTTCCCTACTTCCAGGGGACCTGCAGTCCACTGTTCAGCCACTTCCCCTAGTGGCTACTGCAGTGAATTGTCTGGCCACTTCCTCGTGGCCCGAGCATCCTCTTTGCCCTTGCCTCAGGCCCTCTGCCTGCAAATCCCAGCAGCCAGCCATTAACTATCAACCACTCCCCTGGTTCCTGCTAACAGCACTGCTCTGTCCAGAGTGCTGGCAGTTCTCTCAATCCTCCAAAGAAAGTCTTTCCTGCTTGGGCTCCAAGTAGAGAACTACCCTTCTCTGCCTTGCAGCTCCCTTTTTATATGGGCCTGCTTAGCCCTGACTGGCTGTTCCCTTCAGCCCTGCTCTGATTGGCTGTCACCAGCACAGCCTCCCTAGGGCTGCTTTTAACCCCTTTTCTGCCAGTGAGGGGCAGCCACACCATCACAGTATCTAATTACTTTTATTATTATTAATTATAAGGATCAAGTTACCCTAGTGAGGCAGAAGTTAATTGCTGCTTAGACATTTGCACAATTACTGCTTAATTGTAGCTTTTATAAAAATCAATAACTTCTGCAATTTGATCTTGCAACTCTTACACTGGCAACTGTTAATTAACACACATAGGGGTTCATCTTCTGGATGAGTGGAGGACCTATGTGCATAGCTCATTAATGATTATTGTTTAAGCCTCAGACAGATCTAGAAGAGTGTAGGTCTTTTTTTAAACTTGGCACCAAGCTGGGACAAACTTTCTATTTGCAGGAATACTAAGTTACCAACGTTTGTGATTTTAATTGAGAATCTTGCCTTATTTCATGTTTCTTAAAGGTATGTGACATGGTGAGAATTTTGGCTTAACCCAACTTCCCTCTTCCCCCCCCCCCCCATACTTCTAGCCCCCTTGTTCATGGAGAAAAGTGTCAAAATGTGACTAAGGGGGACACTCACCACTGGTATCACCTAGTGGTTGGGCACAGGGAGGCAGGTTGTTTTCCTTCTGCACATCCTCCTTTCTATTGTTCTGTCCTTATGACTCTGCCCTCTGGCCAGGCCACATATTCAAGTCTGTCCCTTTCCAGTTATGTATATAGAGAGTCCAACAATGGGGGAGCCTTCAGGATTAAGCAGGAGGCCTCAGGGGATATGTCTTCACTGCAATTAAAAACCCAAGGCCGGCCCATACCAGCTGACTCAGGTTTGCAGGGTTCAGGCTAAGGAACTTTAATTGTGGAGCAGATGTTCGGGCTTCGGCGAGAGCCTGGGATCTAGGACCCTCAGAGGTGAGAGCATCGCAGAGCAAAGACTGCAGCCCGAGTGACTATACTGCAATTAAACACCCCTTAACCTGAGCCTTGCGAGCCCAAGTCAGCTGGCATAGGCCAACTGTGGGTTTTTAATTGCAGTGTAGATACACCTCAGCTTCTCCCTGCCATGGGTTGAGATTCACAGCTCTACCCCTTTTATCTTTAGGGTCATCTCCCCCCACCCAAACTAGATTCCCCATGTCAGCGATAGGCGTCTTTAGCTGTCCCTGTATCAGAGTTGGTAGGGGAGCCCAGGCCCAATGGTAGGCAGCTAAGTCCTGCACCCTGTGGTATTATGCAGCCGCCAACCTGGATCATTTCCTGCTAGTCCCCTTCCCTTCCCACAGCGTAAAGCAAAGACTAAATCAGCCTCTAACCAGAGAGAGCCACAGCCTTCTTTTAGGCTTAGTCAGATCCCTGTAGCCAGACCTCAGGCAGCAAGCACTGCTTCCCACAAACTCAGAGTGTGGGTCAACTCACCTTGACTGTCTGCCTGACACTGAGCTCCTCTGTTCCCATCCTCCAGCCTGTAGGTGCAGTGGGGCAGAGCCCTCTAGGCCCAGAGCAACTCTTTTAACCACTTGCTTTCCATTGTTGGGTTCAAACACCTGACCCAAGTCCATCTTGAAAACTCAAGAACCAGAAGCCAAATAAAAAGCAGACTATTTTAGGAACATCTGATGATTTTTAGCCAAAGAGTCTTCACTCATGATTTTTGATCACTTGGGGTGGCACAAATGGTGACTTTAAGCTGAATAATTGAAATACTACAACATTTCATTACATAACGTAAAACATGTTACTGCATGTAAATACACTTAATTAGTTTCAAATGTGTAACTGTCTATGGAATGAATAATAGTCTAATTCCATCACAACAGACACAGATTTTTTTTATCATTTGTTCTGATTTCTATTGGTTGTAAAAGACTTATTTAGACCTGGGTGATGTTGTCACTTCACCATGGTATGACATCTCCCTCTGGTCATTGACTACTATAAATGAACCAAACATGATTCTGATCTCTACTTCTCTCATTCACTACTATAGTTCATAGAAGAAGATACATCCCATCTGTTCAACAGCATGTATAAACTGATCGTCTCTCCAGGCACAGCCTTCAGGTGTGCTGTCCTATACTTCTCATGGAGCTCACTTCCCTATATTGAAGTAATTCATTTGCAGGATGCTACTCAGCACTACTAGTGCCACTTACTCCCTGGTTAGGAAGAACAATGAGGGGAGGGGAACCACCACATCACTTTTACAGATGTTGATTACACATGGATGTATAAAGTACTTCATAGTTATTACTATGTCTCCAAGTAGCATATAATATCAGACTTTAAGCTACTGCCTGCTCTGCGTGTGGGTAGGAACAGAGGAAGGCACTGCATACTGGCAGCAGCTCCAAAAGGCACAGGTCTGAAGACAGGCCCATGCCTCTGGCAGCACTGGGGGTTACATGTGTACTACCAAGAGCCTCCAGCTATGGTGAGCATGATTTGGTAACTCATTTTTACATTACACTTTACAGATTCCATCCTCTGACAACAGATATATCAAAATACTGACTACAATACTTTGCCTTGTCTAATATATATATTTCAGTAGCATCTCAAGGCCACAGCCATGTATCAGATGCTGTGTTAAAGAACAGTGTCTCCCCAAAGAACTTGTGACCTAGAAGACTTAACAGGTAAATGAGACAAACAAGCAATAGGGTAACAAATAGGATATGCATAATTCTTAGCCGGTCAGAATTATCACTATTCTTCACCAGTCTAAATAGCCTTCATCATGTTGTACTGTACTGTGTACATTTTAGAGCTGTTGAAAAACTGTTTATGGAAAACTGGATTTTTAACAAGATGAAATATTTATTGAAAGAAGTACCATCATTCTGTGGAAAAAATATATATTTTTGGAGGGGTGGGGGTTTGAAAAACAGAATGCCTGAAAGCCAAAATACTTTGATTTGAAAATGCTGCCAAGGTGTGTTGTATTAATTTTGATGGAATAAAAATGTGCCCCAAGAGTCAAAGATGTTAACATGATCCTGTCTTTGACCAATATTAAATAGTGTTAAACAAGTTCAGAGTTTGGTATAAAGACCTCAGCCTGCTTAATCCCATAGCAAGCACAGCATAAAAAAAATCTTATTAAAAGGTACAAAAAAAAGAAAGGCGGTTAAAGCAGTTTTTCTTTTCCTCCCAAGATTAATTTATTTTAAGGATGCCAGATGGTAGTGATGGGTGGAATAGCTCATTCCCTCATTTTGTTTACCAATTAGGCCTAATTTCTGACAAACCAAAATTGATTAATTAATTTTAGGTTCTGCACTTGTCTTTTTCACCAGACATGATCTTAGCAGTACTTGAATTATATCTGCAAGCCTTTTTGTTTAGACTAATTTAGTCTGTCTTCCTTTCATACCTTTTCCTATAAACATTTGTTGACATTTTATGAACTTGTGTGTACTTTTCGTAATTGACCTCACAGTTCGGGCCTACAATTTACCCTATTATTAGAATAGGTGTCTCATGGGAATTGTACCTTTGTTGCCTCATGTTTTTCTAAGGGAGAGGTTCCCTGTCTCCCATGATGAATTATGGCCAAGGATTCCCATTACTCACCACCTCTCCTCTCCACAAGAAGAGATGTGAAGCATCATGGGACATTTAGCCCAGCCTATAGAAGGGAATGGGAGCATGAAGCACTTGCATTGCAACTCCCATGAGGTACTTCAGCAGCATTTCCAGATTGAAATTTTTCTTTTTGGCCAAAATTCTTCCGTTTTTAGATTTCCACCAAATATCAAAGTTTTCCCACAGTTAAAAAAAGTCACCCTTTTTTATTTAAACCACCTCTTGCATGTTTTTTGCATCCTTCCTTATTGTGTCCTTAGCGTTCTGCATTTTCACTTTTTATTTGTAAATAAAAAAAGGGGGGGGAATTTTTTAATATTATTTTCCAAACATTAAAATTGGGATGAAATTGGGTTAAAAAAATTGGGGGGGGAACCTTTAATATACACATTTTACTACAGTATTATTGAAACTTTATGTAAAAAGGTATTTTTTGTCTCTCAGAATTAGTAGTTTTTCCAGAAATCCCAGTTTGCGTATGCTCTCATAATTTTCTTCAAAGTATCCTCTCTCATGTTGAGCCTCTTGCTGTTATGGAAAAATTTAAAAATAAGCAATTTGCATCAATAGATCCAGGGGGTACACTCGAAGCTCACCATGCCACTTTGCTGAAGTTGGGAAGTGTGTGTTGATGACTGTTCCATAAAAGTCAGCACATCCAGCTTCACATGATCAGAGTTAGGCTTGTTCATTTAAGTAGTAAATTCCCCTTTCAAATTTGAAATTTCATCTTCAGTGGCAAATGGTTGAAATACTGTGGGATAATGATCATAGTCTGCTGCAAAATTCACTTTGAGGAAGGAGTACAATCCAAAAACAATCTTCACCATCAAATACCACAGGGTTCAGATTATGGGCCACTGTCATCTCCCACTTCTCACTGAGCATTGTGTGGAAGATTTTGAATGCTTTTTTGGTTTTCTCGTGTTCCGGGGTCAGAAGGATTTCCAGAAACCGCACAATTTTCTCACCATATGTTTCTCCTGCAGCTTTTGTGCTCAATTCAGCTGAGATTCTGGTTATCAGAATCCTGTAAGTGTACTAGCAAACATTTTGGTAGTAGTCAGAGAAAATTCCAGTGTTTTCTCCGCATCACACAGTGATTCTAACTTTTCAACAATGAACATTACCATGGTGTTCAGAATCTGGTGGTCATTTTGGTTATTTGGCAGTCTCTTTGGAGTTTCTGCTTTAGAACCAACAAACTCAGGATGATCTAGGAGATGCATTAGCACAGTCCATATTATTTACATGTCAGGTAGCAAAGTATAAGCTCATCCACTGATGTGGCATAACAGGGGTAGTTAATTGGCAGTTGGCTCTGCACTAGTCTTGCACTATGTAAAACAAAGCCTTCAGCTTGTTCACAAGATTGAAAATGGCCCTGAATCCAATGACGCAAGATTTTACGTCTTTCATTTCTTCTGTTGCAGTAGCTGCTGACAGTGCAACGTTAATTAGGACAGTTAATACATAGCAACTCCAGTTTCTGATTGAGTTCAATCTCCTGGGCAAACTTAGCCATGTAAGAAGCAGAATCTGTGTTCATTGTGGTCACATTTTCCCAAGTTAGTTGTACATCTCAGAAAATGTCAGTTATTGCTGCCTCGACAAAATGGATGTCAGCAAAGGGGATGAATGTCACATCAGCACAAAACAATGCAGGTTTATTTGCTTTGAAATCAAAAGATGAAAACAAAAGGCCAAGAACTGGATGGTCCAAAGCATTAAGAAACTCATCAAATATCAGATTAGCTATCACATTTCCATCGATTTGTTCCATCACTTTAGATACTAAAGCATCATCATTTTCTTTCAGATAATTATGAGTGAGGTTGTCTGCATTAAGAAGGGTTTTTGCTGCTGGACAGTATTGTCGCACAAAGTCACCAATAGGCCCCTCTGCAATTAACAGCGGCTGTCCAGCAAAACAAAGAGCATGCATGAATTCATTGACACAATCATGCTGTGTCCTCTCTTTCATTAAAGCCCTGGTGAAAGCTGCTGATATTGACCTGTTTATCCCAAAGCTCACTTTCTTCTTTAAGCTTCTTTGTCACTTGCTTTCTACAAACTCCTTTATTCTGTCAGCGCAAGCACTGACCTCAATGCTGCAGTCAGAGCCGGCCTTTGGGAGGCGGGAGAAGTGGAGCAGCGATGGTGTGCTCGGGGAGGGGGTGTAGCAGAGGTGAGCTGGGGTGGGGAGCCCTGCAACAGCTCCCCCCCGCTCTGAGGCATCCCCGCGGCAGCTCCCCCCCCCCCCCGGCCCGGGAAGCTATGCGGCAGCTCTCCACCCCAGCTCACCTCTGCTCTGCCTCCTCCCGGAGCATGCCGCCCCCGCTCTAATTCTCCTCTCCTCCCAGGCTTGCAGCGCCAAACAGCTGATTGGCATTGCAAGCCTGGGAGGTGGAAGAAGTGGAGCGGCGACCGCACACTCGGGGAGGGGGTGTAGGAACGCTGTAAAAAAAATTTGGGGCACTGCTTTTTGGCGCCCCCAAATCTTGGTGCCCTAGGCAACCACCTAGTTTGCCTTAATGGTAGCACCAGCCCTGAGTGTACAGCACATGGTATGTAATCAACCAAGGCATTGCACTCTTTTATCTTTGCCTGCATCCCTGAATATTTCCCACTCATAGCTTTGACCACGACAAAGGCTGATGTCAGTCCTATTTTCAATGAGGAAATCAAGTAGGTACAAGGCAAGTTTGTCCCCAGTGTGGCTGGTAACATTTATGAAGGCCATGAAATGCTCAACTGGTCCACTGGGTAGCACGTAATACAAGATGATAGTCAGCTGATCTACATGTGACACATCCAGTGTTGGGTCGATGGACACTGAAAAATATCCCACACCTTTGATTTCATCTACAATGACTGATAGCATCTTCTTTACCAGCAGTGCAATGAATTAATCACAAACAGTCTTTGATAGATATTTTGTATGGCCTTTCCCATGATTTGCATGTACATTGATGTGCTGAGCTAAGAAAGGGTCAAACTTAGCAATTAGCTCTGGTATACTAAGGTAATTGCCTTTGTGTTTCGATTCAACAGCTCCATCTGAGCCACAGAATGGCAGACCACTCTCAGCAAGAAAAACTAGGTTTCAACTACGCATCTGAGAACATTCTTCCAATAAGCATGAGCTTCCAAAAAACTGGTTTTCCATTTAGGTATCAATTCTGCCACTAAGTTTCTTTCAGGCATGGTAGCTCCTAACTGACCATATATGCTGTTCACTCATTGCATGATAGGTAATGTATGCAGTATTCTTCCAATCACTGAAGCCTTTGCAGAACATTCCCCAACATTTGGTATCAGGAAACAGGCAGCAATAAAAACAATACACTTTCTTTTTAGAAGGTGAATAGATGAGCTATTCTCGCTTGTCAATCTGTTTTTTACGCTTCACCTATTCAAACATTGAATTGGTCAGATAATGATTCCGATTGGTGTACTCTTGCTTTGTCAATGAAAAGTCAGCCTCTAGATTCTGGCATTTCCGTAGGCCCTACTCAGTCCAATATGCAATGAGATCTTGAGAAGTCATGTCCTACTCGTCTGGATCATTGGAGAAAGATATTTTTGTATTACTATCACTGGGAAAGTCTTCAGAAGAGTGGGGTGAGACTACATCTACAGAAGTCACAGGAGGTTCACTTGGGCTGGTATTCACTGGACTTCCTCACCACCAGACTTAGTAGGAGGAAAAAACATTAGGAGAGAAGGAGTACCTTACAGCACTACATCTTGTCTTTTCTGTCTTTCTTGGGCCTCCTTCAATTTCTGCCATCCTCCTTTCTTCAACATGGTTTCTATTGTCCAGTGTAGGCCTACTGTGTACAAAGTTCAGTATTGCATGCCCCACAAACACTTACTTAGCCCACATAGACAAAAATCACAATCACCATAAACTGAATTCACAATCTTGATGGATTAATTTGTACAAAGCAATATCTAATGAGACAAAGTTTCCGATAGACCTGCTACCATCGCTCAGCTGTTACTTCAATATGGAATGGAAGGCCTACAGTAGGGCCTAAAAATAGGAGGGCCTAAGGCTATAGCCTTATTAGCCTATGGATTAGTTCGGCCCTGCTTGCCGGGGGTGGGGGTGGGGCTGAAAGCAGCCTCCTGCCCATGTCCCCACCACCCCGGTCCCCTGCCCAGGGCAGGTGGAGGGACCCAGGCTCCCCACAGCTGCCCACCCAGCTCTGTCCCCGACCTGGCTCTGGTCAGGGGGTGGGGCCTCAGAGCCGCAGCCTGGCCATAAGATATACGAGCCGCACGGAGCTGCAGCACAGACCCTCCACCTGTCCTAAGCAGGGGCCCCCCCAAGAGCAGCCCCTGGCCCGTGTCCCTGCCCTCCAGGCCCCTCGCCCAGGGCAAGTGGAGGGACCAGGCCGTGCCTCCCCACATGACTCTTACCATGCTGGGCTGCAGCTCCGAAGGCCCACCCCCTCGCCCCCTCCCCGCTGCAGCTGGATCAGGGACAGAGCTGTGTAGGCAGCTGTGGGGAGCTGGCCTGGAATTGTGGACCCTCCACCTCCCCCTGCCCTGGGCCAGGCAGGGAGCTTGGGGTGTGGAGACACGGGCTGGGGACTCCTCTCAGGCTCCCCACATCACGGGCAGGTGGAGTTCCCACAATTGCCTGTGCTCCCTGATTGGGCTCCAGGCTGGCCTGGCTGGGGACCACAGGCAGAAGAGGAGGGGAAGGGGCAGGGTCATGGACGAGTCAAGCCTATCCCCTTTCAAAAAGTGGAAGGGCCATGGCCCACTGCCCCCCCCCCATTCCAGCACCACTGTTTGAGGGTACTTGCTGTGTAAGAGACAGAACAAAACAGGGACATCCCCTTTTAAAGACTAAGTAGGTGGGAAGAAATTCTGCAGCAAGAGAAGAGCATTTCAGGAGGACTGGCCTATTAGGGAACCACAAAGTTTATTCCAGTGGGGAGGGGGAAGGGGTTATTCCAATAGTTCCCCTAAATTATGTTCCCTGGGTGTCTACCTTGCCTTTGTCTGGTGCAAGACCATTCCAGAAGCCAACTGCAATGTGAGTATGCATGGCCAACTACACTCATTAAACATCCCAATGTTCTTGTGCCATGAAGACAGAGTTGTATCCAACTATTTACACAGTATATGCAAAACACAGTTTCATTTGTCATAGAGTTATAGGAGCAAAAGCATTAACCTCTCACTTAAAGGAGTAAGACACCGTTATACTGATATACTTAAGCCTAACCCAGTAATTAAACTCCAATGGCTGAGACACAGGGAGCTTCCCAGGGATTCATGACAGACTGGAAGAGTTCACCTCAGGTCAGACATTAATCCTAGGAATGGATTAATCTTTGAGGTCTTCACTGTTATTGTAACCAACTGCATTATTATTAGGGTTTTTTTGGTTTTTATTTTTAATACTAATCTGACTCCCCCTCCCCCCCCAACTATGCAGTTTGACACTTCTTCAGAGTCAGAGGAAACAGTAATGTGAAAGACTGATTTTTATCAGGCATCTCTTAGAGAACAGTTGTCAATCACACTGCTACTGAATTTAATACTATTCTAGTCGGATTATAATAAATATATATAAATTAAATAATTTACAGATGCTGTAAATTAATCCTCCAAAAATACACTTTTGTGGGATTATTTATCAGGTCACACCATACTGTAATTTATTTATTTATGCATCATTTCTGTAAAGGAACTCTTGGATGAGAAAGTAATCATAAATATATTTCATGTTATTTTAAGAAACACTATAGCTTTGAGTTTCAAACCAGCATGAAATGGAATGCGGAGAACCCCAAAAGATTATAATATCTGTCAGATGCAGTTTATTCCTCTTCAGGCAACTTGAAAAAGGAAAATGGATCATGCCTTTTCATTTTAAACAGCAGTCTGAAAAAATGGGATAATCAATCTAGGACTTGGAAGTGCTCACTAGTCCTATGTGACACATAAGTTATCATGTCTGGAAGTGGATATTGTAAGTGAAATGGCCTAAGCCTGTAGGAAGACAACAACATATCATAACATTGGCAACCCCCGCACCCACCCACCCTCTATAGACAACGGACAATGATCTTGCATTTTACAGCACAGAAAAGTATTTAATTTATAATCACTCACTTTTTGGTGAGGATATGAGTGACCTTTTATTTCTTGAAGGACCAAAGGTGAACCACAGGCAGCAGTTTTGACAATATTGTTTTAAGCCACCATACTTGTTTAAGTGTCAGACAATAAACCAGAATAAACTAAATCAATTAGATTTTATTAATCATTAAAATTATAGGGGTTAGATAGATGCAAAGAAACAAATGACACTCTGATCATGTATAAGATTGAATAAATCTATCATACAGCCTTTACTCATGCAAATCGTCCCATTTAAACTAATGGAACTGCTAACAGGAGTAAAGTTTGTAGGATCAGGCTCTAAATTGCTTAGTAAGTTTAACTATAATTGATTTAATAAGTGGCAGGCTCATTTTGTTACCTCATCCTCCCCTCCTTGTCCATTTCATACATCTGTTGCAGCCTGACTGACAGGTAGGCCCCCGATCCTGCAATGTGATCTATGCAAGTAGACTGCTTACGCAGAGCCATGCTGAAATCAGTGGGGCTCCACAAGGGCAAAAGATTCTTCCCATACAGAACTGAATGCAGGACCTGGGCCCATGATGTTGAGCTCTCTAGGACAGGGAGTATCTACTTCATTTGTATGTTGCCTAGCTCAATGGGACTCTAATATTTGAATATTTTCTTTTCATGTGTTGTTCAAATATATCCAATTTAAATATTTGCAATTGATTTAACTCAAGAACCCAACAAATGCTGCTTCATGAGTTTACTGTAGTAAGTGATATCAAATGGAGGAGAAAAGAGACATTTAGTTTATTTTTAAGTAGTCATTCTGGTTTACCATCCTTAAAGGTGGCTATCTGTATCAGCTTGCCAACCACGCAAATTTAACATTGCCTCACGATAATATATACAAGTTATTAGATTATTGAAAATTCATCTCTTGAATGAGAAATGGTATTTTATAATCACTTTGTAATTTGTTGACCTTTGCATGTTTTTTTTTTTCTTCAAAATTTTTTGTCTATAAATCATGCAGGGTGATGAAACATGAGGGATTATATGGTAGTGAAGGACTTAGACATTCATTTCCAGATATTTTCAAAGTAAAGTTGGGGCAGAGGAGGAAATCAGGCTAATCATGGGAAGCTAGCTTCAACTTAAGAGCAGCAAGAAGCTACTGAACTTGCTTTGCAAAGTAAAGGCAACAGCTTAATATTTTGGTGTGATTCACAAGCTCTCTCTGTTGACTCTTCTAGGTACCTTGTTTGACAAATATTCATTTAGCTCTTTGGCGATGAAAATCTTTTGCACTGAAATTTCCTGACGTACATTTATTGAGGCTCAAACGGCTTCTCAACTTGTCAAGTTCTTTTCCAAAGTGGTCACTAAATTTCAGGGGGAAAGTGACAAATATTGAGTTATTCAGGTAACAACTTTGATTAATGCAATGCTGCTGTCCCCAGAGAATCAGCTCTGTGCATTAACCAAACTGCTCCCATCCCAACTTTGAGGGACTGGCTGCTAAAAGTGAATTTATCTATGGATGTGTACAACATATTCCAAACACAAAAGCAAAACAGTGATAGTTTATAAGTCATTTGCAAGACTATGCATGTTTTTAAATGGAAGCCCAAAATGACTGTAATTATTACCATTGAACAGACATCCATATAATTGTTAAACAGGAAGTCACTTTTACCAAAAGAGACACCTCACAATACATTTAGTTTAGTTAATACAGACCAATGCACCTCGTCACAATGTAGGTTTGAGAATCAAATCAGGTGCATGTTGTAATGGTGTGTTATTGCCCTGCTAATATTGATCAGATTAGTGTTTAAGGTATACATTTGGTTTGATTCTTCTTTGTGTTGCATCTTGTGTAGTCATTTACAGCTGTGATAAGGGAGCACAAATACTACCAATCTTATTTTATGATGTATTAAACCATTTACATGGGTGCAAGTGATTACTCAAGTCTACAAAAGCAGAGAATCAGTAAAATAGGGAATTAGGAGAGTCAACTGCTTTGAGATCTTTGGAGAAAATGCATTATACAAGCATCTGTTAATGGCCACATTAAGACCACTAAAAAGTATGAACAGTGTAACCTCGTACAGCGTATTTACACTTCTTGAAATTGCAAGTGTCATGAAACATTAGTGACTCTGTTTTCAGGATTAAAAAGAGGGGGACATAAGGACAGACAGACAATATCTACTAACCTCTGTCCTAGGAAATCCTGAGTCATTTCTCCTCTCCCTTTCACCACTAAGTCAGGAGTAAAACCACTGGTAAAGAGGACAAAAGTACCAGGCCCTTGTGTAAACACTTGTTTTCCTTTTTGTTACAGGCCAGAAATACGGGTTGGCTTGTTTTCTTTTAAACTAAAAGCTTCAAATCAAGTGGAAATCAATTAACTAAAGTTTAACACCTAAATAAAAAAGTAGACAAAAGTCAAATTACCAGATAGTAGTATAAGTAATTTCAGAACCAGCTCTTGAGCATTTCTGAAGTACTATGTCCTCCTGCCTTGAAACTTCTTTTGTACTAAAAAAAAAGAACAGGAGTACTTGTGGCACCTTAGAGACTAACAAATTTATTAGTCTCTAAGGTGCCACAAGTACTCCTGTTCTTTTTGCGGATACAGACTAACATGGCTGCTACTCTGAAACCTGTCCTTTTTTACTGGCTTTTATGATCTCTCATATAGTCTCATATTTAAGTAGAAGTTACTGCATCTTTGAGTTTCCATTATCCACAACTAAGGTAGGCAGGATTTAGTAGTCACTGCTAAATAGGAATTGCATTCTCTCTCTAGCCTCAACCACTGCTTCAGGGAAAAATTCAAACAAGTCAAACTAAGAGCTCATAGAAGAGTAGACTCACAGCTGAAGTGCTCCCTCCTGGCTGGGTGCGGTGTAGCAGGCTCATTCCACTCTAGGGGCCCCTGCTGACAGTTGCTTCAGGCCTATGATGGTCTGACTCTTCTCATGACTCAGCCCTCCATCCAGCTCAGAACTTAGTTCTACATCCCTTTTTGGGTAACAAAAGTATAACTAAGAATCCCCAAACATCCCAACACAAGAGATCTGTCTGCCCTCTCCTGGCCTACTCTTCAGCCTGTCCTTGAGGCTCTATCTTCAGTTACACCCTGCTGGGTTCAGTAGTCCCTATGTCAAGCTTATATACCCCTTACTCAAGATAGGAGAACCCAGGGTTCTATTAGACAGCTAAGCCTGTGGTTTTGCTGTTTCCCTGGGCCACCTCCTACCTCTGAACCCCTGATCTGCTTCCTATAGCTTGGCTTAACGCAGTCTCTCCTCTGGTTTCCTGGCTTCTCCTTAGGTCCTCCCAGCTCCTTCTTTCCTTTGTTGGAACTCCAACCACTCTGGAGCACCTCTCCTTGCCTTGCCTCTTTCCAGGGCCCACCACATGGATTAATTCTGTCCCTATAGCCTTCTTTAGTCTTCTTCAGTAAGTCTTCCCACAGAGAAGGCATTTCCTATCTTCTGTCTCCTGGGTGTCTCTGTCTTGGATCCCTCTCCCTGACCCTCTTTTTACTAGCCTGTGTTCCTGCCTTTATGAAGACCCGGCTGGATTTGATCATCAATTATACCTAATAATCCTTCAGCTACCACCCAGGGTGTGTCCATATTGCACTGGAGCTCAAGCAGTATAGACATTGTGGCATACCTGGGGGGCTCAGGCAGGGCTGTAGCAACAAAGAATGTGGCCCCCTCCGAACGGTGGCCCCCTCTGAACATATGTCCGGGTGGGGCCCCTTACAATGCAGAAACTGGAATGCGGTATTTATTTTGCCACTTTTAGGGGCCCCCTTCCTTGCGGGGCCCCCTCCGGTCAGAAGGTACGGACGGCGCTCGCTACGCCTCTGGGCTCAGGCTAGCCAGCCAAGCTTAGATCAAAGTGTCAGATGGGCTAGAGCTTGGGCCGCTAGCCTGAGCTGCCACCAAAGCTGAAATGTCCGTGCTGCTATTTTTAGCTTGCTACCGCAAGCAAAACTGTCTACCCAGGCTGGGAATTCCACCTCTCAGCTACAGTACAGACATATCCCCACTGGCCTCAAGTTCCTGTTAAGCCGTTTAACCTGTGTGGGGTTTATACACATCACGAGAGCTCTTTTTATTGACAAATCCTCATCCTTCTTTCTGATATCAATGAATCTAGAGCTACATCATGCTACACAATTAGTCTGTCTTACAAGAGCTATGATTATTAAGAGATTTTCCTAGTTTTGGTGGAAGTTAAACATACTGTAGCATTTTAACAAGAGAAAGAAAATGTTAGCTACATTATATATACATTCACTAGCACACACACATGCACACAGATTCCCACGACAGAAGATGAGCTAGGCAGCCAAAGAAAGACATCACCAGAGTCCCAGTGAGGGGATAGGCAAAGCTTTCAATCCAGTCTCCATCTGTTGCAGCCACATGCCTAGAAATCCTCCTACATGAAACATGCACCTTCTCCTAAGAAAATTAAGAAACCATCTTGAAGAGACAAATCTGTCATTCTTCCTTCTCCCGTTCTGCTACTTTCCTGTTTTAAGAGCTGACATATTCTGTTCAAGTATTTACACCATTCTTACCCCTTTTCCCTTTCCTTGTTTAAATGTACTTGCTTATAGCTACTTCTCTGTACCAAAAAGCCTATGTGTAGGAGATTCTAGGAAAAACAGAACCAACAATTAACTTATAAATAATTTGATAGAGTCCCTATGATTTAGTAGTTTAAAAAGAAAATGCATATTGGTAATTTCCCCAAGAATCTTATCGTAAGGAATGAGCCTTTGGGAATACGTACCTTAGAATTGATTTTCCACAACCTAAGGACTCTTTCCTTTATCTCTTTGAAATGCAGCTGGGAGGTCCAGATATCCATCTAGTAGAAGTGGGAATACAAAAGTGAGTCATAGGCTCTTTCTTAACAACAACAACCTGAGAAAATTCTTATAGCAGACAGGTTTCAGAGTAGAAGCCGTGTTAGTCTGTATCAGCAAAAAGAACAGGAGTACTTGTGGCACCTTAGAGACTAACAAATTTATTTGAGCGTAAGCCTTCATTGGCTAAAACCCACTTCATCGGATGCATGCAGTGGAAAATACAGTAGGAAGAGATATATATACACAGAGAACATGAAACAATGGGTGTTGCCATACCCACTATAACGAGAGTGATCGGTTAAGGTGAGCTATTATCAGCAGGAGAAAAAAAAGCCTTTTGTAATGATAATCAGGATGGCCCATTTCCAACAGTTGACAAGAAGGTGTGAGAAACAGTAGGGGGAAAATAAGCATAGAGAAATAGCTCACCTTAACTGATCACTCTCGTTATAGTGGGTATGGCAACACCCATTGTTTCATGTTCTCTGTGTATATATACCTCTTCTTATTGTATTTTCCACTGCATTCATCCAATGAAGTGGATTTTTGCCCACAAAAGCTTATGCTCAAATAAATTTGTTAGTCTCTAAGGTGCACAAGTACTCCTCATTCTTTTTGCTTATAGCAGACAATCTCTCAATACAAAGTGCTCAAGAAGGGAAAGTTCTGTATAGGAAGAGTTCTCAGGGAAGCTCAAGTACAATAAAAACTAAAGTTCAGAATGAGCAATTGGAGAAGCCCTGCTCTGAGAAGCTATTAGAGTTGTCAGTAAGTTTTGGGGAAATAAATATATTTATTTTCTCATCTCCTCTCACCATCTGTATTTATACACCTGCAAGGTTCATATCATTTTTAACCCTGTTTATTAAAGCTCTGTTGTGTTTTTAAGCTCTGTGCTGAGCAACACTTATTACAGGAGCTGCTATTAGAGTTGTCCAAAAGTTTTTCAAACAAGTGTTTGTTGTTTGGAAAACAGCCTTTTTTTAATTCAAAAACTGCTGTGGAAAAGTTATCTTGAAACTTCCCTCCTTTTTTCCAACAAAACTGGAAAATGAAGTTTAGTTGTTTGGTTTTTCATAGAATCATAGAATATCAGGGTTGGAAGAGACCTCAGGAGGTCATCTAGTCCAACCCCCTGGTCAAAGCAGGACTGACCCCAACTAAAACATCACAGCCAGGGCTTTGTCAAGCAGGACCTTAAAAACTTCTAAGGATGGAGCTTCCACCACCTCCCTTGGTAACCCATTCCAGTGTTTCACCACCCTCCTAGTGAAATAGTTTTTCCTAATATCCAACCTAGACCTCCCCCACTGCAACTTGAGACCATTGCTCCTTGTTCTGTCATCTGCCACTACTGAGAACAGTCTAGCTCCATCCTCTTTGGAACCCCCCTTCAGGTAGTTGAAGGCTGCTATCAAATCCCCCCTCACTCTTCTCTTCTGCAGACTAAATAAACCCAGTTCCCTCAGCTTCTCCTCATAAGTTTTAAGTTCCATGTTTTAAGTAGAAAACAAAAGTAGGGATAGGAAGGTAGAAGAGAATCAGAAACAACCATTTTGAATAAGTCAAAAATCATTCATTTTCACAACCTACAGAACAATAATTGCTAACTTTTTTATTCCTCCCAACCCCCCACATCTTAATGAGCTTCAGCTAGTACTAAGACAAGTCACCACAATCATCCTTCCTTCCACATGGAGTGGGGCTATATTAGTTAGTAGGAGGCACTAGGACTACATACCTACAGCTGAAGCGGTGACAAATTATTGTTGTTATTTATTATTTGTATTACTGTAGCACTTAGAAGCCCTAGTTGCAGACCAGGACCCCATTGTGCTAGGTCAGGGATCAGCAACCTTTGGCACACAGCCCATCACGGAAATCCGCTGGTGGGCCAGGACGGTTTGTTTACCTGTAGCATCCACAGGTTTGGCCGATTGCAGCTCCCATTTGCCGCGGTTCACCACAGGCAGCACATCCCTCGGCCAATGCCGCTTCCCACAGCCCCATTGGCCTGGAACGGCGAACCATGGCCAGTGGGAACTGCGATCGGCCGAGCCTGCAGATGCTGCAGGTAAACAAACTGTCCCGACCTGCCAGTGTATTTCCCTGATAGGCCTCGTGCAAAAGGTTGCCGATCCCTGTGCTAGGTGCTAGTTGCTAGTTGCCTTTCAGCCTTGTTTATGATGGGATTTTTCAGGAAATTTCCCACTGGGGTACCACCACCAGATTATTCTTTATCTCTTTCAGCTTCAAGTGCAGCATTATTGGTTACCTCTCTGATTCTATTTATACTCTTTTCAGTATGCATTTTGTTCTTTTGCTACCTTTCTTTCTTGTGCTGGTTTTTCCTCTCTCTCTCTCTCCTAGTCCTCCTGAAGTCATCTTCTTTTTCTCTTCCTCCTTTCCCCTCCCCCTTCTACTTCTCCTTTACTCCCATCCCTTTGACAGTCCCAAATATATTAGTGCACTAAGAGCAGCCATTAATCAGGCTGAGTTGCTCATGCCATACTGAACCTTGACTTTATGCTTCTCAGCTGTGCAAAGAACAGCAGATGTTTCTCCTCTGGCTATCACACAGGAGTGGGTTGGGGAACATGCTGCTAGCATCTGGCTTTGCTGGGCAGTATTTCTTTTTGTTCTTCACATTCTCTGTAGCATGTGTTGTTGTATTCTTCTAGAACTTTTGTTGGTGCATTGTAGGGCTAACCACACCTTTTCAGAAAACTGGTAAATAAATCCACAAACATAACAATATAGGGAAACATGAGTGCATGTGCTGAAGTGGGTAGATGAAGTAGAAGAAAGTGCCAGGATTTTTTTTAAATTTTCATAATTACTATTTAGGTACTGGTATAGGCCTCATTACCATAGTATCCAACTGTCCCACAATTTTTAATGTGTTTATCATTGCAACACCCCTGTGAGGAAGAACTATTCCTAATCCCATTTTACTGGGGGACTGAGGTGCAGAGAGCCTAAGACGAGGTCTACACTAGAAACTTTTGCTAGTATAGTAATGTCTGTTAGGAGTGTGATTTTTTTTTTTTTTTTAATGAGACAATTCCATACCAGCAAGTCTTCTTAATATAGACACAGTTATACTGGCAGTGGTGCTTTCGTCAGTAAATCTTATTTCGCTTGAGGAACTGGTATAAGTTATACTAGCAATAGGACTTTGCTGCTGGTATAAAACTGCATCTACGCTAGGGGCTAGGTCCACAAAGGTGACATAGTCTCAGCATTTCAACCGTTAACTTTAGGCTCCCTGCCACCCAATGCAATCCACAGTCTGAATTGGGTGCTGAAGCTCTCTACACAATGCATGAGGAAAATAAGGAATCTAAGAATGATGGACTTCACAAAAGCCAGCAAGCTGAGCAAGGAGCCACTCAAACTAGCCAATAGGAAATGCCAAAGTTTAGGCCTCAGGCAGAGGAAGTTATGTATCTTAGTTCAGATGGGAGGAGCCCCTCCCTCCACAACCATGAACCATCCCCTAGAGTTAACTGCCTAAACATTTTCTCACAAAAATGACAGTTATACCAGCATATCTTTTCTAGTGTAGCCCTGGCTTAAGTGACTTGCCTACTATCATACAGGAAGTTTGTGGAAGAGCAGGAAACTGAACCTGGGTTTCTGGCACTCTCAACTCTGGACCCTCCTTCCTTCCACAGGAAAGAAAAGACATTTGTATTAATGTGGTTGTTGTTAATTTCTTGTTTTAATGCAATAAGAAGAGGTCAGCAGAGTCTGGAGACAAGTGACAATGAGAAGCATAGGAATTAGGAAAGTCTCAAAACATATGTAGCACACTATTTTTAGACTACTGTTCAGAATTGGTTCCCACATGTTCAGTAATGAAATCATTGGTGTAAAATTCAGACAGTGAAGAGAAGAAACATATCCGTACAGAAGATAAAATACTAGAGATCTATCTCTAAGATAAGGGAAATTCAGAACTAGGTGGTTCTTTATTCTGTAAAGGGTCACATATTGCTGGCATTTATGGCACCAAATTCCATGCTGAGCTTTGTATACAGAAGTTCTATGCTCCATCAATATAATACATCAAATAGCTTGGAATGATTTTCTCCAGTGTCTCCTGGTTGTGAATTGGAACCAAAAGTATTTCTCCACTAGAGGGACCCAGAATCTGTTATTACTCATTGCCAGGCATCTGAAGCAGAATTAAATGTTATGTGTGTCTCATTCCCATTTCTCTAGTTCTTTATTAATTAAGGTGACCAGAGAGCAAGTGTAGGGTGACCAGACATCCCGATTTTATCGGGACCGTCCCGATATTTCCTTGTTTGTCCCGCGTCCCGACCGACATGCGGTCGGGACACGGGACAAACAAGGAAATGCCCCGGAGCCTAGAGCCCGGAAGTGCTCTCACCCCCCCCCCCGCCCCGACTCCGCCCCCTCCTCCCCCGATTGGCTCCCTCCCCGAATCCCCGCCTCTTCCCTGGGCTCACCATTCCCCCTCCCTCCGCAAGCGCTGGAGGGAGGCCCGGGAGACTCAGGGGAAGCGCGGGGCCGGGGTGAGTAACAGTCCGGCCTGGCCCCGAGCAGGCAGGACTCAGTCGGGTGGTTGGGAGAGGAGGGGGGCGGCCCGCGGGGCCAGGCGGTGGCTGTTCTCACCCCCAGGCAGCGGGACTCGGGAGCAGCTGCTGCTGCAGCTCCCACTGCCGCGGGGGGAGGAAGCGGCCATGGCGCTCTGCGGCTGCGGCGCCTCCGAACCCCCCGAGCCGGGGCCTGCTGCAGGTACCCAGCAGCGCGCACGCTGGGCCCAGCCCCTGGCCAGTCGCGTCTGGGCTGCCCAGCTGGTGCTATCCCGCGGCGGCCCCGGGGCGGAGGCATCGGCCGCCCAGCCCCGTTCGTTCCCCTGCGGGACCCGAGCGGGACGGGGGGGCTGGGGCCTGCTGCCCCCACTCCGGGGCCGCCGCGCGATAGCACCAGCTGGGCAGCAGCCCAGACGCGACTGGCCAGGGGCTGGGCCCAGCGTGCGCGCTGCTGGGTACCTGCAGCAGGCCCCGGCTCGGGGGGTTCGGGGGCGCCAGAGCCGCAGCCGCGGAGCGCCATGGCCGCTTCCTCCCCCCGCGGCAGTGGGAGCTGCAGCAGCGGCTGCTCCCGAGTCCCGCTGGCCGGGGGTGAGAACAGCCACCGCCTGGCCCCGCGGGTCGCCCCCCTCCTCGCCCTACCACCCAACTGAGTCCTGCCTGCAAGGGACCAGGCCGGAAAGTTACTCACCCTGGCCCCGCGCTTCCCCTGAGTCTCCCGGGCCTCCCTCCAGCGCTTGCGGAGGAAGGGTTTTTTTTTTTTTTTTTTTTGGCCCCGCCCCCCGCCACCCCACCCCCCCCCGCATCACCCCCCACCCCCACCGCGTCCCGATATTTGTCTTTGGTGATCTGGTCACCCTAAGCAAGTGTGAAAAATCAGGATGGGTGTGGGGGGTAATGGGAGCCTATATAAGACAAAGCCTCAAATATCGGGTCTGTCCCTATAAAATCGGGACATCTGGTCACCCTATTATTAATAGTTATTGTGACAAACAGACAGAAGCTAAAAAAATTAAAGCAATGTCCCTAATTTGAGTAGCAATGACAAATTTACAAGAACTGATGCACTTTGAATTTAAAGGCTTGTTTTAAAGTGACAGATGATGTTTAGGGAAGAAAAAGGAAGTTATTCTGTGTCTGAGCACCTCAGCTATTAAACCATAATCAGAACAAAATTATTAGAGCATAAGCTTTCGTGGACTACAGCCCACTTCTTCGGATGCATATAGAATGGAACATATATTGAGGAGATATATATACACACATACAGAGAGCATAAACAGGTGGGAGTTGTCTTACCAACTCTGAGAGGCCAATTAATTAAGAGAAAAAAAAACTTTTGAAGTGATAATCAAGCTAGCCCAGTACAGACAGTTTGATAAGAAGTGTGAGAATACTTACAAGGGGAGATAGATTCAATGTTTGTAATGGCTCAGCCATTCCCAGTCCTTATTCAAACCGGAGTTGATTGTGTCTAGTTTGCATATCAATTCTAGCTCAGCAGTCTTTCGTTGGAGTCTGTTTTTGAAGTTTTTCTGTTGTAATATAGCCACCCGCAGGTCTGTCACTGAATGACCAGACAGGTTAAAGTGTTCTCCCACTGGTTTTTGAGTATTTTGATTCCTGATGTCAGATTTGTGTCCATTAATTCTTTTGCGTAGAGACTGTCCGGTTTGGCCAATGTACATGGCAGAGGGGCATTGCTGGCACATGATGGCATATATCACATTGGTAGATGTGCAGGTGAATGAGCCCCTGATGGTATGGCTGATGTGATTAGGTCCTATGATGATGTCACTTGAACTAGACAGGCCCAACAAAGAAAATAACAGAACACCACTAGCTGTCACCTTCAGCCCCCAACTAAAACCTCTCCAGCGCATCATCAGAGATCTACAACCTATCCTGAAAGATGATCCTTTACTCTCACAGATCTTGGGAGACAGACCTGTCCTCGCTTACAGACAACCCCCCAACCTAAAGCAAATACTCACCAGCAACCACACATCACTGAACAAAACCACTAACCCAGGAACCTATCCTTGTAACAAACCCCGATGCCATCTCTGTCCACATATCTATTTAAGACTGTGAGGAGGCCAGAATGGTAGCGAAGTACTGAGTGGGAATACAGAGGTAGATGGGAACATAGATATGGAGGGACCTGAGGAAATTATGTTATAGGGGCATAATAGCAGAGGACAATTTTCAGAACAGGAATGAGGTGGTCGTATTTATGAGTACAGGTGAGAAGTTAGGCTGTATTAAGAACACTGCAGTGTAATTGCCATAATCACAGAGTTCAATCTGAGTAAAATGTTTATGGAGTAAGTGTGCAGGACTCCACAGAACCTTATCTGGCCTACTAATAAATGTACATAAGGTCATATGGACTGTTTTATAATGCACTCTCAAAGTGAGACAATTATACTGGGGGAAATTTACAAATGTATCTTGCTGCTAAATTCTATATTTTTTTCATAATTTCAATAGCATTTTGCCCAAATATCAGAGAAATGTTGACAAATGTATGTGTCCTAGTCCATCTTCTGCTTGCTACTGTGATGAAGTCACAATACTGTAATCTGGTTGGCAACAGCTGGCACAAACAGAAGATCAGGACTGGATTAGGATTAGGAAGGAGAAGGTTATTCTTACAAAAATGTCTCCCAAAATATAAATCTTCAGAAAGTTACTGGAAAAGAAAATTGGCTTTATGTAAATGTTGTTATATATATTTTTTCATCTTTACCCTGTCCCTCTTTAACATGAGAATCGTTTTGCCTTCAGGCTGTATTGTTGTATAGATTATGTGGGCTGATGCCCCAGTGCATCATCGCCCCCCTTTGTCAGACAGAGTGCTGCACAGTCTGCTCAGATTGGTAGAGTGGTCAGCCGGCCCTGCCTGTCTGAGTCTCTATGCTCCTATTCTGGAGGCAAGGATATTATTTTCTGTCCTCAGGTCCCTTAACCCAGGCAAACAGAATCAGTCCTCAACAATTCTCCTGCTGTACCCTGTGCTCTTTCTTACCTCTGTAGGCTTCTGCAGGCTGCGACTCTGGTCATCCCTTCTTGGGGTTGTTGTCACTGTGGGACAGCTTCTCACCAGCTTGCTGGCTGGACCTTCTGCTTCTTGTCTAGCAGCCACTCCACACCTTTGCTACTCAGCTCTTTTATTCTCCTGGCTGTGATGAGCCTGCTAATCAGTATTGGCTGACAGTTCCTGTATTAATTTCTTCGTTACCAGACCCACATGGGGTCTACACACCCCATGACAATTATCTAGAAATAAGAAATTCTCAAATCAGCCCTTTTCTGATACATTCATGGCTTTCCTGAGACATCTTACACAGTGAAATGGTCTTGAGAAATAAAACTTCCAGAAAGTGGAATCTTCCCATTGAGACCTGAATGCTAACAAATCTTAAAAAATGGAAATAAAACCTTCTCACCAACTTCTACCCAGGGATCAAAGTATCATGCTCTGTGTCAGGCTGGATATTAATTTTTAAGTGTGAAAGAGTTACACCTAGGATCAGACATCTTTTTTGATGTTCCATACTATACTGCTCTAATTCTTTAGCAATAACTTTTCATTTTATTTACAATTAATTTTTAAATGAGAAGTTTTTGCTGCTGTCTGACTACTTTTTAAAATAGAGATGAGGGGAGAAAGGAACAAATTCACACATACAGAATGAGAAGAGACTGTCTAGGAAGGAGTATGGCAGAAAGGGATCTAGGGGTTATAGTGGACCACAAGCTAAATATGAGTCAACAGTGTGATGCTGTTGCAAAAAAAGCAAACATGATTCTGGGATGCATGAACAGGTGTGTTGTGAGCAAGACACGAGAAGTCATTCTTCCGCTCTACTCTGCGCTGGTTAGGCCCCAACTGGAGTATTGTGTCCAGTTCTGGGCACCGCATTTCAAGAAAGATGTGGAGAAATTGGAGAGGGTCCAGAGAAGAGCAACAAGAATGATTAAAGGTCTTGAGAACATGACCTATGAAGGAAGGCTGAAAGAATTGGGTTTGTTTAGTTTGGAAAAGAAAAGACTGAGAGGGGACATGATAGCAGTTTTCAGGTATCTAAAAGGGTGTCATAAGGAGGAGAGAGAAAACTTGTTCACCTTAGCCTCTAAGGATAGAACAAGAAGCAATGGGCTTAAACTGCAGCAAAAGAGGTTTAGGTTGGACATTAGGAAAAAGTTCCTAACTGTCAGGGTGGTTAAACACGAATAAATTGCCTTGGGAGGTTGTGGAATCTCCATCTCTGGAGATATTTAAGAGTAGGTTAGATAAATGCCTAACAGGTATGGTCTAGACGGTATTTGGTCCTGCCATGAGGGCAGGGGATTGGACTCGATGACCTCTCGAGGTCCCTTCCAGTCCTAGCATCTATGAATCTATATATCTTACACTAATAAATCCAAAGTAACTTAACTGAAACCAATGGAACTACTTCAAAATTATATTGGTCCACTGAGAGCAGAATTTGGTCTCTAGACTTCCATTGCACTGCCTTGACTGTCCATTAGCAAAATTACACGTTCTTATAATATCTTGAATTGGGTCATATTTAGCACTGCAAAAATTCACCTACAAGAAATAAACATGAATTTTGTGAATGGGAGGGGTGATGGGGGACTAAGTTACAAATAAAAACATTTAAAGTGAAATGGTGCGGCCTCTCAGAGTTGGTAAGACAACTCCTACCTGTTCATGCTCTCTGTATGTGTGTATATATATCTCCTCAATATATGTTCCACTCTATATGCATCCGAAGAAGTGGGCAGTAGCCCACAAAAGCTTATACTCTAATAAATTTGTTAGTCCCTAAGGTGCCACAAGTACTCCTGTTCTTTTTGCATGATCATGTAAACCACTTCTGAAAGTCATACAATTTTATTTCTACATGTAAACCAAACCAAAACAACATTAACTTTAATAGCTGAAATTTCCCTAAAAAAATGTAACACTTCTAACAATGTCTGCTTGCAAACCAATACATCAGTGACTGAGAGTAGTAGTGGCTGAGTAGTAGTAATGGCTTTTATTATTAATGTCTGCAAATCCCAATTTAGGCCCATCTACCCTGAGGATTTGGGAAAATCTTCCACTGTTGCTCTAGCACTGGTCTCATTCTGTTGGTACTAGCAAGGTTTGGAGTACTCAGGTAGAGCAGCCATAGGTAGTTTTACAGCTATCGTGCCTGGAATTGCTCTAAGCAGAATTAGAAGACATTGTGGTTAAAACATTGATGTCCAGTCTAATACCAGCACTTCTACCACTGGAGCTCCCTTTCTTTGTGTAAATGCAATGCAGCTTGCACTGATTTCAAAGGCTGATTTTGTGTGAGCGAGGACTGCAAAATCTTTCCCTTAATTTTGCATAGTCGAACTGTGCTCTAACGCAGTGCCTTTCAACTAGGGGGCCCCAGCAGGTTTCACCCGGTCCACCAGGCAGGGCCTGCATTAAACAGCCCAGATTGCTGTGGCCCAGAGCAGAAAGCTGAAGCCCCACTGCATGGGGCTGAAGCTTGGGGTTCTAAGCCCCACCACCCAGGGCGGAAGTCAAAGTCTGAGCAACTTAGCTTCACCGGGCCCCCTGTGGTGCAGGGCCCCCCGGCAACTGCCAAGCTTGCTACTCCCTAACACTGCCCCTGCCTTTTATATCTAGAAAAAGACTTGTTGTGGCACAGGTGGGCCGTGGAGTTTTTATAGCATGTTGGGGAGGCCTCAGAAAGAAAAAGGTTGAGAACCCCTGTTCTAAAGTACTTTAGAAATCTAATAAAATTACAGCGAGAGAAATTCTGAGGTATAGACAAAGGAATAAAGATGTCATTTTAAAATATTCTAAAGCCTGTCCTGTATATTACCTACTCGTGTTTGGCTTTTAGTACGCTCTCTGGTTCAAGACAAATCAGCTCAAACAAGGAAGGGTGAAGATATATATCAAACCAGTCTGCCCATCCCTGTCTTCGAGCCTGTCTCAAAGCCATTAAGAATCTGAAACACTGTTACTTTAGCACTAGTAATATCACCAATAATAGTTCTAATAGCTTTGTACATGTCATATTTATTTTTGAGCAAACATTCAGTAAATGAACTGTAACTAGCAGTAGAAAAGCTGGTCTTTAAAACATTATGCATTCTCAGGGTATCCACTGTAACAGAAATTAGGGCATCATTTTTACTTTGTCCCATCATTATGAATTCATCTGATAGTTATTGAAAGAGCTCTTTCCATAATAGCATTTTCTATTCTTATTGATGTCACATGTCTTTCCATGTATGTTTCATTTTAATTTACCATTAGTTAACCATTAGTTAATGAATGCATCAAATAAAATGTGATGGAGATTAGTACTCAGACATTAATACCTTCAGAGCCATCATCTATATAAAGAAGGGGTGGCACTAAGCATCCAGGTCTTTTTTAATGTGACCTAATCCATTATCTTGTCTTTTTTTTTTTTCCAGCCTTAAAATTCCACATTTAGTTTATTTTACATACACACTAAGAAAGAAAACTGGGAGGAAGTGAATTCTCTTGTCATATAACACAGTAGTATAATAATGGAAAGCAACAAAGGGTTTGAATAGTTGGAATTATATACCACATGTAAGTTTTTTAATATAAATTTAGTTTTAAAATTGGTAGATTTAGGCCAGGCTTTAAATAACCTATGAATTTTATGTACCTGTAAGAAATATTGGAAGTTATGGTTTTGATTAATAATTAATAATGTTAATCACATTTATATTGTTCAGCCCAGAACACTCTTTTTTAATTTAGTATTTCATGCCTTCTTGCTAAGCGAGATCAAGGATTTGCATCACTAACTTATGAAAAGCTATTAATTGGAAAGTTGTTATTGATAAGTATCAGTGTCCCTGCTCTTGGTAAAAATAGTGCAGGGATAAATATTTGATACTGACTTTGATGTTATTTCCAGGAGTGATCAGGGCTGGCCTTACCATGAGGCAAACTGAGGCGGCCGCCTCAGGTGCCAGACTGTGGCGGGGGGCGCCACGAGGACCCAGAGTATAGAAAATTGTGTCTGCTGCTGGTGCATACTTATTCTCTCTGCTCTAGATGCACAGAGACGGTGGAGTGCTGTGCTGGAGGAAAGAGGGCAAAAGAGACATAATAGGCAGGCAGGAGAAAAGGTGAGAGGGAATAACAGAAAGCAGCAGGAGCTGCAGGGAGAGAGAGGAGGAGCCTCTTATGTACGTCTCTAGCACCCCCAGGAACCTGGACTGATTAATACCAGCTTCTCAGGGAGCTTCCTGTGTCCTGCTGCTTCCCTGAACCCACTTGAGGAGAACAGGCAGTCAACTGAAGTAGTAGGAACCAGTTAGGCCCTTAAGACGCTGATATCTTCCCTCACTCAGGCCCTGATACCAGCCTGCTTATTTGTCCCCTTCAACTGAGTGTTGAGAGCCACTATAGCTGGCACAGTACAGCAGTCATGAGTGAAAGAATGGCCCTATGGGGCAGCATTCAGAAAAAGAAAGAAAGCAAAGGAAGCTTTTCTAGCTAAGCTGGAAGGAGCTCTCCTGAGATATATAGACACAAATGTTCACGGTGAGCCTTCCAGCCGCAGTGAGGATGTGAGTGCTGAGGAGATGCCTGATCTTCCAGTTACAGTGCAGGTGACCTGGCAGCTACTGCAGTATCCATATCTCCATCTCAAATGGATGTAACCATGCACATTCCTGAAGAAAAGTGTAGATCAGAGAAGAATGTGGTGGAGGCGCAAGAAACAGCTGCTGCTGAGTTTAGTTCCTTAAGTCTAGATGATCCAGGACTATGGACCCACTTGAGCAGTAGCCTGAGGGACTTCCTTGTAGTGCATGAGTGACAGCAAGTGAAAAATTTCATGTTCCCCAAAGACAATGAAAATAGAAGTTTCCATCCAACACATTATTGGTGTGAAAGCCCCAATGGTGACAAAGTGGAAAGGCCATGGCTTATGTACTCAAAAACCCAGAATGCTGCATACTGTTTTTGTTGAAAACTCTTCCAGTCTAATGTTCCAGCCACATTGGGTTCTACAGGAACAAAAGACTGGAAAAATCTGGCTAGAAATTTGGTATGTCATGAGAAGGCAGCAAATCACCAGAGAGCATTCCATATGTGGAAAGAGCTTGAGATGAGACTAAGGTTAAAGGCCACCATAGATGATGAGCATCAAGAGAAGATTGCATCAGAGTCTTTTTACTGGCAAAATGTTCTGAAAAGGCTCATTGCCATTAATGCTTGCTACCCAAAACAATGGAAACTTCCTTAAAATTGTGGAGCTGATGGCTGAGTTTGATGCTGTATTCCAGGAGCATCTAAGAAGAGTCACCACCCAAGAAATGTACACACACCACTACCTTGGAAAAAAAATTCAAAATGAGAACATACAGTTACTGGCAACAAAAGTCAAACAGAAGATTGTGGCAGATTTGAAGTCGGCAAGATATTACTCTGTTATTCTGGACTGCACATCTGACATCAGCCATCGGAACAAAGGACTTTAATGGTGCATTTTGTAAAAACAACAGAACCTAGTGAAAATGTCCCTGCAATGGTGACTGTCAGAGAGCATTTTCTAGATTTTATTGACATTGATGATACTATAGGAGCTGGTATGGCAAATGTGCTTCTTAAAAAGCTGGAAGATATGGGAATTGCGATAGCAGGCATGAGAGGTCAGGGCTACGATAATGGTGCCACCATGAGAGGAAAGAACAGAGGAGTGAAGACACGAATCCGAGAGTTAAACACTCGAGCTTTGTTTGTCCTATGCAGTTCTCATTCACTGAACTTGGTGGTCAGTGATGCAACATCAGCTTCTAGTGAGGCTGCTGTACTTTTTAATGTCATTCAAAGAATCTATGTCTTTTTCTCTGCATCAACTCATCGATGGCAAATTTTGAAGCAACATCTGGGAACATCCTCTCTGACACTGAAACCACTGAGTGCCACACAATGGGAAAATCAAGTGGAGGTGATAAAGCCTATCAAACACCAAATTGGGTACATAGATGATGCCATAGTTGCCATTATGGAGGATAATGCTATGACAGGAACTGTTCGTGGGAGAACAGTGGCAGAGGGAAATGGAATCACCAGAAACATACATAACTTCAAATTTCTGTGTGGCTTAGTGTTGTGGCATGACATACTTTTTGAAATAAACGTTGTAAGCAAGAGACTCCAAGGTGTTGACCTTGATATATCTGGAGCAATGGAACAGCTGGACAAAGCAAAGTCATACCTACAGTCTTACCGGTTAGATGAGGGATTTCAAAATGTTCTGAAGAGTGAACAGAAGGTGGCAGAGGAACTTCGCACTGAAGCTATTTTATCACTCATTCAAGAATACAAGAGTCTCTGAAGAAGAAGACATTTTGGTTACAAGGCACGGGATAATCCCATAAGAGACCCCAAACAACAATTCAAAGTTGAATTCTTTAACCAGGTGCTAAATTGTGCAATACAATCAGTTGAAGAACGTTTCATGCAGCTCAAGGAACACGGCAATATTTTTGGGATGTTATATGATATTCCAAAACTCCTCACTATACCTGAAGAAGACCTACACCAGCAATGCAGGGCACTAGAGACCGTGTTGACACATGATGACATGCACGATATTGATGCAAGTGATTTAGGTGATGAACTGAAAGCCCTTTCAACATATATTTCAGCAGAATCAACTCCAATGGCTGTTCTGGAATATATGTGCACAAATAAGATGACCACGCTCTTTCCAAATGCTTTTGTTGCTCTGCGTATACTTCTAATACTTCCTGTAACAGTTGCCAGTGGAGAACACAGCTTCTCCAAGCTGAAGTTAATAAAAACACATCTACGTTCCACAATGACACAGAAGAGCTGGTCGGCCTTGCAACCATCTCAGTAGAGCATGAGCTGGCCCAGACTGTGGACCTTCAGGAAGCAGTTCAAATCTTTGCAACCAAGAAGACATGGAAAGCACCACTTTGATTATTCAAACAGATAAAAATGCCAGTGTTTACTATGCAGACAAGAAAAGTTACATTTGCTGTTCAGGCGTTTGAAAGTTAAGTGTTACTTAAAATTTTTGAACCAAGGCATTTTAAGTTGTTAGTTCTCCTTTATTGGGGTAGGTAGCAGAGCAGTACCTTGAGAGGAGTAGAACAGGAAGAAGGCAGAATTGAGATCTTTCAAAGTTTTGGCCCAAGCGAGGAGGCATGTGGGCATCATTTGAGCTCCCCGCCTCAGGTGCCAAAATGTTGTGGGCTGGCCCTGGGAGTGATGTAAAAAGGTATTGCTCCCTACTGTACCTGACACATCCACAGAATGTAGGTAAATATAAATTTTTGGTTTTATTTGATATGAATCAGTCAGCCCCAGAGGCAATTCCTTTCTTACATCTGTATGTCTTATGTGTTAGTTAATATATTTAATATAGTGATTTCCATTGCAAAAGTATCCCACAGCACTTTTCAAACATATAGCCACTGAAATGCAGCTATCTCTGGGATGGAGCACACAGCATAATATTACAGGAGGATCAATGTTGACTAAAGACATCAGGGTAAATCCCTTTTCTTTAAAAAAAATGGTATGGGATATGTATAGAAGAGATAAGACATCACTCCAAGGTCTCATCCACAATACTCACAAATAGTAAACTGCAGGGTTATTAATTTATCTACCTTTGGAAGGTCAAATATTAAGTCATAGATTCACAGATTTTAAAGCCAGAAAGGACCATTGTGATCATCTAGTGTCTCACCTCCTGCATACACAGGCCAAAACACATCACCCTGTTATTTCTGCAGTTATGAGCAATGGCATATCTTCTAGAAAGGTATATCCAGTCTTGATTTAAAGACTTCAAGTGATGGAAAATAATAGCCCTAGGTAAACTGTTCCCATTCTTATTTACCCTCCATGTTTAAAGGGTGTGCCTTATTTCTACTCTGGATTTGTCTAGCTTAAGCTTCCAACCATTGGATCTTGTTATGCCTTTTCCTGCTAACTTAGAGAGCTGTCTACTATCAGAAATTTCTTCTCCATGGTACTTGTAGACTGCAAGGAAGTCACCTCTTAGCCTTCTCGTGAATGAACTAAATAGATTGAGCTTCAGTCTCTGACTATAAGGTACACTTTCTAAACTTCAAGTGATTTTTATAGTTCTTTTGTAAACCCAATCTTGCTGGGATTTGATCATGTTGTGTCAGGAAGTCTAGCTGGTGTTCAGCATATTGGACAAAATTACATTGATAAACAGCAGGGCCGGCTCCAGGCACCAGCTTCTCAAGCAGGTGCTTGGGGCGGCCACTCCGGAGAGGGGCAGCAGGTCCAGGTATTCGGCGGCAATTCGGCGGACGGTCCCTCACTCCACCTGGGAGTGAAGGACCTCCCGCCGAATTGCTGCCGCAACTGTCTGTTGTCCATACACCAACAAGTCAGATGTTGTTCACACTAATGAAAACCCCACTGCCTAACATTTAAAACAGGATGAACAAAGCACTAATCAGGGATTTCCAAACTTTTTCATAGCCTAGGCTATATTTTAATAGAGAAAATGTTTCATAAAATACCTTCCCACCCATTCACAATCACACAGACCGCTTAGCTCTCCCATAGTATACAGTGTCATTATCATCACAGAATTTCTTAGAGTGAAAAAACAACGTGACTTTCACAAACTGGCTTTATTTGAAATTCAGCAAGAATACATGTCCAAACTTAGAACCTGGTATTAAAAGCACCTTTTGCTTTTAAGTTCTGTGATCTTTGAGTCATTTTGATCATTAAGTTAGCAGTCAGTGTATCAGTTTGATCACTTTTAGAAAGATTTCCAGTCAATTCATAAATGTCCCATTGAATAAAAGAGATTTTTTGATAATTTATTTAATGAAAGCTCTGGCATTTTCTGCTTGGTTTCTCTATTACAGGCTGCCATTAGTAGATTGAATGAAACTGAATTAAAATGTTAAATCTTACAGAAAGATGTGATTATTACATTGTATTTTTCCCTAATATATATAAAGAATAATGTACAGAATGAATCCCCTTATCCAAACAGACATAAAGGCAATATTCTCTTCATTGGTCCGAACTATGGATCTCATATTCATTGCTCTGCATATATTTACTCTGCATTAGAGGTGAGAAAATAACTGATTTTTGGTTCACTGGCAGGTCTGGAAAAAAATAAATAGTTTGACACAAATCCAAAAATTCTGAAAAATTCCAGAGAATTGCAGAAGTCGACAAATTTCATTTCAGCTCAGATGAAGCATTCTGCTCAACCCAAAACAAACTATTCCATTTAGTTTCTGGGCACTTTGTTAAATGCAAAGGAATTAAAGGTGAAGATTCACAGAGAAAGAGGAGGAGGTACCAGAACCTCCATTATAACTTTTAGTCCATTGGCTGGGATACTTATCTGTATGTGGGAGATTTGGTGTGGAGCAAAGCTTTGAACTCAGGTTTTTCCTACTCTACAAAAGTGTCCTAGACACTATGCTAAGTCTCCTGCAAGTCCTCTATGGTAGTTGTTCTACTGTGTATTGGTACTTAGTCATAGGAATAGGAGCTTGAATTTAGGTCTCCCACTTCCTGGGTAAATGCTCTTACCGTCTGGCTATAGTCATTCTTCCTCTAGCCTACTAACTAGTCGGATATTTTATATGGACTGGAACAGCCTCCAGACATTTTATGAATGGTGTGTTAGTCCCAAATAAAATTTATTTGCATCAAATTCACAAATAGTTTCAGGTTGACCAAAACTGCCATATTTGGCAAATAAAGTATTCATCTGAAAAATTTCATCCAGCTCTAACGTGCTCAAAACTCCTATTAATATCAGGTTCTAGGTGAACAACTTCCCTCAGTGGTTCAGCAAGGCTTCCAGCTCCCTAGCTGTTGCCTTTTTGGATAAGGAAATGAGTCTCACCCTCTGACCATGGTATTTTCAGCCTAGGAAATCCACTTCACGCATATTGTTCCACAAAGACCCTTGAACTTCCTCAGATCTTCCAGAGATTGCATTAATTTTGTCTTCTGCTAAAGAAGTTCCGTACAATCTCACAATAGTAGATAAACATTTGCCTTTCCAACAGAATGTATCCCTAAGGTATTAACCCAAATTCATTAAGGTTTAATTTAATTCAAAAAGGCTTGTTCAGGACATTACAAGATACTGTCAATCTGTCACAACCATCACTAAGGCTATGTCTACACTACAGAGTTAAGTAGATGCAAGTCACGCCGATGATAAAAAAAAATGATATAGTTACATTGCTTGTGCATGTTCACACAATGCTCCATCTGTCAGTGGAGTGAGTCCACAGTTGGTGCTCTAGCATCGATAGTGAGAGCAGTGCACTGTGGGTAGCTATCCCCCTATGCAACTTGCCACCTTCTGCAGCTAGGAGTGTGGGAAGGTGGAGTGGATGGCAATGCATCATGAGTGTGGGATCAACGTCCCATGATGCAAAGTCCATGGGCTTCGGACTACATTTTGTGCCATTTTTCAATGGACCCTGTTTACTGTATGTCTGCCATCTCTGCCTCAAACGATGGAACCTGCACTGCTCTCTACTGTTGTGGTCAGTGTTATAAACACAATGCGACTGATCATGCAGTGTATCATGAGCTCCAAATCTGAACAGGAATCTGTGGTGCCTACCCTGCTGTGTGTCATGGAAAGAAACAACAACAGTTATTTTTGGCACTTATGGAGCAGCTGCACATTGTGGACTGTCGGTAATAGGCTCAAGAAACAAGCACTGAATGGGGAGATCACATCATTATGCAGGTCTGGGATGATAAGCAGTGGCTGCAGAACTTCTGGATGTGCAAAGTCACCTTCCTGGAACTGTGTGCAGAGCTTGCCTCAGCACTGCGATGCAAGGACACCAAGATGAGAGTTGTCCGCTCAGTGGAGAAGCGTGTGGCGATCGCTATGTGGAAGCTGCCAACTCCAGTTTGCTACCGGTCAGTCACAAAGCAGTTTGGAGTCAGGAAGTCCACCGTTGGGGTTGTGTTCACGCAAGTGTGCAGGGTCGTTAATCACATCCTGCTATGAAGGACTGTGACTCTTGGAAATGTGCATGAAATAGTGGATGGCTTTGCGGCAATTGGATTCCCCAACTGAGGCGGGGCGATAGATGGCACACATATCCCAATTTTGGCCCCTGACCATCTTGCGATGGAGTACATCAATAGAAAGGGGTATTTCTCTATGGTATTGCAGGCACTTGTGGATCACTGGGGTCATTTCACTGATATCAGCACAGGGTGGTCAGGGAAGGTGCATGGCACATGCATCTTCAAGAACACTGGCCTGTACAGAAAGCTGCAAGCAGGGACTTTCTTTCCAGATCAGAAGATTCCAATGTTGGAATGCCATAGTGATCCGAAGAAGTGGGCTGTAGTCCACGAAAGCTTATGCTCTAATAAATTTGTTAGTCTCTAAGGTGCCACAAGTACTCCTGTTCTTCTTATAGTGATCCTGGGAGACCCAACATACCCCTTATTCCCATGGCTTATGAAGCCTTACACAGGAAACCTGGACAGCAGCAAGGAATCCTTCAACAATAGGATGAGCAATGCAGAATGACTGTTGAATATGCGTTTGGTAGACTAAAAGCTCGCTGGCACTGACTTTATGGCAGGTTAGACCTAAATGAGGAAAATATTCCTATGGTTATAGCAGCCTTCTGTACACTGCATAATATTTGTGAGGCTAAGGGTAAAAAATTTCCCCAGGCATGGAGGCAGATCACCTGGTTCCTAATTTTGAGCAGCCAGATACCAGGGCTATTAGCAGAAACAATGGGGAGTTATTTGAATCAGGGAGGCTTTGAGGCACCATTTTGACAATGAGCACCAGTAATGTGTCTTTCTATAAAGCATTCTGCCATGCTTTGTTAACTTGCCCCCTTGCATGAAAATTGGGATGATTGCTTCTTGACTGTGATTTGTAGTCTGCAAATGTACCAATTGCCACTGTTTATTAATTCCAGCAGCAACCACTGTGTGTAGGAGACAAATAAAGATCGATTATCTTTCAGAGAGTTTTTTTTTTACTAAATAGCAATAAAAAACACACACAGAAAACATTTGGTTGAAAAGGAGATAACACTGAAGGGCACTCCCCCAATGGAGGTTCTCATAGCTGGGTGTAACTCCAGTTATCATTTTGGAAGCTGTCCAAAAGGGTGGAGTGAAAGGGGTACTGCAATGGGCCGGGAAGATGCAAGGAATGTGTGGGAGGAGTTTGGGGAGGGCATGGAAAGCAGTCCTGTATGGGCTGCGGGGCATGATTAGGGGCTTCAGCATCTTTGTTTTCTGCTCCATCACTTTTATCATCCACTGCTGGTGCTCCTTCCTCTCCTGCCTATCTATTTTAAAATGTTCATTAACTGTCTCTCTTCATGCCCTGTGTTCTTGTTTTGCAGAGTCAGAGGATTAGAAACATGTCCTCCTTGCTTCTTCTCAGTCACTTCCTTATCTGGCAGAGGTGCTCCACCAGTGTGTAGGGGGTTCCCCTGAAGGCCACAGGGTACAGAAGCACCAGAAACAGTAAACAGAAGCATGATTGTTAGTGCATTCGCAGCATTGAATCATAATAGTAAAATACACCTCTTTCTCACTGTCCCTTGGCAAGCACACAGCTCGGCGAATGCCCTAAACATGGTGAGTTTGGCCCAGGGGAAGAGGGGACGTTCAAGATAATGCAGAGTCTTTGTGTTTTTTTAAGGGGATCACTGCAAGCGACTAGGGACAATATCGTAAATTCTGCCACCATTTTCCACAGATTGGGGTCATTGAAGCTGATATCTCACTCCTGTGATTAAGCAAGGATGCATCTTCTGCATGCCTGATGCTTCAGACTGGGTCCCTATGCTCCTCGCCTGTGTGCCGCTTTGGTCCCTGCTCAATGGATTGCCAATTGGCACGGGAAAGTTTCCTACAACAGGGAAAGGAACAAAGCAGTTCTGCCAAGGAACCATAGGCATAGGATTGGTGAGTACCTCCAGGAAAGTTTCCTAGAGAGCTCTCTGGAGGATTCCCGTGAAATCTTGGTGTACATTAACACACTATTCTGTCTCACTGCTTAGCTGTACAGGAGAATGTGAAGCAGATGCAAACACAGCTAGTCTTGTACATTTCTATCTCTTAACCCATTTCTAGTATATAACAAAGCAAAGAACAGCTCTACCTCATGTAACCGAGCAGCATTAACTCAAAATGATCATTTATCAGAGCTCCCATTCCTGTATCCTGCACACCAGAGTCAGAGTGCTGGGACTGGCATTGGGGTTGAGAAGAGGTCCTGGCTTGCCACAGTACCGGACAAACCTGTCGCCTGTCCCATCTCATCCTACAACTCCACTTCCTCATCCCACTTCGTCCTCGGGGTTCAGTCTGCGGGCTGCTGTTCCAGCTCCTCCAAAGTGTCCATGGGGCTCTTGGTGGTGAAGGTGGGGTTGCCACCGAGGATGGCGTCCAGCTCCTTATAGAAGCAGCAGGTCTTCAGTGCAGCACCTGAGCAATGGTTTGTCTCCCTTGCCTTCTGGTATGCCTGCCTCAGTTCCTTTATCTTCGTATGGCACTGATGCATGTCCCGTTCATAGCCCTTATTGAACATGCCACGAAAAATCTGACCTGAGGTATCGAAGTTCCTACGGCTGGAGTGGAGCTGGGACTGCACAGCCTCCTCTCCCCACAGACCTAGCAGATCTAACAACTCTTGCGTGCTCCAAGCAGGAAAGCATTTGCTGCATGGAGCCACCATGATCAGCTGGGAAGATGCAATGTGAATTCTCCACACCCAGTAAACAGGAAGTGGAATTTCAAAAATTCCTGGGCCTTTAAAGGGGGAGAGGCAGATGCCTGTGTACCTGGGTGCATTGCAGCGGAGTTCAAGCTGTTGACTAGAGTGGTCAGAATGAACATTGTGGAACAACTCCTGGAGGCCATTTACAGCAACGTATCGAAGTGCAATGTCTACACTGACACTTTGTGGATCTAACTTTGATGCAAAAAGCTCTATGTTTCTTGTTGAGCAGGAGAGTTTTGTTGGCGGTAGGAGCATTGTAGTGTGTACACATCCACTGTTTTGTCAATGATAGCTGACTTTTGTCAACAAAACTCTGTAGTATAGACAAGGCCTTACTATGTGTCTGTATAGTGCCTTGCAGAAGAGGGCCCTGAGCTTTATTGAAGTCTCAAGCACGATAGTAATACAAATAAACAATTTGTTTTATTGTTTCAGAGTAGCAGTCATGTTAGTCTGTATCCGCAAAAAGAACAGGAGTACTTGTGGCACCTTAGAGACTAACAAATTTATTTGCGCATAAGCCACGAAAGCTTATGCTCAAATAAATTTTATTGTTGTTAGACATACTAATTATTTAATAGTTTAACAATAAAATGTACAACTTGATGTTAGCCAATGTCTTTAACACCACATTTTGTTTCTGTTCCTTCTTATTTTCCTTACAGATGTTACATTATCAGAAAGTTAGTATTTCATTAGCTTTTCATAATAGCTGTTTTTTCCAAATGCTCAGCAAGTGAGTAAGATGCGTGAACGTGCTGTGATAGTTTGGCACATTTTTCCTCCATCAATCAACATTGTATGGTTCCGTAAGCCATTCCTGAGTTTTAGGAGGTTTAAAGGTTAGCATTTTTCCTGTGATGTGATCCCCAGTGGGCCCAATCCTGAGTCAATCTTTCTTTCCCTTTTTATTAATGATATTCCATATCATTATTACCCAATAACATATAAACAAAAGTAAGTGGGAGGGACAGAAGCAACTATTTATATATATTCAATATAGCCTAATTTTTGGTAGTAGTAGCTGATCTTTTCTCATACTACATATTGGTAAATGGAGAATGTGACATTTATTTTTAAAAGGTTTTCTAAAGTGTTCAGTGTAGCATTTGAAATAAAAATAAACACTTAGGGTATTCATTTTGATTACATAAATTTTACCCAGCAATGATGGAGTAACTTTCCCCAATATCCGTTTGTTTGCTGCTTCTAATTCAAAGAATAGGAGAGACTGGCTGAGTTTCATTACCAGGATTACTACAGCAATCACCATTTTCTTTGATATTTCAGGATCAATTTTTCTTCTGTCTCAGCTGAGGACTAATATTTCAGATATTACAATAATTGTTGACGTTGAGTTTTATAATCTGATATTTTCACAAATTCTGTCCAAATATAAAATCATAGGGAAAGTGGATGGTAGATATTCCATATATAAAGTTATATATATGTATTTGAGATGTGATGGGATTTCTCGTTGATTAAGATGCCTTCTTGCATGCACATTTTCTGGGTCAGCAGTTCTGTAAATCTGTGACTAGTAAAGGTGAGTCAGTTTGTAATTTTTATTATTAATGTTGTAGGTCAGTTTTTTACAACTGTAAATATAATGACAGGTTTCAGAGTAGCAGCCGTGTTAGTCTGTATCCGCAAAAAGAACAGGAGTACTTGTGGCACCTTAGAGACTAACAAATTTATTAGAGCATAAGCTTTCGTGGACTACAGCCCACTTCTTCAGATGCATATAGAGTGAAACATATATTGAGGAGATATATATACACACATACAGAGAGCATGAACAGGTAGGAGTTGTCTTACCAACTCTGAGAGGCCAATTAAGTAAGAGAAAAAAACTTTTGAAGTGATAATCAAGATAGCCCAGTACAGACAGTTTGATAAGAAGTGTGAGAATACTTACAAGGGGAGATAGATTCAATGTTTGTGATAGCTCAGCCATTCCCAGTCCTTATTCAATCCTGAGTTGATTGTATCTAGTTTGCATATCAATTCCAGCTCAGCAATCTCTCTTTGGAGTCTGTTTTTGAAGTTTTTCTGTTGTAAGATAGCCACCTGCAGGTCTGTCATAGAATGACCAGACAGGTTAAAGTGTTCTCCCACTGGTTTTTGAGTATTATGATTCCTGATGTCAGATTTGTGTCCATTAATTCTTTTACGGAGAGAATAGAAACACTTTTCATCATCATCCTATGATATTAGTGCATCATCTACCTTTCTCCCAAATGCAGAATAGAAATATTTGCTGAACACTTCTGTCTTTTCTGCAGTATTATGATTTATGTCCATTAATTCTTTTGCAGAGAGACTGTCCGGTTTGGCCAATGTACATGGCAGAGGGGCATTGCTGGCACATGATGGCATATATCACATTGGTAGATGTGCAGGTGAACGAGCCCCTGATGGTATGGCTGATGTGATTAGGTCCTATGATGATGTCACTTGAATAGATATGTGGACAGAGTTGGCATCGGGCTTTGTTACAAGGATAGGTTCCTGGGTCAGTGTTTTTGTTCAGTGATGTGTGGTTGCTGGTGAGTATTTGCTTTAGGTTGGGGGGTTGTCTGTAAGCGAGGACAGGTCTGTCTCCCAAGATCTGTGAGAGTAAAGGATCATATTTGAGGATAGGGTGTAGATCTCTGATGATGCGATGGAGAGGTTTTAGTTGGGGGCTGAAGGTGACCTCTCAGAGTTGGTAAGACAACTCCCACCTGTTCATGCTGTCTGTATGTGTGTATATATATCTCCTCAATATATGTTTCACTCTGTATGCATCCGAAGAAGTGGGCTGTAGTCCACGAAAGCTTATGCTCTAATAAATTTGTTAGTCTCTAAGGTGCCACAAGTACTCCTGTTCTTTTTGTAAATATAATGACTCTGTGATGCTTTGCATGGCTGTTAAAGATAGTGGGAGTGCATTAATTGAGTGTGCTAATGAATTGATTAAGAAGCAGGGAAGATTTAAAAAAGAAATGAAGCTGCAATTAGGGAAGGAGGTCTTGTTATTGTGCTCATTTTCTATGCCTTCCCTACAATAAAGGTGTATGAAAATGGCTATCTTGATGTCAAAATGCACATTTTGCAGAGAAGAACATAGCCTCTGATGAAGAATGGAATTTGCTAGGCTGCAAAACTCTATTTCTGTGGCAGAATTAGGAAATGGAAAGGCTGTGATTCAGTGTATATTTTAATTGCATTTAGGATAGAGCATTATATCTAATTACTTACCAAAAACTGCTTTAAAAGAACACTGAGGCTGCAAAGTCAAGCACTCAAAAGTTAGGAAATGTCATAATTAAGGTTGCTTGTTCCAGTTTAATTTGGTCTCCTTGTGCGTATGGATTATCATACAGTCTCTAATTTCATGATCACACACTATTTTTGTTACAGGACCCCTGCCTCATTTAGTGCATAGAATGGATGGTGCTCAATGAATGAGCACTTATTCAGAATTCTGTTTTATCCTCGTTGTTCAGTGTGTGCTTTGTGCCTTAAGTACAGCACATTTTCTGCTCTGAATACAGAATTATTAATTTCCCCAGGGGCTCATCCTTATAGCATCTGAGTGCTTCACAAATATTAATTAAGTTGTCTGCACAAGATCCCTGTGAGATGCTTATTACTGTAACATCTGAGTCCTTCACAAATATTAATTAAGTTATCTGCACAAGATCCCTGTGAGGTGTGGAATATTATTATCCTTTTACACATGGGGAACTGTGGCACAGAGAAATTAGGGTCAAAAGTATCCACTAATTTGGGGTGCCCAAACTGAGATGCCTATGGCCTGTTTTTTCTTAGCATTTTTATTTGTACAGATTACAACAGCTCTCCCTGTGACTGCAGTTGCAATTGTGAATGAGAATTCTGCAAATCAGACCCCAGATGTCTCAAGCTGGGCACCCAAAAATGGTTAGGCCAGGTCTATGCTACAGACTTCTGCCATTATAGTTTGTTGTTTCTATTGCTAAGTGCTGCTGGTTTGGGGAGCTCCTGTGTAACTCTCACCAGCCGAGGGCAGTGTGTTGATTCAGCAGATCTCAGTGTTACTCATAAGGAAAGACTACAGGCTTGGTTCGGTGGCAAAGGTATTAGGCCAACATGGTATTAGTGCCCTGGCTCAATGATTACAGGTACACTGACACATGTATGCCTGACACAAGAGATTTTTCAGCTACTCTGTTCTGTATAAGGCAGACAGTACTAAGAGCTGCTGCGCTGCCACCACTAGCTGAAAGAGGGAGAGATTGAAATTAAACTTGTTTAAGATAAAAATAGGGGAAAGACAATGAATCATAGTGTTAGGGTATGCTTAGATATTGATAGTTGTTTATAATTATAAAGCTTTAATAATTAATATAGTTTTAGGTGGTTATGGCTAGCAATGACAAGATGGCAGTGGCAAGCACTCACAGTCAGAGAAATCCAAATTGGAGGTCTCAGAGAAATTTAGCCAATAGCAAACAGATAGGCCGAGGGGAAACAAGGATCACTCCAAAACCTGAATGGAGGGGTCAGTTAAGCATAACACAGGTTCTCAGTCAGGTCCAGCTTCTAAGGTGCAGGTTTTCAATCAGATCCAGTTTTGATTGACAAATAGAGGGCTTAAACCTGATTGGTAGAAATGTTCAGGATTGAAAAAATAACCAATCAGAACAGGCCAAAAATCTGTACATAAGGAAAAGAACTGACAGGCTTTTGTCAGTCTGTGTCAGAGGAAGATACTGGAGTGAGTGAACATTACAAGAATCATCAGGAGACATCAGACACTGAAGATAAGAGCCAAAATCATTGAAGAAAGAAGAATAAAGGCAGAAGCAAAGAAGCAGCAGCAGCAATAACATCAGTCCTGACAGATCAGAAGGATCTAGAGAGAGAAGAGGGACAGAAGACTGTGGAGAAGCAAGCATGATGACTGTCACATAAGGAATATCTAGAATGTATGAATGGGTGTTTTTGAGATTATAAAGCTGGATGATTGTATGTGTATGTTTTGTTGTTATATGCATTGTCTTTAATGTTTAAGAACTTGTCAACACCAGCACTGGTCATTGCATATAAAATGTAACCTCTTAAAGCTATTTTCTAATTGTGGGATATTGCAATTAGAGGTACTTAAATGTGTATCTGTGCTAATAGAATTTTATGTCTTTGTTAAAAGAATGTGTGGTTTTATTTCTTTTATTATGTTTTAGATTTGCTGTATTTTCATAATATTATGGTTTAGATGTACTATATTAAGAAATCTCATGTAAAAAATAAAGGTTATTTTTGTTTTTGAAGAATTGCTGCCAGGGTGTCAATCCTTTGAGTGGAAGGCTGTATCCATGTCCTCCTGGGGTTAAGAGAATTAGTCTAAGTTCTCCACAGCTTGAAGGGAAGCCCCCTGCCAATTTCTCTAGAGCAGGCTTACCCCATTTCACTACCAAAAACAGACAAACTGAGCATTAAATTACAAATATAGGCAGGCCACTATAGGGGTTCCTGAAGTCTGATTTTTGGGGGTAACATGCCCACGACAAGGTAGTGACTCAATCAACATAACATAATGCTGTCCCTTAGGTCAGTATAAAGATGCCCATCCTTCCACTCTCGTTTTATATACTGATACAAGTTACATATTACATTCCATATGCTTTTTGTTAATATCCTGTGCCTTGTACCTGCTAATTTGAACAAAATATCCTCATCCATTATCCTGTCATTCCATACTTACCTTGCAAGGGGTCAGTGTGGCCCTCTACCATCTTTCAGGAATTTGTTTACATAGTTACTTGAGAACTCTGGGTGTTATTCCATCCTCTCAGGTCAGAAATATGCTTACTGAGTTAGCTAATACCTGGTTTGTTACCATTCTGCAAAGGCCAGCCTACTTTGGTTCACACAATTCACCATGCCTAGGGTTCCAGCAAGGTCTACATAACTATGTCAATCAGGGATGTGAGGAAGTGTGATCCCTGACTGACATAGCTGTACTGGCAGAATTCTGCAGTGCAGATACAGCCATACTGACAAAGCTGTGCTTTTACTGCCATAGCTCGTTACGCTTGTGGGAGGTGGTCTTACTAAAACAGTACAAAGCAGTTTTGCAGTATAGGTGCAGCCACACTAGGAATGCTTTGCCATTACACTTTATAGATATTCCTGTACTGGTACAGTGTTCCTAGTGTAAACATGGCCTTTATAACCCCCTGTGAAAAATTTGGTTTAAGTGACTTGCCCAGAATCACATAGGAACTCTGTAGCAGAGACAGAGATATAATCCACTTCTCCAGGGCTACATTAAACTGCATTAAACGTGAGACCATTGTGACAATCAGAGTCCACACAACCCAAGGGGAGAACAGAAGGTTTAAATGCCCAAAATAAGCAGTGAAATCAACTGATTGTATACAATGTTATTTGTACCTTAAAAATATATCGAGTAAGATCTTTTATGAAAGCTTGTAATGTTCTAAACTAAGTAATCATTATGAGATATGTATAGAGGCTATGGTTATGAATGTATGCATTTGTGTATATAGAGAACTGTGCTCATAAACTTCAACTCCACCTCACAGCATGGCAGTGCATGATCAGACAGGGAGAGGCACCTCCCAAGCTAAGTGTTTACACAAAACCGGACTCAAGTAATGATCCATTGTACAACCCAGGAAAAGACAATGATGGACCATTAGAGTTAATGGAAATATATTGAGATAACTGGAAATTTCCCCACTTTGAATGTCTACAGTGACTAGGAAAAAAAATGCAAACCCTTGTAAAATGGAAGGGGTTTGACATGAAATCTATCCAGAACCTGATGGATAGCATCTAAGCAAGAAGCTGTCTGTGAAACACTGAATCCCCCCCTATAGCTAGGAGGTATGCTGGGAAACTGTTCAAATGCAATAGATATTTTATTGTATTAGAAGGGATTTTATCTAATACGGAAGTGTAAAGCCTGAAGTGTGTCTTTGTTTATTTTCAGTATAACTTGTATATGTTTGCTTTCCCTCATTATTTCATCTTTGAATCAGTGTTTTTTCTATAAAATAAACTTTCTATTTTTATCCCAAGCAGGTCTCTAGTACGTAAACTGTGTGGAGTGTGTGCGCTATAGTGAACTGATGACTGGAGGGCTGGTTTCATACCTTCAAGGTGAGGAACCAGAGAGGAATGGTTCAAGTGTCTGATAATTAAGAACTCAGGGAGGATGGATTTGGGAAGATTCGAGACTGGAAGAGCTATTAGTGTCATCCTGCAAGGAGTACTAGGTCCATGAGAGCCAGGGTGAGACCTTGTGTTTGTTGGCTGGCTACTGGAGTCAGCATCTGACCCATAGTCACACAGCACCAATGCACCCTGAAGTTACAGGGCATGTGGTGACAGAATCCCTTACTGAACTGGATGATCCCCAAAATATCACAACCATCCTTTCTCTTCCTGCAATCGTCTGCCGCATTCACTATTGCCTGTGGCTTTGTGGCTTGCCATTGCTGCTGTGGCTGCTGCTGAAAGAGGAGGCTGCTGCTGCTAGCATTGCTGCTGCTGGTGAGTGGGAGAGCTGGATGGAGCCCTCCCCATATTTCATCCACTCTTGCTCCTGATGTTGAAGACCATCTGCTGGCCTACTTCCTTGTCAGCCTCCACTCACCTATCCTGGGACTACTACTGCAACAGGGACTCTTATAACAAGCACATGTGGATGCACATGCCCTCCCTTGGATTTTCCCTCCCCTTCTCTTCCCACAGTTTGTACTTGGCTGAGGGGCCGCCTTCTCCTCCTTCTGTCCATGCCTGCCCACCAGCCCCTCCCCTTGTGGTTGCAACCCCTCCAATCTTGCACAATCCCCGTCCCCTTTGCAGTTCACTGCCCCCAGCTCAGGTGCTCCCCGTCCGTGAAGCTTGCTGCTTCCCCCCTCCCCCAGTTTGGTATCTGCCTCCACTGCCCTGCCCTAGGCCCCCATTGCTATATATTTGCCTGTTCCTCTTGCCCCACACAGGGCCCCCTTTGCTATTTTGTTACTTGCCCTGCCCAGAGCCCCTCCTTCACTGTTTGATCCCTGCCCCACTCAGGACCCTTCCCTTTGCTGTCTGGTACCTGCCTTACCCATGCCCCCACCTCATGGTTTTGTACTCACCTTCCAAACCCAGCACCCTCCCCTTTTGCTATTTGTTCCCTGCACGACCCAGCCCCCCCCCCTTGCTGTTTGTTTCCTGCCTCCCCTGCCCCATCAAGCCCCACTTGCCCCAGGCACCTGTGATTGCCCCCCACCATTTTGTTTCATCCACTATTCTCTGCACTCCCTCACACTTACAGCTGCCACTAATCCAGTGCAGTCAGGAGTCATTCCCTCCCCCCCCCCCCCATTGTGCTCCATTGCCCTCCTTGCTTTATTTCATTAACCCCTCCAGTTTGTTTGCACCCTTCTCCCCCACATATAGCCTCTATTTTCCTTACCCTGACCCTTCCCTTTATCATTTCTACCCTCCCTTCCAATGGCTGTTCCTGCCACCTGCCCTCAATGGTGAACACTGACTCAGCCACGTGTGTGACTTCTGCTTCGGTGGCCTCATCCATGGGGAGTCTGAGGGAGGGGGATCCCTGGCCAACCCTTATGGCATGGCACAGTAGGATACCTACCTGTGGTGCACCACACTTTATAGCTACCCAAGTGCTGCTGGTGAGTATGCACAGCGCTGACACAAGTAGCCAAGTATTCATATACCTAAGCAATACAGAAACTTTGGTGGCTATATTTCAAAGTAATTTATGTTGACCAAACTTTGTACTGTAGACATAGCCACACTATCAAGATTGCTGAACTCCCTGGAACCATAGCAGGACAAGTCAGGGCTGGTCTACACAGAGTTTTTCCACTCATTTAATTAACCCAGTTTAGTTAAAGTGGACACACTTCAATTAAAGTTGTTTTGTATCAGTGTAACTTATGTTGGTAAACCAGGATAAGGCCATGTCTACACTATGGCAACTATACTGGCACAATTATGACATTGTAGTGAGGGAGGCACATATTGTGTTTTTTATTTAGATAAAAATAGAGCCACACCATTCACTCTCTGTGCATGACTGATCATATTTCTTATATTTTAATAGATCCCATAGCTATTTTTAGAAGAGGAAAAGGTTTTTCCCTGTTTTTGGCCAAAATGTAATATTCCCCACTCCTCAGTACTGAGCAGTTAGGCCCTAGATGAGAAGGGGAGTCCAGGGAGAAAAGTGAGAAGAGGCTTGAATGGCAAGAAGGGAAGCAATTTGAAAGGACTAGGATAACAAAGTAAATATGAACGATAGAGAGAAAGGTAAGAAAGATGAAATACTTCCATACAATGATAAACACCTAGATAAATTACCATTGTGGAGCTCCAATAGCTATATAAAAGAAAAGAGAACGATGGTGAAACATAGAATACAAGACTGAATATAATAGCAACAGGGGAATAGAAGACTGACAAGAAAATAGACAATGCCTTGTTTAAGGCCATGTAGACCAGTGGTTTTCAAACTGTGGGTCGCAACCCATTACCGGGTCGCAGAATGTAAGGCACTGGGTCATGGCGGCTCTGGTCAGCACTGCCAACCGGACTGTTAAAAGTCCCATCGGCAGTGCTGCCTGGCTAAGGCAGGCTACTGCCTACCTGTTCTGACACCACACTGAACCCCAGAAGCGGCCAGCAGCAGGTCTGACTCCTAGGCGGGGGGCCCATGGGGCTCCGCGTGCTGCCCCCGCCCCGAGCACCGGCTCTGCAGTCCCATTGGCCGGGCTGAGGGGGGCAGTGCCTACGGGCAAGAGATGCCCGGAGCTGCTTGCGCACCTCTGTCTAGGAGCTGGACCTGCTGCTGGCTGCTTCCAGAGTGTAGCGTGGTCTGCGGTGTCAGGACAAGCAGAAAGCCTGCCTTAGCACCCCCGCTGCACCGCTGACTGGGAGCCGCCCGAGGTAAGCCCCCGCTCCAACTCCGTGCCTCAGCTTTGAGCCCCCCCAAATCCAGAGCCCCTTCCTGCACCCCAAACCCCTCATCCTCAGCCTCACCCCGGAGCCTGCACCCCCAGCCCAGAACCCTGATGCCCTCCTGCACCCCAATCCCCTGCCCCAGGCCAGAGCCCCTCCCATGCCCCAAACCCCTCATGCCCAGCTCTGTTGGGTCACAGTCATCAACAATTTTCTTCAACTGGGTCGCCAGAAAAAAAGTTTGAAAACCACTGATGTAGACAAGACTTTTTACTTAAACTGTAAGCTGTTGGTGATAGAGACCATCTTTTTATACTTGTATTATGTGTAGCACAATGGGACTTGAGCTTTTAAGCATTACCATAACACAGATAATTAATAATAAAAGAGATGTAATAAAGAAATGGAGGCACAACTTTTCAAAGAAAAGGGACAACACTAAACTAATGGTGTTAAACATCTGGCCCAAGGGCAGGTATACTTATTATTTGTATTAGCTATTTATCTCACCCCATGAAAGACTGCAGCCTTTAAGCCTTAATTTTTAAAATAAAGAAGTATTTATGCCTTTATGATTACGAAGAAAAGCTCCCAAATATGAACTGATTTTAAATCAATGCAAAATGGTCTTTCTTCATCTGCAGATAGTCTGAGAAGGGTGAACTGGCACCTTTAATATCAAAAGGTTAGTACATTTAAATAACTTCAAGAGCCAGATTTTAAAATAATTTAAGTATTAAGTGCAAATCTGTGCCCCTAATTTATGCAATACATTGACAATGTGTGTGCAAAACATGCAATAACATGCTAACGATCTAATAAACAAAAGGCAGAAATAGCCCCTGGTTTTAGGAACTTTGTATTATTTTTCCTAATGAGTGATGCTGTATGCAAAAGTAACATCATTAAAGTCCTGATCCGGGAAACACTTAGCATGTGACTGCACAGGAAAAAAGGCATGTTCTTAGGTCCTATTAGAACATACATGATAACACAAGTCAAAATCCCAATGAAGACCAGGCACTTTGTAGCTTTCACATGTTAGCAAGTTAAGGTAAAGACTATGGGAGAGCATTTTTTCCCAGTGAAGACAAGGCCTTAAGCATTCAGTGAGACTACTCACTTGCATGAAGTTATGCACTTGCTTAAAGTATTTCTGGGCTAATGCTTTGATCCTTCAAAGAAAACTTTGCAGGTGCAGCCCCATCAGCTACAGATGGTTCTTTTTCCAGGATTGGAATTTACATGAAGAAATTTAGATCATGTGTGACAATATCATAATATTTTTACTTTTGTTGGAAACTGTAATTTTTTTCCAATTAATGATGGTATGGATTTCTAAACTAATCATTTTATTTGGAAACAGTGCCTGATTTCCATCTCCTCTATATGACTCTGTCATCACTGTAGATATAACTGTGGATTTAAAAAAAATATTGTTTGGCAATAGGGATTCATCCAGTGTCTTTAACACACACCAGCTTTGAATTTATTTAATTTTAACTCTCTTTTCTATTGATAGCTAATGCTTTTCTACATATACACTTTTGATTTGGAACAAACAGAAATGTGTTTTGTTTTGGATAATTAGGAGCATATGAAAGATTTTAGAACTGAGATGGGAAAGTAGGATTTGTTTGACTAGCATTTGGTATCTTTGGTGGCATTTAGAGTTTGGATGCTTATTAAAAGAGCCAACTGTATCTGTAATTAAGTAATTGAAGTTGTCTTGGTTATCCACTTTTTGTTGTTGATATTGGTAGGAATTTGTTTTCTTCCTTCCCTGGGCACTTTTGATATATCTTTGGATTAGACACAATGCAAGAACTGCTTGATGCCTACAGTCCCTTTTTCTTTAGTGGATACCTTTTATTTCCTTCCTCTGCTTTTATTTAGGGGTGGATGCATTTCTGAAGGTCTGCTTACTTTCTCAAGGTGTTCATAGTTCTGTGGACCATGTTTGTTTAATAGACATGAACACATTTAAGGCTTGTTATTGCACCATTTATGCTGGGGCAGTTTTGCAGCTGACTTCAGGGGGAGCAGGATAAAATCCTTTGCAAACCCATCATCATGACACCTGAGACCCTCACAAATTTATCAACTGTACTTGCACAATTCCATATTAATACATTTTAAGGGCAAAAGAACCATTATGATAATCTAATTTGACCTCCTGCATAATACAGGCTATAGAATTTCCCCAGTAATTTCTGCACTAAACCTATAACTTCTGGTTGAACTAGAGCATATATTTTAAAAAGACATCCAGTCTTGATTTAAAGACTTCAGGTAAGGGAGAATCCAAGTAAATTCTTCCAATGGTTACTTACCCTCACTTTTCTTTGATAAGAAGTTCAATCTATTTAGCTTAAGTCTCTTGTAAGGCAGATTTCCAAGGCCTTGAATCATAGTTTTTTGGGGTGTTTTTTTTTTTCTGAACACTTTAAAATTTTTCAACAAATTCCTTCTCTCTTCCCTTCAGGGGCTGGGCTTTCTTAATTTTGTTTTGTCTTTCAATGCTGTTAGTGTAGTATCACTTGTAAGGAAAAGGCAAGGTGAAAAAAAAAGAGGGGTTGCAGTTTCTCTAAGGTTGTGAGGAGTGGAATGTTGGCTGCCCCTTCCCCAGTCTCTATCTCTACTTTGAAACCTCTTTGGTTGAGGTGGCAGCTTCATTATAAGCTACAGCCAGTCAGACACCCCAGTTCCAGGATCAGCTCTAGAGTTCTAAAGAGGGGCTGTTGGAGATCCCAACTGTCACCTCTGTGGATGGTGTCCAGTCCATGCAGTGGAGCAGCCAGGGCAGGGCTTTCCAGCTTCCAGCCACCACCCCTTCACTTCCTGCCCCGCCACCGCCTGCTGCCTATCCTACCCTTCCCACCCAGCCGGCTGTCACCCACCCTCCCCTCCCCTGCTGTCACCTGCAGCCTACCCTCCACTTCCCTTCCCTGCAGTTGCCTGCCACCTACCCTCCACTTCCCTTCCATCGCCTGCCACCAACCCTATCCTCCCCTGCCATCGCCTGCCACCTACCCTACTCCTCCTGCCCAGCCAGCTGTCACCCACCCTTCCCTCGCCTACCCTCCACTTCCCTTCCTGGCTGTCACCTACCCTACCTCTCCTGCCCAACCAGCGGTCACCCACTCTTCCATGCCACCAACCCTATCCTACCCTTCCATCACCTGTCACCTACCCTACTCCTCCTGCCCATGTGGCTGTCACCCATCCTTCCCTTCCCTGCTGTCGCCCACTTTCTCCTGCCCAGTCGCTTGCCACCTATCCTTTTCTTCCCGGCCATTCCCCACCGCCTACCCTTCCAGAGAGGTAGCAGCCATCAGGTACGTGACAAATATCTGACTCCATATATTCAGTCTGAAAGGTTCTTTTGGCATTAGTTGCTGCTGGCTCAGGCTGTGCTGCACTTCTGCTCTCCAGACCAATAGAGCCCCAAAAGCAGGGAAATATTGTATAACTTCTTCATTCCAGTTATTCCAATAATCTGGCAACTCTCTTCTAGTACCCACTTCATGATACTTCCCTTTTGCTATCTTCCTGTCAATGAGCAAACAATACATTCTTCTGACCCTGCTCAACCCTTGAAGGGAGAGGATAGAAACTCATACCTCTGGTTACTAAAAATCTGGTAACACTATGAATGAGACCTTGCCTTTAAGGATTTGTGATGAAGGTTTTAACAGCTGTTACCACAATTGTCTTGTGGCACTGACCCAGTAAGTAACAATCACTAGGTAAGTAACAACAGGAAGATGGAGTATTACAGAATATAAATCTATATAATTTTTGAGGGTACAAAATGGCAGGTGAATATAGACAATGGCCAAGTCTGCACTAGGAATACTGGTATACTATCCCAAGATGTGGGGACTCTAAAAAAAGATTTGGGGGTCATGATGGATAATCAGCTAAACATGAACTTCCGATGTGACTAAAAGAGCTAATACAATCCTGGGATGCTGGAAGGAATCTTGAGTAGGAGTAGAGAGGTTATTTAACCTCTGTATTGGCAATGGTGCGACGGCTGCTGGAATACTGTGTCCAGTTCTGGTGCCCACAATTCAGGAAGGATATTGATAAATTTGAGACAGTTCAGAGAAGAGCCATGAGAATGATTAAAGGATTAGAAAACACGACTTATAATGATAGACTCAAAGAACACAATCTATTTAGCTAAAAGAGAAGGTTAAGGGGTGACTTGCTTACAGTCTATAAGTACTTACAAGGGGAACACATATTTAATAAATGAGCTCTTTAAGCTAGTAGGGAAAGGTATAACAATGTCCAGTAGTGGGAAGTGAAGCTAGACAAATTCAGACTGGAAATAAGGCATTAATGGTGAGAGTAATTCACAATTGGAACAGTTTACCAAGGGTTGTGATGGGTTGTCCCCCACTGACAATTTTTAAATTAAAATTGGATTTTTTTTTAAAAGATTTACTCTAGGAATTATTTTGGGGGATTTCTCTGGCCTGTGTTATATAGGAAGTCAGATTATATGATCACAATGGTCCCTGCTGGCCTTAAAATCTATAACTCTTGCCTTGCTATGTAGGAAGCAAGATTTAATGGCTGGGATTGGGGAATCAATTGGAATTCTGATGTGTTTGGTTTGGGAAAGAAGTGGCTGCCGAATGGAAGATATATAAGATGTACAACAGAACCATTCTACATGTAGTATATTACATAGAAATATATATATATATATATATATAATTAACAATACTGAGAATGTAATAGTTCTTTACAAATATTTAATCCCTTTGATTTCACCCCATGTTTAATAACATTAAATAAATGATCCATTTATTCATCAGTTCCATGAAGATGAGAACAGCTGGAGTGAGAGGAAAACAATCTTCCACTAATGTACCTAGGCTTCCATGCCCCTGGAGAAGCATGGCACTGTCCTCTATTCTAATGCATATAAATAGGGCCCTACCAAATTCACAGTCCATTTTGGTCAATTTCACAGTAATAGGATTTAAAAATAATAAATTTCATGATTTCAGCTATTTAAATCTGAAATTTCATGTAATTGTAGGGTTCCTGACCCATAAAGGAGTTGTGGGGAGGTCACAAGGCTATTGTAGGAGGAGTTGCAGTACTGCTACCCTTACTTCTGTGCTGCTGCTGGAGGGGCGCTGGCTTCAGAGCTGGGTGCCCAGCTAACAGCTGCTGCTCTCTGGCCACCCAGCTCCAAAGGCAGCGCAGAAGTAAGGGTGGCAATATTGTGACCCCCCCCAAAATAACCTTGTGATCCCCCTGCAATGCCCTTTTGGGTCAGGACCCCCAATTTGAGAAATGCTGGTCTCCCTCATGAAATCTGTATAGTAGGATAAAAGCACACAGAAAACCAGATTTCGTGGTCCGTGACACATTTTTCACAGCCTTGAATTTGGTAGAGCCCACATATAAACCCAGAAATGGTGTGGGAACTAATCACTTTCCTGTTCTAGTGAGGTTACTTGCAAACCTGGAAGAAGACAAACGGAGATGAACGATTTTAAGCTTGTTTTTAAGGTTCTTGGTAAAAAGCAAAATTGAGCCATGATTTTTAAAATAAGTGAGGTTCACAGTCAGAGCAGATTACGATTACTTAAACCCGGTACATTGCAGCAGGCCAAGCTTTAAGGTTCCCTTTCCTGGCAGCAGCACTCGCTGTTTCGCGGGTCGGCTGGTGCTCTGGAGGTAGCAGGCCCAACAGTGAATACCCCCTGACTTTACCCTGCCCTGTGCCCTTCTTTCTGATCCTCAATCGCCTTGCCGCCCTGCAGAGTCCGCCACCTTCTCCCTTGGTCCCCGTCAGGCCGCCAACTTCCTCCCGTCGCTCGCACTCCCGGCTGCTGAGTCCTGCCCCCCTCACCTAGCTCCTCCCTCCGCTCACACTGTCCCAGGGCGCCGGGCTGACATCACGCCCGGGGTTTCCATCGGGCCGAGGGAGGGGGAGACTTGACTGTACTGAGCGGCGGTAGCGTGATGGCGGCGGCCGGGAGGACCTAAGCGGTAGCGGTGGCGGCAGCGGCGCAGCGCGCACCCTGGTTCTCTTCCCCTCCCGGTTCGGGCTTCATTGTGCGAAGCGCCGCGGGCCAGCCCGCCGTGTAGGTCAGCGAGGGGCTCAGTGCGGCCGGCGGGGGAGAAGCGGCCCAGGCCCGGCGGCGGCGGCCGGAGTAGCCCCCGAGCCCGGGCTGCAGGCAGCACTTTCCTCTCCACTGGGATAACGCTGTGTCCCGACAGCGCGGCCCTGGGGAGGCCCGGCCGAGACACGCGCAGGTAGGAAGCGGCCTGCCCGGGCTGGGCTCCTTAGTTTTTCGCAGGGCTGGAGCTGGACTCACTGCGGCTGCCGGGGGCTCGGGGGCTGAGTGGGAAGAAGCCGGGATGGGGCCTGTTTACCGCTTCCAGGCGGGCCGGGGGTGATGAGCGCGAGGAAGCTGGGCTCGCTGTGAGCCACAGGGGGCTGAGCTCGCAGGCTCCTGGCGGGGGAGCCGGCCCTCGCGCTGCCTTGGCGATGTGAGGACCGTGCAGCGCGGGGGCCGAGTCGGCCGGGAAGCCGTGGCCAAGAGCGGCGCCAGAGCAGGCCGCGCCGGGAGCGGGGAAGTGTCCACGGAGGAGGAGGGAGACCGACCGACCATTGCCGGGAGGGGGCGGAGGCCGGGGCGGTTCTGACCTGGGCGCTCCTGGAGGGCGGGTGGTTGGGAAAGTAAGAGGCCGCTGCGTTTCGGGGATTACAGCCAGGGAAGCTCTTTGGCCCGCGGGTCCCACAGCACAGCAGGGAGGTGCATGGTGGGGAGAGGGAGCTGCGACCACCGGGCTGGGCGGGTAAATTTGGAAGCTACTGAAGGCCGAATGACTGGGATGGGGATGCCGCGGAGCCTGGCCCGCAGCGGGTGCTAGGCAGGCCTCCTAGCGGGCAGCTTTGTTGACCCACTAGACCCCACAGGTCTGTAATCGACAGGGGCGCTCCCACCACGACAGCGCCTGGAAGTGCTTTAGCGATGGGCCGCCCCACGGACGCGCTGTTCCCCTTGTGAGCGGCCTGTTTGTCTCCGATTCCCAGTCGGGTTGGGTTTGTGGCTGGGTCAGGATTATCGGGCTCCTTGGTAGCTCATACCCTCCGCCATGTCCTTTGTGTACTGGCCTGGATGAGAAACTGTGATGCTTGAGAGGAGGAGGAGTAGTCCGAGGGAACCCCAGCAGGACAGACTCAGTCGGATCACTGTGGGCAAACGAGGAGGAGCGGGCGGGTGAGCTGTGTAGAAACCCTCGTCTCATTCACATCCATTCAGTGCCTTCGGGGCACTCTTCATTCGCTGATTTGTTAGGAGGTTTATCCTTGTACTTCTGCTGTAGGACACTTACAGTGACCCCGGACGCTTCGGATACTTGAGTACACACAGCTCTGATTATCCTGGTATGTGAAATATTGACCATTTCAGCTGTGGGATCTTGAGTTAGATTTGTTATTGGATAACTCTTGACAAGTATAACTTTTTAAATGTGTGGCAGTTATGCTGGTTGATAATTAGAGAAAATGTTATGTTTGAACCTGGAAATGCTTTTACAGTATGTTTTTATAGTATTTATTTACTGATTTGATTATTGTTCCATCAGTTGAAATAAAATACTTGCCTTTTTAACCTATACTTGTTTAAAGTTTATTATGTAGTAGAGCTTAAAAGCCAAGTAGGTCTAGATCAGGGGTTCTCAAACTGGGGGTTGGGACCCCTCAGGGGGTCATAAGGTTATTACATGGGGGGGTGTCAAGAGCTGTCAGCCTCCACCCCAAAGCCTGCTTTGCCTGCAGCATTTATAATGGTGTTAAATATATAAAAAGTGTTTTTTAATGTAGAAGGGGGCTCGCACTCAGAGGCTTGCTATGTGAAAGGGGTCACCAGTAAAAAAAGTTTGAGAGCCATTGGTCTAGATCACATTGTTCAGCCCTTGATACATACAATAAATGACAGTTCCTGTCCCAAAATGTTGACCAGTAGTACCTTCTCACTTAAATAAAAGTGTTTTTCTAATTTATAGTATTTTCAGTTTGTGTACTTTGTGTTTGTCACAGTACTTTCAGTGTAACAGTTCCTTTGTATAGTCAGTCATACTCCGTTCTTTGTGTGGGCCTTTCACAGAGCAATGGGAAAGAGAAATGTTCTTTAAACAGGAAAGTGTGATTACAAAACTATCAGCAATTGCAGTGGGTAGTGCCAGAAACTCCTTTTCACTTTTTTTAATGAAGTAGATTTCATATTTGAGCCTTTCAATGTTAGTTTGTTAGGTCAGTTTAGCATCCTTAAAGGTTGTATGGAACCATGTAATATTTAAAATCATATTCTTAACACTTTTGTATGTCTAACTGTGTTTTAGGTAATTCGGGAAAGGATCTTGAATACCTTCAGTGAACAGTTGAACAAACAAGTCACCTGTAAAACACGTGGAGTACAAGGAAGACTATAAAGGGAACTTTTAATATCCATCTCAAAAACTGAGTGGACTTGTATTTTAAACTTCTGAATATTTACAATGAATGGGCACAGTGATGAGGAAAGCATAAGAAACAGTAGTGGAGAATCAAGGTAAGCACTAATTATTTCAAGTCTCTGCTATATGGTCTTGTTTGAAGACAGCTAGAATTTATAACTTTATTGTGGCCAGCTGAAACTCTTTGGCATAGATGTAGAACATAGTTTTTAGGTCTCATTCTGTCCTCTTCAGATCCTTATATAATGCCTGTCACTTTGGTATCTTAATGCATGTTGTATTATAAGCATACAGTTAGTTTATTCGTATTTAGCCTGTGCTATCTGCATTTGGGGGAAAAAAACAGCTTGCTTGGCATTATTTAACAACTGTCAGCATTGTTTTATAAAAACTGTAGACCTTAGTAAAGGAAGTTATTTTAGTGTGTTAAATTAGTATTTAGGTAATATAGTTGGTCTAAGAGAAGAGCTTTACTGTTTATGAAAATGATTTTTGTTCTGTCTAATAAATTTGAAGATGGAAAAATGTATTAAGAATATCAAAATAAGCCTTGGATATTGGAAATGCAACCTATGCACTCAGATACCATGGTGATGGATGCAGTATAAAAGCCCAGCCTAACCTATCAGAGGAGGTTGATCTTTGATTTTGTTACGTAATCTGTAGTTTTCCTTAGTTGCTGAGCTACAAAAGCTTTGGGGGCTTCACCAGTGTGACATAATCAGGTAACAAAATTGCCTTCTCAAGTAGGGCCATTGATTCATTGCCATTTTGAGTTATTTAACAATCTGTAATCTAGAAGTTACTAGTCTCAAACTTTGTTTTGGTGCTCGAGAATGTATACTGCTTTTAGTTGTTTAGAAGACTTTCCTCTTACTATAGGGAAGTTTTAGTATAATACAGAACTTGTCTTTCAAACCAAGCAAAACAGTCCTCATGGAACCTCAAAGGCTATTTTTTTCATAAATGGGGGTAAGAAAGATAAAACTTTGTGTGTATAATTTTTATAAATTGTGTAAATTTAGGGTCTCGCTGGATTTCTGATAACTTCCATGGCTGTAGAAAATACAACTTCCATCTAAAAGATTCTCTGCTTGGTTGCAGAGAATTTGACCAAATTGTTCCATTTTTTTTTTTTTTTTTTTTTTTTTAACATCTTTAGACTGAAACAGTTGTAAAGGAGGTGTGAACTACCTCTTTCTTTCAATGGGATGTTAGTTCTCATTCAAGCTTCAGTGTGTAAATATTAACTATTTAGCTAATCAATTTACCAGAACCTCCCAGTTAATGTATTTAAACACTATGGACAAGAATTAAAATTTGTTATCCTACAAATGTGCTTGGTATGGTGTGCTTGGGGATTGGCCCTGCTTTGAGCAGGGGGTTGGATTAGATGACCTCCTGAGGTCCCTTCCAACCCTGATATTCTATGATTCTATGATTAACAGCTTTGTATGACTGTAAGAAGTTCAAAGATTTCTATTTAAATTAAAGTAATATAATGCGTGCTGCACATGGGATGGGACAAGACATCCAAAAATGTATTTACACAATAAATACAATCATGCCTCTGTGTAATGAGAACTTCAGTTATACCTAGAATTAATAATGTATATGCATTTTAAAATGACAAGTTTCAGATTTTTGTTTTAGTGCTTGATAATGATAATGATTCACTCTAATGTTTCTGAAGGCTTACTTGATGAGTAGACAATTATCTTGCTTTTATTGGAAGCAGCAAGGTTATGGAATTTCAGCTGCAGTTTAATACCATAATGTTGCACAAGTTCAGAGCTATGCTTATTTTCACTTTCTCAGAAAAAAATTGCATCAACAAAGCTTGTCCTCCTGAATTTCAAAATGTTGTAAATCAAAATTCAAAAACTGTGGCTAACTTGTCTGGAACATCTCAAATGTTTTTGCAAATGTATGGGATTGCATTGCCTACTTAAAAAGAAACACAAGCCATCCTAATTAAAGATAATGTAGGAAGAGAGATGCCTCATATCAAACGGAAACACTGCACCTGCTGCATAATGTATATAGAATAGCAATGTATGTGTGTTTTCTTGTTTAAAAAAGATAACATACATTAAAAATATTACTATTAAATAAGCTGTTACAAGTATTTCCAATAACCTGATTAAAAGTGAATATCAAGTAGAGATTCTAATATACTTAATCAGCTTGATTATTAACTGTGGAGTCACTTTTCATTCTGCATTTAAACACCGCTTGTTTAAATGTATTATTTATTAACCATATAGCCTAATAATGCATGAATAGAGCTTAAACAATCCACCTGCCTACTTGCAAGTTGCAAGCAGGAAGCTTTCCTTTGTGAATGGTAGATATACATTTTCATTCTAAAGTTTTGAGCCCTAGTTGTGAAGGTAATCTGAACTGAATGTAAATTCCAGCAGTACTGTTTAGCTAAAATCTAACAAAGGGTTCTTAAATGTATGGTCCACCCATGTAATTTTGTTATACTATAATGCTTTTCAAAGTCTCCAGAATCTAAGCTTTTTTAAAAAGGGCATCTAAACCTCATCATTGCACAGTTAAGCTTCCAAATGTAACCAATGCAGTGATATCTGCATTCAGCCCATAACCCAGAGATATGAACTCCCATGTTCCCTTTTAATCTGACTGGAAGATCAGCATTAAAGCCCAGTGATGACACTTCACTGTCAACATTAACTATTTAATCACAGATCACTGTGGATGGAATGGGGTTGGGAATAGGAGTGAAGCACACTGGGTAGGTAATTGGGAGTTGCTTCAGGAAAGGAAATGCAGAGAAAAGGACTGAGGAAGCACTCAAAGACAGGGAATGCAGGAGAGAAACCGATAAAAAGAGGTTGGGGAAGGAAGAGAAACAAAGAACAGAAATAGTGGTGAATCTAAAAGGGTCTTTTATCTTTTTAGTGACAATGCAACAAATAAGGCATATTCTTCCCTTGAGCCCTGTACAAACTTTGTGATATTGCTGTGTGTTGCAGGGAATATGTAGACCTCAATGTATATCCTGGTCCATGGATCGTAATTAAACATAAAAATGAGTCCTCTCCAAATGAGTTTGTCGCTCTTGATCTAGAGTGCTGTTACTGGTTGAGAAAGTTGAGCAGTGACTGAGGACAACTGGACCTAAAATCAGAGGGGTAGCCGTGTTAGTCTGGATCTGTAAAAAGCAACAAAGAGCCTTTAAGGTGCCACAGGACTAACAGATGTATTGGAGCATAAGCTTTCGTGGGTGAATACGCACTTCGTCACCCACGAAAGCTTATGCTCCAATACATCTGTAGTCTATAAGGTGCCACAGGACTCTTTGTTGCTGCACCTAAAATGGAGCTTGTAAAGTAGCAGCCAGGAGGCTGGGTAACAGTAAATCATCAGATAACTTCTTTTGCTGTCTATCACAATAATTAGAAAGCTCTGGAGTGGGAGGAGCAGAGAGAGAATTCAGCTTCTTCCCAGTAGAGAAGAGGGCTGGGGGAAACATTAGCTGCGGACTTCAAATTTCACACACTAGCAAGAAGTTGTTGCAAAGGTGACGCTCTCAAAGATTGTTCCAGCAGCAGCTTGGTAATGGAATTCCAGCTGTCTTCCATTTCCCTCCGTTGGTGATGGGGAAGGAAGGAAGCAGGGATCTTGCTTTTGAAGAGTGCAGATCTCCCTTACTTTTGTGTCCAGTCTCCACCCCATTCAGAGGCTGATTAAATTTATCATCTGTCCATCCATAGCAGCTGCCAGTTAGGAAAACTTTATTTTACCACTTGTGAAAAAAAATCTAACTTATGTTCATAGTCCAAGCGTTTGCCAAGTATTGCATATGAACCTTGTCTGTGGTAGCAGCCTTTGTGCTTATAATTTACCGCTGATGCTGGCAATGGGGGAAGCTGTAGGTTGGACAAGACTAAATATCCTATCATCTAAACCTGCTTTCTGTCATCCCAATGTTCTGTTACATAATTATTATGGAGACTTCTTTTCTTTCTGCTTATTCCAGTATGTAAAGACAATATCACAGGATTATGGAATGTGTCCAGAGCAGTTAACTGTAACATCACAAATTGTTGTTCCTCTGAGTAGGAAGGAAGCACGAACAGATAAATTCAGTAATAATAATACTGTCTTTGTGCAAACGGCCTTTGCTATAAAGGAGGAAAGAAACTTTTTCAAGAAGACCTGATTCAAACAAAGTTTTCCTTTGGGGAGTGGTAGCTCTTTATGGGGGCTCAGCTACAATTGCCTACTAGTTAGTGTCAAGAAAAGCTTAGTGAGAAAGTTAGCGCAGCCCCTCTGGGGAAATTCAGTACTGTATTACTTACACCTGAATTGCATAAGGATAATATCAACACTCATGGGTTGAACAGAGGGTTGCTGTGATCTGGATTCCATTTTTCTGCTCTTACTGTGTGCTTCAGACAGAACAGGGCAGTGAAACATTGAAGAGTGCATCGAGGGGGGAAAGGAGAAGTGTTCATTCTCCCCGCTAGTAATCAAGAAGTGACCCTGGGTAGTGTTGTCCCCAAACCCTCTATGTATGAACATTGCAAACACTTATGAGCCAGAGAACTAATTCTGATAAATGAGATGCCCTGCTTAAATTCTACTTTAAAGCCTAGCCAACTCATTCCCCTGACCCAAACTGGAAACCCATTTTTTGGGGAAATGGGGGAAACAAAACACCTTTTACTACGGACAGACATTCTGTGGAGTTCCAACACAAATCAGAAGGTAAATGCAGTTTGTGGCACCTTTTCATCAAAAGATTTAATATTTAAAAAAACCTCTGGAAGAAGATGCCCTAAAGCTAAGGGCAGCCTATGGGCTTCATGGACCCTGCTGAGTTTCACCACAGTCCTCCACACAGGGGAGAGACTCTTTCTGTGTTGCCTATATAACATTAGTGTTAGCGAACGGAGTTTAAAGTGTGTTGGTGAGAATTAGTATTTCTGTTCAAAGAGCCTCTAAGTTTCAAGTGTATCACAAATTGTTTTGTTTTTGTTTTTACACTCCACTACAATAAAGCTAAATCAATGAGAAATTCCCCATGTCATCTGATGCCAGAGTTCTTTTTTATTTTTCTAGGTTGGAAAAACTCAGACTGGGTATTTGAGATACAAAAGTTTAAAACAAAGTGAGTTTTTCACTTCTGAGGTATTAGTAATGTGTGGTAATGCTTATCTCAAACAATCAGAACTGGCCCTTCCAATTATATTTAATTGTGTTGGATTCAGTAAGGACTGGAACCACTGGCTAGTTTAGGCGTTTAATATAGCTATTGCACAATGTATTCAGCTGCATTTGTTCTGATACAGGTATTCTAATCCTGTGTAGTCATGATCTAACGCAGAGGTGGGCAAACTATGGCCCCTCCTGCCCGGCTCCTGAGCTCCTGTCCTGGGAGGCTAGCCCCCAGCCCCTCTCGTGCTGTATCCCCTTCCCTCCCCCTGCTGTTTCCCCTCCCCAGCAGCCTCAGCTCACTGCGCCACCAGCGCAATGCTCTGGGCGGCGGGACTGCAATCTCTTGCCCGGCAGCAAAGCTGCAGAGCTGGCCTAACCCCGTGCTCTGGGCGGCATGGTAAGGGGGCAGGGAGCAGGGGGGGTTGGATAGAGGGCAGGGGAGTTCAGGGTGGTGGTTGGGGTGGGGGTGTGGATAGGTGGTGGGGCGGTCAGAGGGTGGGGAACAGGGGGGTTGAATGGGGGCAGGGGTCCCTGGGGGGGCAGTCAGGAAAGAGAAGAGGGGTTGGATGGGAAGTCCGGGGGGCAGTCAGGGCTAGGGGTTCTGGGGGCAGTCAGGGAGAAAGGGTGGTTGGATGGGCAGGGACCCGGGGGGGAGGGGGAGGAGGCAGTCAGGAAGGAGAGGAGGGGTTGGATGGGGTGGCAGGGGGCAGTCAGGGGTGGGGGGTCTGGGGGTGGTCGGGGACAGGGAGGGGTGGATGGGGCAAGGGTCCTGGGGGGGGGGGTGGATGGGGCAGGAGTCCCAGGGGGGCTGGCAGGGGACGAGAAGCAGGGGGGGTTGGATAGGGGGCGGGGGCCAGGCCAGGCCAGGCCACGCCTAGCTGTATGGAGAGGTACAATCTCCCATAACCGGCCTTCCATACAATTTCAGAAACCTGATGTGGCCCTCAGGCCAAAAAATTTGCACGCCCCTGATATAACGGGGGTAGATTGTGGGCCATGGACTTCTCGTGGCCGTCTTGTGAGCCGATGCTCTTCTCCATATACAGAAGGCCAATGAATCTGATCAGGGTGGCAAATGGATGGCAAGGAGCCACATGGAATAAGAGTTTAGTGGGGTGCGGTGGGGAGGAACTGGGAAGCACAAGAAGAGCCACATGGGGTTTTTATTGGTTTACATGGAAATGCTATGGAATTTTTGAAGTATATGGTTAAGAGGGGTAACAGAATTGGGAGGATATCTGTAGGGAGGAGCAACAGAGTTAGTGTGTCTGCATAGGAGCAAGCAACAGATGCTCAGTACAGAAATTATTCACGCTGTCATATTTATTTTGGAAAAAGTTTAAGGTTGAACATTCTTATTGGTAATTTCAGGGGAATGGCTTAAGGATACTGCTTTTTTTTTTTTTACGTTAGGAAAATCAAACTTAAATTTACACTTTATTTTTTTAAAAAACATTGGAAGTATGGAAGTGGACACTACTGCCTTGTTCCCTTTGTGCCAGGATGCTAAATCTTACGTAATGTACTTTCACGCAGATAAGTTAATTTCAAAACTCTTATGAAAAAGTTTCTAGATGAGTTTTCAATTTTTAAGCTGCATATGTCTGCAAAATTTTGCCTATGAAATTATGTCAAAGTAGTGGCTCCATCATACTCACGTTTCAGATTTCAGTTTAACAAGAATGTAGTAGTGGCTTAGTTAGTCTGGCTATGGGTGTCTCTACTCCCTCTGTTTACCCTTCCTGAGGTCTCTAATAATAGCATGGTACTTGTCATTCAAGTACATTCTCCTTGGGATTCTAGTTTTATTAAAATGACAGTTCAATGTGAATGAAAGTCAAAACCTGTTTTTCCCAGTTCCTACGTTCTTCAGCCAATTGCTGCTTCTTTTGATTCTCACTCCTGTCTGAATTCAGGCTGCCCTTGTATTCCCCAGCAGACCTGGCTTCTAGTCTCATACTCCTGTCAGGTGATCATTGTGCGGAGTGGTAAACTAAGTCATGAGTGAGGCAGAGCCCTGGATTCTCAAAGGGCAAGCTCAACCTGTGACAAGGAGTTGAATCTCATTGAAATGGCAATTAAAAAAAATGGAATGTAAACTGAGTACTATTTATTTTTCATTATAGTTTGATGAAAAATGGATGGACACAGAAAGAATAAATTAAATCTGCCAACTTTTCACTAGATTGTCATGCTTTTCTTTGTACCAGTTTTGTGCAAGAAATCTAAACCACTCTGGGAAATGTTTTTTTTCCACACTGTTGCTCCTCATGCTCATTCTGAAAATATCAGTTATACATGCGTAATATTGTGAAAGGTTCTTTTCAAACATTGAACATGAAATGAAACTTTTAAACTATACATTGTGAACTTGTGCTCCAAGCTCCACTTGATGACATACCTGCTGCAACAGAAATGCAGTTACTCCCTTAAGTACCTGTTCAGGTGAGTATTCCCATACAGCTCAATAGGACTGCTTGCATGAACAGGTAGTATTCATTGTGAGACAGGGTTGCAGAATTGGGCCTAACTAAAGAGGCAGAGTTGATAACAGTGAGCAATATCCATCACTTTTCAGCTGAGAAAGGGAGTGTCTGGCATAAAATGCCTTTGGAGAAAGTGGCGGGGGGGGGGGAGGAGGAAATAATATATTGAGGAAGGAACCCTGCTTTTAAAGCAGAGCAAACCTCAAGCAAAGGAGGCATTAAGATATGACTACATTTGCTTGCAGCTATCAGTTTGGATTCACATCTTAACATGTTTGTCACAAAGGGAGCCCACATACTGTTTTATTGTAATGTTTACTTGACTGTCATGTTGTCATGTTGTAGTTCTCCAGTAAAACAATTATTTTAAAGGTCAGGTTTGATATAGTGTGAAACACTACTAGTAGTAGTTGAGTTAAAAATGAAAGCTTGTAATGATTCTTTCCTTGAAACATATTGATCACTTCCCTTCTAACATCACATCTCTCCTTTTCCACTTCAAGAAAGATTAAACCACTTCTGGCACTGTCACACAATTTAGAGAGAGAGGGGTCTTTTAATTCCATAAATCCAGATTGTCCATATTTAAACTTTTTTTTCAAACTGATTTAGATTTGGGAATAGTTTCCTCTTTCTTTTCTGTAACTAAAACTGTTGGAACAGGAAGTAGTTTGGAGGATGAAGTAAGTCTCATTTGTGGCACTAGAAATCTGGGTGATGGATTTCTGATTGATATATCTGATTTTTTTTTTTTGTTTTAAGAAAGCTTAAATGCTAAGTGTCTTCAGTCACTCAGCAAAAAATTTGAAAATCCATTCAAAAATTGAATGGATGCACTGCTTTCCTAGGATCAGTCGTCAGTGGGAATGTTGGAGATGGGGGGGAAAAAACACCGTTCTAGAACCATATTATGTCAAGTTGATCAAGATAGGTCTTGTATGCACTAGGAAAACTTCAGTTTTAATCACTCTGTGGATCACTTAGCACATATGTACACCCAGGTGTACTTTTTGGATGGGAGTTAGTGCTATCCTAGAATGCCTTTACTCATTCTTCCCTGACAGTTTTGATAGCTCAGACTACTGCCTCTATCATCTGTCAAGCTGTCTACAGCTAGGCATGCAAACTGCTCAAACCCAGTCTTTCTGTCCCAGTTCAGTGTTTGCCTGAGAGCAGCCAAGATGGAACTCTGCTGAAGTTGGCTCCAGTTGGCTTCCAATGGATACATCTCCAATTCCATCTTACAGAGAAACAATGAAGGGCACAAAAATAGCTTGAAGTACAATGTAATTTAAACCTGTAACTTCTTGTATGTATATTTTGTTCATGGAATTCCACCTGGAAACATCTCTCCTCATGAAATGAGTATTTAGTCTGAATTACACACGGACTCCCCCTCTCCCTATACAAGTGGGGCTACTACAACTTCCAAGTCTTTCTCTTAGGACCATCTCCCATAGCCCTACACTCTGAAAAACAGAACAGAGGCTTTAATGTATATGCCCCAGACTGTCTTTTCACCCTTCATCACTGACTACAATCTCAGCCTCTCATTTGCCCATTTCCTTTCCCCCACCCCCCTTCTCTGCCTTCCCACCTAAGGCAATGGAGGAACTGGGTGGGGTGCATGGAACGTGGTCAGCAGAGGTTTAGGCTTTTTGTCATGGTATCTGCTGTAAGTAGGAGGGCATAGCTTCTGCCTGTCAGCATCAGATGAGCAATTCTTCATGCAGAACAGCATCATTCAAAAGTGACAACTAAAACAAAAGTATGTGAATAAATGCACATACATATACTATAGAGATTATACACCTGTTGCAAAGTGCTGTGCTGGGAAATGTGGAATAGGTACCCAGAGGGGGAGAGATGCGTCAGTGGACAGAACACTGGTATGCACCTGGGGCAAAAATGCAAAGAACCTACAGTTGAAATAGCATGACTGATGTGAACTCACTGCATTGTTGGTACTTATGCGGTGCTGGTTCGCTTATCACTGCTTCACTTACACAATGCCTCAATTCTTTTTTTGTACATGTTGCTTAAGAGAGGAGGTACCAGTTAAAGAGAAGACTTGAAGGCCAGGAGCTGGTGAGAGTGGAGTAGGGCATATCCTCCCAAGTCTTCATAGACCTGGGGGAGGAATGCCAAAACCCTGATGTTCTACTCCAGTCTAACCATCCCAACTCTCTGAAACCTTCCCAGTGCACACAGGAACACACACACACGCCCTCTCCCCCCCAAACCCCCGACAAACCCTCCAGTCAACACACTACTTTTTCTCCTCCAGACAACCCATCCATCTTATGATGACTTTCTGGCTCTTGGAAAACTTGTCAACTCTGCTTTGCTACAATGGTTATTTCAGGATTAAATGAGGTACCCCATGAACACCAATGTTTGTTGACACAAATTACACACTGTTCTCAGACCCTACAAGCCTATGGAGAGGGAGTCTAGGCTAGAACTATTTCTTTGGACAGGTTTCAGAGTAGCAGCCGTGTTAGTCTGTATCCGCAAAAAGAACAGGAGTACTTGTGGCACCTTAGTGTGTTAGTCTCTAAGGTGCCACAAGTACTCCTGTATTTCTTTGGAATGAGATGTGTAGAAGTTTATTTTTAACCTTATTAATAATTCTGAATGGTTGGCTCTTCATTACTGATACTAAACTACAGAAGTAGATGAAGTAGACTTTCAAAGTAAATTAAAAAAAAAACAAATCCCTCTGACTTTTGCCAAACTTTCTAACTTAATTCTGTTCTTCTCATTTCTTCTGGTGATACAAATGGATTCTTCTCTCTCTTCCACCCACCTTTCCTTTCCTCTTTCTTTTCTCCATCAGCTTGGTTAGGAAGAACAAATCTCCCAACAAATGTGTGAGCTTGAGAAAAATAATTACTGTCATATTTTAGGCAGAAGCTGTGAATTTGAAATATGGATGGAGTGTTATGCTTCCTAAGATAAATTCCTTCCTTCCCTCTCACCTGCACACACAAAGTAAATTTTATAACTTAAACTTTCATAGTACATTCATATCTCAAAGCAATTTACAAATGTAACCCTTTCTGGATGTGAAGGATATTCTACCATCAAAAGAGAACTTGTCAGGCTTCAGTAATCCGATAGAACGCAGGGACAAAAAACAAAAGCTCATTTGGGGCTGTAGTATCAATCCAAAGGGATGCTACAGTGGTCCATGTTGGCATAAACTATTTATCAGTTCTTCAGTGTACCAGAGCAGAGTGATCCCCCTGTTAAAGTAAACTGAAAAGGGAGAAAAAAGGGTTTGTCCATTCATATTTTTTTTACATTATAAACTTAGATCCACCCCGGAGGACTGCCTCTGTTGTGTGTTTTGTCTCATGTTTCCCATCTAGGAAATGACAAGCCCTTGATCAGGGAATGGGGACATTTCAGAGCAATCTCAATGCCTTGTTTTCTTTCCTGGGCAAGGATGCGGAAGCTCAATAGCCTGTTTCTCTACACGCCCACTTCAGGGCACTCAGGCCTGGTCTGCACCTAAAACTTAGGTCAACCTAGCTACGTCGCTCAGGGGTGTGAAAAGATGCATGGCCATGAGCCCAGAGCCTGGGTCAACTGACTTAGCTTGTAGGGTTTATGCTGCAGCGCTAAAAATAGCAGTGTAAACGTTGGGCTCGGGCTGGAGCTTGGGCTCTAAGCCCCTCCCCCTCACCAGGTTCTTGAGCCCCCAATATCTGCACTGCTATTTTTAACCCCACAGTGTGAATCTAAGTTGACTTGGGTTCTGAGACTCACCACCTCTTTTTTTTTTTTCTTTTTTTTTTTTCCCCCTTGCTGTGGAGACATGTCCAATGAGCACTTCATAGAAATCGTTCATTGGTCCTCTAAGTAACAGAAACATTGTTTCTCTCCCACTGGGCTAGGCAAAGATGGGAACAGAGGTAGCTTTTAACATTGTCATTTAGACTTGCTCCAGGATTAGAGACCAGGAGAGAGAATGACACTGTTGGGCTTCACAGCTCTTAATGGGGCAGTTGTAGATAGTAGAGCACTTCCCTTCATATCCACAACAGCTACAGCCAGCTACATTAAGAATACTTTACACTGCATATGCAGTATTGTTGTAGCCATGTCAGTCTCAGGATATTAGAGAGACTACGTGGGTGAGAAAATATTTTTTATTGGACCACCTTCTGTTGGCAAGAGAGACAAGCCACACAGAGCTCTTCTTCAGGTCTGGGAAAAGTATACTGAGCATCACAGCTAAATGCAAGATGGAATAGATTGTTTAGCATAAATAGTTAGCTCATATTCTAAGGGACCATTCAAGGTAGAGTGGCCTGTAAACACCTCTGTATAGGACAAAAAGAGGGTATTTAGTGGGTTACAGATTGTTATAATAAGCCATAAATCCAGTGTCTCTGTGGTATGTTGCATATGGCACTTTTAACTGAGGATATCAATATTTGTTTTCCTAAAGATGGGTATTGTCCCCGTTTAGACATGGAAAAAGTAAGGCGCAGAGGTTAAGGGCCAAATTTTACAAGATTGCCTCAATTTTTAGGATGTCTAGTTTTTAAACGCTGAGGTGCTTTAAATTCAGAGGTGCTGGGCATGCACAGCTCCCATTAACTAATAACTAGTTGTTTAGTGCTAATATTGGAATGCTTTCTTGGCATCCATGAGGGCATGATTTTTTTTTCTTAAAGCATTGCTCCAACCACATTATTTTATTATAGAAAACATGCTCTTGATAAATATCCAATTAGATTAGCGGCTTTGGTGTTTTGTTTTGTTTTTTAAAATAAAGCTACTAGTAGTCTTTAAAACAGTTACTGCATGCTTTGTAGTTTTATGTATTCATCAGTCATTGATAGGCGCACAACTTGCATACATTGGTTCAAATAGTTTTAGCACAAAGGAAAGTTCGTTTAAAGTTATATAACAGTTTTTTTAAACATGTGTGATGCAACTGAAAGTCTGTTAAGAAGATGGATTAATTTTTGGAATAGTTTATTTTTTTTGTATTACCTGTTGTTCTTTATCAACATGCTTATTTACAGTCCTGGTATACATTCGTTTTAAATTATTCAGCTACTTTAAAGGCAATATTGTCCCTATAATGCTGTTTGTTGTTGATGTCTGTTTAAAAATATTGGGGCTTCTATGTTAGATTAATATTATGGTTTTTTTTTTCAGAATCTGAGACTTTAGCACAGGTTATAGTGAAAATTGTTTTGAGAAACCAGATTTGTTTGTACAGTATCTTGAACATAGTTCATCATATGTGCATATAAAAATATAGTTGCAAAATGTTATGTACACTAATTCATTCTTTTTAAATTAAATTATTTGAAGTGTGATGTAACTAACGGAGGAAGAGAGAGAGAAGGGGCAGTTAGTCATCTCAAGCATAACTATGTACATAGGACAGGTGACTTCCTGGGTGGTCATGCAATAGTTTAGTGGGAGACTCAGGGCTTTTCCAAATGGGGAATTTTACTGGCATAAGAGTATCAACATGGGGAGTTATATTTGGATAACTATACCAGTAAAATCATGTTAGTATAATTACCTATCTAGGCGAGCCCTCAGGAATGGAATCCAAGGGTCCTGATAACCCTGTCTTTGTATAAATCACCAGGTCCAGATTTGCAACACAAGGCGTGAAATGTAACCTACAAAGGATTTTGTTTAAATTGACGATTTGTCCTATTTTGGTTTCTTTATGAAATTGTGTGGTTTTTTAAAAGTTTTGAAGTTTTTTCTTTTTACTTCAAAAATATTAGGAAAGACAATCTGATCTATCCTGCTTTTGCTGGAAGACCTCTTTGCAGTCTTAGAGCATATTTATTGTTCTCTGTCTCACCTGACAGTGATGGGTGATACTGAAATTATATAGATGTTACTTAAAACAAACAGCTACATAATTGAGATGGGTGTGAAATGCAGTGCCATTACCATTCTGCCTGATCATGGATGACCTGTCCTATATTAGGGTGCTGTCCCTGGTCTTTGCTTGAAGTATAAACTTTTCTACAAGGTTTGGCTAATAGCTCTGAGTTTATCAGACCCCTTTCTCCTTTCCTGTTGTCTGGCTGTCTGGAAGGAGAAGAGGCTATCTCTTTCTTTCCATCTCAGTTCTGCTTTGTGCATCAGCTGTTAATTAATTGCAGGGTGAAAATCGTAGTACATGTCTCTATCCGAAACCCATCGTATAACCTACACTGGACACGAAAGCTAGAACTACCTGTCCCAAAGTTGAACTTGATGGAAGTTGGGTGTAGGGCTTTCACAATAGCAAGATGATCATTCTACAGTTTCCTCTTATAGGGAATATCTCTCACCTTGAATTTCGCCCTATTTATAAAGATAAGCAAGGGATGTTTGTTTTGCCCATACCTTTGAATGAAAGTAAAACTGTGGACATTTAATCAACTGGCAAAGTTTTTTTTTCCTCTCTCTTTAAAGCTGTTGGCTGCAGAGGAGCATAGTCTATAGATATATTGTTAATTGACCCAACTTGTGAAGTGCTCCCAGTTATCACAGCATGGAGGTCCTATAAATGGATGCAGTGTGTTATTTAAGAGTAGGCTATTATATCCATGCTTGGCTAATTTCACGATTAATTTTACAGGTGAAACTAAATTATTTCTAACTTCACTTTGATTTTATTCTACTATTCAAAATGCTGCATAATATTCTTTTATGTCTAATTACAGCCAGTCGGATGACGATTCTGGTTCAGCATCAGGTTCTGGATCTGGTTCAAGTTCTGGAAGCAGTAGCGATGGAAGTAGCAGCCAGTCAGGTAGCAGCGACTCTGACTCTGGTTCAGAGTCAGGCAGTCAGTCAGAATCAGAGTCTGACACATCTAGAGAGAAGAAACAAGTTCAAGCAAAACCACCAAAAGTTGGTGGAGCTGAGGTAAAATGCACAAATAAACATTCCAGTGAAAGATATTAAACTTTGTGTGGTTATCTCCTGTAGCTATTTTCACTATAGATAAGAACTGGAATGAAAGACTCGTTAAACTGTTAGGATTTGAGCTTGGATTGATTAGTAAAATATCTGCATACCATGACTGGAATATCATGGAAAATATTAAGGCCAAGATTTTCAGAAATAGATACATGAAATTATGCTCCTAAATTCTTACCAGGGTACCTAAATAAATAGCCTGATTATCAAAAGCGCTGAGCACCCAGCTGCTCCTATTGATTGTAGTAGATTGATAGTCCACTTTTCAAGATCAGGCCACTTATTTAGGTCCCTAAGCCACTAAATCCTTTCTTAACTCTATTCATTTTTGAAAATCATATCTGTATACTTTAGCTTGCTGTTATCTGATAAACTGGAACACTTCAAATTTGCATGTAGTTAGTCTTCTATGAGGAAGAAGTTTGCAAAATTTCAGAAAAAAATCTAAATTGTTTAGAAAATGTCTTCTGAGCATATCCAGTGGGATTAAATAACCTCAAATTTGCTCTAGTTGCTTCCGTGTGTAATATATAAAATTTGTAAAGTATTATGACTCTCCTTGAATGAAAGAAAGTATAATAAATGTAACAGAATATTAATTAACATAATTCTGCTTAAAACTCAGTTTTTCCTCTTCATTCATTTTTTTTAAAGTGTTGCAATGTTTTCATATGAAGCAAAATTATTTGACAATTGTACTATTACATTCCTCATCGGAATTATGTGAGTTATAACAACTTAAAATTGAAATGTGTTAGCAATGGCTATAGCATATGTATTCTTTTGTGTTAATATAATTATTCTTAAATTTACTGTAAAGCATGCTACATTTTGCATTAAAATGCTGTAACAAATTGAAACATTCTCCTCAGTCTTTAAATTGAAAATAGTTAATTTTACTAGCAAAACTTCAGTTAGGGGATTTGACTGTCTTAAATCATTGTAAAGTTCCACTGTTTTTGACTGCATGACTCTTCTATTTGAATTCCGTTTCAGTTTTGGAAATCAAATCCAAGTATTTTGGCTGTACAGAGATCAGCCATGCTCAGGAAGCAGCAGCAGCAGCAGCAGAAAGCAGCTTCGTCAAACAGTGGGTCAGAAGAGGTGAATAACTTATTTTGAATCTATGCTTTAAATGTAAACGTAGAGGTTACATAGCTCGCTCCGTATGTATGTGTGAAAGTCTGTATGAAGGCAATAAGCATTGTGTACACACATCTCAGGAGAGAATTTTGCTCTTTTAGAGAAATGTTGAATCATTTTTAATTTCGTATATTTGGGTAAGTGTTGCAGAAATTACCTTTCTTAGAAAGCACTTTAACCAGATGTTGTCAAATTGTGATCCATGGACCAAGCTGGAAAGTCACGTATTACTGGCTCTCATCTGTGTTTCCAGCTTCTAAATTACTTAAAAGCATAAAAGTACTTTCCAAATATTACTTTTCCATGTAAGCAATGGCTGTCATTTCTGAAAGTATGTTATGCTGTAGTGAATGGGAGGAGATGTAGCTCCATGCTAATCCCTATGAGAATATGGTCCACACTATTTAAAAACAAACAAACAAACAAAAAAAGTTTGAAAACCTTGGCCTAAACTTGTAATCTCTTCCAAGGCATTACATTTTCTTGTTGTAGTGATTTTGGAATTATTCAAATAGAAGGTTTTAAAGTCTCAACAGTTGATTTTATTTGAATCTAGGATGCGAGCACATGTTTAAAAGGGATACTATTGAGGTTGAGAGGGTGAAAGTTTATCTGTTAATCAAAAAAGTTTGTGGACATCTCTCCTCACTTCTAAAGAATAATTAAACAGTATGGTCAGAAGTATCTTCTCTCATCATTTCTTCATTTTCTTCTTCTGTTACTCTGGACTTCTGTTTTTGTATGATACAGTTGTTTTTCATTTTAACTGTTTGTTTAGTTTTATGGTAAATGTAAGTTAAGATTTTCTATGTAAACACTTAGAAAATCTTAACTTACAGCTATTGCTAAATGGTTCTTTCTGAAAGTTTCTTTTCAGGATGAAATTTTTCAAGAACTGTTTTCTGCCTGAGTGAGAATTATTTTAGGGAAGTCTGAGTTGATATGGTCCATCCATTTTTTTTGGAGAGTAAAGGTAGTGAGGAGTAATATCTTTTTGTCTTTCTTAAAAAACAGTTTAAACAGTTCTAGGGCCTGAGTGGGTTAAAAGGTGATATTTGGTACAGAGCTTATCTTTAAACTACAGCAGAGATTTTCAGTCTCCTGATGGAAGTTCATTTTGACTAACTTATGACAGTTTTAAAAATGTACTTCATGCAGGCACAGTAGTCTTTAAATAGATATTCCAATAGAGCACCGTGAATGCATAAACATTTGTGATGGATTTTTGAATCATACTAAAATGTGGAAACCCTAGTCATATTCAGTGCATCATGTACTGAAGGAGACCGGTAATCAAACATGAAAAATAAATTTATACCAATTCAAGAATGGAAGCCAGACTGCTAACAGTTGCACTGCTCTTTTAATATTTGATAATAAATTCTATATATTCTTTGCTTTCTCTGCAGGATTCCTCTAGTAGCGAAGACACTTTGGATGACTCATCCAGTGAGACCAAGAGGAAAAAACATAAAGAGTAGGAAATTTTATATATAAGAACACTATATAAAAATGTCCTTCCTACTTGCATATTTTAGTATTATATATACTTCATCTAATATATAAAAGTATTTCAATTCTACCCTGACTTCAGGTTGGTTTTTGGACTTGATTTTGTCACTTCTCACTTTTGATTAGAATGTTGGGATATTTTCTAATACATAGATGTTTAGATGCAACATATATTTCAAGTTGAGTCCTATATGTAAAACAGGACTTTAAATTCCCCAGTTCGTAAAATACCCAGCACCAGGTACACTTGTATTGATAGTGTCTGTTCAAAAGCACCTCCAGCAATGCTTTGTAGAATCTTACAGTGCAGCTTTTTAGTTGTAACATACTTTTCCTGCTCAACATCCTATCCTGAACATAATCTATATATGGCCATGGTAATTGGGCATAAGTTATATAGGTCATTTTATCTCCAAGTCAATAGTTGGAATTAAGCAGTTAATGACAAAGTTGTTACAATTTGACATCTTTTTGAAATCTCAAGGGCAAAAATGACCATCATGTTTGACACTAATTGGAAGACTTATTGATCTCAGTACAGCAACCAAGGATTGAATGACCTATGGAAATTAAAACTATCCTATCACCCCGAGAAGCATGCCCTTCGCCTGGTCAGAGTTGAGGAATGTTAGAGGTGCAGCATAGGGAAGTCTGTACTGTCATTGCCTGTCTGATACAGTTTCTGTGGAAAATAAACCAATTTCTAGGACTGTCAATCTCACACTTTTCAGGAACTCTTTTATAATTAAAAAAAAAAAAACCTCTTTGAAAATTAGTGTGTAATTTTGTATGTTTGTATGTTCTTTTTGGTTGTGATTGACAAAAGTTATTTATTTTTTTCCTATCCTTTGTAGTTTAAAAATTCACAGAAATCTATTAAAGTATGGAAAACCAAAAACTGTTGTTGAATTTTATAGATCTAATTATTTTGTTCTAAGAATATTTTAACTAGTGCATTTGTTTGTAATTATCTTACCAAATATGCAGAAACCTCTGTCCATGTTTCTTGAAACAGAATATTGAGCCCTAAAAGACAAATTTTCATAGCTGTTGCCTATTTGTCCAAATACACCTCTACCCCGATATAACGCTGTCCTCGGAAGCCAAAAATCTTACCGCGTTATAGGTGAAACCGCGTTATATCAAACTTGCTTTGATCTGCCAGAGTGCGTAGCCTTGCCTCCCCGGAGCACTGCTTTACCGCATTATATCCAAATTCGTGTTCTATCGGTTCGTGTTATATCGGGGTAGAGGTGTAGTTACTTGCCAACCTAAATATCAGTTTGTCAGGATGCCCCAAATTAATATCCAAGGAAGAAACCCTGATTATAGTAGGTTCATGTAACACTATAGCATTAAACTCCTGAACAATTATCCATTTACTGGAACACTGAACACTGAAAATATAATCTTTCTTGTATCTGTAAGAGGTAAAGTGAAGGAAAGTGTTTCTAGCATCATTCTATTACTTCCTTATTTACAACTTAATGAAAAGGCATCTGGTATGTTTTTTGTTGTTGTTGTTGTTTTCAGAAATTGGATGGTATTCCATGTTTCCAGATTCAGTATCCATGTTCATGACAGTAGAGATATCAATGAGTTTCCATAACATTTTCTATCTGTTCTTAGTAATTTTCTTTTTAATGGCACTGAATTATTAGCTGCTTCAATGCTTATTTCTGTTTCCGGCGTTCATATATACGAACTTCACTGTAATGCTGAATATTCTAATTCTTGACTTCTCTGCCTTTTTAATATATGCAGTGAAGACTGGCAAATGTCTGGATCAGGATCTGTCTCTGGGACTGGTTCAGATTCGGAATCAGAGGAGGATAGAGAGAAAAGCAGTTGTGAAGAGAGTGAATCTGACTACGAGCCAAAAAATAAAGTGAAAAGCAGGAAACCTCCAAGCAGGTAAGAATTCTGGAAATTAAGATACTTTATTATAAGATTTCTGATGAGAATATGAATGTCTCTCTCTCTCTCTGTCAGCTCAAATCCAAATGTAACTATCTATTAGTAGAGTTCTGTATCCTAAGAGTGGAAGTTGTTTTTTGAAATTACAAAGGATGTTATCACAGCAGTGAGTCATAGTGAATGTTTTTCCCTACATTATCTAATTGAGTGTGGTACAGTTGAACAATCGCTGTGAAATGTTAATATTATGTAAGAAATGGCAGAACATTTGTGGGTATTTCTGTATTGAAAACATCTTTGTTTTGTCAACTCTTGTTCTTTTTAAGAATTAAGCCAAAAAGTGGGAAAAAGAGTGCAGGACAGAAAAGGAGGCAACTTGATTCATCCGATGCGGATGAGGATGATGATGATGATTATGATAAAAGAGGCTCTCGTCGCCAGGCAACAGTCAACATTAGTTACAAAGAAGCTGAAGAAACAAAGACAGATTCAGATGACTTGCTGGAAGTCTGTGGAGAGGATGTCCCGCAACCTGAAGAAGATGAATTTGAAACTATAGAAAAGTTTATGGATAGTCGTGTTGGACGAAAAGGAGGTATTTTTGACCTAGATTCTCAAAATACTACTACAGTGAATCCACGAGCAGTTTTTACAACAAATGTTTGTTTCAGTTTCTGCAGCATCTAAACTTTCATTTAAAAACCAATTTCTAGCTCAATAAATGCAAAGATAACCTCCTAATTTGAATTCAGAGTAAACAAATGAAGTATTTTTGCTCACGCGTGCGTGCTTGCATACATGTTGGATGTTAGCTCCAAAGTGTAATGATAATGGCTTATGTATCTGCATTAACTGTTGAATTGCTTAGTAGTTGGGGGGTAAAATGAAGAAGGGTGTAGGAATGAAACCATTGGAGGTGGGAATTTGGGAGTTGCTTCAGGGAAAGAAATACAGGTGTTGTCTTCACTACGAAAAAATGTCTCTTTTAACGTGTGTTAACTGGTCAAAGAAAACCCTAGTCTCAGCCCTAGGGTTGGGGTTGACCTCAACCAGCTAACATTTTAAAACCACAATTTACCCTGTCTATATTAGGATTTTAACATGTGATAGTTAACACATGCTAAATACACCATTCTTCCCAGTGTTGATATGGCCATAGGGGGGGCGGGGGAGAGAGAGAGAAAATGAGAAGAGAAAGTTAGAAAGAATGATGGTCATAGAGGTGAGCATACTTCCCCACTGGGTGATGCTGAATGTGGCAATAAGATAATGGATAAATAATAATAACTAAGACTTTAGTTAAGACAACCTATGGCACGCGTGCCGAAGACGGCACGTGAGCTGATTTTCAGTGGCACTCACTTTGCTGGGTCCTGGCCACTGGTCTGGGGGGCTCTGCATTTTAATTTAATTTTAAATTAAGCTTCTTAAACATTCTAAAAACCTTATTTACTTTACATACAACAGTGTGCTTGCATACATGTTGGATGTTAGTGCTTTGCTGGCACTCTGCTTTTGCAAGCATTGTTTATTCCAGCCCTCCTGCCCCACCATTTCCAAGCAAAATAAATATAATTTTGCTTGTATAACTCTATCTGACCTAGAGGCTTTCACCAGCACAGCTATCTTGGTCGCAAATTGCACCTCCTGGCTCTCTGGGAAACATAACTATCCCAGTGAAAGTTTGTAGTGTAGACGTGGCCTTGATATCCCAAATAATGAAGCTTTTATTTCTTCTGGTATTCCAGAAAGTAGGGCTTTGTCTTCTCAGGAATGTCATTTACCAGTGTAGCTGCATTGGTCCATCTTATCTTGGTGTAGATTTTGTTGCATTGGTGAAAATTTTGCCTATATAAGAGGTGAAATCCTTGCCTTACTGAAGTCAATGGCAAGTTTATTTTAGATATTTGTAAGGTGGCTGTCCACCCCATCTTTCATCCACTCTCCTTTCACCTTCAGTTAATTTAGATGCTCAGTTTTATTGGTTAAATTGTCTTATTATTAAATCAAGTCTTGAGACTATTTATTGACTGGCATATACTTCTACAGCAGAATTATGCAAGTAACACTAGGTGGAAGAGAACTACAGAAGTAATTGATCATGTGTTGATAAATGCTCATATTATAAACAATTACCAATTTAATTATATTAATATCAAATTCATTGTTAGGTGATTCACCAGTACTTATGCTCTATTAAAAATTATGTTGTGATTTCCTTTTCAGCCACTGGTGCTACAACCACCATCTATGCAGTTGAGGCAGATGGTGATCCAAATGCAGGGTTTGATAAATCGAAGGAGCCAGGAGAAACACAGTATCTGATTAAATGGAAAGGCTGGTCCCATATCCATAATACATGGGAAACTGAAGAAACCTTGAAGCAGCAGAATGTTAAAGGAATGAAGAAACTGGACAACTACAAGAAAAAGGATCAGGAAACAAAACGATGGTGAATGTTATCAATAGCCATCTTTCATAATACAGATTATTTTACCAGCATTTGTGCTTATGTAGTATTGCAAGGGGATTGATCTCCGTATGAGAATATATTTCCCTAGTGTATGTTCAGCAAGAAGATAATACATGATCTTTTTATGTTAAAACCACCTCGACATTTTAAGGTTTTGCAAGGTATACAGCATGCTCAGCTTCATTCCATGGAGTGAATGATGATGTGTAGCATCTTGCAGGATCATGCCTTTAATAAATAGCTAAGTCTGCTTGGAAGTTATTTTTCTTAAATGTTTATAATTCGCATAGTATAAATAAAATATTTACACAATAAACAGTATGCATTGTTTACTGTTTACTCAAATGGCCTACCATTTGCTTTTCTTGACCATTGTACTTTAAGCAGAACTGTTCATTACATTTGCCACAATGATACTTAAATCTTTTTCTTAGAAATTTACCTAAATTCTGTTACTATAGCTTTCTAGTTCTACAGTCTCATTTTTCTGCCCATTGTCTGGATCAACAAGCACTCTCTATCGGTGTTGTTAGAAGTCCTAAACTAAATGTTTGGAGAAAATCTTTACCTTCCACTGCCCTCTTTTGATACTGGTTTCCAGTGGGTTATTCACTGGCCTATATGAAAAGTTGTGGTTCTTGTCCATTACTTTTAGGAATGGTTGAGATGGATTTCCCTGGATTTAACTCTCTTCAAGTGTTATTCTCATTAAGTGAAAAAAGTGTCCTACAGAGTAAAATACTTTAACTGTTGGGAGTGGAAATTCTGTATTATACATACATTAATTATTTTTTATCGGGTGTAGCTGCCACTAGTACAGTCTCTCAGTAATTTTCCTCAGCTTCTAGGCAGGAGGGTACCTAATTCAGATAAGGAATTTTTGGAGCAGGTGTTTTTTCTCCACTGAGATATCCCTTAGTTCCTTTCTCAAAGAAGCTTTCCCTGCAACTTTCCTCTGGTGCTTATACTGAAAGCTTTAGGACTGTCAGATTGTTTCATTCTAAAACTAAAACAATGTGATGACTATTTTCATAATTTACATTCCAGGCTGAAAAATGCTTCTCCAGAAGATGTGGAATATTATAACTGCCAGCAAGAACTTACAGATGATCTGCATAAACAGTATCAAATAGTGGAGAGAATAATTGGTAAGTGACAAATTGGAGACTAGAAATAACAATAAGGATAATATACTGTCATTGCTACTATTTTTATAGATTCCTAAAAATGTAGAGCTTGAAGCAACCTCAAGAAGTCAAGTCCAGCCCCCTGTGCTGTGGCAGGACCAAGTAAACCTAGACCATCCCAGGTGTTTGTCCAGCCTGTATGATGGAGATTCCACAGCCCCCCTTGGAAGCCTGTTCCAGAGCTTAATTACCCTTGTAGTTAGCGCGTTTTTCCTAATACCTAACCTAAATCTCCCTTGCTTTAGATTAAGCCCATTACTACTTATCCGACCTTCAATGGACATGGAGAATAACTGATCGCTGTTCTTTTTATAACAGCCTGTAATGTATTTGAAGACTTACCAGGTCTCTGTTCAGTCTTTTTTTCTCAAGACTAAGTCTGCCCAGTTGTTTTGACCTTTCCGCATGAGTCAGGTTTTCTAAACCTTTTATCATTTTTGTTGCGCTCCTCATTACTCTTTCCAGTTTGTCCCCATCTTTCCTAAAATGTAGAATCCAGAATTGGAAACCGTACTCGTGCTGAGGCCACACCGGTGCCGAGTAGACTGGGACAGTTACCTTCCATGTCTTACATATGACACTCCTATTAATACACCCCAGAATATTAGCCTTTTTTGCTGCCACATTGCATTGTTGACTCGTATTCAATTTGTGATCCACTAAACCCCCAGACCCTTGTCAGTAGTAGTACTATCTAGCCAGTTATTCCACATTTTGCAGTTGTGCATTTGATTTTTTAATTCCTAAGTTAAGTACTTTGCACTTGTCTTTATTGAATTTCATCTTGTTGAATTCAGACCCAATTCTGCAAATTTTATATCTGTGGATAATAAATTTATTAGAATTCTTAATTATTTTACTTTCAAACTAAAATAATATGGATATAAATTAGGATGAAGTTTAATCATGAGTTCTTTAATTCTGAGCACTTTGTCCCTTGATTGTGTCATAAAAATGAATTAAATGTCTCATTAAAATCAAAATTATTAATGAAGTACCTCAAATGTATTCTACAGCTCATTCAAATCAGAAGTCAGCAGCAGGTTATCCAGATTATTATTGCAAGTGGCAGGGTCTCCCTTACTCAGAGTGCAGCTGGGAAGATGGTGCTCTCATTGCCAAAAAATTTCAGTCATGCATTGATGAGTATTTTAGCAGAAATCAATCCAAGACAACTCCTTTTAAGGACTGCAAGGTGAGTGAGATTTAAGATAATTTTCATAGACGTCTGAGAATTGAAACAATAAAAATGTTTGTAGTTGGCTGTATTGTTCCTGGATTAGGGAACAATATAAACCTTATAAAGTTTTTCAGATCACAGAATGAAATATTAAAATTGCTTAGGTTAGTAATGACTGTTAAGCTTGTCAGTGGTCTTATTAGTTCTAAGTAGACAAATGTCCCCATTGTAATTATTTTCACTCAAAAGTGGAATTATGTTAGCTTTTAGAAGTTAAAATAGTAATGTATATAAACATAATTTAAATTATTTTCCGTTTGTCCTGCAACAGTAAAATTATATTTAGAATCTTAAAACATTCAGTAATAGGGCTAATGTTCAATTTCACTTTGATAGGTTTTAAAACAGAGGCCGAGGTTTGTTGCACTGAAGAAGCAACCATCATATATTGGTGGGCATGAGGGTTTAGAGTTAAGAGACTATCAGTTAAATGGACTAAACTGGCTCGCTCACTCCTGGTGCAAGTAAGTACGTTTTGAAAGTCTGATGCTTTTCTATTACTTATAAATGATAGAAATTCATAAAATCTTAGCAGAATGGATTATTTTGTCATTGGAGTAGTAAATTGTAAAGTAAAGATTTGAGAGAGATTCCTTTCACCTGCAAATACATAAATTTAGCACATAGTTGATTTGTACAGGCAAGACTTCCATGGTTTTCCTTTTTTCCTCTGGTGCTTGGAGGTGAAATAGAAAATAAACTACATTATCCTCAAATGTCTCACATTGAAGTTTATTTTTAAAATTAATGCACAAGATCTATTTAGTAGCTTTATATAGAACAAAATTTATCTTGGGTCCCTTTTTACCATTTGATTAATGAAGGATTTTCAAACTGCAGCAATAACAGTAATTAAGATTCTTCTTTGAATGATTGCACATGTCCATTCCACTGTAGATGTCCATGTGTCCCAGTGCACAGTTTTGCCCTCTGAGGTCTCGTGCACCATGTGCAGGCATAAAGGGCTGAGCTGTCCCTGACCCCCCTCAGTTCCTTCCTGCAGACCATGTTGGTTGTCAGAGATCCTTTTCCTTCTGCAAGTCTGTAGTCAAGCACGTAACTGGTACCTGTTACAGTTCTGTATTGTTAATATAGTTTAATAGTCAGAGTAGTAAGTAAATGATTTTTTTTTTTTTTTTTTTATTGTGAGTTTGTGTGGATCTGGCACCCTGTCTGGATACCGTGGTACCGGAGATATGTCGTGCTCTCTGGGTTTCAAGCTTTGCCACTCTTGTGGTAAGGCAATACCTAACAGTGACCCTCATCCCAGCTGCATTAAGCACTTGGAGGAGGCTCATTTGAGTGACAAATGTGCTGATTGTAAGGGCTTTAAGCCCCGCTCCAAAAAGGACAGGGCAGCTACACTGAAATCTGTTGCTGGAATCAACTCTATCTCAACCATCTTCCTCAATCCAAATACCGTCATTGCTCAGCACCAGTAGCACATTTCTGGCATTACCAGCACAGAGAGGTAGATCGGCATTGCTGTTACCAAGGGAGAGGCACTGTAAATTGGACTTGGTACCAGGATCTTTGAAGGAAACAGAGAGGTTGAGATCATCTAAGGACTAGGGAGGGTGCTAAGGACTCTAAGCAGGGTAGTTCATTGACTCCAGAGCCCAGTATGGGCCTGTTGAGACTGGCTCTCGAAGCACCATCATTGGGATCACCTTACTCCCCAGTATTGGAGAGTACTTTCCCAGAACCATCTACTCCTGAGACATTTGAGGCTGTGAGAGTGTTGTTGAACCTCTTGATGCTGCTGTCACCGGCAATTCAGGAGTCTTGCCTGGCACCAGTGCCCAAGATACTGACATTAGCAGCTTTACCTCTGCACTGGGCAGATCCAGCTGATTTGGCCATCTGGGTACCAATCAAGATGGTACCGTCTAGGGAAATCAAGGTGATCTCCCAGGTGATCTCCCCAGGTCTGAACCATCCTCTCCGGTACCGAAGTATACGGCCTCGCCATGGTCTCAGGAAGAGTATTTTTCTTCATCAGACTCTGCAGTGGAATCCTATGTGTCCCTAGGTGGTCTCACCATCAAGAGAATACCACCTGCCTGCTCTGGTTTCAGCCTCAATTTCAGCAAGGAGTTTACAAAAAGGACCCAAATACACTTGGGGGTCAGGGCCATACCAGGGGCCATTTTGGAACCAGTGGGGATTCCCCCCAAATCAAATGTGTCCCCACATCCATCTTAGCTGGCTCCATCTACAGGCAATCCATGCCACAAACATCCTAGCGCTGGAACCAAGCCTGCACTGAGCACATTCAGGACCCCTCTCACGAGTATCCTCAAGAGCAGTGGAAACTGGACCAGTCCCTGGTATTGTTGTCATCCTTTTCCTCTATCCCCTGATGAGGCAATTGTGGTAGAACCTCTCTCTGCCTCCTGATGACTTTAAGACTCATCAGGAGTTGTTGAAGAGGATGGCTATGGTCCTGGACATTCTCCCTGAGGAGATTCAGGAAAAATCCATTGAGCTGGTAGACATTTTGGCATCTGCAATCTCAGCTAGAATATCTCTCCTGTGCTGTTTTAGAGCCTACCAAAGTTCTTTGGCAGACCCCAGCTTCCCTGCCACTGACTGCAAAAAGACTGGAGAGGAGATAATGTGTCCACTGCCAGGGATTCAAACACCTCTATAATCATTGCCCTCTGGGCTCACTTTTAGTGTTGGCAGCCAATGAGAGAGAGTGATAAGGTCATCAGACATCAACCCCAAAAAATGAAGAGGCCAAAAAGCTGGACTTATTTGGGAAGAAGCTTTATTCTACAGGTGGATTACAGCTTCATATTGCATACCAGTAAGCTTTCTAGGGCACTACGTTTTCATCCTGTGAGATACAGTATCAAAGTTCCAGGACAAGCACCCAGATGATGCAAAATAGGATGTTACAGACTTTGACAAATTGATTGCCAGAACAGCTCTGCAGGAAGATGCAGACTCTACAAATGCAGCAACCTCTACAGTGAGGGCCAGATTAACTCCCTTTTGGGCCCGGGGCTACTAGATTTTGTGGGGCCCCTGTATACAAGTCTTGTTCCTAATTTAAAACAAAAATATCACAATTATGGCATTGAGGTTATTAACGCTATACTAAACTTGCCTTTTAATTAACATAAAGTCGTTCTCTGGTTACATTTCAGTCTTAAAACATGTAGAATATAGTTAAGTTAATTCAAAAGAGCCAACTTCTTACCTTAGAACAGCTGTTATATTAATTTCTTTCTGGGAGGGAGTTTGGGTGCAGTAGGTGGCTCCAGGCTGGTGCAGGAGGGGGTGCAAGGTGCAGGCTCTGGCCAGGAGGCGCTTACCACAGGCGGCTCCTGGCTGGCAGCGCAGCAGGGCTCAGGCAGGCTGCCTGACTGCCATAGCCCCACGCTGCTCCTGGAAGCAGCTGGATGCTGGCACGACTCTGCGCACCCCTGGGGGTGGAGGGGGACAGCATGCCTCCGTGGGCTGCCCGCAAGCACCACCCCCACAGCTCCTATTGGTTTCTGGCCAATGGGAGCTGCAGGGATGGTGCTGGGGGTGCAGGCAGCGCACAGAGCCCCCACCAGGGGCTGCAGAGACATGCCAGCAGCCGGCCGCTTCCGGGAGTGGCATGGGGCCATGGCATGCAAGCAGCCTACCTGAGTTCTGCTGCGCTGGAACCCCCCTTACCCGCCTGGGCTGCAGCCCTTAAAGCTCCTGCATTAATCCAGCCCTGTCTACAGTCATGGCATGGCCTCTGCCATCAGGATGAGGCATTCATCTTGGTTATGCTCTTCTGGCCTCCCTCCAGAGGTGCAGGACCCCAATTTGAAGGGCCATCACTCCTATCACAAAAAACTGATGAGAGGAATCCTGAAATCCCTGCACATGCAGTGAAGCAGAGTGTGTTCTGTCCTCGCCAGTCCCAGCGTTTTCAGGGGTTTGTTCCTTGAGCCTAGGATCTGCCAAAGAGAAGGAGCAGAGGTTACAAAAGACACCCACAGCCACCATCTGCTTCTGCATCTGCCAGTTTATTAAGGCAGATGGCATTATCCATTATGTTTATGCTGAACAATCTCTCTGTGACATGGATCAACCTCTTATCACCAGTCATCCAGGTAAGGAAAGACATCCCCTGACCACCAGAGAAATGCTGCTACCACCGCCATACACTTTTAAAATACATACAAGGCAAACAAGAGACAAAGGGGAGCACTGGGAACTGATAATGGTGATTGCTGACAGTGAATCTCAGAAATTTTCAGTGGCTCTGATGGATTGTCACATGGAAGTAAACGTCCTTTAAGTAGCGAGCTCATTTTGATGGGTGGGTCGAGAGCAACCTACCACTTCAAAAAATGCCATTTTTTTCTTCCCCAATTTTTGCAAACTGCCTGTCCCGTTTCCATCATTCTTGGGCCCACATCACAACAATTTGGTGAGTTCTAAGTGTGGTGGATATGCACTCCAATTTATTCCCACACACTCCCTTTCCTCATCCCTCTTCATGGACCTCTCTCATAAGGCAGTTTTTCTTCAAGATATACAATCACTTCTCCTTGTAGAAGCTATAGAAGAGGTCCCTCTTTTGTTCAGGGAAAAGGGGTTTTTACCCCCAATACTTCCTGATTTCGAAAGCAAAAGGGGGCCTCCGGGTTATTTTAGATCTAAGGGAGTTAAACAAGTTCCTTAAAAAAAAAAAAAAAAAAAAAAGGAAATTTCAGTCACTCTGGCCTCCATAATACCTTTACTGAGGCCAGGGGACTGGTATGCTGCTCTCGATTTAAAGGACGTTTATTTCCATGTGACAATCCATCAGAGCCACTAAAAATTTCTAAGATTCACTGTCAGCAGTCATCATTATCAGTTCCCAGTGCTCCCCTTTGGTCTCTTGTCTGCCTGGCATATATTTACACCCACAATCCGTCTTCTGCCCAGATCAAGCAGGATCAGGCCAGTTTTACACTGGTTGCCACTGTGTGGCTTTCACAGCTCTTAAACCTCTCAGTTAGTCCCTCATTGTTATTCCCACACCGTGCAGATTTGATTTCATAGAATTGCATCTGCCTCTTCCACTCCAGCCTTCAGGCCCTTCACCTGATGGCCAAGAGGTTTCATGGTTAACTTAGGCCGGAGTCCTGCTCTAGAAAATTTCAGAATATGCTGCTGAATAGTAGAAACCATCCACTAGAATTACTTACTGGCTAAATGGAAGAGGTTTTCCACCTGTTCCAGACAGAAAGTGATTTCCCCCTGTTCTTGCTGTTCAGCACATACTGGACTACTTTCTGTCCCTGAAACATCAAGGATTAGTGATTAGCTCAATTAGAGTACACATAGCATCTATCTTGGCATTTCACTCATCTGTGGGTAACCGTTTTCTTTTCCAGCGTGATGGCTGTAAGATTTTTTTAAGGGTTTGGACAGACTGTTTCTGTAGGGGCCTTCTTTCTGAAAGGTCGGTAAGAATATTGCTGGGTTAATCTGAAAAGTAATAGTAAGTAGTAAAGGGGAGGAGAGACTACACGTTCTGTCTGGATGATAGAAGAGCTTTAGCATTTTAATTGGGACAGACCTGAAAGGCTTAGTCTTTCTCCCTATTGTTCATTACATTTGCAGACAGAAAGAAGGGCATTCCTGTGTCCAGACCAAGGATTTTGTCTGTATTCGACTGTGTTACCAGTTGATTGTGAAGCTGTTAGATAGTGTGTTGGTTCATTTGACTAGATCCCAAGTGACCTCTGTGGCTTTTCTGGCTGATATGCCCATATTGGACATTTGCAAAGTGGTAACCTGTTCATCATGTTACACAATTGCCTCTCGCTACTCTGTCCCTCAGTAATCTAGAGATGATGCTTTTTCGACGAGTGGGCCTCCAGTCCCTCTTCAAATAGACTTTGAAATCACTTCCAGTTGAGCCTGCTTGTGAGTTACGTATAGTTGAATGGACACGTGCAGTCACTTGAAGAACAGATGGTTACTAACTTTTCCATAACTGCTGTTCTTCAAGGTGTGTTGCATATGTCCATTCCATGATCCACCCTCCTTCTCATCTCCATCCGAGTCTTTCGGTAAGAGAGAGCTGAGGGCAGTTTTGGGTGGCTTGGCCCTTTATGCCTGTGCATGAGGCAGCAGAGGGCACTTGTGCTGCCCTGATGGGTGCCGCTATGGGGAAAATTCTGACAGCTGGGCACTGGAGCACATAGACACCTGCAGTGCAATCCATCTCAAAGAACCACCATTACAAAAAAGTTTGTAACCATTTTTTTCTGAATTGGTAGTATGAAAACATTCTTTGTTGTATTGCTGAATATACAGTCATAAGCAATAGTCCTCATAATCTGTGAGCTAATTACATTTCCTCAGAGGATATTTGTTTGAAAAACCTTGCAAAACATCTTTGAACTTCTGTTTACAAATCCTTAAAGGAATGTAATTTTTATCCTGGTGATTAGCAGTATGGTACTATATAAACACTTTTACATTTCTTTCATTTTGCAGAGGGAACAGTTGTATTCTTGCAGATGAAATGGGTTTGGGTAAAACAATACAAACTATTTCTTTTCTGAACTACCTGTTTCATGAACATCAGTTGTATGGGCCTTTCTTGCTGGTTGTGCCACTTTCTACTTTGACATCTTGGCAAAGAGAAATTCAGACATGGGCTCCTCAGATGAATGCTGTGGTTTATTTAGGAGACATCAATAGCAGAAACATGGTGAGTACATTTAAACAGTAATGAAAAGCACAGTGCTATAAAAGGGGTACTTTCAAACATTTGCCTGGTATTCATCTTTTATGTGTTTGGTTTAAAATTAGAAAATGTGTATTTGCCTGAAATACAATATTTAATATGCAAATTTAAAAGTTTAGATTTTGGTGTAAAATAATTACTTATATATGCTCTTTTATTTCCTTCTTAGTCTCTGCTTACTACAGTCAGGGAGTTTGTTTAAAAAAATCTAAGCTTCCATTTAAAAATAAATTTTTCTCTTGCCCTTGTGGTTGAGAAGATAAAATTTAAAATTGTGAACAGAATGTGAAGTAATACAATGACATCTGTCTAGGTGCACAGACAGTATAAAACAATAACTTTAAAAAGTGCAAACTGACCCTATTCACATCAAGGGATTGTTAACTAAATGTCATAGTTGACTATTTCATTGCTGGTCACAGCAGTTACATAAGATCTGATGTGAGTGGAGTCACAGGGTTGTTGAGCTTTGTTTGTGACCAGAGTTTGGAAGAGAACCATTTTTTCCCCTTCCAGTTCAACCTCTGGATGTAATGTTATGGGTTGTGAATTTCTTTCAGAATGGAAGTTTAAAAAACAAGAACCTTTAATTTTTCATGTTAGCTTCTTCATCTCCCCAAAAATTCATAGAATATTCTATAAGTAAGCACTGTCCACATATCACCTGTTACTTTTTCTCCTTTGCAGTTAAGGAGGCTTTAGCCAGTTCTTATTTTACTAAAGTAACAATGAAGTAGCCAAGTATTGTTTAGCTACAACTTTTTTTAGGACACAGATTAGTGATGCACGATGAACATACAGGTTTCAGAGTAGCAGCCGTGTTAGTATGTTCATCAAAAAGAACAGGAGTACTTGTGGCACCTTAGAGACTAAGGCATTTATTTGAGCATAAGCTTTCGTGGGCTCCAGTCCACTTCTTCAGATGCAGAGAATGGAACATATAGTAAGGAGATATACATACATACAGAACGTGAAAAGGTGGAAGTAGCCATATCAACTCTAAGAGGCTAATTCATTAAGATGAGCTATTATCAGCAGGAGAAAAAAAAATTGTAGTGATAATCTTGATTAATTAGCCTCTTAGAGTTAGTTTGGCTACTTCCACCTTTTCATGTTCTGTATGTATGTATATCTCCTTACTATATGTTCCAGTCTATGCATCTGAAGAAGTGGGCTGGAGCCCACAAAAGCTTATGCTCAAATAAATGCCTTAGTCTCTAAGGTGCCACAAGTACTCCTGTTCTATTTGATTAACATACTATAACTTTTAAAATAATTTTTATAATACTAGAATAGATTTGTATCATTTCAGGGAAAAGATTTTATGAGTTGATTACTGAATGTTTACATGAGAAATAAAATCATTTGATGGCCAAAAATGACATTAAAGCTTGTCTAGGTTATTATTTTGGAATAAATTGCTAATGTATCTAAAATGTTTTTGTAGACCAAAGGTGGCATATACTTCAAAATGGAAAATAGTTGACCAATTCTTTCTTCACCTTCCTCCTTCAAATGTTACTTCTCATTTTAGAGGAGCAAATTACCTTCCTGGTTTTCTTTGATCACTTTATGACATTGCCCCTATATCTAACAAATTACTTTTGAGTGTTCAACATATATATTATCCTACTTCTAAGTCTAATGCTTTCCTATTAGTGATTTTTTTCTGTTTTGTGCTTTTTTAAATAATCAGAAAATTGTATATTATTTAACATTCATACTTCTGTTGCATTTAAAGTTAATCAGGTTGAAAATGACCATCCCAACTTTTTATCTTAAATTTCTCACAAATTTATAATCTTTCTTTGGATAGATAAGAACTCATGAATGGATGCATCTACAGACCAAGCGGTTAAAATTTAATATTCTTTTGACAACTTATGAAATTTTGCTAAAGGATAAGGTAAGTCATAATTTTAAATTATTTTATTTTCCATTAATAGAGATCACCGTTTATCCTGTACCACAACATATAGAGTTGTACTTGCCATTACGTTTATTTTGGTTCCTGGAAATGTGCATACTTTATTTTATAAATATGATAGATTTTCTATAGCAGTTTAGATTTGTTTTTCTTCAAAGTTCTGAGAGACATTTGTTTCTCCAAGCTATTAATGCTACTACTACCCACTGCTGTTCTTTCAATTTTGATATTGAACCTTGAGGAGTGACATCAGAGCGCCACAGATACGGCACAATATTCTGTAATTCAATTGCAGTGTTTGGTCAATGTGTGATGATGATGTGCAGTGTTTTCATATATCAGTTTGAAGGCACTCCAATTAACCATGTGGACTTCAGAGCACTTAGAACTTCATAGTTGAGCATTAAACAAAAAACTGGTTTATACCTTAATTATCAATACAAACATCACAACAGCATGTCAGAGCATCATGCCACAATTATTTTGTGGTTAACTGACAATTTTTTCTCTTCTTATTCTCCCTATTCCTAGCACCAAGTGGTGTGTTCTCTCCCCTTATTTTCTGTTTTATATATTCTGGGAAGAAGGACCATGGTTATTTCTTTTTGTAGTGTACTTTGTACTGCCTCATGAGTGATAGATAGCATGTAGATAGCATTCCTGTGAATTCTTGCAGAACCAGAGGAAAGCTAATTGAAAGTCTGAGCTAATGGAACCAGAGGAAAGCTAATGGAGGCTAATGACGTGTTGAGGCCTGAGTTTTTGTTGGTATAGCTCACACTTCAGCTAACTATAATATTTTAACAATTAAGAACTATTTTTCTGCTGTTGATCCCAGCCAACTTAAAAGACATACTGTAGTTCAATATTAAAACACACTGGTGTCCATATACCATTTATTTAAAGGTTTGCTAACAAACATTATATGGTTACTCTGCTTCCTGTTTGGTGTGTGAAAAGGGACTGGCAGAACTATCAGTCAGTTTTATAAGATTTGAATTTTATTTATTTGTTTTAAAAAAATAATATAATATGGCCTTCATGATTCTAACTATGAAATGATTCTTTTACATAATTTTCTTTCATTTTTTTAAGTCTTTCCTTGGTGGTCTAAATTGGGCATTTATAGGAGTGGATGAAGCTCATCGTTTAAAAAATGATGATTCCCTTCTATACAAGACGCTAATAGACTTTAAGTCGAACCATCGTCTTCTTATCACTGGAACTCCTCTGCAAAACTCCCTCAAAGAGCTCTGGTCTTTGCTGCACTTCATCATGCCAGAAAAGTAAATACAATTTTTCAGACTTGTTAATATAGTTATAGTATTCTTAAACAGAAAATTTCACAGTGAAAAATATTTTAAAATATTTTTAATATTTAAACATGTAGCAGATGCACTTATTTTTCATGCCACGTCTGACAAATAACTTTGATAATACTTTTAAAACTTTTCTATTTTAGAAAACCATTAAAATAAATGAATTCATACTGGAAACCAAATTCCTTAATATGGGTTAGAACCCTGACAATATGCCTCACCTTGTTTTGGAGGATAGTCTTTATAAGAGTTAATTCTCAACATCCTGTCAATCATTGTCTTTGAGACGCTAATAAGGTTATCAGTTACTGTCAATTATGTTTGCATAGCAAAGACCTATCTGTCACACAGTCCTCTAATAAAGCTTATTTTTGTCCATAAAATACAATGGGAAATTCAATGTCATTGGTTCCCATGTAGAAGTCCATATTGATTCAGAACCAGTGATGCTATATGGCCCATTGCACTAAACTAAACACTATTGAAAATCATTGCCTAAACCCCTCCCGCCCTGCCAAAACTATATTTACATAAAAATGCAAGCAATCTGAACAGTAATTTGGTTTTCCCTGTGCTGTTAATATATTTGCGTTTCTCTCAGAGCCGTTTGGGAGTTTTCCATTGAAATGGTTTTCTCCTGGAAAAAGCAGTTTCTGCAAACTCAAACTTTGCTACTGTGAAAAATTCAGTTTTGCTGAAATATTTTGATTTTCTGTTGGGAAACTGTAAATGAAATATTTCATTTTTGGTCAGCTTAACCCAAATTGGATTAATCAATGTTTTGTTGAACTGATCTGAAATCAAATGAAACTGCATTTCCCTTTCAGTGCATTGCTTAATGGAAGTTGTAGTTCTGACCCCCATTCTTAACTATGGGCTGGGCTCCTCAGAGGACGTATGTCTCCCATAATGCAGTGTGGATTTGCCTCTGAGCTGCATGATGCATTATGGGAGAAATGTGACTGGATGAAGTACAGGAAATGTAGTCTGGGTCAGGGAACCTGACCCATAGAGGAAGACTAGGAGCACCAGGTTCTCGTACTACAGTTCCCATGAGGCAATGTATCACTATGAGCAAATACAGTTTATTTATTGAACTAACTCAAAATGAAGCATTTTCGGTCAGTTCAATAAACCAAAATTAAACATTTTAGTTTCCGGAATATCAAAATGTTTCATTTCTTGATCAAGCGTGTCAAAAAGAAACATTTGTGTTTCCTGATCAGAATTTCCTTTCCACAAAAATTTTTGAAATTTCAATTTTTCATCCTAATTTGGGATTAAAACAAATGTTGAAAAATTAGCATCTTCTACAGGAGGATATTGTAAGTGCCGATTATAATAGGCCCGGGGAGACTAAGCCTCCCCTGCGGTGCAGCCGCTGACCCCTGCCTTTCAGAGCACAGATGCCTTGAGCGTCTGCACTCTGCCTCTTCCCGTCCCTGCTCCACCCCTTCCCCCAGGCTCCTATCACTCGCCCCTGGTTGCGTTCCTCCTCTCCTTCGCCTCTCTCCCCCGTAAGGCTGTTTTCCCCCCCACACCCCCGCTTGGCATGACCCTCCTCCTGCTAAGTAGCAAGCAGCTATTAGGTGTACCTGGGAGCAGCGAATGCTTCCCCCCCGCCTCCCGCCCTCCAAGTTTTTGTACTTATTCAGGTCAAGGCAGGAGGAGTGCTCGAGGGAGGGGTGGAGAGCGTGAGCTTGTGGAGGATGGGGGTGGAAGAAAGGAGGGACTTGGCCAGCAGCAGGCAAGGAGACCTAAGGGAGGGGGCGGAGCAAAGGTGGATAGTGGATGGGTTCTCGGGAGAGAGGGCTGAATGGGCCTGGGGTCTCAGGGCGGAGCCCCCAGTCTTTGGGAGATTCCAGCGCTCAGGATAGCCTCCCCAAATGCGAGAGGAGAATATTCTGAATTTTGCTCCAATCTGCTCTAGTTTGATTAAATGGCTAGTCATTTTCTCTTCTCCATATATTCACTTTCTAGTCCACGTCCCTCTCAGGTCATCCACAGTGCATCAATGCTTCATTTTTCAAACATTACAGAGGAATAGAAAAACTTGATACCACTAAAATCTTTTATGTTACCTTAAGGTTTTCTTCCTGGGAAGATTTTGAGGAGGAGCATGGCAAAGGGAGAGAATTTGGCTATGCAAGTCTTCACAGAGAACTTGAGCCATTTCTGTTACGGAGGGTTAAGAAAGACGTAGAAAAATCTCTACCTGCCAAAGTTGAACAGATTTTGAGAATGGAGATGAGTGCATTGCAGAAGCAATATTACAAGTAAGTGGGCTACTATGAAATAGCCAAAAAAATCCAACAAAAAACCACACACATCCACCTCCTGTATAAGTGTGATTGCCATATTTTATTGAGTCTTTGCATGATGCTAACTGCTAAACATATTTTTCAGCATGTAATAAAGTCTTGTAAAAACCGCTAAGGTAAAATCCTGGTCTTATTCAAGCCTTTGTGATTTTTGTCATTGACTTGAATGGATCCTGTATTTCACCTTCAGTATGTGCACTCTGCTTTTCAGATTTGTTTTAGTGGAATTAATATTAATTTAATTCCTTTCAATCAGTTTGTTTTATATGGGATACTTGTGAGTTTTATGTTTGGAGCTTCATTCTTTTCATGCAGTTACTGCATATTTTAATAGCTGCCTGCCACCTTTTTTCTCCTCTTTGCTCCTTCCCTATACCCCCTAAAAAAATCTGGTTAAGAATTACACTACATATTCTCTATCATAGGTGGATTTTAACCAGGAATTACAAAGCCCTGAGTAAAGGTTCAAAGGGCAGTACCTCAGGCTTTTTGAACATCATGATGGAACTCAAGAAGTGTTGTAACCATTGCTACCTCATTAAACCACCAGATGATAATGAATTCTATAATAAACAAGAGGCCTTACAGGTAAAAACACTTTTTAAATAAAATTGTTCTCCTAGTTTTCTTTTATTTCTGAAATAAGTGGTTTATACAGTATTTATCAGATGTTTTATTGAAGTATACTGTGTAAAGACTTGAACTTGATGTGTATTTTGTATTATAGATAGGTAATTGACTAGATTTTGTGTCATAGTTGTGATGTTTCCTTTATTTCTGAATAAAAATAGAGCTGATTTGATTAAATTAAAAGGGAAGTGGTCTATTGGGTTGAGAATTTGGGAATGTGTTTTGAACCAAAGCAAAACTTGACAGATTTTAAATCAATCTGAAATAGAACAAATGAAAAGACCAAGATGTCTCTGTAATGACTGCTTTCTAATGCCGTATAAGTATAATCCTATGCGAATTTGTCGCTAAGTAGACCATAGAATAACCAATGACAAATATAGCATTCTAAACAATTAATACAGTACACCCTTGCTATAACGAACCCCTGGAGATCCAAGCCATTTGGTTGTTCTAGCCAGGGGTTCGTTAAAGGGAAAGAGTCCTGCTGTGGGGATGAGGGTTGTGGCTGACACCTCAAGCCCTGCAGCGGAGCTGACAGCTCCTCTGGCCCCATGGCTAAGGCAGACAGCTCCTCTGGCCCCTGGGCTGTGTCTGAGGCAGACAGCTCCTCTGGCTGCAGGGCCTCAGGAGGACTCTGCCACGTGGCCAGAGGAGTTTTTGCCACAGCCCTGGGGCCGGAGGAGCTGTCAACCCTCCAGCTTGCAGCCCTGGAGCCAGAGGAATTCTCAGCCCCCCACAGCAGTCCCGGGGCTTGAGGTGGGATCCATGGACCAGGTTCTCTATAACCCAAGGTTTGCTATTGTTATAGCAAGGGTGTACTGTAGTGACAGAAGTGGCAGCCTTTTTTGTATGTTTCTGAAGATCAGAGAGGAAAAATTATTCATTGGATCTTTTCTCATTTTAAATGTTTTTCCCTGCAGAAGTACTGAATTCTGCAGTGTAAATCATACAGAAATCATAGGCCATATTTGTCAGAAATACTGCTTCATTCATCGTTTTAGTAGATGCATATTCAAAGTGATAGCTTCCCTGTTCCAGTTTAATAAGATAATGAGTTAGCATTAATGAAAAACTGTAAATGATGTGCAATTTCCATTTTAATTTTACCTTAGGATATTTCTTATGCCCAGATGATACAGACACTTACACTTGTGCTTAAGTGTATGTAGCTGAGTAGTCCCATTGATTTCAGTGAAGCTGCTCGCATACTTGTAGTTAAGCATGTATGAAAATGTTAATAGGATTAAGACCTCAGCTGATCATACCCATGTGTAAGGTGCCATTTTCACTGTATAAATATTAATTTCTAATGCATGCATCTTTACTAAGTACAGAAGATAATGGTGGTCAACTCAATGTGCTACTGTACCTAGGGGACAACACACTTTTTGCAGGAACTCAGGAATACCCCACATACCCTCAGGCCAGTAAACTAAAATTTAAACAAATCCAACTAGTTATAGCATAATTTTTTTTTTATTTTACTTTATTTTATTTTATTTTATTTATTTATTTATTTTTTTTGTAAAGGGAATGAAAGGATTCGATGTGAGGAGAGAGGGGAAAGAGAAAGTGTGGGAGGAAAAATATTAGATTGTTTTACTTCTAAGGCACTTTTATATTGTTTCAAGTTTCACCATGATATTGTTTCACTTTTAAGGCATTACATTGTTTTACTTTTGTTTTACCTTTAAGGCACTCAGATACTATAGTGACGTTCTAAAATACCCAGATAACCTCCCCGTTACCTGAACATCACCTAGGGTAGTAACATATTCCTATAGCAACTGTATTTAGCTACAAAGGTAACTCTGTATAGTCAAGATCTTTTAGTTTTGGTTTTTATTTTGTTTAAAATTTCCCAGAAAAATATCCGTATTTATTATAAAAAATTAAAAACTGGGAAAATTGGTGCCAAATGTTGATTTCCCAGTTCTCTGGATAAATAATGGGCTTAATATCAGGGGACAGGAAGGCAGAAAAAATGCAACAAATAGAGTAGAAATAAGAGTATTGAAAGGAAAAACAGTTTAATGCAGTGGTTGTTTATTTAATGAAGTGTATTTAGCTGCATAATACAATATTAGTGTACATACTTCTTCCTGAAAAGAGAGGAATCTTGGTACCCCTGGGGTCAGGTCAGATCAGATTACCAACGCTGCATCTCTCCTTCCGTAGCAGGGAGACAAGTCCAGAGAATTCCAGCACTACTTTTCTTTAGGACTTAAGCACTGACATAAACACAAATGGGATGTGTGTGTGTATATGTGTGTATATGACACTATGCTGCCTTATTTTAACAGACAGCCTCACATTTACACTTAAGTTAATATTAACATACGCACATCTACCTAATGTAATATATAGGATTTTCTTAACATAATCAATATTTTAATGTACTTGAGTGGTCCAAAATTCAGGTGAAAATTGTTTACAAAAGAAGAATAGCCTTTGTAAAACATGGGGATTTTTTGATAAAAATCAGTTTAAAAAAATATAAAAATTAAAGGGACCTTATGTATAGTATACCGAGGTGAATGAGTTCCTTAGTTGGAAGTTCCAGTGAAGTTTTATATTAAAATAGCACGAACATTCTTCTGACTGCTGCTACTGACTAGGGCAGCCCAGCAAATTATATTTTGGAGAGTGAGGAGTCATTTTAGATTTAATGTTTAAAGTATCAAGAAGTTGCAAGTATATGTATGATGTGAAGGGTCTCATCAGCTGCCTAGCAATCCTGGCTCTCTCTGCATACCTTTGCCTGATTTAGGTAGGCTAAATTCATACTGTCCTCCTGTTATACTGGGGTGGAATTGAATATAATATCCTGATTATTTTGTTCACTGATTATTCAACTTTTGATTCATGCACATGGTACACTGTCTACAATATAATAAAAAAGTATTCTTCTGATCATAGAATACTAATTTATGTGTATTCATTTTGTAATAAAGACTTTTAATATTCCTGCAGCATTTAATCCGTAGCAGTGGGAAACTAATCCTTCTTGACAAGCTACTGATTCGCCTAAGGGAGCGTGGCAACAGAGTTCTTATTTTCTCTCAGATGGTGAGGATGCTGGACATCCTAGCAGAATATTTGAAGTATCGTCAGTTCCCCTTTCAGGTAAGAGTTTATTCTTGTTTTTGTACTGGCCTAAGGAGTCTACATTCTCTTTTATCATTTAATGTCTTAATGTCACCTTTATTTAGCAGAAAATGCCTTGCCAAATGATCTTTACAATTTTACTTAAGAAAAATTAATCAGTGTTATATATCCTTCTTGAAGACTGAACTTATGAACATAAGACTAGTAATATAGTCTAAAACTTATTTTGAAACTTCATTGCTGGATTTAGGGGGAACATGAGGTGGGTGTGAGATTTCAAGTTACTGTATTTTTTTATGGCTGTACTTTTGTCAGTTCAGAATTCAATTTTACTGTAATTAGTGGTACATTGTAAGGACTAACCTTTATGTAGACTTGTATTTTAACTGGAGTGTTCACCCTTTCTAGAGACTAGATGGATCAATAAAAGGGGAATTGAGGAAGCAAGCACTGGATCATTTTAACGCAGAAGGATCAGAGGTAGGCCACTGTGTGTTTTCATTTATGGAATTTACTGTGTCTTTTTCTATTATTTATATTTTGTTTCTTGCTATTTAATAATTATGATAAAAACCATTACAGTAAAAGCCAAGATTTTAGGGCTTAAAACCAAGGAAATTTAGCACTAGGATTGAAATGTCATCCTTATCTATCTGGAACATAATGTTTACAACTGTTAATAAATCTTCTAAGTAAAACTTATTATTGGAAACATTGACAAAACAATTCATTATAGTGTATTGGCCATATCATAATATCTCACCCTTCTCCAGCACCTTCCATCCAAATATCAAAACACTTAACAAACATAAAGAGTTAAACCTCACGTGTGTGGGGTATGACTTCTAGTTCTGTGCTTTTGCAATAAGACTATGCATCTTCTTTTATTATTTGATTACTTGTGTAAAACAATACTTACTTCAGCCTTAAGAAAAGTATATACTTTTAGACTAGATCTGAATGATATTAGTTGGATTATCCTTTTGTTATATAACAAAACACTATAAAGTGATTCTTATAAAAATAGGATTTTTCTTACATTGAATAGAGTTTATTTCCTTTATTGGATTTTGCTGCGTACATAACAATTCAATGTGTGGAGTAAAGTTCTGTACTTGGGAAGCTGTTTCCCCTCACCTCACAACGGAACCAACAATTTGTCCAGAAAAGTCTATTGCAATATTGTTCTAATTAGATTTCTAGGCATGTAGCTAAAAATTCATTTGTTAAAAACAATTTGGATCATGAATCTTCTACTGTTTCACATCTGTGTATACATAAAGTGCCCATGATCATATTATTTAGGTTTAAATGAGACCTACAACTAATTTTATCCAAATGGTCACAAATACTCAGCTTCATAGTTTAACCATTTCATTTATTCTTTCTGTTGGTGTCTACCTTCTAGAATTCTGGCTCCTTTTGTCATCCAACATTAGGAGATAACCTGCACCAAGAGATGAGTCATCTAAATGTAGAAGACAGGTTCACCCTTACCTTTTGCAGTAGGGAGTCCCACATTCTTGGGACTTCGATCAGCATGAAAATCTACCTTAACATTTACTTTAAAAAAAATACACTTGAGATCAGTACTTATTAGTTATTAATTATATTGCGGTAACAGCAGGAACAAGCTCCAGTTATGGATCCAGGATCCTACTATACTAAGCATTGTACAAATACACAATCTAAAAGATGGTTCTGCCCCAAAGAGTTTACACAATCTAAATTCATTTAAGTTCAGATTGATTTTTGGCTGGATTTTGACATTGTATTTATGATGCATTTCTTTTTTTTCTCTACTTTCAGGATTTCTGCTTTTTATTGTCTACAAGAGCTGGAGGGCTAGGTATAAACTTGGCATCTGCTGACACCGTAGTTATATTTGATTCTGACTGGAACCCACAGAATGATCTGCAGGCACAGGCTAGAGCTCATAGGATTGGCCAAAAGAAACAGGTATGTATTTCAGCTTTAAGCCCCAAACCTGCAATGGGGTTCTGTCAGTTGCAGGATTGGAGGCCATAGATAACTCTCAGTATAATGTGTTTGTATATTTTTGTGTATAATACATATAAAATCTGTGTAAGTAGGGTGCTGACTTTAATAACAATAACCATGTTAGTTGCTAAAGAATTTTCATTTTGTAAAATACACATTAGAACAACTAGAGAGACAAGGTGGGTGAGGTAATATCTGTTTTTGGACCAACTTCTATTGGTAGAGAGATGAGCTTTCTTTGTCTTTCTAATATCTTGGGACCGACTTGGCTACAATAGCACAACATTAGACTACAACAGCATACATTAGAACAATAACAGTTCTATTGAGAAAATAATTGTGTAAACAATTTTTTTTTAGTTAATGCTCATTGTCACACTAGTAAATTTGTAATAGTACATTCATACTGCTGTGCTCCCTAAATCAAATATAATGTGAAATTTCTGCCTTGCAAGAGCTTAACTGAGCCTTATATTGACTAAAATAGGACTTTTTCATTGAGCAGCTGGAACTTGCTCCTTCATGGCAATGAATACCAGATGACAGCTGCAAGTAGTATGGAGGAAGCTGTGGGTCTGCCACAAGTATAGTATGATTTAAGCATGAATTGTTCATGGATGTAGTTCTAGAAGATAGCTGAATCTATGTGCCTCATCACTGGAGTTTGATTAAAAGTTCTGGAATTACACTATTTAGGAAACTGCTTATGAAGAGACTTGAGTGAAAGAGCTGACTCAGTCTCTAAACTGAATTTAAATCTGGAAACACATATCAACAACAATCAGGACATTGAAAACAAAGATTTGATATCTTTATTTTTTCTTCCCCTTTTTGCATAAGTTTTTTGTTAGTCTTAGATTAATTTAAATGTAGTCTTAATGTGTAACTTCCAAATGTTTGTCAAGTTTTTATGTTTTTGTGCATAGGTTAATATTTATCGGCTAGTCACAAAGGGATCAGTAGAGGAAGAAATTCTTGAAAGAGCCAAGAAGAAGATGGTATTAGATCATTTAGTAATTCAGAGAATGGACACTACAGGGAAGACTGTACTCCACACAGGTGCCACTCCTTCAAGGTATATTGATACACAATCCAGAAAGAGTGATAACTTTTTAATATATTGACATCTAATTAAAATCATTTTACTTTTTTAGATGTGGAGTGAGGAAGTATTTCTAGTGAACTTGTAAATGTAAAATTTAAAGAATTCTTAATTCTGATTCAGAATTACTTTTGCTACCTTCAAAAACCTTTTTTTCATATTGCATGTTAGATGCAACTTTTTCTAACAGTGCACTGAGAAGAAAACTGGCTTGAATCATGATGAAGAATTCTGTCTCACTAATATAAAGTTAAGGTGTTTTCTGTAAATAGTAGACAATGAAATTTAATTTCCTGTATTTTCAGCTCTACTCCTTTTAATAAGGAAGAGTTGTCGGCAATTTTGAAGTTTGGTGCTGAGGAACTTTTTAAGGAACCTGAAGGAGAAGAGCAGGAGCCACAGGTAAGCAGGGCTAACTTTCTACATATGCTGGACACATCAATCTAATCTTGTTTTCAGTCTTTTAATGGTAACAAGAAATGCCATTTTTTCAGGAAATGGATATAGATGAAATCTTGAAGAGGGCTGAAACACGGGAAAATGAGCCAGGTCCATTAACTGTAGGAGATGAGTTGCTTTCCCAGTTTAAGGTACTGCTCTCTATTTATTTCTGTTAGTGGCAGTTTCCTTTACAATATTTGTTAATTTACAGAAATACCTGAAATATCCATCTTATCTTTATTCATATGTAACAACCATATCAAATTAAGGAAATTTACTAAACTTTTTTTCTCAAATCTCTCTTCACATGCACAAGGTGGTTGTCTCCAACATGACGTTTTTAAAAAAACCTAAACTTGACTTACTTAATGTCTTACTGATCAGGCAAAATAATTCACCTGCTGTCCATTCAGTTGCAACTTTACTGTTATATCTATAAACTATTCATGTCAAGATTGGTATATACATCTAACGTTATTTAAAAAGGGTGTCGGGGTAGTGTTCAGGTCTAAGCTCTTTCATACCAGTGGGAGCTGGTCACAGCCTCTAAATTTAGGTTCCTTAATGCATTCATTTTTAAAAGCTTCTTGTGGTGGTTTGGAGAAGCTTTAACACCTTCATTGCTTGCAGCAAGCCTTTGAAGTTTAGCATGGAGAAAGCCCTTGGGCTAGAGAAGTGTTGTTGAAATTCCACTCCAGTTTAGCTGAATTATGAACAGTTAAAATAACCATTTGCCAGTCTTGGTTGCATTCGTGAGGAAAATTTTGGCAGTGTGTCAAAATAATTCCTGAGGAAAAAGCTCCATCAAAATGGAGTTAGGCTTGAGAGAATGTATCTGTAGTTTAAGGGTACAAAACATTACAGGGATGTTGTAATTATCCCCAATTCAAGCATTAGAAGGCTAAAAAATACAGAATCACACTTAAAGTTCAAATATATTAAGATAAGAAACGTACAATTAGGGCACCAAAACAACCTTAACTCTGCCTTGTAGTGATACCATGAAATGACCAAATGACTATGATTAAGGCTGAGATTTTGTCATGCATATTTTTAATTAAAGTCACAGAAATATCACAGCAATAAAGAAAAATTCACGGAAGCCCGTGCCCTATCCGTGACTTACTAAAAATATGCGTGATAAAATGGGGAGCTGCAAGTTCCCCACACCACCCAGGGGTTCCTGGCTCGGAGCTGCAAGGTCCCCACACTAGTAGTGGCTCCAAGCTTAGGGCACCCCCACCACCTGTGGTGGCTCTGGCTTGGAGCTCCCGGGCACCCCTGCCGCCCACAGCAGCTTCGTGCTCCGGGGCACCACCACTGCCCGCGGTGGTCAGGAGCTGCGGGAGTGTCCACAGTGGCGGGGAGCTGCGAAGCAACCCCACTGCTCGCAACGGCTGGGAGCACCTGATTCCCTCTGTGGCTGAGAGCTTGGGCCCCGCAGTTCCCAGCCGCAAGGGGTGGTGGGGACCCTACAGCTCCTAGGCGCTTAGGCTCAAGTCACAGAGGTCTCTGGAAGTCATGGATTCTGTGACCTCCATGACAGTCGTAGCCCTAACGATGATTAAGGCATTTTAATGTTTGTACTCCATATTTTTTTTCATACCCACCCCACCACCACGCAGTGTCACTACAAGGTAAAGTGTTGTGTGTCATGCATGCACATGTGAAAAAAGAGTGCATAATGTATACATTATACCTAGGCATAATTGGAGTGAGTTGTAAATATAAAAGTATGCGTATGCTGTCATGAATATATGAACCATATTTTCCTAATATTATAGTTTGTGATGGTGTAGAAGTGGATTCCTCTACTCTTATTGGCTCTTAAATGTGTTCTGCTTTACAAGGTGGCCAATTTTTCAAATATGGATGAAGATGACATTGGGTTGGAGCCTGAACGAAATTCAAGGAACTGGGAAGAAATCATTCCAGAGCTCCAAAGGCGAAGATTAGAAGAGGAGGAAAGACAGAAGGAGCTCGAAGAAATTTATATGCTTCCAAGAATGCGAAACTGTGCAAAACAGGTATCTTTGAGTTATGACAAACTTTTCTTCACTTCTTTCCTTTTTTTTAATTACAGTGTATTTTAGATAAACTGAGAAACATTTTATTATTAATTTTGGTTATGTAACTTCGTGACTTATTCCTTTTCAAAATTCCAGATTAGCTTCAATGGAAGTGAAGGGAGGCGTAGTAGGAACAGAAGATACTCTGGTTCTGATAGTGATTCTATCTCTGAAAGAAAACGACCCAAAAAACGAGGAAGACCACGCACTATTCCACGAGAGAATATTAAAGGATTTAGTGATGCAGAGATTAGGCGGTAAGATGGGGTGGGGGGAGGGGAAACTGCTTGTTTATAGTTGTGAAATGAAATTTCATCAGGTTATACTTTAACACTATGTAACAAAGTCAATTTTTACTGAATTTGGATTAAGAATTTTTATTGTAGGCATTTGGGTGTTCTCCTTTAAGTACTTATATGGTGCTGACATAATGGACTATTAATGCGTACACAATGAGATCCCATTTTAATATGGTATAATATTAAGTTGAGTATGATGCCTGATTGACTTGTTTCATGGTATGTACAGCTCCTAATTCCTGCATTCCCCCGACACTGCACTTTCAAAAAGCAGTTGTTACAATGGTGAGAAAATTTTATAAAATATGTATGCGTAGGCTAAATATTTTCTTTTTCATAGTTATTTATATAAAACCGTGGATGGAGAAAGAGCCTACAAATTTTTGTGGGAAGACCTACAAGAAGTTGAGTGGGTTTTGTTTTGAATTTCTCACCATTTGTAATTGAATTCCTGTGACATGATGCTTAAAGTTTTTAAAACCATAAGAAATCACTTAAGCTAAGGGATCTTTTGACATGATCCCTTCAAATAGTTGGGTCGGGAAACAATGTTTGGCATGAGGGAGAATAATAATTACTTTTCTTAATCTTACCTTTTCAGCATTTCATAAAATGCTGATTTGTTTCTATAATTTAAGTATTTAAATTTATCTCTATTAAACGACTAACACTTGAAGAATATTTTGGGTTATAAACATAATTTTAAACTTTAAGATCCTCATTCTCTGTCCATTTCATCTAGCAACATTAATGGATTGCTGCATTTTTTTTCAAGGGTCCTTTTGTGACTACAATAGTAACTCGGATTCTGATCATGTGTGAAAAGGAAATTAAGCTGCTTTGTTTCCCCTCTTTATCCCAGATGTTTCATATTTCTTAATAACCTACTATCCACATGTGATTCTTTTAATTGCAATAATATTCCTTCTCCTTTCTGCCATGTATCTTAAATCCTAATTGAAATAATCGGTCTTGAATCATTACTCCTTCTTAACTACACGAGGAATAATCTCTGAATTCACTATTTACTGTAAATCCACATTTGATCTTATGACTAAACTCATCTAGTTGCTTTGAATATCTGTTGTCTTGTGAAACTAATAAAGTAATTTCTGAAATAAATTGTAGCTTCTATTGTTTTATTTATATTATCTAGTAAACTTAATGAAGCACTTGTTTTTAAATGTGGATTATTTAAATGTGGATTATCTTGATTCATTAAACTGCCCTAGTGATTTTTCTTTTTAGCATTATCCATATAACTTGTTTTTTATATTGCAATAAACATATTATTCACTGTAGTTTTTAAACCATGATTAGTTAAGCTTACACTTAAACAGTGCAATTATTTTCTGTTGTTAGGTTTATCAAGAGTTACAAGAAATTTGGTGGCCCTCTGGAAAGGTAAACGTATTTGATTATAGTTACATAGCAGTTTGGGATTTTATAAGATTAAACATCAAAACAATATACCAAGAGTCCATATCTTGAAAAGAGAACACTGTACTAGTCTGTTACCTTAATAATAATAATAAATTATCTGCATATTGTTTATTTTTCTTTTTTCATATGTACTGAATGCCAAAAGGACACCTCAGGTCATTTAATCTGATCCTTTGCATTTTGCAGGACTATGTCCTTCCTAGTACAGTGTTAAGTCATCTTCAGTGATGGCTATTCAGTCACCTCATTTTGTAAGCTATCATAAAGTCTGTTCAATGCCTATTGAAGTTTATGAAAAGACTCACAATGGTCAGGCTCCAGTTGCCCAGTTAGTGTTACTGTTAAGTATGTTTTTCTAATGTCAGTCCTCATTTTTCTTCTTAAACTGTGTTACTCTGCATTATGTGAGCAATTCATCTCTTTCTTTCTGTCCTTCTTTCTATAGACTGTGGGGTCATGTTACCAACCATTGTCGATGTGGGTGTGTCTGTCTCAAACACACACCATGTACACACTCCAATACTGTATAAGTAAAATTAGCTCCCTTGTTGTTCCAGTTTGTCCTGTTTTCTGATCTCTAGAGCACTTTTATTGACATTTTTACAATTTCTCTAGTTTTTCTATAGCATTTCTAAACTGTATTGATCAGAACTGCACACAACATACCAGATGTGCATGCAGTAGGATGAATGCAGACTGACATTACTTCTCTAGTTTCATATTTTGAAGGAGTCATTAACAAAGTGTCAAAGCTTCAGAGGTGTAAGAAGAACTTGTGTTTTATTACAGGCTAGATGCTATAGCTAGAGATGCTGAATTAGTTGATAAATCTGAGACAGACCTTAGGCGATTGGGGGAACTGGTACACAATGGATGCATTAAGGCTTTAAAGGACAATTCCTCTGGACAAGAAAGAGCAGGTACAGTATGTTTGAGCAATACAAGATGAAATAAAAAGGATTTATCAAGAATAAGTTACATAAAGCAGTTAAGTATGATATCAGAGTTATTAATCTGAGTCAAACTATTGCAGATACACTAGAAACATCAAACAGGTGGATTGGGCAATGAATACCAGTGTGTGTAAGGTTTTTTTTCTGAGTGAATTATAAGGGTAGACAATACATTTTCACTTTATTCAAAAGTTTAAATTAAATCTGGGTATCAATAATTGGCAATACTTGAGATTCTGGGGGTTGATTGGAGTTTTGTTTAACCAAAGTTAATTTGAGTAGATGAATAAAATGTTAAGGTGCACCACTGCATGACGGACATTTAAAATAAAAATCTGCCTTATTTTTTCTTTAAACTTGCCACTAGATAAAATACACTTTCATTTATCCATTTTATGTACAAGATATGTTACATTGTTATGGTTCTTAATTCAAGGGGGCAGACTTGGAAAAGTTAAAGGCCCAACATTCCGAATATCAGGAGTACAAGTGAATGCAAAGCTAGTCATCTCTCATGAGGAAGAGTTGGCACCATTGCACAAGTCTATTCCTTCAGATCCAGAAGAAAGGAAACGGTGAGTAGTAGTAATTGTTTTTAATATGAAAAATAAGCTATTTTCTGTTAACTTATTGTATTTAATGCCTTTATATACTGATCTATGCAAACATTTTTAGCACCCGGGCCTGATTAAAGCAATCTGGATTTTAGGCATACAGGGACCTGAGGGGGGCTCCCCTGTGGTTCCTTGTCCTCTATTTAGAATGGTGGTGGAGAGTTCCCTTCTTTTCCCTTCCAGAAGTGACAACAGGGGGCCCCTCTCTTTCCCTCCTCCCTCTCCCATCACTGAAGAAGCATGGGGTATGGCAATACTTACCCTGGCTACTGGAGTGTATCTACTTGGATGGCTAAGATGGGCACTTATCTCTAGCCATATGCTGAAGCTTCTTCTCGGGTGGTAGTGGCTGGGCCTCCCAAAGCGTGTGGCTTTTGGGTTAACTCATTGAGATTCACACCTCTTGTAGCTATTGTTTTAGCTGTCTGCAGACACTGCATTGGTTATACTTAGGTCACGTTTTCAAGCTTTTATTCACAGCTATCTGAAGTTAGAAACTTTTTAAAATGAGTCCTGAGAATGTAATAAGTCACATGATTCCAGGAACGATGGTCCCAGATACAGGCCTTATAGTGCCTCTATAGTAATCTTGGCCTGTTTAGCACACCGATCACAGCACTAATTTAATTAAATAAAATTGTTGTAAAATGTTTTTGAAAACCTTAGAAAATGTATCTGAGTTACTTTCTCAGCAAGTCAAAACCTAATCTTTTCCCACCTTTTTAGTTTTCAGAAATAAGAATAGCTTATTTGGCTTTCTGATTTCTTCCCTCTAGATATGCCATTCCATGCCACACCAAGGCAGCTCATTTTGATATAGATTGGGGCAAAGAGGATGACTCCAATCTTTTAATAGGCATCTATGAATATGGGTATGGTAGTTGGGAAATGATAAAAATGGATCCTGACCTCAGCTTGACACACAAGGTATGTCCTGCCATCCAGCTGGTGAGCATATTTTAAATTTCATTTTGCTTAGTTGGTAAGGAGGAGCCATTGAAACTGTTTATTTTATGGTCATTTGAAATCTCACAGAAAGTATACGCTGACTCTGCTTTATTGGAACCCCTCTTGTGGTTGACTGGTAGATGTCATGGCCATCTTTACTCCATTGTGCCATGTCCTGGTACAATGTTTATCTTTCTTTTTCAGACCATTAGCACTCTCCTCTTCTATTATCTCTCATCCCCTTTCTTTTTTGGCTGTTTGCATTCATTTTTACTCTTGCTTTTTGCTCCCCATCCCTGTTTGCTCACCTGACTCATTTCCCCCACTCACTAGAAGCAAGTATGCTATTTGAGGTGGAAGTTCCATCCATTGATGGCCATGTGATGCAGGAGCCCAGCTTCTCCTAGCTGAATTATGTGTTATGAGAGCAGAAACACAAAATCAGGGCTGGTAACTTTTGTGTTGGAGAATTGCTTTTGAGGCTCCTGTATTAGTGTGCATAGTGGGAAGGAGCAAAAAGTTGAAAGTGGGTTTCAAGTTTTCCACACCAGCACACTTACAGTGTAGTGTCAGAGTGGATTCAGAATCATGCCGTTTTTTCCCATCTCCAGTGCTCTTCTCCTCTGTATTTCTGCTACTCCAGCCTGCTGCTGCTTCTCCATTCTGGCATCTTCCAAATTGGAAACACTGGTTTTCATACTTGATTATTTTTATTCTCCTCTCAGATTCTACCAGATGATCCGGATAAGAAACCCCAGGCCAAGCAGTTGCAGACCCGTACAGACTACCTCATTAAATTACTCAATAAAGATCTTGCAAGGAAGGAAGCACAAAGACTTTCTGGTGCAGTAAGTGAAATTTCAGATCTTTAACAATATGATGAAGTAGTAATCTGCTTGTTAGCAGATCATCATCCCCACCTCCTCCAGTTGTTCTCCACACTGATGACCATTTAATCAGAGCATGTCTGGCTAGCTCAAATAATGATTTATAAGATCAGATTACTTAGGGTTTTTGTCTTCAGTTTGTATGTGCTCTTTATTGTCAGGCTGGCTCCCTTTCTCATTTCTGGTCTAACAAGGTAACTTATATATATGAATACCATTTAATAAAATCAACTTCTATTTAATATAGAAACAAATCTTTCTGAATGGCTCGTGGCAATGAGGCATTTCAGTTGACAGAATTAAAATGATGATTTTGTATTCAGGGAAACTCAAAGAGGAGGAAAACAAGAGCTAAGAAGAATAAAGTGGTAAAACTTGCAAAAGTTAAAGAGGAGATAAAAAGTGATTCTTCTCCACTGCTCTCAGAAAAATCTGATGAAGAGGAAGAGGAGGATAACAAGGTGGGTATTTTTGAAATGTGTTCTGTTAAAGGAAACATTTCTGTAATTCAGTTTGTTCCATCTCACTTAAGTATTGCTTTTACACAAAGTAGTTAGAATGGCATTCTCCTAGCAAATGTTTAACATTTGAGTTTTTCATATTTTCTGTGATAGCTCTTGTTAATCTTATGTTAGTTAAACATTATGGAGTAGGTTTAATCCCTTTTAGTTTAATTATAAATAGGATCCTACCAAATTCACGCCATAAAAAATGCGTTATGGACCGTGAAATCTGGTCTCCCTCTGTGAAATCTGGTCTTTTGTGTACTTTTACCCTAAACTATACAGGTTTCACAGGGAAGACCAGCGTTTCTCAAACTGGGGGTCCTAATCCAAAAGGAAGTTGCAGGGTGTGTGTGGCAGCATTACTTCTGGGTGGCCAAAGAGCAGCAGCGGCGCCCTCCCAGCAGCAGTGCAGAAGTAAGGCTGGCAATACCATACCAAGCCATTCTTACTTCTGCGCTGATACCTTCAGGTTTGGGTGGCCAGAGAGTGGCAGCTGCTGACTGAGGGCCCAGTTCTGCAGGCAGCAGTGGAGAAGCAAGGGTGGCAATACCCTATCATGCCATCCTTCTGCGCTGCTGCTGGTAGCAGCTCTGCCTTCAGAGCTGGGCTCCCAGCCAGCAGCTGCCGCTCTCCAGCTGCCCAGCTCTGAAGGCAGCGCCACCGCCAGCAACATCAGAAGTAAGAGTAGCAGTACCACAACCCTCCCTACAATATCTTTGTTACCACACACACAATTCCTTTTTGGGTCAGGACCCCTACAATTAAAAAACTGTGACATATCAGATTTAAATAGCTGAAATCATGAAATTTACAATTTTTAAAACCCTATGACCATGAAATTGACAAAAATTGACCATGAATTTGGTAGGGCCCTAATTAAAAGAAAACTGCAGATGTGGCAGTATTGATGGGATTCTGAGTTTTTACATAATAAACTGTGATTATAGTCTGAAAAATGACATTGTGTGATTTCAAAGGTTCCCCACCCATGACTTAAAATTTGCTAGCAATACTAATCCAGCATTGGAGCTATAGATAAAGCTGTACTGCTTTGTGCCTAGGGCATCATTACTCTTTTTTTTTTTTTTTTAAAACAGTTATGTTGGTGCCTGAACCAAACCCTCAAAGACAGCCAGTTTTAGCACTTGAAGCATTTTCAGTCAAATGCTCAGTTGGAAAAAGTGAGGCACAGCAAGGTTAAAAGAACAGGAGTACTTGTGGCACCTTAGAGACTAACAAATTTATTAGAGCATAAGCTTTCGTGGGCTACAGCCCACTTCTTCGGATGCATATAGAATGGAACATATATTGAGGAGATATATATACACGCATACAGAGAGCATGGACAGGTGGGCGTTGTCTTACCAACTCTGAGAGGCCAATTAAGTAAGAGGAAAAAAAAAACCTTTTGAAGTGATCACTTCAAAAGTCTTTTTATTTATTTATTTATTTATTTATTTCTCTCTTACTTAATTGGCCTCTCAGAGTTGGTAAGACAACGCCCACCTGTCCATGCTCTCTGTATGCGTGTATATATATCTCCTCAATATATGTTCCATTCTATATGCATCCGAAGAAGTGGGCTGTAGCCCACGAAAGCTTATGCTCTAATAAATTAGTTAGTCTCTAAGGTGCCACAAGTACTCCTGTTCTTTTTGCGGATACAGACTAACACAGCTGCTACTCTGAAACACAGCAAGGTTAAGTAACTTTTCTCACACATACCTTCCCCACCTCCCAACCTCCAGGCTTCCTTGCTACCATTTGTTTGTTTTTAATGTATCATGTAAACCAATAAAAAAAGATAAAATGTATTTAAAGTCTAAGGCCTTGTTGCACATGTTTAAAGATGTGATTTGTAAACCAATATTGAGATAAACTGGTGCATTTATGGGATAAACTGGTGCAATTCATTTTGGTTTGAGTCAGGGTTATTTTGGTTTAATTTCAGTAGATTAGGAATTGTTTTAAACTAAACTGAAATGAGCCATCTTTAAATTGAAATAAGAGCATCCATGTAGGGTTTCTACCAGTTAAACTAAGCTAGTTTAAAAAAAAAAAAAAAAAAAAAAAAAATGTGTTAAACCAGTGCAACTCTCCTGTGTAGATCAGGACTACATACAAATACAAAAAATGGATGTAAAGAAAACCAAGATTATTTACTATAAGGATCAATACTTAATTTTAGTTAAGAATTCCTGTATGTATTCCCTTTTGATTATAAACAACCACTAAGACCACGTGTAAAGTTTGTTTTTCTCCTCCTCCAATCAGCCTTGATATTTTAGAGTACGGTCATGCTATTGCATAGCCTCAGCAGCTTAACCTGCTAAATTACTTTCTGGGAGGATCAGTGGAATCCTAAAGCTAAATAATGACTCTTCAGTCCACTCCCCAGATGAGCCAAGCAAAGGATCCTCAAGACTGCCCAACTGACTTTTCTATTTCCTTCTCAAGAAAAGTTCTAGAATGTGGTTCCCTTGTGTTCCCGTAAAGCTGGTATTGACCAATTCAGCGTTCTCTGGCACATGCCTATTAAATTTCAGAAGTGTAATTGTTTTTACATTATCACTGTGTGATTTAGCGGCAGTTTATAGGTATTAAAGTTTTTTAAAAAATCACACTTTGAGGAAGAATGGTATATTTTTAATCTGACTACTGTAAAATTTGTAAAACTAGGAATTGAATTTGCAATGTGATGCCTATACTTAAATATTGCAGGATGAGATCGCTTCAGTGAAACATTCAAATAAAAAAATAAAAGCAGAAAAAGAAAATGATGAAAAATCTGAGCCAGATATTGGTATAAAGAAGGAGGTTGAAGAAAAGAGAGAAACAAAAGAAAAGGAAAACAAGAGGGATCTGAAAAGGGAGAAAAAAGAAAAAGAGGATAAGAAAGAATTAAAGGAAAAAGATATGAAAGAAAAGAGAGAAAGCAAAGTAAAGGAGTCCACACAGAAAGAAAAAGAAGCAAAGGAAGAGAAGGTAATTAGACTTCAGTATATTATATAATACAATTAAAAAGAAAAAAAAATAGGCACAGGTTGGTTTTGAGGTAGACAGGCATTTCAGATCACTTAATGCTCTTTTATTGTTACTGCCACATAGTTTAGCTGTCTGAAAGTGCAAGTGGGATAAGAAACGTTCACATTCCTTTCCGCATCCCTAGGCAAAAAAAGAAAGAAAAAATTAAATATATGTAAATGGTCAATATATGTAGTAAGATTGTGTAATTGTAGAACTAAACTGCAATTCCCTTTTCAGATCTATTTTAATATTTTATTTATAGATAAATGAAGTCAAATCTGACAACAGAGACAAAACCAAGAAAGCTACATTAGCAGATACTCCAGTTCATATTACTGCAATTAGTGAGCCTGTTCCTATATCTGAAGAATCTGAAGAACTGGATCAGAAGACTTTCAGTGTAGTAAGTTCCTTGTGGCTATCTTAATGCTGCTATTTAACACAAAAAGAATGACATTCTGAATTAAAACTGCTTCTATATGCTCAGTTAACACCAATGTGCTTAGGGCATTGTGGCACTTGATTCATTGCCAGTGAGGTCTCAGAATAGCGCACCAAAGGTGTGGGCGATTATATATATATATATATATATATAAAAATTCAATATGTAACTCAGAAGTGCTAACTCAGAAGTGTGTATGTATGTATGTATGTATGTATGTATGTATGTATATTTTAAAGGTTCGGTTCTGTCTTCATGCAGACAACCATTACAGAATTTCTGCACAAGCCCAATAGCAGCTTCTTCAGATGTGTGTTTGCACTTCTGAGTTACATATTAAATATGCACTCTCCTTTTTAGTGAGGTCCTATGAAAACATGACAGTGATCTCCCAATGATATCATGGAGCCTAAATATGCTCTAATCTCGTCACAGATCATTTGATAGGCATATGTCCAGCAACATATAACATTTAAAAATGTGAAATCCTGAGATTTGTGTGCATCACAGACAAGATAAGTTAGAATCAGTTTGGATTGTTGTAGGCGTATGTGAGGATCCTTGTTGTAGGTCTATGTGAGGAATGGACGAATGTATATTCGAAATATTTCATTTTTTGTTTCATCTTGTCTTGATCATAGAGGTTCTGCCTATGCTGAGGGAGATGTGGCCAGCAATATATAAGATGGGCCTGTCTGTGTTCAGGAGGGATGGATGTACTGTGCCCATTGTTTGGCCGTAACACATGCATACTGAAACACAATATACCATGTTCATTCAAACCAGACGTCAGGTTCATGCTCAAGAAGCATTTCTTAACACTGACTATCATGCTGACTGTCACTCGGTTTCTCATCTTACCTTAATAGAAAATGTTAATGGGGAAGGTTGTGACAGATTACCTTAGATGCAACATGGAGCTCTCAGACTGCCTAGACTCCGAGTTGAATTTTCAGTCTGGGTGTAGCACATGTCAGATTCAGAGATGATTTACATCTTTTTTTGCTCTCTCTATATATACTGTACCAGTGCAGACTTTGACTAACATCCATACCCAATTTACCAACGTGTAGTTTACACCCTGTAGTAGGTCCTAGCCGGGGCTCGACCCTTCCGGGCAGGAGGGGAGCCACACCGACTCACTACTCTGGGAATAAGCAGTCAGTTAGTCCTGAAACTCCGGCTCTTTGGTGCAGAGTCGGAGCAACCACAGTTAAAGCTCAGGAGCCCAGGCCCTGGATCAGGGCGGGGCAAACACAGTTAGCTCAGACCCTTGCTTGCTGGGCTGAGCGGGCAAATAGTTCAGAGCCCAGGCCCTGGATCAGGGCGGGGCAAACACAGTTAGGCTCAGGTCCTTATGGCAGGGGCTGAGCGGGTAAATAGTTCAAAGCCCAGGCCCTGGATCAGGGCGGGGCAAACACAGTTAGGCTCAGGCCCTTGTTGCAGGGGCTGAGCGAGCAAACAGTTCAAAGCCCAGGCCCTGGATCAGGGCGGGGCAAACACAGTTAAGCTCAGGCCCTTGTTGCAGGGGCTGAGCGAGCAAATAGTTCAGAGCCCAGGCCCTGGATCAGGGCGGGGCAAACACAGTTAGCTCAGGCCCTTGTTGCAGGGGCTGAGCGAGCAAATAGTTCAGCGCCCGGGCCCTGGATCAGGGCGGGGCAAACACAGTTAGCTCAGGCCCTTGTTGCAGGGGCTGAGCGAGCAAATAGTTCAGCGCCCAGGCCCTGGATCAGGGCGGGGCAAACACAGTTAGCTCAGGCCCTTGTTGCAGGGGCTGAGCGAGCAAATAGTTCAAAGCCCAGGCCCTGGATCAGGGCGGGACAAACACAGTTAACTCAGGCCCTTGTTGCAGGGGCTGAGCGAGCAAGCAGTTCAAAGCCCAGGCCCTGGATCAGGGCGGGGCAAACACAGTTAAGCTCAGGCCCTTGTTGCAGGGGCTGAGCAGGCAAATAGTTCAAGGCCCAGGCTTCTGTAGCCGAGCGTTGGGTGAGGGGGAAGCCTGCCACCCGTACGGAGGGTGGCAGGGGGGAACGCAGGCCCACCCACTCCACTGCGTTCCAGCCCGGGGCCCTAACAGCGGTTGCTGCCGCTGCTGGTCAGTGGGGTATCCAGACCGCAACACACTGACATAGGCTCACACTCAGTTGCAGCCGGACCGGGGTCGGCTATCCCCGGGCTACTTCCGTGATCCCCCTCCCAGCCTACCTCGGTCGTTGCGCCGGGATCGGGCCAGTCCACCTGCATGGGCTCCTCTCTGCCCGGGCTCGGCGGCAAGTCTGGTAGCTCTGCCGGGAAGTCCGGCCAATGGTCCTCAGGCGGCTCCTCTGGATAGCAGCAGGGGCTGAGGGGTTCGGGTCCAGTCTCACCCTCAGGGTTCGCGGGGTTCGGTTCCCAGGGGTTCTCCCAGTGGCGGGCGTGAACGGGCTCCGGCGGCTCCTCCTCGTAGCGGGCCCGGGGTAGCTCAGGCCAGCTAGGGTCTTCGACGGTCTCCTGGCCGGGAGCTCCCGGCCGCACGTCTGCTCCCTGTGGTGGCTGGCCGCCAACTGAGCTCTGGCGGCCGGCCTTTATACTTCCTGTCCCGCCCCTTGACTTCCGGGGGGCGGGGACAGGCGGTGGTGGTCCCACCCACTCTGGTGCCGGCACGTGGGCTCCCTCTTCTGGGCAGGAGGGGAGCCACACCGACTCACTACACACCCCCTTTTACATTCTTCCTGAATTGGGCTCACTGAATCTAAAAGAACCCAGATTGGTTTAACTCATAGTTGGGGCCATAAAAGAGATAGGTAACAAGAAAATCAACTCACCCCTTGGGTCTTTTCTTCCTCAAGACTAAACATGCCCAGTTTTTTCAACCTTTCCTCACAGGTATATTTTTCTAAACCTTTTGTCATTTTTGTTATTCTCCTCTGGAATCTCTCTAATTTGGTCACATCTTTCTTAGAACACCTGTGCTAAGTGGCGTGGGATAATTACCTCTTGTGTCTTAAATATGATCCTTCTGTTAATGATCACACCAGAATATTAGCTTTTTTCACATTGTTGGCTCATACTCAATTTGTGATCCATTATAATCCCCCAGATCCTTTTCAACAGTGCTACCACCTAGACCAGGGGTAGGCAACCTATGACACGCGTGCTGAAGGCAGCATGTGAGCTGATTTTCAGTGGCACTCACACTGCCCGGGTCCTGGCCACCGGTCCAGGGGGTTCTGCATTTTAATGTAATTTTAAATGAAGCTTCTTAAACATTTTAAAAACCTTATTTACTTTACATACAACAATAGTTTAGTTATATATTATAGACTTATAGAAAGAGACCTTATGTTAAAATGTATTACTGGCATGCGAAACCTTAAATTAGAGCGAATAAATGAAGACTCGGCACACCACTTCCGAAAGGTTGCCGACCCCTGAGCTACACAGTTATTTCCCACTGTGTATTTGTGCATTTGGGTTTTTTTCCTTGTAAGTGTAATATGGAGATTCCACTTAATAGCAACCTGGATATTAACAACTGCCAGTTAATAGCAACATGTTGCTGAGAACCAATCCCATCCCATTGCCTTTTATGTTAAGGAGCTTCAGATGTTGGCATCAGCACGCAGCTTATTAACAAGTTAGCAACATTTTTTGGAAGAGAGACACCAGCTGCAGCTAGGGAAGAAAGTGCTGGGAGAACGTGCCTTCTCTGGCTGTCGCCCCACAAAGCTGCCTGTCGCCAGTGCTCAGCATGTCCCAGTGCTTCTTTCTGGGACTGCAGCCCCACAAAGCTGCTAGTGCATGGGGACCTGCATGAGGTCAGGGCTGTGGGCTGGGAGGGGAGGCTGTGGGCAGGGCACTGCAGCTTGGATGCCAGACCACTCCCTGACTCTCCTGGCTTTGCCTTGTCGGGGACTGCACGCAGGGAAGAAAGCACTTGGAAATGCTGAGCCCCAATCCCTGGAAAGCGTAGGGATGGTATCATACAGCTCTGTGGTCCCTCAGCACCCCCTGTTTCATACAGAAAGGCCCAGAATCTGGGCTTCAGTCCCCCCTCCCCACTGGCTGCCCTAGCTGCAAGAAGATCTGTGGCCAGGGAAGGGACATCCAAGCACTTCCTTCTCCAGCTGCAGGCTTGTAAACCTGCCTTCTGCTTATTGGCAACTGCCAGATAATGGCAACTTTGCTGGCAATGGAGGGGTTGCTGATAAGCTAAAACTATTGTACTTTGCACTTCTCTTTATTGAATTTCATCTTGTTGATTTCAGACCATTTCTCCAATTTATCAGGGTCATTTTGAATTCTAATCCTGTCCTCCAAAGTATTTGCAATCCTTCCCAGCCTGATGTCATCCACAAATATTATAAGCATACCCTCAACTCTATTATCTAAGTTATTAATGAAAATATTAATACCACCAGCCCAGGACTGATCTTTGTGTGGCCCCACTAGATACATCCTCCCAGATGGACAGTGAACCATTGATAACTACTTTTGGACTACAGTCTTTCAGTCAGATTTGCATCCATTTAATAGCAATTTCATGTAGACTACATTGTCCTAGTTTTCTGATGGGAATATCATATGGGACTATGTCAAAAGCCTTATAAAAACAAGATTTATCATGTCTGCAGCTTCCCTTCCATTCGCTAGGCCAGTAACCCTGTCAAAGAAGGAACTTATTTTGGTTTAGCACAATTTGTTCTTGACTAATCTATGCTGGCTATTGCTTATTATCCTATTACCCTCTCGGTGCTTATAAATTGATTGTTGAATAAAGAGTATCTGTTGAATGCTCTGGCCATGTGAGTTTTTTAAAAAAAATACACTCTTCCCCATATTCGTCATAATAAGAAAAAGATAAAAGAGTAGTCCAGGTGCTTTTAGAGCTCAAGACACTGAACAGGTTGATGAAGGAGACAAAGTTGTGATGGAGATGATAGCACTTCTGCTGCAGTCTCTCTAGGAGTCCTTCTGATATCAGTGAACCAGGCAGGAGCTTATCTACATAGTCCAGTCACACCCTGCTTTTGACAGTTTCTCCTATTCACCTACTGAAAGCATCACTTCATTATAAGATGTTACAGTTCAGTTTGTCCTCTTCTCCCCCCTTCTCTGTTTTCTCTTAGAGAATCAAGATAGGTACAAGGACAGCCAAATATCCCCTTCTTTCCACTTTTTCTCACTGGTTCATGAAGAAATGGGTGTTTGGGAGGGCTGGATATGGGACAAGGAGAGCCAGCCTCTTCCACATGCAAGGAAAGCTTGAACTGAGTTTCATCTGTCTGTCCATACCAGCATCTCCTTGGTAGTCTTAGCTTCATTCATAGGGATCAATCCACTGGCAAGATTTTCTGAGAGAGCGCTGCAGAGATTTTTCTGAAGGGTAGGGAACCACGCCCAACAAGAGAGGAAGAGGAATGCAGATCCTTTCCTGAGTGGAATGTCACTTTGCCTCTAGGCTCCAGTTGTTTTATGGAATACTGTCATTATGGTCTTGACACTGAATTTGTATACAAGTTTCTTGAAAGTAACACAGGTCTAGTATTGTGTATTTGTGCTGAAAGGTCAAAAAAAAAAAAAAAAAAAAAAAAGACAACAGATTAGAATTATAATACCTAGAGTCATCATATCTGTTTGTAATATCCTATTTCTAAGAAAAATATTTTCTTAAATCTTAAATACAATCTAATGCTTTTATAAAGAAGCTAATATTGCAGCGGTTTAAATTATAACTTTTCCAAAGGAAACCTGTAGTAAAAGAGAATTTTAAGAGCTGTGAACCAGAGGCTTGATGTTTCATTTGGCTTAGAGTAGCACTGTCTTTTCCTGTGTAAATATCACAGTAGTAAGGTGGGTCATGTTGTAGAATTTAGTTTTTTTCCCCTCCCTCCTGACTTATATATTCCTTTTTCCACTTTACAGTGCAAAGAAAGAATGAGGCCTGTTAAAGCAGCGCTGAAACAGCTGGATAGACCAGAAAAAGGTCTTTCAGAAAGGGAACAGCTGGAGCATACTAGACAGTGTCTAATCAAAATTGGGGATCACATCACTGAATGTCTAAAAGAGTACACAAATCCTGAACTTATTAAACAGTGGAGGAAGTAAGTAATTCTACATTTTCATGAACAAAAGGGAAAAATCCATCACTGTTTCTATTAACTAGAGTGATTTCTGTCCATTTTTGTTGGCTTCCAACTCTCACATTGTTGAATCTACTTACAGATGTTTTAAAATACAATATGAGGACCTATAAAGAAAACATTTGAATTGTGTAGTGGATTTTTGAAGCCAGATTCATGTTCCATATGCTGAATTGTGTATCATTGTGTAAGCTAGGGATAATCAGTAGGCGGACCGTGGGCCAAATGTGGACCGCCAGATGCTTTTTAATGGACCCCGAAATCTATATTTACCTCTTCTTATCATTATTGTTATTATTTTTGTATTATTTTCTCTGGAGTCTGGACATTGACTATATCTTGGCCAAGAAATTTGGACCTTGACAAAAAACAATGGACTACCCCTGCAAGCTGTACTTTGTCCACTAGGTGGAGCCTCCTCCCGGTTTTAAAAAGGACTGGAAGTGAGCAAATCATAAGTTCCTGAGTAATTTATAAGTAACTTTCAGTGGCAAAGAACTTTTATCTGTAAAGACGGAAGATGGCATCTCATTTTTAATCTTGATTATTATTGTATTCATTATGCTTTCATAGTGAACACTTCTGAAGTTTTGCCTATGTAAATTTGCTTAGAGCCTCCATTCTAGAAAAACACTAAAATATATTGTGAAACTAGATTGCTTGTCAGCTATGGCTTTACAATGAAACTTTGGCCCCATATAATAGGATGTTTTACTTATTTTAAAAAAATTACTTAATTTTTATTAATATTGGCATTAAAATTTCAAATGTAATGGCAAGAAAGGATCAGAAAGAATCTCTGAATATGTTTTTGTGCTTAATTATAAACCAAAGACTTCATTTTACCTAGATTATACTTTCAAATAAAAAGTTAGGGTGATATTTTTCAGCATTTCACACAATTCTAAATAGATTTAAAAAGTCCTAAGTCCTCAGTCATTAATTCTAATTGGAAAAAAAAATCCTCAACTTCCAGAATGCTGCTGCTCTTACTCAATTATTGTATTCCAACATTGTGTTAAACACTTTAGACAAGTATGAAAGCAAGATCAATGCCCCAAAAACCATACAATCTAAATAGACAATTATAGTCTATTTTTAAGGGGAAAAAATTGATAAACATTCACATTTAAGATCATCCATGCTACCTTATATCTACTCATGTATCACTGCCATAAAAACTACCAGAAAATGTTAAGAAATGTTATCTATCCATAACATGCATGGTGTTTTTGGTAGATTACCTTATATTTAATCATACAGTGGTTATGCAAACTCTGGCTTCTTTTTGGCCATACATAGGGCACTGAAAGACAAACTACACCAATATCTGATTGGACAAACAGCATGCTAAAGACAATCATTCCCTACAGTTCTCAGAGATTCCATGTGTGACCGATTATACAAGTGTCATTAAACACAGCTATTGTACGTACTTAAGTAAAGCTCTTAGGCCAAGGTAGTAATAATTAATCACTTGCCAGGAAAAAGCAAAGTTTAGTGTGCTGAAGTAGTAGTAAACTAAGCACTGAAGATGTATTTCGGAACCCTGTGAGAACATCAGTGAATGCTCTGTGGTTTTTGTTTTCAGCACTACATCGGCAAACTTCACAAGTACAGTGTCTTCTCCAGAACTGATATGTATGATCATATGTATGACCTTTTTTTAAAAGGATTCTTGCCTCTCCACAAGAACTTGGGCTGCACCTCATTACTTCCTTCCAAATAGTGTTAGGTAGTTCAAAATAGTTCCAGGCTTAGCCTTGCCACTTACCCCTCTATTTCAAATTTCTCTTTCAGCCATGAAAATTAAAGTGGCAGTTAACACGTCTACATTCTATGTTGCAATCCTGGCTTTTAAAGTTGAATTGGGGACAGCAGCAAGGAAATTTCTCTTTCCCACTCCCTTTTGAATCCATAGGGGGCTTGAAATTTCAAGGACTTTGTTCCCCACATGGGACCTCCCACCAAACTCTTTATCACCGATTGTTCCCTCTCCCAGTCTGGACAAGAGTCCAGAAAATGAATTAGGATTAATTTCCACTAGTATCTTTGTGATTACTCAGTTGTAAAAATTCATCTGGTTTCAAGGCAGTAGATGCATGACCAACCCATGGAATCATATGGACTATCTGCCTCTGCTATTTTCAGGAAATTAGGCATGTGGCACAAAAGTCTTGCACTGCGGGAAAAATCAATCTTGGAAGTTACATCATTGAGTAACACAGTTTCCATTTTAGAGGGGATTTTCAAACAAAGGGGGCTTTTTGACCTTGAAGAAGAGATCAGAGCTCAAAAGTTTGTCCAACACTAATGATTGGTCCAACAAAAGATATTATGTCACCCATGTTGTTTCTCTTCAGAGAATTGAGCACTCAACTCCTATTGTAAAGTCAGGTCCATCCACCCTTAACTAGCAGCGTTTTTACTGATGTCAATTACTTCTTCATGGCCATATCTGCATTCTAAACTAATTATTATAAACATCACACAGCAGTAAAGAAAAAGAGAGGAATTAATAATACATGTGTAGCATTTAGTGCTTTATATCTTCAGAGAATTATGCAAAATTGTTGGTTGTATTGCTAGATATGCTACCTTCTCATGCGATGGGACCTGATTCACCACTGCAGTACAACTCCATTGACTTCAATGTTATTACACCAGTGTGGCACTGAAATATCACAATGATGAATCAGGCCCATTGTATACAAAGTGGCATAAAGGAAAACCAGTGTATGCAGGAAGGCTAACCTGTCTTTTTTTTTTTTTTTTTTCCTTTCTCTAGAAATTTGTGGATTTTTGTTTCAAAGTTTACAGAATTTGACGCCAGAAAGCTGCACAAACTATATAAACACGCAATCAAAAAACGCCAGGAATCTCAGGTAATATATTGTTTTATATTTAGAGACATTCTGAAAGGATTTTTTTTTTTTTAAGTATTAAAACTTGTTTTATGAGGGTAAAGTGTTAATGGATTCTGAATTTACCTTTTACAAATGAAAATGTCTGATTTAAAGGATATATTTTTGTGTGTTAATATCACCTTTTTGATCAGATGGAATGTTTTAGCACTTAGTATTTGTAATTTTGAGATTTAGTAATGCCAATTGTTGTATTTATTTCTCTTAGCAACACAATGACCAGAATATCAGCAGCAATGTGAACACACACGTGATTAGAAATCCAGGTAAGAAGTTCTGCATGATGGTGTGTTGAAATGTTTTTGAGTAGGGTATTTGAAATGAAATAAACTTCAATAACTCTGAAACCTTCTAAAACTCCTCCTAGCATTAAGTGAACTTGTCCCTACAGATAGAGTTACTTAGTGAGACCCAGCATACATACTTTTGCTGGTGAAACTGTGTCAAGCACAAATCCAACTGCAGCTAGTGTTTTTAACAGTAATTTGCTATTTGGCAATCCTTTTTATTAGAACTCATTTGAAAATACACTTTTGTGTTTAATTATGTTAAGAAAGAGAAACACTTGATGCCTCTAGACTAGTTCCAGGCTCCAACATGGGTTTTTTTCTTTGTTTGTTTTGTTTTTGTTATGGGCTTTTTTGTTTAGTTTTTTGTTTTCTTGCAGTTGTTGTAATCACTATCCTGGATTCTAAAGTCTTCACTTGAAGCAGGGACCAGCAATCTATGGTGTAGGATGCAATATCCCTTTTGTCATTGACAGTGACATTATCCTCCCAATCTCATGAGCTTGCAGTCACAATGCAGTATTTGACTTTTTTGTTTCCTCTTTCACTATATATATATATATATATATCCAATCACTCATGAAGCTATGGTACTACTTCCTCTGAATTAAAATAAAATGCCATTGTTTCATTAGTTGCACTACTAAAACTTTTGTCCAGGCCTTGGACATTTCTCACCTTGAATACTATAACTTTCTCTGCTCCCTCTGCTACTGTTCAAAATTCCACTGGTAAAGGCAACATTACCCACATTGACCTCTCATTGAAACACTTTGTTGGGTTCCTGTCCTTTAATTAATCAAATTGAACTTTTCATCCATTCATCCTAGATCCTACATAATCTCTATCTCTCCACCTCTAAATTCCACTCTGCATTTCTACTCTTGTTTCTGCCTATTCAACCCCAACTTTTCTCAATTCACACATTTTTGCTCCCATTGTTAGCTTCTGTTACAAATCATTGTATTTCTCTGACACAGTTAAATCTAAGAGGTTGAAGTGTTGTCTTGTACATCCTTTCATACTTTTCAACTCGAAATTTTGTAGTTTATGAAATTCCCTTACGCAGAAACACACATTCAGCATAGCTATCTATTTTATTAAGCAGATGTGGAAAGACTGAAAGAGAATACAAACCATGATGACAGTAGCAGGGACAGTTATTCCTCTGACAGACATTTGTCACAATACCACGATCATCACAAAGATAGACATCAGGGAGATGCTTACAAAAAAAGCGATTCTAGAAAAAGGCCCTATTCTGCCTTCAGTAATGGAAAAGATCACAGGGATTGGGATCACTACAAACAGGACAGCAGGTGAGTTTTGCGAATAATCCATAGAAATCTGGGGGAGGGATGTTTTGTTTTGTTGTTGTTGGTATTGTTTCTGGGGATTTTTTAATTGCATTTCAGTTAAGTATGTGGTTCATACCAAAAACAAGTTGCCAGTTTAAGTCATTGTAGATACTTATCCAACATCTTCTCACAGTTGATTAGAATACTGTGCTATAATTAAAATGTGCCTTCTTTCACACTTACCCAATAATGTAATGCCTCTCCTGAGTTCATCCACAAGACCACCTACCCTCTGTGCATTTAAATCCCTCTTGAAGATTGTTTGATTTTGTGTGTGAGAGAGAGAGAGACTTTATTTTGCCAAGATGCAGTTAAGCATCATTTTGAAACGAGTTATTTCAGGATCAAAGCAATAAACTGGACACCTTCATTCCCTTATGCATCTACATATACAAATCCTCTGCTTCTGTACTACTTCCCCTAACCTCTATCTCTTAGATTGTGAGCTCCTTTCGTCAAGGACTTTGTCTTCTTTTCTTTTGGAAAAACACCTAGCACATTATGTGTTCTGCTATAAACTTATCATAAATAGTAATATAGGTAAGATTTTAAGTCAGTTCAAGGAATAGAAAGTTCTGATAAAGAGTGAATACTGTGACCCTACAAAAAAAAAAAAGCAGAAGACGACAACATAAGACAGGATGGTTGACAATGGAAGTGATAGGCAATCAAAATGAAGGAAATTGTGTTGGATGGGAGGAAAAATTGATATTCTGATATCATAAGAGGTAGACCTATTTCAGTAACACTGGACAAGTAAGACATCAGTGATGATGGGGCATGAGAGCATGGAATGAAATATGTTTACCAGGCTTGTTGGAATCTCTTCATTTTATAACACTTTCATCTTTTCTAATTGAATTTGACAAAGTATATATCATCTGTTTTTATATCTATATGCTCCCTTTGACAAACACAAGAATATCCAAGTTTCTGAGCACCAAAGCTTAATTTTTTGTGTATAGTGCAGAATTTAAAAGAATGAGCTCTTAAAATAATTCTGCTAGATTGCCACCATTTTAACCCTTGTTTTTATTACAAAATAACAATTTATCCTATCTTTCAGATACTACAGTGATAGTAAACATAGAAAGCTGGATGACCACAGGAGTAGAGATCACAGGTCAAGCCTGGAAGGAAATTTAAAAGACAGTCGGTCTCATTCAGACCACCGTTCCCATTCAGACCACCGGATACACTCAGATCACCGATCTAGTTCAGAGTACAGCCATCATAAATCTTCCAGGGACTATAGATACCACTCAGACTGGCAAATGGACCATAGAGCTTCCAGTAGTGGCCCAAGGTCACCACTAGATCAGAGGTCTCCTTATGGCTCAAGGTCTCCCTTAGGACACAGATCTCCATTTGAACACTCAGCAGATCACAAAAGTACACCTGAACATACATGGAGTAGCCGGAAAACATAACAAAGACTAACATTTTCTGGACCTTCTTTTAGCCATATACAGTAAACTAACACAGTAATTGCCTTACATGACTTGAAAGACATGGACTGGATATTCTATCAGTAGCAGTATTGTTACTTCTTTCCAGGATGCAAGGTCTATTATCCCAACAGAAGAAAAAAATATTTTTGTATTTAAAGTTTATGCTGCACTGTGCTGCAAATGTTGTGGCACTTTTTTTAAGAAATGGAAGATGTTTACTTTTACAGGGACCTCAACACTGCCCCATTCAGACTGGATCTTATAAAACTCTTCATGTCAAAGTGCTTTTAGGCTGAATACAGTTTAAATTATGTTTGTAAATGAACTTTTACACACTGACCTGTGAACGTGTATCAGGAAGGAATGAGGCGTTTGGGTTTTATTTTGTTTTATTTTTTTTTAGTAAAGAACTCTCAAGGACCTTGTTCACTTTCCAAAGCTACTTGTTTACATTGTACACTGCGACCACCTTGCCGCTTTTCATCACAAGCTTGAATATTTAAATTCTGTACCTAGAACTGTAAAATAGCCAGGATTTCTCCTGTTTGTGATCAATTGTAATGCCTTTTTACAAAAAAGAGCTGTAAATTATTGTAAATTAATTAAATGAGCTTTTTCCCCTCTCAGGCTTTTTTTGACTGTTCCTTTCCCCACCAACTCAGGCCTTCTTGTCACAAGTATGAAACAAAATCAGTGTATTACATTTTTGAATAAAATATCTTGATGGAATCACTGTTCAGAATGTAAAATTGGGGGAAGGGAACACTTTATTTCATTTAGTGCTCTTTTTTTTTTTTAAAGATACTGTGTGCGATACATGTTTTGTTTTTTCTATTAAACTGTCTGTGTTGTGATTGTTGTAATGAAGTGGTGAGAAATATACAACTAAATTAGGCTCTAAAACAATTTTTTTAGGTGTATTTGTTTTAAAAGGAGAAGGAGAGTTCAACACATGAACCCTTCAGAATCCATATCAGCCAAAATTTATTGTAAATCCATTTGTTTTCCCTCTTCAGTATAGGCAATAATGTCAAATGTGCTATGCAGCCAGTTAATATTTTAGAAGATTTGAGTGACCTTATTAATAGAAATTGTTACAATACACACTGATTGTAAATAGATAACTTCTATCTGACAAATTAAATTTAACTAAAGGATATATGGGCTCTTGTAGTTTTCTGGTGATGTTTTCCTATGATGTTACATTCCTTATTAGTTAAACATTATTAAAATGTTTTACCCTGAAATGTATACTAATTTTAGTGATTATATCAAATTTCAGAATATTGTAGCAAAATCATACTTTAAAATGTATGGCAGGAGGAATAATTTAATAAGGTTAAAAACCCACTGACTTGATGAAATACTTCAAATTATATCTTTAGGGTGCTTAGATTATATTTTTGTCTTTATTTTCCATGGTGTTTTTTTAGGCCATATATCTAAAACCAGGATCTCTGTTGTTTAGTTAATTTACTTCATGTTCTGTGATCCCTGCCTACAATTTGTCTTTACGGACTTTTGTTTTTTACATTTTTACATTTTTTACATCATCTGAATAGCAATTATTTGTGAGGTCACAAATAGAGGTTATTAGTCCAGAAGGATAATAAGCAGATGCAATCTAAGAAAAGTCAAAGATCCCAGATGTTTATACAAATGTCCCTAATAAAATGCGGAAGACAAATTACAGAAAAAGGTATGCAGGCAGAATTTTTTCCCAAACTTTTTCCTGAAGATGAGTTACTCATTTTTGTCTGTTAAAATTTTATCTTCAAAAATCCAATATACTTAGAAACAAAGTGAATAAGATAAGGTTGAGATCTTGGCTGTGTGTGTGTGTGTGTGTGTGTGTGAAATGTAACGACACATTTAAAACAAATAATAAAAAATAATTGATAGCTGCTCTATTTTTAACCCAAAATCTGTCTGTCAGCTGGCTTTGTTGGAACAGAATAAATCTAGAAAAATAAGTTTTTTTTCCCTAAATAGTTTGATTGTTTTATAGAGCAAAAATAAAATTGTAATATAAAATACCTCAGAACAGTTAGGTCTGGTTTGGTAATTGTGTGTGACACGGAATTTATCATCCCTACATTTCAGACTAATGTCAGATTAATTATATATTACTCAGATTTCTCATTCTGATCTCTAATTGTATAATATAAAACTTTCCAATGTCTGAAAATATTAAAGTTGAAATGAAGGTTCTTCAAGAATTGGCCCACATGGATCCCCCTGTAAGTTTGTGTACCTTGTGCGTGCAAACCTGGAATCTTGTTGCTGACAGTCTTTTGGGGCCCCATATTCCTCCTATACATCTTCGTGCCCCTTGCAGTAAAAGTACAAAAAGCAGAGCAGCTTCAACCACCACTCAGTTCCTTCTCACCGTTTGTGGTAGATGCTTGATTTTTAAAGCCCATCTGGAAAAGCTGAAAAGTGAAAGCATGGACTAGTCTTATCTGAAAACCCATGGGTTCAACATGAGGTGTTGATGTCCACATTCTTCAAACACAGACTGGGGCACTGTATACTCGACTGCTGAACATTGAGCACCAGTATGAACATTGCGCACCATTAAACTGTTTTAGAACATTGCATGGTAGATACTGTCATCTCTTACACCTTCGGAAAAGAAGAGAAACACAATGAGACTGTGGTTACCAGTCATGAATTATGTACCAAATTGTAAATCAGTGCCCCTCAGTGGCACTGATCATTTGTCAGTGGCCTCTCAGACTTACAAAGACATTCCTGAAGCTGCCCACTGACTCGCTAATCTGGACTTCATTATTTGAATGTTGCTAATCACTTTGCCATACATTTAAAAAAAAAAAAAGAGGAGGGGCTTCTGTGTCCTGCTTCCTTTGTAGCTTAGATGGTATTAGCAGTAGTTTAGATTTTGATTATTTATTTATTTTATTTAAGTACTTCGGCTATTGATTTTTTTTTTTTTTTACATTTAGTCTCACCATGGTACTGAGAACTAAGGCCTGGTCTACACTACTAGTTTAGGTCGACTTTAGCAGCAAATCGAATTAAGCCTGGACACGTTCACACGACGAAGCCCTTTCTTTCGACTTAAAGGGCCCTTTAAACCGGTTTCTTTACACCACCTCCGAGGGGATTAGCGATAAAATCGGCCTTTGCGGGTCGGAATTGGGGTAGTGTGGACGGAATTCGACGTTATTGGCCTCCGGGAAGTATCCCACAGTGCTTCATTGTGACCGCTCTGGACAGCACTCTCAACTCAGATGCACTGACCAGGTAGACAGGAAAAGCTCCGCGAATGTTTGAATTTCATTTCCTGTTTGCCCAGCGTGGAGAGCACAGGTGACCACGCAGAGCTCATCAGCACAAGTAACCATGATGGAGTCCCAGGATCGCAAAAGAGCTCCAGCATGGACCGTACAGGAGGTACGGGATCTGCTCGCCATATGGGGAGATGAATCAGTGCTAGCTGAACTCCGTAGCAGTAAAAGAAATGGCAAAGTATTAGAAAAGGTCTCCAAGGCCATGAAGGACAGAGGTCATAACAGGGATGCACAGCAGTGCCGCATGAAAATTAAGGAGCTACGGCAAGCCTACCACAAAGCCAGAGAAGCAAACGGAAGGTCCGGGACAGAGCCGCAAACTTGCTGCTTCTACGCGGAGCTGCATGCCATTCTAGGGGGTGCAGCCACCACTACCCCAACTGTGTGCTATGACACCCTCACTGGAGAAACACACAGGGAAGAGGGTTCGGGGAACGAGGAAGATGAGGATGGAGGTAGCTCACAGCAGCAAGGAAGCGGAGAAACTGGTTTCCCCAACAGCCAGGATCTGTCACCCTGGACCTGGAACCAGTAACCCCCAAACTCACCCAAGACCCTGAGGGCACACAGGGGACCTCTGGTGAGTGTACCTTTGTAAATATTACACATGGTTTAAATGCAAGCATGTTTAAAGATTAATGATTCATTTGCCCTGGCAATCGCGGCCAGTACAGCTACTGGAAAAGTCTGTTAACGTGTATGGGGATGGAGCGGAAATCCTCCAGGGACATCTCCAGAAAGCTCTCCTTCATGTACTCCCAAAACCTTTGCAAAAGGTTTCTGGGGAGGGCTGCCTTATCCCATCCGCCATGGTAGGACACTTTACCACGCCAGGCCAGTAGCACGTAGTCTGGAATCATTGCATAACAAAGCATTGTAGCGTATGGTCCCGGTGTTTGCTGGCATGCAGACAACATCCATTCCTTATCGCTCTTTGTTATCCTCAGGAGAGTGATATCATTCACGGTCACCTGGTTGAAATGGGGTGATTTTATTAAGGGGACATTCAGAGGTGCCCGTTCCTGCTCTGCTGAACAGAAATGTTCCCCGCTGTTAGCCACGCGGTGGGGGGAGGGGTGAAGTGATCATCCCAGAGAATTGGGTGTGGGGGGGGAGGGCGGTTAGTTGGGTTTGTGCTGCATGTTAACCTGGAAACTGCAGCCCCTCCTTTTACATTGCAAACCCATTTTAAATGGCCAACACAATTCATCCTTGATATGGGAAATGAGGGCGCTGCTGTTTGAAACCATTCCCACATGTTAAGAAGGTTAAAGCCAAAAGTCTGTGGCTTACCATGACTGCCTGCAAGCCAAAATCTGTTGCCTGGCACTGCGTGAGTGATCTCTCACACGAAACCGGCAGACCCTCACTATAAGAGGAAAAATGCGACCTTGTAACGAAAGAGTGTACCCATTGTTCTCTAAAATGTCTTTTTTAACCACCTCTCCCTTCTCCTCCACCAGCTGCAAATGTTTCTCTTTCACAGAGGCTAGTGAACATTAGAAAGAGAAAATGGAGGCCGCGGGACGATATGTTCACGGAGCTCCAGATGTCCTCCCACGCTGAAAGAGCACAGCAGAATGCGTGGAGGCAGTCAATGTCAGACATCAGAAAAGCACAATATGAACGAGAGGAGAGGTGGCGGGCTGAATCGTGGGATGAACAGAGCAAGTTGTGGGCTGAAGATGATAGGTGGCGTCAGCTTGCAGACAGAAGGCAAGAGTCGATGCTCCGGCTGCTGGAGCATCAAACTGATATGCTCCAGCGTATGGTTGAGCTGCAGGAAAGGCAGCAGGAGCAGAGACTGCCGCTACAGCCCCTGTTTAACCAACAGCCCTCTTCCCCAAGTTCCATAGCCTCCTCACCCAGACGCCCAAGAACGCGGTGGGGGGGCCTCCGGCCACCCAGTCACTCCACCCCAGATGATTGCCAGAACATCAGAAGGCTGGCCTTCAATAAGAGTTAAAGTTTTAAAATGCAGTGTGTCCTTTTCCTTCCCTCCACCCCCACCCATCCCGGGCTACCTTGGCAATTATCCCCGTAGTTGTGTGACGAATTAATAAAGAATGCATGAATGTGAAATAACAATGACTTTATTGCCTCTGCAAGCGGTGCTCGAAGTGGGAAGGGGAGGGTGGGGTGGTTGGTTTACAGGGAAGTAGAGTGAACCGGGTGGGGGGGGCGGAGGGTTCATCAAGGAGAAACAAACAGAAGTTTCACACCGTAGCCTGGCCAGTCACAAAACTCATTTTCAAAGCTTCTCTGATGCGCACCGCGCCCTGCTGTGCTCCCCTAACCGCCCTGGTGTCTGGCTGCGCGTAATCAGCGGCCAGGCGATTTGCCTCAACCTCCCACCCCGCCATAAATGTCTCCCCCTTACTCTCACAGATATTGTGGAGCGCACAGCAAGCAGCAATAACAATGGGGATATTCTTTTCGCTGAGGTCTGAGCGAGTCAGTAAGCTGCGCCAGCGCGCTTTTAAACGTCCAAATGCACGTTCCACCACCATTCGGCACTTGCTCAGCCTGTAGTTGAACAGGTCCTGACTCCTGTCCAGGCTGCCTGTGTAGGGCTTCATGAGCCATGGCATTAAGGGGTAGGCTGGGTCCCCAAGGATCACAATAGGCATTTCAACATCCCCAACGGTTACTTTCTGGTCTGGGAAGAAAGTCCCTTCCTCCAGCTTTCGAAACAGACCAGAGTGCCTGAAGACGCGAGCATCATGTACCTTTCCCGGCCATCCCACATTGATGTTGGTGAAACGTCCCTTGTGATCCACCAGGGCTTGCAGCAGCATTGAAAAGTACCCTTTGCGGTTTATGTACTCGGTGGCTTGGTGCTCCGGTGCCAAGATAGGGATATGGGTTCCGTCTATGGCCCCACCACAGTTTGGGAATCCCATTTCAGCAAAACCATCCACTATGGCCTGCACGTTCCCCAGAGTCACTACCCTTGATATCACCAGGTCTTTCATTGCCCTGGCAACTTGGCTCACAGCAGCCCCCACAGTAGATTTGCCCACTCCAAATTGATTCCCGACTGACCGGTAGCTGTCTGGCGTTGCAAGCGTCCACAGGGCTATCGCCACTCGCTTCTCAACTGTGAGGGCTGCTCTCATCCTGGTATTCTGGCGCTTCAGGGCAGGGGAAAGCAAGTCACAAAGTTCCATGAAAGTGCCCTTATGCATACGAAAGTTTTGCAGCCACTGGGAATCGTCCCACACCTGCAGCACGATGCGGTCCCACCAGTCTGTGCTTGTTTCCCGTGCCCAGAATCGGTGTTCCACGGCATGAACCTGCCCCAGTAACACCATGATTTCCACATTGCTGGGGCCTGTGCCTTGTGAGAGGTCTACGTCCATGTCAATTTCCTCATCACTCTCGTCGCCTCGCTGCAATCGCCTCCTCGGCTGGTCCGGGTTTCGCTTTGGCATGTCGTGGCTCTGCATATACTCCAGGACAATGTGCGTGTTGTTCATAGTGCTCATAATTGCCGCACTGATCTGAGCGGGCTCCATGATCCCAGTGCTAGCTATGGCACCTGGTCTGAAAAAAGGCGCGAAACTAGCATCTGACGGACCAGGGGAAGGAGGGAGGGAGGGAGGGCCGAGTGACGACATGGCGTACAGGTACAGGGAATTAAAATCAAGAAAGGTGGCTGTGCATCAGGGAGAAACACAAACTGTCACACAGAATGGTCCCCCCAAAGATTAAACTCAAAACCCTGGGTTTAGCAGGCCGTTGATTTCACAGAGGGAGGGGAAGCACATGAATACAGAACAAATCTATTTTTTACATCTTAATCTGCCAGCCAACAGTGCAGCATGACTGATAGCCACTGCAGTATGACGACGATGGATATCAATCGTAATATGCCATCTTCTTCCAAAAGGCAAGGGGCTGCTGCTCTGTAGCAATGCAGCCCCACGTCTGCCAGCACCCAGATCGCCCTCGGCCTCTTCTGGGTGCTTAGCAGACAATACTGGGCGATTGGCAGAAAATATCATACTACGACTGATAGCCATCATCATCGAGACAGTTGCATGTCTGCCCAGGTGCCCATGATTGACAGCCACTGCAGTACGATGACAACGGATACCAGTCGTAATATACCATCTTCTACCAAAAGGCAAGGGGCTGGTGCAATGCAGCCCTACGGCTGCCAGCCCCACGGCTACCAGTCATGCTGCACCGTCTACCACCAAAAGGCAGTTAGCTGCTACTGCTGTGTAGCAATGCAGTACCAAGTCTGCCGGCACCCAGATGACATATGGTGACGGTGAGCTGATCTGAGCGGGCTCCATGCTTGCCATGGTATGTTGTCTGCACAGGTAACCCAAGTAAAAAGGCGCGAATCTTTTGTCTGCCGGTGCTCTGACGGAGGGGGAGGGGCCTGACGACATGTACCTAGAACCCCCCGCGACACTGTTTTGCATCATTCAGGCATTGGGATCTCAACCCAGAATTCCAATGGGCGGCGGAGACTGCGGGAACTGTGGGATAGCTACCCGTAGTGTAATGCTCCGGAAGTCGACGCTAGACTCGGTACTGTGGACGCAGTCCGCCGACTAGAGCACTTAGGGCATTTTATGTGGGGACACACACAATCGGCTGTATACAACCGATTTCTATAAAACCGGCTTCTATAAATTCGACCTAATTTTGTAGTGTAGACATACCCGAAGTCCAAAGGTGGAGACCAAGTCTACAGGTTTTAAAATCTGCTCTGCTTGTGAGATTGCTATGCCTGCTTAATGATGTACATTCTAATTGCTTATTTTGTTCAGGGGAGTCTCATATCCCCTGTGTGTAATTCTTTTTCAGAGTGCACACATAGGGCTTATGCTCATTTAAATTTGTTCCTAATGGAAAAATCTATGTGGAGTGTGCCTAGCTCAGAGGTACCCCCTGAGCAGCAGTCTGTTCCTGCTTTAAAGCAGGTTTCATTAAGTGCTTTAGCTACCAGTGATGCCAAACTAAGCGGTAAGAAATCTACTGGCTCTAAGGGTACGTCTTCACTACCCACCAGATCGGCGGGTAGTAATCGATCTACTGGGGATCGATTTATCGCGTCTCGTCTAGACGCGATAAATCGATCCCTGAACATGCTCCCCGTCGACTCCGGAACTCCACCAGGGCGAGAGGCGGAAGCAGAGTCGATAGGGGAGCCACGGCCGTCGATCCCGCGCCGTGAGGACGAGAGGTAAGTCGATCTAAGATATTTCGACTTCAGCTATGCTATTCTCGTAGCTGACGTTGCGTATCTTAGGTCGATCCCTCTTCCCCCCTTCCTCTCTCCCTCCCTTCCTCCCCCCAGTGTAGACCAGCCCTTAGAGTCCTCATGCTGCTAGCAAACACATAGCCCTTCTCAGGTCAGTCAGTGGCTCCTGCTGCCCAAAGCAGGGAAGACCAAAGATCTCTTAAATAGGGCTCAGTACCATTTACTGTCCTGGTCACAGCTAAGAAAGATAAGTGTCTTCATGATGGCTCTTCTAAAAATACCTCTTAAAAACCACATCACTGCCCATGAGTCTTCTAAGGCTGGGGGGTTACATTCCTTAGAGTCAGTACTATGCCTTACACCTTGTAACAGACATAACTTTGTTACCTTTGTCGTCAGTACCGTGTACCTCAGACTTATCAGTGTCACATCTGGACAAGACTGTTTCTGGGACTTTAGTATCAGTATCAATCATCTAGGTACCATCATTGATACCATCTCCATCCACTAAGTCTCCTTTCATATCACCCGCAGACCTTATGATTATTCAAGAACTGGAGCCCGTTTTTACTTGATCTCTCTCCATTATCTACTGTATTCAGAGCTTTGTAAGTAGTGGAGCTGAAGGTACTGAAGGTGAAAACTTCTACCTGCCCTCAATCAATGGTACCAGTGCCACAAGAGTCGTGGACTAATTCTAGAGGATCTTTACACCATCTCCCCTCCCTTTGGCACTTGTCTTTCCTTTTTTGCATATTCATGGAATACAATTACCACTTATCAGTGGGTTTTAAAAACCCGACTGAAAAGGATACGCAATTTGATTTTACTCTGCCTACTTGCTCCACACCCTCCTACCCCATCCCTCTTCAGGGACCGATCTCACAAAACCCTGCTGCATTTGTGCTATTCACACTGCTTCCTCCTCCTGAAGAAGAAAGGAGATTAGAGGGAGATCTTAGGATTCAGACATCTCAAGTTTATCCATCACTTCAAGTTTTGGATGGTCACCCTTAATTCTATAATCCCTTCTTTAGATCATATGAACTGGTTTGCAGCTCTCAACTTTCAGTATGCCCACTTATGTGAATCTATCCATTTTATAGGAAGTATCTGCATTCTGTGTTCAGCAATCTTCACAATCATTTCAGAGCCCTATCATTTGTCCTTCCTACAGCTCCAAGGGTATTTATCAATTTCCTGGCAGTGGTAGTATCTCACCAAAGGAGACAGGGTCTGCATGTGTATCCATATCTGAACAATTGGCTGATTTCAGGGTCAGTCAGCTAGGCAAACCAACAGAGACTTTCGTACATTTCTACAACTGTTCTCTAAGCTAGGCTTCAATCAACCAAGACAAGTCTGCTCTCATCTCTACTTGATAGATAGCATTCATAAAGGCAGTCTTGGAGTCCAATTAAGCAAGGGCGTACTGTCCTTGATTCATTGTGGGGGGTGGGGAGGAGGGACAATAGCCCACCTTAACTGATTACTCTCATTATAGTTGGTATGGCAACACCCATTTTTTCATGTTCTCTGTGTGTGTGTGTGTGTGTGTGTGTGTGTATTCCTACTGTATTTTCCACTGCATGCATCCAAAGAAGTGGACTGTAGCCCACGAAAGCTTATGCTCAAATAAATTTGTTAGTCTCTAAGGTGCCACAAGTACTCCTCATTCTTACTGAGGAGGTATTTCTGACTTGTTTTCTTCCATTGATATATACAAGAAGCTCAAGGCCCTTAATAGACATTAAGTCTTGCAACTAAGGTAGGTAATTTTTATCTCCATCTTGTATATCAAGAAGCTTAATCAAAGAGAAGGTAAGTGATTTAACCATAATCATGTATTGAGTCAGTGGCAGAGATGAAATCAGACCCCAGAATGCTTATATCCCAGTCTGATTGTCTAATCACTAGACTACACTTCCTCTCTTATTTTGTTTAACTAGAGGGGAAAACATTGTAACTGAATATTTTACAGTAATAACATAAAGGAATGTCTGATGTAGCCACTTTGAAACCTGGTTAGCTCCTGTTTTGTCACCTTAAGAAAATGAATCCAGTTGTATCAGGTCTGTTAAAACTGAACTGCAAATTTCTGATACAGCTTAGTTCCTTTTTGTGGAGTTTTCACATCAAAACCAATGAAAATATACATACACTAATGACTAAAATCTATATGAAATGTTATTCTGTTTAGGATTTCTGCCAAAAAATATTAATCCCCAAACTTAAGTGAATTAGTATAGTTGACATCTCCCAGGACATGGTTTGGTATCCTCAGGCCATAATTAAATGAAGTCTTGACTACTAACGTTTCTTAATATCAGTTATGGCACACCTCTTTGCACAATTCTTGAGGTTGTTTAAATAGCTACAGTGTAGATTACAAAAATGTAAAACTCAGTAATTTTAAAGGTACTTAGTGTGAAAGTAGGCCTCTTATTAAAAGCTTTATCATAATGAGTTGTAGGATATAAAAACATATTTAAAGGCTTGTGTTAAAGTCTCTTTTAATGTCAGATAGAAAAGCTTTTTAGATTTAGATCAGGGTGAGCCCACACGCTGAAAACTGTAGAGCAAAGGCTATGTGTATTTTGTTTTGCTGGGATTGATCTTATTCTTTAATGTTAAATACTCAACAAACTCAGGTTATGAGTCAGTGTGCTCTAGAGAGAAACATCCTGAGATGATGTAAGTTACTGTAGCAGAAAACCACATACCATTGATCAGATATAAGAAATGAAGCAGGTCTGTTTCTCATTTGCTTGTACCTCAACTGGTTCTAAACTGAAACAAATTTCATACACTGGAGTAATCTAGAGCATATCTCTTTGAAAGCAGAGGCACTGAGGCTTGAAAAACATTTTTGTCCCCCCTTTAGTAAAATAAGCTAGTGCTTTTGGATGGCCTTGATTTTGACACTATCTTTGGTAGACAATGTAATTGGCATTAATAAATGTTTCTTTAGAATTGGTTATAAACCCTAGCAATGAGGTCTTTGAAGCATTTGATGTATGTTAAATGCCTTATTGTTTTAGGATTAGAGCAGCAGATTCTTAGGTGGAAAAAAAAATCCTTCATGAATCCACCTGTGCAGTTGATGATCAATTAGTCACATGCTATGGCTTGTGAATCCTTGAACTATTAAGCACATTAATCCTGGAGCCACATATATATCTACCATGGCACTGACCAAGATTATGAGTGGTCCAGTCTCAAATGCCCTTCAGTTCCTTTTCTTTCACTTGGTCCTGGAGCTCTTTTCAGTTTTGGTATCATTATAGTCAGGAAGTTATTTATCTGAGCGAGAAATTTTTATAGTTAATCTTTTTGTTCAAAGAGGAAACTCTTTATATAATGGATGATATGTTTCAGTCTTGGAAAGCATTTAGACATGACCTGGATTCAGGGCCAAGAAGATGAAAACAGATGGATAGGAAATCATCTTCATTTATCTTTCCTCTGAAATGGACCAATTACAAAGCTATTATAGTTTGAGACTGTTTTCATCTCCAAACTGAAATTTACCTTTGTGATGATCTAGGCATTAGTCTTAAGATCACAAAGATGTTTACACAACTCCTACAAACAGAGAGGTTCTATAGGCTACACTTTATATTCCTCATTGTAATGGAAAAATCATAAGCTGAAAGCATTTTGCTACTTCATAAGTTAAGAAACAGAATTGAAAATGTTACCCAATCACTTCCTTTCTGTGTCAAGACTGCTAGCTCATACCACCCAGAAAAAGTGATGTAGTAATTGACTAATAGCAATTTTGTTGTGGGTGATCATTAGAAGTTTATCAGTAATAGTAAAGTTGAAGTTGAATTTTCACTGATGACCAAATTTGAGAAGTTATTTATACAGCTTTACAAACATTTGAGGTGGCCATTGGAAGAAGTATAATGAAAGAAGAGGTTATTAGACAAAGAGTTTAGCCACCTTTGGATCCTATTCATAGGAAAACAACCTAGGTTGGTGGTCATAGATATTAAATCATCAAGTAACAAATTTTCTGATCTACCTATCCACTGATCAAAGACATCACTGCTGAAAATTCAGAAAGAGCCATACATAAGATACCACTGGAGCTGGATGTTCTAAGGTCTTTAAACATCTAGGGGCTATCATCTTCCCTGAAACACCTAGGTTTCACTCTCATTGTTGCCAAGGGGTGGAGATAGTTATTTTTGCTAAGGGAGCCTTTAGTCTCGTTCCCATTGGGAACAATAGAAGATGGCAACCATTTTGAAAGAAAGCAGTTCTTTGTGAAGTTCTCTGAGAAAAACATTTGTCAGTTTCTGATGAGGAAGAAATTTACCATTATGAAGAATAATGGCAAAAAAGGAATGTTAATTCTTAACAAAATTCTTCAGGTGTGGCCAATATACTAGATTTCAGTAAGTTGTAACTTTATGGGAAAGTTTGAAGAGGTTGCATTATTTGGTTATTAAAATCAATCAGGACAAAAATGGGTCTGAGACAGGGTGCTCAATTTCTTAAAGCATCAATTTTAACTCAAGCTAATTTATCTACTTGTAAATTTTTGGAGAGTTCCCCAAAAATTTTTCTGAGTATAGAAGGAAGATTCACTGCATTCTTCATACATGACAAAAAGATTGAATCCCTGTTTTAAGTGCAGAACTCAACTCAACCTTAACTATGGATCTGCAAGCACATCCAGTACTTCCATAATTAAAGACACACAATGTATTAAAATTATTAATTTTAACTTTGCTGTTTTAATAATGAATCATGTTGTTTTTGCAGTCATAACTGAGAGGTTTAACATATAGTGAAAGCTTGTATTGACATAAAATTAACAGATATGCTGACAATCTGTGAATTTCAAATAGAAAACTTTTAGAAACTTGTACATATTAAATATTCAAAGATAAGGAAGAAACCATCTACAATGTTTTGTAGTATTTAAAAGAACTTTTACAATAATACCTCACTAGTTGGCACTTTACTGCACCACAAAGCTAAACATTTGCAAAAGTGTGTTAAGATTGCAAACTCAAGCACTCACAATTTAGGAAATACCATTTTTTAAAGTTGTTCATGCAATCTTAATTCAGCCCCCTTGTGTGTATTCATTGTGATAGTCTTTAATTACATGGCCACATACTATTTTTCCCATGGACCCCAGCTTCATTCACTAGGGTGGACAGTGCTCACTGAAAGGGTAACAATTCAGTATTCCCTTTTATCCTCATCATTCAGTATTTAGCCCTGGGAGTTATGTAATGCACACCATCCAAATTCTGCACTGAATGCAGAATTATTAATTTTCTCATAAGTAAGGCTGTGTTTTAGTCATGGGTATTTTTAGTAAAAGTCATGGACAGTAAACAAAAACTCTCTGCCTGTGACCTGTCTTGTACTATCTACCCCTGACTAAATCTTGGGGTGGGAGGGGAGGCCTGGGACACGCCATGGGTTCTGGGGGGATGGTGGTACAAGGCCTGGGACCCCCACCGCTGCTGGGGGCGGGCAAGGCTGGTAGGCTCCCTACCTGACTCCGCACCTCCCTGGAAGCAGCGACATCCCTCTCACTTTGCTCCTAGGGAGAGGCGTGGCCAGGCAGCTCTGTGTGCTGCCTCTGCCCCAAGTACTGGCTCCACAGTTCCCATTGGTCTGGTACTGCGGTCAACCGGAGCTGCAGGGGTGGTGCCTACAGGCGGAGACAGCACACAGAGTCCCCTGGCCGCACCTCGGCCTAGGAGCTGAGGGATGTCACCACCTCTGGGGAGTGCCCCTCCTGAAGTAAGTACCGCCCAGAGCCCTCACCCCCTCCTGTGCCCCAACCCTCTGAGCCCCCTACCCAAATTTCTGCTGCTGGGGGGGAAAGGGGTGCTGTGGCCCGAGACTGCCCCAGCAGCGGCCAGTTTGGCCGTTCCAGGGACTGCCTGAGCAGCTCAGGCAGTCCCTGGGCCAACCACAACTGCCACTGCAGAAGTCATGGAGGTCCCAGAAAGTCACGGAATCAGTGACTTCTGTGATCTCCATGACAAATTCCCAGCCTTACTCATGAATATTCCTATAGTGTATTCCCCATAGTATCTGAGTGTTTTACAAACATTAATGAATTTATCTTCCCTGTGAGGTGGGGTGGTGATGTTATCCCCATTTTACAGCTGAGGAACTGAGGCACAGAGAGGTTAAGGCCAAAATTGTCAGCATCCACTAACCTTGGGTACTCATCTTGATACAGCAAAGACCTTAAAAAGGAGAGTTTTATTCCTGCTATTTCTTTATCCTCCCTGGATCTTGCCTTATTCTAGGTCTTCCAAGACTCACCTGATACAAAGGATCAGAGTCCATTTGGTGTCTCCAGGTAGGTACCATAATACCATCTTTCAGCCATCAGAATTGTTTCAGAACTCTTAACCTTTGAGTTGCTTGCTTCTACAACTCATTGTCTGTGTCTTACAGGAACTACTTCAGGTTCAAGCTGGGAAGCAAACATGATCTGGGCCAAGTGCTCATGTCTGAGCTAGTTGGGAGGGCGGGGAGTGGCTCATTCTCCTTCCTCTTCTCAGGTGACGGTTTATCCATGGGAATGCTGCTGCTTCTTTGAGTGCTTGCACATGTCCATTCCACTGAAGGTGTGGATGCACCTAGTGCACAGTTGTCAGAAAACTTTTTCCCTCAGCAGTACCTACCAGAGTGGCTTGAGCACTCTGTCACAAGAGGGCCAAGCTGCCCCCGACTCCCCTCATTTCCTTCTTACTGCCAGTGATAGTTGTTGGAGCAATTTCAGACTTGTCATAAACTTCTCTCAATCCTTTGTCTCTATACCTTCTTATTGTTAGGAAGTAGTTAACTTTAAGTTAGTTTTAGCAATAGATTTTATTTTTAGGTCTTTTGGGACTAGTTTTCATCTTTTGATACTGGGATCGGTATTGGAACCATACCACACTCACCAGGTTTTAAGTCCTGCCACACTTGCGCTAAACCTATGCTGGTTGGTGACCCACATCTGGCCCATTTGAAATGTTTGGGAGAATCCTGAATAAGTGATAAATGTCACATTTGTGAGGAATTTAAGCCCTGCTCAAAGATAGAGTGGCTAGGCTCAAACTTTTGCTCATGGAGGCAGCACTTTGCCCCCCCATGGTACAGAGCACACCAGAGATGTCTGCAGTTCCTTGGTCCCATTTGACTGTATGAAAGAAAAGGTTTAGACCATCCTCAGACTCAGTACTATGTTCAGGGGTGTCAGTGTTAAAACTTAGTAGAAGCAGAGACTCTGAGACATTTGGGGGAAGAGTCTCTTGCAGGAGCAGTCTTTAGCTAAGAAGAAGGGATCACTGCCACCTGAGCCTATGCCAGGATCATCAAAGGCGTTCCCTGAAAGAGCTCTGCAGCAGAGTCATCAGTCATTGCCACCCCCAACCACCCCAGAGGGACCTATTTAGCCTCTTGGTGCTGCTATCCCTGGTGGTGCAAGAAGGTTTGCAGTTGGTACTGATGGGCCTGCAGCACCTACCTCTGTGTGTCAAAAACTCATGGTACCATAACCTCCCATGCTTCAGTAAAGGCTGGTGTAGTCAAGGGGCAAGTCTCCAAAGAGCTCCTGGTACCACCAGCCCTGGTTTTGGGCTCTCTATCCCCAATCCCAACAAGTTCTGCCTCCCCTACCCAAATGAAAGATCCTGTTATAAGAATGTCCAGGATGTGCTTCTGAATAGTAGAAAACTTTCAACTAGGGGCACTTACCTGGCCAAATGGATGTGCTTCTCCATTTGGTCCTGCAGGTAGGCGTATCCCCAGAGCATCCCCCCGAACCTTGTACTGCACTATCTTCTATACCTAAAACATCAGAGTTTGGAGATTAGCTCTATAAGAGTACATGGGGCAGCTATCTCAGCCTTCCATACCTTGGTGGATAGTAGATCCCTTTTCTCCAGCCCCATTGTTACCAGATTCCTAAAGGGCTTGATCAGATTCTACCCACATGTGCAAGTCCTATCCCTCCTTGAAATGTGAATTTGGTCCTAGCAAAGTTAATGGGACAACCATTTGAACCCTTTGCAACTTATTTTTTTGCTCCACCTCTTTATGAAGGTAACATTTTTAGTTGTCATTACCTCAGCTAGAAGCATGGGCCAGTTGAGAGCCCTAATATCTGAGCCTCCCTATACAGTTTTCCATAAGGAAAAAGTTTTATGTCCAGCCTCATGAAGTTAGTTTCGAATTTGCATGTTAGCCAGGCAATCTCTTTTCCAATGCTCTTCTCAAAACCCTAGGCACAAGAGACACTTAATTCATTGGATGTGAAGTGAGCTGTAGCTTTCTACCTGGAGTATACTAAGTACTTTAGATCGTCCATGCAGTTGTTCATTGCAGTTGCAAACAGGGCTAAGAGCCAAACAGTTTCCGCTCAGAGAATCTCATCCTGGATCTCTTTGTGCATTCATTTATGCTACCAGTTGGGTAATATAGCCCCACCAGATAGAGTATTGGTGCATGCTACTAAAGCACAGGCAACTTTGGTGGTTTTCTTGGCACAAATGCTTATCATAGATATTTGTAAAGCAGTGACTTGGTCATCAGTCAACATTTTTGCATCTCATTATGCCATTTCCTGTCAGTCCAGGGCAAATGCCAATTTTGGATGGATTGTTCTACAATCACTGTTCAGGTACCACTGAGAAGAAAAGTTCTCTGACAACTGTGCATGAGGTGCAAACACACCTACAGTGTTGTAGGTGGACATGTGTATCACATCTCAAAGAGCAAGAGTTACAGAAAGGTAGGTAACCATTTTTAAACTAAATCAAGTCTTTACATTGGCTCTTCACTTGATTGGCAACATATTCTCTCCAGCAGATGTGAGCAGCAATAATAAAAACCAATGTTAGTCATTAAGTCAGTAGTGAAGTCTGCCAGACTTCTCCATTTCTCCACACACACATGCACTAAAAAAATGAGCAAACAAGGTGCATTGAAACTTGGTAGCCCAGCTTAGACCTTACAGTTCAGAAATACAGATCTTCTTGATCTGTAAAAACAGCTTCTTTGAGTATGTGTCAGTGAGGATCCCACTTCAGATACTGAAGCAAGCCTCACCTTTTCAGGGCAGCAATTAGTATTGCTAATGAACAACTAGGGTGAAAATCAAGAGTTAAACCTTTGTCTTCATCCCTGAGGTTTCTCCAAATGTGCCTGTAAAAATTCCTTCTGAGAACATGGAACCAGATGCACCACTCACTACATAAACAAGCATGCTCTTCTCCCTGCTGCAGAGAAACAGTCAAGCTGTGGAAATGGTGCCAGATGGCATAATCCCAGTAGCTGCACTCCCCAAGAGGACAGCAATGACCTGGTGAACTTCCTGAGAAGACAGTCTGTCACCAATCATGAGTGGTCACTGCTGAGGTCCATCACCAAGTCCATGGGGGATGCCACTGATAGGCCCATTTCCCACTAAGGACCAGTACAAATTTCAGTTCTGGAGGCAGCATGAGACTTGGATCATTGTCAGATGCCTACAGTGGAATTAAGGCCTCCTATATGCCTTCCGACCAGTGCTACTAATCCCCAGGGTGACTGCCAAAGCCAGGCCACACTCATCCTCACAGTTCCCTACTGGCCAGTACAGTTCTGGCTGACAGACCTTTTGCAGCTGTCCACATAGTCACTGATCAAGCTTCCAGGCCAACCAGACTTATTTTTTCAGGCTCAGGGCCAGGTTTTCCACCCAGCCCTACAGTCCCTACAATTGATGGCCTGAATGTTGGCTGGTGAAGCACCATGAAGGACTGCTCTGTTCAAGAAATCCTATTACAAAGCAAGAAAGCCTCCATCGAGGGAAAAAAACAAACTTACTCCACCAAGTTGAAAAGGTTCTCGATAAGAGCTGCTCAACACAGCCTAGACCTGGTGCTGGTACCAAAGATCCCCAATTTTTGCTGCAGTTAAAATGCTCTGGCCTTTCCTGTAGCTCAAAGTCAACTTAGCAGCTATACTGGCACACCATCCACCAATGCCGTTGCTTTCAATCTTCTCTCATCCATAGGCTTGGAAACTAGGGATACGGCTACTGCTGCAGCACCTCCAGGTTTCACTGTGAAAAGTTTGCAGGTACTGTCAGAAGGAAGCTAGCATTAGTTCATGATTCTTCAGAATCCAGAAGCTGTGCTGCACCTGTGTGGTGTGAGCAGAAATTGCACTTTTTCACATAGGTTTTCAACACACGTGGTTTATAGCAGGGATCGGCAATCTTTCAGAAGTGGTGTGCGAAGTCTTCATTTATTCACTCTAATTTAAGGTTTTGCGAGCCGGTAATACATTTTAATGTTTTTAGAAGGTCTCTCTCTATAAGTCTATATATTATATAAATAAACTAGTGTTGTATTGTAAAATAAATGAGATTTTCAAAATGTTTAAGAAGCTTCATTTAAAATTAAATTAAAATGTTGATCTTACGCCGCCGGCCTGCTCAGCCCACTGCTGATCTGGGATTCTGTTCACCTAGGCTGGCAGTGGGCCTGCAGCCGGGACCCTGGCTGGCAAGGGTCCGGCAGCCAGAACCCCAGACTGGCAGCAGGCTGTGCAGGGCTGGCGGCTGGGACCCCAGACTGGCAGTGGGCTGAGCCGCTCAGCCCACTGCCACTCAGGGGTTCCATCCGCCGGCTCCTGCCAGCCAGAATCTCGGCTGCCGGATCCGCTCAGCCCGCTCCCAGTCTGGGGTCCTGGCCCTACCCACATCCAGTGGGTACCTACTTTCTCCCTGGTTCTGGCCCATTCTCTTCCTCTCTCTGCACTGAACTGAGGATGGGAGTGCACTGAGCACAGGGCTGGGGGTGAAGGGTCTGGCCAGGAGCTAGAATGAGGGAGGGGGCTCAGAGTTGGGGCAGGAGGTTTGGGTGTGGAGCACTTACCTGGGCAGCTCCCATTTAATGCGAGAGGTGCAGGTGGGAATGTGGGGGTGGGGTTCAGGAGCTCCCGTTTGGTGCTCAGGGCAGAGGGCTGGGGGCATGTGAGGGGGTGCAGGTGTCAGGGCAGAGGGAGGGCTATGTGTGGGGGTGCCAGAGTCAGGGCTGGGGTCGTGGGGGGAGTGGTGAAGGAGTCAAGCAGAGGGCTGGGTGTATATGAGGGAGGCTCAGGGCAGAGGGCTGGGTGTGTGTGGGGGGGGGAGGTCAGGACTCAGGGCAGAGGGCTGGGTAACTGCCCCCCTCAGAACCTCCAACCCCCCCGCTCCTTGTCCCCTGACTACGCCCTCCTGGGACCCCTGCCCCTAACTGCCCCCCAACACTCCACCCCCTATCTAAGCCTCCCTGCTACTTGTCCCCTGACTGCCCCCCTAGGACCCTACCCCCTACCTGTCCCCTGACTGCCCCGACCCTTATCCACACCCCCGCCCCCAGACAGACCCCTGGGACTCTCATGCCTATCCAACTGCTCCCTGCCCCCTGACAGGACCCCCAGAACTCCCGACCCATACAACCTCCCCCCCCCGCTTCTTGTCCCCTGACCAACCCCTCCAGAGACCCCCACCCTAACTGCCCCCCCAGGACCCTCCTTGCTCCCTGCCCTGACCCCTATTCACCCCCCCACCCCCTGACAGACCCAGGGACTCCCATGCCCCATCCAACCCCCCTGCTCCCTGACTGTCCCCTCCAGAGACCCCCCCACACCCCTAACCACCCTGCCTGGGATCCCACTCCCATCCAACCTACCCTGCCGTCTGTCCCCTGACCGCCCCCACCCCTTACCATGAGGCTCCAAGCAGAGCCAGATACGCAGCCCCGCCTCTCAGAGTGCTGCGCGTGGGGTGGCATGGCTCCGGTTGAGCGGGGAGCGTGTCTGCCTCCCCGCGGAGCCAAACACTGCCCCGCAGGAGCACGTAGTGCTGACAGAGCTCCGGGGGTGGGGGGAAGGCGGGGGAGGAGCTGGTGGCTTGTTGCGCTCGGCCGGGCGCTCCGGGAGAGTGGGGCTATTTGCCCACCCCGTACGCACGCCTATGCTTCTGCTCCCTGCGAGAGGAGCGGAGGGCAGAGGAAAGCGAGCCGGGCTGGGCAGGATTTTTAATGGCATGCTGGAGTCCCGGCAGGCAGCAGCATGCCGTTAAAAATTGGCTCGCTTGCTGTCTTGGGCCACTGCCCTCATCCATCAGTTTTCAAGTTTCTTAAAAGCCTAACACACACTTACCTACCAGTCAGAGAATCTGCTACAGGATGGGACCTCAATATCATCCTTCTGAAGCTGTGATGGAGTGTCCTTTTGAGCCTCTCTTGAAGTGCTCCATCCACCATCTCGCCCTCAAAATGGTATTTTTGGTGGCCATTGCCTCAGACAGGAGAGTTGGCAAGTGGCAGGCACTCACGTTCAAGTCCATATGTTTCGTAAGGATAAAGTGGTACTGAGACCTCATGCAAAATTCATTCCCAAAGTGGTTTCCATCTTCCACTTAAATTAATCAATTAAATGTACCTACGTTCTTCCTTGAATCATATTCTTCACAAAGGGAGAAGCAGCTATGCACTCTAGACATCTCCAGAGCTCTTTGATATTACATCTACAGGACCAAATCTTTCACACTGTTCCCATGCCTATTTGTGACTATAGCTGGCTGTTCCAAGACCCAGGCTATTTCATCAAAATGGATAATGCATTGTATCTAACTGTGCTACCAGCTGGCAAGTGTACTACTTCTTCAAGTACTTGTTCACATCCATTCCACATTAGGTGCGTGCGCGCTGCATGAACGGACGTCGGAAACTTTTTCCCTTAGCGGCTCCTGTCGGGTCAGCAGGGGAGCCTGCCAGAGCAGCACCTCCATGCCAGGGCATATATACCCCGCCGACCCGACCCCCCTTCAGTTCCTTCTTACCGTCCGTGGTGGCGTTGGAACAACTCTTCTCTCGCTTGTGAGTGATCCTTTAGCACAGTTGTAACAGTTATCAGTAGTTAGCACTTCTTAATAGTAGATAGTTAAGCTTCCTTTGTTTTAGGTGTCTGGAAGTTGTTTCCAGCACCAGCCCTGGGCTGCGGGGCATGCCACAGGCCCAAGGGTTTAAGGCTTGTGCCACGTGCCGCAAGCCTATGCCCATTAGTGATCCCCACAACTCGTGTCTCTGTTGTTTGGGGGAAGCGCACCAGACTGAGCGCTGCAAGATCTGTAAGGCCTTTAAGCCAAGAACTAAGAAAGAGAGAGACTTTTGCCTCAAGCAGTTGCTCATAGAGGTCGCGCTACAACTTGCGGCCGCGGACCAGCTGGCTTCAGTGCTGGTATCCTTGGTGCAGAGTGCAATCCGTGATCTGGTACAGGTGGGGAACCGCAAGCATGCGGCACTGAAACAACAGGACAAGCCCAGGCACCGCTTGACCTCTCCAGTAAGGTCAAAGGGGCAGCTGAAAGGCGATAGAGGGTGCTCCCCACATAAGAAGGTGGTGCCTCTCAAGGGACTGAGCACCCAAAAGGGCAGTGCGGCCCCAGGACATGCACTAGCACCGGTAGCTCCAGCGCCACAGGCCCGTCGAGCCCTGGGCTAAGTGGGTCGAGTACAGAAGAAGGGCTGGAGGACATCCTAGAACAGCCCTCCACGCCAGACACCTTTGAGGTGGCAAGAGACCTCATCGAGCTGTCAGTGGCAAGTCCCCGCCCTGACAAGGAGCAGCCTCCAGCGCCATCACCAAGGGTGCCGTCCAGAAGCAGGCTGGCAATGGTGCGCCGCTCGAGGTCACCCCCCCAGCACCGGTCCTGGTCAAGCTCAGTCTCCGTGAACTCCCAACTACCTTTGACTCAGCAGGACTCGATGGCACTGGAACTGAGCCAGGGCACTGCACCTGCTCCCCCGGCGCACCGCTCCCTGGCACCGCCAATAAGCCGGCACCAAGGGGACATAAGACCCGCAATCCCCGGCTCCAGGTAGAAGGCAGCCTGGTCCCGAGAGCATCGGTACCAATCACAGTCCCGGTCAGGGAGAAGCCGCTCTCCAGCCCCCCCGATGGCTCCAGGCCACGGCACCGCCTTGGCCTTTGAGATGGGCCTCCTCGGAATCCGAGGTCGACTCAGGCCGCTCCAGCTATGCCCGCAGAGCACTGGCTAGCAGGGAGCCCCAGACCGTGTGGCATCCCCAGTGGGGACCGCTGGGACAATGGCCCTTTTGGACACCCTGGGCCTATCATCAACAGCAAGGGACCGCCTCCAGCTTCAAGGTCTGGCCGTTCAGTGCACCGGTCCCAGTCCCCACACAGACACACATGCCCAAGGAGGCTACGGTATCCAGGCCGCCAGACACTTCTCCGGCACACTGACCAGCGGAAGTGGCACCGAGCTCCGGGCCATCTCAGGGACAATCTACCAGGCAGGGCTCGGATGTGCCCCTGACATATGCTGAAGGGCAGGAAGAAAAAAATGGAGGAGGCTCAGCAGGCCCTCACCTCCTCATCGTCCCAAACCAGGCCATGGCGGGCACGGCGGCGTCGGGGCCTTCCCCAATCAACCACAGGGCACATCAGGAGCTGCTCCACAGGGTCACCCAAAATTTGGACCTATAGACAGAGGAAACGGTGGAGCAGGAGGATCCTATGGTGGACATACTAAGCCCTAAGACTTCCTTTTTTTCTCATCCGAACCCCTGTTTGCTGGTCGTCTCAGCCATGAACAAACAGGAGCGTCACAGCCAGCAAGCCCTGGCCCCCAAGGCCAAGGAGGCTAAACGTTTGGACCTCTTTGGCAGGAAGGTCTGCTCCTTTGGGGGCCTCCAATTACTGATTGTTAACCAGCAGGCAACCCTAAACAGGCACAATTTTAATTCCTGGGCAGCAGTTTCCAAATTTAAAGACTCACTGCCCCAGGGCTCTCAGCCTGAGTTCACGACCCTAGTAGAAGAGGGAAAAGCAGTCGCCAAGACCTCTTTACAAGCCTCTCTGGACTCAGCAGACGCAGCAGCCAGAACAATCTCCTCAGGTGTGGTGATGAGGCATTCAGCGTGGCTTCAGGCTTTGGGCCTTCCGCCAGAGGTCCAGAACACCATCTAGGACCTCCTCTTCGAAAGGTCTGGCCTCATTCCCGACCAGATGGATGCCAGGCTGCATAGCCTTAAAGACTCTTGGGCAACCCTCAAGTCATTAGGCATGCACCCCAGTGACTCAGAGGAAGCCATTCAAGCCCCAATCATCGCAACAATGTCAGTACCAGTCCCACCCTAGGCAGGAGCCTTACCGCAGGAGGGGCAGAGACCATAGGCACAGGCAGAATAACATGCCCAGTCAAGGCCAGGGCCAGGACAAGCCCCAGCCTGGCAGCAAGCAGGGGTTTTGAAGGTGCGCTCGAGGACAGTGTACCAACCCAGTTCCCAGACCCTTCCCCACGTTTCTCAGACCACTTCTCCCACTTCTACCAGGCATGGTCCTGTATAACGTCAGACCATGGGGTCTTACGCATAGTACAGGTGGGTTACACGTTAAAGTTCTCCTCCTTCCCTCCTACCCACCCCCATTCCTCATCCCTCTTCAGGGACCCCTCTCACAAGCAACTACTTATGCAGGAGGTACAGTTGCTCCTAGAGGTGGGGGCGGTGGAGGAAGTCCCTCAGGAACTAAGGGGAAAGGGGTTTTACTCCTGCTACTTTCTCATCCCAAAGGCAAAGGGGGGCCTTCGGCCCATTTTAGACCTTTGCGGACTCAACAAGTTCTTAGTCAAGGTCTACCTCTGTATGGTCTCCCTAGGCACTATTATCCTGTCCCTGGATCCGGGGGATCGGTATGCTGCCCTCGATATGAAAGATGCCTACTTTCACATCGATAGTCACCCCGCTCACCGGCGGTTCCTATGATTCGCCATAAACCAGCACTATTACCAGTTTACAGTCCTCCCGTTCAGCCTGGTGACAGCCCCCCGCATCTTCACGAAGTGCATTTCAGTAGTGGCAGCCTTCCTGCAAAAGAGGAGAATATGGATATGCCCATACCTAGACGATTGGCTCCTCGCGGGTCGGTCCGAAGAGGAGGTCTGCTCCCATGTGACGGTGGCCCTAGATACATTCCGCAAGCTGGGCCTTCTAGTCAACTTGCCCAAGTCTACCCTGATACCAACCCAAAGGCTGGAGTTCATCGGGGCAGTGCAGGTCTCGGTGCAGGCACAAGCGAGCCTTCCGGAATCCAGGTTCCTGGCCATCCAGCGGGTCATAAACTTGATGCTAAAGTTCCCCACTACCATGGCCAGATGCTGCCTCCAGCTCCTAGGGCACATGGCAGCATGCACCCACATAGTCAAATATGCTTAACTGTGGCTCATGACTTTACAAGCGTGGCTTGGCTGATCATATCAGCCAGGCAGAGATCCCCTAGACCTTGTCGTGACGGTTCTGGCCCAGGTTGGACTCCCCGCGCTGGTGGCTCAATCGGCCGGTAGTATGCGAGGGTATCCCCTTCACCGTACTACAGCATGCTCAGACGCTGGTGACAGACACGTCAGACCTTGGCTGGGAAGCTCACATGGAGACCTAAGGACGGAGGGCTTGTGGTCTGAGGCCGAGATGTTGCTCCACATCAATATGAAGGAGCTCAGGACAGTTCGTCTAGCCTGCCAAACCTTTCACACTACTCTGGAAGGTCACAGTGTGACAGTTCTGACAGACAACACCACCGCCATGTTTTATATAAACAAGCAGGGCGGAGCTTGCTCCTCTCCCCTCTGCCGAGAGCCCCTTCTTCTGTGGGACTTTTGTATAGCCCGCTCCATCCATCTCATAGCGTCATATCTCCTGGTAGAATGGAACAAGCTAGCTGACAGCCTCAGCAGGTCGTACTACATGCACGAGTGGTCGATAAGATTGGACATCTTGCAGTCGTTCTTCCAGAAGTGGGGGTTTCCCCAAATGGACCTCATTGCCACCAAGGACAACAGCGAATGTCCGCGGTTTTGCTTGTTCCAGAACCACAGTCCGGGCTCGGTCGCAGACGCTTTCATGATCCCTTGGAGCGGGAGTCTGAAGTATGCCTTCCCTCTGCTCCCACTCAAAGTTCGCAGGGACCAGGCGATGATACTTTTGATTGCCTCAGCCTGGCCTCGGCAGCACTGGTTTACAACCCTGCAAGAGCTGTCAGTGGCCACTCCGATTGCCCTGCCCCTACACCGGGACCTCAACACGCAGGACAGAGGGTGCCTGCTCCACCCGGATCTGCAGTCTCTGCACCTCATGACGTGGAAGCTCTCTGGCTAAACGCTATGGAGAGCCAGTGCTCTCTTCCGGTATGACAAATTCTCCTTAGCAGTAGGAAACCTTCCACTAGGGCGGCCTACCTAGCTAAGTGGAAAAGATTTTCCTGCTGGTGTGAGCCTAAGCAGATACAGCCACTCCAGGCCACTATTCCAGTCGTCCTAGAATACCTCCTGCACCTCAGGCATCAGGGTCTCGTTCCTTCCTCAATCAGGGTGCATCTAGCTGCCATTTCAGCGTTCCACATGGGGGAATCCGGATGCTCTGTGTTCTCTAACCCCATGGTGGTGCGGTTCCTCACGGGACTGGAGAGAGTGTTCCCCTACTCGTGCCCGCCGGTCCCTCCCTGGAACCTTAATCTGGTCCTTTCCAAGCTTATGGGTCCCCTATTCGAGCCTCTGGCCTCTTGCTCTCTCCTGCACCTCTCTTGGAAAGCGGCATTCCTGGTGGCCATTACATCGTCGAGGAGGGTGTCCGAGTTACAAGCCCTAACCTCGGAGCCTCCTTATACAGTTTTCTGTAGGGACAAAGTGCAACTCAGGCCACACCCAAAATTCCTCCCTAAAATAGTCTCGCAATTCCATATGGGCCAGGACATTTGTTTACCAGTGTTCTTTCCTAAACCACACATGGACCCGAGTCACCATAGCCTGCACACTCTGGATGTCCGAAGGGCCCTGGCGTTCTATTTGGAGCGAACTAAACCTTTCCGCATGTCGACGCAGTTGTTTGTTGCCATAGCTGATAGAATGAAAGGGCTTCCAGTCTCGGCGCAATGCATTTAATTGTGGATTCCAGACTGCATCCGCGCTTGCTATGAGCTTGCCAAGGTTCCAGCCCTGGCAATCACAGCTCATTCGACGAGGGCACAGGCGTCCTCAACAGCTTTCCTGGCGCACGTCCCAATCCAGGAGATCTGTAAAGCAGCCACCTGGTCATCGGTGCACACTTTCACAGCCCACAATGCAGTCAAGCAGCAAGCCAGAGATGATGCAGTGGTTGGCAGGGCTGTTCTTCAATCAATTGCTCCATGACTCTCTCCTTCTCCTATGGTAAGCTTGTGAGTCACCTAATGTGGAATGGACGTGAACAAGCACTTGAAGAAGAAAAAACAGTTACCTTCCTTTTGTAACTGTTGTTCTTCGAGATATGTTGTTCACGTCCATTACACTTCCCACCCTCCTTCCCCTCTGTTGGAGTCTCCGGCAAGAAGGAACTGAAGGGGGGTCGGGTCAGCAGGGGTATAGATGCACCGGCATGGAGGCGCCGCTCTGGCGGGCTCCCCTGCCAACCCGACGGGAGCCGCTAAGGGAAAAAGTTTCTGACGTCCATGCACGCGGCACATGCACATCTAATGTGGAATGGACGTGAACAACACATCTCAAAGAACAACAGTTATGAAAGGTAGGTAACCGTGTTTTCTCCCACTTGTCTATTAAGGCTCACTTGACCAGAGCCCAAGCAAAATCCTCAGCCAGTTTCTGAAATGTTCCAATATCTGAAATTTACGAGGCTGCTAGGTCGAGCAATACACTTATAGAGTATTTGTAAAGCACTATGCACTGGACCTAGCTGCTAGATCAGATGCCAAATTTGGGAGAGTGGTACTTCAATCTTTGATGTAGCAGATACTCCTCACTGCCAGGGTCCTGAGAGGATGCTGCTTGTCTGTCACTTCCCTGGGTTCACATCCCATCTCCCCCCTACAGGGGTTACATACATGTTCACAACAATACATAACCTTTGCATTTAATACAGTTGGCTCCAAAGATACTTAAACCTAATTCAATAAGGGTTTTTTCAAGGATATTGCAGGAAATTGCATATCTGTCACAAGGTGGTACCAAAATTCTGACAGAGTAAATCATATTTTAAAGGAGAGCATGTCTTGTGAATCATCCCACACCAGGGGTGCTGGACCAACTTGTATAGTGGGGATGCTGAGAGCCATTGAACCAAACTGTGAACCCTGTGAGCCACTAGGGGGTAGTATGCTTTCAGTTACTATGCTGAACAATAGCCTGGTTTAAGCATATCTCATAGAAAATTCAGATCTGTGTCCCTTTTTTTTAAAGACTATTCTTTAAAATGCCTAAATAAATTCCAGGGGCAAGGTGCTAACTTTTGCTTATATAGTTATGCCTGTATAGTAAAATACTGATTTAAAAAAATAGTTTACTTGTATTGGGCAATAATTTCCAAAAATGTGCTACCTGGCATTTAATATGGATGAGTTCTCCTGAAGAGTTGAGGATATGCAATGATTTGTCAGATAGTGAAATATTGAAGATTAACCATAAGCTTCCTTTTTTATTACAAGCCCAGTGAATGTTCCAGTTCCAACAGGGAAGGTTTTTATGCTCCGTGTGGCCTGTGCTAGTGTCTATTTGCTCTTGATCCTAATTCGTATGTAAAGGAAAATTAATTTAGCCATGCTTTGAATTCCAGAGCAGAAAGATCATCTTGGTTACACTCCAGAATTCGGAATTTTGAAGATGGTGGAGCCAATATGTTCAGCTAAAATCATAAACCGAAATAGCTACATGATTTTCATATTGAAAATTAGTCTAAATGATCTCAGTAGTACAAATAGAGGGGATCAGTTATATCTGTGGCTGAACTAATTTACAAGTTTATAATTCTAGGGAAACTATCACTGCATTGCCTTAGAAATTTCAAATATTAGATTGTAAAAATTGCAAAAATTAGAGATGGAAAAGACCTACTGGATCATTTAGTACAGTGCTTCTTAGCCGGTGGGTGTGATCGTAAGGTAGGCTGCAAGCAGGTACCCACTGGTAGAGCATGACCCAGAGGGGGAAGGGATCACACCACACCAGCTGAGTGGGGAAAAACTGGCAGAATCCTACTCAAATGCTAAGGCCCCACAGAAGCCAAGGAAAGGAGCAATTTGTTCCCTCCCACTTCCTTCCTCTGTTGTAGTTGCTTCCCTGTCCCTATCACCTCCAAAGCCACTCACAGTGGAGTTCTCATCTCTCAGCTCCTGGACAGGGATTAGTAAGCTTCTTCATACTGTAGAGTCTCTTGGAATTATTGCACTGCCCTGGAGCTGAACACTGTAAGTGCAAAGGAATGAATGGGAGAGAGAAGCAGCACCTCCAGCAGTGATCTAGTAGTCTAGGATTTTCATCTGTCCCATTGCAAATGCTGATTTGTTGCTAGCACTTCAGCCACTCAAATTTTCCAATACTTGAGTGGCAGAGCTCCCTTCCATTCTTTTGGAAGGTTATCATTCTAACATCATTTTCATTGTTATTTACTACTTTTTTTAATGCTTCAGCACCTTATAGAAAATATAGATAGACTCATTCCCTGCTCTTAAGATCTTGCAGTCTAATGGGGGGCATGGCACAGCAAAAGAAAGCTACATTTTTCCTAAAGTGAACTGGCCCTTCTTTGGTCCCACCTATGCCCTACCCCTCTAGTCTGCTCTCCTTCAAGCCCCCTTACAACCACAAAGCCACCAGCCCACCTACTTCCCAACATGGTTTCCCTAAAGTCCACAAGATTCAAACCAGCTCTCCAAAGCATCTCAGGAGCGAGGCCCCATGCTCTGCATTAAGATGAACCTAAGTGTAGTGGTGCTGTCCCCTGTGTTTGCAGCAACTCCCTCAGAAAGTCTGTGGCAGATTAAAGTCAGTTAAAAAAATTGAGGTTTCTAATTAATTAAATAAAAAAATAAATAATCCAAACAGCACAGTGTTCCTTGTTTCTTTTACTATACATTTAATTCATTTTCTGCTGCCCCCAGGCTTTCAGTGTGCTGCTGGTTTTTGTATCTAAACGGAGAACTGATGTTTAGAAAGTGCCAGGGGAAAGGTGGGTAGTGGGGAGCTGAGGCTTTCGGCCCTCAAACTGTGGAATGTAAGTTTGCTTCAGAGGCCATTGAGGCTTCTTTTATCAGATGGGATGCGTCTCCTCTTTCCTGCTCCCTTTTGAGCAGGGGATGAAGTGACTTTAAATTCACAAGTTAAGGGGGGCTTTGGATTCTTCATTCCCCTGCAGCCCTTTGATAGAAGCTAGCTGCCAAACTGGGTTCTGCCCCAATATCTGCTACTACAGCTGACAGAGAGCTACATCTCTATTTTTCTAGGGATGCTCCTGATTTCATACTCTTTTTTTGTTCCTTTTCATGTTTGCATGGCCCCTACCCAAGGCCATTATTTGAATACAATGGAATAAAGTAAGAGTATCCTTTTCCCGTGCTTAATTTGTAATGAAAGGAGGTGCTGGGGCTCAAACAATTTTTTTACTTTCATAACTGACGCAGTAAACCTAGAGGTGCTGGGCTCAGCCCTGGCACAAATTAAGCACTGCCCTTTTCCAGCCATACTGATGTATTTATTTTCTGGTCTTCAATTGATTTTTAGCTGCTATTTCGAATGTAGTGTTTACAGTCTGTCCCTGTTTTTCTGACTACATCATTAAGATGTTAATATTTAAACTGATGGTAAAATCATTGTAATTTGAGAAGTATGGGATTTTTAAACTGTCTACCATAACTAGAAATGGAACAAAATAATTAGGACAATATATATACACCTGTCCTCTTGTCATTGGCCAATAGTCAAACATCGCTGGCCTCGAGGGTATCAGACCATGAATGGGGTGATACTGGACTCCTCCCTATTGCTGGACAGATTACAACTGTGGCAAGAAACGCCTTCTTCAATCTTCCATTGACGGCATCCTTTGCTCTCAGACAAGGACCAATCCCCTGGGATCAATGCTTTCATCACTTTCAGGTTCGATTATTACAGTTTACTGTGTGGGGCTGAACATAATTGCCATACGTAGGCTACATCTCAAGCAACACTGACTAGCCTATTTCCTAAGCAACAAATTTGAATATGAGCACATCGCACTATTGCTTTGTGATCTCCTCTTATCCCCATTTGTTTCAGGAGCAAATTCCATAGGTGCCATTAGACTTGAGGATCAATAGCTGTTTACATTTCAAACCCAAATTTTTCATGGAAATACATAATATGATCTGCTATTTTAGTTTGTCTGATTAAAACGTGTTATGTGTTTTAGTTTGGATTGCATAGTTTGTATCCTTCCCAAAATAGCTTGATTCAGGTAAGTATAGGGTGGTGTTTTAAAATTATTAGTTCTAAATATTTTCTGTGATCCCTTCTTTAAGTAAATTTTAAAAATTGCAATGTCATAGGCACCTAGCACTTCAGTGGAGTTTGGTGAACCTTTTGCATTAGAAAGCAACATTAAAATGTTAACACCAAAGTATTGCCCTCAAATTCAACTTGGGTGGCCAAATGCCTAATTTCCCCTGGTTCATGAGTGGCTAGCAGAGCTAAGCACCTCCCTGAAACCCAGACTTACATCTCTGTGAGAGGGGAAGAGCTTAGAACACAGCCCTCTGGTTGGCATCTCCCATTGGCTAGTGTAGGCAGCTTCCCGCCTAGCTTGCTGGCTTTGTGTATCACAGTCTAAGGTACCTATCTCTCCCCAGGCATTGTACAGGGAGCCCAGGTGCCTAACTCTGCTTTGTGGATCACAGTGTTGGTCCTGTAATTTTATAGGTGCCTAAAAGTTGGGTGCTGTGATGCTCAGCACTGCAGCACCTAAGAACCTTCATGGATCTAGGTCTCAGTCCGCCTATTCAGCAGTTCCTTTTCAAATCATTTTTTATTGCTGCAAATGGGACTAGATTTTGCTGTTTGATATTCAAGTGCACATCAGCTAACTTGTAAAATCAGTTACTGCACTTTTGCACATGTTAATTTTACAAGATTTGCATATTGGTAAGAAGAATTGAGTTTGAAATTGTTAGGTTGTTAATCTTAATTAAATCAGATTGCAACCTTTTGGATTCACAAGCTCGTCTCTGAGCAGTGAGAAGCTATCATTGGAATCTTTACATTATTGTCAATGGAAGGATCATAATGGCTCTTGTAATATTGTATCTGACCAAGTCCATCTTATATGAAGTCAAGTGAGGAGTATCATATAGTGGGTGAATCGTAATTACTTCATCAGATTTACTCTGGATCTGAATGAACCACAGACTAAACAGGCTGTTAATGGAAGTGTTTTTTTCTTCAAATGCCCATTCCAGTGTTAGGAGCTTGTGAGCCAGATCCTTACTTGGTTTAAACCAGTCTTGCTTTATTTCTGCCTCTGTGTTTATATTTTTCTATTCAATTCACATTTTTCTAATATTCAGTTTGTGTTTTGTTACCTTATTTCCCCCAAATGCCCCCAATCCCCCTGCCACACACACACCCCGCCCCCCCCACCCCCACCCCCCACACACAGAAAAGCAAAGCATTGTGGTAAGGAACACAATATGGGCACACAGAAAAGCCAAGAAATTCAAGGCTAAGGCTCTGACTCTAATTGATGGTGGTATACTTACTAGATATTGTATTGCAGCATGCATTGAGACACTTACAATACCAAGGCACAACAGAGTGAGTTATAGCCACATTAGCAGCCTGAATTTCCTTGCCTTTGGTATCTATTATAACTGTACAATGTGTGTTTGGCAGTATTCTACAGGCAAGCCCTGGACTAATAGCAATGTCAATAAACCTGTAACTTTTAAAGGTGGCTTTTGGGACACAAAGCAAAACTCTAGATGAAAATTCAGATAAACAAATAGCTGAGACTGCTCTCCGCATTACTCCACAGCATTAATGAATAAGGCTTCAATCCTGCAAACACTAACATACATGCTAAACTTTACTACTGTGAGGAGGGCCATTTCAATCAACGGTGCCACTCACCGTAGCAAATTTAAGCATACAGTTTACAGGCGTGGGGCCCAATACTGTACTTAGCAGGAACTTTGGAAAGAAAGTGGAAAGACACCTTCCGAAGAATACTTGTGCCAAGTATAACCATTATTATATTATCTTCTCTTTCTTTATGCTGAGCATTGTAGTCAGCAGATTAAACTAGTGTATTTCTACTCTAGGGTGTGTGTGTGTGTGAGTGTGAGAGAGCGAGAGAGAGAGTGAGTTGTTTTTTAATCCTTTGAAAATAACCAATCTGTTTTCTGCTTTAGTCACTGAAGATACCTTTGTTCCTGATGAACTCCCACATGCTATTCCAGGGGATGGTGGCAAACAAGCTCTAATAAATGTATCCTTCCTGTGGCATAAATCTAACTTGATTAGGTTATTACCATGGCAGGCCTGATAATTTAATTTCTTTTAGGGTTGTGCAGAACTCACAACCATAAATACAAATGTTTAAATTGGGGTCATGAGTATCCAAAGGTTGTGACCTCATCAATGGAACCACCTGAGCCCAGCATTTCCCACTTCCTTCAACCCCTGTAGGCAATCGATTCAAAGTGCTCCTCAGCAAACCACCCTACTATAATTTTATCAGCATCACTGTCAGCCAGAGAGATACTGACAATTGGCCTCAGTGGCACCAATCCATCCTCTTCCTCTAGAGATGGCAACTTGGCATGAAATCCTGGTGGCAGGTGGGCTTAAAAGCCAAGTTGCAGGGTTCCTCTGTGCCAACCAAATTAGCCTCAGCTGGGGCAGAAAAGAAGTTATGCTATCATACCTCCCTAGAGAGGCTTTCTGCCTGGCTAATTTAAACTGTTTTTATTAGGACAAGCCTAAAGATAAAACTGAGTTTCTAAAAGTTTAGATCAATAATAGTGTATATTAATGAAAAGACCACTGTATGAATGGAACAGGCCATGTGTTGAGAATGTCCAAGGCAAAAATTTGTTCAACTGCCAATCTTTTGCTTTATAATCCCATCACTTGGTGCTTCCATCCTCCTCCTTTGTTTGGCAAGATGATTATTTACATAACATGAATAATGTGGTAGGCATTTTAACTGTGTAGAAAAACATTGTGTTCTGATTTGCTTACTACCTATCTATGTAGACAATATGCAGATATGAGGAAGTGACAAAAAGCTGCCTCAATGAACAGTAAAGTGTGGCACATTTCTTGTGGGTTTCATATTTGTTGTTGGCTTAAATTATGTTTTAAATTGTGGGAATGGGCAGGGAGAAGGGGATTGTGACTGCTTTCCTGAGTTGAGGAGTAGATAGCCACGTCAGCTTCCAGAAATTCCCTGAAATGATTGCTCAGGGTAAGGAAGGAACTAAATTAGCATTTTGAATCTCTAAATGAAAATCCTATTCTTGGTGTTTTGACAAGAAGTACCTGTGAATGAGATGGAGGAGGACAGGGAAAATATCCTAGTTAAAGTTAATAACTCAGGGTCAAGGATTGATTTTGCCTGAATCTTCTCCTGGAGATACTTCAGCCAGTACACCTGCTTAGGTACCCCCATGCCATGGCTGCTGAAACTGTTTCTCTTTCACTCACACAGCCTGTGTTTCCATGTGCTCTGGCTCTCTTTTGTGTGGGTGCTAAGCTGACAGTTCTCTTCAGTGGCCTGTATCTGGCCCTCCTGAGGGGTTTGATAGGTATCAGCTCAGAGCGCACACACAGTACCCAAGTACCGGGCCCTGTTGGTGAGATGCTTTTTCTCCCATCCACTTTGAGAATCCCTCCTCAGAGCCCCTGGAACTTTAGCCTGAGCTTGGGCTCTGAGCTGCTCATTAGCTGTGGAATAGTATCAGGACTTGGGCAGCTCATGAATGCCAACCACCAGAAATGTACTTACCTCTCTGACTTAGGGGCAGCCGAGTGGCAGTATTGAAAATATCAGTGGTGCCTAAATGATGGATTTAGCCATCTAAAGGGGGAGAGAGGCACCTAAAGACCTTTGCAGGTTTGGACCCTGCCTCCTTTTGAAAATTTTACCCTGAATCTAAAAATCAAGCAGCCATTCTATCCACTTTACATACTGATCCTTAACATTGAATTTCTGAGAACTTGGCTGGAGGCTAAATGACTCAAAATGAAACCTAAATTATTATCCAGGTAGTTGCAGCGGTATATGTCAGTTTTGCTAAATAGACAAGACAGACATCAGGTTGGAGTGGAAAAAGGCAAGCACTGGTGACGAGACTCACCCAAGGTCACAGCAGGTCAGGAGCACTGCTGAGAATACAGTCCAAGTCTCCTGAGTCCTCATCTAGCTCTCTGTCCTCTGGACCATAATATGAACGTTGTTATATCATGGTATGAATTCTCCTCTTGCTTGCTATAATTTTACCCACTGGTTCCCTTGCAAAACAAGTTGCTTGAGTAAGAAAACAAAGAGCTGTCACACAGCATGGGAATTTTTAAGTTATTGAATGAATCCTCTGTTTAGCACTGCCAGCCCAGTGGAGTTCCCCAGCATTAAGAGGGTCAATAGCAGCACAGCTGAACAAAGGTCCATTCAGTTCTTGTTTTATAATTGTAAAATTAGATATTTTACCATATAACCTAAGCCCAGATGTAGAAAGTGTCTTCACTTTTTAAAGCGCTCTATTCTCTATGTGAAGTAGGAACACCAATAGTGTTGAGTTTATCTAAGCTGATCGAAATTAAATGATAAAGCCACGGTGAAAACCAAATGTTGAGCCATAATCCAGGATGGCTGTTTCATGCTCTTTTAACAGTTTCATCTTATATCTCTGAATACTCAAGTTTTGTAGTAGGAATCTGTGATGTGGTTGGACTCACCACTCTGGCGCCTCCTGCCGGCTGTCATGGGAATTAGGTCTGCTCGCCAGGGCACCCTCCCCTGGTGGTGCCTCGATGCTGTCACTTTCGTTCCAGGACCCGCACCACTCCCAGGACTGCGGCATCCTCTTTAGTGACACTGCTCTCCAGCTGTGCCGTACTTTGTATTCTCCCCTTCCGGGGGACCTACAATCTCCGTCCAGCCACTAACTCAGTGACAATTACCGTCCTTTGTCATGCAGCCACTTCCCATGTTGCTCCAGCCCCCTTTTCTGCCCTTACCTCAGGGCCTCAGCTTGCAGGCCCTAGCAACCAGCCAGGAACTCTCTCTAGCTCCCCTAGTCCCTACTTGCAGCACTGCTTTGTTCCAAGTGCTGGCACTTCTTCCTCCTTCTAGGAACCTGGTCTTCTCCAGTCAGCTAGTGACCTCTGCTCTGCCCTGCAGACCTTCTTATATGAATCTGCCAGGACTTGATTGGCTACTCCTCTCAGACCCTTTCTAACTGGCTGCCTCTGGCGCAGCCTCCCTAGGGCTGCTTTTAACCTTTTTCTGCCCGTGAGGGGCAGCCGCCCCATCACAGAATCTTTTGATGATTTAAAATATGATTTAAATGATTTAAAATAACTCTGTAAAGAGGGGTATCAGTGATGGACACAATACGGCTTATTGAGATTAAAATATTCAGTACTGTGTGCTTCCTGAAAGAATTCAACTAGCCCAACATGCGTGGCTATGTAATTACCAGTCACCTAAGGCCTGGTGGACAACTTTAGTGTCCTGATATAGATATTTACTGATCTCTTTAAATACACACACATGCAGGTGGACTGAATTTCAAGAAGAGGTAACCCTTGCAGAGTTTTATATGCATAGGAAATGATGGTCTTCTAGAAGCTCCTATGCCTGGTACATGCAACCCACAATTTGATTGTCCAGTGTCTTGTTTTTTTGATATATGATCTTAGTACAATATCTGAAATTGGACCAACTTCTTTTGGTGAGAAAGAGAAACTTTTGAGCTTACAGAGAGCTCTTTTCAGGTTGGGGAAACATACTCAGGGCAGGTCTATACTACAGACCTATATCAGTAAAACTACGTCACTCAGGGGCATGAAAACGCCGCACCCCTCCGCTCAGAGCAGGGAAAAGAACAGAGAGCGGGGCAGAATGGAAGCTTGTAGAGGGGTATTGTTAGTAAGTTATAGATTGTTGTAATAAGCCATAAATCCAGTCTCTTTATTCAGTCCATGATTTTTAGTATCTAGCAAAATTATTAATTTAAGCTAACAGGCTCATCTTTTAAAGGTGTTGTGTAAATTTCCTTTGAGAATGAGGACTGAGAGGTCAGATATGGAGGGATTGCTTTGTGAAGAATGTTTACCCACAGGTGATGTGGTGTTTTTGTCTTTTATCATTTTCCTGTCTGAGTTCACCCACTCCACCCCAACCAGCTCCCTGGTAATTTAGGAGAGCTTCTGCCAGTGAGGTAGCTACCAGTGCTTGGGAACAGCCATATTCTGTACTCCGTGGGTGCTCTGGGGCTCAAGCCACTGTGTGGCAGATGGGAGAGGGTGGAGAGCAGTGGGCGGGTGAGGGCTCGGGGGAGGGGTTGGAGCTGGGGGGGGGCGGGAAGAGGCAGAGCAAGGGTGGGGCCTCAAGGGAAGGGGCAGTGCCTCAGGGTTGAGAGGGGGAAAAATAAAACTCAGCACCTATGCGCTCTACCAGTACCTCTCTGAATCTGCTCTTTTGTTCTATAGACTCTCGCCTTTCATTTTTTTTAAATTAAGGGTCTAGCTGTTATGGTTATGAAGAAAACTTCAAAAATTTGAACAAAAATGATCTAATCAAATGGTGTCAATGTGAGTCTGCAATGAGCCTGGAACAATAGCACAGCAAGCTATGAACTGTCCAGCTCATCTCAGTGAGATATCAACATTGAGGACTAATGATGATGATTTAGATGGCAGCATTGTTAACTAGCGCTTTCCTCATGTGAGAAGGGTGAGAGAGGGTGGGCTGGTCACAGATCGGCACAATGTACTGTAGTGACCGCTCATCTGGTGCTACCAGGGTGGTGGTTGGGTGGTACTGCCACGTTTTCCTCCCCCCTCCCCCATGAACCCAAGTCCAGGGATCTCAGCAGAGCCCATGGGTATTTGCAAAATGCACTGATGGGGAGCCTAGCGGAGCTCATCAAGCTGTACACTCTAAGGTGAGTGGGCTCAGTTGTGGTTTTGGCACATATGGGCAGACCTTATTTTGGGGACAGAACTTGGAAGAGTACCAGCCCCTTCCCCACCTCATCTGATTCCTGGTGTTCCCAAAGTGGGGGCTGGGCTGCTGGGTCCATGAGCTGGTCCTTGGGAATCTAGCCCAGTTCTCTCCCGTCTTCCATTGCTGCAGGTGCCTGGCATTCCCAGTACAGTGTGTGCTGGAGTCTGGGCCTGGTTCTTTGAGAATACTCACGCTCAGTTATGATTTTGGCATGCTGCCAAAGCTTTCCTGAGGAAGACAAGCAACAGAAGGGAAAGGACAGTTTTCAAACGTTTGTTCCCAAGAATAAAACGTCACTTAATGAGACAAAGATGAGGCACTTTGCTAGCCCACAGGCTTTCTCCCTGTTGAATTTTCAAAAGCCTGTTGCAAAAAGTGGAGATAAGCACTTTTGAAAAAAAGGGTCACACATCTTTTATAATGGAAGGTGCTAGACAGCCTAAGTATGGAGGAAACTGGTAGGAACCCCTCAAAATGTATACAAAAGCATGGGCCCTCTCCTCCACAAAGGGAGTTTTAGGGGTCCAAGCCCCAGGTTTTTGGTACCATTGTGATCCACACAACCCCTGTGTCACTGTTGGTTAATCCTGTAGGTGCCTAAATTTGCTTGGCACCTAAAGTTTTACTGTAAAAGTCTCCTAGATGCTTATGTCTGTCTCTGAGCATGTGCACTGCTTCCTCACTTTAGACATCTGTACGAATAGCTCATGCCTAAAATGTAGGACAATCCACAAATGGGGAAGCTAGCCGTTCCTCTGCCTATCTTGCCTGCAGCCCTATATCTGGTAGGTTGGGGTCAGAGCACACGTCCTTGCTCATGCCTCATTAGAAAAACAGGCTCAGGAGGTGATGCCACCCCTTTTATAACTTTTAGCCTAGAAACATAGGAGACCCATCTTCAATTCCCTCCTCTGTCTGAGGGGGGCAAAAGGAATTGAACAGAGGGCACTTGCCTGCCTAACCACAGGACTATGGGATAGTGTACGCTGGGGCTCCCTCACTCGCTACTGTTTCACATTGGATAAATACTTAAATAGTCATTTAAAACTGAGCATGAGAAAGCCTCTACAGGCTGGGAGGTAGGGCCCAGTTCCCTTGCAGATGGGGGACTTGAACCTGGGTCTCCCACATCCTGGGTGAGTGTTCTTACCCAGGGATTAAAAGCTATAAGGGAGGTAGTACCACCTCTTCTGGCATTTCTTGCAGGAATGGCTTAGATGCCTAAACCACTTGACTCCAGAAGACAGTTCCTGGATGTGGCTCACAAGCAGAGCCAGGTGCTTTCCCTGCAGCTCAGATTTTAGGTGCTTAACTGCATGAGAGGGATAAGGCTTAGGATATACCTCTTTTGTCAGCATCTTGTATTGGCTCGCTTAGGTGGCTCCCCACCTAGCAAACTGTTTTTTTTTTTGTTTTTTTTTGCAGGGATCCCATTCCTAGGCTGCCTGTCTCTCCTTGTGCATTGTACAGGGAGCCTAAGCACCTTTGTGGAGCCCAGTGTTATTCCACTGATTTTTCTCAGTGTCTAATAGTTAGGCATTGCAATGCCTATGACTCTTTGTGCTTCCAGCTCACAGATTAACAAGGTGCTTTACAAACCTAGGGCTAATCTCCACTAGAAGAGCAACATAAGTGCACTGATGCAGCTACGTTGCTGTAGTATGGCTGGTGAAGACACTCCATGCAAACATGTGAGAGCTCTCCTTCAGCATAATTATTTCACGGCCATAAGAGAGCGTCTCCTGAGGACATAGAGCCGTCCACAGCCGGGCATAAATTGGTGCAACTTGTATTGCTTGGTGGGGAGGGGGAGAGGGGTTGACTTTTTCACACCCTAAGCAATGTAAGTTATATCAACATAAATTGTAATGGAGACCTGCCCCTAAGCCTATGCTGACTGGCTAGGCCAGTCCCTGCACTCAGGCAGCTCTCAGTACAAACCTAGCAACCCTGGATATTGCCATCTCCTAACACTTTATAATCTAAATCTGATGCAAGAGGTTGTAGGAATTAACATTGGAAAGAAGGGAGCAGGGATGGATACAGCAGCTTGGTTTGGAGGGATGGGTATTTGCTTCAACGGCAGCATGATGGGTAACACAAAACAGTGAGGCACATTAGACAAAGCTAATTGTAAAGTGCTGGGATATTTAGATTTAATACTAGGTTGCAATTTATACCTATCTTATGTGTCTTAATCCTTACCTCCTCCATCCCTCTCAGTCTCACTTCCCATACAACCAACATTACTGCCCCATCTCTTATTTTCCACCTCTTGCCCCACTATCTAGTTTGCCTTACTCTCACAGGCCTCAGCTTGGGCCAAGGGCTTTCTCCTGTATGTACATGGAAATACACAATATCCTCCCATTGTTTCTGGTTTCTTCATATCTATCTGGGGAAAGGAGGCCCTAATGCACACACATTCCCAAGACACTGCCTTTTCTCCTCCATGGAGAAACCTCCAGGGTGTTAAGGTACGGACCACCCTGCCCCCATACAATGTAAAGTGAACACCCATTATTACCTACAATCCATGGCTGATGCCTTGTCTACCGGTTCATTCTGCAAAGCTAGTGCTGTTCAGAGGCAGTTCTTGAGCCATACTGAAAAATGGCATATCCCATACAAAAACCCAGAAATGTGGCAATGTGAGCGCAGGTATCATTGTTCCTTTTGTGTTCTTTACATAGTTTGTACACACAAATTGTCATAAAAGTAGCATCGGTGATTAAAAACAATCCCTGAGACTAACACTTAAAATTGCATATAGTGAAGGGGTTTTTTAATACGTGGTTAATGGCTCTGTATATTCAAGGGCTGTAATCCATTTTACCTGTTCCCTATTGATTCTCTAATTAGCAGAATTTAGTCCCAAAGTAATTTACAAATGAATTGAATCAGATCAGATGTGATTAGTTTCTGCCAGTATTATAATAAATGTCTGCATAATTTTAGCTTATTGTGTGTCTGGTACTAACACAAATTATCCTTATTTTTGAGATGGAGGGAACCTAGCAGCACATTAAGAAAACTGATCAAAACACTGAATAGCTAAAATCAAGTCATCAACATGCATCTCTGAGCATTACACAGGCTAGGTCTACACTACCCGCCTGAATCATCCGGTAGAAATCAATCTCTCAGGGATCAAATTATCACGTCTCGTCGCGGGGTAAGTTGGCTCCGATAGGTCGAATTCAGCTACACTATTCGGGTAGCTGAATTTGCGTATATTAAATCGACCCCCCCCCCCCCCAGTGAAGACCTGCTCCTAGATTAGTTGCAGCGTTGTTGTAGCCATCTTAGCCCCAAGATATTAGAGAGACAAGATCAGTGAGGTAATATCTTCAACTTTGGTTGGTGAAAGAGAAGATTTCAGGCTACTCAGAGCTCTTCAAGAGCTCGTCTCGCTCACCAACAGAAGTTGGGCCAATATAGTAGTTCTCAACCTTTCCAGACTACTGTACCCCTTTCAGGAATCAGATTCGTCTTGCATACCCCAACTTTCAACTCACTTATAATACAAAAGTGACATAGCACACTGTTACTGAAGAATTGCTTACTGTCTCATTTTGTCTGTATGAAATTTCAGTTTGTACTGACTTCACTAGCGCTCTTTATGGAGCCTGTTGTAAAACTAAGCAAATATCTAGATGAGTTGATGTACCCCCAGAAGACCTCTGTGTACACGCCTGGTTGGGAACTACTGCAATAGAAGATATTGCCTCACCCACCTTGTCTCCTTACATAGATGACATTTTTTAATAGAAGTCTGGTGAAAGGGAAGGAAGTGCTATTTCTGAGTTGAGACATGAATACATACCAAAACCATCCCAACACAGGAAAACAGTTACAAAATGCATTTATGAAGACAGACGAGTAGCAGGCTGGATCACACGATTGGAAACTGGTGAGTATCCAGGAGTTGTGGCAAAAGATTTCTATAAGCCTGTCTACTGATGGAACTCCCACTGTTGCAAATCTCAATGATTAGTCTGGTAGTTTGAAAGTGGCTTTTTTTTTTTAAAAAAACTAACTCAGCAGGAAGGTTACAACATTTCCAGGCCTCAGAAGCCATGAATAAATATGCAATACACAATCAACAACATATGCCCATTTAAATAACTTGGGCTCTATTTACCAAAAAGATCATTGCTCTCTTGTACAATGAGATGAACTAAGGTGCTCAAGCTAAAAAGTTTAACCACAAAGGGGCCATAGCCAGTGTGTTTTCAGGGACATGGCCTTGTTCTTGGAACTTACTTTCTCTCTTGCTCCACAAGAACCACAATCTGTTGAGAGTCTACACAGTGCAAGGCTTAATTTATCTTACCAAGCTTTTTGGGAAGTGGGACAGGGAAGATATTCTTATTACAGAAGCACCCAAAGGCCTCCACTCAGAAACTATTGCATCAGGTGCTGAATGTACAGTTAAGACACTGGAATAGGACTAAATCTTGGGTTCTCTGCCTGTAGGGCCTATGGAAAGTCACTGTGCCTTAGTTTCTCTATTTGTAAAATGGAGATAATGTTTCTCTCACAATGTTATGAAGATAAATCAGCATAGGTTTGGGAGATCTCATGGTGACAAGTGCTACAAAAAAGCCCATGCTTAATATTTAATCCTATGAATAAACAATAGCATCCAAGACACCACACATTTTGAAAAATCCAAGTAAGTGCAAAGGAAAAACAGTGGCTATTTTCAGTTTAATTAAGCTTTGGTACAAGTTAAACTGCTGATGTCTTATGTATGACCCTCTACAAATCTAGCAGTGGTAAATCATGCACATTTGCAACTATACTCTAGTGATGCACCTGTTGTCCTGCTGTACACAGTAGTGACACATGTACATTTAAAGTCTCCTCCATCTATAGCTCTTCTAAATGGGGCATCTGCCACCTATTAAATGTTACTTTTCAGCCCTAGTGAGTAGTACCAGAAGATGGATATTCACTTTTTTTAATGCATCAAATATAACCAAGCTTGGTGGGGGTGGGGGCTTGGTGCAACATATTTTTAGACTTGCATCTAATATATTATGTTTTCATGACTGTTTAGTAAATCAGTTTCACAGAATATCATGAACTTATGTAAAAGTTAGAGTTGTACATTTTGTAAATGTCAACATCCATATACAGTTAGTCGTGGATTTTCTACATCTTTCAAAGGTTCTCCTGATTTGGGAGACATTGCATAGCTGCAGGATAGGAAACACTGATGGAATTGATAAATCTTTCTCAAAACAGAAGCAGCAAAAGGAGACCACTGGATTTACAATTTGCCAAATGTCTCCACACAGTGCAGGGGAAGAGTACATAAGTGAGATGCTAAGTGGATGTTTCCGGAGATCCGCTGCCACACACTATCCACTCATTTAAATTGGCCTGTTTTGCCATTACTGGTTATAAATTTCACTACACTTGCTAATTTATTTGCCTCTTATAAATTAACTGTGTAAGTGAGCATGGAGGTTGTGTACAGCACAGTCTTGTACAGCAAATGACTAGCAGAAAATAAACACAGGGCTTTGGTTAAGGGTTACCAGTGACTATAACTGCATGTGCACAAGTTTTTCTGTCAAGCCACCAGGGGTCACTAATACCACATTACAAACATTCCACAGCATGGTATGTAACTTTATTCTTCTATCATAATAATTTAAAGTATTTACACACTGCACAGTCACTCTTTTACACAAACATATACTTACTGGTATATCCATGAACCACATCAAGAAGGTTTTGCAAAGACTGACACATTGTGGGGTTTCCAAGCATAAAAATAAAATTTGAAGCCTTCTAAAAAAGACAGCCATTTGGAGTGTCTGTGAAAACCAGTGTTCCCTCTAAGCGTAAGCTCTCCCCAGAGACCATTCACTAAGCTTCAAAATATCCAGATGTTTGGCATTAAATAAAACTCTTTTGGCTAGTGTGGACTTCAAGAACCAACATGTGCAAATAACATTTTCTCAAGAAATCCCACAGCAGGAACAAGAAAACGCTTTGAAGGAAGCACAACATTTCTGAAATTTTACTTGTCTATGGGGCTCACAATTCGCTACTAGTATATATACACGTGTGTGTGTGTGTATATATATACATACACACACACACACACACACACATATTTGTGGGACTGGGGGACAGGAAACTAGCTAGTAGATCTGCATCATTTACTATGTACTTGTACTGGGGCAGCAACTCTAGGCTCAGCCACTACAATTCTTTCACAATACTTTTAAACTCAGTGCACTAATGGGGAAATTCAGCCACCCAAAATACAAGGGTTCCTCCCCACGTTAGAGCAGCAAAACAGGAAAGCTCCCTTCCTCTACCCCATTTGACAGTAGGCCAGAAACCACATTACCTAGAGCATTTGGAAAACCATTTCCAGCTAACTCAGTTTAAACAGTGTGGCCAGGCAGAAGGGATGGGGCAAACTATCTGAACACATTAGAATGTGTTCTTGTCTAGTACATCGTTTTGCCTTCCACACTGGCTAGCCAAACCAAGCTAGCTTAATTGGTTTTCAAAACAGCATTCCCAGCCCAATGTAAGTGGCATGTAAATCTTCCACCCATTCCAGTGTCAAGTTAAGTCTCTCTGCCAAAAGAGAGTCCCAGCAATTGCTAAAAGGAGACCATCCCTAATCTGTCTAGCCCTTCATCATTCCATGCAAAAAGAGGAGAGATTTAACTTTCACGTATCACCTCTCACACTACCCAACAAGCATTGAGTAAAATTTACTTACTGAACTTTAGAGTAATGAAAGCAAGACTATTCCAGTCTTGGATTCTTGTATACACAGCACCCTCCGAAAACCCCAATCACCCCCCACCAACCTGCAGCAGCAAGTTTCAGTGCCTAGGTCTATAGACCGGGGCTCACTTACGGAACTAAAAATAGCCACAAACATTCAGGCTTAGGTCTGGAGCTCAGGCTCTGAAGCCTGGAGGTGAGTGGGTTTCAGAACACTACGGTTTTAAGAGCCACAGAGTGAGCCCCCAAGCCCGTAGACCTGGGCTCTGAGACTCATTGCCACAGGCTTTAAAATGCAGTGTAGACATACCCTTGGAATGTTAGAGACTCACTAATCTACACTAAACTGTTTCCAAGAGAAAAACAGAATACAAACACACACTTAGACCAATTAGCAATCATGACAGTGGGGGGCGGGGGCTGTGTGTGTAGCACATGTGGGTATTTTTACTGTTGAAAATCTTTACTATGTAAGATGTTACCTCTTTCTTGCAAAAATTTAAGGCACTAGATTGATTCAGTGACCCAGTGGTTGAACTTTATCCCTACCATGCATGAGGACTCTGTTGAAATAACCCTCTCCCTATATTCTAACACATTTGGTAGAAGCACTGCTTATGGAAGGGAATTTCTTAGGTCACTTAGCACCCCTCCAGCTATCAGTCAGCCCCAAAAGAAGATGGACAGCTGTGACAGGGACTGTTAAGGAAAAGTGTGTTTATGTAGGGTGCACGCGTAGGGAAAATCTCCCAGCATGCCCCTTGATATCCTAGTGATACAACCTAGGCAATTAAAAAAAATCTCAGGTGCTCTCCTTGAGCCTAGGCAACCAAATGATCCCTCAATTTCAACTCATTCACAGAATAAAACTAGCAGTCTTGAGGGAAAGGCAATATTCAATGTCATGCTATGCAATTAAAACATGTCAAGTGAGCTACAGAAACACCCAAGACTGTTCTACATACAGCACGTTGCTGCATAAATCATAAGCAGACTCAGTCTGAATGATTCACTTAGAGAGAAAGCAAGTTAGTGCTGTATTCACAGTAGAATGCCTGGTGGTCTTGGGAGGAAATTAAGGATCGAAAGAAGAGGAACACAGAAAAAGTACTTACATATAAAAGTTTTTTAAACTATGTAATACTTAGAGGGAGCACTGGGGGTGGTGTATGTACAGGTGTATTATACATATTACCCAGCTACACACATAAATATTTCATATATAAAAAATAAAGTGCTTTCTATGAGGTCCCAATGCAGGGACATTATAAAACATTTCACCAACTGCAAAACAAATTGATACAATCAAAGAATACTACATCCGACATACATGTAAAACAAACACAATATGTACAATCTGGCGGGTGTCCCAAGACAAACATCCCTTCATATACATGGTATATACATATATACTCTTAGCTTTACTCAATATATTATGACAATATATATTTTAAAACTTTGTTATAGACAAAAAACCCTACAAAAACGCAACAAGGATTAAGCACACAAGTCCAAGACTAACAGACAATTTGCTATTTTTGCCCATATCACCATTTCCACTGTTGGGGAAGATGTGCCAGCGCTCTTTCCTGGGGTGCAGTGCCTCTACGTCCTGCAAGGCACTATGAGCTGCTGCCGTGAAGTTAGCATCACCAGTGGTGAGCAGATCAAACACACAAGAGTAAAAATAGATGTCCTTCACCAGCATCTTCTCATGGCATTTGGTAGTGGCACTCTCCAGTGTGTACACAGACCGGGGCTGAGTAGAGGCAGCATGTGGAAGAAGCTGCCCCATAACGGGCAAAGGTAAGTGACCACTATCATCAATGCGTTCACTCGAGGGGCAGCCATTCACACACAGCTGGAGGTCCTGGCTTTCTTCATAAGCCATGGCCAGCTCTTCTGGCATGCGAATGGCCAGCGTTAGGTAATGTCCAACTTGGCGCACAAACACAGTGGCCCCGATGTACCTGGCGTGCATCTCCACGTATCTGCCACTGACTCTCTCCACTATGCGCAAGCTCTTGGTGTCACTGTCACCTCCACTTGTTGTGCCATCTACAAAAGCCGCCGGTAGGTCATCAGTCACTGCCTGGTACACCTTCTGCTCTGTGCAGTCTTGGTATGATTTAAAGATAATAGTTATCTGGAAGAAAACAAGGGAAATTAGAGGGGAAATTCATCTCAAAATCATTATCACCACTGTAGATTGAGAACGATCAAGGGCTGAACAGCTGCCCACCAAGCCCATCGTTCATTCCTACAGAAAATTATCTCTAACCGTGCACCAATCCCAAAACTCTAATACATAGTCTAGCAGAGGGCGACTTAAATGGAGTTCTTACATTAGCGGGAAACCCACAATAGTGGAAGACAGCAACTGGAAAAAGAGGCCAAAAAGGGAACAGACTGTATATATAACAGAGCCACAACTCCCTCTCCTAATGCTCCCTTAACACTTTGGAATGCAATCTCATGGAGCTGTATGTGCCAAATAATTCCCATGCCACTATCTTCTGTGGCACAACCAGTTTCTCTCCATGGAGAGAGCAGTGTGCTCTAATGCAATCAGCAACCAGAGTGCAAGGGGTGCCACTGACTACATGAATATGAAGAAAATATTCATTGTACCCCCTCTAATATATAGCTAATCCTTGAACAACCTGAAAATGCTGTAGAAAAAGCACACTATTATTTCAGCCATCAATTCAATACGCAATCAGTGACTAGCTGCGCCTGCTCTCTTCTGTAATTATTTGACAATCTGCATTTTGTTATTCAGTGTTTGGACTTAGCCTTTATAAACTGAGAGATTTGACACCTCCAGTCCACTAGCAGCTACAGAACATATGTATTACAGGCAGAAGGGGAATAAAACAGGTGGTTTATAAGAAAATGCACTACTCTGAACAAGATAATAAAAGTGCAGAGCAAACTTTGCTTTAAGAGAGGGATCGGCAACCTTTGGCCCGTGGCCTGCCAGGGTAAGCCCCCTGGCAGGCTGGCCGGTTTGTTTACCTGCCGCATCCACAGGTTCGGTTGATCACGGCTCCCACTGGCCACAGTTCACCGCTCCAGGCCAATGGGGGCTGCAGGAAGCGGCGGCCAGCACATCCCTCAGCCCGCACCACTTCCCGCAGCCCCCATTGGCCTGGGACAGCGAACTGCAAATGGCCGAACCTGCGGATGCGGCAGGTAAACAAACCGGCCCAGCCGCCAGGGGCTTACCCTGGTGGGATGCGGGCCAAAGGTTGCCGATCCCTGCTTTAAGAGGTGGCTTGCACTGGAAGTTTGTACCTTTTTATGATGCTAACGAATGGCCTCTTAAATCTTAAATGTTTGTTATTTAAAGTCCACACGCAATAGAAATCAGATCCTCCAGTCTTCACAGGGGAAGCAAGCAGGTTATATTGTTACATTATTTGTTAGGGTCCCTAGAGCTCTGTAGAGGTATCTTATTTTTATTTAAACAAATGGCATGTCTGCAGCTTCCTTCCAACAGTGAAGAGGAGAGGAAATACTGACTTGAACAAGCTAGGGTTTTTTAAAAATATTAAAATACTGCTTATTTCTGTATCTGTATGTTCACACTTGACAAACTATATACACATCATAAAACAAGAGAAAAATGACAAACTGCAAAGCAATTTTAAGTACATTGCCAAGAGATTTAAAGTACTCCAAAATGTGTTCGTGAACATTTCCAGCCCTATGAATGTCTTCAGTTTCTAGCAGCCCTTGAATGTTTTAGTTTCAGTTAGCCACCACACTAGGGCACAGCAGCTTTTGTTTCTTACCTCTCAGCTTGGAAATACAAGAGTTAAGGCTCATAAACAGCTGGATTACAGGGAATCGGAACACCATCTCTCCCTTCTAGGAGGAGGAAGATTAAACATTAACTGTGTGCCCTTCTTGCTATTAGTAAATGAAAGTGATGATTTCCCTTACTATCACCTCCTCTCCTCAGTCCAAACCCTCTTCAAACACATCCAAAGAAGAGACGTTTTTACCCACGAAAGCTTATGCCCAAATAAATCGGTTAGTCTTTAAGGTGCCACCAGACTCCTTGTTGTTTCTTCAAACACACAATACTTAGTTTTAATGTTTCATCTGCCCCAGTTAGTTAGCATTACATTCTCACACATACAGACAGAGCACTCACTATTTTAGTTCCACATGTTCCCACTGGTACAGTCTGATTGGAATTTTCCAACGATTTTTCTTTGCTTTAATCAAGTTATACAGCAAGCTTGGGACCAGCTGTAGTCAAGCAATCTGTGAAATTCATATGCCTGAGCCACAGCTGAGATAGAAGGATTTTGTTCAAAATCCAGACAATATACCAATTACTTACCCCCCTTAGACAGTCATTGCTTTTGTCTAGGGTAGTGAGCCCACCATTCCACTTTACTTCCAATCTTTTATGTTTAGTTCAGTCCAGCAGCCCAGAAGGAAGATATCCTGCACATTGTCTCATGAGTAATTTGCAGTGCCTCTGATCCCTGTGCCTCAATAAATGAAGCTTCCACAAAGCTGCTTTAACACAGGACTGCAAAACAGATTAATTAATGGCGCTGGACACAAATGGCACAGCAATGGTAGTGTTCTTTAGGCCCATTCGTGACACTCTGCAAGAAAAGAATGATTTATCTCCCAGCTGAAGGAAAATTCTGTGCAAGACTGCTCAGCACCTGAGTCTGAGGTTAATAGATCAGATGGCTTTAATGACACCACACAGAACCTGCTTTTCCATATAACCACCCACACTAATTCCCAATCAATAGGCTCCATGACTGACTTAATGCTTCTCTAAGCGCTGAGTAATTTGTCTCTAGTTTCTCAAACCGAAATTTCAATCAGTTGGTCCTGCTTGTGCAGAGGGACACTTTCACTGCTTGAAGACCATGAGGAAATCTGGATATGACAGAAGGAAACAAACATTTCTACTCTGCTTCTGGCAAGCTACAACAGAAATAAGAAACAGTCACCAACTGCTCTCACTAGGACTCTGCTTTCTTCATCGGGGTAAATCTCATGCATAGGGAGAGAAAGGCCTCCACCCCACTGCAGCCCTGCAATGGTTTTGCCCAAGGAGCACAAGCTGAAAAGCTATGGAAGGGCAGGGTATGTACTCTGTGAGGTCTCCACAATGTCCCCAAATTGGCTAGCAAAGAGAAGACCACTGGAATGTGCCAGGCTTCACACTTAGGGATACAGTGGGCTAGAAGCAGTGTTTAATTTGTGCCAGCGCTTGCCACCGCTAAGCTCCGGCATCTCTAGGCTTGGCAGTTCATAGCCCCAGCACCGCTGAGCTTCCTGCATCAGTTATGAATGAAAAAAATGGCTTGCGCCCCAGACCTCTCTTTACAAATTAAGCACTGGCTAGAATACCCACTTGTGGTGGCAAGGAGAGGCTGCAACATCCAGTCCAGTCCACAAAGTCCAATAGTGAAAAGGGAGATCTGTAGGGTTGTGGTGGATTTAATACTCCTTACCCAACTTCCTCTCTCTTGATTCTCTCTGTAACCCTCACCTGTAGACTTCTCCATTCCTGGCCATTTTTGGGGGGGTGGGGTGGGAAGAGGTGAATTTCACCCTAAATCCCTCCCTTCCGCACCTCTGCTGCATCAAACTGTATTTAAAAAACAGTTGGATATTTATCATTTCAAAATTTTTGCATCTAAGTTTGCCATTTGTTACTGTGTGCACATATAACACTTGATTCAACACAAGTAACTCCCACACACAGCTGTTGATCTATAACAGCGTTCAAAACCCAGGAAAAATAAAAAGCCAAAAAGGAATTCCAAGTGCCGGAAGTACCTTAATGCATTTGCATCTGTATGAAGGAAACACTTTCATAAAGACAGGTTTCAGAGTAGCAGCCGTGTTAGTTGTATCCGTAAAAAGAACAGGAGTACTTGTGGCACCTTAGAGACTAACAAATTTATTAGAGCATAAGCTTTCGTGGACTACAGCCCACTTCTTCAGATGCATACGCTGTAGTCCACGAAAGCCTATGCTCTAATAAATTTGTTAGTCTCTAAGGTGCCACAAGTACTCCTGTTCTTTTTACTTTCATAAAGCAAAGTCAGTCTGCCAACCAAGTGCTCTGGGCATGTGTGGCGCTCTCAAAAGTTACTGCAATTATTAGTATGAACCACCCCAAAAATAACACTTCCTATTCACACTCTAAACCAGCCTCAGTTACATAAAGGCTATGTACAAAAATTGTAAATTTCTACTCAATGTTTTGGGCCGAAACTTTCCACTGCTTGATCTCATATGAAAGACAAATGTGTTTCTGGAATGAGCAAAATCCTCTCCACTTTCAGTTTGCTGAACACAAAAAAAATATATATTTTAAAAACAAATTCTTCTGCATAAAAACCTCACAAAGAGCTGAGTTTTTGAAGGTGGAACTTTCCCAAGCTGCTAGTAAATACAGGAAGATTCTATGGGTTCTCAAATACAGAGCAGCTACTGCTTCTCCATGGGCTTATTTATAAAAGTATATACCTTTTTATCCATGTTAGCTAAAACATTTCAGCCAACACGTTTTAAAAATACTTTTAATCCTAGTCCAGATGAGCTCCATAATGCAACTACGGTACTAGAATCTGAGTTTAGTTGGAGTGGTTTGGTGCTGCTATTTCATTGCAGAGTTCCACAGCTGTGCACACTTGAATTTTCCACAACTGGAACAAGGAGCTAACATTTTAATCTTCCCCCTTCAAGAGGGAGAGATTTTAATAAGATTACCAGTACTGCAGCTCCTTATTAGGCTTTACTTTAACTCTCTTGCATTCAGCCTTCAAATGTTCTTAAGTACTAGTAACTGCAACACCACAGGGAAGCAAAGAGACTGTTTCACTCATATGACAACTACCAGGGAAATTCAATGCAGTAACTCATTTTGTAGTTACATTTTCAACCCAAAAGATAACTGAAGAGCTCCCCTTCCTTAAGGACCCAGACTCAGCCACGTTAAACGTACTAAATTCTCTTCTCAGATTCATAAATTAAAGTCACATTAATTTGAAAAGGGAGTTATGCACATGGGGGGAGCAGAATTTAGCCAATTTGTGTGGGTGTGAGGGGGGAAATGTTCATAGCAGATTGTAAAACAAATAGTATGTGCAACATGAGTGAGCTAGCATTGCTGCTGGAACCTTGGCTTTTTTTTAATATCTTAACTTTAGTGCAGTTAGCTCCTCAGCTTGCATTACCAAATGCAAAAATGTTACTTTATACATGAGGTTTTGCAGCTTGTATTGTATCATCTCCTCCATTGTGCATAAGAGACATGCAAACTATTAGCCCAAACAAGTGTTAAGAAAGACTTTTTTTACTAACAGGTAGTATTCACAGGCTTATATTAATTCCTGTTTTTCCTCTTAAAAAGAGAACATTATCAAGACTGCAAGTACCAACATTTAAACACCCACCTCCTTCCTTTACTATGTCTGTTTGCCACCTCCATGGAATTCCTAGTCATTTCCTCTCTCCCCCTAATATCTGGTTTTCTATTGTATATAGATTCTTATACCTCTCTCATTACCAAAATATCACAACACCTTCCAGGAGTGCATTACACAATGTGACTAATATGTTACATATCTGCTATCTCATCACTGAGAACATCAGATCTTCCCTTCACCTCTCCTCTTTAGGAGTTATAGAAACAGCACATTTCGTATACACAAAACCACGCACACTCTTCTACCTGGTGTCCTTTGAAACTTTTTAGTCTCTGAAAGAGTGAACCTCAACACACCATCTGTATTGCTTACTTGTTTCTATAAACTAATCCATATGCTGCAATAACTCAATTTGGCACATTTGCACTATACCACACCATTTATTATTGATGGATTGTATTGCTGTGCATTTAAAACATCAATGCCTTTGTTAAACATTTCTCCCTCCCCCCACCTCCAACTCTCTGGCTCTGCTCATTCAATTTCAATATTTCATCCCCTGTGATCGTCCCCACCCACAAGAACAAGGAAGACAGATTAAGTACAACCCAGCTCCCATATCAGAATGCAACATTAAGGGCCCAATCTTCTATGGCTACTGCAGGCAAAACCCCTACAGAAGTCAAAGTTTTTGCCTGTACAGGCTGTATGGGATCAGGCCAAAACCCCTTCATTTTGAATGTAGATATTGCTACAGAATAGTCCAAACTAAGTATTATTTTACAGAATTAAAAATCACGGAGGGAGCCATGAGACCAAGCTCTATTGCCAGTTTTGCCATGGACCTCCTGTGACTTGGACAAGTCACTTAATCTTTCTGTGCCTGTTCCCATCCCACCCTTTGCCAATTTAAACCATTAGCTCTTGGAGGCAGGGATTGTACACCTTTGCATGCAGCCTACTACTACTGGCTCGAAATTCAACTGAGGCCTGCAGATGCTACTGTAATACAAGAATTAATAGATGCCTGCCATCACAAATGAAGCCACGGGATCCCTTGCCTTGAAGGGCTTACAAGTGGATTTCAGATATGTAACAAGAAGTTACACATGTGGAAGAACAAAGGCTACAGCAATAAGAAACTTAGAATAATTGCATAAGGTGCAGGCATTTTAAATTTATATTTAAAACATGAAAGCAGCATCACCCTTGTGCCATAAGGAATACTGTACACTTTACTAGAGAGTTCCCTTTGGCAAGTGATGGCATACAAATAAATGTGATCCAGAAACAGTTCTATCTACCTGAGGTATCTATATATCTTAGCAAAGGCTCTGTAGTCAGACAGACTGCTGAGTATGCAGTTTGAATCAGCAGAAAACACTATCTGTGCTTCTTGCATCTTGGAATTAGGATTTATCATTAGTGTTTAAATCTGCAGTTTGAAGTGCGTGATCTATTGGCATCTTTGGAAGGAAATGCAGTATCTTGATTTAGGATGCTGCTTTTCCAGCCCATGAAAAGAGACATGGGGGGTAGGAGCAATGTGTGAAGAGAAATGTAGTCCTATTAATGCACTGGGGTAATTCACCAAACACTGGTTTAAGAAGTTACAGAACTAGAATTTCAGCGAAGGACCTCATGAAACTAGATAACTTGGGTTAACAGATTCAAAGGTTTTTATAGCTTCCATGTCCAGGGAGTTCTCACTACCAGAAGACAGGAGGCCAAGAAAGCTGCCCTGCTTGGTACACTCCCCCTGAAGCTCTGGTAACGGCCAATGTCGAGACAGGACACTGAGCTAGACGAACTACTGATGTAACCCAGTACATCAGTTTTATGTTCTAAAGCATTATTAAGCAAAATCAAGTAACATGGTCAAGGTTAGAAGACTCCAAGTTAGACTGACCTACCTTTTCTACCCCCCACCCATGTCTTTTTGAAAAAAATACTGTTCTTTGTGCACTTTCCACACATCCTCAACAACAAATGCTTCAGTTTTATCCCCTCAGAAATAGAAATGATGCAAGGAGCACAATATTCATGAACAGTAATAAAGCAGAGCTCAGTGAGGGAAAAGACAAGAAACGCCATTTAGTAAGGGAAACCCTGAAGGCTGATAATGTTGACAGAAGTACTCAGTAAGTTTGGTGACGAGATATCTTGACCTCACTGCTAACTCTAAGTATGAGATGTTCCTTCCTTGTGAAATTCCATTTTTCTATGCTATATACAATAATTGGCAAGGAAACATGCAACACTGAGAATTTTGCAACTGCTCTTAGCACAATGAAAGATTCACTTTTGCTTCTGCTCCTGCTTACAAAGTCAGCCTCGGTACCATATCTGCCTGCTTCTCCCATAACTTCGTGCTTTTGCCACACACCTTCTCAAACTGATCCTTAATATGGACTTCTATGGGGCCTTCAAGAAGTTAGACATTCATTTTTAACGGCTTTCTTGCTCACACTCCATGCTGTGAGCTAGCAGTCGCTTAATTACCATAGCTGAAAGGAAAGACCGGGGTCCCTCAAACAGGGATCCAGGACAATACCCTTCCACTCCTAAGGAAGTGACAGTGTGGGAGCTGGGAACTCACCAATACATTTTCTCCCTAGATATCCCTCCCTCCCCGTCCGCAAAGACAAATAACCAAAAAGAAAAAAAAAAAGACCGAATAATCTCTGCTCATTCGACACTAGAGGTGGCTCTTCTAGGTTTAGGTTGAAGCACATTTGAGAGGGTACTAGAAAGAAAGAACCTTTCACTGCAAAGCCTGTGCTTTACCTGTTTGAAGGTAAACAGATGACTTCAGTCTCAAGCAGAGCTGCCAGTCTGACCCTTCACAAACAAGGATTCAGTTAGATTTTAAAGAGCCAGCATGTTCATTTTAGCATAAACATACATGGGAACTTCTTTTCATTCAGGATGGAGCTCTTGATCTTAAGTAAATTAACAAAAACCTTTCCAAAAGTCTGAGGCCCAGGTCTGTATGAAAGTTGCTCTGGTGACTGCCTGTGAGAGTTAGCTAAGTGCACACACAAATGAATGTTTGGTGCCTAACAAGCCATTTGCCCAGGTTACTACCCAGTTTGCATGCCTGACTGCTCTAATTACTTGCACAGGCAGGATGTCTCAGACCCTTCATTTTTAACCCTTAGTTTGCACACTATTTTCCCTCTTAAAGGGATTTGCTTCGTTGGCAATTACACAAGATCAAGCTGGAGTTATCAGCTCCAACACACTTTACTCCTTCTAGATATTTCACTCTACAGAGTGAAGTTTTGCCCTTTCTGAAAATTAAAACTGAGTTCGTCCTGACTTCAGACACTAGCACCACTGCAAAAAGCATATAAAGGTCAGTATTATTTTACATGGCTGACAATCTCATGGTCCTTAGAATGACAATAGAATGTTCTCATTCCAGTTAATTATTCAAAGGGAGTAGCAGAGCAAGTTCAGTACAATGAAAGCTCTTCCTGCAAAACAGAAGCCAGACTGCAAAATATATGAAAGGATTTTAGCAAGAAGACAGACCACTTAACTTATCAATGTTTCACTACACTTCTAAAGCAACTGATCGAGATTCTTTGTATTTGCAATCACCTAAGGCTTTTAACTGTGCCTACTGTAGTAAAAGCTCTGTGTTCTCCCACTATCAATTCTCCTCCCCTTCTCTACCACTAGCCTTCCCCTCCCCACCCATCCAAACTATAGAGAACAGTCCTTGTCAGTTCCTAATCACTGCTACATCAGAAAAAAGTTTCCCATGTAGGAGCACAGATGGAACTGTGCTTCTACACTACATCATTCTCTTCTGCTAATCAGAGGGGCTTGGAGACAAAGTATTGGTGAGAAGAGAGTAAATGCATTACTGGCATCTAGACCACTCACTGAAAGGATGTGGTAAGTAAACATTTCCTCCCATAGAATAAAAAAAAAAAAATCACTATAAAAGAGTAGAGTCTTCCTTCAAGGTACTTATAAGGCTCCCGCAATCTTTAATATATTTATGCTCCCTGCCCTTTCTGAGGGAGGGAAGTACTATTTATACACATTTTACCAACGGGGAACAAAGCTACAGAGCGGCTAAGTGATGTGCCCAAGGTCACACAGGAAGTCCATAGTGAAAAAGGGTCTTGAGTCCAAGTCTTTGAGTCCTAGGCTAGTACCCTAGCCCACGGGACTATCCTCCCTCCTCCATCTGAAAGGCACTGGGTTCCCACACTGATGGTCACAGTATAAATAAAGACTAGGTATGAAAGAAAGCAAAGTTACAAGTCCCAGCTATTCCCATCTTGGCTACAGACTATGCAATGCCTTTAATTTAGTTAATTCTGAAGAAAAAGGTTTCCTTGCTGTCTGCATCATGAAAAGCAATAATATGTAAGACACCTACAAAACTGAAACTGCCAACAGCACTAAGTGTATAAGCACACTCCTTCCACCCTTGGGAAATAGCCTTCATGTAAGGAATGACAGGAACAGTGAGCCCCATACTTTCTTTTATTCATACCACAGAGGAGAAGTGAGGGGCGAGAAAAGCAGGGGGAGTCCCCCTAAATTAAAAGTGGCAAAAGGATGCCACCCCAGCAGGTTCTTTCTCCCTCTGTTGCAGTTAGGGTTTGGGGGAAGGGAAAAAGAGGAGGCAAAGCGTTATACATGCCATGATCACCTAAACTGCAGGGAGATTTCCCAAAATAAATCTGTAAGCTAGCGCTGGCTCATCAAGTCACATGTCCCTCTACCTGCCTGTCAAGGTGGCAGGAAAGTAGGGTAAGTAGACACAACCAGTAACTGTATGGCTCTTGAGGGAGCCATGCTACCAAGGGGGAGTACAGGTAGAATCTATCAAATGGACCAATCATCGCCCTAGATCCATCCTAATCCTATGTAATGCTCCAAACCGCTCCCCTCTCGAGAAAAGCATGCAGAGGAAACTGCAAGGTGAGCATCCATTTCCCCTTTTCATTGGTTTCCCCCTGGAATGGGTCAAGCGGTTCATTATCAGCTGGCATTTGATCCAAACTTCAGAATGTTGTTGAAAACAAGCTTTTGCAAAACTGAAAGCCAATAGAGAAAAAGAATCTCTCCTTATTAAAAACCCACAACATTCCTCTGGACTGTTTGCAATCCAAAACACTGCATGACTGCTAGCATATGCGGTCTTGAAAGTAAGGCTGATGAGAAACTGACTAGCTTATTTTAATGCTCTAAGCTGAGAGAAATGCAGCAAACAAACAGTCTAAGTAGTGAAAAGTTAGATTCAAAGTGAATTTTTTAAATCTAAGTAATCAGCAACACCAGTAATTAGTTTTAAAATTAAACTAAGTAATATCCACTATGATGAGAGTAAATTCTGCCACAAAATGGAAGAAGCTCCTTCATAGAGAATATCATAGAATATCAGGATTGGAAGGGACCTCAGGAGGTCATCTAGTCCAACCCCCTGCTCAAAGCAGGACCAATCCCCAGACAGATTTTTACCCCAGTTTCCTAAATGACCCCCTCAAGGATTGAATTCACAAGCCTGGGTTTAGCAGGCCAATGCTCAAACCACTGAGCTATCCCTCCCCCAAAAGGGAAACTGGAAACTAGATGGAACAAGCTAATAGAAAATATATTGTAGGGATCAATCCTGCACTGACAAGATAACTTAAGAGGCCTTTTCTTTCACTCATAGGAGTCTGTGCTTCGTAAAGAAATCAAGGGCTCAGAAAGATGCATTAGTTCACAACATACATCTTGCAATGCTTCCAGTGCAGTAGGTAACAGCCTTCAACTCCCACAAAAAGAGGTGTTCTGATAAAAATTTGATTGCCTGGCAAAGAAAGAAAAACCTCAAGTATTGCACAGCATCTATCACTGGTGCCAATAAACCACTTTCAAACATTTTAAAATGAACGCCTTCTTGCAGCCCCCTTATTAACTGCTTCTGCATATTTAACATCCCTGTGGGTGCTGAGGTGAATTCTTAGGTCAGATTTTAACATTAACATACTTATTATAAAGAGAAAGCGTCAAACAGCACTCCTCCAAAGGACTTAGGGGGCAGGAGGAGAATACTGCTTATATAGCTTTACACTGGAAGTAATACAAGAACCATATGCTTAGAAATGAACAAGTTCCTCTACCCCAGCATGTTACTGAGATTTACCCTCTCACATGACTTCCACATTTGTTATCTTAACACAGAACTTCACCTGGAATATACACACAGCTGTATACACACCTAGGTGTTCTCGCCTTCTTCCATCCCAACCGAGAGAACCTCCCTGTTGCAAGGATGTTTTCTACAGCTGCCTAGCAAAACTTGGTATGAAAAGGTATTTTGTATTCTATTGAATATTTTCCCTTCTTGTATTCCTATGTTAAAGTGTCTTGAAGGAATCCGCTTCAGTAAGCATTTTCTTTAAAAAAAGTTACAAGTCTATTTTGAGAAGCAGATTATGGAAAGTATGCATCTTTCAAGGTTTATTTGGGCATGCAGATTGTGCTTCTACATGAGGGTTCATCACTAAAAATTCAGAACCTGGGATAAGTTGTCAGTCCAGTACTGGTTCCTCTTACATAACTCCACTACTGTCCAACCCAGAGATTTCATCTCACCTGTATTAGTGTCAACATTGGATGCCATCACAGAACTGAACAACAAGGCTGCTCTTCATTTATTATAATTACGGCATAGCTGCCTTGGGGTTAAATTTGCAGATCCTGATCTAGTTCTATACCTAACGACTGCAAAGAGAACACCCCAAGACTAGACTATGGGTGGTGGTATATGGGCAGGATAAGCAGAGCTTAAACATTAAGGTACTTTCCCCCAGTTTGTGCCTTAAATGGCTATCATACCACCATTGTATGTCATTTCCATTAGGAACCACTGTGCTATTAAAGGCACACAGTCAGCTTGCTTCCCCCCCCCCCATTATTAATTTCTAAAGATATCAGAAAAAAAGCTACCACCCTCCCTTTAAACAGTTTACTCTGTAGTTAAAAAGATACACAAGGATATTTTTGCTCCTATGCTGCCTTGAATGATTTAAGAACAACATCGAACATGGCCATGCCAATCCCTCCCTGGACACACACCTGCTTGCTGCCTTTTCACTTGGTTTCCCTTTCAGTTTTCTTCTGTTACTGGTAAGCACCCTTTTTGAGATGGGGGTCAGGGCATGCACCATCAACAAAAATGAAACTGACATTTCCCCATACCACTCCACCACTTTTAGCAACAGCAATCTTAAGGGTCCCTTGTAATAAAGTTCCGATAAGTGAGATTTTCGAAGTGCTGCTCCTTGCATTTTCATGGAATTCATTGGGCCATTTCAGTTACCATTTGGTCTCTCTTAAGACCGCTGCATTTTCCGCATCTTCCTCCTTTCAAATGTACTCTATAGCCCCTTTTCCTCCTCCGTCTCAGCTCAGAGCTCTCTATTCCTTTGTACCTTTCCATTTGCACCAGTCTTTGGGGGGTGGGACAGTACTGTCCCACGACTCTTTCATACCTGGCAGTTTTGTAGATTAACTCAAAGCAGCTAGTACAGTCACCCCCGCCTACACCTCAAAAGAATTGCAATTTACATCCAGTTTCACCCATGGCTACTTTAAGTGTTAATCTCGGATCTCAAACATTTTTGAGGAGGTGAGTGGTTCCTCCACTAAAAAACTAAATAAATGGCCCTTTTGCTTAGAGGGGCTTTCTGGAGCAAAGCCCGGTCATCCATGCATCAAGAAGCTACTGCACAAAACACCTCGACCCCATAAGTCTAAAAGTAGGAGTATTAAATGGTTTAGTCTGCGTTGTACTTTTGATCTTCAAATTCCACTTAACACTGAGGGGAGTGGTGGGCAAGAGAGAAAAGAGAGAACAATCCATACCTTATTTGTAGCAGTAGCACTGGATCCTGGCACCAGAGGCACATTCGTCACTTGCACTGATAAGTAGTTATTGTCTATGAGAGGCCAGGCACCTTCCACTTTGCATGTCTGAAAGTGATCCTTAAAAGTCCTAAGGTGAGGATCACCAAACAAACCACAAAAGAGGTAAGTAGGAGGGGTTTGCTCCCCTCCCCGAAGTTCTCTGGCTCCTATGCGGCCACTGTAATTACAGGGGTCATGGGTAACTTCAGGGTTAGTAGAAGATGTTGGCCCATCCTTGGAGCAGTTTCTCTGGCTCATGAGGTCGCTGATCCCTAGCACAGCAGAATGGTAAACTAGGTTTCCACGACAGACTTTGGAATTGCGATAGGTGCAGGCAGAATACGCCCGCAGGGCTTTGCAGAACTCCAAATCAAAGCCATCAAGAGCAGAGTTTAGATGCGAAGTTAATGACACAAAGTCTGTGGTGCACTTCTGGATTCGACATGGTGTTTGCAGCTGGCAGTCACCTAAGTACAAGAATAAAAGGGAGAGAGAGAGATCAAACATTTTAGAGAACAATTCATTTTTTCCCCCCTGAACACTACAGACAGTAACCTGAAGGTTACTCAGAAGATAATTTCTCTCACTGGGAAATTTCCTGCCATATTGCTTAAAAGAAAACAGTTTAGAAAACTAAGTAGCACTATAGATTGCTTCTCCCAAAAGGCTGAAGTGACCCACAGAAGACTTAGTTTCCATGAAAACAATGGCAGGTAGTTGATTTAAAAACAACATTATATCCTGCCAAATACAAACCCAGTGTTTCGTCTCCATATTATATCAAGATGATATTGCAAACCCATGCTTAAATTAATCACTTAGTCCATAACTATATCTCCATCAGTCTTCTAATGTTTTTCATCACAAGTTAGTTAAAGGTTTTGGTTTTTTGGTAAATCATACTCCTGAGATGAGAGGAGATTTTGCCATAAAGTTAAACGTACAGATTAAGCCTTCTACTGCAGGAAGTGACCCACACGGTGCAGAGATCACATTTACACCCTCTTCAAGAAGGGGAAAAATGCAGGCCATAAAACTCAATTTACTTTCATTCTTGGGCATTGCCACAGCTAGTGCTTCATCAGTCATTTTCTTTATACAAATGAAAAACCCTTTACACTATATTTTGAAACTACAGGTAAGGGTCTGTCAACTGTGGAAACCAAGCATTGCAATAGCACCTTATTACCTGGGATACGGAGGGCATGTATGGGGAGAGAAACAGAAGCAGATCATGAAATGCAGGTGGCAGACATACATTTCAGTTCTTATAAATAACAGACTAGTTTCACACAGTGCCATGGTCACCTGGCTTCTGGAGAGGAAGTATAACTACAATCCTGGCAAGTAACTGCTTCCCCTAACCCTCTCTTTCCCTGCCCACTCAGCCCTTAATATCATGCTTTCGAATATTCTAACAACCTTACTCTGCACACAACACTTACCACAGAACAACTCACGGGGGAGGGGAAAACAAGACAAAGAACTGCATGTAGTACTGAAGGAGGTATGAAGGCAGACAGATTTCATTGCAATTAGAAGCAGAAGACCTGGTTCTGTATATAATATACACCATATTGTACTGCAGAAAACATCAAACCACATTTATTTGAAGCAATAAACTGGAACATTCTTATAATACCTATTTTTAAAATTGCACTGAGTGGGGGACTTAATCAGCTATTCAATGCCAGGTGAAGAGGACTTGGGCAAGAAAAGCAAATAGGTATTCCATCTGAATGCCTTGTGTCCACTAACTGGAAACCAACTTTCAAGAGAGACATCTTTGGTGCAACACTTACTGGGCTACACATACATCTATCTAAAAAAATGTTACATTAGGTGCCTTACTTTAGTAATCTACATACCATTTTATTTTGGTGTCATCTATAGCATACTAAAGTGCGGTGACCATAATCTCTGCTCTAAAGAATTTACAATCTAGGAAGAATCAACACACTATGATTTAGAAAAAACAAGTGAAAAGTGTCTGTTTATTCACCTAACATCCTGGAGGAGGGAAGGGTGTAAGGAAGGGGAAAAGTTAGATTAATACTTATTGATATCCTATAGGTTACCCGGGTTTTGGTAATCTTTTACTGAATACTGTGTTATGCATCTTGTTAAAAAACCAAGAGCTATAGGCTTATATCCAGTATTTAGATACTCCTATCTACCACCAAATTTTAGCAGGAAGGTATAAGTGCTTTCAAGATGAAAATGCTTTTAATGAACACTCAAGCTTTCCATAAGCTAACATTCCCGTCTTGGGAAACTTAAGAAGAAACATCTGAAATATTATTCCACCTTCCTTACACCAAAAAATAAATTTCCTTCCCACTCTGGAGTGTGGAGCTGGATACATTTCCTATTAAAAAACTGACAATGTTAGTTTAAATACCCTACACTCCAGTTATATTAACCCTATAGTATTAAGAGTTTTAAACAGTTAAAATAAAAATAAAAGGTATGTTTCTTCTAATTCAAACTAGAAAATCCCTGAGTTGACCCACTACTACCCATGCACTACTTTAAATCTACTCCAGGGAACAAGAGTTTTAAAAATCATATTTATACTGGAAAGGAGGCAAAGAACTGAAGACAACCATTATGGTTAAAGGAACTTAGTAATGTATAGTTTAGGACTTCACACAATAGCTAGCTGTCCAAGCACCAACAGCTTCCATTAAAAATATGTTCTGGCTATTTGTTCTTTTTATGAGCTATAAAATTCAGCTGTGTATAAATTTGTTTGAAATTACAAAATCATAAAATATGAGCATAATTTCATAAATTATGAAAATATGTGCATGCTCAGGGGAGTGGGGGAGAAAAGGCAAAAATACGATACCATTTTAAATAGCCTTTCCCCACCCATCGAACCTTCTTTATACCTATTCTTACTTTTTCCTTGTTTCCCTTGGGCTAGGTCTACACTACCCGCCTGAATCGGCAGGTAGAAATCGACCTCTCGGGGATCGATTTATCGCGTCCCGTTGGGACGCGACAATCGATCCCCGAATCGGCGCTCTTACTCCACTAGCGGAGGTGGGAGTAAGCGCCGCCGACAGAAAGCCGCAGAAGTCGATTTTGCCGCTGTCCTCACAGCGGGGTAAGTCGGCTGTGATACGCCGAATTCAGCTACGCTATTCACGTAGCTGAATTTGCGTATCTTAAATCGACTCCCCCCTATAGTGTAGATGTATCCTTGGCTTCAAGGTGAGCGGGGATTAGTGGTCTTCAAAATTCTGATTAAAAAGTGTTCTTAAAACACATACAGACACAAGGTGGTGGGGGAGAAAGCAAGCCCTATTTGTTACCTGATAGTCAAAAGAGAGAGGGGAGAGAAAATGGGATTATTAGTTTCGTCTCCTAACCCATAATGAGCCTCTAACTCTCGTACACCCAGAAATATCCAGTCTTCATGAATTTATAATGACAGTGCACACTTCGCCTGTTATTGGTGAACCTCGTCATAATGCCAAGACAATGCAGATTTTAAAAAGTATCAATATACACGTTATACATTCTTATTGTTATAAGAACATGCATCACAGAAGTGTTATCAATGTAAGGTAAACTATAATGGTGATGAGGCAAGTGACATGGGAGCAGTAATAAAAGCATATGTCTGCCCAAACTACACTTGGCTAAGCACCGTGAAATATGCAGAAACCATTTCATTTCAAACGCACTGATCGGAGAGGATCATCACTGCCAGTAGGTTCAGTAAGCAAGTGATTTTATTAATCTGAAGGATGCTGTCCTGTAAACACTTGTGCATGTGAATAATTCAACTAAAATTATAGATATTTTGGAAAAATTACTAGATAAAGAGAACATTCTTTCACAGAAAAACTATCACTCTAGCAAATTTCTTGTTGAAAACGATATGGACTTTAATGAAGATGCTTTTTGGAATGTTACATTTTCCAACTTTTCTTAAGATAAGCAAGTAGTTCTTTTAACAAAATAGAACTAACTTCTCAGCTAAATTTCACCAGTTAATCACTGGTGGACTAGTAAATAGATGAATTTTATCACTGTCTTCTACATAGCCTCCAGTTATTTGACTGGGACTTTTGCTAAAATATTATTAGTAGAATATGGCTGGCTTTTCACTCTGCATCACCTAAGGGGCAGTTCAAATGAACATGGCATATAACTTTTGCCCATCACTCTAGCACAGAAATATTTAGGTACCTAAAAATAGGTAATATAATTTTATCACAAATAATGAGAGATACAAGTGGTCAAAGACCAACTAAGATAGTTCTAGGAGACATTCCTGAAGAGATCTGATAAGAGTATACCTCGTTCTCTAAAATGATTTAAAAAAATAATGCTGGAACAATTTAAAAGCCACCATACATGGCTTTCTTTCTAATTTTTTTTCTGAATATTATCATTAAAGCAGCTTCTCCACATACACGGGGGGGGGGGGGGGGGGGGGGAGGGGAGGGGAGATCAAGTTCTCTTTTACATATAAAAAGTTTTTAGAATTCAATCTAAAGAAGAAGATTTCAAATACAGATTTCTGCTTCTTAAGGATTGTCACTCTAGGGCTGATCTTTAATTTCTTTGTTTTGTTAACCCTAATACAGTAATGAATTCATAGAATTATTTTAATTCATTAATATGAGTGTGTATTTTAGGGAACAAAGACAGATTCAGTGACATTTACTTTTCTGAATCTCTTAAACAATGTGCATTTTTCCATGACACCTTCTTGCAATGGGCTGCAGTTAGTCTCTTACCTATAATCAATGTATAGCTTTAAATCGTATTTCTTCCCATTAACAACTGAAAATCTCATTTTTATATCTTAATAATCAATTTCACATTTAGGATATAATCCTGTTAAAAACTCATTTTAAACTTTACTCCACCTCCATCCTGAAGAACTTTACTTTTCCTCCTCCCTTACTCCACACATCAGAACATTTCTCAGCAGAGGAATGTAACTCCCCTAAGAAATATTTTAGAAGAAACATAAACCCTGAAGGAAGCTGTACATCACAAATGTGATGGATGGCGCACAGCTGATGGGCATTAACCCTACAGACCCAAACAAACTAAACCAGTCTGATCAAGTTTTACTAGAGAACGGCAAAACACCATGAAACTACCATCAGTATTAAGGGGCGATTTTAGAAACTTTAAAAATCAATCTAGACCGGCAGAGAAAATTAAAGCCATTTCATTAAGAGCTTGTTTCCCCCTCCCACCATCCCCCAACTCCAGCTGCAGGGAACAGAAGAAAAGCACAAGGTTCCCTCTCTCCCCCCACGGAGGAGGCGGTGGTGGAAAGAGAAACCTGATCTCAGCCCTGACTTTCAGTAAACATCACCGCAGTGAGCAATAAAGCCCCGTGGGTCTAAAGCTCACACAAAACCCCCTTCCCCAAACGGAGACAGCTCCCCTCCCCCTAACGATTACTAAGCAGGTTGGGGAGCGGGGGTTTCCCGAAGGTTTATGTCCTGGGGGGAAGCCGTCAGACTCCTCCACAAGCCGATCAAGCAGGGGCTTCGCTCCCCGTTTAAGGCTACTCCCGTCCCCCAAACAAAGAGACTAGCCCAGTAACGGCTGGCCCCGGGGGCACAAGTAACGTGCCAGCCAGACAACGGCCCCCCCGATCCGAACTCCGCCCCGGCCAGGAGCTCTGGCGAGGCACGGGGCGTGCCCGGCTGCCAGCCCGGCCAGGCGGGGAGGGAGCGTTACTGCCCAGGGAAAGCAGCGGCGGCGGTACCTGTGCGCAGCAGCAACCCGACGTTGAAGAGGAGAAACAGGGCGGCCGGCGGCGGCGGGTGCAGCCGGCGGCGGCGGCGTTGCTCAGCCCCGGCGGCGTAGGAAGGTGCTGCTCTCCCCATGCCCGTCCATGCAGGTCTGCGGGACTCCGGCGGCGGCGGCGGGACGGGACTGCTGCATGAGCAGGCGAGCCGGCCTCCTCGCTTCCTCCTCTTCCTCCTTCAGCCCCACGGCGGGGAGAGGCCGTCAGCAGGCCGAGCGGGAGCGAGCGCAGCCGGGCAGCGCAGCATTGCGGGGAGAGACACAAACACAAAGAGTGAGGCTCGCCCCCCGGGCCGCGCGGAGCTCTCGGGCTCGGCCTGCGCCTCTCCCGCACGGCTCCCCCGGCCAGCCAATCAATCTCAGCTCCGCACTCGCCGACCCCGCCCTCCAGGCTCCCATTGGCTGGCTGAGCCCGTCCAACAAGCCCGACGCGAGTCTCATAGGAGCCCCGCACTTCCCTCCCACCCTACCTCCGCCAAGCCCCCTCCTCCCCGAAGGGAGCTGGGCGGACTGCGGAGGAGGCTGAGGTGATTTGCTGGCGGGTCCCCGCCCTGCTTTCTCCGCCTCCTGGGCTTATTGTTTTCGTGCTGTGGCTTCAAGAAGCACACGGCAGCCCCTGTGGGAGCGAAAAGTGCGAAGAGCGCTTTTTTTCCCGCCTGTTTCCCGCTCGGGTGCTGGGATCTGTCGCCTTGCGTGGGTCGCTTTCTTGTGCTGAGGCACCTCCCTTCGCTTCTCAACTGTCTTTCTTCCCGGTGAGAGACCCTTAGCCACTCTAGTGCTCTTCCCCCCAAAACCCTTTCTTGCTGGGATCCCTGCCTCGAAAAATGCTGCTTTCCAACGGATACAAATTCAGTCCAGTCTGTAAATGAGGAATTTCGCCGGCCCTGCTTTGTATCATCTAAGAAATGCCTTCCAAAATCATGTGATTCAGATGTATTGATCTTCGCAGCAGCTAATCACATCCCTGGGACCACTGCGCCAAGCATTCCGATTTGGAACGTTGGGTTTGCCAGAGTTCCTAATCTGAATGCAGGCGCAGCGGTGCCGGGGTTGTGATTGGCTGCGGAGGGTATCAATGGAGCCTTGGACTCCGCCCGAGGGAATGACTTCACCTTCTTGTCCGTGGCTGTAGCTAGTTTCCGGTGACTTTCTATCCTTAAGTTAATATCGAAACACTTTATGGGCCTGAGGGGGACAAACGCCTTGCATCCGCACGCTGTGGTTAAACAAGCAGGTCGAATTCGTGAACTTTGAGTTTACTCTAGACTGGGCGAATTTTAACATGTTGATTATTTTAGGAGAATTTAAGATTTTAGCGACATCGCTAAGACTAAGTATAAGGAATCTCACAGTTGTAACGCTGCTAATTTGCGTGCAGTTGCTGTAGTCTGTAGGCGAACTGCTGACTGGCTCCTATGCGCTCAAGTAGGCCCCTCATTATGTAGAGGAAACTCAGACAAGGAGACCGAAGAAGAGGAAATACACACAAACTACAGGGGGGAATTGTTGTGACTGATAGCGTCCAATTTTGTTATCGGTAGGGGTGTGAAGTGAAATCTAATCTTCATGAATTGCTTTACCACTTGAATCCACTTTCTCTTCCTCCCAGAACTGCTCTGTTTTGAGGAGTTAGCATACCGAACAAAATGGGAGTTTTGTAATTATTGTTCGTGCTTTTAATGATGATAATTATGATTTTAAAAACTGGCAGGTCTATCCAATAGGCCTCATGTAATGAAGGATGTTTGCATAGGTGCTCGAACTAGGGGTTCTGCTACATGCCCTGACTTGAAGTGGTTTCCACCATATACAGGGTTTTTAGTTTATTTCAGTAGCTCTCGGCACCCACACTATAAAAATTGTTCCACCACCCCTGGGTGTTTGATTGAAGTTTGCAGTGATCAGCTCTACAGCAATTCCCTCACCTCCTTTTCTTTAAGTTGTACTGAAATTTGTTTGGCCACGGTGATACACTTCCCCCCCCCCCATATCTCCACCCCAACAACAGGCATTAGGAAGCACGAAAAAAGAAATTAACAAAAAAGTTGAGTCATTTCTTGGACTAATCAATTTCTCTCTCTCTCTCTCTCTCTATATATATATAAAGCTATGTCTGTACAAACTACCGTGTAAGTATGGTAACTTTTCCATGTCTATTTGCTATGAATTACGAAGACTGCCATAGTTAACTTTTATCAAGCGAGCCTTATTATATATTAAACTAAATGTGTTTACAGTGTCCTTTCTCACGGCTATATTCTGTAGTTGTGCCCATGACAAAAATCTGATTACCCCTAAGGCACAATTCAAATCTTGCATTTTACATCCACATCTTCATCATAGTGGCACCAGTATTGCACATAGGAATGACTTGTTCTATACACAAGTCGGACATTAATCATTGCCTTTGGAGCAATTGTGATATCAGATGTTATATACAATTATGCTTTGCGATTTTCTTTTTAGTTAAAAAAATCAACAAAACATGCGACTTAAGTGGACAAAAATCACGAATTTCGAAGATAGATCTTTCACTACATCCTTAACTTCTCCCATTTGGTGACCCATTTAAGAAACATTGAATGCTAGTTCTGCAGAGTTCTGCGCCAAGAAAACTCATAGTGACTTGGTTTTCTTGCTTGTGTTGACTTTTTTGAGTTACCGTTTTAATGTAGGTTTTTTCTTAAGTTATTTATCGGGCTAAAACCAGATTCTGAAATCCCTGCTAAAGCAACATTCTCATTAAAGTCAGTGGGGGGCTTTGCCTATGAGGACTTCTGGTTTTGTTCCAATTCTTTCGCTGAGCTCGTATGGTCTGTTCAATGAGCGGTTCTTTGACAATAGAGGGCGCGCTTGAGTTACTCCAAATATTTGGGTCATGAAATGTAACTATGTTTATTGAAAGGAGAAATTACATTTTTGATCTGAGGTGCTTTATTGTTTAATTGTAAATTTTGTCAAGCCTGAGATTCAGATGCCTAGTATTTGCATGTTTAGTATTATAAAAATCTACAGTCCTCCAGCGGAAGATGATGTTACTTTTTACAGTTACACTGCGAGATAGTTCCCAGTCTGAAGTGTCAGGATATTAAATTAGCTTTGATATTGGCGTGGAAAGGTCATCGTTAGTGTGCGCTAGGCTTCAGAATGAAAGTTAATTACTAATTAATTTAAATCCACCCAAACTTTTTATTTTTATAAACAGTATCAGATTTGTCTGCATGGATTTTTTAGGTTTACATTTAATGTTATAACCCATGAAAGTACAGATCACCAAAACGAGGGTCCCAGCTGTGAATTGAAAGTGTAAAACAAGAAAATAAGTCCATATTTTTTAAAGGCTGGGAAGTTTCTTTCTCGCTTTCTTTTACCCCGAGGAAAAAAAGGATACAATAGCAAAACAAGCAGTGACCCAGCAAAAAAAGAGAAATTAAATGAACGTGTAACTGGGTAAAAGTCAACCACATGCAAGAAGCATTACTGCATTTTAAACAAACTGTGGTTTATTTTCCAAAAGGGTATGTGTGATGCCTTAACTGTTCCCCTGTTGATATAATCTCCGTTTCCAGAAATACAACACGAATATCCTCTTGGTCTGCTTATTACATTGGTGTATGTGGAGGAAGAATAGTTGGGAATCAAACCTGGGGTTTCAATTTGCAAAACACGTCATTATATTCCCCACTATTTTTTCTTTGCCTGTGTAACTAAGGTAGAAGCATCAGCAATCAGTACTTAATAAATCGACTTCTAAATATTTTTGTACTTACATCATATTTAATTTTTAGGGTGTTGCGCGGATCGCTGGAGTCAACGCTGCATCCTGTTCTCCTAGAAGATGGGATACTTTGCAAATTAGGACCTGTATATTAGATAATTAAAAACGTTATGTCCGTCTTCGGAAGGCCTAGGAAGCGTTCATTGCTTGGACCTAGACACTATATTGACGTGGTCCTGGACTTTGCAAATACTGACTAAGAAGCCTGAAAGTAGCAGGTGCAGAAAGCATTTGGAAACCGCCTGCCAGAAACGGGGAGGTAATGCTCTTCCTGCCCATTTATCTCAAGAAACCGGCACAAGTTTCCCTTCGAAACAAAATTAACCTCTCATTAGCCAGAAACTCCCAAGAAAGCTTTAAAACCTTTGCCATCTCTATCTAAAATGCTTAGGACTCCCCCGCCCCCCTTCCAAGCAATGCAATTACTGCCATCGGTTACACTTCGGTTTTCCTAACGCAGCCTGAGTTTGCATTTAGCTGCCATCAAACTGTCAATGCAAAAAAGGAAGCACACCAGCCACTTCTTCCTTCTTTAGGGCTCCTCTAGGGCTTCCTGAAATGAAGCCCAGCACTGTCTGGAATACAGAAATACTCTCTCACACACGTACTAGCTTTTGGATCCTATCAATGCCCCCTGGACCCTGTGCCCTTTCTTCCTATAAATGCTAATAACTGACCCTTCGTTGTTCTTGTTGTCAGCTAAAAAGTGAAAACTACGTAGACCAGTGCTGCAGACCTATATAGTATTCTTGAAACACTCCAGGGTTACATCAGTTGAAAACAATGTAGAGCAAGAGGTGTTTATTTTATCAGATGCAATTTGTAATTTGCAAACATGTAAGTGATTTCAGATGTCCGGCTGGATTGTTTAGCATGTTTTCCTTCCTTGCCACATATGGCTCCTTCGAAAACTAAAGACAGGTGGATTGACGACACACAAAACCCCGAGCTCCGACTCCAACAAAACAAAACAAACAACTCACCACAAACATCCCCGTGTCTTCATCCCTGACGCTTGCCAGCTGGAACAATAACAGCAAGAGCACACCGCGTCATTCAGCTCTTTCGCAGAGCGAGAGGGCAGGGACAACGGAGCAGCCCCTTTCCCCTTGGAAGGTGGGACTCATAATGACACCTCCGCGAGCGATCGGCTTCATCTGGGGCGCCAATGGACTCCCCCACCACCTCGGAGTGACTGTTTATCTGTCTCTCCCTTCCTGGCACCGGCACAAAGGGAGGGGATGTGCCTTTAATGACAGCGTGATCTTTCCGCTACCTATAGAAAACAAATGGGGGCGGAGGGGGAAGCGAGCGAGCACAATAATTCCCTTCTCCCTCCTGGGAAACTGCTCCCCCTCCAAGGGACACTGGAGCAGCAGCACAGTTTCTCCACCTCCTCAAGTCCGCAGACTCCTGCCAGTGGCTCCTGCAACCGCTGGAATGTACCTGCACATCTGGATGATCAGCTGGGCATCGCCGCGCCAGCCCTTCCCATTCGAGGCTTTGCACAAAGGAGCCTTTTACTGGCCTACGTAGCACTGCCTCAATGTACTCTGCCTGCCTTTTACAACCCCCTCACACTTGTTCACGACATAGTATCAGACTTCCTCAGCAAAAGCAGGCAGCGTGTTACAATATCAAAGCCCCCCGACCGAGCCTACAACAACCCCCTTATTTATTTAGGTATCCGCAGCCCTTTTATAACCTGAGCACGCAAAGCAGTTTCAACGGGTGTCGTCCCCTCCCCCCCGGCCTCTGCCAGGTTTCTCCAGATGTTTTGCTGCCAGCGGACAATCTGTTTTCCTTCCCTCTCCTGATGGCGTTTTATTATTTACATTGTTGTCCAGTTCTTGGGCTAACATTGAATTTAAATAACAACAACAAAGAATCGGCACAGAACTTTTGGCTGAAAATCTGACCTAGCAAATAAGTGGCTACATTTAACAGGAGGAAAATTTCGCTTTATGCTCATTGTTTTGAATTCCCAAAATTATTGGGGTTGGGGCGGATTATAAACGCTACTGTGTAGTCTCAGGATCTAGTCCTGCAAGTCTCCTTCGGAGTCTGGACTCCTCTCTTTTTCAACCAGAATGTCGCTTTCTAAGAATGGGTCGGAGGAGAGATGTGGCTCTCTTGTTTTCTGGACTGTGCGTTGCTTGCAAACACTGAGCAGATGCACAACAAGATGCACCGATAAAGCTAACAGCTTTCCCCCCTTTTCCTGTGTGAATTCCCGGCCCCTCATTTGCTCAGCCTAGCGATTGAGGGACTGATTAAAATCCCATTGAAATCCATGGAAACTCCTAATGGATTTCGGTGGGCTTTGGATCAGGTCCTAAAACAGCTTGATATAAGAAAGAGCAACCAACCCTAGCCTAGCCCTTTTCTCCCCTTAGTTAATTTCACTTTCTCTGTCTCCGTTTGCGAGGTGTCCTTGGATATAGGATCTCTTTGGAACTTCTCGGCTAGGGCAAGAGAAACAATAGGAACATGCTCTTCTCGTAAAGAACATTTCAAACGGCTCTGTTCCTAGCCCACAGGAACATGGGATTTTAATTTACCCACTTGCTTTGGCGTTTGAAAATCTACTGCAGCAATCAGGAGAGCAGTAGCTTTGATTAAAGATCCTAAAGGCAAATCTCGTGTGTTTTTCTTTTCTCCCTTCCACAAGCACAAAGAAGATTCGGCGCATGAAATAATGATGAGTGAGAGTTCAAAGCAATCCCAGAAAGCAGTTTTGAGAGGATATTTTCTAATGCAATCCCAGCCCTTAACTATTCTCTCTCTTTCGTGGGCTTTTGCCAGTGCAACACAACAAAGATAATCGAGCAAGGCATGCTTCTTTTCTTCTTTCCAGAAACATTAGTCAATATGTCTTAGCAATTACCTTAGAAGTCAGGACTTAAATAAATACAATTAAATAAATACTTTTAAAATTTGGTCTAGAATAGATCCCTTAGCTCATTGCCAACCCAACTTGGTTAAGGCAGCTGCCCCTCCTACAATTTTTGTCTGATTTACAGCACTTCTGACACCGACCTAGGTGAATTATTCACATGGGAGTTTCCTTAGGCTCTGGGGAACCAGAAAAGGCATACACCCCCCAATTACATTTGCACTGTTAATAAACAGGCACCTGAAATGTTCTGTACATTCACAGTGCTCTTTATTAGTCACAAATTGAAGTTTGCTGTTAACGCTGTGATCCAACATTAAGGTCGTTAATATTTTACATTTATATCACAACTTCCATCCATGTGCTACTTTCCAAACACTAATTAAGCCTCACAACACCCATAGGAGTCAGACAAGTATATTTTCTCCTACACATTTTCATGTGGTAAAAGCACTGCAGCACCCACAGTATTGCAAAACACAAGACTGAAGAGAGATCATTAGATGCTGGAAAGCATAAGGTCCACATTCAGTAGGCATTCCCACTCCCAGCTGACCTAGTAAACATTACCCATTTTATAGGTAGGAGCACTGAAGGAAGAATGGCATGTCCTTGTCAAAAATGGTTTGCTTTTTTGTTTGTTCTTTTAAAATTTTCTCCAAAATTTTCATGAAAATTTTGAAAATTTTCTGAATTTTTGACAAAAACAAAAATCAAAACAATACCAAAGGTTTTTTTTTTCCAGTTTCTCAGAACTTGTTCTTTCCTCTTTTCTTATGCCCTCCTTCACCCTTTCCCTTTGACCAGGGGAAAAAGGGGAAAGGAGGACACGTGGAGAGGAAAGGGGAAACAATACTGAAAAATAGAACATGGGATTTTGGGGTTTTCATTGTTCTGATTAAAAAGTTAAAAATGTTGAAAAAAGTTTTCTGAAAAAGGCCACCTTTCACTTTAAAAACAGTTTCAGATGAAAAATTCCAACCAGCTTTTGTCTTGTCTCCCCACCCTCTGCCCTGATAGAAGAGACTATCTTCCCTTGCATACAACAGGAGACCCAGACATGCTCAAGCCTAGGTGTTGGCTACTCACATGGAAAGAATGTATTTTGCAAGAGCCTCAGGCCTGACCTATATTTAGGGAATTTGCACAGACCCTTCATATTGATGTGCTGCACTGGTACAAAGCAAAGTTTAATCAGTGCAGCTTTCTTTGCCATGTTACCAGCGTAAACTGCACAACTGTAACCCCCAATTTGTGCCAGTGCCTCACATCTACTTAGGGGAAATGTGATAGGGCAGTCTGGCCCTTAGGGGCAATAGTTCCTAGTGATCAGCCCAGCCAGCTATGTGGCATGGCCTCCTAAGGGTTTGAAAGGTCCCATATATCTACATAGATATAGATCAATATAACTGTAAGGACCTAAGGGCTATAGATAGAGAGGAAGCAGTCCTGCGAATGAGTACTGCTTGGAAGCAAATCCTGTTGCTATATCTTTAAGGGCCTGGGGCCAGTAGCATTACAGAGGGCCAGGATCCCCGCTCACACAACCAACTGGGAATGAACTTGGAGAAGAGGACCAGTATAAAGCTTCCTTCCTTCCTCAGAGCTGGGTAGACCTAGAAGATAACAGCGGGGAAAGGCTGGCTTGCATGCTGAAGCCTGATGGCTAATAAAGGAAAAGGCTGACTGAGGGAGAATCTGTCATCAGGGCCGGCTCCAGGCACCAGCTGAGCAAGCTGGTGCTTGGGGCGGCAGACTGTTCTAGGCGGCATTCCGCCCAATCCTAGGGCGGCACGGCCGCTTTTTTTTGTTTTGTTCTTGTTCCACTCTGGCTGCCCTGTAGGGGGTGGTGGCACAGAGAACCAGAGCGCCCTGCAGGGCAGTCCTCTTCCTTCCCTCCCCGCGGACCGGAGCGGAGCCCTCGCGGCAGAAGGCAGGGCAGCGGGAGGGGCCGTGTGGCAGCGCCCCTGATGTAGCCCTGGCCGCCCCCTTCTCTCTCTCTCTCCTGCCTGCTCCCTCTTCCTTCCCCCCCAGCCAGTCCCCCTGCACCTGCGCTCTGGATGCCCCGTTGTTGTTTTTTTTTTTTTTTGCCTGGGGCGGCCAAAAAGCCAGAGCCAGCCCTGCTGGCATGGCAAAGACCCCTCAGCTGGATAACCCACAACTCAGCTACAGAAAGGAGAACTGAGGGCTCCTACTTAAAAAGAACCAGAGGAGCTGATTAACAAAACCCACTTTGAAGGGGATGACTCCTGGTTAAAAAGAGAGTGTGGGACAAACTAATATAGTCCCATTCCAAAGGCAAGAGCTGGAGATTCCTGGTTAAGGAAGGACTGAAAAGGAGTAACCCAGAGAAGGAACTGGAAAGGGTCCCAGAAGGAAAGACTCTTTCCAGGTGCAGAAAAGAAGAGTACCCTGAGACTGCTAGTTGGACTGAGCCTGAGATGATGAATATCCCTGGGTGTATCTGAGTAAGGTCCTACTTATGCTTATGATTGTTGTTAATGGGTGGCCTTTGATGAAAAAGTCTGTCTAGACTTGTTTATAACCTGAGTGAAGGGAAACTGAAGCAGGGCCGGGGTGACATCCATGCCATCACCATAGACTACATCAGTTACACCAATGTAAATTTCCTTACTGTAGACAGGGCCTCACATACTGCAGTGAAAGGTAGAGTATAAATACCTAGCCTGATAAAAAACACTGTGTCCACATTTGATTATGGAAATTGCTCTAAATAGAGCTGGACTGTGTCTCATCTAAAACCAGATAATCAATATTTCAAGCAAGATAACCCATTCATAAAATGTTTTCACTTTTTTCCTGCCAGACTTTCAAGGATTTTATACAGAAAAAAATGCTTAATGGCTTTTTTTATATAACCTACTCTGTATTGTGACACATTAAGCTCCCTTTTGATATGCAGAAGAGCATTTGTGACTTCAAGAGGAAGGGCATTCACTATTAACTGACATGCTATCCATATTATATAGTGTTTTGTTATTACTCCATTTAGTTCATCTTCACAAGCAAATATGAATCATTACTACAGTAAGGGTGACACCTCTAATTACATATATACTCCCAATAAAATGCAATACATTTCTAAAATCTTTTACAAATATTGATTTTAGGAAAATACTATTTTTGTTTAAATTCAAAAGGAGGTGATGGAGGATGACAAAAGAAAGTGGGATATTGTTAAAGGAGGAGGATAGGCATCCTTCATCCACACACAGTTAGAGTTATCAACAAAACCGCAGTTACTGCTTTACCTACACTGTAATTTACCAGACTACTGGTGTTCAATGATTTCAGTGGGAGCTGCTGTGAGCTCAGATTTTCAGAAACGGGTGGCTCTTAGGTAGTCATCATGCCATTTGTTTAGAGGCCTACCTATGGACTTAGAATCCATCCATTTCTGCAAATCTCTTCATTGGCGTTACTCCTGATGTATGCTGCTGTAAGTAACAGGAGAATCAGGCCTTAAACTTTCTGTTATGTCCTCTGAGCCTGATCTCACAATGATGTAAATCAGGAATTACTATAGTCAGAAAAGCAGTTACACTGGTGTAAAACCAATATAAAGTGAAATCAGAATCGGACCCTTAAAGTCAGTCTTTCCAGATAGAGGGGAGTCTGAGCCTTCACCCTGAGTTTGATTCTAATTTCTTTTTCCATTGATTTTGCATTGGTGTAACTCTATTTACTTCAGCTGAGTTACTTTCTGATTTACACTGGTGTAAGGTAAGAAACAGACCTTCTGTTTGTCTTAGAATTGCCTCTGCCTTTAAAAATTATATCCATCCAGTCAAAACAAATATACTACATCCACCCACATCCTAGAATGTCAAAGCTGTAGATTTCACATGCTTTTTAATAAAAACATTAGGATACTAGACTAGTAAACTTCAAAACTACAGACTCTAACTAGGCTTTGGGAGGAAAAGAGATTTTTCTGGCTTGAGGAGAGAAAGCAGTATGAGGCGTACATGGATAATTACTCACTACCTCACAGAATGAAACATTCTCAGCTGGTGGAAATCAGTGTAATTCCACTGAGGTCAATGGAACTATGCCAATGTACAGCAGCTGAGAACCTGGCCTGCTATTTGCTACAAAGTATTTCCTGTGTCATATGACAGTATATTTATCATGAGATGACAGACATTTTTACCACTTAGCAGCTATATATTATAACACATTCGCAATCCTTTGCATTACATGTAGCTATACAATTTGTACAGAGTTTTTGTTGTTGTTAGTTTGAATACACATTCTAGACCAGGGAAAAGTCCCCAAGTAAATGACACTTACAAGGGGTTGAGTGCCTCCTGCAGGATACAGCTATTGTGGAGTCATTCAAGCTGTGGGTACTGAGCACATCAGTGGACAAGTTTGTTTATACATTTTACCAGCCAAGCCAAGCATATAGATTACTACACTGTTGTGCCAAAGATTTACAAATCAGGATGTGGAAGAAGCCACTGCTTGAGCCATGTTTATATCAGTTTTGTTTGTTTGTGGGTAACTTGTTTTTCATGCCTTGGCTGTCAAAAAAGGAAGAAGGCAGTTGAAGCATTAGCCTTTTCCACATGCTGTTGTTATGCTAAAAGCTGGGTGGCTTTCTTTTACAATCTACATATCACACAGACTAAAATTTGTTAGTCTCTAAGGTGCCACAAGTACTCCTGTTCTTCTTTTTGATCTATATGGGTTGTCACAGAACTCATTCAGCTGATGGGCATGTTAGCACCTTCCATTCAGGTCAAATGAAAGAACAATGACCCTTTGTAGCTGAAACAATGGAGTCCACCACCCAAAGACTAGATTGATTACAAATGCAGGGACTGGGGATTGTCTTGCTTGTAACCGACAAGTTTCAGAGTAACAGCCGTGTTAGTCTGTATCCGCAAAAAGAAGAACAGGAGTACTTGTGGCACCTTAGAGACTAACAAATTTATTAGAGCATAAGCTTTCGTGGACTACAGCCCACAAAGAAGAACAGGAGTACTTGTGGCACCTTAGAGACTAACAAATTTATTAGAGCATAAGCTTTCGTGGACTACAGCCCACTTCTTCGGATGCAACCGAAGAAGTGGGCTGTAGTCCACGAAAGCTTATGCTCTAATAAATTTGTTAGTCTCTAAGGTGCCACAAGTACTCCTGTTCTTCTTTTTGCTTGTAACCGTCTTTCTGTGTGTTGGTAAAAAAGAGGCAAGCAGAAACCAGGAGACAGCAAGAGAAGCATTTGTAGTGTGGCCTTGAGAGAAAACCAGGAGAGAGCATTTTGGGCAGAGTTCTGGCTTGAAAGGCAAGTGTAGAATTGTGAGCAACCTGCCTCCTTTTGTTTGATCCTACTGTGTTCAGAGAAACAGGACTTTATGTATATTCTTTGGAAATCAACAGAATTGCATCAGAAAAATATCTATCATCAATTTCTCCTCCTACTGAAAACAACCCACGAGACCTTGGATACTGGCTAATTGCTCAGGCCAAAAGGGATAACACTCTTTTGAATCACAGCTTGGGTACATGGCAGTGCAGAAAACTCTAAGGCTGCCCAAAAAGGTACAGGAGTTGCACAACCGGAGGATAAACAATTCTGGCTTCTTCTGTTTTGCCAAATGAGGTATTTCCAATAGGATGGAAATAACTGTCTCTTTTTGGGAGACATAATTCTTGTGTCTCAAGCTGCTTGGTGACAGCTGACCTGGCAGGATGAATCACATACTGTGCAACTTCCATTTAGCACTTTCCATGTTTACTTTCTTTTTCTTATCCAAATTATATTGCAGATGTTCTTTGTACTTCAGACACCTGGGCAGATTGATTGTCTGCTTGAAAGGAGAGTCTCTCTCTCTTTCTCTCTAGTTTGTGAATGTCAGATAAGCAATGAATATTAATACTTTCTGTGCAACAATGTTAGCATGTCATTAATTTTGGCTCAAATAGTTCACAGAATCCTTTTGGTAAGGAACAGACATCTAGTCCATCTCTCTGTGGCAGGATTAATTTAATTGTTCTTAAACCTTTTTTAATTAATGAGTGTCAGGACTAACCTTGAATATGTGCACTGACAGCAATTCCACAGCCTCCTTTGGCAGCTGGCTCCATTGAATAACTGTTCCTATTTTCATTGTTTCTCTCTCAGTATTTACCGTAATCCCATAACTTCTGTCCTCATTGACTGAAGGAATAACTGATCCCTAATTTCTTATTAGCATCTTTTGATGGATAGGTTGATTATTAACGTATATTACCTCATTCCTCATCTTTTCTTTGGATTGGTGATGCCCAGTGCCCAGAATAACCTTTCCTCATAACTTGTATTTTCCAAAGCTTTGATCAGTTTTGTTGCTCTCTGAATTCTTTCCAATTTGTCTGTGTTTTTAAAAATGAGGTACCCAAAACTAATTGTTCTGCTTCAAGTGAGCTCTATGTAGTAACAAGTAAAGCAAAATAATTACTCTTGTCTACTCCTGATTCTCCTGTTAAATGTCATATTGGGTTCTATTGCTTTCTTTTATGACCAAATCATATTGTTGATTCATGTTTATTTATCATCCATACAAAACTCAGATCCTTCTTTGGTATTTCCTAGCCAGTTCGGCCACTATTTGAACTACTTCCACCAAGGCCATTAATAAAGCCATTAATACAAAATAGACAAGGTGATTACATATCACACCTGATTCTGATCTCACTTGCACACAGACCATAATGGTGTTAAACCTGTGGATAAGAGATCTGGCACCATGGATCAGATCATCCTCTCTATTACACCAGTTTTATCCTAGTATAATTTAATTGGCTTCATTGGAGTTACATTGATGCAATGGAACGTAGCCACAGTTTGGATGTGTTCACTTTTCAGTTCAGTGAGGTTATTGAAGTGAATGCTCTATTTATTTATTTATTTATTTATTTATATTGCTGTGGCACCTATGGGCCCCTTTGTGCTTTAGGTTAAGTAAAAGAGTAGCAAGAAGAAAGAGAGGGGAGGCTTGGAAGAAGGGGTGGGAGTAGGAAAAAAGAGTGAAAGGGTAGAGCATGGCCATCCCGGGAGAAATGATATAGATGATCTTCAGCAGGTGAGATTTTTAGGCTAAGGTCTGAAATTTTGTAGAAGTTCCCAGGGGGACAATATCATCCAGGTTCTTGCTTCTGGGCAGAATAATCTCCTCTATAATAAAGTTGAGGAAATCTCCTGCTTACCTTGACTTTATCGATTTAAATCTTGTCTCCGGTTTCTCAAGACTATATTGTATTAATTGAATTGTAACCCTTCCTGGCTCCATAACAGCCCTAAATTTGATTAGCGCATTCTCCCCTTTAAGTTGTTTAAGTATCTGGGTCCAGAATAATTACCTCTCTAATCTGACAGTGAACCATTTGTATTGCAGTAGTGCTCAGAGCCCCCAAGATCAGGGCTTCATTGTGACAGACACTGTACAAACACATAGCAAGAAAACATCCCTGCCCCAGAGCTTACAATCTAAATAGACATGACAAAGGGTGAGAGGGGAGACAGGCGCACAGACAAGTGAAGTGATCTACTTAAGGTTGCAAAGCAGGACACTGGTAGAGCCAGGAACAGAAGGCAGATCTCCTAACTTCCCTCTAATGCCCTCAACCCCAGACCACATTGCCATTAATAATTATTCTCAGTGTTTGGTTTTCAGTAGCTAATTGTATTCTCCTTTCATAGTAGATTCTTTTTGTTGTTTTCCTGAGAGACTGTGCAGTGGAACCATATTAAGTGTCTTGCTATCATTAAGACACACTAAATCTGCTACACTGATTTTCATTCAGTAAGGCCCTGATCCTGCAAGCTACTTCAACAGGGGTTGATCCATGTCTCTGACTTTAATGGGGCTGTGTGTGAGCACAAGGGTCTACCTGTGTGGATCAGTTTGCAGGGCTGAGGGGCAACTTTAGTGCCAAAACCTGACTACTGGGGGGAAAGAGCTATATGGCGTGGAAGGGATGAAATCATCATTGAAATTACAGTGCAATGTATGAGCCTCTCCAAAGCTACTACTGCATGAACTGTCCATCAAACAACAAATACATTTGTGGTGTTAAAAAAAAAAAAAATCAGCCTCTGCACAAAGGACTAAACTCACTGAATTATTGCTTGAAAGTAAATTAGCCAAGCAGTTGTAATTATTAGTCAGTACCACTGCTCAGATGTATGGTAAAATGTTATATTTCTACTCTGTCCCTCCACTGTCCACAGTGGCAGATTTAGAATTAGTGGAGCCCTGTGCTCCATTTTTTTCATTTTTTCATTCAGCTTCATTTTTTTGGGCCCCCTCTCGGGACCCAGCTAAGAAAAAGAACTTTTTCTCTTATCTCTCCCTCCCTGTTTTTCATTCTCTTTTTCTTCATCCTCCTACTGTATTATAAGTAATAGGAAGTAAATGAAAATAAAGTGAGGTACCTTGATTGTTTTTGTAGTTTAACTCCCCCACCCCCGACCACTTGAAAATTGCTAAGAGTCTTAGCGGATCACTTAATGATCTTTCCAAATATTGTTTGTACTGTTAGCTAACTATTGTAAAGTTCTTTGGATAAGAGCGCTTTATAAAAAAAAAAGAAAAAAAAAAAGTAAAAAAACATTGGGGTCTGGGGTCTGGCCAGGAGTTAGGATGTGGAAGGGGGCTCAGGGCTGGAGCAGAGAGTTGGGGTGTGGAGCACTTACCTGGGGCAACTTCTGTTTGGTGTGAGGAGTGCAGGTGGGGATGGGGGAGTGGTATAGGAGCTCCCGTTTGGTGCTCAGAGCGGAGGTGTGTGTGGGGTTGTGTGTGTGGGGGGGGAGTGCAGGGGTGAGGGGAGGGGCTGGTGTGTGTGTAGGGGGCAGTGACGGGGGGCTCGGGGCTGGGGCACTCCCAGTCGCAGCCGCTGGGTTCCCTTACCTTCTTGGCTGGTGGACATGTCCCTGCCCTGCCGCCACTGCTCCTGTTCGCTGCCAAAGGGAGCTGTGGCGGCAGCAGCACGTGAGAGCTGAGCCCCCCTGGCCTTTATCCAAGGTCTGCCAGCAGCAGTACACACCAGGGATTGCACCTGTGCTGCCTGGCGTCTAGAGGAGCAGGGCAGCAGGACAGGTGCGGACGAACGCCCCACCAGGGGAGCGCGCCCCCAGCCAGGCCCTCACCAGCCTGCCTCACCTGGCTGCCAGCACCAACCAGCAGCAGGAGCGTGGCTCACCAGCTGGGAGAGCTCACTGCACGCTGTGCCTCCAGCATCGCTCTTAAATGGCTCCCTCCCTGCTCTCCCCCACAGCTTCTGACCCTGCAGCGGTTGGAGGGCCCCCGTGCCAGGGAACTGTGTGTTTCATTGTAAATCCGCCTCTGACTGACCAATAACTGATCTGTAACTTTGCATACATTTTTAAACATTTTATCATTGTATTGTGTTGATAAACAGCAACACTACGTGTCCTATTTGATAATTTGAACAGTAAATGAGTGTCTGACAAATGTGCAAACTAATGTGACATTGTTTATAAATGTTAATATTGTCAATCTTACTTTTCCATTATACAAAAGGGCAGTGTAAGGATTGTGAGGGTTTTTTTTTCCTTTCCATTGTTTTGTGCTGCAGTGAATAGTAATTACAGCAATGTTAATTATTTCATAGGTAAAAGTTTTAAATACAACATTAAATTAATATGGTTTGTGAGCAATTTACCTTATAAACAAATTTCATACTGAGTAAATGAAAGCTAAAACTTGGACTGGAGGTACATTGTGTTATCTCGTTAGTGGGTGTGTTGTGTCATGATACTTATATAGGTCTGTTGGTAGAGCCAGCTTCTGTGAGTGACTTCTGCTCATAATGATCATCACATCATTAGGCAGAGGACCAGGCTGTGGATGAGAAGTATTCTTTGGGACATATTCCAAATATAGCTGAGTATCTTACATCTTCAAGTTTGTCCTTGTATTCACACAGCCTTTTGCTGCAGAACTGGGGCCTGTGCATAGGTGCCAGCCAAATTTTAAAAATATTTTGCTAGGGTTATTATCTAAATAAAGTGGGACTTGGATGGCTTTAGTCCCCATTCTGTTCTCCACAGCTCGCTCCTCACTCCCTCCACTGGAGGATTTTGTGCGGCATTCTAGTAAATTTTAGCACATACATTACTTTATCAACATTAAGTCCCAGATACTCAAAGGTATTCAGATGCTTAACTCTCATTCATTTAAATGGGAGTTAGGCCCAGATCCTCAAAAAGTATTAGGAAACTAACTTCTTAATTGGACTCTCTCCTCAGACCCTACGCTACCAGCACTCCCAGCTATCTTCGAGACACCACTGACTTCCTGAGGAAACTACAATCCATCGGTGATCTTCCAGAAAACACCATCCTGGCCACTATGGACGTAGAAGCCCTCTACACCAATATTCCACACAAAGATGGACTACAAGCTATCAGGAACAGTATCCCCGATAATGTCACAGCTAACCTGGTGGCTGAACTTTGTGATTTTGTCCTCACCCACACTATTTCACATTTGGGGACAATATATACCTTCAAGTCAGCGGCACTGCTATGGGTACCCGCATGGCCCCACAATATGCCAACATTTTTATGGCTGACTTAGAACAACGCTTTCTTAGCTCTCGTCCCCTAACACCCCTACTCTACTTGCGCTACATTGATGACATCTTCATCATCTGGACCCATGGAAAAGAAGCTCTTGAGGAATTTCACCATGATTTCAATAATTTCCATCCCACCATCAACCTCAGCCTAGATCAATCCACACAAGCGGTCCATTTCCTGGACGCTACTGTGCTAATAAGCGATGGTCACATAAATACCACCCTATACCGGAAACCTACTGACCACTACACTTACCTACATGCCTCCAGCTTCCATCCAGTACACACCACACGATCCATTGTCTACAGCCAAGCTCTAAGATATAACCGCATTTGCCCCAATCCCTCAGATAGAGACAAGCACCTACAAGATCTCTATCAAGCATTCTTAAAACTACAATACCCACCTGCTGAAGTGAAAAAACAGATTGACAGAGCCAGACGAGTACCCAGAAGTCACCTCCTACAAGACAGGCCCAACAAAGAAAATAACAGAACACCACTAGCTGTCACCTTCAGCCCCCAACTAAAACTTCTCCAGCGCATCATCAGAGATCTACAACCTATCCTGAAAGATGATCCTTTACTCTCACAGATCTTGGGAGACAGACAACCCCCCAACCTAAAGCAAATACTCACCAGCAACCACACATCACTGAACAAAACCACTGACCCAGGTACCTATCCTTGTAACAAAGCCCGATGCCAACTCTGTCCACATATCTATTCAAGTGACATCATCATAGGACCTAATCACATCAGCCATACCATCAGGGGCTCGTTCACCTGCACATCTACCAATGTGATATATGCCATCATGTGCCAGCAATGCCCCTCTGCCATGTACATTGGCCAAACCGGACAGTCTCTCTGCAAAAGAATTAATGGATACAAATCTGACATCAGGAATCATAATACTCAAAAACCAGTGGGAGAACACTTTAACCTGTCTGGTCATTCAATGACAGACCTGCGGGTGGCTATATTACAACAGAAAAACTTCAAAAACAGACTCCAATCAGAGACTGCTGAGCTGGAATTGATATGCAAACTTGACACAATCAACAAAGGATTGAATAAGGACTGGGAATGGCTGAGCCATTACAAACATTGAATCTATCTCCCCTTGTAAGTATTCTCACACTTCTTATCAAACAGTCTGTACTGGGCTATCTTGATTATCACTTCAAAAGTTTTTTTTCTTTTACTTAATTGGCCTCTCAGAATTGGTAAGGCAACTCCCACCTGTTTATGCTCTCTGTTTGTGTGTATATATATCTCCTCAATATATGTTCCATTCTATATGCATCCGAAGAAGTGGGCTGTAGTCCACGAAAGCTTATGCTCTAATAAATTTGTTAGTCTCTAAGGTGCCACAAGTACTCCTGTTCTTTTTGCAGATACAGACTAACACGGCTGCTACTCTGAAACCTAACTTCTTAATTGCGGCTGGAGAATATGAAGCAGAAAGCTTCATTGATTTGATCAAGGGCACAGAGGGAATCAGTGTCAGCACTAGATTTAGAATGCAGGAACCCTTTGCATTCAGTCACATAGCTGTGTTCCTAGTATTTCCTTCTCATGCTACTGAACTGTCCCTCCTGTGAGCAGAGGTTGTGCTGACTAGTCTGCCCAGCAGAGTGGCTGAGCTGCAGGCAACTGATTAGGAAGGAATATGTGTCAGCCCCATGGCCATCACAAGCAGTCTGAGCAGCACAGCCATTCCCCTCCCTGCCCCACCCACAAACTGATCTATGGTGCTTCCAGAAATCAAGGAACCTGTGTGGTCAGGATTTTCACAAGCCTCAAAGGCCAGTCATACGTGGCTGAATGGAACACCAAATAATCTGTGATTTTTAAGAAAAATCAGTACCAAACTTGTAAACTGAGCCATCAGTGATAATTTCTGGGCTATTTGCATGAGGAAAAGGATGACAATGATACTTAAAAATAACAAAACTGCAATTCTTCTTTATATTTTTAAATCCAGCTATTTATAAAAATCTTAGTTTAGACAAATAATCTGTATATCTAAATTCTTATACCACACCCATCACTATTATCTGAATGCTCTGTTCCAAGACTAGCTAAACGTAGATGCTAGGAAATTAAGAGAATGGGGTTTAAGATTGCCTTCTATATAACATTTTTGAAAACACTTATGTTTTTTTAAAAATCTGAAAGTAAAAACATTTTCAGGGGAAAATGAAACAAAAAAAATTGTTTTTGATCAGGTAAATTAAAAGCCTAAGCAATCTTACACTTAGAATGCAAGGGGAAAGACGGCTTCTGTGTTGCAGTCATGTTCCTTTTATTATTGGCCTTTGTTCCAAGAACAGCAGGCAGCTGATAAAATGCTTGGAGCTTCCAATCATCCTCCTGTTATTAGCTTGATGAGTGTTCCATTTTTATCTCTATATTGTAATTTAGTGTCACAGAATTTCCGGTCTATTTTTTAGCTGGATTATGCCATAATTGTTATGAGATACATAAAAAGGCTTTTGATTATACCATAACATTATGAATTATTGTTTCATATAGCGACACACTGTGCTCAGTGCTAGTATGCATACCTGAGCTTTAGCAGACACTTTACCTTTGATTGCTTTGCACTGCTTGCTGCCAAGAAACATTCATTTAAAAATTAAAAAAAAAAAAGAAAAAGAAAATATAGTTCCTAGCCTAGTATTCTAAAACAAACAGTTATTAATAAATCTACTTTATTAACTTCCTTTTCAGGCTATGATGGAAGAAAGTTGTGTAATATTACAGCAGCTATGTAGAGCAAGTGAATGGCATATGAAGACTGACATGCTAATCAGCATTGTTGTAGAAACATTTTTCAGGAGCACGGATGGGTGAACTTTTCCATCTAAGAGTTCCAGGCTGCAGGAGATGGGTGAACCTCAAGATTTTCTAGCTGTTTTGGGTGTGTTTTGAACCTTAGATTATTGTTTTTGATCGTGGTTCACCTGTCATATAAATCCATATTTTCATTATTTCTGAAGGATGATTTTAGTTAAAAAAATGTTTTTATAGCTAAAGTCAAATCTTTGTCTTTCAGAGAGGGGGAAATTTTCTAAGGCACACATAGCAGGTAAGTGTCGAACTTCCATTAACTTTCAATGGGAGTTAGGCACCTTTAGAAACTCCAGTCAAAACTAGAATGTTCTCTTGACTTTCTCTGCCCTGTGAGGACTGGCTGTTTGCTGCAACCCCCCTTCTCCCTCAAGCTCTTCATACCAGCTTCTTGCCACACCTGCTCCTCTTACCCACTCCTCTCCTGCCTCACATCCCTTCCTATGTAGCTGATCATCTAAGTAAATCCACCCTAAATAAATTAAAAAAAAAAATGGCACTACCATGGCGTTTCCCACTATTCATTCAACTGGTGTGTTATATAGCCTTTCCACCACCTTGTTTCTGTTTTATCTATTTATACAATGTTGTCTCAGTTTTTCCTTGTACTCCCCAATCTGTCAACATCCATTCTCATCTTATACTTAGACTATAAGCTCTTTGGGGCAGGAATTGTCTTTTTTGTTGTGGATTTATACAACCCCTAACACAATGGGATCCTGGTCCACAACTAGGGCTCCTAGGTGCTATGGTAATACAAATAATAACTGCCACTGCCGTTGAAAATCTCCCCTGGAGAGATTAACCTCCCACTCTGAAAGCTAGGCTGCCGAGAACTGGGTCCCCTCTCCAAACTCAGATGCTTTCTTCACAGTCACTCTGAATCACATCATCCCCTATGTGACTATGCCATGAAATTCCCTCTCTGGTGTTTTGCAGATATTTTAAGGGGACCATTAGACCAAACAGTCTGAGCTCCTGCATAATACAGACCATTAAATTTCACCCAGTTACTCTGTAGTGAGTCTGACCCCCAGTAACTTGTGTTTGACTAAAGTGTATCTTCTTTCAGGAAGGCACCCAGTCTTGATTTGTCTCCTTCGTGTTTTCCCTTTGAGTAAGGGTTTGCTTCTCCTGGGGGAAAGGTAGGAGTTTCAGCTCCTGCAGTCAAAGGATCACATGAGATCTGCATAAATCCCATGGGATCTACAGAGAATTTTGACTTCTATGGTTATTTTAAATTAAGTATTCTAGTTAGATTGCTTGTCATCCATAGGCTCAACATGCACCGTGAATCAAACAGTATAACCAAATAAGTGTCTGGGGATGATCAGCACCATTTTGAATTTTGAGATAGAATCAGTGGATACTGGTCTAAACCCTCAGCCCTGCAAGGTGCTGAACACTCTGGCTCTGATCCAATAAAGCACTTAAGCACATGTGTATAGTTACGCATGTGAGCAGTACCATTGTGGTCAGTGGGACTACTAATGTTTAAAGTTACTTAAGTATCTTGCTGGACTGAGGCCTAAATAGTGACCAGAAAAGTATTAAAATCTTTGTTCTCCCCACACCTTCTTTGTAAAGTACAGAGAAGGCCTGAGAAGTTGTGTTGTTTGCTTTTTTCCTTCTTGCTTAATGCCTTGGTAATATCAGGAATGTGAAGTCTGATCTTTGATTTTGCTGGATATCTCAGGTATGTGTTTTGATTAATTGCATCTTAATTGCAGGTGTGAGGGTGCTGTGTCTTTAGTGAAAATATCTTTTCTCCAAAATGTTCATTAGTCGCTGAAGTTACCACACAAAAACCAATGAGTTTTAAACAGTCAACTTTCAATCTCTTGATTCTTGTGATGTCAGCATTTCAGCATGAGACGGTCTCCCAGGCTAGCCAAACCCTGAGTTTCTAATGTAAAAAATAAACACACACACAAAAAACCCATCACAATTTATATCACATAAAGAAGCACAAAAGGTGGCACAAACCCATTTTTTTCCTTTTACAGGCCACCGTTAAGCCTCAAATTGGCCTCACTTTTCAAGCAAATTAAGATGCTTTTCCTAAAACTGTTACCCTTAAGTAGACTGACCATGAATATGTCACATATGTTGCCAAACTTGTGAGGTTTTTGCAGAGATGGTCTTTAACATCTGAGCTCTACTTTTGATAAACACTTACCAAGAAAAACCTCCATTGGTAATTTATGAGCAAATAATGTATGTTCTCTGATGCTATTCAGTGCACACACAGATGTGCTAGATGCACCCTGTCAAGCTGTCTGAAGTGGTTCACCACCGTGAGTGGCAACCTCAGGGCAGACTGTCAAGAAGAAGGACAGAGACCCCAAACTGACTGTATGTTCTATAATTCGATTTCTCCAGCCCAGTAATAAGTGTGAACTCCTAAAGCACTGTAACAGTCTTACCATGGAGTCACAGACAGTCCTCTTGGGCATTCCAGTCTATCTTGCCACCAGGCAAGCTGGACTTAGTGATAGCTTGTTGCTATACACCACAGATCACAAACAGATTCAGGTTGCTTCCAGTCCCAAGGGACTTATCTTAGGTCAATATGTACCTTAGATCTCTCACCAGAGACAATGCTGTAGCCAATCCTGTAATAAACTAACTAAAGATTTATTAACTAGGAAAACTAAATGAGTTATTACAAGGTTAAAGCAAGAAAACGTATACACACAAATGACTTGCAGTCTATGGTTCTAGGGGTAATAGAGTTGTAATAATCTCAGCTCTGAATAGCTTTTAGGGCTAACTCAGGCAAACCCTGGGGATCTCTGCTTCTGTTTCATAGCTCCCGCCCAGGGCCGCCCAGAGGATTCAGGGGTCTGGGGCAAAGTGGGGGAGCACTTGTACTCACAGGGCAGCACTCTGAGTTGTCTTCAGTGGGTCCTTCAGTCGCGTCGCATCTTCGGCAGCACTAAAGGACTTGCTGTTGAAATGCCGCTGAAGACCCAGAGCGACTGAAGGGCTCCCCTGCCGCCGAAGTGCCATCGAAGACCTGGACCACCGTCGGGTGAGGAAAGGGATTCTTGGCCAGGGCTCGCGGGGCCCCTGCGGGGCCTGGGGCAAATTGCCCCACTTGCCCCCTGTCCCCCCCCGGGCGGCCCTGCTCCAGCCTCATGGGAGTCCAAGTAGCAAAAGTGAGAGAAGAAAAATTTTCTTGTCAGCTGTTTTTATTTCCTTCTTCCAGAATTCAAGCTGACCGTACAAGCCTTTTTGCACATAGCCTCCTATGGATGTGAAGGGGAAATTAACAAGTATTGTGATGGCCTACAATGGCCTATTTAGTTTTGATGGGCCTTCTTGATGGTTAGAAGTCCATCCCTCCTGTCTGGTTCACAATTTCAGAGCAAACATTTTTTACAGTCATAAAGCAAAAACTTAAAAATTACCTATAGCATGTGATAAAGATACTATAAGGGAGCTTAATGCAAACTTACAAGCATTTCATTGTTATAACCATATTAACAGACAGGTGAAACAGACTGGTTTTCAGCAATGAATTTGTCAGTGCTCGGCTGGTATCTGCCAGCGTCACACACCTCTAGCCCCAAACTTTCACACATACACCTGTCTGTGTCCTACAGAGCAAAACACCAGCTGCTATACTAATTGGGTGTGAAGCTTGAAATTTTACTTGACTTTTTTTTTTTAAAGTCAGGAATAAAAGGTACATTAACTATTTCTGCTCTCATATGGCTCATGAAAACTAGCCGTCTTCAGAGAGAGAAATAAAACGGGACTCTTCATCTGCTAGTGTTTCTTTACAACATGAAAACCAAAAAAAGTTTAGCAAAATATAGTGGCCTCATTTCTTTATTACAAGGCTTAATTTACTGTTCATAAGTACACAATGACGGGGAGAATGCAAAAAGGCACAATTTAACTGTAAAATACATTTTTTTCCTAAAAATAATGCTTTATTATGCTAAACGGGTGGGGCTTTGGTCACACTGCAGGCAGTGGAACTACCCTTTTGGACAGGGCTGGTGGAAAGTGATCTTGATGGGGAACAATTGATGCAGTGTTTAATATGCCCCCTTTCCTTTCTGTGTACAGGGGCTAGTCTTCTCTTTACCCTTCCCCCACCTGGATTTTTTTCACCTCCCAACTGGAATCAAGGAGGTCTGATTTTAGAGGATTAAGTTACAATGGTCACAAATGTGGTGGGTTCCATTGTCGTTAGGGCATTAGAAAGTGTCTGACTGAGGTCCCTGAACCCAATGTGCTGCCTGGAAACTGGCCCTGGGCATGACCCTGCATGATGAGGGTGGGGAACATCTCTGCATCTCATGCAACTTGTAGCATCCCTTAGCTCTCCTACCTCTGGCATAAAAGAGGGGAGTTGTGTAGGAATCTGGCTTCCAGTCAGGGTTCCTTGGCCAGTCCTGAGGGTGTAGAGGGGGCATGACTTTCACATCCCTCCTCAGGTTTATAGTCTACTGAGGCTATTAGTGAACACTGAGAACTGCACTGGAACAACCCTGCTGGATAGTTTGGGATGGCTACACCAGCTAAAGTTTTAAATTAAGTTGTAGCTTCTGCATTTAACCATGTTATGGTGCCCGTGCCTCATTATTTTCATGTCAACATCAGGGGGGTTGGGTTTTTGTGGTTGTTTTTTTCTTTGGTGTTTTTTTTTTTTTATGGTTAATAGGTAAAGTTCCAGATAAGTAACCAGGTGTGGTTTTATATGTAGCTAAGAAAACAGACTCATAAGACTTGACACATTGTTGTTGTAAACATTATGTAAGCAGTAAAGCTGGTTGGAAAAAAAAAACAGTATCAAAATTCTGTGGGAATTATTTCATTTTTTATTTTTTTTTCTTCAAAATTTCAAAAAGTATTGAAGTGGCCCTATTTTATTCTTGTTTCCCCAAATATTTCCTCTCTCTTTTGTTATGGTATCCATTCAATTTTTGCTTTGCATTTCTTTACTGTTTCTTCCATTTCTGTCCCTGTCTGTCTCTCTCTCATTGTGTCCATTTCACCCCATTTTCTGATATCCTCTCTCTTTTCTTTTCTCCGTTCCTTGCAGACTCCTTTTGCCTTTCTTTCTCAAGTGTCCTTTGATTTCTCTATTTCCTACTCTTTTCCTTTCAGCAGTTCTCTCTCTCTTTTCCTCTGAACTACTCCTCTGTCTCTGTGGCCTCCCTTTCCCACTTGTGTCATCCCACACATAAACCAGATGTATCCGATCACAGCACAATTGCTGAACTGGCTGGAAATTGACAAGCCTCTACACTATGATCTCAGAGCAGCAGCGGCTGCTTGGAATCTTCTCAGTTTCAAATTCCTTCAGCTGTGATGCTGCTGTGACTGGAAACTGGGATGCCAGGTGCATCTGATGAGGTATGTGCAGCTGTCACGCACACAGCATACCAGTTGCCCCTTCCTCATGCATTTTACCACTGACCCAGAGCAGTTTTATTTGTCTCTGTGCGCTGGGCACTACGTTTTTTTCCTAGTCTGCTTTCTAGTGTGTTAGAAGTCATTACTCCCCCAGCAGCCAGTCAGGGTTCAGGATCCCTAATGTTCTGACGCATTCTTATTTTTCGAAGAGTGAACTATATGCTCCCTTCCTTTGGCCACTTGCAGCTCATGTTGGCAAAAGGGTCACACATGAATATTTGCAAGGATATGACAATCATTATTAGTTTCTGTTACAGGCGTGATGAGAGGCCCCAATCAAGATTGGAGCCCCATTGTGCTAAGCATTTTACAAACCCATACTAAGAGACAGATGCTGCCCCAAAGATCTTCAATCTAAATAGACAAGACAGGCAAAGGAGACAGGGGTTGGCACACAGGGAATTTTTAAATGAGACCTTAATCATCCTTGCGGTCCCTTGCATTTAAACCTTAAATAATGAATCTGCAAATCTTACATAACCCCGGTGGGAGCCTCACACTTCTGCTTTTATGGAAGCCTCTCAGCAAATATTCACATGGCTCAGCGACCAGAGGAAATGAAGTAGTGGCTAGGTTGGGGGAGGAGGTGAGTAAAAGCCACTTTCCTTGGAATGATCCCCTTCCTCTGTGGCCTCACGTCTGCAGTCCTAAAAGGGATTTGTCAATGGTGCTTGCAGCAGAATTAGCTAATCTCTTCAGGTGGGATTTTCAAGACCAGTCATTCAGAATGAGCCTAACTCTGTTCCCATTGGAGTCAACCTTTGAGGAGTTCCAGCAGTGTGCTAAGTGCATTGCCATGGTGGAGTGGAAAAAGGAGCAAGGTCAAGGCCAGAACCAGTGACTATCTTTGCCCCTTGGCCTGCAGATTCACAGTGCTAGGGTCACATTTGGTCTCATCCACTCCCCTACAAATTTTTGGCCTACACTAGTGAAGGAGGCCCTGACTCCACCCTGCGTACATTCTGTCGCTGCCAAACCCACTCAGGAATGGGAATGCTGTGTTGGAAATGCAGCTCTCCAAGTTCTACAGAGAATCTGATGCAAGTGTTTTCCTCCTGTGCTTGGAAGAGAAAACAGAGTCATCTTGCGCAGATCTCGGAACGATGGGCAACTGTGGCTGACTAATGAAGAGGCAAGCTGTTTGTCTTCTGGTGTAATATACATTAACTCATAAAAGAACTGGATGGTTTGTAATAAGTTAATACTCACTGCTAGGAGTTATTTCTTAAAGAGCCACATCCTCAGTGGTATAATAATTTACATGAGCTGAAGGTCTGGCCTAAAATTGCCTTCCCTTTATAGGTATGGCTGCTGGAAGAACTCCGCTTGGTTTGGTGTGCCTCACGTGTGCATCACTGATGTCACAACACTACAATTTATTAAAGATAGCCCACACAGGTATTCATTTATATTAAAATAAGAAAAAGTGGTCCAGGCAGGCCCTCAGTAGTGTAAATCAACATAGCTGCCTTGACTTCAGTAGAGCTGTGTCATTTTGCTGTGTCATTTAAGCTCAATGAGCTTATCTTTCAGTGTTTTAATTTTAAAATTGAGATAATATTAACAAAGAAAAACCAAATATGACACTTACTGTAGGTCCTACACCTAAATAAAGTTGGATAGCTAAGATAGCATATGGTATTCATGCATAATTCAGTATTAGTTCCAAACATGAACAGATAGTTACACAGTACTTCCTTTAAAAAAAAAAAAACCCAGAATCTGTATTTGCTCATTCCTTTACATTTTTTCCCGTGGCCTTAAGTGTTAGTCTCCTCATTGGTTTATTAATAAACTGCATTGGTGCGTGTTACTATTGTAATGTTTATTCTTCCAGTATCTACAGTGCAAACAGTAGACAGCAAACGCTGTTTGTTTATCATTATTATAGATGTAGGGATAAAACAGTTTTAAGTAAAGAAAATAAAATTCCATCTGAGTTCTAATCATTCCCAGACTTTTTAAATACTGTGGCACTGTAACTGTAACCACATTTTTGGGAATGAGAAACTCCTTGGATTTTAAATCATCCTATCTCTCACATAATTTTAGATCATTCTGCCATGGTCAAGCCCAGAGGATCCTCATCACTTAACTAAAGAACTGATTAAAAAGTTGAAGCAGTAGCTCAGTACATTTAACTCGACCTATGGTACATCCCCAGAACTCCTATGCTTTTCAGAGTCAAGCACTTACAAGCATCTGAAGAACTCCAGTAATCATAGCATAGCAGAGAGATATTTCAAGTCACTGGAGTGTCCTATTTTTTTCAGACCTAAATGTCAGTTTGCAACTAAATCAAACAGCGATCTAGCTCAGCAATTTGGGAGACACTGAAAATTGCAACACTAAAAAATATTTTAAAAATGTCCTTTTAAAAAAAAAAAAAAGTGTTAAAAAGATCAAGTCTGGCTGACCATTTAAAGACCACAGGGGAGCAAACAGAGAGCAAGCACACCAGTTTGTGATGGAATCTGAGGGCAAATTCAGTTTTGATGTAATGCCACTGATCCCAACCCAGGTTTACTTTTAAGCAGTCAGCCTAGCCTTCCTTTTGATATCAGGAAGCCAAAATTCCATCTTCACTTACACCTGTCTATCTTAGGTTCCTCTTCACTGTTGTATCTGAGCATCTCACAATAGGTTTAGTATATTTTGCCTCACGACACTCCTATCATCCCCATTTGGGAAACCTAAGAACAGAGAGACTAAAGTGACTTTCCCAAGGTCATGTTCAGGAAGTCTGTGGCAGAACAAGGAATTAAACCCAGGTCTCCCAAGTCCAAGGCTAGTTCCCTAACCATTCAACAATCTTTCCTCCTATCTGCGCAGCTTGAATGCACATATGCCTGAAGTCTATGTGATATTCATCCATCTAATAATGAGGAGAAGCTTTTCAATTCCCTCCCTCTTTCTCTTCCCCTGTAGGGAAACCTCACACAAGCATTTTGGAAAGCAGTGCACAGGCAAGATTCTCCTCTGGGACGGGGGGGATAAAACAATCTCCTTTCCCTAGTAGTGGAGCGTTTCTGGAGCCCTCCACAGTTCACTGCAGTCCTGAAGTTGCAGTAATTTCTAAGGTCACTGCACTTCTGCTCCTTGGAGGCCACACCCAGTGGAGCCATGTAATCGTGACTCTTGATTCTCTGCCAACCCTTGACCTTCAGTCAATGTCCCATATGTAACAGCATGCAGGGAGCTCTCCTAGAACAGTGATCCATGCTGCACTAGGGTGTGTGAGGCCTTCAGAGCCTCTCCATATCCCATTTCTTTCATTTTAATGGTCATCTAACTGTCAATAAAAACATGTATTGATTTACCTTATATCATGGTCTCCTCCATGATGGGCCCAAGTCTGCAGTCCCTACCATGACAAAATTCCCACTGAAGTCAACGGGAGATTTTCTGGAATAAGGAATGTAGTCATGGGCCCATAGGCACAAGCTTAACTTTATGCACTTGTGAGTAGTCCCATTGAAATCAACGTGTATCAAAATCAAAGCACACGCATAAGTCTCTGCAGGATAGGGGCTTTAATATATAAGGCACCCATTTCAGGAGAGTATTTAAGCACATACATGGTTAAAGGAGGGCGAGTAGGTTCCTGGAAGCCACTGGGACTACTCACATACTTGGTTAGGCACAGGCTTAAGTAACTTGCTGAATCAGGGTTTAAATTTGCTACAGCTTAACTGTCTGGCGAAGACAATATAATGGAAAATTTAGCAGGTCAGGTAATATTTATTATCTTAACCTATAGCCATGCAGTCAAATGCTATACTGTTGTGGATAGTAGCTACCGCTTGTGTTACTATAGGTTAGTTGATCACACCTCATTTTTGTTGATCACTACTTCATATTAACTCCTACAGATCTAGGAATCTACCTCATTTAAGCATTTTACTCCTCATGGTTCACAGCTGCCAAATAGTGAGCATTGTCCTACAAAAAATGGCTCCACCACATCCTTAGGTCAGAACTACTGAATAAAAAATTGGGCAGATTGCCTTTTTGTATACTTGTATAACAGGATAGTGGAATCCCAATCTTGATTGGCAACTTCCAGGCACTGCTGTAACACAAATAAATAACAAAACTGGCTGAAAAAAATGTCAAAATAAAAATATTGAATTTCAATGAAAAACAAAAATAAAGAAAATTCTGTTTTTCACCTTGCTCTAATAATGTTGATGATGTCAGGAAATCCCTGGGCTAAAGAGGTAAACCAATGTATATGGTTTAATTGCTGAAAGCCCTCACCTTACTCAACCAATATGACTAATAACCCGCTTTAAGGTCAATTTTTTTCTTCAGTTACATCTGTGTAAGCTCACAGTAACTCCCATAAAGTCAATGGAATAAATCTTGGCTGAAATCCTGATCCCACTGAAGTCAATGGGAATTTTGCCATGGACTTTACTGGAGCCAGAATTTCACTCTTTGAATTTACACTCATGTAACTTCAAGCCAGATTTGGTCTCTGGCTAGTAAATTTATAGCATTTAATGGTATTTTATATTCATTCTTTCTCTTTTACTGTGATTTATCAAGTTTCACTAATGGTAGCACATATCAGCTATTCAATAGTTAATCTGCAAGAAATGTACATGTGCAACAGAACAAGTTCTGCTTTCATTATGAAAGAGTTTCAGAATAATATTTAGGATTTTAAATGTTTGACAGGAGCTATTGCCACATACTGAAGCTTCTTTTATGTGTACAACATGAATGCACAATATGCAAATAAACAAAAAAAAATTCATTTTAAAACTGAGATCACTGGAATTGTAAAGTACTGTACATCTCTGTGCAACATAGCCTGACTTGAAAGAAAAAAAATTTTTCTCCGTAAAACAGTCAGTAAATAACACTTTGAAATGGTCTAAGCTGATCAATTAACATCGCTGCTCAGTAAAACAGTGTAGTGAAAGTTATTGAGGAACCTGAAATGCTCCTCTTCGAATAGGTCATATTTACATTTGAAGCCCTATTGTACTTTTGTTGAGTGTGCATGCTGAAAAATATCTTCTTTTATATTTTCCCATGAAATTCCCTTTGGCAAACACTTACAACTGGCTCTTTGAGGATTTTCCATTTTGAATAATTTGGTTTAATGGGGATTTGATAGCACATGGATGTTGTGTGATCTGGAAAATTTCAGAACTTTCTGGAACAGAGGTTATGCTTAACTCATCCCTGGAGGAATAGAATTAAGAAGACTATCTGCAAGGTAAGATCACTTCTGTCATGTCAGGGAATTTGTTGAATTTCCAAAGGCAAATTTTCCCAAGACTCCACCTGTCATTGAGATGCTTCCAGAAGGAATACATAGCCCATCTGCCCATCTCAAATTTAGGTAAAAATACTGTATTGGACTAGCTTGCTTGTTTCTCATGTTGCTCCCCTAATAGACATTTGTGTAAATTTTCGTTCTCCTGACGGGGAAAAAGAAAGAAAAAAAAAAAAAAAAGCTCTTTCAAGTCAACAGCTGGCATCATGTGAAAAGTAAAAACTTTTGTCCACATTGTGAAACTTTCAAATTTCACATGCCTCTTTATATGTAAAATTAGTTTGCATGGAAGTTAGCATTTTGCTACAATATGTTTACTTTCTCTCATTGTTCCAAATGAATTGACTTCTTCATTGTTGACTTTGTCCTCAGAGATATATTTACTCCACTGAAAATTGTTTGGGGGAAGTGTGTATGTGGCGCAATTTTCTATTTATACTGAAAATGCCTAAATAATGAATATGGATGGATAATACTTTCATGCCAGAAAAGTACTACAGTGTGCCCTTCCTATACCTTGACACAATGATGAAGTAGGATTAAAATTATTTTATTACCAAGATGTGGAGGCAGAACTCACTCTCTCTCTCTCTCTCTGTGTTTGTGTGAGTGTAAGAGACTTTGACAACTGCTATTGCAACTCTTAGTGAAAAGGTTAAAAATAACTTTTAATTTGACATAGACTAGTGTACTTTGATGGGTCTCCCTCCTGCCCCCCAAGAAAAAGCATTAGCAAACATACTTCATGTTGCTGGGATCAGACAAGATTGTCAGACAGTTCAGACATGAGTGTTATCTTTGCTGCCTTCCATTAGATCAGCTTAGCAATTTTCTGACTCTGTCTTTATATATATGGATATGCCTGGAAGTCTGCCCGCTCATCATTCTATCCGCTCATCATTTTGAGCTTTCTCTCTACCCACCCTCCCACCAATGTTTTGTTTGTAATGTGTAATTGACCAAAACTTTTGAAAATAAACTCCTATTTAAAAGGTTAAAGTACTATTGATAACATGATCATATTAGTGGAAAAGAACAAATATCAGAGATAACAAGAAAAGTAAATATCGAGATTCTTGCTTGATTTGGGATTTCTATAAATTTCATTTAAATCACAAATGGAATAAATCTGATGGATTACATTTTTGCAGTGATTGTGTGTGACATAAAGCAGAGAGCATCACTCACTGCAAGTAGTGACTGGGAAGCTACCTCATACTTTTTTAGGGTAAGACTCCTGTTAGTGCAGAGAGCCCTATGTATCATTTAAACCCCATTTATGCTCTGAAATCAGGATTAAGTGCTTGTGTGGGCCACACTGGGGTAAATTACACCCTTAATGCTTATTCTATATTTGATTCATCCTATAGAGATATTTGTGAGAATGTTTGGGTCCATGGGAAAAACTTCATGAACCTCCAGAGTGGCAAGAAACATTAATCCAGCTGCCTTTCCTCTACAATCCAGTGACATGTCTCCTGTGCCAGGAAAGCCAAACAGAAAAATATTATATTGAAAAAAGGATCCTTGTTTATCAACCTGTTGCTGTGTCTTGTTTTATAGTAGTATTTACTGGAAGTGTTACATACACTGTCAAAACTGTCTTGTGTGTCACAAAAATCAAAAACAAGCTTTAATATGATTTAGAATAAAAGTAAATTGTTATGACACAGTAGAGAAAATATTTGGCTTTCTTCATGAGGCAGCACTCTGTAGTCCTGACAACATATCCTGGTCCTTGCCTTTTGGTGCTCTTAAAAAAGAGTGCATTAACACCTCAAGCATTTCTCTGTTATAAGGCAGCTCTTGCCTTCATTTATGTTTGTACAGTTCCTAATATGTTATGAGTGCTACTAGAGACTACTAATAATAAATAAAACTGTGGTGCTTCTCACCTTTATTAACTCCACTTTGTTAGAAAGTTCCACATATGGGTGCCACCCATAAGAAAGGATCAGACTTCAGTTTATATTTTCACCAGTTTACTCCATAAATATCATTTATCCATTTCGCTGAAGTGGGCATAGCAGCTCTCCTTTTTCTTAGGAGCTGTTTCTGCTACCCTTTTACTGGGTTTTCCCAATGAAGTGAGTGAGAGGACTCAAGGAGCAGGGTACTAAGGACTCTCCTTATTAATACTGAAAAGTGAATACTCTACAAGTATTGCCATCAGTTTGAAAGGGCCAGTTTATGTCACCCTTATGCATGATGGTGGTTACAAAATGTGTGGGTAGGGAATGGGGGAGGGCGGGTGTCGAGGATGTTTCAAACAACTGCATCCATTGCATTAGTGAGATTATAGTCACCATGTTCCCTTACATGTCCTAATGTGAGAGTCTGTAAGGGAAGTTGATACATGCGGAAAATATTTTATGAAGTATGAAAAAGTTTTCAAACTGCTGCTTAAGGTCATGAAATACATATCTCAGATATTACTCGACCCCCCGCCCCCAACAGTGGTTCTGGAACAATTTTTATAGTGGAGGTGCTGAGAGCCATTGAACCAAACCCTGTATATGATGGAAACCCCACTTCAAGGCAGGGGGTGTGGCAGCACCCCTAGTTCCAGCACTTCTGCCCCTAGTGTCTTGTTTGGTGTAGATAATTGACCAAAACTTTTGATATAGTTTATTTTCAAGTTTGAACTACTAAAAATAATGAGAACAAACTTATGAAAAAAATATACATTGGAGGTAGCAGACTGTTGCCTTCTCCAATGCCATAACTATCCATTACAATGCAGGAATCTGGTTGTCTGTACTGAGTTTCTCAGAGATGATGGGATTACACATGGTACTGGATTATGTTTGCTCCATCAGCCTAATACTTCCACCCTGTTCTGCTCAGCAAAACCCAGAGCTGTCATAAGTGATTTATCAGTATACTGGCGAACACTTGATTTACTGCATTTAGGAGACTGACCTGCTGTTCTCAGCTGTTTGTGTCAACTTTCTTGTATGGGAAAAAAAAGAAACTTTGTGTTTCTTAGTTCAACTAGCACATGATTAAGTACAAACATCTCCATTTAATAATATCAGTGGTTTAATGTAAAGTTAGAATTACACATTAGTGCAGAATGACAAAGGCAAACATTTCCTCAGTTAAGGATGAATTTCTATTCCTGACTCAGCTACGACCTTATCTACTGCATGGCTTTCCGAAGACAAGAGTGGTCTTCCAATTTAGAGTTAATAGATTTTTCCAATGCTACTGAGGGAGTTAGTATCAGAGCTGGGATTAGAATGCAAGTTGCTTCTGACTCTTAGCCTTGCTCCCATTGACATCTTACTTATGCTTTCCCATCATACTAGCAGTATGCGTGTATGGTGGAAATTCAACCACAATAAAATATATTGCCAATCACTAGCTATGATATTCATTCAGGAAATTCTGGGCATGCTCTGCCTTTTCTGGCTGTATCTGCAAGAGGATGTGAATATAAATGAATTATATCAAAGACATAATTGCTTATGAATATTCGTTAGACAAACATTGAAGTGCCATACCAGTGACAAGCCTGTAGCCTGCTGCATAGCAACAACAGACACAGTGAAATCCTGCTTATTTTCTATTACCGGCAGGATCATCACCGGTCAATCCTTGGGGGAAAAAAAAAAAACCAAAGGCCATTCTTTGTTGCCTAAAATACAGAGTGGATATAGCTAAAAGGTTAGAACTTCTACAAATGTGAAACTGTGCTTTTAATAAGTAAGTATTCATAATGGAATGGTCCTTGGGTACTGAAGAATTGCTTCAAAAACTTTTTTTAGCAACTCATTGTCTGAGAAAGAAGAGATTCTTTTAAAAATGGGAGATTCAAAATGCATTGCTCAGATTGAAATCAAATATAAATCAAGATGCTCATCAATTATTCTAAGGCAGGTCAGTAGAAGAAATATGAGAATATTAGCTTACTATCTCAATTGCTGTGTTGTTACAATCATCTTTAGTCTATATTGTACCGATGAAAAAGCCTCTAACCTAATTATTGACTGGCATACACAATATGGCTTTTGCCATATGGCTTATCACATCTCTACCAACTAGAACTAAATATGAGAACATTTTCATTAGTAAATGAAGGAAAATGATACATATAGTAGTTCTTACTTTTCCTTGTTTCCAAGAAATAGTATATAGACAGGTCCCTGCTCAAACACCTCTTTGTGGCCAGGTATGGTGTAGCGGTTCTCTCCTCATCTGGTGTCCCTTGCCAATGGCCACTCTTGTCCCCTGATGGCTTGCCTCAATCTGTGACTTGGCCCTCCAGCCAGGTCATGATTTAAATCCACCTCTTCTAGGATAATAGAGTTCCACAGATAAAAGTCCAATGTCCTTATATCAGGTGTCCAGCCCCAACTCTGGACCTCATGGTCCTTGCACACCCTTGCCTCAGGTGTTCCAGCTGGCATAACTCCTTCTTAGGGGCCTTTCAGCCTCTTCTTTGATGTTTGGAAGGGGAACCCAGGCCCTCCCACTACACCAGGTTCCAGCATAGGGACCCTACAACCAGCAGCCAAGGTCAGGTCCTTCGATTTGCTGCTGCTTCCCTGGACTTCTTCCTACTGTGACCCTTCTTATGCCCTCTCCCCAGCAGCCTCTTTAGGCTTACCCTTCTCTCTGGGCCAAGATGCTCAGGGCTTTCCATTGGAGTCCCTAACAAAAATCCAAAGCTAAAAGTCTAAACTCAAACCAATTTCTGCCCTACTTAGGCTTGACCTTTCATCCTTCTCTGCTGCTCTGTACCTCAAGTGAGCACCTCCCAGGGCTCTTTCCCCCCGATGTTCCAGATCCTGTCCATTTATCAGAGCTTACCACCAGAACCCGCTCCACTCCCAGTGGCTGCCTCATCTCTCCTGGACTCTTGTCAGGCTTCCTTAATTAGGAGAGGATCCCAGGGCCAACTTTCCCCCGGAGCTTTTTTCCCATAACCCCTCTAGTTCCAGAGAGTGAATATAGATTTCTTCAGTCTCTATCTGTAGCCCCCTTCTTCTTCTTTGGTTTTGTAGCATAGCACAATCGCTTCCTGAGTTTATGATCACTTTATATCTTGTTCGTGACTTAGAGTCTTTCACCTTTCCTAGTATTCTTAAAGAATTGCCAAAGAGCTCTTTTTATTGGGCCCTATTGTCCTTGTATTCTTGATAGATGTTACAAGGAAAATTTGTTACGTTAAGGCCTCTACATTTTCTATGTAAACACCTCTTTTCGCTGATAGAGTCTTTACAATCTCAAAGGATATGAGCTATCATTTCCTGGAATTTATATGTTACACAGATAATCCATCTTTGTTCATGTTAATTAAAAATAAATTGCTATTTAATCCACAATGTCCTATTAGAATTCTAAATACAGCCACTTCACTCTTCCTCTCAGGGCCGTGGATTATATTGACATGATCAACTGTAGGGCATACTTCTCAGATTTTTTCCTCTTTGTTTCATTTCCCCACAGTTCTTGCCATTCCTTCCTGAGCTCATTTTTGATTAAGCAAACTAGAATTTAAATACCTAAGGAAATTCCTAGGTCAACTTGTTCATGATTAATAGCACTTTTTGCCTGTTTGTGCACCAGTTTGTTGCCTGCTATCCCTACATGGGCCAGCATCCCTGCTATTACTATGGTTATATCCAATTGCACCTGTTCAGATGCTAGCAGTAATATTTCATTAGGAATTTCATTTCTGTTATCAGACTTACCACTGTAAATTCCCTGCAGCCCTGATAAGGAGTCAGAGAGGATGGCCATGGCAACTGGCTCCATACCAAAGCTCAATTTAGCAATAGCATAATCATTGTTAGCTTAGCTGTAAAGATGGATACAAAGTTAGTAGCGTTATGGCTTTCTTGAGTCTGAACCAGGGCACCTAGAAATCTGTTCCCACTCTTCCTGTTCCTTCCTCTTTGGAGCCATCTGTACATATATGGCAATAGTCTCCCCACTTCTCACAAATATAATGATTTGTGATATCTTGTAGATTTATCAGTCTTCTCCTTTTATTTATTTCATTATATAATTCCATGTCTATATCGGGGGGGGGATGGTTTCCAGTGATATTTTCCCATAGCTATAGATTTTGGTCTCTTTCAATCCTTTCTTTTAATTAAAATCCTTTAGCCACCTCTGAACCCAACATACATGGGGAATTTTGATTTTTTTGTCCTATCCAGCTTCCACTTAATTCCCAACAATCATTATATACTAGCTTCATGTTGTCCTTTTTGCTATTACCTAGTACTTTGGCCCAGAAGGTTGCATTTAGGAGCTTCATTAAGAGTCATAGGTCTTTCACTAGCTGTTATCTGTAGTACACACAGAGACATACGAATGAAGGCATCATATGTAATACATAATGCCTGTGCTTGGATATAGTTTAGTTTTCTCAGATTTGTGATCACTGCTAAGCTAAAAGCCTGGCACACATACTCACTAATTGGTGTAATTGGTACTCTGTTTAGCATTACCACCATTTTCTTATCCACTCCCCAGGATGTTCCAGAAATACTTTTAAGTAAGTTAATTTTACCTTTGCCATTAACTTTAATAGTTTCAAGTGATCTTGCAATCAAATATTACTTGTAAGAATTTGTAATTTTTCCACTATATTTATCTATTGGTTATATAGACATAACTTTACATCTTTCTGGATTTTCCTCCATGTGCAGATCATTCCCTTACTTTTGTCTATGGAGAATTTAAAGCTCCACCTGTTTCCCCATTCTGCCCTTAAGTGCAGCATTGATTCTTTTGGTGGTGCTTTCAAGGTTTCGGCTTTTGGTCCATATGGCACAGTTATCAGAAATCCTATTCCTGTACTCATTTCTGTAGGGAAGTCATTTATCATGATATTAAAGAGCGATGGGCTAATTACACTCCCCTGTGCAGTTCCATTTGCAATTGAATATATGCTGGAAAAAACTTTCCCTCTTCAGACTTTTATAGTTCTTTAGCTTATGAACTCTCTTATCCGTCTGTACATTTTTCCTATAATACCCATGGAGGCCTGTCACAGGGTCGGTGCAGGCTCTCCCACTTTTGTGCCTGCACCCTGTGTTTAGGCTGGCATAATAAAGAGTCTTCTACGCCTTCTTTTGGTAGATCACCCAAGTGTCTTTATTTACAGTGTTCATGCAGTTCCCCAATCTCCCAACAGCTAGTGCCCCACAGACCCTTCCCAGGGTCTCCTGCCTTTGAGGCTTCCCTCTTTGGTAAAGAGACAGTGATCCTGCCTTCCTGTCTCCTCCCAGTCTAGCCTCCCCAGTGAGGTTTGCCCAGGGCTTTTATAGCCCTCTCCTGCTCCAGCCCAGCTGTCACTACTTGGCTCAGCATGTTCTCAAGCACTCGTTAGGGCTTGCCGCTGGGCTCCCTGCTGAGTACCTGCATCGCTACACCTGGCCTTCTGGCCAGAGATCAGGCTGTAGTCAGCATTTTGGCAGGGCTTTAAAGGGGACTTTACCCCTGCCCTGCCACAAGGCCATTTTATGAAGTAGCGCCTCTCTGCATAACACACTGTAGACTTTTTCTATGTCCAGAAATGTTACTATCATGAATTCTTTGGTTCTCATGATTTTTGTGTGTGTATGCTTCTGTCTCTATCCTTACAATATGGTCAATCACATTCTATCTCTTCTGAACCCACTTCGTATTCCATCTATGAATTTCTTTCTTTCTAGGTGTGGTACTAATCTCTCTCTATTACCATTCTAGCCATGTTTTTACCTAAATAACCCCCTTCTGCTCTGATCTTCCTTTAGAGTAACCACCCACCTTCCTCCTTCCTTCCCTCCCCAGCTGGGATTCATATTCAATTCCATTTGCTTCTCCCTTCAGGTGCAGCCAAGTAACATAACTGGCTTCTCAAGCCCTCATTTCCTTTCAGAGCTTGTGTGGGATACATGCTCCATCACAGTCCCTAATATGAAAGCCATCTTCTCTTGAAAATGTATGCATGTAAATCTTGTTAACATTTAGGGGAAAGGAGATTAGTCACCATAATTCCATCAATATCTGAGACAGTTTAAGATCTTCTTCTTAGAAATATAGGATTTGACACAATGCATTCAACAACTAATCCATCAAATCTGCCTCTGATAATGGTCAACACCTGATACTTCAGAGAAATGTAAATACTTTCCCTCTCTATAATGTACTTAGCTGGTTGTGCCAGGCTGTGAGTGGGGCAGAGGTAATTCCTCATTTTATATAGACTAGGGCCTGATTCAAAATCCACTGCAATCAATGGAAAGACTTCAACTGACTCCAACAGGCTTCTGATAACACTTTTATTGTCCAGAAAGCCAAAAATTGCTATTTTGATCATTGAGAAATCTGATTTGAATCAAATTTATTGAGAACCTACTCAATAAATTTGATTCAAATCAGATGCACCTGGAGGTGCAGTGATTGATAGAAAAGGAAGTATAGCATGCATTGTATTTCTTGCTGCAGAGACAACTGTTTCAAATTTAAAAAAAAATCCTAATCTGAAAACATTAGAGGAAAAACAATACACTTCTGAATTCTCATGGCAGTCTTTTGAGCTCTTTATCAAATGTGTGATGGCAGCAAATATCACTTTTCAATTGTACTTTAACCCATTACAGTGATTTGCAAACTTCAACCTGTCTCAAAACCAAAATGTTGCAAGGACAAACTTTTTCATTAGTCCATCACTGAGTGTAATTTTCTAAGAATTCTAGATCCAAGAGATTAATTAGTAGGGCTGAGGTTTTTTTCTTATAATATCATGACACTAAACCATACTGTGGACTACTTAAAATAGATGTTTTCTTGTGGGCCATCTTTCATTTGGATTCAAATTCCCTTTGGAGAACCTTCCAAGCATGGAGAGTGCTTGGATATATGAAAAAATATTAGGTCCTTTTTCTTCTTTCTTTCCCCTTTATGCCACTTTTCCTGATGAGGGTTGCAGTGGCAGAACAGAGAATAGGGAGGACCAGATCTCCCTTTCCTTTGCAACAGGTTCCAGCTTTTCCTGGGGGATTCCCCAGTGTTCCCGGGCCAGCCAGGAGATATAATCCCTCCAGCATGTCCTGGGTCAGCCTCAGGGCCTCCGCCCAGTGGAATGTTCCTGGTAGAGTTCAACGGAAGCCTCCCAGGGGCATCCTTATCAAGTGTCTGATCCACCTCAGTTGGCGCCTTTTGATCCAGAAGAGTAGCAGCTCTACTCCAAGGCCCTCCTGAATAGCCAATACCGCTCACCCTGTCTGAGAGAGTAAGCCCAGCCACCCTGCAGAGAAACCTCATTTCCACTACTTGCACCCACAATCTTGTTCTTTTGGTCATTATCCAAAGTTCATGACCATAGGTGAGGATGGGGATGTAGATCGACTTGTAAACCAAGAACTTTGTCCAAAAACTCAGCTCCCACTTTGCTAGCACGGATTGATACAGCACCCACTTCACTGCTGCTCTTAGTGGAAGAGTTCAATCTAGGGGTCTTATCCACGAGTGAAGGTAGGTCAATTTTAAGAAGTCAAAATGAAATTAAACTTGCTTTTATGTGATGGATGTGACTCTTTGTCACTTCTCTCTCCCCTCTGCACCGCCGAACTGTATCTATATTTCCTCTCCTCAAAGTAGAACTTCACATTTACCAGGACGGAGTCTCCCCTCATTGTTTTCTGTACTTTCTATTGCTTCTACTCTCTCCAGCTCCCTCTGCAGTTTGTTTCTCTTTTCCTATGTTTGCTGTGCCTCCAGCAGCATGGGCCATATGTTTTATCATGGTTGAATTCACACCAAATGCAAATATACACACACACACACACGAGAAAGAAACGTGCAAGGTTCAGGGAGAAACTTGTTATATGAGGTCAATCAGCCCCCAAATGCCTCTGGAAACCTAATAGAAGCCTGGACTGGGCTACAACTGGAAGGAATCTTCAGTGCTTTTATATTGGAAGATGCTTCATCACTGTGACAGAAGCAGATGTGCAAATTACTTGGCAGTGCTCCACAGACCACCATTTGAGAACCATGGCGTTAAACAAAGACTCATTTGTTATCAGCAGATTTGAAGCCACAATGGGAAATTCTCCTTACAGTTGTTAGATTGGGATGAGAAACGTGTACACACACATCTCTGCCACTGCTTTTTACTATTCCTGGGCTCTCTAGGGTTGCCATAAGAACAATTGCCAATTGTGTGCTTTATCCAGAACTGTTGCCTCAATCTGATCTGTCCAAGCTGTGAAAGGAAACAGATGTTGTGCTAATATTCAGGGAGGAGATTGCTATGATACGGGGACCAGTTTCCAGTGCTGTTTGAAGACTGGTCAGCCCACCAATGCTATCCTTATATATACATATATATATATAAACAGAAAGAGAGAGAGAGAGAGACTTTTCTATGGTACTGATCTGATAGACATTATTAATTAATTAATTGGTCCTCACAGCAACCCTGTGAGATATTTTCCCCATTTACAGATTGGGAACAGAGTCACTGAGAGATTAAGCAACTCAGACAAGGTGATATAGGAAATCTGAAAGCTCATCCTTCCTCTGTAAAAATAAAGGAGTCACAATGCTAGAGAGCAAGTTGATAGAAAGATCAGCCAGGGAGATGGGATTGATGTCAGGGCAAAGAAGAATGGGAGAGAGGGAATTAGCAGAATAGAGGGGACAGAGCCAGGCAGAAACACTGAGTCAAGCGTTCAACATGGAAGAAGGAGCGAAGTTTGAATATGCAAGATAACATTTATGTAGCTGTATATGTTGCTGTTAGGTGTGAAAGTATTGTGGGTATCCACCTTTGAAAATCTGGCTGTGAAGCTAGCTTTAATACAGAAGAGGCCTGGCAATGCCAGGGTACCCAGTGCTCAAAAGAGAATTGGAAAAATAGGATAGAAAGAGCTTCTTAAACCCTCTAGCGCAACTTTTGTGACCTGCAGCCTCAAATCCAAGCCCATGAAAGTCAACCAACTTTATTGTTGAAAAGAAATCAGTTGGTTTTGATAGATGAACATTTTTAGGACTAAAGACAATATAAATCTATAAGCAATTTTGCCAAAAATCTAGGAAGAATGGCTATTCAAATCTATGCAAATTATTAAAGTATTTATCTTACACCAGGGAGGTTTCTGGGCAGATGTTTCTTTTTGCTTTCTATTCTTCTTTAGTACCAGAAATCATTTGAAAGGCCAAATGAGGGTCATTTAGAAGCATTTGTAAAGGGCCATGCTGCCTCAGGAACAGACATAGGACCGAGCTGTGATTTAAAAATTTGTAATTTAGTCTCTGGTTTTCCCTTCATTCAAGGGAAAAGTAAGGGGCTCCAGCCATTTACCTGGTTCAGATTACTTCCTCCTCTGTACTGGCTCAGCTGTGTTAGCTGGTACTTTTTGGGGTGAAGTCAAGGCTCTAACCATCCCAACCCACCTGCATGGAGGTGGGAGTAGAAGCCCCGCAGAGAGGATGCTCTCTCTCAGTGCTATGTCTTGCGATGCAGGTAGCCCACACAGAACACTTCATGTCTCCTTACTCCCGGAGGCTGATGCTCAGAGCAAGCCCAGATCTTGCCCATAACACCATGAGTCAATAAAAATATATGGAAAACCAAGAAAATCTGCAAACTTTCCCACTCCAAAACCACAAAAAAGCAAGCAAGAAGTCTAGAAAATTCTAGAGAACCTGCAGAACATTCAGCTGTGCTTTCAAAAGGGATCGCTTTACAACTCCTTTTGCTGACATATATGTGAGGAATTCAGGTGGATAGTCTGAACTACCTTCAACTCTAGATCCTCATCCTCTGATGCCTCACAAACCAGGTATGTGATGAAAACCTGGCTTCATGTCAGGAGCTGTCTCCCCAGCTAAGTACAGCATGCCACTCTGGGTTACAGTGGAACAATGCCCTAGCGTGCTTCACAACAAAGAACACACTAGTGAAGAGGTTAGAAACTGCAAACCACATATCCATGTGCAAGCTAAATATTTCTCTAGTTAATTTTTCTGCTCAAATACTATCATGTGTAATTTTTTAACATGGAAATTGGCCCTATATCATAATTTAATAACATGAATTATTTTATAATTATGTTCCAGTGACTAGAGCTGGTGTTTCTGATTTCGTTTAAAAGTGTAAAAACATTCTGGTCAAAAAACAGGCTAAGAAGTTAATGCTCACTTTAGACAAAGGGCGCAGGGAAGAGTAGTTCATACCATTGCTGGTGATACATATTTCATTCTGCATTGCTGCAGAGCAAACAAAACAGCAGTACAATACAGTGATTTACAGTATGAAATCATCTATATCTTCACAACCAGAAGGACAGGAAAATGCTTCTTTGTTTTCATTTCAATGAAAACTCTGATAGTGCTGCTCAGTCTTAGTGAAACCAAGGGCTGCTCTTAATTTGCATGTTAATGTACATAATGTTTTTCAGAGATAAATGCACACAACCATACTATTTGCTTGTATTTGCTTCCTTAATAGTCAAATAGAAATTGCTTGTTCTTTGAGTTCAAAAGCAATAAACGCCTGAAATTAATCTGCTTTGTCCTCCCCCTGCAGTTACTGGGAGAGGGTAGCTATTGTTTGCGTTTTATGTCTTCAGGGGCCACATGCTATTCACCCTCAGCTTAGATTTTGTAGAACACAGCAAAATTTCTGGCAAGTATTTCAGTGGTGTTTTTTTCTCCACTTACAGATTTCTGTTGTAGAACTATTTCATATCACTGAGCAGTGCATTAACTGAGTTCTTGTTTACTGTATTTGGCCCCCAGTGTTGCTAGCTTTGGTTCAGTTAGAAAAGATGGGAACATTTTCAACCCCCACCCCTACAAATGTGAATTCCTCTAGTGTGCGCAAGACTAATTAATTAAATATTATCATAGTTGTATTAGGAACTCCAGTCATTGACCAGGACTCCATTGTGCTAGGCACTGTACAAACACAGAACAAAAAGATGGTGTCTGTCCCAAAGACATCTACCATCTACATATAAGACAAGAGACAGACGGGGATACAGACAGACAGAGGAGCATAAGCAAAATATGAGACAGTTTTGGTCAGCATGATAGGCAGTGGTTTCAGCACACCAGCTGCCTAACTAGTGTCAGTTCTTTTTGTAGGCCTCATTGCAAAAGAAAGTTTTAAGGATGGAATTCAAAAGGACAATCAGTCAGCTTTTCGGATGGGGAGTGCAGGTTAGTACTGCTGCTGACACTAGCCTCCTCAGAGAGAGAGAGAGAGAGAGGATGACAATCTATCTCCTAACTCAGTGGTTTTCAATCCTTTTTCATTTTCAGACCCCTAAAATATTTTGAATGGAGGTCAGATCCCCTCAGAAATCTTACACATAGTCTGCGGACTCCCAGGGCTCTGCAGACCACAAGTTGAAAACCACTGTCCTAATGGGTCAACAGAAGAGGCTGGGCTCAGTGGAGACGATTGAGGTCACACTGAACCATCTGATTCAACAGGGGTGGCCACTACAGATCATGGTTGAAGAATATGGGTAAGGGAGAGTCAGGGACACTTGTATTGCCTTTCTAGGGCTGTCACAATTGCACCTTTCATGAACACTAAATGTATTTAAATTTATTTAAAAAATAAATGGCAAAACCTTACTCAATGGAGGTGCTCCTTGAGTAGAATGGGAGCTTGTATGAGTATAGCTGATGGAAGACAATGAAGTTCTGCAGCTATAACTGTGTATACAATTTGTCATGCACAACTTTTAATGACAAGTAATGATGCGTGAGAAGGAAATAGCCCAGCTTGACTTTCAGTTCCCAGGATGAGTTTGTCCTGCTGGGAATTGGAAAAACTACCACTACTTGTGAAGAGAGCAAATTTGATCTGGAAATAATTGAGACACAATAGATATGCAATTCACATTTGTAGTAAACATTGCAAAGAAGAGCCTGAACATCTGTAGAAGCATCTGGAAACAAGTCAGAGGAGCCAGCGTGACCTGCCACTTTCCTATGGACCACCCACAAGTGGAATGCAGCCTACCAGTGATTCCGTAGACCTCAGTTTAAAAGCCACCATGCAAGGTAAACCCTTTCTTGTCTTTTTTTTAAAACCTCTCTTTTTCTCCTTCCTCCCCAAAATATACTCCTTTGTATCTGAGAGTAGACTACACAGTATATCTATGTTCAGACCCAATCTGCCTGGTAAAATATTTAAACCCTATGATTTAAACAATATTTTCTTTATATACCCGCTTCCAGTATCATATCTAGTCATAAGAGTCTTTCTTTCAGCTTAAAAACTTCAACTAAATATGTATAAGGCATGTTTTATAAGAACCTGGTCAGTCTTGGATGGGCCATAAACATCAGTAAAAAGCTTTAGACAGATAAAAGATATCTAGCATATTTTCAGATCATACAGGCTCATATCCTCCTAAGTTATGCATCTAGAAAAGCAATAGGCCATAAATACAAATAGCAAATTTTACTGTGTTGCTTAGAAACAATAAAATACTCTTTTTAAAGTTTGAAAGCCTGCCAAGAACATACTTTGTTCCATATTTCATACTTTATTCCATATTCTTTTTTAATTGGAAACGGAATATGTAGTAAATTGCTTCCCCCCATTTTTATTTTATTTATTTATTTTTACACTAGAAATGCAATATTTTCAAGTCAGATGCAATAATTATCCCGTGAAGGGAAATTGCCAAAATATTTATACTGACAGTCTTGCTTTGAAAAATAAACACCTCTCCCCAACTTTTTAAATGTGCACTGATCATGATTTATAAATCTTTTCCATTATGTAAAACTGCCCCTCATTTTGAATGCTCACTTCACTAATACATTTTGTTATTAATGTGACGCACTGAAATGCATATTAGAGCTCCCCCTAATGATGTTTCTCTGCAGATAGTAAGCTAAAGGATGTTCGTGTGTATTGCTCTTCCTGGTTGTTGTTAGCAAAGTTAGTTCAAGACTGGCTCTGTGTGTGTTTGCACCTCACACTGCAGCTGATCCCTGAGAAAAATGCCACAGTTAATTACTATGATTTTTATTTATTTGGTAAAATGGATGGCACTGTAAAAGACAAAGAATAGAGACATTCTACACAAAGGAGATTACAAGGTCTTGTTCCCACTGAAGTAATGGGGAATTTCATCATTGACTTCAGTCTGAGTAAGATCAGGTTCCAAAAGAGAGAGAAATAAGGCAAGACATACTGGGCGAGAGGGAGAGGGAGGACATCATTTAGAATAATTTTAAAACTCTTACATGGACTGACAATGGTCATGGCTTTGTCAGTAGAAAAGCAGTGAAATTTGGGCTAAAGAGAAGCTCGTTAATACCAATGTATTAAAAGCAATGTAGACATCATGATATGTCTTTAACAAGGGAGTGAAATCCTGGCCCCACTAAAGTCAATCGCAAATTCCCATTGACTTCAATGGGGCAGGATTTCACCCTGGGCTTTTGGTGGCTCTCTCCTTTTAGGCCCTTATCCCACATTGGAAATGATTCAGTCTTTCTTTCTGTCCCTTTCCTTTACATGGGTGCTGCAGCCACTACACAGCCTCAGAATGCAGAAATGTACCTGCTGTGGAAGTGAAGGGGAAGAACAAACAATGATTAGTCTTCATCAAAACTGCCATCCTCCAGGACATGAGCAAACAAGGGGTAGGTAAAGGCATTTCATACCTTGCTATTCCTGTCACCTAGGTCTTTACACAAAACTAATTGTTGTTTTACACATCAAGCCTTTACATGAACAGCGCTAGAATTGTAGCACCACCATATCAGCATTGCCTGAAAGGCCGGTCTAGGAAAGCAGCTATCTCAGATACAAAAGTAAATTTATTTTTCCCTTCAAAATGAAAGAATACATTTTGCTTATCATGTTTTAACAGATTTTGAAACATATTCGCACCACTGTTAAGGCTGTGGAGGCAACCCAGTCAAATACCAAAGTCCTTGTACATTCGTAATCTACAGATAAAACTTTGCACGCTTTCAAGCTTTTAAGTGAGGCTCCAGATAACAAGTGAGCCAGTTAATGCTGATGGTCATGAACTCATGTGAAAGTGCTGGTGGTAAGGACCGAATATTCACTGTCTGCACCAGAGATGAGACTTTCTCTTCAGAGTTGAACAGCATAGTTCTGAATTAAAAACAAGCCTAAAGAAGCATCACAAATGTGCTCATCCAAGCTAAAGAACAGTTTCTGTCAAATGTGACGTGTTACTTCAAGGCAACACTGTCAAGCACATTGTTGAACCATTATGGATTCAGTGCTGCATGCTACCCAATTACCAAACAAATATCATGAGAGTTACTACTACAGGTGTTACAAAAGTAATCTAGGAAGAAGAAGAAAACAGTCAGCTTTGTGTCTGCCATTCCTCCTTCTCCCCCAACCTCCTGCCAATATTAAAGCAATGGGCATAAGGCTCGAGTTTACTGTCTGTTCAGTTAAGGCCCAAACAATCTGCATCTTTCAATCAATAGCTACATTTTCCAAAATGGCCAGTGATTGGGGCGGGGGGTGTCTAATATTTCGGGTGTCCAACTGGAGATACCTTGAATGGGACTGACCTTCAGGCCCCCTCAAGGTGTCATAAGTTGGGCACCCAAAACACCAAAGCACTTAACCTCGCTAATCACTTTTGAAAGTTTGGACATTGTCTTTATTGTCCCTGAGAAAAGGTCTATTCTACCAGCATACCAGATGGCAAACAATTCTCTCCCTGCCCCAATCCCAACAACACAATTCTAAAGACTAGACAAATCTTTCCAACTGGAACACAGAAACTGCCATACTGGGTCAGATCAAAGGTCCATCTAACCTAGTATCCTGTCTTCTGACACTGACCAATGCCAGGTACTTCAGAGGGAATGAACAGAAGAGGCAATCACCATCCATTCATAGCTTCTGGTACAGAAGTTCATTTAAATGACATGTTTACTGACTTCAGTAACTCAGCCAGAGGTTATGGGTCTATTACAGGAGTGGGTGGGTGAGGTTCTGTGGCCTGCAATGTGTCAGACTAGATGATCATGATGGTTCCTTCTGACCTTAAAGTCTATCAATTTATGAGTTACATTACATACCAAAGTTACCAATTGTTTCCAATGATCTGAAGCAAATATATGCATCCAACTAGGAGTATGTGTACTCCACTAAGTTGTCTCACTCTGTGAGTATTTGCATGGGCTGGCACCAAACCAACTTCTGCAAATTGATTTGCAAGTTTGGATTCCAGAGAATCTGTATCACCAAGCAGAAATACCTATTTCCCAAAGATATTGTCAGCCCATCCTCAGTTATGCTAAGGCACATTATGACACTGAAAGGACCCTTCATGAAGGGGCCTTTCTGATTTGTGTAGAGCTGGCACAAGGGCTCTATAATGCCTCTGCTCACAGCCATCACCACAGCAGGTGGATTGGGCATTTGACCAGAGTGCACTTCACTAGAGCTATTCTATACTTTGCAGGGCTGTAGGAAGTAGAACATAAGTTAGAATAGCTTCACTGGGGCAGGGTAAGTGCTTGTCTGGCCCCAGTATATGGGTTCACCAAGGTGGTTTAAAGCCAATTTTGCCTTCTCGTCATCAGGCCCTTACATTTTACTCTGTTATACCCCTATTTTAAGCCAAATAACTTGAGTTTGACTAAAGCATAACTTCCAGAAAGGCATCCAGTCTTTATACGAAAACATCAAGAGACAGAGAAGCCACTTTAGCTGATAGTTTGTTCCAAAGATTAATGACCCTCACTGTTAAAAAAGTGTGATTTATTTACAATTTGTATTTGTCTGGCCCCAGCTTCCAGCCATTGGTTCTTGTTTTGCCTTTCTCCACTGGAATAAACAGCCCTTTAGAGTCCAGTGTTTTCTCCCCATGAAGGATTTATGCATTGAAATCAGATCACACCTCAATCTTCTTTTTGATACACATAAAAAGATTGAGAACTTTAAGTCTCTCAATGTAAGGTATTTCTTCCAACCATCCAGTCATTTTTGTGATTCTTTTCTGCACTCTCTCCAATTTTTAACATCTTTTTCAAAATGTGAATATCAGAACTGGATGCAGTATTCCAGTATCAGTCTCAGCAATGGTATAGACTGAAGTAAAATCATCTCCCTACTCCAACTCACTCCCCTGTTTATACATCCAAGGATCACACTAGCCCTTTTTTTTTTTGCCATGCATACACCCACTGTGCCTGTTGTCATGCCTGCGGGTGCCACAAATATAACGGAGCTGAAGATTATTTTATACAACCTTTCTTGGTTCATTCAATATCTTGGTTAATGTGTTTCCCTTTGATATGGAACAAATCTTGCTTTGCAGATCACAGCCACTATAATGCCTTAAATAAACTCTCAACGATTAGTAGGAATACTGAGCCCTAATGGTAAATCACCTCTTTAACACTATACATAACACCATATTGAACACAGAAAGAAGGAGATATGGTTTCTTTAAAGAAAAGAAACAAAGTGCAACACAAGTTCCAGTTGTTACTTGGAGTTTGAAGGGAAAACCCCCCACCAAAAATCAGGAATAAACTCTCCCAAATACAGCACTAATCCTCAGTGCCTTTGACCATCTGTATGATGAGGGAACTCTCAAGCCTTCCAAATGACTGATGTCCGCAGAAGAGTCTGGCGTTCTCTTGAACTGCAACAGCATCAGGGCTAGCAAATGATAATATACTAAAGACACCAAAACTTAGAATTAATGGGAACAGGACTTCACTTCTTGATCAGATCTGGCTGATCTTCCTGGATATTTTCTCCCTTTCTCCTGAAACAGATCCCTATTCTATAGACCAGGGGTAGGCATCCTATGGCACACGTGCCAAAGGCGGCACGCGAGCTGATTTTCAGTGGCACTCACACTGGGGGCTCTGCATTTTAATTTAATTTTAAATGAAGCTTCTTAAACATTTTAAAAACCTTATTTACTTTACATACAATAGTTTAGTTATATATTACAGACATATAGAAAGACCTTCTAAAAACGTTCAAATGTATTACTGGCACGCGAAACCTTAAATTAGTGTGAATAAATGACAAGTTTCAGAGTAACAGCCGTGTTAGTCTGTATCCGCAAAAAGAAGAACAGGAGTACTTGTGGCACCTTATAAATTTGTTAGTCTCTAAGGTGCCACAAGTACTCCTGTTCTTCTTTTTGTGAATAAATGAAGACTCGGCACACCACTTCTGAAAGGTTGCCGACCCCTACTATAGACCATGCTTACCTAGTGTGAGCTGACCTAGTGTCTGCCAGCTCCCTTCTTCAACAACACAGCATGGAGGGAAGTATTTGTGTATTTAGCTCTTGATGATTTTATTACAACAGGGTGAGATGCTTGTAACAGTGTCACCCCCAACAACACAAATACATAAACTTCAGAGTAAGATTCAAGATTTCTGTTTACTCACAGATAACCACTTATAGAAATAACTCTCGCTGGTATCTCTATACATTGGATTGCTGGAACTAATCATATAAATGGAAGGGATCTCAATTAAAACCAGAAATGACTAAAATACATCTTTGACTGGATCTATGAATAAATCTATGACTGGGTTTGGACAGTACTTGCTTTTTAGGCAAAACAATGAATGATGCAATCTGAAGCTGGTATTGCATCATACATGATATGAATTGCATCATGTTATTCCTAGAAGTCATGGATGATGTAATCATAATGAAGCTTACATCACTCTGTACCTCCGTGGAAAATTTCCAAGATTAAGTGAACCTAAGATAAAGGAAGGTGTCTTTGTTGGTCCTCAGATTCGTGAACTTCTTCGAGATGATGCATTCGACCATGCACTGCTTGGCAAGGAAAAGACGGCATGGAAAGCCTTCCAGTTAGTGGCAATACATTTTCTCAGAAACAACAAGGCAGACAACTACAGGTTGTTGGTGGAAAACCTCCTCAAGGCATACAAAAGCCTTGGTTGCAACATGTCACTAAAGATAAATTTTTTGCACTCTCATCTAGATTTTTTTCCACCGAACTGTGGAGCAGTGAGCGACGAGCACAGCGAGCGATTTCACCAGGACATTGCAACAGTGGAGAAACGCTATCAGGGCAAATGGAGCCCATCAATGCTTGCAGACTATTGCTGGACAGTGACAAGAGATGCTCCATTTAATGAATACAAGAGACAAGCCAAGAAGCGCCGAGTAGACACTGAATAGGACTAAACTAAGTACATAATAGTTTTTTGCCTTTTGTTTCATAATACATTTTATTTATATAACCCTTTTGCTGATTTTTAAAGTGTTACATAAACAGGACAGGTGAAATATTATCATGTAAAGCAACATAAACACATGAAAAGACCTAGGTTTACAATTTATGTTTAAAACTCTACTATCTACACAATATACATAGACATAAAATGTAAAAACTTAAATATCTTAGAAACAATAGCCAATCAGTTGTTTTAATTGTCATATTTGAATTCAACACATCAAAATACATAATAAATAGCACATTTTATCTCTGAAGCAGACGACTTCTCAAAAATTGTAGACCAGTGTAATTTCTATTTTAAAAGCAAAGACCTGACTTTATTTAGTTCTTAGGATAAATACAGCTACATGTGCTCTTTTTTGTTAGAGCATGCATGCACAATATTGTTTATGCTAGGACCTAGAAAAATCAGATATGTTTTTAAAAATTCATCACCACTTGAAGGATTGATTTTTAAAAGTTACGGTTTCCAGCAGGAATCAAAAGAGTAAGTCTTTCAAAGGAAAAGAAATTTTACACAGTAACATATAGCAACTATAATTCTTAGCTTAAACTTAGAGAAAGTCCTTTTATCCAGGAGCTGTAAGGAATCAGGAGGTGTAATTTTATTTCCTAACAATGTAAGTTATAGCATAATAGTGATATTGATTCTCATTGCTGTCTTTTAAAATTCAATTTTTTCTTCTCCATTCATACCTGTTATTTTTCATACTGTGCTACAAGTGGGTATATCACTTTATAGATAAATGAAAGTGACAGGTCCTTGACTTAAATAAATTACAAGATAAACTCCTAACAACATGATGAAATCAGCTATGTCAGGGAACGCTGTTAAAAACTGTAGTTTTCAAGACGTGTTGAAAATGGGGTTCAGTCTCATAGCTTGAATAGGAGTAAACCATGATTTAAACATATCCCTGAACTACGCTGTAGCTAGGGATACTAAGTCTGTAACATGGTTAAACATGTTTCAGACCCATTTGTACCTCCAAACTGAATCATGTTTTTCACTACGTCAGGGGACCACTATGTTGTAACGATAGTAACACGGGTTGATCTAACAAAGTGGTTAGGATCTATGTTAGGCATAACAATAAGAGATGACAATAAATAAATAAAATAGTAGATGTTAGATCTTCTTCACAGTGGGGGCGAAAGACCTCTCTTGCTTTAGGATTAAGCTTGATAAGTTTATGGAGGGAATGGTTTGATGGGATAAAGTGATTTTAGTCAATTAATCAACAGCGTGCTGTCGCTGGTAAATAGTATCAATGGTCAATGAGGGTCTGGCTGGAGAATCTTGCCTGCATGCTCGGGGTTCTACTGATCGCCATATTTGGGGTCGAGAAGGAATTTTCCTCCAGGGTAGATTGGCAGAGGACCTGGAGGTTTTTCGCCTTCCTCCGCAGCATGGGGCAGGGGTCGCTAGCTGGAGGATTCTCTGCGACTTGAAGTCTTTAAATCACAGGATTTGGGGACTTCAACAGCTGAGTCAAGGGAAAGGGGGTGGATCAGCTTTTGTGGCCTGCATCATGCGGGAGGTCAGACTAGATGATCATACTGGTCCCTTCTGACCTTAAAGTCTATGAGTCTATAATAGCTTTTCTCAACACCTTTCACTTTTGAGTGTTGGTGGTCCATCATGACCCCCTGTGATGTTCCCCTGGTGTTATCTGGACCAGTGATCTGCTAGGTCATGCCAATCCTTGACTCTGGGAGCAGCCTTACCCTGCTCTGCTGTGAGAGCCCCCACTACTGGGCTGTTCATGCACAGCCTCTGGCATATAAGCTGCTCCTTGTATTGTGGTCCCAGACACAACCCTAGGAATTTCCGTCATGCTTTATATACAAGATCACAATTATATGAGAATGAAGAATATGGGGGTTACAGTACGCTCCCCCAAGGTATAGAATGTCACTCCTGCATGCTTATTTTTCTTCCCCACCCCATACTGAAAGGCCACTCCTCACAGCAATGCTCCATGTGGCTAAGCAGCATTGAACATAGAATTCATAGAATATCAGGGTTGGAAGGGACCTCAGGAGGTCATCTAGTCCAACCCCCTGCTCAGAGCAGGATCAATCCCTAGACAGATTTTTGCCCCAGATCCCTAAACAGCCCCCTTGAGGATTGAACTTACAACCCTGGATTTAACAGGCCAATGCTCAAACCACTGAGCTATCCCTCCCCCAGGGGAGTGGGGGAGCTGCATCATATAGTACTGCAGAAATTCTGGGTGGTGCCACATGGTGGGTGTGGTGGAAGTTATCTGAGAGCAAAGCAAAATATTTTCTCTTCAAAGACTGAATGTTCTTTGCCTCTGTGTTCTGATTCAATAAAGCACTTAAGCACATGCTTAATTCCTATGGGATTTAAGCACATTCTTAAGTGCTTTGGTGAACTGGGGCCTGGCAGCATTCTTAGCTCCTGTTGGTCCAAATGCGAAGGGAATGACCTCAGCACCTAAACTTAGATCTCGTGCACACCAACATTTTGTGATGATTCTCAATCCAGCAGGGTGGAAATAAGACACACTAACAGGTTTTGTTTTATTGTTATTCTAATGGTTAAACTCACTAATTAATATGGTGACATTTTCCATGAAAACTTTTAAAGATCAGAGTGCGGTTCTATGCTGCATCTCTAAGGTTGTGTCTACACTGAAAGGGCTGGCCTTAGGGAAAATGTCACCCTGGGTGAACTTGTATTCTGGTGCCCTTTTTTGGAGTTTGAGAACAGCAGTGTGGGGTGCAGGGCGCGAGGACCAGTTGCTGGCCCCAGAGCCCGCTCAGGCTGCACAGGGAGGAGTTTCTGAGCCCAGGGGCTCCCCTGGCCACATACCCCATGACCACCTAGCAGAAGGAGAGCGGGTCCATTACCACCGCCCATGCCCGCTGTAAAGGGGGACCCAAGTGCTGGCCCCGCTGATTCCGCAGGGGTTAGCCCTGATGCCTGCATCTCCCTGCTGAGGGTTCAAATACCGTGAGCCAGACCCAAAACTAGGAGATTGGGCCGAAATCTTTTGCCTTTTTTTGGGTGTGGAGGGGCATCTTTTGATTTTGGAAACTCCCTGCTCCTCCCTCCAGGTGTCCCCTCTCCCTCTCTCTTGCCCAGAGGTGCCTTGTCCCTCTCCCCCTTGTGGGACTGTGGGGTACAGAGGTGCCTTGTCCCTCTCCCCCTTGTGGGACTGTGGGGCTGGAACAGGGACCCCTCCTCTCTTCTGGGCCTGGAGGCTGGTGGGGGGTGGGGGTGTCTTGATTTTGAACGCTCCCTGCTTCTCCCTCCAGGGTGTATGTGTGTGTGCACGCGCACCACTCCTTTGCCCAGTGTTTGTCTGTCATTCCCTCCCACAAGCTGTGTGTGTGCTCGTCCCTCCCTTGAGTGTATTTGTGCCCCCAGTGTGTGTGATAATTAACATTGCCAATATTCAGCCCCTTACTGAATTAGGTGATTGTGGCCCCCATGTAAATGTTTGAGCTAGGGCTGGAGCCCAGGCTCTGGGAACCTCTCTCCTCATGCGATCTCCTAGCCTGGGCCCAAATGTGTATACTGCACTTTTATAGTTCTGCAGCCTGAGCGCCACAAGCCTGAGTCAGCTGACCCAGGCCAGCCCCAGATGTTTTATTGCAGTGCTGACATACAGTAAAGCAATGGTGCCCAACCTTATTACACAGAAGGGCCACCTGACCTAAGCACAACCTTGTGTGGGCCAAACAGATTCTACATATTTTAATAAGACATTGACTTATATTTTAAGGTCAGTTTAGTTTGTATGTATTTAGATAGACAATACTGTACATAGGTTGTTTCTATGTACACACTTCTGTGAACTAAAATGATGTAAACATGATGACAAAACGCAAATGAATCGGCCATTAGTATATTGTGCTGAAGCAGGCCGCAGGATTTATGAAATGTTCTGGTGGGCTGTGTACAGCCTGTGGGCCGTAGATTGGGCACCCCTTCGGTAAAGGGTTTTAAGCTATCTTTGCAGCCTCCCATTCCTGGGCTTCTCCAAGGCCTGAGAAGGCTCAAGCGGTGGGGGCCCAGTCTAAGTTATCGCAGCCACCTGCAGCTGCCCTACAGACTTTGGCACCACCCAGAATTTCTGCAGTACTACATGATGCAGCTCCCCCACTCCCAACATGCCTTCCTGCCCCTAGGGTGTCCCATCTGAAGAGTCTTCAGAGGAAAGTCTTACAGCTATCTGCATCAGTGCCTTGGGGGAATCCTCCCTCTCTTGGATCTGGGACTTTTTTTTAGAGCCAATTTATGCTACCTTGGCTCTTTTACCTGCCATAAAGTGGCCACAGGGGAAGCAAGGATCTGACCAATGGTCTATCAACCTGAAAATGTCCAACTTCAATCTCCTTAAGTGATGTGAAAAGGAGACACCTCCCTCCTTGGAACACGAACCTCTGATTTTAAATGCATTTCTGTGTGTCATGTTCTCATTAAAAGGTTTTCTCTACTACAAATTACCATTTTCCATTTACACTGGAAATGTAACACATTATTGTCCAAGTTCCTTAGATCTAAAACATGAGCCCACATTTATTCCTTTCCTACATGCATTAAATTAACTTTGAACAAATTCCTCTGGAACACCAGGAAGTCTTGTTAGATTTGCAAAACTGAGTTTTATTTTGTGAAATGTGATACTAGCTGAGGCCTTCCAAAGACTTATATGTGCTTAACTTTACACACTGAATAGTGACATCAAAAACAGTGGGACTACTCACAGTACATGCATGTAATCATTTGTGTAAGGTCTTTGCAGGATCAGAACCATAGTTATCCTTCTGTGTCCCTCTAAAAATTATATTGTCCAAGTTCCTTATAAAATTCTATTTTATATACAAAAGGGGAAGTAGAAAAATATTTCCCAAACTTTTTTGAGATTATTTTTAGGGTTAATGAGGAAACCTCAAATACAATTAACATCAACGTTTTAACTGTGTGCAATGCTGCTATTAGTATTCAATACCGATGGCTTTCCATGCAGCAGGACTTCCCTGTATTTCATCACTTATAATCTCCTATTTAATTAGACTAATTCTATAAACAGATTTTCATTCAAGTTAGGGATCAGACAACAGCTTTGTTCTAAGTCTCTCCAGCTGTTCAAAGGGCCACCATCAAATGGTCCATAGGGACTAGTTAGAAGGAGGGACATAATGCATAAAGAATACACATCAATCAATTTTTAAAGAACTTGTACCTCAAGTGAGATCATTTACAATATCATAGCAGACATTAAATAGCTTACCAAACAATACTGGTTACACCTTTGCTACTTGTCAACAGAATAAGAGCAGAATGCTGTGATAGGTTCAGGATAAAAGCCTTGCCACACACTTCATGTGCAAGAGTCACTGTGATGGTGGAAAGAAATTTTGAAAAACCAAACACAGTAGGAAATGTTTTAAATGAAAATTTACTCACATCGTTTTCTAGCGGACTTTCTTCTTTCAAAACCTTCATCCTTTTTTGTAGTTGTTTGACTTAATTATTGTAGCTAAAGTTTGTGTTTGGCTTTGAAAATAGAGCAATATAAAAAGCTAATTATGATTATTATTATTTTATAATAATGACAAATCCTGAGCTTCTATGCCCAGGTTTTTACTGAGCTTGATTGTCAGATTGATCTGGCATGGCTGGTAGTTAGAAAAATCTTGTCTTCATCTCTACTATTAACCCTTCTAGAGCTTCTTCTAACGATTCATCTCAAAGTGCTTTAAAAAATCCAGTAATTAAACCTCACCTCACCCCTGCAAGGTGACAATATGATTAATATTTCCATTCTACAGGTGAGAAAACTGAGGCACACAGCAGTTACAAAGGAAGTCTGTGACAGAGCTGTGATTTGTGTCGACCTCTCAGTCCTATGGTTTAGCTTCAAAAGCATACTGTAATCTGAGTACATTTGCTAAGAATCAACTGATATATGGGGCACTATGCTGTCATTGATACAAATATACTTTTCCAACCACAACTACGCCATGGGCCAAAATCTCAATTACTGTGAATTTTCACAATCATATCTGAAATCAATATTCTGACCTATAACTCCAAATGTCTTTATATGGCTTTATGCCTTAAAGGGACACTGGTGGGCGAGATCTAAATGGTGGGCCAGATCTTCATCAAAGCTCTATCGACTTCAGTAGAACCCCATTTGGGCACAGGGTTCCTTCAGTGTAAATAAGCTTTCAGGATAGGGGCTTTAGAGATGAACCCCCCACCACTCAATTTAATTAAGACCATAATTAAAACTTTAAAGCTCTTCTTCTGGCACATTACCCCCAAATGATCAAATTACATTACATCCTCTTGTATCATAAACATTGCATTCAAATAGAATCACTTGTAATGGCTATCAGGTAGCATTTTAAAACCTTTGCTTTTAAGAACAATTCATTCACCTTAGATTAATAGAACCAAGACTTTTTTTTCCCACATGGGTTGCCACTTTGCTCTTTGACATCTGTACATCAGTTCTTCTGGCTTTGTTTATGATAGTGTTACAAATCTGCTATAAAAGTATTTGTGTGCAGTTTGCTGTTTAAAATTCCTTTCTGGGAACAGTAAAATATACAGAAACTCCTCACCTAACATTGTAGTTATGTTCCTGAAAAATGCGACTTTAAGCGAAACGATGTTAAGCAAATCCAATTTCCCCATAAGAATGAATGTAAATGGAGGGGGGTTAGGTTCCAGGGAATTTTTTTTTTTGCCATACAGTACAGTACAATAGTTGGGAGGTGCCCCCGCCTTATCCCACACAGGCACAGCCCACTGGCGCAGGGGGACAATGAGGCACGCAAGAAGGCTGAAGGTGCTGTAGGCTAGGAGAAGCATGTTGTGCAGTAGCAGCGGCAGCTTCCCCTATTCTGCAAGTACCAGGGGCAAGGGTCTCAACCCTCGGCTCACCCACGCCATCCCTTCACCCGCCTCTTCTTTCCCCCTCCTCCCCATTTACTCCGCATACCTCATCCTTGCTCCTCCCTTCTCCCCCCCCCCCCGCCTCCTGCCGTGGCAATCAGCGGGCTTGCGATGTTCAGGGCGCAGGAGTGAGGGGGGAGGAGTGAGGACTCGGTGCGCAGGCTTTCCCCTCCCTCCCATGCCTCCTGCCTGCGGCAATCAGCTGGTTTGTGGCATTCGGGAGGCAGGGGAGGGAGGGGGAGCCTGCACGCTGAGTCCTCACTCCTCCCCCCTCCGTCCTGAACGCTGCAAGCCAGCTGATTGCCATGGGCAAGAGGCGAGGGGAAGAGGGTGAAGGCGCTGATCTGCGGGGTCTGCTGGCAGGTGGGAGGCACTGGGGAGGGTGTCAAGGAGCTGATAGGGGGGCTGCCAGCTGTGGACAAAGGAGGCAGCCAAATGACGTTATAGCGAAGCATTGCACAACTTTAAATGGAGAATGTTCTGTAATTGAGCAGGGACGTATGATTGAAACAACGTTAAGCGAGAGGACATTAAGTGGGGAGTTACTGTAATTATATTCCAGGCATTTTAGTCTCTGCCTGATTTAAAAAACAGTAATGATGGGAAGCTAATGCCTATTTATAGGTCTCTCCAACAATTTTGTGAAATTCAGCTCTGTTCACCTGGCATTATTTAAAGAACAAGCTAATAACAGATGTGTGAAAAATAACATGAATGTATTCCCCCATTTACACATTCACTTAGCATAGAAGATGAAAAAAGACCTATTTAGATCAGAGCCCACCCCACTGGCAGAATAACATAGTCAACTGCTAGAGAAAGTATATCAAACATTGAATTGATCCTACATTTTATGGGATATAAGGTTAAATACTGTCCTCAAAGTTCTTGATGTATTTCAAAGGCCAGAATTTGACCATGTAAATTAACCCTTTTCAACTCACACCATTTTGAAACTTGGCATAAAAGTGGTCAGGCCAGATGCAAGTTTTATTATATATATTGTTAAGTAAAAAAACAACAACACAGGGCCAGATGCTCCCCTACAAAGCAGGAAACCTGTGTATAGGCAGGAAACTGCACACACCTCAAATTGCAGAGTTTCCATCTAATCTTTCTATTGGGAGGACAGGGATGAGATAGGGTTAAGCCCTCCAAAGACGCATACGCGCTCAGGGACAGAGTGGTCTGCACAGGAGCCCAGTGCCTCCCCACACCTTCCTGCACCACTTCTTCCTCCCATGACAGTATGATCCATTAGGAGCCACGATCTCAAGATACCTCCACTGGACACTTACAGCCCTCTTAGTGTTGGGGATTCATTGTACAGAGAGTGGCAATTAATGTTAATTAATGCTGACCTGGTTTATTTTGTCTGGTTCTACAAATAAAACACAAGAACACAATTGAGTTTTCTCTCTACATATTAAACTAGTTAGGCCTAACACCCCTTTGTATTTGCCCATAAACACCAATACACATACCAATGTATTGCTTTTTTAGAACCTAGATACTATTATGAAGTTCTACCCAACTAATATAACTTTGATAAAAACACACTCAATTGATGCTGATTTTTCTGGGGGGCAGCCCAGGTCTTTTTAAAATGGACAAAAGGATGAATTGAACTATTTTGTTTTCTCTGTTTTTCTTGTGCAATTTCCCACCATTCTGATGCAACAAACTGTGATACAATCCACTTCACAAACACAGATTTGAGGTAGAAATCTGGATCTTCAGTTTTAAATGCTAGAAGAGAAGGAAAGAGACAGGGTAGGTAGGTAACACTTTTTATTGGACCAACTTCTGTTGGTGGAAGGGACAAGCTTTCGAGCTTCACAGAGCTCTTCCTCAGATCTGCGCTGAACTGTGTGAAGCTTGAAAGCTTGTCCCTTCCACCAACAGAAGTTGGTTCAATAAAAGACATTACCTCACCTACCTTCTCTTTCTCTCATATCCTGGGCCCAATGCTACAAACAGAAGAGATGAAAGGCACTCAGGATTACATATAATTAGACAGGTTCAGCTTCTCTTTCCCATTCTAGATACAACTAATGAATAACCTTTGTATTTAGGATCAGTCATGATGCCTAATGTGCCATACCCTCTCTGAATTAATTTTAGATTTTTTCTTTGCGTGGGTCTAGTTCTTTGTAGTTAATTAGATCAATCCAGATTCCCACTGAGGCTGCAACAATACTTTCACCAGTAAAGTTGGGTGAGAATCGGATTTTCTATTTCATGGGAAATTCTGTAATTTTGAAAAAACAAATCCATGCCAAAATGGAGTGCAGACCAAAAAAAAAAAAAAATCCAAAATATCCCATGAAACAAAATCCCCTCCCCCAAAATTGTTCAGAGTTGATCGAAATCTCTCATTCCAATTTCATATTTATATAATATAAAATAAAAGTTAACATTTAAAAATTGAAATTAAAAGTCAATTTTGAAATGGAAAATTGGAACATTCTGTTCCAAGAAGTTTCCTCCCCACCCCTAAAATAAATAAATAAAATAAATAAAAATCAACACATTTCCACAAATGTTTTCATTTTTGATGAATCTGCAATTCCCAACCAGCTCTACTAACCAGACTAGAATCTATGAAGTTCCTGTGAAGCTTCCTTCAATTGCTTTTGTAAGTTTAGAGCTTTCGCACCGTTCCTTGTTATGGGTAATGTGTTCCTTGTTTAGGTCAACTTTCTCCTCATGCTCAGTACAAATTTCAGCATTCTTATGGAAGCTGGGTACAAACGAAGACTCAGACCCAGGTTCTCAGCTTTGTCCAAGAATGGCACAATGCAGTTCAGTAGAATGGTAGATGTAAGCCATCTTTGTGCTTTATTGATCTGGCTGTGTACTGAGACAGTTCCCTTGGGTAAGTTAAGAGCAGCTCTCAAGCTGTTCTAATTTGAACTGGCTGCTAGAGCTTGAGAGGGTGGCAATCACTCAGCATGGCACAGGGAACCCTGGCCATGCCCTCTATGTGTCCTCAGAGAGAGGGGATGGTGCAGAGGCTGATACTTTAGCTTCAGATCATCACTCTAGACTCGCGTGATCTACCTGTGGCTAGCTGCACTAATTGTATGGCTTCTTTGCACTGGCAGCACAAAGCAGCTGCAGCACAGTCCAGGACCTGGACAAAAATCTTTGAGAGTTCCCCTGAATGCCATTGGAAAGCTGGGGCATCACTCCTCTTTTTTGAACCAATCATGATGGTAATTGTGGAGATGTTTTTGAATTCCCATGATCTACTTTAGGACTTTGTTATGTATTAACTTCTTTCTAAACAAGATCTAATTGTGAGCTATCCATTTGTCAGAAGTTTAGGCTGATTACACTTGAGTAGTTCTCCCATCTTTTTCATTGTGTCTTTGCTGTCTGAGCACATGACAAAGATCTCATTGCCATACATTAATCTTCCTTCTTGGATGGCATCTTCAGCAACTTGCATTACTTTGCAGGTTTCCTTTGAAATGCAGATTTAATTGCATTAAGTGGAAATGAATTTTGCCTGCATAGATGCCTGTAACTGTTGTTTGGTTTAATAAAGCATCTTGTATTACTATCATTCATTTATTTTTTCCTCTCTTTCTGCATTTGCAGCATGTAGTAGTGGACCTGTGAGTTTAAACCTGTCTGGAAGAGTATTACCAGGGCAAATTGGAATAATTTCTTTAATTTGTTCATTTTGTGCTATGTTGAAAATGATGTTCACATAAAAGAAGGCTGCAACTTTCAAATTCAAATATATGCTTTCCATTTGTATTTATGACACTATCACAGACTGAACGTTGGCATTTTTGGATGTCTTTGAACGAAACTGATGCTAAAGAGCTACTGGAAGGTCCGGAACAGGGATGATCTCTGAAGTTTGTGCTTTGATGATGGCAATAGCATTGACATTGTCTCAGTTGTAGGGCCATCAATATTCAGCTCTTCTATGTCAATAGATAGTTCCACTCTAGAGAGAGTTCTAAACATTTCTTGTGGTTTCCTAATAGACTTAATATGCATAACAAGCATGTTGATGTTCTCATCATTTTATGTTCCAAATTTTTTATTTACATGTTGCAATTAGAACCTAATGTTTCTAGGATGAAATTTTCAAATATAGATTCCATCACTGATGTTGTGACATACAGTTCAAAAATTGGGGGAAAAAAGTTTAAAAAAATCCCATCAACAAATCCCAACAAATCAGAAAATCCTCACTGGGATTTCCCCCTCCCATGCCACCCCTCCCCAGCCCCGAATCCTCTTTTTCTTCCTGCAACGGTTTTTCACAGCACAGGTTGGATCTCTTCTTTATCTGGTTGCTGCAGTATTTTATGCAACCCTTCTTCAGATTTTGTTTATTTATTTATTTTAAACTGAAGGGCCACCGCCAGTTATAACCACAGTTGCCAACTTTCGCGCAGTAAATAAGCACCCCGACTTTCACAATAAGCCAAAAATCAAGCTAATCCCATTTCAAAACAAGGCCAAAACAAGCCAATCCCTAAGAACCCCAATACTTTATGTGACTAGATCCCCCTGGCATGTAGTTTGGGACTGTGGTGGGCCCGCTGTGTACCCCTGACTCTCTCCCCCCCTTGCCCCTGCTTGCCGGAAGCTGATTTAAAAAAAAAAAAAAAAAGCAACAAGCTATAACAAGCAACAAGCCAAACAAGCAACAAACTACAAGACAAAAACTAGCCAACAAGCAACTCACAAGCCAATTAAGCCAAAAACAAGCCCAATTTCTGCGTTGTTTTTTTGGGGGGGGTGGGGGTGGGGGGGTTGGCATGTCTGGTTATAACCTGGATGCAGAAAATGTATTGCACTATTATATGGACTTAATTTCTAAATTAGATGTGCAGATGGCAACATATTTATTGATAGCTGAATCAAGCCCAGACAGATTCCAAATCACCATGATTCTATCAGGAACAGACAGTTCAATACTGGCCATTTTCTGAAATGACATTGCTTTGACCCCTTTCTCATTGAGAGAACAAAGGTTTGCATACTGTAGAAGGCTGGCAGTGGATGGGTGGGACTGCAAAACAGTACATGTTGTTCTGTGCCATCCTTTCCATTGAAGAGCCAGTGTAGTTGCAAATCTTTCTAACAATGTTTTTCTTCATGTTAAATTGCCTTCTGACAAGGCCTTTCTTCCTCTACACTTTACTTTCTTTTTAATCTTAGTTCTTTGTTTCAGTGTTACAATTAAAAAAAAAACATGCATTTGTTTAAGAATGGAAAGATGAGAAAAAGACACACAGGAACACTCATGCCAATGAGAATTTTATAAAAAGATCAAGGGAAGTATATATTCTTTAGTGGCATACTTCCATATGTTCAGTATGGATGATGAATCATACGATTAGTGAATTGGATAAAAAAAGCAACATTGTATTTTTGAATTCAGTATTTTTACTAACAACAGATTCAAAAGGAATAACAATAGACCTTTATATCTGGAGGAAATATAGCTGGATACATGAGCCATGTACTGTTTTCAAGGTCCTGTGGATCAAAGAGATGAAGTTTTTGCTAGGAAATCAACTTCAAAAGTAAAATCAATGTTTTTTAATATAGCAAAGTTTACAATTATTATATATCAGCTGGCTTGGTGGCAAACCTGATGTTTCTGATGGGTGCATTAATATATTGTTTGCATTCTCTTAAGATTCAGTGTGTCTGAACACGTGCGCGCACATAAACAGTTGGCCATGACAACCGATTACATTTGCAGAAAATGGCAATCCCAAAGACTTTTAGCCCATGTGGCAGGTATGCTTAATCACACATATCAAAAAAATAACTGCACTCACTGTCCTCAAGGTAAATGTCCTTTCTTCATAATTTTTTTGGACAGCTTCCCTGTCAAAACTGCCCTGTCAAACTGTCAGTTACTGAAATGAAAGCAAAAGTATAAAGGAAACAACAACAAGAACATTCCAGCATAATTCAAAGAACATCACCACATCCTGCCCTCAAAAAATCTCAGAGATTCCTTACGTGACTTTTCAGTATTTCAAATCCATAAAGCAATACACGTTAGCCAAGTTTTTTTTTTCTCCAGGCATCTTATTTTAAAGTTGTCTTACATGAGACACAATGTAGCTTATTGCTAGGGGCACTTCCAGAGAAGTCACTGGAGAGGAACTCACTGAGTTTGCAAGCACAGTTTGTATTTCACTGTGATACAGCAAACAAGAATGTTCTGACAAAGAAACTCCTAGTTTGAAGAGACATAGAAGGTTCTTCTCAGTGAGGATGCCCACCTTATAACACAAATTCTGGTATCTTTCTATGATTTAGCTTTACAGTTCTAATGGCTATTGTATTGTTATAAGCAGTAATCAAACTGAAGATAGCAGATGGACTATGGATAAGTATACAACTAAGTGAATGGCAATATTTTACAGTCCCTTCATTCCACTCATCTTCCTGTACCACATCATTAATCCTTTGACAAAACACTAATATGGGGAGCCACAAGGCCGCTTCAAAGCAATATTCTGCTAATAACCAATCATGCTTCCACCAGCATGGGACAAATCAGCACTGCCAAGACCTTTGTTGTTCTTTTTCATCACTCTGCCCAGGGATCAGTCACTCCACAATTTTGCTTTTCCTAGCAAAGTGACCTTCTTGCCCCACTACAATCTCTCCTCTCCTCCGCCCCTTCCCCCCGCTCCTCCCCCGCTGGACGTATTGATTTCAATGTACAGTTCATCCAACAGATGAAAAACCTAAAGTCTTGAACCGGTGTGGCAAGGTTGCCAGATTTCTACACATTGGACACTGGGAAGGCTCCATGATTCTTTTGAATACCATGTAAATTTTTCAAAACCACTGAGTGTGCTTTTACCATGGGGTTGCTAAGGCTTTGATAATAGAACTAATCACACTATTCAGGTCTGAGCTGTGACACAATAGTGATGATGGAACTAATAGCTTATTGACTGGCTCTGGCTGAGTAGTCCGTGAAGCATCATTTAATCACCAAAGAATAGCCATTCAAGCTACCGAACAAAGGTCAATGACTAATTCAGAGCCCAGAACTCTTTCTTTTCCACAAAGGCGCACAAAGTGAAACAAAGATTCAGGATTATTGTACCCAGGTGTTTTAATAACAGAAACGGTACAATTCATCCAATAAGGTTTATTAAAGCCAATAATTTACACTGAACTTTTCCATAAAGATCAACACTTTAAGCCACCAGCGGTGTGTGCAGAAACAAGAGAGTCTTAAAAGAAATGCTTCCTGATTATTATTTTAAAAGCTTGTCTCAATATCAGAATGCATGTAGTGGGGAAGAGAGAGAGAGAGAGCTGGTATAACATGAAATGAGCTGTATATCAAACTGGTGAAACTGCACTAATGCCACTGTTTATGCTCACTGCTCGTGGCCGGGGGACTAGCTCAATGTCAGCAACATGACTTAGCAACATGTCATGCAGCTTTTAGGTCTATCAAAGCTGACTTTAGTCTTCAGGCAAAACCACCATGTTCACTCCCAAAATACAGCTCTTCTAGCCACTGTCTGCTTTCATTTAATCTACACGATCTTGTTGGATGAATTCCTTTAAAATGGAAATGCCAGATCATTTCACTTCTGAGTTAAAGGAGGCAATTTCCATGAGCCCTCCAGTATTCAAAGAGCATTTATCATTCTCTGAAAATCAAAGATTAAAATACAAAATATCAGACATGGCTTATTCCAGAATGCTTTTGAGAGGAAGGGTTGCACAGTCATTAAGGCTCTAGTTGGGAGAGCTGGGTTCAAGAACCTGCTCGGCCACAGACTACCTTGCATGTCCTTCGGTAGGTCACTTAGCTTTTCTGTGCCTCAGTTTCCATTTGTTAAATGAGGATAATAATATTACCTACCTGACAGGGGTGTTGTGGGGTAAAAACATTAAAGAGTGTGAGCTGCTCAGACACTATAGCGATTGGGTCCTTATAAGTACCCATGGTAGATAAATAGGTTGTCTCTATACATTGTAACCTCATTGGGGCAGGGACAAATCTTTTTGTTTTGTGTCTGTACAGTGTCTGGGGTCCTGATCTAGTGTTCCCTAGGTGGGTACCACAATACAAATTAATAATAATAACCAGAAGCCAAATTTAATTTAATCTCATTAAAATGTGAACACTTGCTCTACAGAAGTATAGAAAGATCCTCTGCTGGTATAAACTGGCGTAACTCAATTGGCTTCAGTTGTCAATTTACACCTGAGGATTGGGCCCATAAAAAGCATCTTCAGTTATAGACTTCCAGATATTTTAAAATTTCTATAAATTTAAGAGACCCAAATCAATGTATTTATTTCAATTAAATTCATTCATTCATTTATTTTGGGACAAAGGGGGAAATTTGGAAAATTAGTGCCCTCCCCCAAGCTAAAACCTGAGTAATCTTTTCCTCATCTGGAAGTGGGAAGACTTATAATAGCATAGCTGACACCATGGTAATGAGTGATGGCGAGTGGTGGCATTGTAATAATTGGCAGCTTGCAGTGACCAGAGCCATTTACCTGAATTATTTATTGCAAAAACTGACAGGAATTTTATAAGAGCAAATAAGGCAAGTCTAGAGGGTGTCATTTACATGATGCAATCACACGTCTGATTGACTGGGGGCCTCATCTGCAGCTGATGCTTTAAAAACCCCTGGGAAGGGTTTATTTCATGACAATCACACACCTTTTGTTGTACCTCATCACAGCTTGATTATTCGTTCATCATCTGGGTATCACTTATGGCCAAAAGTGCTCCTGCATAAAAGGGAACGATTCAATGTGTGTTGTTTGTTTTAAAATAATTCAGCAGCATTTGTGAGTGTTGTGCCACATTAGAATAGGAAATTATCCCTCTTTCTTTTATACAATAAGCTTTTCTTGTCTGTAATTTCTCACTCAAGGGGATCTTGCACATATTCCCCACTGCTAGGTACTGAAGCTTCAAGAGAAAGGGCTCCCCCTTTCCAGTCCATGGCACAAGAAGCAAAAAAAACGGTTGCTAACCCTCCAGGATTGGCCTGGAGTCTCCTGGAATTGGCATCAATCTCCTGGTGACTATTGAAAACAATCCAGGAGATTTTAATAGGATATCTCCCAGAATAGCTTCAGTCAGGGTTGGCAACCCTAAGCAAATAGCATCCACTGCAAAGTTGGTGGCAATCTTATTCCAAATGCTTTAAGCTCACTAGAAAATCAAGAAGGGAGTAAATGAAATAAATAAAATAAATACCTACTCTAATTGGCTGAAACACACTGCCACCAAATGACTGTTTGGAGGCCTATCAGAAAAGAGTGGGTGGTCTCTGTCCAATACCTTGTGGACAGTTGTTTGAATCACAAAACACACCACCATAATTGACAGTCTCCCTGGCTCCCTCAGCAGGGACCCTATTAGGCATGGAGACTAAACTGCTTTCTTAACTCCAGCAGTGGTCTCTGTAGGCCAGGTTTGAGACACATGGGCAAGAGGGTGTAGTGATACTGATAATGCTGCTGCCATAACGTGCCCATTCTATAGGTAAATCCAGAAGTGCAGTCTCCTCTTTTGACTGCCATTTTGACACTAGAGCTTTACAAATTTTGAGTTTTCTATGACAATTTTAATTGAAAACTCCATTGGCAATGAAAAATAATCCAAAATCCTTAGTTTCAAAAATTCAAGAAGCTTTGACACAACATCTTTCTAAGTACTAAGTTTGTTTACTTTAAGACCCTGTCCTGATTACAATTTTTAATCACAAATTTATAACTGGTAGGATGTGTGATCACCTTAATCAGTTATAAGTAACATGCTTCAATTTGTGTCCACATAGTAGCTTTTCTGCCATTGCAACCATTGTTACTATGCAGCCTAAAAGTGGTTTTATCAGTGTATACTGGGAAAACCTGGGCAGCTCTCTCACACTGCCTTAGTAGAGGATAGAACAGAGAACTTGCAACAAGAGCATGTGCAGTGATGCACTCTGGAATACCCTACCAGACAGACTGCTCTGAGAAAACAGGACTGGCCAAACCAGTTACACAAACATGGTTATGGGATCCTGTCTGCTCAGCAAAAAAAAAAGCAGTGTGTTGAACTATTTCGAGGAAGATGTCCATGTGGCAGCCTAGGCCTCTGGCTGTGGCAACACACGGTCAGCCACCACAGTTACTAAACAAGCTCTTATCATATAATGTGCGGATGCAACATATATTGACAGCAAGCAGTGTTAATAACTGATTACAATTGGTTAAAAGTTGTCATATACACAGAGCCTAAAGAAGCCCAATTCTGCTCCCACTGAGGTTGGCAGGAATTTGACCATTGCCTTCAATAGGCACAGATGTAAACTCATAGTAAGTAACAAAACACAAAATAGAGGTTGTGCTAAAAGTTTACCTTGATAGCTGGCTGTGAAACTAGGTCTCAATCTAAATATCATGTATGCAATTGATGGGAACCGTCAGTCTTCAGCATCTCAGAAAAATCAGGCTGCTTAGTTAGCTACCTACATATGGATGCAGGTACCTAAATTTGGACACTTATATATGTAAATGTTGGCTTTAAGGCTTATGTGTCCTTTCCCTTGCTTTCCTTCTGTTTCTCTTTCTGCTGCACTGTAATATCTATTTCATCTGCAAGTCCTACATTTTTAGTTTTTTATTGTTTTTTTGTCATCCTTTGAGTGGATGAACGGGTGGGGGGAGGAAGAGTTAATAATTGTGAAGTGATAATGTTTGGAGGAGGCAGTGAGGCTATGTAGTTATTGCTTAATTGAACAATGTGTTATTTTAAAGCTTAAAAAAGACTTAGTATTTATTTATAAATGTACATGTGTGTTCTCAACATGGAGCCTATTAGTGCCTTGAATTTCATGGAAGCTTGTCCAGTTTTTGTTGATTTTTGGCTGGAAAACACACAAAAAATTGTTTCACTGTGAGGTGGATCGTTTTCCACATCAAATCAGTCAGGACCGTAAGCACCTACCCCTTTTCATGCCATCAATCTCTCTTGGTCACTCCCCTAGTAAATTTTTCCACCAAGAGTGGAAAATGCTGCCTGCACCACTTCATTGTCACCACACTGACTTCTCTGCTTCTGGACTAAAACTTTCCCATGAATCACAACTGACTTTTCAAAAGCTTTTCATAGAATCTTTTGCCAGAGCACATGTGAAGGGTTCCAACCAAGCACTGTTATAATATTTGAAAATGATTTGCTGGACATCTGGAACACAAGGTGATGATCTTTCATAACCCATTAAGTTTTAACCAACCCCTATGGAAAAAAGTGCTTGAAATTTACTGAATCATCTGATTCATAGTAGTCTTTCCCTGGGAACCAACATCTGTGAATTTTGATTGGCTCATGTACAAATAAAGAAAAATAGTTTTTCATTTCTGTACTTGACTTTCCTTTGAGTTTAAATGTTTCTGGTGAGAAAACAAACGTATGAAAATTGGGGAGGAAATTTTTCATATCTGTGAAGAAACAACAATGAAAATGTAGGACAATTTATTTCAAATTTTTACAGCTATGCCACCTTAGCTATGATCTTGCCATATCTTACAATTAAATTGAAGAGGCCTGTATTTTCAGACCTATAGCATAAGAATTCTGATTCTGGCTACTAGCTTGTGTGATATATGTGATTCAATAATTGTGTTAATTTGTAAACACATAGTAGGTACACTATTATGTTGTGGTCAGGCATTGTTGGAATCTCAAAACAGGAAGTAGTAGGTATATAAATCATCTATCTTAAATCATCCTCTCTACTAGATGACTGGAGAGTAGCTAATGTAATGCCAATAAAAAATAAAATAAAAAAGCTGCAGAGGTGCTTCTGGCAATTACAGGCCTGTAAGCCTTACTTCAGTACCGAACTAGATAAATCCCAGAACTAGAACTAGATAAATTCATGGAGGATAGCCACTGTTGGACCTATTAGCCAGGATGGGCAGGAATGGTGTCCCTAGCCTCTGTTTGCCAGAAGCTGGGAATGAGTGACAGGGGATGGATCATTTGATGATTACCTGTCCTGTTCATTCCCTCTGGGACATCTGGCACTAGCCACTGTCAGAAGACAGGATACTGGGCTAGATGGACCTTTGGTCTGACTCAGTAGGGCCATTCTTATGTGGAAATAGGTCAAAACTATAGTAAAGAACAGAATTTTCACACACATAAATATGATATGTTGGGGAAGAGTCAACATGACTTTTGAAAAGGGAATCATGCCTAACCACTCTATTAGAATTCTTTGTGGAGGGTGTCAACAAGCATGTGGACAAGGGTGAATTCCAGTCAATATAGTGTACTTGGACTTTCAGAATATAAGAATGGCCATACTGGGTCAGACCAAAGGTCCATCTAGCCCAGTATCCTGTCTTCTGAGAGAAGCTGGTGTCAGATGCTTCAGAAGGAGTGATCAGAACAGGACAATTTATCGAGTAATACACCTTCCCAAACCTCTATTTGCCAGAGCTGGGACAGGATGACAGGGAATGGATCACTCAAAATTGCCCTATTCTGTTCATTCCCTCCGAAGCATCGGGCACTGGCTACTGTCAGAAGACAGGATACTGGGCTAGATGGACCATTGGTCTGACTCAGTATGGCCATTCTGATGTTCTTATTTTTTAAAACATTAATATTAAAAATGTTAAAATACTGACAAGAGAAGAAAAGACACATGAACAAAACAAATTAAAACCAAGCACTTCATCAGGTAAATGGAACCACTAAAGTTCTTCTACCTCAGGGCTCTGATGATGCCTAGCTTGTGCCTGGACTATGCTCAGGACTGTTACTATGCGTGGGGTGTGCAGTATCTTTACTACAGCCTGGAAACTCTCTACAGATAGTTTACCTTGTTATTTGTAATAGCTCAGGAAATACATTTAGATGCACTTTCTATTCTAACTAGTTTTCAGAACAGTAAGTATCTAGGACATTTATGCAGGATATAAAACATCATGTAAATACAATGGTGCATAGGTTTCATTGGAGCTACGTTGATTTACAGCAGCTGAGCATCTGGTCCAATATAAAAACAACAAGGAGTCTGGTGGCACCTTAAAGACTAACAGATTTATTTGGGCATAAGCTTTCGTGGGTAAAAACCTCACTTCTTCGGATGCATAGAGTGAAAGTTACAGATGCAGGCATTATATACAGACACATGGAGAGCATTATATACTGCTCTCCACGTGTCAGTATATAATGCCTGCATCTGTAACTTTCACTCTATGCATCCGAAGGAGGTTTTTACCCACGAAAGCTTATGCCCAAATAAATCTGTTAGTCTTTAAGGTGCCACCGGACTCCTTGTTGTTTTTGTAGATACAGACTAACACGGCTACCCTCTGATACTTGGTCCAATATACTGTCCCTCATATCCAGGAAATGGGTATGTAGGATATGATAGGTGGGTAAGCAGACTAGTGGCTGCATGTCACTGGATGGACTCTCCCTCTCCAGTGGTCACTGAATGAACAAACAAAAATAAAACCACAGATTTTTCCTCCATATCCAGTGTATAAACAGGTAGAAAAATAGAAGATCAACATCTCCTCAGATGGAGACCAGACTTTCCTTCACAACCAAATCCTTTTTGCCCCGTTTGTCCTTTCTATTCTTGGCAGTAGGCCCTGTAGTTAATGACCCCCAGTTGTTGCCACTTAATCCTTCCTGATCTGGTCCTCAACCCCTGCAGATTTATCAGGAAAACTGGGTTGTGGGCTTTGGACCTACAGTACTTGGGTGACCCATGCCAGTTTACTCGGTAGTCTACCAGGGTGCAGAGAGGCAGAATACCTCACACTGAGATACTGTTGTTGTTTACACTATCCCATATATCAGTGTACTTTTTAAAATATGCACAGCTGTATTTATATCATGATCAAGATGGAGTGGGCAAGAAGAACTCTATATTTTTGGTTCAATCAGAGGACCATATAGTTCCTAAATTAATTGAAAGAAATGGGACACAAGTTACTAGGTCCTAGGGCACAGGAAGTGTTGCAAAGAATCCCTAACAGCAGCCAAGTTTTGGGAGAGGTTTACATTTTGTTATTTAAACTTACCAATAAAGTCATACCCAAGGAAGGGGATAAATTGGATTATATACATGGTGTGTTGCACTCTGTTCAAAATAAGATGTGAGCTTCACTTGATTACAAGCCCTATGCCACTTCTCATTTTTACTGGGGAAAGCTCAAAGAACTTTCATGGCTCATGAAGTCATTGGCCATCTTAGAGATTTACAAAAATCAAATCAAATAAATAAATTCATAAAGTACTGGGTCAAGAGTCATGTTGTGGTTTCCACACTGATCCCCATTTGGCCTTATAAATGAAGAATACTGTGGAGGATCACAGAACTTATAGAGGGACAAGAAAAGAAGTAGTCATAAAATGCAGTTTGGCAACAAATTTAGAAAATTTGAAGTTGTGTCCATGTTGCCAGCTTTGAAATGTGTCCATTTGCCATGATATTTTCACCAAACTTTTTAATATAATTTTTTAAATTGAAATTACAGAAAATTTTCCTTTACTGAAAACTGGGTTTTCAGTAAGAAATCTCAGTGTTCAATAAACAAAAAATTGTGATAATTTTGGTTGAAAATATGCTTATTTTCCACAATTTTTTTTAAGTTCAATAATGGTGACAATTTAATGACAAGTTTCGTTTTTAAAAAAAGGCCATTTTTCAATTGGGTGTAAAACTTTTGACCAGCGCTAGAAAAGAACAATTTCATTCCATAGTCCAACATGCTGCTATTCCTTTTGGTGCATCTTTCAGTGATTTGTCCAGGCTAGGTTTATAAAGCTCAAGCAATGGGGATTCTACCCTTTCCTTTGTGAGACTGTAATCTAATACTGTTAGAAACATTTTCTAGTGTTCAGCCTACATATTTCTTTTTCTTAAACCAACCTAAACAATTCCTGCCTTTCTTGATGTTTATACTCTTTAAATCCTTGTAACCAGTCATCATCTATTTTTTGGCCACGAGTGACATTATATTAAATCTCTCCTCATATGTCAGTGTTTTTAGTCCTTTAATCATTCTTCCTGTCATTTGCAAGACATTCATTTAAACTGGCCAAAACTCATAGTGCAATGCAATAGGGTGGCAAAACAGGAAGTGCATAGGTAATTTGCTGTTCACAACTCCTCCCCAATCTCCGTCAGTATTACTGCTGTTGAAATATCTCTCTCCCATTAAGTATCTATTTCAGATGGTTATTCCCCAGCCAGCCTGCATTTTTAAAAACATCTTTTCCATAATTGTAACCTTTCTAGGGACCCTTCTAGTACCTTTCCAATGTCATGGTTTACTACACTTTCCAATTTAGTGAATTTAATTTAATATTCTGTTTACCTCTTCTTTACCTCTAATATGGATATTAAATAAAACTGGGCTTCAAATCAATCGCTGCAGCATCTGCTAGATACCTAACAAACACGCACATTGCTATTTATTACTACACTGTGCTTACAGTCCTTCAGCTGGTTTTCAATCCATCTGACTGTGCTCAGTCATTTCCAAAGCTATTTGAATTATTTTTTAATGTAACACGTTGTTAAACATTATATAAAACAATTTAGTAGAGTCTAGATAGTTAATCTGATGCATTCTCTTCACTGATGAAGTACCAAACTCCGTAAAGATCTGAGCACTTAGAGGTGATGAGCACCCTCAATTGATTTGGGGGGCATATCAAGTGGTGTTGAAGATGGTTGGGAATTCCAAGGATTGGGTCCTAATTCATAATTCATTGACAAATGTTAATCATACTTGCCTGACCTAAATTGTTCTTTACAAAGACATGCAGTTCATTGATCATGATGGTGATGGTTTCTTATCTTTTAGAATCTTATGTAAATCCTGTTGCAGCAGAGGGGCAGACCGATAGATCAAGTTACATATATAGTATTGAGTTACATTTGTTCCATTTTTATACAGTTTTAAAGTTAGATTTACAAGACTGCAATCCCTGGTGTTTTCCCTCTCTCCCCCCTTTCTGAAGAGCATTTTCACAATTTCCCCCCAATGGTTGGGTACTTCCCCATCCTATCTGACTTTAAAAATATAACTGCAAGTGTCTCCCTAAATTTGTTAGCTGTTCTCTGAAGTCCTTCAGACATATCAGCCAGACTTGCTGATGTTCAGTTTCTTTAATGTATAATCTTAGCTGCTTTTTATCAACAGCTTATTGACAGGTATTTCATTACTTTTTAATTGTCTATGGGTGAAATTTGATTAAAAAATGGAGGGGAAATCAGATGAAATATTCACAATGATCATTATTTGTACTATATTAGCACTTAGGAGCTCAAGTCACAGACCACACCTGATTGTGCTATGGGTTGATTACCTCCTAGAGCTCTCAGATGATCAAAATTGTTTCAATTCAATGGCTAATTTTCTGCCACCACTTGTTTCGTGTTCCTGTGTTTTACCAGCTCTCGTAATGTGGCCTGTTGTACTTTATTTATTTATTATTATTATTGCTTGCTATATTTTAAAGGTTTTTTTACATCCATGCATGACACAAATCTGGAAAACACTGTCATTTAGGCTGTGTTACTCATTACTTAGGACATACAAGATCCAAACATTGATTATCCCACACTGTGGGTTGCATAAACTCTCAGTGAAGCCTGACATTCCTTAGCTTTTGTCTGTTGTTTTACGCTGTACTTACAAAAGTTTTTTTCTTCTTTTCCTTTTTTAATATCCCAGACTACTCTAGCAAACTGTTAAGCCTGGCTTTCATCAGCTTTTTATGTGTGTTCATGGCTGAGAATATTTTCTTTGATGGTGAATTCCGTATTTCCTTGTTGACTCGTGTCTCTTTAGGAGCTATAAATCAGCTCAGCAGACACTATGCCTCAGTACAGATGCTGTCTAAGAGAGAACAGGTCATCTACTGAAAACAAATCCAGAACGACTATTCTTTTCCAGTGAGAATAATTCATATAATTCCTTACTGAGGTTTCACACCCGGCAGCACATCAGAGCTTCATTTCGAAGAAAGATGTCAGCTTTGGGATTAAGAGCTAGTAGGCATTGCCTTTGATTTTACCCAAGTCACTACCTACAGAAATGGTTTTAACACCTGCGTTGGGATGGAAATCAGTTCAGAGACTCAAGGGACTCACTCAGTTCTACACTTTGAAATGGAAAATGTGTTCTCTACTCCCCTTCCTGGGTATCTTTAATGGAAAACCAGGATTTATAAATAAAGCCCTAGAAATAGAATGGCTATGTTTGATGGGGAGTGAGACTATAAAGAATCAATCTGTTTCCGGGTCAGCATGATTTTTCACACAGGACATTCTAAAAACCGTGTAAAGATTATAGACTAGCGGAGGTGGGAGTGGTAATAAATGAATGAATGGATGAAAGTGTGAGCATAATATGGAGGAGGTAGCATAATATGCTTTCAGAGAAAATAAACCCAATCACATTTCCTTTCCAGTGACCTGTATCTCATCACGGAACCCTGATGAAAGGAAAATTTGATAGATATGTTTATAGCTTTCCCTCTCCTTAGATTATTACTCAGCACTGATGGCCATTTAAAATCTGTTTATGATATCTATATTTTCTAAAGGCAAACCTTCTATGAAAAGGTTATAACAGTAATTAAATTTAAATTACAGTAGAACCTCAGAGTTACAAACACCTTGGGAATGGAGGTTGTTTGTAACTCTGAAATGTTTGTAACTCTGAACCAAACATTATGGTTGTTCTTTCAAAAATTTACAACTCATCATTGACTTAATACAGCTTTTAAACTTTACTCTGCAGAAGAAAAATGCTGCTTTCCCCTTTTTTTAGTAGTTTATGTTTAACACAGTACTGTACTCTGTTTTTGTGTTTTTTGTCCATGTTGCTGCCTGATTGTTTACTTCTGGTTCCAAATGAGGTGTGTGGCTTACTGGTCAGTTTGTAACTCTGGTGTTTGTAACTCTGAGGTTCTACTGTATTTACAGATAACCCTCTCTGCCCTACCCCCTCACATGAAAAGATTATTAAGGTTGCAAGTCAATATTTTCCTGGGCAACATTAATTCAGCACCTTTCTGCACATTATGATACAATCTTTAATGACATGATCACATATTTTCCCACAGAACCCCTGTTTCAGTCAGTGCACAGGATGGATGGTGTTCATTTAATGAGCAGCTATTCAATATTTTGTTCTATCCTCCTTGTTCAATATATGGCATCAGGTTTTATTTACTGTACACTACTGAAATCCTGCTCTGATACAGAATTATAAATTTCTATGGCACTCCTCACTTTAGTATCTGAGTGCTTCAGAAATGTTAATGCATTTATTTTCATAACACTCTGGGAGGTGAGGGAGTGGTATTATCCCCATTGTACAGATGAGGAACTGAGACACAGGAAAATTAAGATTAAATGTTTTCACTGATTTTGGGTGACCAATTTGAGATACCTAGGACCTGATTTTCCAGAGTACTTAGCGTTGTATAGCACATGCTTAGCAATGCTTTTGTCAAAGCTGAAATATTTCATGGAAACGTTCCAATTTTGCCAGTAAGGTTTTTGAGGTCTAGGGTTGACTCTCCAGTTAGAGACAGACAGACAGGCTGACAGAGAGAAAGAAATGCTCAAATTGAAAACCTGACCTTTTTTTGCAGTTCAGAAAGGTGTTTTGAGATGTTTTGATACCTTTCTGATTTACAAAAATGTTTGAAAGGTTGTGTTTTCATTCCAATGTGGAACAATAACATTTTGAAACCTCAAAAGTTGTTGCAAAACAGAACTGTTTTTCTCCAGCCAGCTCTATTGATTTCAGTTGCAGCTGTGATTATTCAGCACTTCTGCAAATCAGACCCCAGGGTCTCAAGTTAGGCACCCAGAAAATGAGGAACACACAATTCATGACCACCTGAGAAAAGTTTTGTTTAAGTGACTTGTCCAGCATCACATAAGAACACTATAGCACAGGCAAAGATACAATCCAGTTCAACTGCCTTAACCCTCAGACAGTCATTTCGTTTCATGTAAGCACCTGCCTCATTGACTACAAATCTTCCAACCTATGCAACAGAAACCAAGCTCCTTTTAGAGCACAACCCTGATTCATCCCCAGAGCAGGCCCATCCTATGCACTGAATGAAGAAAGAATCCTAGTCTCCTTGCCCAGTCAGTCCCAGTCACTCCTCCTCCAACTCCCAGTCAGTCCCCCCTCCCCCACACACACTTTAGTCCCATTCTCACCAAAATGCTTGTCCCAGTCTACTTTTTATTCCCCTCACCCCATCCCATGGTCTGGCTTTTGTTCCCTATGCATTTGAATCAGACAACTTCCACCTCTATTATGCCTGATGCCAGCCCCAGTCTGACTTGGAGCAGACATTACAGGGAAAGTCCAGCTTCGCCAATGTAGCCCTGGACTGCAGCATGCTCAGTCACTCGGTGGTCATGGTGCGTGTGCAGTTTGATCACACATAGGAGCTGTAAGAAGCTCAAGCGTGATTAGAGAGGATGGAATCTTTGGAGATTTTGAGCTGTTAAAAACTAAGAAACCTCTACTGAGCATGTGAGAACTACACTTTTATTAAAAGGTGTTTAATTTACTGTCACAGGGACAGCAAAAGGGGCATTCATGATACAAAGCCAGCCTCTGTCAAATTTGAAGTCCCTACTCCAAAGCATGGGAGGGCAATAGAGCTTTTCAAAGAAAAGATCACTAGAATGTTTTAACGCAGACAGACAAAACAGTGTATTTTTATTTAGTGTAATTTCCTTTGACATATAATCTAGGTATGATTCCTAGCTCAAGGAGACATACTCATGGCTGCTCGCAACAAACTAGTGTGCTACAAATAGTAGTGTACCTGCATTAGCATGGGCAAGAGCTTGGGCTACTCTCCTGAGTATGTGCCCAAAGGGTCCAGTCAGGGTGTATGGGTCAGCGAGCCCCTTCTGCCATTTCACAGAATCATAGGACTGGAAGGGACCTTGAGAGGTCATCTAGTCCAGTCCTCTGCACTCATGGCAGGACTAGGTATTATCTAGACCATCCCTGACAGGTGTTTGTCCAACCTGCTCTTAAAAATCTCCAATGATGGAGATTCCACAACCTCCCTAGGCAATTTATTCCAGTGCTTAACCACCCTTAGGGAACCTAAACCTCCCTTGCTGCAATTTAAGCCCATTACTTCTTGTTCTATCCTCCCTCCTCCTTGTAACAACCTTTTATGTATTTGAAAACTGTTATCATGTCCCCTCTCAGTCTTCTCTTCTCCAGACTAAACAAACCCATTTTTTTCAGTCTTTCCTCATAGGTCACATTTTCTAGACCTTTAAATATTTTTGTGGCTCTTCTCTGGACTTTCTCCAATTTGTACACATCTTTCCTGAAATGTGGCGCCCAGAACTGGACACAGTACTCCAGTTAAAACCTAATCAGTGTGGAGGAGATCAGAAGAATTACTTCTTGTGTCTTGCTTACAACACTCCTGCTACTGCCCGTGCTACCATGGCTACACTATTATTTTTAGTGCGCTAGCTTGATGAGAGCTGGCACAAGTATGTTTCCTCAAGCTGGAAATCACACACCAAGTGCCTAGTAGAGCTGTAGCCTTAGGCCTGGTCTACACTACGACTTTAATTCGGATTTATCAGCTTTAATTCGAATTTACCCTGTAACCGTCCACACAACGACGCTATTTATTTCGATGTAAAGGACCCTTTAAATCGATTTCTGTACTCCACCCCGACGAGCGGAGTAGCGCCAAAATCGATTTTAACATTTCGAATTAGGGATAGTGTGGCCGCAATTCGATGGTATTGGCCTCCGGGAGCTATCCCACAGTGCATCATTGTGACCGCTCTGGACAGCAATCTAAACTCGGATGCACTGGCCAGGTAGACAGGAAAAGCCCCGCGAACATTTGAATTTCATTTCCTGTTTGCCCAGCGTGGAGAGCACAGGTGACCACAGATAGCTCATCAGCACAGGTAACCATGCAGGCTGATAATCAAAAAAGAGCACCAGCATGGACCGTGAGGGAGGTACTGGATCTGATCGCTGTATGGGGAGAGGATTCAGTGCTTGCAGAACTTCGTTCTAAAAGACGAAATGCCAAAACTTTTGAAAAAATCTCCAAGGGCATGATGGAGAGAGGCCACAATAGGGACTCTGAGCAGTGCCGCGTGAAAGTCAAGGAGCTCAGACAAGTGTATCAAAAAACAAAGGAGGCAAACGGTCGCTCCGGGTCAGAGCCGCGGACATGCCGCTTCTACGCCGAGCTGCATGCAATTCTAGGGAGGGCTGCCACCACTACCCCACCTGTGATCGTGGATTCTGGGTCAGGGATAGTCTCATCAGCGACGCCTGAGGATTCTGCCGATGGGGGAGAGGAGGAGGAGGAGGATGAAGATGAGCTTGCAGAGAGCACACAGCACTCCATTCTCCCCAACAGCCAGGATCTTTTTCTCACCCTGACTGAAGTACCCTCCCAAGCCTCCCAAGCCAGTACCCAAGACTCTGACCCCATGGAAGGGACCCCAGGTGAGTTTACCTTTTAAAATATAAAACTTGTTGTAAAAGCAAACGGTTTTTAATGATTACTTTGCCCTGAGGACTTGGGATGCATTCGCGGTCAGTTCAGCTACTGGAAAAGTCTGTTAACGTGTCTGGGGATGGAGCGGAAATCCTCCAGGGACATCTCCATGAAGCTCTCCTGGAGGTACTCCGAAAGCCTTGCCAGAAGGTTTCTGGGCAGTGCATCCTTATTCCCTCCTCCATGGTAGGACACTTGACCACGCCATGCTTGCAGCAAGTAATCTGGTATCATTGCCTGACAAAGCCTGGCAGCGTATGGTCCCGGTGTTTGCTGGCATTCAAGCAACATCCGTTCTTTATCTTGTTGTGTAATCCTTAGGAGAGTGATATCACTCCTGGTAACCTGGTTGAAATACGGGAACTTAATTAAGGGGACAGAGGTGGCCGTTCCTACTGGGCTGTTTGCCTGTGGCGGAAAATAAATCCTTCCCTGCAGTTAGCCAAGCGCAGATGGGAAATTGGCCCTGAGTTTTTCGCGTTTGGCTAGCAGGGATCTTCCCTGTTACCAGCCACGCGGTGGGGGGGGGGTACCGTGATCATCCCAGAGAATTCATGGCGGGAGGGGGGCGGCGGCGGGGGGGGGGTTAGTTTGGTGCCTGCAGGGATCTTCCCTGATACCAGCCACGTGGTGGGGGGGAGGGGTACAGCGATCATCCCAGAGAATTCATGGCGGGAGGGGGGCGGCGGTGGGGGGGGGTGGTTAGTTTGGTGCCTGCAGGGATCTTCCCTGATACCAGCCACGCGGTGGGGGGGAGGGGTACAGCGATCATCCCAGAGAATTCATGGCGAGAGGGGGGGTGGTTAGTTTGTTTTCTGCTGCTGCTGCTGAATGTTAACAGAAAAACCGCAGCACTCTACAGGCTATGCTTGGTATGTGGGAAAGGAGGGCGCAGAAGCTGTAAGACAATGGCTTACCATGGCCGCATGCAAGCCGAATTCTGTTGCCCAGACCTGTGATCTCTAGCAGCAAAGCCACAGGCACTCAGCATTAAGAGGCAAAATGCGACCTTGCACAGAAATCACATGTGCTATGTAATGTGAATAGTGTTGGTCACCGTGAAAGAGTATAAGCATTGTTCTGCAAAATGTAGCTTTTTAAACAATTCTCTCTTTTTTCCCCTCCCTACAGCAGCTGCAAATTCCTCAAGCCTCCCTCCTCCATCCCGAAGGTTATCACAGATAAGGCGTCGTAAGAAGAGAACGCGAGACGAGATGTTTTCTGAAATTATGGAATCCAGCCGCAGTGACAGAGCTCATCTGAATGAGTGGAAGGAAACAGTTTCAAAGTATAGGAAAGAAGCCAGTGAATGTGAGGACAGGAGGGACCAACGTGAGGACAGGAGGGACCAACGTGAGGACAGGAGGGACGCTCGAGATGAGAGGTGGCGGCAGGAAGACCAGAGGAGGCAGGATGCAATCCTGGGGCTGCTGCGTGAGCAAACAGACATGCTCCGGCGTCTGGTGGAGCTTCAGGAACGGCTGCTGGAAAACAGACTGCCGCTTCAGCCCCTGTTCCACCCTCCACCCTCCCCATGTTCCGTATCCTCCTCACCCAGACGTGTAAGAACACGGGAGGGGAGGCTCCGTACACCTTCCCATTCCACCCCAGTAGACAGCCCAAGCAAAATGCTGTCGTTTTTTTAACCTTTTCTTTGTGGCTTTTTCCTTCCCAGCAATCCTCCTCCCAAATACCACCCGGGTTCCCTCCCTCTTTTTCTAATCTATTAATAAAGAATAAATGATTTTTAAATGATAGTGACTTTATTTGGTTTGAAAGAAAGCTGGGGGAAGGGGGAGGGTGGGTTCCTTACAGAAAATGAGTCAATAAAGGGGGCGGGTTTTCATGAAGGAGAAACAAACAGATATTTCACACTGTAGCCTGGCCAGTCATGAAACTGGTTTTTAAAGCTTCTCTGATGCACAGCGCTTCCTGGTGTGCTCTTCTAATCGCCCTGGTATCTGGCTGCGCGTAATCAGCAGCCAGGCGATTTGCCTCAGCCTCCCACCCCGCCATAAAGGTCTCCCCCTTACTTTCACAGAGATTGTGGAGCACACAGCAAGCAGAAATAACAATGGGGAGATTTCTTTGGCTGAGGTCAGAGCGAGTCAATAATGATCGCCAGCGACCTTTTAAACGGCCAAATGCACATTCTGCCACCATTCTGCACTTGCTTAGCCTGTAGTTAAACAGCTCCTGACTCCTGTCCAGGCTGCCTGTGTACGGCTTCATGAGCCATGGCATTAAGGGGTAGGCGGGGTCCCCAAGAATAACTATTGGCATTTCAACATCCCCAACGGTTATTTTCTGGTCCGGAAAGTAAGTCCCTTGCTGCAGCCCTTTAAACAGAGTAGTGTTCCTGAAAACGCGAGCGTCATGAACCCTTCCCGCCCAGCCCACGTTGATGTTAGTGAAACGTCCCTTGTGATCCACAAGTGCTTGCAGCACCATTGAAAAGTACCCCTTGCGGTTTATGTACTCGGTGGCTTGGTGCTCCGGTGCCAAGATAGGGATATGGGTTCCGTCTATCGCCCCACCACAGTTAGGGAATCCCATTGCAGCAAAACCATCCACTATAGCCTGCACATTTCCCAGAGTCACTAACTTTCGTAGCAGCACCTGAGTGATTGCTTTGGCTACTTGCATCACAGCAGCCCCCACTGTAGATTTGCCCACTCCAAATTGATTCCCGACTGACCGGTAGCTGTCTGGCGTTGCAAGCTTCCACAGGGCTATCGCCACGCGCTTCTCAACTGTGAGGGCTTCTCTCATCTTGGTATTCTGTCATTTCAGGGCAGGGGACAGCAAGTCACAAAGTTCCATGAAAGTGCCCTTACGCATGCGAAAGTTCCGCAGCCACTGGGAATCGTCCCAGACCTGCAACACTATGCGGTCCCACCAGTCTGTGCTTGTTTCCCTTGCCCAGAATCGGCGTTCCATGGATAGAATCTGCCCCATTAACAACATGATCTCCAAAGCACCGGGGCCCGTGGTTTCACAGAATTCTGTATCCGTGTCCGTGTCCATGTCCATGTCAATGTCCTCATCATGCTTGTCGCTGCGTTGCCGCCGCCGCTGCCTCCTCGCCTCGTTTTTCTGGTCCTGGCTGAGCATAAACTCCACGAGAACGCGCGAGGTGTTTACAATGTTCATGACTGCTGTCTTGAGCTCAGCGGGCTCCATGCTTGCCGTGGTATGGAGTCTGCAGTGTTCACTCACCCAGGAAAAAAGGCGCGAAAATGGTTGTCTGCCGTCCGTTGCTTTCATGCAGGGAGGGAGGAGGTGAGGCTGTACCCAGAACCACCTGCGACAATGTTTTTTGTCCCATCAGGCACTGGGATCTTAACCCACAATCCCAATGGGCGCGGGAGACTGCGGGAACTATGGGATAGCTATGGGATAGCTACCCACAGTGCAACGGTGCAGAAATCGACGCTAGCCCCGGTACTTGGACGCACACCACCGAATTAATGTGCTTAGTGTGGCCGCATACATTTCGACTTTATACAACCTGTTTTTCAAATCCGAATTATATAAATTCGGATTAATCCCGTAGTGTAGACATACCCTTAGTTTCATTCTCAGAAATAGCTGAACCACTTTGGATGAAATTTTCCAAAAATGTTCTGTCTGAGGCAGACAATAATATAAACATTTGTAGCCCAAACTATTAAAGGAAAACTATGGCTTAAAATGGGAAGTGTCAAGCAACCTTAATGACAGATGGTTCTACCAGCCTTGTCTATAATAATCAGAACAATAGTCCTTTCTTTTTGCTGTAGGCATTACACCCTACAATAAGTGACAAAACAAAACAAACAAAAATATGGCTGAATTTAGTACTCATGAAAGTGAGAGACAAGGTACTGTGAAAGCAGAGTACACCTCTACCCCGATATAACGCTGTCCTCGGGAGCCAAAAAATCTTACCACGTTATAGGTGAAACCGTGTTCTATCGAACTTGCTTTGATCCGCCAGAGTGCGCAGCGCCACCCCTCCCCCCCGGAATGCTGCTTTATCGCGTTATATCCGAATTCATGTTATATCGGGTTGCATTATATCGGGGTAGTGGTGTATTTTGCATTTTCCGTGCAAGTTTCTCTGCCTATATACTTCTTGCTTAATTTTCAACACATCTTCTATTCTAATTATGAGCATGGGACTGGGTTGAAAGGCCCCCAAACCTATTTTCACCAAAACTCAAATTTGAGTGTATGACAGCTCTCCAAGGACTACTGCCCTAACCCACTACACCACCTTCAATAACAGACTTTGACTTCCCTTCTCATAGGTTTGGGGTACAATTGTAGCAGTTACCTCCTGGCAGAGTTGGTACTGATAGGACTGTTATGTAAATATATGATGTTATGGTAAAAATAGTATGGAGAAACCTGTAATGCTTCTGATTTATATAAACACAACTTTGAAGGCCATTGCACACTCTATCATGCCAGCAAACACGCAATTCAACATGTAATTTGCCTCCAAAAATAATATTATGATTGCTTCCACGTACAGATTTCTGCAGTTAACTTGTTTACTATTTAAATACAACTTTGACTTTCCAACTTCAGGACTGCCAACACAAAAGGCTTTCCACCTGAAGCAGAAAAATGTAAAGAATATAGTGACCCTTCCACTGCTACTGAGCTTTGCTGGTAGGGTTCTGTAGTCTCCATATGACCAAAGTGCCATGAAACGTGTTAATCAGCTCTTTATTTAACAGTATTGCTAAAAATAAAATACCATCAGAATATAGCCAAAAATCCTCATGAGTCCTTTGTTTTATTCCAAAGCAGTGTTAATTTTTTTTTATAAAAGTTCAGGCAAAGCAAACAGTCAAATAAACAAGCAAACCTACGGAGCACAGGTCCAGAAGGTCTAAGGCCTTAAGCTATTTCTAAACAACGCATAAGAGAGCTAGGCTTAGTGCCAACAGGGACCCACTCTATCCTGGAACACTACATCCCAAGTAGAGTGTTAGGAATAATGCCAGCTTTCATCCGTTCTATGCTGGAACTTAATTCTCTCCTGCTGTAGTCAAGGCCCCACAAGTTTCCAGCATCACTCATGGGACACTGAAGACATTTGTCAAAGACTTAACAAATATAAGCATAACAAATATAAGTTTTGATGCAAAAAATTCTGGCTCACAACTGCCTGAAAACAGTCATATGAGTTTTCATATGTAGGTAGACAGTCCCTTCCCCAAAGACCCAGTCTAAAAAGACAAGACAGACTGAAGGTGAAAGGGAAAGCAAAATCACAACAGAAATGTCTTGCCCAGAGTTATACAGCAGGTCAATAGCAGATCCAGGAATAGAACCCTGAGTCTCAATCTAGTGTCTTCTTCACAGGGCCATGATGCCTTCTAAACTCCTTTAAGCTCATCCCCAGCTGACTCATTTAGACACCTACCTATCTTCCCTACACTCTGTGTGTGGGGGGAGGAGTGAGGGGGGGTTCCTGCAGTGTTCTTAGGACCACTTTGTGCAGGCAGACAATGTAAGACAATCACACCACAGCCAAGTTAATTTTTTTTAACAAAAATCAGTGGAGACAAATTAAAACATCCTTATTCATTTGTTACTTATTCCTTATGCAGATAACTTCTAATGAAGCCAGTGGCAGTTTTGCCTATGTAAGTCTTAAATAAAAAAAATAACTGATTAAGGGCATCGAGATTTGGCCCATTATTTAGCTTAGACAACAAACATTACTATACTTATCTATATAGTGCGGTTGTTAGGTAGCATTTAAGTAACCACAGGAGTATTATGCATGCTGCTGACAGGCTTCTATTTTATAGGAAGCCATAAAATTGATAATGGAGGGATGGCAGTTCACATCAGAGAAAGAGGATTCATTCAAAAGCGCAAAGTGTGCATTTTATATACTTCAGATATTTAGATTTTTGAAGCCCAAATAGCTTCAAGGTCCTATTCCAAGAAATAGTACTTATTCCTCCGGTCCAAGAAATGACATCGATTTGACACAAATCCTGAATGTTATCACTGCCATTTGCCATTTATTATGCTGTACGGCTGAAGAGGACCCATTTAAAAAATAAAAGATTCTGCACTGTTGCTATTAAATTCCCTTGTATAAGGTTATCGTCAATAAAGAATACTACTGCTTATTGTGCCCTTACGCTGAACTCCATTCTAAACAATTTCTTTAGAACATGCTGTCACCCTCAGCATGTTCAGTTCTGAAGGAAACTTAGAAAATGAGAGCATGATAGGGTAAAAAATGTCAGTGCTTCTCTTTATATTAACATTTCATTGCAAGTATGAAGTGAGATGGTTTTAACAGAGCCACAGCCAAGCTTGCTGGCTATGGAGTTTTCCCCCTAAGCTCATACACTCAATTTTCAATGAGTCATTCACCTGATACTCTAAATATAGCTTGTCAAAAATACTGATCAAAACTAGAGATGGGCAAACAGGCTAGAATAAAATAAAAATCAATCAGAACTTCACTTAAGTTTGAACAGATTTTTTTTTTTTGGATATTTGAAATTGTTCAACTAACAGTTTTTCCCTGTTATTTTTAAATTTTCACGACTCCATACTTCCTAGTTTGGGCCAAGACTAGAGACATGTATCACTGAGAAAAGGCTGCACCCATATTTAGAGCTGGGTGAAATTTTTGACCAATTTTTTTTTCTCTAGTGAAAAATGCAGATGCAAATTGATTTAAATATTTCACAGATTTATGTTGATTTCTGCAAATTGTTTTGGGTTTAAAAAAATAAGTTCCAAAAGAACTTTAATATTTCACTTTGACATTATTGAAATGAAACGTTTCAACTTTGATTTGAAACAACTTTTCATTTAAAAATTACCTTAATGTAATTTGATATTTTAAATTTAAAAATGAAAACAAGCTCAAAAATCAAAACAAAGTGTTTTGTTTCAGGTCGAACAAGACATTTTGTGTGACCCGACTGTTCTTTGATTTTTCCCCAACTTTTTGATTTGCCAAAAATTCAGAAAAATGTTGCTTGTGGGTTGACCCAAAACATTTTTTTTCAGAACTGCCTGTGAACCACTAAATCCATTGTTCACCCAGCTCGTAATATTTCTGGATTGACAGAAAGCATATGAAATCCCAAGAGAAAATCTGTTCCCTATGATTCACAGCTCAACAATGAAGACCAAATTAGTTTGTGTAGTTGGATGAGCAATCTGATTTTGGGGTGCCTATCCAGATTGAAATACACATTCAAACAATTTCAGATTTGCCCCTCACTAAGCAAAACCGAAGCCACTATCCCGAAGCAACAGGAAAATACAATCTGTACACCACCACTATTACTAGGATTATTCACTACTGTACACAACCATTGTAACTAGAGTGATACTGTACACCGCTGCTGTCACTTAGGGACAGCAGAGTACAAAAGTCTCAAGCTATAGCAATATCCCAACAGATTCAAACACAGAAACTTACAGATCTGAAGAAGACAACCTAGGATAGTGAGTGTATGTATGAGAGAGAGAGAGAGAGAGAGAAATGAAGCTGGTGTTTCAGCAACAGAGAAAGAGGGCAGGGATCATTCACCACTACACAGGGCCGGCTCCAGGCACCAGCTTGGCAAGCTGGTGCTTAGGGCAGCCACTCCGGAGAGGGGCGGCAGGTCCAGCTATTCGGCGGCAATTCGGCAGACGGTCCTTCACTCCCGCTAGGAGCGAAGGACCTTCCGCTGAATTGCTGCCGCAGATCGCGATTGCGACTTTTTTTTTTTTTTTTTTTGGTGGCTGCTTGGGGCGGCCAAAACCCTGGAGCCGGCCCTGCCACTACAGTATTCTTTTAGTGTCTCTCTGACCCCTTATCCTTACCCTATGAACATAGAGCCAGAATGTAAAGTAAAGAATGGGAATACAGACTAAACTCTAAAAGGCTACTTTAAAAGTACTATTCTTTTGAGATTTATTTTAATGTTTATATCTTTGACCATTCAGGAGGGAAAAAGAAGAGATTTTGTGAGCAACAGAAACAAATAAATACCTGCTTAAGTGCACCTGCTAATAAAATGTACACCACGCAGCACACGAGGCCAGATTCTGGGAAAGAGTGCACAGACTTGGTACATGGGCAGTGTACTCAGACACCAGCGCTCCAAAGGCCCAGGGCAGAGGAATGGAATTCTCAGCCCACCCTGCAGTCCTTGGTGCTCACATTCACATAAGCAGCAACTACAGACAATAGGGCCCAAGTAAAGGAGGCAGCCTGCTAAACTACTTGTAGTGTTAAATTAATGGCAGTGGTATTTAAATCCAGTGAAAACGATCTTCTCTGGAGATGTGCATAGTTTTATTCAGAGGGATCATGAATGATGGGTTAAGGAGGGGAAGCAAGAGTAGCTCTGGTTTAAGTGTTGTTTCTGTTAAGGAATAAGGCTAGTATAGTCCACTGCAACGTCTTCCTTTCTCTATTTCTGCTACAACTCCCCCTCCCCACCACAAATGGAAAATCTAGAGCCTGCATTGTCAGCTCTGCACAGCTGTACAATTACCACAGTTGAGCCATCTGCAGACTATCTTACACACAAATCCTCTGTGGCCTTCTTCTACGTTTTCAAGAGCTTCGCTTGGAAAAGTATTAGCTATGCTCATAAAAGGCAATATACAAATAGGCATTTTATTATTATGTCTTAAAATAATTTAAAAGTAATTTACTGTTGATGTAGGAGACCAGCCTGACAGGCCTGGTGTCTGACATCTCCTAAGTATCTACAGATGTGGTATAGCATGAGCAGCAGCAGTGCAGTCATCCCCCAGACAGAAGCCCTCTAGGGGTGTGTAGCGAGGTTGTTTGGTTTGGCCTACGGCCCTTAAAATGCAACACTGTGAGACAGTCTAGGTTTGGCCAGCCCCTTGCTCACCTTCCCCTGGGCTGGGCCACTTCCTACCACACCCTGCATCTCAGTTTAGGGTATGTTTGTAGTTGACTTCAAGTCTTTACATGATCCCCCCGCCCCCAGTCTATGGCCAATTCCTGAAGCCTTCTTTTGCCCCTAGCCCATGGTTCTCTCTCCCTCTTGGGGAGTGTTGGGGGGGAGGGGGTGAGAAAGAAAGAAAGAGAGAGAGAGACACACACACAGCTTGACCCTTTCAGTAGAAGCTTCTGCCCCTGTTGCTGTACAGCAGTGCTCTTCCAGGAAATGGCCTCTTCCCTCCGTGCCTAGGGCTGCTGAAGCTCCCTTTACTCTGGATTTCTCTGCAGGTGTATGCTCAGCAGGGCCTTCCAGGCCCAGTACTACTCCAGCCCTGCCCTGGCTTCGTGTGGGGTTTGTAAACCCGATCACAGGATGAAATGGTAATTCACACTTTCATAGTGGAGCTCTCTGCTAAGGCTGCCAGCAAAGACTAACAGCAATGGTGTCTTTTATAATGTAGACACTTGTACAGGGGAACCTGGACTGAAACCATTAACTCATGACATGTTGGCTACAGCATACCTAACAAATGGTAATGATTTCCAGTTGCCATCATTCTAGGATTCAAACCAGTGACCTAGTGGTGAAAGGGCATATATAGCCCCTTGCCAATCTGCTGAGCTATTCAGTTCCCTCAAAGGAGCAGTATATAGCAAGAAAAAGCTTAAATACTTAATAACCCTTATCTTAGATGAGGGAATTCAAAGTGATGACATAATACCTTTTGAATCATTTGCATCAGGTGCCCCTTATGTACATATTTTAGTTCACATACACAGAATTTAACTAAAGTCATGTTTGGATGCTCCTTCAATAAAAGCAAAAGATTAGGACAACCCTAAGATCTCCAATTCAACAACCCCTTGAAAAGAGAGATTGACCCTCTGCTGTGACCTAAACATCAACAATCTCAGACTTTGCTGAAACACCAGGGGAAGGAAGGTCTCCACCTAAAACATCATTCTACTCTCCTTCAGCTGTCTGCATCTCAGGGCTGTTAACTCAGGTGTCCCAGCTGAACTGAACTGTATTTTCCACTACATGCATTCGATGAAGTGGGCTGTAGCCCACGAAAGCTTATGCTCAAATAAATTTGTTAGTCTCTAAGGTGCCACAAGTACTCCTCATTCTTTCTTTGAACTGCTATGATGTCACATGGAGAAAAAAACCTGTCTCTCTGACAGTTAGTACTCAAGCCTTATATTTTTGATCACTTAGTTTTTGGGTGCCCAGCCTGAGATGCCTTGGACCTGATTTTCAGAGGTGATGAGCAAGTTCAGGCAAAATCAGGGGTCACATTTGAAAATTTTGGACTTTAGAGATCCTACTCCTCATCTTTGAGTTGTCTTCCCTTCGCCTCAGGTTCTACATTGCCTTCCCTCTTCCTTTCTCATCTGGATCTATCTTGTCTTTTTTCTGCTAGCCAGTTATGTAATGTCCCTTCCTCTTGTTCCCTCTTCCTATCAGGTTCGATGAGGGCTCTCATTTGCTCTCTGATCATGTTCTTATAATCTCTACCTGCGTGTCTTGTTTTTTGCACAGAGACAGGACAGTCAAACTGATTTTGTACCTAGACTACTATAATCTTCTCCTTTCTGTCCTTGGTGCCTTTAATCTCACCCTGCTCACATCCATTCAAACTGCTGCGGCTAAGAGCATCTTCCTGGCTCATCATTCTCACTATGTCACCCTCCCTCCCCCCTTTTTAAGTCTCTGCAGAAGCTCTTATTTTTCCACCTCATTAAACACAAACTTCTTTCCCTGACTTTCAAAGCCCTCCACAGTTTCGTTCCTCCCTACCTATGTGTTCTCTTACTTTATTGCAAGGTCATGGGTAATGGCAGCCTTGATCACCCAAGATCTATGCTACACAACCTCACCCCCCACCCCCAATATAACGGCCACAAACACATTTTGCCCTTTCTCCCATCCCACTCCTTATTAGAGGAAGAACTCCAAATCAAAAACCTGTAACACCATCACCTTATCCTTCTTCAAATTCACTTTCCCCCCCCCACAATGAATACAGTAAACTGCAACCCAATCATGGCCAGTTAGATAGTGAATTGTGATTACTGCCTAGCTACTAATTACACACACACTATTATTTTTATTACCCTGTCTCCACCTCCTCCACCCTGAGCTTCTTGTTACTCTCCGCCACCTGTTAGCTGGTCTAAGGCACTGCAAGCTCTTTGGGGCAAGGATTGTCATTTTCTATGGTGTTTGTACAGAGCATAGCACAAAGGGTGTGCAAACTGGCTCAATTCTAGCTGCAACCATAATATACATGATACACACCAACATCAGCTAGAACCATGATAACTGAAGTGCCAGCAGACAATTCTTCAGTGGATTCCAGCAGGTATTATTTTACTGCTTACCCACCAGCAGCGTGTTAATAAGAAGACTGATGAAAACTGAAGAATCCCTGCCAGGAGCGTATGTCATGAGAACTATTCTCCCTGGAACTAAAACATAGCATGCAATTGTGTATGGGGTGCATGGCTGCTTATATCAGTTCTCCGCCTCCAAATCTGCAAAACATGACAATTGTGTCATCAAAAATGGGTAACTAGTAGCATCTTTCCAAAGGAAACAAAAGGAGGAAAAAGAGCAGAAAGGAATGAAAAAGAAAAACAGAGGAAGGGTATTTTGGTTGCAGTTGAATGCCTTAAATTGGGCTGATGCAAGCTAACTGTCATCGAATGAGCATTGACACAGAGGCAGCTGGCCAGATTAACCTTGTCTGACTTGCAGGTCTGCATTCCAGTGTGGCACAAGGAGAAACTAATGCTGGTGATTAGGGAGATGCCAAGGGGAACTCTTGTGGGAAGACAGCAAACAAACAAAAGGCCAAACTGTGCAGAATGTGCTTTTTTTAAAACAAGTTTATTTTTTTAAAAGACATTTTTTAGACAATATTTACTCCCTGTGAGAGAGTCTTTTGTCTTCTTGACAGCAGGAGAGTTGGCAGGTGAAATACATACATGTTTTTTCTCTAAAATCTTTGTCTTTGTTTGGAAAGAAGAGGAGGACTAGGAGAAGAGAAGACTTACCAAAGGAGAGGTTTTCTTGAAAATACGATTAAGCATGCTTCTCTCTCATTGTATTCAGCAGTGAATGATTCTTTCAGTGCTAGTGTCGCATGCCAGTAACAAACTTGAACAGTTAAATAGAACCATGTGAAATAAACTGAACGTTCCAAAGACTCCGCGTTAATGGCACTCTCACTCTGTTGTGCCTAAGCACTGAATGACACAAGTCAAGGTATAGGATAATGATACGGTTTGGGGACTTATTTCTTTAAGTTTTAAACTTTTTGTTTGAATTGTGCTTCAAGTGTGTCAGATATCAGAGGGGTAGCTGTGTTAGTCTGAATCTGTAAAAAGCAACAGAGGGTCCTGTGGCACCTTTGAGACTAACAGAAGTATTGGGCGCATAAGCTTTCATGGGTAAGAACCTCACTTCAAGTGTGTCAGAGTGTCACCAATGGACACAAAAATCTTCCATTTATCCGCACGCTAAATATAGCATGGACAGCAGCAGTTCCAGATGTCATATGATGCATTGGGGATGTTCCTTAACCCTAAGTTACTCTTTGGGAATGGGGGGGGGGGGACAAAGGGTAGTGTATTCTCCACACCCAAGCCACTTCTTGACCTCTCTGCTTAGCAACAAAGGAGTCAATTAGTGCCAATTAGTACGTTTGCAGTGTTGTAGCTGTGTTGGTCCCAGGATATTTGAGAGCCAAGGTAGGTGAGGTAATATCTTTTATTAGACTAACACTCACTTGTTGGTGAAAGAGACAAGCTTTGGAGCCACACAGAGCTCTTAATTGGGTCAGGGAAATGTACTCAGAGTATCACAGCTAAATACAATCTGTTCTACCTTGTTTAGCATAAGGAGTTGCAACATGTTGCAAGAGATCATTCAAAGTGAAATGGGCAGTTACCACCTCTGCAGGTGTTAGGTCAAAGGAGGATTACAGCTTGTTGTAATAAGCCATAAAACCAGAGTCTGTACTGAGTCCATGAATTTTGCTGTCTCACAGAGAGTTATGAATTTAAGCTCCCAGGCTTGGCTTTTGTAGGTGTTTCCTTTGAGGATGAGGGCTGAGAGGTCAGATACAGAGAGACCTCTTTGTGAAAAGTGTTCACCCGGGGCAATGTGGTGTTTTTTGTCTGTTATTTTCCTGTGTGAGTTATTCTGAGAGCATAGTGACTGTCTGGTTTCACCCCCAGAGTTATTGGGACATTTAGTGCACTGGATGAGATACACTGCATGTTGTGATGGGCATGTGTAGGACCATGAAAGGTATGTTGTAGGAAATATTGATCATTGTAGCAGAGAAGCTATGTCTGCAGGTTTTGCAACTGTCATTGCAGGGTCTGCTGCCACTTTGATCAATGGGTGACAAGGGATGTGGAGTCAGATTTCCCCCCTCCCTTCTTCTCTGTACTACAGCAGGGTCTCTCAGAATATTTGGGTTCTGCTTTGCTGGTGGAGTGTCCTTGTTTTGTGAAAGTAGTTTTAAGTGTGTTAAGGTGTGTAGCCCGGACATTCTCCCTGGAGCATATTCTGTGGTGTTTGTGTGCCTGCTGTGTTTGGGGTGGTTGCTGGATCTATGAAGGTAGGTGTGGGTGATCAGCGGGTTTCTTGTATATAGTTGTCTGTAGGGTTCCATTGTTGAAGTTGATTGTGGTGTCCGGGAAGTTGATACTAGTGTGGGAATGTTTTAGAGAGGGTTTGATGGATGGGTAGTGGTTATTGAAGTTGTGGTGGAAATCTATAAAGGAAGTTTAAATCATCTGTCCAGAGAATTAAAAAAAAATGCATCTCAGATACATCATTGGCATTGGGGTGCATTTGTTCAGAAATTTTTCCTCAAGGTAGCCCAAGAAGGGGTTGGCATATTGGGGATCCATCCTAGTACCCATGGCTGTTCCCATGATTTGGACAGTGTTGTTGAATGTAAAACTGTTCTGGGTGAAGATGAAATGGATGAGTTTGAAAATGTGTTTGGGATGGTTATCTGAGTATTGTCCATCATCTTGTAAATATTTGATCTAGGCAGCAATTCCATAAATGGGAGGGATGTTGGTGTATAGGGAAGTGACATGCATGGTATCAAGGATGGTATTCTGAGAGAGGTTGTTAATGTAGCAGAGTTTCTTGAGAAAGTCATTGTGGTCCTCGAGGAAACCGGCCCTTTGTGTGGTGAGTGGTTTGAGGATTGTTTCTGTGAGTCCCAATATTCCTTTAGTAAGAATGCAGTGGCCAGATAGTGTGTGTCTTCCTGGGCTCCCTTGTTTGTGCATCTTGGGAAGCATGTAGAAGGTCCCTGGGGTAGGCTCGGGGGAGGATGAATTTGTAGAGTTTCTCTTGCAGTTGTTTGGGGAAGGATTTTGAATCACCCTAAATTCTTGGGTGAATTGTGGTGTAGGGTCTTCTTTGTAGTAGAAGTATATTTATAGTAGGTGGTATTGCAGAGTTGTCAGTTGGCCTTGTTGACAGTCATCCCTGCTGAGGACTATGATGGTGCCCCCTTTGTCTGCTAGTTTGATCTCTATCTGTGGTTGAATTTCAGGGACTGAATAGTTGTCCTTTTTAGTGCTGGAGAGAGTGTGGTGGATAGGATATTTGTCAAGGTTTTCACTCAGTATTTTTCCTGAAGTAATAATGTAATGATCGAGTGCATAGTTTTATCCACTGTGGAGTGTCCAGCCAGATGATTCTTTTTTGTATGACTGTTGTGTGACGGGGGGATGTGGTAGTTATGGGTGGTGTTGTGAAAGAATTCTTTGAGGATCTCCACATATTACTATGGTAGAAGTTCAGTCTCTTAGAGAATACAGATTAGGCTCTGATTAGGGGCAGTCTTGATAAGTGGATGATGTTGGGGCGCCATGTAGTATCCGTGTCCTACGCTCTCAGATGAACTCACATAGTAAAATGATCAACGATAAAAAACATATCTGTGGGAGAACACTTTTCACAAAATGGGCACTCCATATCTGACCACTCAGTCCTCAGCCTTAAAGAAAAACCTGCACAATAGCTTTGAAAGACAGGTCTGGGAACTTAAATTCAGAACTTTGCTAAACACTAAAAATCATTGACTCAGAAAAGACACTGGATGTATGGCTCATTACAATAATCTATAATCTACTAGCCATCCTTTGCCCTAGGACTACAGGGGGTTAACTGCCCACTTCACCTTGAATGGCCTGTTGCAACATGTATTAACTCCTTATGCTTAACAATTTGTTCCACCTTGTATTTAAATGATGACACTCTGAAACAAGACATACTGAAAGGGACAGGCTGAGACAGATTGGACAAGCATGGTGTATGATTCTGGAAAAAGCTAAATATGGGGTGTTTGGATCTGCTGCTGGCTGAACAGGCATGCAGCTATAAGCAAATACATTATCTCATTTTGTTTCAATTTCCCCTGCATTCTGAGAAGCAGGTCTTTTTACACTCCCTGTAAATAGACAACTCTGCAATTTCCATTGTCAATTTCTACCATCAATTGGAACACCCTCAAAGCCCCAAACTTTGACTAGCCATTCAGGTAAAAAAAGGAATAACAATTTTCTTATGTCATGGGTGCTCACTCCCTATCTGTCTGACTGCCTTCCATCAGAGCCTTCTCTGTAGCCACACCAAGAAGCTTTTGGGTACTCTATTCTACACCTTGATTATGGGCAGATCAATGACCAGGTTTTCCATAACTTAAGAGAGACCCTGGCTGGATTTAGGGCAGGTGACCACCTCCGTGCTGGACTTGGGCAGTGCCAAGGCCGGAAGTCGATACGAGGCACAAAACCTGCTGACTTCAAATTTCTGGTCTCAATTGTAGTTTGGCACGATAACCTGTTCCACGTAAACATTGTAAGCAAGGCATTACAAACTCAGTTGATGGACATCGCAACTGCTACTACTTTGATAAAAAGCTGCCTTGATTTTGTTGTGGCCTACAGAGACAGCAGATTTGAAGACATCATCACTGTTGCCAAAGAAATGATAAAAAACTTAGGAGGTGAGTCAGTCTTCAAGGAAACTCATTCATCGGAAGAAGAGACAGTTTGGTTATGAGGGCAAAGATGAGGTGATGGGAAGTTCAGAAGAAAAATTCAAGAGGGAGGTTTTTTGCTTGCTCATTGACACTGCTCGAGGGTCCATCAAAGAAAGGTTCGGATAAATGAAGCACCGCAAAAAGACCTGGTGTTTTTTGTATGACCTTAGTAAACTGCCGAAGGACAGGAAAACTCTCTCGAACAATTGTACGGACTTCACCAGATGCTGACATCCAAACATTCCCCATATGTCAATGATAAAGACCAGTCTTTGGAACTCTCTGATGCTGTGCTTCAGATCGCAAGGGCAAAGGGGAGAAAAGTGATGTTTTGAACTGAAGGACTAGGCTCAGGATTCTAAGGCTGTCACCTACTGTAACACCCAATGTTGGTTTCAGAGTAGCAGCCGTGTTAGTCTGTATCCGCAAAAAGAAGAACAGGAGTACTTGTGGCACCTTAGAGACTAACAAATTTATTGGAGCATAAGCTTTCGTGGACTACAGCCCACTTCTTCGAAGTGCATCCGAAGAAGTGGGCTGTAGTCCACGAAAGCTTATGCTCTAATAAATTTGTTAGTCTCTAAGGTGCCACAAGTACTCCTGTTCTTCTTTTTACCCAATGTTGGTGCACAGTTCAACTTCTTGACGTTAGTACATTTCAATTATTCTTAAAATTTAAAAAGTTTCTATAAGCTTAAAGGAAACATTTTTTTATTTGCTTATATATGGCATGGATAAATACAGATGTACAAATCCTAGCATGCAAATTGTCTTGTATGATGGGTAAATCATGCATGCAAATTGTGCATCAAAGTCATGAAATGGGCTACAAATGCAATAAAAATAAGGTATTCAAAAGTTTAACAAATGGAGGGAGGGTGCTGAAGACACTCCTTGCCTGGGGGTGTCATTTGGTCTAGGGTTGGCCCTGCTTGCAATGTCTCCTTTCCCTTTGGTCATGCCCCTTGTCTTGGCAGTATTATCTGCCGCACTGCCCCATAGTGTAGACCATACCAAGGGTGGTCTTTAGAGGTGGAGATTGATTCAGTACACACTTATCACCGTCAAGTTGCTAAATCAAGTTTACTAGCGTAAACTTTCCTTAACGTGGGATAAACTGACCTGAACACAACCATGAATCTGCCTCACAGTATCTATAAACAGAGGTCACATAAATAGAAAATGACCCAGTCGTTGAAACTCCTAATCACACAAGTAGCCCCTTTCTCATGTAAGTGACCCCAGTGACTCATGAGAGTAAAGACCATGCACATTAGTAAGGGATTGCAGGATTGGTCTTACTATATGTCTAAGTAAAATGTGATGTATTCAAAACTGACTAGGTTTAAGAATCAGGTCTGAATTCTGAATAAGAATTGCAAGACTTAATTGAGTTCCAGAAAACTAAAGAATGGCAAGAAACAAAATGATACCAGCTGATGAGCCCAATTGCAAAAGCTTCTGTCTCTCAAGAATTTACCTATTTATCCCACTTCTTATAGCTGACATTCAGACAACACCAGGAAGGCCAGAGGGACAGTACATTTGATTGAAAAAATACAATTGCAGTTGCTTATTATTGTCATACATGTGAAAAATCAACATGGTGTTCATAAAGGAATATATAAAATTAGTTGCCAAGAAAGTCCATGAAAGAAGATAACATAAGTGAGTTTAACAGGTAGCAAGACATTTTATATGGGAGAGAGAGAATTGAAGGTACATTGAAAAAGGAGGAGAGAAAAGGGATTAAAGTAAATATGAATAGAATAAATGGTATGTTGGACCAAATGGCCTTTTGTTGTCCAGTAGTTCCTTCTGTCCTCCACAACTGCATGTGAGCCTTTATATTCAATCATAATATCATTGCAATACAATGATATATGGGTCAAAGAAAGATGTTTCAGATGTTTTCAGGAATTCAGGTACTTCTGCACATTTCAGTTTCCCCAAACTCATAAACAAGATGAACATTTTCTTATCTTCTGGATTATTAGTGAAATTAGTCAGTTGGTAATGAAATGTTCAAACACTTGTGAGCAAGAGTTAACAAAAAACATCAAACTATACCTATGGGTTGCAGACTTACACTCACTCAAAAATGTTTGAATGCTTTTCACTTCCGTACCGTAATTTCTTCTCTCCCCCCCACTTCTATAATTTTTGCATGAGTTTAATGCTCATGACATTGCTTACAGTCTAGGTAGGATACGATCTGGAAATATTAAAGAAAAACAATAATTTAGAACTGTCATATCCTTTTACCTCAGTCCCCATATGAGGAAGTCAAAGAGTCTAGCTTTTATTTATTGCTGATTTCAAGTTTATTTTGGTATTACTCTCATGAAATCACCACACATTAAAGAGTGGTGAATACAGAAGTACAAAATGGGGCATTAAACATCAATAAGAATCAGACCTATTGGAGGAGAAGAATATCATGCAATCTTTTCTTTTTATTACTTAGTAGAAACCAATGTTGATAAGCTAAAGCTAGCACTATGTTGTCAGGAAGCCACCAAGGAATAAAAATGTAATGTCTCAAGCCTCCCAGCAAAGGTTATTTATTACACTATGGAGTGAGCCTTCCTAGCCTAAGAAAACTGTAAGGAGATGTGAATCTGATTTTTTGTGTGGTAACTTTGAAGATGAACTCCTTTGATATTTTTAATACTTAGAATCTCTTTAATGTCATCAGTCTTTACTATTCAATAGTGCAAAGGGCCTCTCTCCAGGGGAGGAAAAAGTTTCTAAAACCTCAGTTGAAAGATGCTGAAATTTCTTCCTGACACATATTCAGATACTTGACTACTTTTTTTTTTTTTGTTTTTTTTTGTTAGCCTTCCTTCTCTAATGGGATTATATCATTTCAAGCTACTCCAGTTGCCATTGTACTGCATAGTATTACAGGCCTCAAACAGTTGAGAGAGGAAACACTAGCAAATTATGACAGGGAAAGAGTCATCCCAGGTTATTTCCAGAAAGGCTCTTTAGAACTTCATCACAAAGATCAGCAACGTGACCTGCTTCTACCTCCTCTTTTTGAATCTTGAATCTCTTTATATCACAGATTAGCACTGGATGGTCAAACTGCCAAGGACTGCAAGAAGATGCCAAGATATCACATTGCTGAAATTATCCCAATGTCTTTAAAGATACAAGTCAGACAGAGATCTCCGATAAGGATCGAAATCAATCCACTGTTTATTTCAAATGTATCCTCAGTGACCTCATGAAAGGGACAACCTCAAATATTTGTAAACTCTTTGGGGGTAGGGGTTGTCTTTATTTTAGTTTTGTACACAAATAGTATAATGTGCTTCTGGGTGCAACAGTAATACAGACAACCGTCACCACCAGCAGGCCAACATGCTGATGTTTAAGAAGAAGGTTTTACAGAACATAATGGGCCATGATTCAGTCATCCTTACCCACATAAGCCATCACAGTAAGGTGCTACTCAAGATGAGTAAAGATGGCAAAGTTGGGCCCTACATAAATTATAATATTTTCATTAAAATTTCAATGAAAACAGACTTATTACAATTTACTTTGAGCATTTCCCACAAGTGTTGGAACACTGAAGTTAAAGAGTGAAACTGATGACAAAACAAAAGTGAAACTAATCAAGTATAATTGTCCAAAGTGATTGAAATGTGAAAAGGAAACAAACCAAAGAAGAGCATTAGTTGTAGTTTAAAAATCCCTTAAGATTACTACAACTAATTCATTAACAGTAACACTAAAATGGACATTTAGAAAAATAGCGGACCAGATCCTTAGTTGGTGTAAAGCACTGTAACATAATTGAAGTCAATGGAGCTATGCCAATTTACACTAGCTGAGAACCCGGCCCATCAATTTCATACAAACAGTGTTCCTTTTCTTACATAAGAACGGCCGTACTGGGTCAGACCAAAGGTCCATCTAGCCCGGTATCCTGTCTATCAACAGTGCCCCAGAGGGAGTGAACCTAACAGGTAATAATCAAGTGATCTCTCTCCTGCCATCCATCTCCACCCTCTGACAAACAGAGTCTAGGGACACCATTCCTTACCCGTCCCGGCTAATAGCCATTAATGGACTTAACCTCCATGAATTTATCCAGTTCTCTTTTAAATGCTGTTATAGTCCTAGCCTTCACAACCTCCTCAGGTAAGGAGTTCCACAAGTTGACTGTGCGCTGTGTGAAGAAGAACTTCCTTTTATTTGTTTTAAACCTGCTGCCTATTAATTTCATTTGGTGACCCCTAGTTCTTGTATTATGGGAATAAGTAAATAACTTTTCCTTATCTACTTTCTCCACATCACTCAGATTTTAATATACCTCTATCATATCCCCCTTAGTCTCCTCTTTTCCAAGCTGAAAAGTCCTAGCCTCTTTAATCTCTGCTCATATGGGACCCGTTCCAAACTCCTGATCATTTAGTTGCCCTTCTCTGAACCTTTTCTAGTGCCAGTATATTTTTTTTGAGATGAGACCACCACATCTGTACGCAGTATTCAAGATGTGGGCGTACCATCAATTTATATAAGGGCAATAATATATTCTCCATCTTATTCTCTATCCCTTTTTAATGATTCCTAACATCCCATTTGCTTTTTTGACCACCTCTGCACACTGCGTGGACATCTTCAGAGAACTATCCACGATGACTCCAAGATCTTTTTCCTGATTTGTTGTAGCTAAATTAGCCCCCATCATATTGTATGTATAGTTGGGGTTATTTTTTCTAATGTGCATTATTTATCCACATTAAATTTCATTTGCTATTGCTCAATCACTTAGTTTTGTGATATCTTTTTGAAGTTCTTCACAGTCTGCTTTGGTCTTAACTATCTTGAGTAGTTTAGTATCATCTGCAAACTTTGCCACCTCACTTTTTACCCCTTTCTCCAGATCATTTATGAATAAGTTGAATAGGACTGACCCTTGGGGAACACCACTAGTTCTTCTACTTCTCTTAGGACTCAATCCTGAATGACATCTGCTTGCCTGACTCCTGCAGAGACCATTGACTCACAGGCCTCCACTCTAGCAGTTACCCAAGAAAGTGGTGGTGGCAATATGGGGCTGGGCACATTGATTTGCTGAATAAATGTAGCATACAGAGGTGGTTAGGAAAGGGTATTTGTTCCTGTTAAAATTTTTGACAAATAGGAAAACATTTTTGTTTTCACTGAAGTTTTTCCTTCAAAAGTTTGAGTTCGACAGAAGCCCAGACAATTTCATCTAAAGCAGAGATTTCCCATGGAAATTTGCATTAAGACAAAAAAGTCAGTTTTTTTAGGAAAAAAGATTTTGAATGAAAAAGGTTGACCAGCTGTAACAGCACATTCTGAGTGTAGGGAAACGAGATCCTGGAGGCTAAAGGCTGTGCAGAGGGATAAGATTTAGTGGTTCCCATTTTGTAGGGTCTTGTAGCAGAGAGCCCAGTGTTTATTAGTACTCCACTCAGTCTGTCTGAACATCAGGCAAACCAAACAGATCACTGACGAACATGATTCCTCTGCTCTACCCAGTTTTAAAAGGGTGAGCAATCAAGTAAGTAGTACCACTAATGTCAATAGCGCTACATACTTGAGTAAGAATTCCTTGCATTACTATGGGTTGGAAAATCACAGCATAGCTTATGCAGAATCAAAAGAGTTCATAGACAAAGGAACACTATTCTATCATGCTACTACATTTTTGCTACCCTACAGAGGCAAATACCTGCTGCTGCTCTGACAAAGTATTTCATTGTTTGTGCTGGTTTAATTTTTAATTGTTTTCTGCACTAAAAATGCTACAAAGTATTTGAAGTTCATTACATAGACTTTGAAAACTGAAAATAAGAAACTGAAAATAAATCCTCTCTTAATAGGAAGAGATGAAGTTTTGTTTGTTTTAAATACAAAATGTCGCTTAAACACTTGAATTAATAACAATGTAATAAAAGCCACTAAAAGAAGTGGAATATGGTATACTATAGGCAAGTAAAGTTTATTCAAAGATTTAGCACAAGCACTGCTGTCTTTTTATGGGTTCAAGGCATTGGCTATTGACAAGTTAAATCATTTAACTCTGCAGACTAGTGCTCTGCTGACTGCTCCAGCTACATACATATCGCACACCTCAGACCATGCTGAGTGCTTGTTAAGATTTTCTGACAGGCTGTGCCATTAAACCCAGGGTCCTGAAGGTTTATCTGCCAAGACATATTTAAAGTAAAACTTAAGCTTTTAGAAATTACAGTATTATCATTGAATCAAGCATCTTCAAAATGCCTGGGATTTCCAGCAGAACTACCAACATCAGAAAGCTATGATTATTATACAATCTCCAATTTCAGCTGCTTAACCTTTAAAAAAATCTGATATACTAATCTTCTAGCCAACCAAGTAGGTATTTTCAAGCCTTTCATCAGAAAGGAATATTTCATCTCTTAAGGCCATATCTATGTATTGCCTTTCAGAGCTGCTAATGCCACAGCAGCCACCAGGTAGAGGACTCTTCTTTTGTAAGGTGTAGGTAAGAAACAGCCCAAAGGATTTCTTTTCTTTAGCAGAAATGTGTTTTGTTTTTGTTTTATTTATTTATAAATCTGGAGGAACTCACTGTGGAGATAAAGAAATCTTGTGACATGAAATGAATATCAAACAGTAGGGAGCCAGAGGGGGTTATTGCTGCTGTTTTGACTGATGACTGCATGTTTTCGTGTAAAGGGTCCAAACTGGCATTTTCAGACTCTTGTGCTGTCTGTGACATGACAGCCGAGATGCATAGAGCTACTTATTTAAAAAATTGTATGTTACACGCGCCCATCATTATCTGCATTGATTGTGGCCGGGCACCCAGATGGAGAGGGAAGAAAATTACTCATTAGACTGGAGGAAGGGGAAAAACAGACACAGTGCAACTGTATTGCCTTTGTTGAGCCTATCATTCAGGGGACATTAGGGAATATTGTTACATCTGTTCAAAGACCTTTACAATAATTGATACTGTTTTGGTAAGACAAAGAAAGCTGCTCTGGCCAAGAGGAAATTAATAGAGTATTGCATGCCTACATTCTTGGAATGTACATAGGTTGAATCAGCTAAATAGAAACATGGAGAATATGCATATTATATACACAGCACACAAAGCAAAATGCTTCATATCATCAGAGTGACTGGCATTGTGCTGGTACAGAGCACTGTACGTATAAATGCCAGGTAAAAAGTGATGAGCAAGACAGGGAGTGCAATAATGAGAGTTCTGCTGCATGGCCACCAAGTTATTCCCCTGTTACAGGGCAGGAGTGTAATCAAAGAGAATCATATTCTCAGCTGGTATAAATTGGTGCAGCTCCACTGAAAGGAACGGAGTCACTGATTTAACCAGGGAAGATCTGGCCCTCCATTTGCAAGCTGACACTCACATATAAGCCCCTGTCTCTTCAGGCACACCCACCCCTTTTTTACCCTGTGCTCTTAGAGGGAAGAAATGGGTGTGCCAGGACCCTGGGGCATATTTCTGCTCAGCGCTGAAAACTGCCCACTGGAAAGTTTTTTTTTTTTTATACTTCATAGAATATCAGGGTTGGAAGGGACCTCAGGAGGTCATCTAGTCCAACCCCCTGCTCAAAGAAGGACCTATCCCCAGACAGATTTTTGCCCCAGATCCCTAAATGACCCTCTCAAGGATTGAACTCACAACCCTGGGTTTAGCAGGCCAATGCTCAAACCACTGAGCTATCCCTCCCCCCCATGGTGCCAGGGCCTGATCCTGCACCCCCACCGTTCAGGAGGTGCAGGATCAGGCCCTAGCACTTTACTTTAATTGCACCCAAACAAACAAACAACTTCCATTCACACTTACCCTGGAGTGCAACCATCTTGCTCTGCCTCCTCCATAGGGTACAAGGATTCCCAGGACCAAAGCCTTGTGGTTTGCTCTTAAAATCCCATCTATTTTAGAAGAAAACAAAAATGATTTGAACTGAAAAAAATTCTCAATTATACTAGAAACATCAAGGTCTTTATTAGAACAAACATTTAGTTTCCAGGTGTAAATCAGCACTATTTCCAAAATATTCCTCCTTTACTGAGATTTTAATATGCTATATACAGTAGTACTTTCTATCTCAAAGCCTGGTAAATGCTGATGCTGAATTCAATGAAGCTGTACATGATCCTCAATACTAAATGATTCAGCTTCAGGGTTGGCCAGCTGCTAAAGGTTGTGGTAGACTTATGATCTCTGAAGACTGTTTATGATATGGGTGAATTCATGGTTTATTATTGTTAAGCCACTGACTTAGTGGCACTGCAGAAATAAAAGGGATTCTATTATACATATTAATGATTTCCCAGAGCATCCGAGAGCTCAAATGAGACTAAATTAGAGCACCTGATAGAGAAGGCTATAATTGGCTAATTATAGGGTTTTTTTTTTTTAAGCAGAGATTTTCACTAATAAAATTAAAGTTTTAAGGTTTCACTTCAGTACAAAGAGAAGGTGCCAATAAGACACCTTTCCCCATTGGGCTAGATTATCAGTTGCATCAGAGCACTACTTGGCAGACTGGAAATAAGGCACAAATATTAAACACTGAGGGTAATTAACCATTGGAATTGATTACCAACAGAAATGGCAGATGCTCCATCACTGGAAGTATGCAAAATCAAGATCTTTCTAAAAGATTTGCCCTAGATTAAATACAGGCTATTGGGCTTGATGCAGGAGTTAGTGGTAAAGTTCTAAAGGGTTGTGTTATGCAAGAGGTCACACTAGATGGTTTCTCCTAACCTTAAAATCTGTGAAACACTGTTTCTGCAGGGTTGAAAACAGAGGCATTTACAACAGCTAAATTCTGCTCTCAGTTGTGAATACACAGCTCACACTGAAATCAGCAGGCAAGAGAGAGTTTGTTAACCCTTAGGCAAGGAACCAAAGTGAATAATGATTGTTTGTAGAAGGCTATCAAGACCTCAGCCCCCTTGCATGCACCCAGAAGTGTCTTTCCACCCAGATGTTCCCATGCAGATAGTTGTTTTGAATGCCCTTGAGACTGCCCCTTCTTTTAGCCATAGATGCACTATTGAAAATTGGAGTTTTGTCATTATAAATTATTTTTGGAGAATCTGAGGATGCTTTGCAGCGAGAGAGAAAGCAGGATTACACCATTTTATTTTAGTACAACTTGAAAGGTCAGAAATGGAAGGTTAAAAGTGTGTGTGTGGGGGGGGAGGGGAAAGAAAGAGAGGGGAGGAAGAGCTGCAGCAACAAGCTCTAACAGATAGCAGGATGCCATAATAATATAGATGGAAATGTAGATAATCCCTTCTGAATTAGTAACCAATATTTATGATTTCTTTTAAAACAGCATTTGTATTGTTTGATGCAACTGGATTAAAATTACTAAAAGGAACTTTATTCATCTCAAAATACTAGAACAATATCAAAATTTAAAATAAAAAGGGAGTTTCTTTAGATTATTTAAATCCAGGTGCATCGAACAGTAAAAGTTGTTCAAATAAATCATTTATAAAAAGTGACCCATTGGTCATTTAGTCAAATTGATTTCAGGAGGGAATATCTACGTTTCCTTCAATATTACTCGGACACTCTGCTAATCTGGTAGCTATTACCGCTACAATTCAAAGACCCCCTGCCCATGCGTACCCCCATACCCGTGCTTTGGCCTTCTGTTTCTGACCTTTCATGTTCTGAAATTAAACTGCAAATCTCTCTCTCTCTCCAAAGCATCCTCCAAAGGTCAAAACGTTATTGCCAAGGACAGATAAAAATCTCAATTTTCTGTAGTAAAGTGGTCGCTATTAAAAAGTCAACATTTTCCAAAAGATTACAGCTACTGCAGTTTCTCCCCAATGCTTAGAAAGGTTAGGGTGACCAGACAGCAAGTGTGAAAAATCTGGACGGGGTGGGGGATAATAGGAACCTATATAAGAAAAAGACCCAAAAATCGGGACTGTCCCTATAAAATCGGGACATCTGGTCACCCTAAGATTGATGATAACTGCAGTATGTTTTGTACCAATGTGTAGAAACTGTTGAAAAATCCTGACTTATTAATGGTGGCTATTTTATACTTATCACTGAAATCGATGGTTAGCCTCACGGGTTCTCAAAACAAGCAGCTCCTAGGTGAAAAAGGGAATGTTTAGTGGGTATTCTAATGGGCATTCACTTATCGACTGCACAATTGCTGCTTGCACTTGCAGTGGTACACTACATCTATCCACACTAGCTATCCTGTTTCAGGTGCAGTGCTGCTCTGCTTCTTCACTCAGTGTACCTTTCACAGTGCACCCTGTGAAAGCAGATGGTTGCACTCATCGTACAATTCCCAGTACTGTTCCTGGGGCCGACACATAGCTACTATGTTATATATTAGTCTCTGATTACATTTTTTATTTTTTCCAAAAGTGGTTCTGTTCTGCACAGAGATCAATGTATATGAGGGACAGGGAATATCCTGCACACTCACAATACAGATACCATGGCACAGGAGAACCACATACATCTAGAGCTGGTGACCAACTGACACTGGGCATAGAAGCTTCCATGATAAAAATTGCCTCCATTTAGTAGCAGGGAGCTGGTATTCCAATTCCTGACATTCTAACTTCTCATTTTACACATTGTTGTGTGGTAGTTTAAATGGACACATGCACATTAAAAAAAGTGAAAAACCCCAAATCAAATCCCTACCAAAACAAAACACTCCATTGCACATGCAATTCTCCCCCTGGAGAGAGGATGAGAGGGAATGAATCACATGTGAAGTTAGTCACTATGCTTATGGCACAACTAGAAGATGCTCAAATACCACAGCAAAGACGGTGAATAAGAACATGTACAGAATAGAATTCTTTTACATGTGTGTTTGGCTGAGAAGATTATCCTGAAATTGCATAACACATTCAGTTCCTTGGGTGAAAAGGGCAAACATTAATCAAATCTCATAAAATCCTGTACAAATACCCCCATTTTACAAACTGGGAAACTGAAGTCTAAAATGGTTACATGATGTGCCAAGTCTGTGGCACAGTCAGGAATAAAACGTAGCTCTCCCGAGTTCTAGTCCAGTGTCTAACTCACAAAATACCCCTTCCAACCCGACTGAATCTCTCTTACAGGTCATTACAAAACCTAATTTCCCTCATACTAATTTCCACTACTGTTACTCACACCTTCTTGTCAACTCTTTGAAATAGGCCACTCATTATCACTACAAAAGTGATTTTTCCTCACTTGGTATCCTACTGTTAATTGAATTGTCTCATCGGACTGACCTCCCACTTGGTAAGGCAACTCCCATCTTTTCATGTGCTGTGTATTTATACCTGCTACTGTATTTTCCACTCCATGCATCTGATGAAGTGGGTTCTAGCCCACAAAAGCTTATGCTCAAATAAATTAGTTAGTCTCTAATTTAGCCACAGGGACTCCTCGTTGTTTTTGCTGATACAGACTAGTGTGGCTACCACTCTGAAATCTTACAGGTGAGTTTGTCACATGTTGTAGTTCTGAACTATACCAACAGAAGTATGTATCCTGTCTACTACTGAGAGAAGTAGGTGCTCCTGCATCAGGGGGCTTCATGCAGCAGAAGTCAGCAGGCAGAATAAAGAATAGGAGTGACAGAGGAGAAGTGAGCAAAATAAAGGGCAAAAGACAACCCTCTTCCCTCCTACCCCCTACCATCACCCTTCTGGGAAAGCCACTTCTAGCCAAGTGAAGTGAGTTACTTTCAGATAGATTCCAGTTTCTGGATGAGCGCACCCATCCTGACAGCAGTCTTCAAGTAATCTTCTACTGGGCTATACTGATCTATCATTCATCTCCAACTGTCTTGGCCTCTTTCATCCACCCTTTCATGGGAAAGTGTCAAACAATAAGAGCTGGAACAGAATAGCAATACAGCAGCAGTAGCAACCACCACTCTAAAAGGAGTAAGCCTAGTAATAGGTCCTGGTAGTAAAACCATTTCATAAAAGGGCAAGATCTGTTCCCAGTTATACCTGTGTAACCCCACAAATCTCCGCACGGAAACTGACTTCAGCAGGGTAGTCTGGGTATAACCAGGAGCAGAAAAGGGCCAAATCTAGAGTCTCTTACTTTGTTTTTTACTCAGTCATTAGTAGACGATTTCCTTGGAAATTTGCTTGAGCAAGGACTGAATAAAGTCTCACTAAAGGGTTCAGGATTTGGCCTGTAGTGCATTGATTTTTAATTGAAAAGAAAATCATTTTTGTAGAGAGGTTTCCTAAATGTTTCTGTGTCTTACACAAAATTTAATAGTATACTACTGCTCTAACGCCACCATCACCACACAGAAACATAGCTCTTTACAAGGCATTTCTTCATTATTTCCACCAGACATCCTTCAGGATTTTCACACTCAAATCACAGCACAACAATAACGGTAGTAAAAATTATAATAGTGCTATAAAATGGGGACAATAAAATATGCTTTAAGTTAATGGTCCATTATAACAGATTAGGAGTCCTCTTTAAAAACCTAACCACTAAGACTCACATTTGCTAATTTACCTTGTACCCCAGTTCTCCAATGGTTTATTTTTTGTTATAAAGGAGAATTACTTAAATGTGCCACACTGGATGTCTCTCTCTCTTTACATATTCATGTATTAACCAACATCATTTTTTGGTCCATAAACTATGGAGATTTCCAAAGCAACATAATTTTCATACATAGCAGGCAAAATGCTAGTGTGTGAAGCAGTCATTACTTGTTATCTGATTTATTAATTTTAATATGGGGCTGATCTAATACTTAAAATAACAAATGCCACTATTTTGGTTCAAGCTAAGCCCATTCAGGGGTTTAAAGTTCAGGTTCAGCATCTTAAAGCGTGTCCAGAATGGAGCAGAGTTTCAATGGATGGTAGGGAGCAGTGGCAAGATGGACTGTCTTTAGCTTCTCCCCCTTAGGAAGTGGACTGCTGTGTGATGGATGCACCACAGTTCTGTAGATAGTGCATTGCAGTTGTTCAGCCTAGAGGTAAGGAAGTATATTGAAGATTTTTTCCTTTAACAATAAATAGTTAATCATCCCAGTAACTGTTATACCATGTTCATCAATATGCATAGGCTTCTGTTTACTAGTAAGAGCTTGGTTTAGTCAATGATTTTGCTTCTGTGCTGCATGTGAAGGGTGATGCACTGATAGAGAAGGAGAATTAAGTGCTCTATCCACAGAGCAGGTACAGCACAAGCTGTGCATCAGAATCAGTGCTCCCTTTCCACACATTCCTGTTGATGCACCTCACGTCTGAAGGACTGAGAGACTAGTTCCTTCTTCATGGACCATTCAATTCCATCTGCACGCTCCACTGTTGAGACTGCCAATAAAAGGAGCTAATAAGTGTCAGTTTGGATACGGGTTTTGCGCTTTGGACACCTGTTCATTAGGAACTGGTTGGAGACTGCCAAACTCATTTAAATTTATCCAACTGCTAATGTTTTAGGTGGTATTGACTGAGGATGGAAGCTTCAAAAGTGCTCAGTGCTATCCTAATTCTGTCCTTATTAAAGTCAATAGGAGCTTTATCATTGACTTGAATGGGGATAGAGTTAGGCCAATGCTGAGTACTTTTAGGGTGACCAAACATCCGCATATTTTCAGGACCATCCCAATATTAGGGGCTTTGTCTTATATGTGCAACTACCCCCATCCTCTCAAAAAAGTGTCCCAATTTTTCACACTTACTATCTGGTCACCCTAAGTACCTTTGAAATTCGAATAGGCTAACTTACATAGACTGTTCTTACATCCATATTTCTAGTTTTTGAAAGAAGAGACAGGAATACTCAAGACCATTAGCTAGTTTTAGGGGAGGAAACAAATGGATAATATACAAAAAGACAATCTGCTTAACCCCAGTTTTATTTCACAAACAGAAATGTGGGTTTTCTTCCTGAGAGAGTGAGTGATTATTGTATAAATACATTATCTGATATTGTCTGGAAGGCCTTCTTTGATTTAAATAGATCAGCATAGGGCCCCTACTTAAAAAACACACACCCCTTAAAGTCTCCTTGTACTGATTAGAAATAATTTTTAAAAAAATTGATTAGGGTATGTGCATGGGTGAAGGTGTTCAGTTCATGCATCTCCTGGATGTCAGCCAGGGTGACAGCCTATGTGTAATCTCTGTTTAAGTCATTTATTTCTCACTGTCATCATGGACATATGAACACACTCCAACAATTAGCCTTTAATAATGACACAATATCATCAATAATAAAAAAGGAAGTTACTAAGGTTAATTACTAAGGAAACCTTGCAAGTTAAATGCAACTCAAAGCATGCTGAACAAAATTACACCATACTTACACGTGCAGATCTGACCTGGATATTACTTAGGAGAGTGGCAAACTGAGTGTGCTGTCTTGTCACCAGCAATTGGATAACAAGACATGATACAACACATCAGAGAGGTTACACTTCAGAAATACCCTCCTCTGAAGATATTTATCTTACCTCAACAAATAGACCATGCAGTATCAAAGAGAATGTATTAGAATCTTTCAAAATATCTAATTTTAGTGGCAAAAGCACAGGTCTGGGAATCAGGAAATCTTTATACTATTACCTCCTGTTGGCTAATTTAATGCTAATACGGAGATGTCTGGTTTCTACTTAGCATGCTTCTGAGTGCTGTAAAAATAGTTACTAATATTATTTCTGATGTTTCAGCATGATGCATTCTGGGACTTTTGGGGATCTATAAAACATTTAAAAGGCAAGTTTATATTTATTTGTGCCAGAATGCTGCCCTCCTATAGTTTGGTTAGTATGGGGAATTTAGCGCCTCTTTATTCAGTTGGGTCCAATTTTGTTTTCTCTGAGCAGGTCACCATAATGTCCTGACTTTTCCCCTGTTCAAATCTTGATCTGAGTGTTGCAATATTATTTACTCATACTGCTTTACAGCTTCACTTATCAGCTGTATACCACTTCCTTTGATTTAACAAAGAAAGAAAATTATATTGAAGACCTAGAAATTCAATCTAATGCCAAAACCTCATTGCACAGGTCATCACCCCAATATCATCCTCCCGAAAAAAAAAATGTATTTCATTAGCTTTAAATTCAGAGGCATACGCTCTATTTTCTGTCCTTTGTGGTTTATCGTACAGGGACCTACTTATGGGGGTCCTTAAAAACAGGTCTATCATCAACCTCCTTTACACTTCTCTAGCATTCATTGAAGGACTTCAAAGCGCTTTGCAGGCATTAAATAAATGGATTCTGAAGGCTGAAAGGAGAACACACAAATGGAAACCTTTCCATCTCTACACTTGTATGGAGCACGATGTTAGAGGGTCATTAGGGGTATGTGGCTAATGCATTAGAATTTCACATTTAGGGTCAGGCTAAATTGTTTCGCATGCAGTAAGTGACTTGTAGAGTTTGATAAATTCTTCCAAAAAAGGAATATTTACTCAAATTTGCTTGTGTCCCTTGTGTTCATTTTCTGTGAAAATTTGTACAACTGAGTTTTACTGACTCAAACAATTAAAGGAAAGCAAATTTCAAAGCTACCTTTTAAATTAAGCATTCATGTCAATGCTTGCACATCCATCATCCAGTCAGGAACAGAAACGATACCATGTGACTTATCTGGACAATACCAATGAGCCAATACTTGTCAACTACATGCAGAAATGTGCATATTCATCCACGGTATTAAAAGGTAAGCACCTTTGAACAATGAATACATTCACAAACAACACAATCTGCTTATGGACATTCCCTGAGCAGATTTACAGTCTAAGTCTGCTGGATACAAGATCATAATTTTTTCCACTCAGCCTGACTGATTTGTTTTGGGTATCAATTCCTAGGACTGAAGGAGTGAATTCAGTGAGTAATTTTAGTAGGCCTGAAGATAAGTAAATGAAAAATTGAAATAAACTGTCTCCTTAGGAAAGGCCAGCAGAGGCATTTAAAAATTATGTTCAAGTAGCATTTCCCAGAATCTGTCTGTTAATTTCTTTCTTTCCAGGCTGCAGGTATCAGAATTCTCTAACTAAAGAGGTTAGGATTAGTGTTGTGTGATAACCACTTCTGTTTGGTTTGCATAGAATCTGGGAGCATTGTTGATCCACTGGAGTTTACAGACCTTCATGTTTGCTTGGAACATTTGGTTTGTGCACAGCTCAAAACTCTAAACCAAACTCTATGGTACATACATACTTTCATAGTTCACGGCACTGTAGAAACTCATCACAATGAACACTGCACATAAGACATGACAATCATTGGCCAGCAATCTGTCTCAACGTTTTGCAGTTGTCACATAGCTCTGAGAGGCACACCATACTGCATCCTGTCCAGTGAACTACATCATCAAAACACTTGGGTACCCCATGCTCCTGGCACAAATCTTTGCAACTCTTGCTTTGACAGTCTTCCTCAGTTCATCTGACCCACACATCCCACAAATGCAAGTCTTTTGGTGGGGGGAGGGGGGGAAGAGTCTGGTCATCTTGATATATCAGGTATCAGTCACACCAACCATTTTGTGGCACTTTATAGGAGGTGGAAGCTTGTCCCCAAGCCTGCCTCCTTTGGCTATAACGGCCTTTTTAGGAGATAGTGAGTTTCACCATACTACCACAGACTGATTTTGTAATAAAACTGGATATTTTTTATTTCCTTTCCATAGTGGGACCTACTCCCCCTTCACTCACCACTCAACATGGGGGACCAATTTCTCCCATATTATTAAGGGGATGCCCTGATGATGCGCTTCTTCCATCTAGTATCTTTGAGAACAGTATCTGAAACCTGCTTCTCCTCAGAGAAGTCATTTTAAGTGGGATTGTAGCATGCATTTCCTCCTCTCCTTTCTTTGGTACCAGCAATGAGCTGCTGCTCCCATTGCTATTTGCTGTACTGCATAACAACAATAAATCTCCCTGGAGAATTTGCATGGTGAAGTGAACCTCTTTGCTATTCCACCCACAGATAGCAGATGGAAAGCAGGCCAGTAGACTTGAAGGCATCAGGAAAGAAGGGGTATTGCAGGCCAACAAGATCTCCCCAAAACACTGAAAGATAAGTGGTGTTGGAGGGGTGGGTCCTATTGATAAGAAGGACTTGTGTACGGGGAAGGAGACAGAGGAAGCCTCTTCTCCCAGGTTTCCAAAGCCATCAGGGGGAGAGTTGTGTGAATACAGAGAGGATACAGTTTCAGACTGAAAACCCCAAACCAGGCCTCCGTCCTCTTAAATTTGGGGTTTGATATAAAACAAAAAACAACCCTATACATAGTTCTAGCAGGCATTCAGCAACTAGACAGAAATTCAAAAACAGATCCACATAAAACACTGGGAAACACAAATGCTTCAGCCATTTCCAGCACATCTTTTATTTCACACCATAAAAAGCATCACATACACACATTAAATATCCCAGCATGGATTGTAGGATACTTTAGAATGTTTAATATGTTATCAGTTTACAAAACACTTACATTTTCTGGAGTGGCAATTTTATAACCTTTATAGTGAAAACTAATGTAAAATAAAAATCTTGGACTGTAACTGCTATGAAAGCAGGTACAGTGATGCTAAACATAAAAGCTTATTTTAAAAAAGGAAGATCAACAGTTTTAATGTTTTAAAATCTATAATTAAAATCCATAATTTTTAAAAATCTAAAAACTGCAATCCATTTATAAATGCTTGGATATTTTTCCAAAAGAAAAAAATATTTTCTGCTGTGTGTACTAGTCTTAGCACCAAGCCAGGTGTTTTCAAAGAGCTGGATATAGAGACAACAGGTATGTATCCAACTCTTTAATTTAGGGATAGGAAAAGTGAGTAGTAGGTAAAAAATAAACAAAAAAACCCACCACGCAAAACTTGAACCAAAGCTAGCCTACAGCTTTGTAGGAGATTCAAACATTTGGTTTTGACCCTACCTCATTGATTGTAAGACCAACACCTGTCAAGGATGGTGCATGTATACTTAATCCTCCCTTGCTGCAAGGGAATGGACTAGATAACCTCTTGGTCCCTTCCACCTCTATATTTCTATGATAAGTTCCAATGGCTGGAAGTTGAAGCTAGACAGATTCAGACAGGAAATAAGGTGCATTTTAACAGTGAGGGTAATTACCTTTGGAACTCCTTACCAAAGGTCATGATGGATTCTCCATCGCTGGAAATTTTTAAATTAAAATTGGGCATTTTTCAAAAACATATGCTGTAGTTCAAACAGGAATTAATTCAGAGAAGTCCTATAGCCTGTGTTATACAGGAGGCGAGACTAGATGCTCAGTGATCCCTCCTCGCTTTATGAACTTGGCATCAAATGGCCCTGGTGTGCTGCATAGTAAGAAATGTGAAGTTCCTAGAAGCCATGGATTTTTTTTATAGTACTATACAAAAGACTTCTCTCCTGTTATTTCTTATGTGGCTGGAACCAAAGAGTGTTGGAGATTTTATGAGCTATCCAATCAGCGCAGTATGGATAAACCTCAGATTGACAGCTGAAGGTTTGGATGTTTAGCTAAAGCAAATGTCTCAACACTTAGGTCTGAAAATTAGACATAACTATGTCACTTTGGGGTGTGAAAAATCCACACTCCATGAGTGATGTAGTTAAGAATTCTTCCATCGACCTAGAGACTGCCTGTCGGGGAGGTGGATTACTTATACCTATGCTGACAGGAGAATCCGGCCCATCAGCATAGGTATTGCCGACACTGAAGCGCTAAAGCAGTGCTGTAGTGGCTCAGTGCAGGGACCCTCCCACTCTGGGTCCTCGGGAGGCCACCCCGCCTCACTATGTCACTGATACATTGGCTGCTGTGGGGAACGAAGCAGTCTCTGCTCCAGCTGGGGCCCAAGCCTGTGCTCAGGCTGGGTGGGAAACAAACAGTCAATTGGCCCCAGCCCTGGATCAAGGCTGGGCAACAAAGAGTCTGAGGCACAGGCTTCTGGCCTGGGAAAGGGGAGGCTGCCATCCCCGAGTTGGGATGGCAGGGGGGACGCAGGCCCACCCAATCCACTGCATCCCAGCCAGGGCCCTAGCAGTGACAAAACACTTTGTCATTGGGTCAGCGGGGATCCACGTCACAACACAACATGCTCACCCTCTGTCAGCATTGCGGCCAGACAGGGATCTGCTACCCCTGGGCCACTTCCACATGCCTCTTCTTGGTGTACCTATTGTCATGAGGCGGGGTCAAGGTTGATGGCAGCTTCCGGGACCGCAAGAAAGTCTTTGGGGGTCAGGTCCGTCAGTGGTCCGGGCCAGTTGTCTTCTTCCTCCGGGGTCAGGTCTGATGGTGGTCCGGGCCAGTTGTCTGCTTCTTCCAGGTCTGAATCAACTAGCGACCCCAGTGGCCCAGGCCAGTCCTCTGCTCTCTTGGCCCACTCCGCCGCTTCCCAGCTCAGGAGGCATCTGGTGTCTCCGGTGGTTGCCTCCCTACTGAGCTTTCTGGGCCGCCTTTTATACTTCCTTCCCCTTCCACCCACTTCCTGGGGGAGCACAACTAGGACCTGGTTCCGCCCACCAGGGCTCAGTGCGGGGGCCCTCACGAGGCCACCCCACCTCACTACAAGTGCAGCTATAGCATTTTAAATGTAGACAAGCCTTTAGAAGGGTTCCCATTACTACCCTAGACTATCTAAAAGAATCGCTCAGTTTTGACATTTCGGATCATTATTTCCTAAATTCTGGATGATCCTAAATCTCTTCAGAGATTACAATACTGCTATGCAAGTTTGAGGGCTCTTCTCTAGTTAAATCGTTTCATAGAGAGCTGGGTCAGGTGAAACATTTAACAGCTGACAATTTAACAGTTAACCGACTATTTCTGTTTGCAACACAGCAATTTTCTGACGGTTAGTCATTTGAAATGAATCACCATACTCTTTGAGAGTCGTTCTTAGCCTGTAGATTATTTGCAAGCATCTTATTCTGAAATTTACATGTCTAATTGAAATTTGAACTGTGCGGAGTAGTTTTGATTGGAAACATAAGACATGATATATTTCTGTTCCCTGACTGGGAATGCAGTTTTTGGTGTGAGCACTCATGTACAGGAATTCTAAATTCCCTTTCCATGAATATCCTTCAACATTTCTTGGGGGAGGGGGAGAGAAGAGAGGGGGGAATCATTGTTTTCGCAAATATTCCAGGCAGCAAATTCAACTGCTAGAAATATTAATGGAAACGCATTAAAAAAGGGATGCAAACACAATCAAAATAAATTCATTAAACAAAATAGAACAAATATTCACCAACAATATTCACCCAGCTTTAGTCTTAAGGAAAATATTTGCTGGTACAAGAAGTTGAATGCACAGAGTTGGCATTTCTGCATTATGGTTTGAATAAAGAGCCCTATATTCATTTAGATGTTCCTTCAAGATACGAGAGTACCAAATATTTGCACACATGCACATTTGTATTGCACACGCTCACGCAATACAAATAAAATGTAATCATCACTAGAAGAAATGCTATTTAGGTTTTTTTCTGTAGCACTAAAGCCATCATAAGGTAGTTTCCATTTGGTTCAGCATTAGCCTTAGTAACAAAGCCAAGATAGGAAAAGTGTTACATTTCTTAACTATTGGAAAATGTACAGCTTATTGCTCAAGTACAGTTATCAGCATAGCACAGAATGCAAGAATGAATAATTCATTAGTTTAGCTGCCTCTGTCTTTTCTATGGAACGTGAAAGTGAACAATTGTTTTGTCTTTTTTTACCCTTTCTTCAGCCCAGTGGGAACAATTTGGCCTTTGAACCCATGACTCTTAGCCTCCCCCCATTGCTATTCAGCATGGACCAGCACAGAAAGAATGATGTCCCCTGTATTCACCTTCACCCACTCACCACAGCACAGCTGTGGAGGCACATTGCAAAGCTTCTCTCACAGGACCACACAAAGAGCCGACTACCAGGCTGCAGCTGTGACAAACCGGCAATTCTTCCACTGCCACCAAAGTCACATATTCCACAATCCAAGAACAGATGCATTTAAACTGAGCTATAGGGGAAAAAATGGCACGTTATTTTAATTTGATCCAGGCTCGGAGATATTAAGGGTTTCAAATGTTAGTATGATCTGAAATGCCAGAGTTTAGCAAGCAGTTTTCCTTTCACCTTTGTAGTCAGTAACATGTGCTGAATTAATACTACAACACTCCCAATCATGCAGTTGTACCAATCAGACTATTTCTGTTCCTAAAAAGGTGGTGTGGGGGTTGTTTTTGTGGGTTTTTTTGAGAGGGACGGTTGGGTGCCACAGGAAATCTGTTATTTACACTATTCCGATTTATAGATGGAACACATCTCTGTAGCTTACTTAATCTGCAGTCGATCAGTATTTTATCCAATTCTCATGAAAGCCCCTAGGGAGAAGTAAGTTCTACTATTAAATCTGGATTTTATGGTGACTGATAGGCCTAGCAGTCTGTGAAATACACTGACACACGATTGTCTTGAGACTATTCATCTCTCCTCTGGGTTGAGAAAATACTGAGCTCAGGCCCTGCAATAATATTATCATAATACAACACAAAAATAAGCAGCAAGCAGACAAATCCTGAAAGGCACAGAGTACCTCCTGACAGCTGAAGCATACCTTCAACTTCCTCATTGACTTCGCTAGAAGCTTAGAGTGCTTAATATGTCACAAGAGCCGGTCCAAATGAGGATGAGCCACATTATATTATAACCGGTTTACTGAATGCCTGTGGCAGGAAAATTTGGTATCAAAGTGATGGCTAGAATCATATAGTCTCATTGAGTCTCTTTAAAAAAAAAATGTAAAGCCTTCATAGGGAAATGAAGGCAGTGATGGCAACTTGTGGGGGCAGCTGAGATGGTAAAGATCAAATATAGGGTGACCACATGTCCTGTTTTTATAGGGACAGTCCTGTTTTTTTGGGACTTTTTCTAATATAGGCGCCTATTATCCCCCACCCCCATCCTGTTTTTTCACAGTTGCTATCTGGTCACCCTAATCAAATGAGAACAGATACCTAGTTACTTATATAGCACTAAGCATTGAAGGATCTGAGCAAATAGAGGAACCATTTGAGAACTTGTAGCTGTAGTCAATTTATAGCCCCAAATCTGTGTGTGTTTTTACAACGCTATTAAGGAAAAACACTAGTTTCTCCACATTTTAACCTAACTCTAGTTTGCCTGATTTATGTCACCCCTCTCCCTCCCCACACAGCTGACTTTACCTTTCACAAACACCAGCTTTATACATATGAAATTATTGCAGGGTAGAAACTTGAGGCAAGTCATATTTTAGATACGCGAGTTCAAAGCATTAGGTGGTTTCACTTCTTGACAACGTTCCTTCCTATATTCAACATTGTAAAAAATTCCTCCTATGGTTTGATCTGTTGTTCTTGGTGCTATGTATTGTGTGTAGAATAGTATGTATGTTTTACTGTGTTCCTCTCTTCTGCTCTATATTCCTGTCCTGGGGCCTAAAGGAAAGAGTATGTGCTTTTTCCTGAATCCTTTCCCTTTATCCGTTTTCATGGTTTTAGATCACAAGGCCTGTGAGACAGATTTTCGTACTCTGTGTTTGTACAATGCTTAGCACAATGGGTCTCTGAACCTCTTGGGGTCTTTGTACCAAGCCATAATGCTATTTCCTCTCTGCCAAGTGATAGCAAATGTCCAGGACTATTAAACCAGCTTCCCATTGGAACAGACCTTAATGACATGGGGCCTGGGTATATTCTTAGTAAAAGATATTTTACACTAGAGGTCATCAAATAGCAAGCAGGCCCTCTCATCTTTCAGAAATCTCAGCCTAGCTGAGATTAACACCAGGTGCTGGTTCCCAGGGAACAACTCTGCCTCAGAAATGGACTCTAGTTAGAGATATGAAGGCAGGGAATAAACTTGCTTGTTACTTGCCAGAGCTCTTTCAAAAACAAACTACATCATGAAACAAAGCAGCATTTCTTAACACACTATACACTGCTCACAGGTTAAGAAATTGAACTTGTAAGACCATGTGTACCAGTACCATCTAGTGACTCTGCATTGGAACAAGACCAAAGCCTTTTGAATGTTTTTGTGAAAACAGAATTGTGTTAATATTTCTAGTTTCAGATCAAAACCTGAGCTTTTTGTGTTGGAGGGAAGACAGAGAGAGGGCCTGGGATATGAGAGAACCAGGTTCAAGTCCTTGCTGTGCCCAATTCAGAGCAGAGTTTTTCACCCCAGACCCAGATCACTCTGAATTGATCATAGCAGTGATTTGAACCTGCGTCTCCCAGGCTGGTGCAGGCTATACAGCAAGAGTGTCTCATATCTTCTGACCAGAGAAGCCTAGATTCAAAAAAAAAACTCAGTGATGTTTTTGTCAAAAGTGATACATTTCTGTGAAATATTTCAACTTTGATAAGACAGCATTTGACAAAACAGAAGTTTGTCAAAAATGTTTCAGCCAGACCTACTCGAAACCAAAGCAGCTTGGTTTGTGGATGCCTTTAGAAAGTATTTTAGGGGGAGGACATTACAAAGCAAGTGGGAACAAGCATCCTAGCATAGGCAGGCAGACATGGGCTAACAGCACTTAAGCTAGCACTGTAAAAGTAGCTGTATAAATAGCACTTTGAAATGTTGTGACTTGGGCTGGAGCTTGGGATCTGAAGTCCATCTCCCTCCCTAGGCTTCAAAGGACTAGGAGGTTTCTTGCATGTTCTTCTAAAGCATCTGCAACTAGCCATTACTGAAGACGGGCTACTGAACAATACAGTTCACAGGTCTGATTCGCTATGTTCCTAAACTGTGTGTACAAATGAATTTAGCGGGAGAATACACATTTCTGAGGGAACAGCTCTTGGACCTGCCTTTAAATGTGTAGCTTTTATGAATTTTTTGGCATGTACCACTGATATCCATACAATGAGACAGCAGCAACTCATCTGATATTTATTGTAAGAATTTTTAATACATATTTCTAGGTTTGTGAAAATTAGTTTAAGAAAGTAATGATGAGTTTCAGTTGGGGTTTAACCTATCTCTTCGTACCAGGCCTAATCCAAAACCCATCAATGCCAATTGAAGTTTGTTATTTCAATGGGCTTTGGATAAGACTCTCTATACTTATCACCATGATATCTGAATACTTGCCCACATATTTGTATTAGAAGCATATACAGGCACATATGCAGATTCAGTGTTTAAAAAGAAAAAAGTTATTGATGTATTTCTTCTAGATAACTGTAGTCAGTACTGACTGACTCCTTGTCAAAAACCTATATACATGTAAAAGTCTTTCTGCCCTAATTATCAGTAGGGTGACCAGACAACAAGTGTGAAAAATCAGGACCGATGTGGAGGGAAATAGGCGCCTATATAAGACAAAGCCCCAAATATCAGGACTATCCCTACAAAATAACCCTAATTATCAGTCACTTGTCTAATAACTCCAGTTATCATTGGCTAATAGGGAACCTATTCCAAAACAGTCATTTTAAAATGTGTTAGTCTAGTGAAAAGAACAAGGTGTTTGTGTCACTTCACTTTATGTAAACCCTGAGTAGGCTGAAGATGGCCTCCAGTGATGGTGTGTGTGTAATTAGTGGAAAAAAACAGCCATGACTGTCTGTCTTACCTTAATTTCCATTCAGTGTATTGACAGCTATCACAACAGTTCACAAGACAAATGCACAGAGTCGAGAGATAAAAGCTGCAGTCAGAGACAAATCCTTTATTACTGCTGCTAATTTTTCCCACATCTAACTTCTTAGAGACTCAGTCTAATCCTCCTCCCTTTGACAAGAGACACTACTCAGATTTTTAAAAGGGCAAAACTCACTGTTGGAAACCTTGCGATAGAACCATTCCTAAACATGTTGAAAAGGAAATGGAGAAATAAATCTGGCTATTACATAGAACAGCAAAAATCATACAACTGAGATATCCCACAAGGCTTTGAGGTTAATCATATTATCTAACACATGGCCAAATGCCCACAACTCCATCTAAAAATGATTAGCTCAGCAGACAGTAGTGAAGATTTTCTATAGTAGGCACAAGCGGGGTCTTCAAGCAGTGTGGGCTGAACTCCTGATTATTCCAAAGGAGCATGCACTGGCTAGAGGGAAACTACGTCAGATCTCAAAGTTTCCAATCCCCACTTGGGATAATTGGATGGAGGCCAGGATTATCTGTATGGAGGCCCCATATATCTGCACTGGTATCCATGGTCTCTGAGCCATGTTCCTATGAGTTCCTTTGCTAGCTGCCCAATTTCCCTTCAGGAGGGTATTTTAGCCCATGGAATAGAAAAGCAAGCAAGGATCAACATTACTTACTCCATGTTTCCCATGGGATTAGGGAGGGGCAGGTAGAATAGATTCTGCCTTCATTCTGACCCCTCTTCCTCCCTATCACACAGCCTGGTATGCCCCTCTTCCATTCTCCCTGTCTGAAGCATCCACTTTTTTCTCTTCTCATAGAATGGAAAGGGAGTGTTTGGCTTGTAATATTTACCATATGTGATAAACTGCATTTTTATTACTTAAGCAAAATGATCTTCCTTTCTGATTGCTTGGCTGGTGGCTTTTGATAGGATTGTTGCATGTGAAATGCCTTTTGTCTCAGGAAGATCGTGCTTATGATGAACATTTAATGTTTATTGCTTAATAGTTGATAAAGGTGACAAATTGGCACAAAGTCAAATGGGCAAGCTCAGAGAAAACAGTGGTTTTGCCACATAATAAGAGGTTGACTTTAATACCGTTTGCAGCTTATATATCATGTTTGCAATTTATGAATTCGCCTCCTTTTTCAATCAATATTTGCTTCACAGGCAGGGGCGGCTCCAGGCACCAGTGCACCAAGCGCTGCCTGGGGCGGCAAACCGCAGAGGGCGGCCTGCCGGTCGCTGTGAGGGTGGCAGTCAGGTGGCCTTCGGCGGCATGCCTGTGGGAGGTCCGCCGGTCCCACGGTTTCAGCTGCAATTTGGCGGTGGGTACGCCGAAACCGCGGGACCAGCGGACCTCCCACAGGCATGCCGCTGAAGGCTGCCTGACTGCTGTGCTTGGGGGGGCAAAATACATAGATACCTGTGAAGAGGGGCGGCTCTATGTGAAGTGGTCCTTAGGGCAAAAGAACCCAGACAGCAACAGGGGAAGGCGCATAAAAGTAATTCTCACCATCTAAACAATTTAAGGTTGTGCTGCAGTTTGTATGCATTAATTTATCAATAATAATGACATTTACAGAGCACCTTTCATCCTCAGTGTAAAAACATACAGGAATCATCTCACCAGAAGACATAGCCACTTCTAGGATGGAATGGGGCGGCTGGATGGATAAATGATGTGCACTGCTAGCATTAGTAATTAGATGGTGCCCAAGAGTTTTGCACCATCAAACTAGTTTTTGCCAATTTACATTTCTTGTTTGTATCACATTGTACAAATATATCACCATTTCCAGAGGGAACCACCCGTAAGCCAAAATGCACTTGCAGCGTTGTGCAGGCTAATGCTATTGATGCTTGCCACTCACATGTACGCCATCACAAAAGAGGTCAAAAACTTGCAAACAGAAGAACACCAATAGCAGCCAAAGTCCACTAAGATGTATTCACTGGTGCTTAACTTCAGACCCAGTAAAGGCCTATAGTTAAAGATGACACCTCACATTTAGTGCTGGCTTGACTTAACTTCCATTAATGTAGGGGACAAAACGTTGGCAGCAGCATTTGGGAGATCTGTTTGTCTTTTCATTTAGCACGTAAAACTGTATGGGAAAGGAACATGAGAGATACTGCCATGGAGTCTACCCTTTTGGGATTATCTGCAGATGGTCCCAATGGGTATGTCTACACTGCAGCCGGAGTGAGCCTCCCCCATTAAGTCTACACTATACACCACTGGTGGTGGCAGTGTAGATGAATAGCTATTTCTGCAGTGAAAAGCGGGCTGTGTCCACACTGTAGTGTATAGCTGCATGTGTCAGTGAAAGGCTCTGGCAGAGGGGAGGCAGTGGGGAAAGGCTTCAGCTGCTCCCTGCTGCCAGAGCCTTCATTGTGGCAAGGAAAGGGTCTGGCAGGGGAAAGCCAAGAGCTTTTTCCAGCTGCTGGAGTCTGTCCCTTCTGCAGGGAAAGACCACGGGGATAGGCCGACCCTTTCCCCATGGATGTGAAATGCTCCATCAGCAAGGAGCTGCCCAAACCTTTCCCCACTGCCATCCCCCTGCCAGAGGCATCCCCTGCTGGAAAAGTCTCCAGCAGCAGGGAGGCAGTGGGACACTACACTGCTGAAAATAGCAGTGCAGATAGGAAGGCACGGCTTGGGTGAGTAGAGAGACAAAGGGTATGTACTAGCATATATATCTCACCCTTCATGTGTCTCTTTACTCTACTTGCCTAAGCCATGTGCACTGCTATTTGTACACATGTGAGGGGGCATAGGCACAGACTCCATGGTGCTCTAGGGCTGAAGCACTCACAGGAAAAAAAAAAAAGTGGGTGCTCTGCACCGAATGGCGGCCTGCCGATCAGCTCCTCTCCCTCCCTCCCACTGTCTCCCGCCCGCCAAGGATCAGCTGTTCAGCCACTTGCAGGGGGTGCTGGGGGGAGAGGGAGGAGTGAGGGTGGAGCAGGCTCAGGGGAGGGGGCAGAAAGAGGAGTCAGAGGTGGGGCCTTGGGGGAACATAAGAGCAGCCATACTGGGTCAGACCAAAGGTCCATCTAGCCCTGTATCCTGTCTTCTGATAGTGGCCAATGCCAAGTGCCCCAGAGGGAATAAACAGAACAGGTAATCATCAAGTGATCCATCCCTGGTCATCCATTCCCAGCTTCTGGCAGACAGAGGCTAGGGACACCATCCCTGCCCATCCTGGCTAATGGCAATTGATGGACCTATCCTCCACAAATTTATCTAGTTCTTTTTTAAACTATTATACTCTTGGCCTTTACTACATCCTCTGGCAAGGAGTTCCACAGGCTGACTGTGTTATGTGAAGAAATGCTTCCTTTTGTTTGTTTTAAACCTGCTGCCTATTAATTTCATTTGGTGGCCCCTAGTTCTTGTGTTATGAGAAGGAGTAAACACTTCCTTCTTTACTTTCTCCACACCAGTCATGATTTATAGACCTCCATCATATCCCCCTTAGTTGTCTCTTTTCCAACCTGAAAAGTCCCAGTTTTATTAATCTCTCCTCAGACAGAAGCCATTCCCATATCCCTAATAATTTTTGTTGCCCTTTTCTGAACCTTTTCCAAGTCCAATATATCTTTTTTGACATGGAGTGACCACATCTGCACACAGTATTCAAGATGTGGGCATACCATGGATTTATATAGAGGCAATATGATATTTTGTTTTATTATCTATCCCATTCTTAATGATTCCCAAAATTCTGTTTGCTTTTTTGAGTGCCACTGCACATTGAATGGGTTTTTTCAGAGAACTATCCACAATGACTCCAAGATCTTTCTTGAGTGGTAACAGCTAATTTAGACTCCATCATTTTATATGTATAGTTGGGATTATGTTTTCCAATGTGAATTACTTTGCATTTATCAACATTGAATTTCATCTGCCGTTTTGTTGCCCAGTCACCCAGTTTTGAGAGATCCTTTTGTAGCTCTTTGCAGTCTGCTTGGGACTTAACAATCTTGAGTAGTTTTGTATCATCTGCAAATGTTGCCACCTCACTGTTTACCCCTTTTTCCAGATCATTTATGAATATGTTGAATAGGACTGGTCCTAGAACAGACCCTTGGAGGACACCACTATTTACCCCTCTCCATTCTGAGGACTGACCATTTATTCCTACCCTTTGTTTCCTATCTTTTAACCAGTTACCAATCCATGAGAGAACCTTCCCTCTTATCCCATGACTGCTTACTTTGCTTAAGAGTTTTTGGTGAGGAACCTTGTGAAAGGCTTTCTGAAAATCTAAGTACACTATATCCCCTGGATCTTCTTTGTCCACATGCTTGTTGACCCCCCCAAAGAATTCTAGTAGATTAGTGAGGCACGATTTCCCTTTACAAAAAATCATGTTGACTCTTCCCCAACAAATTATGTTCATCGGTGTCTGACAATTTTGTTCTTTACTGTAGTTTCTACCAGTTTGCCCAGTACAGAAATCAGGCTTACCAGCCTGTAATTGTCGGGATCTCCTCTGTAGCCCTTTTAAAAAATTGGTGTCACATTAGCTATCCTCCAGTCATTTGATACAGAAGCTGATTTAAACGATAGGTTACAGACAACAGTTAGTAGTCCAGCAATTTCACATTTGAGTTCCTTCAGAACTCTTGGATAAGTGCCATCTGGTCCTGGTGACTTATTACTTTTTAGTTTATCAATTTGTTCCAAGACCTCCTCTAATGACACCTCAATCTGGGACAGTTCCTCATATTTGTCCCCTAAAAAGAATGTCTCAGGTTTGGGAATCTCCCTCACATCCTCAACCATGAAAACCAATGTAAAGAATTCATTTAGTTTCTCCGCAATGGCCTTATCGTCCTTGAGTGCTCCTTTATCATCTCGATCATCCAGTGGCCCCACTGGTTGTTTAGCAGACTTCTTGCTTCTAATATACTTAAAACATTTTTTGCTATTACTTTTTGAGATTCTGGCTAGCTGTTCTGTTGAAGGAGTGGAGTGGGGTCAGGTCCTGGGGTCTGCTTGCTGGGGGGCTATGTGGATGTGCGTGTTATACACGCCACTGAAAGAAGTGTGCAGTGTAACCATACCCCTCCACCCCAGCATAGGCAGACAGACTCGTACTAGCAGGGCTAAAGCTAGCACATCAAAAATAGCAGTGTGGATACTCTGGCTACAGTGAGACTCTGATCTCAAGTGGCTAGCCTGACCCAGGAGATCAGGAGGGCTTGAGAGCCAGAGCCGCAACATCCACACTGCTGTTTTTAGCATGCTAGTTTGAGTCTGTCTACCTGCTCTGGGAGGCTTGCTCCCAGGTGCAGTGTAAACATACCAGGATTTGCCAGAATAAGGGACAAGAAAGTGCCAATTATGCTCTTTAGTCTTCAGCACATGCAAAGACTATTTAATTCTATTCTATTGCAAAGACTTGAAGTTCATAATACCATGCTGAATAGAGCCCATGACTGTATATTTGCAGGAAATATCAGCAAGAAAGTACCTCAGCAGAAAAGAACAAACTGAGGCTAAAAACAGATGTCTGGAAACACACACCACATTCTTGGGCAATGAGCAAGTCAAACATGAAGGTTTCCAATCTCCTTTCTCCTGTGGGTTGATGTCATGATTTGATCCCATTGTGATCACGACTAAGGCTCTGACACAGTTATATGGTCCACTGCTTTCTAGCCAATATAGCTGCTAATGACAATGAGTAACTCCATGAGACCTCATTATGACATCTTGAGCAAGAGATGTGATCAAGGAGTCTGAATTCTGCAGTGGCAGCCAGCAACTCCAGTTTCTTACCATGGCATTAACAACCACTCTACACACACATGCCTTGGGAAAATAATTTAAAAACATCCTGGATTCACCATCTGCCAACAGGGGTAAGAATATCTACTTCACAAGGGCGTTGTGTGATTTACTTATTTTTAAGGCTCTGAGCAAATGAAAAGCAATACCATTATTATATATGGAATATGCCATGCCACCATAGTTATTTCACCATCATACCGACGCTGATATAGTTAGCGCAAGAACATCAGAAACAGGAAGGTAACCATGAAATGACAAGAACAATTCAAAGGCATAAAGTTCAACAGCAGAATTACTTTGAAAAGAGCCTGACAACTGAATGCTTTTTCTATTTCAAAGACTCAAAGAATATTGGCAGGTGGTGTTTATAGAAAGATTATACCTAATAGCAAATGCTGGATAAGAAAGAGCTGCTAAATGATCGCCATTAATTTTGCTAACTATTATCTGGCTTGTCTCAATGTTTGTTTCCTGTTTTAAACATTGTGTTTGAAATAGTGGATCACTATTAGTCTTTCCTGTCTGGATCACTGATGTTTCCTTCATCTCCTCTCACTAACATGGAGTCTGTAGTGTTTGTGTGGTTTCTTCATGGATTTAAGTCCTTTTTCTGCTGAATGTGGCAGCAACTTTTTTTCAAGACACTTTTCTATACATTCTGCTTTGACTTCGTGAATGTTTGTTCAGAAGGAAACCACACAGGGTATATCCATGAAGTGGATTTTGCAATACCAATGCCACCCAAGTTTGAGTGCCCCAGCAATAGCCATCTGCTGAAAGGGAGGTGCAGACAATACTCAGGGTAAGACTTTAGGTTTGCATAATTCCAAATTACACCCTTCTTGCTGGCATAAGAAAGTGTGAAGCCTCCTGTGAGGGAAGGCTGCAGCAACACACGTTGTAACAAGCCCTCCACCGGGGAGGCTTTCAGCACAGCCCTAAAAGTCAGCTAGGTTATCTTGGGAAAGGATGTGTCCAGCAGGGTGAACTTGGTTTTCTTTCCATACAGCACTTTGAACATACAGAGTCTGATACAAAGCCCAGTAAGCTGATGGAAAGACTCCCATTGACTCCAATGGACTTGGATTTGGCCCTGTAAGTACTAAGTCTGCAGAAAAGAAGAGTCAGCTTGTCCCAGCCACACGTGCCTCATGTGTTATTTCAAGTACGTAATATTTAACTTTACAAGGCAGACAGTTAGTGCTTGGCAAATGCAGAAAGTCTCCTGCACCATGGCTTTGTTCTGCATTTAGCCAGAGCAGCTTCGGGGTGATGAGACTCAGAGGCTTTTAAGATCATAAAAAGGCACAAGGAAAAATGAACTAAACTTAAAGAGCACCATTTTCAAGAGATCATTGTACAAAATGCTCAACAGAAAACAATAATTTCTAATATCTCCATCCCATTATTACTTTATTACATTAAATGTTGGCTTCATTTCTCACCTGATATTATAATTTGAGGGATAACAGGCTACTAGAATAGTTTCCAGCATGGTTTCAAAATCTACTTCCACATCAGTATCTTGAATTATAAATAATACAGCTATGTTTTAGGGTAGAATATAGACAAAATCTTGACAGATTAAGGAAAGTTCTCCACATTATTTCTTTGTTTTTGGGATGGGACCCATTTTATATCAATTAAAAACTAATTAGTTACCTTAATTTTTGATTTAGCTATTACATTGAAAGTAATCCCTTAACCCACAGCATGTTTTAATTACTAAAAAAAGTAACCATGGATTTTTTTTTTTATCTTTAATTGTAAAAGAATATCTATTGGGATGTTGACATTGAGCAATAAGAAGCTGCAAACTTGGAGCATTAGGTGAAATTGGGATGGTGGCGGGGGAAGGCAAGTCTTCCCCACGAAAAAGTGGGTCACTCCTTCCAGTTTATGAACTTTCATTTTACCAGGAGCATTTTTAGCAATTATCACTATCCTCTTGTCACACAAGTAGTAGAGGATATCACAGATACCAAGGAAGAGAATCCTAATTGAGATGGAGTGTTTTATTCAGGTTGTTTTTCCATTTGTATTTGGTGAACTCAGATACTCTACACAGACATGGGAAGACTTTTTTTTGTTAAAGATTAAGACCTCTTCAATTAAACTCCTGCCCTTAAGGCTAGGGTGACCAGACAGCAAATGTGAAAAGTCGGGACGGGGAGGGGAGGGGGGGTAATAGGAGCCTATATAAGAAAAAGACCCAAAAATCGGGACTGTCCCTATAAAATCGGGACATCTGGTCACCCTACTTAAGGCTGAGAAAGTCCACAATACAGATCTCAGACCTCCAACAAATCCTGGTTTTGGTATGGGGAAGACAGAAATGTAACCTCTCTCTAGAAAGTAACAAAACACTGCACTTCATATCAGATTTCAAAATGGCTTACAAAATTGGGTGTTATCCCCCATTTAACAGGTGAACAAATTGAGGCACTGCAAGGTTAAGGGATGTGCCCAAAGTGTCACATCTATTGCAGAGCTGAAAGCTGCCTCACCCCCATTTCCCTGTTTTAACCACATTGTCTTCCTCAGCTCATATAATTAGTAGAAGATAGAGACATCAGAAAGTTTCAAGCAACCAGAAGAGTTAATCATTTAGTGACTGCATCACATCAACCAGAACCTGCTGATAGCACAAGAGTTTTCAGTGTTGGACTGTTTTTTTTTTTAATAATTAAATTTGTGCTGAACTCAATAGTTCACAGAGTCAATATATGTCTGAACTCAACCACATCATACATGTTTGTGAAAGTGGTTTCTTTGGTGTTCAAGAATCCCTCAAGTTTTATTTTGAGTTTCAGTTCAAACAAAGCCAGGACTCTAAATATGCCTGTCAAAATTGCCATGTTTCCTTTTAAAGATATAATTGTCACATGATTTTGAAGCAAAAACCCAATAAATTCCTTGAAATGAGCTCAAGTTTACTTGAGGGTTTCTTTCACCAGCTTAAGCCTTTAAGATAAGCCTGATAATATTTAGTCAAAGTGAAACTTGGCTACAATTTAGCTGTTATGCCCAGAGCGTTCTAGAAGAAATAGATGTTTAAAATATTTAAGCAACCATTCGAAAAAGAGAAGAGTATCTTACTTAAGAAATGAATATCAGTCTATGCATTGTTCTTGGAGATATAGTAGTTTTCCATGTCCAGTTCTTGGATAGAGTCCACTAGTTATCCAATGATCTCAAAATTATGCCATTCCATTGCATCACCACAAGTATCAAGCACTGAGTGATATATCAGTCAGCGTACATTCCATTTAATTATTTCTATATTGTGTTTCATTATTCCATCAAATATGTTGCATTATGAGAAAAATATCTGGGAACATCCAATTGCAGAATAAAATAGACATGCCTATCAATAAGCTAATCCCATCTGAAGTTTGCAAAACCATTTGAGTTATACTACCTGCCAAAGACAATTTTTTTTTTTTTTATAGTTATGCTTTGCCAACCATAGGTGCTGGAACTAGGAGTGGTGAGGGTGCTGAGACACCCCTGGCTTGAAGTGGTTTCCATCATATACAGGGTTTAAAGTTTGGTTCTGTGGCTCGCAGCAGCCCCACTATATACATTGTTCCAACATCTCTGTTGCCAGCAGAAAATCTAATACAAAGAACCAATTATACATGTATTAGGAATGACAAAAAATCTTAACTAAAGCCCAATCCTATAGTCCATTGACATCAGTGGCAGTGATGTCTATTTAAAGGCTGCAGAACTGGATCCTAAATAGCAGGTTTGGATGAGGGAGCTAAACAGTGTTGCCTGATCTTTAGATTATATATTAATTACATTGGGGATTCTTAAGTAATCAGTTATCACTTGAGGGTTGCCAGGTTCTTGCCCCAAGATCAGGCCTAGTATAATTCAAAGTATTATATAGTTGAGAACCCCGATGTGCACAGCTGCAATACTCACACTGTAGGAACTATTTTATATTTACAAATATAGTTTATTAATACATTTATGCAGTCACAAACACTCCAATTTAGTAAGATAGAGATACTACAGAATGTACATCTGCACATCCATATACTCACACGATCCCTTATAGAACAACCTGAAATGTTAGCCATCGCCTTCCTCCTCCTCACCTTCCCCATCATTACCAGTGGCCATCATTTTGGCACTTCCTAAGGACTACATCTCTCTCTCCTACCACCTCTAGGCTGGGATGCCACTTTTATAATATACTACGCTGATGCCGCTATGTTTGATGTGTATTTGGTAGGTGATTTCCCCCCTTTTCCTTATTTGTATTTTCTCACCTTACTAATGTTGGAGTGTTTTTTCCCCTATATGTTAGTATATCAGTGATCTCTACTTATTATCATATACATTCATTTGTTACTATGACCCTTTTGTGGTTAGGTATCACATTTGTTATTTCTGTCCTAACTGGTTATTTCAGTTCTTTTAAAGTTCCAAGTTGTGGTGTACCTGTTAAGTTTAAAAGGGTATGGACTTAGGAAAGCCCCTATGCCAACCTGTTTTATCGCATCCTGCATGTTAAAGGTTGCAGCCATATATGGACCTTATGCTTTAGCTCATCACCATCTATATAGGTGAAAGGTCCCAAACACATGTATGCTAACTTTGCCAGGGTGTGGCCTGCAGGTCCCTTGCATTGCAGCCAAAATATACTAATATAGACCTATAAACCTATTATAATAAAATAATCAAACCTATAAGAAACGAAACTTATAAGAAAAGATATATAGGCAAGCAAGCAGGCTAGCCATAGATGTATCTCATGTACATCAGTTAATTGCCAGGATCATTTTGTAGTTGACTCATGTACCTGTGGTCAGAACTTCCCCATAAACTTTATTTTCAACTCCCCAAATACTTGGGGTTTTCTGTTGGGCTGTTTCTCTGTGCAAAGTTTATCTGTTCAAAGTTCATAGGCCTCAAGTCCTATGCTAACTTGCTGAAGCTAATGTCTTGCAGGATATAGGCCTGTAGGTTTCTTGCATTACTGCTGAATATAATGCAAAGCAGAATATAATGAAAAGCAGTAAATATGACAAAGGAAAACCAGTCCACTGGGTTGCATAATGGAACACACAGACATGGACTGTTCTTCCACTCCACAATAAAACTTTAAAAGCGTAGCAGAAAATCACTACATTGCTTTTTGAAACAGACCCTGTGAAGAGACAAACACAGGAGGTGGGAAAATGTTAGTCTGTTTTAACATGGAGTTAAAATTGACAAGATGATTTCGTCCCCTGGTGAGCAATGGAAATACAGCCTGTTGTGCAGCAGAGTTGTAGAAGACAGTCTTCTAAATGGAGATGTTGACATTCTGCCTAGGTCTGACTCCAACCACAGTGGAAAAATATTACACTTGAACAACTATGTTTTTATCAAGTGGAAAAGCTTGTTTCAGCCAAAGCTTTCCCTCTCTTCCCTCCCACTGCCCCAGCTTCTTTTTAAGGACACTTTTTCAGTAGTTTACACTGCTGCACAATTTATGATACCATTCTTCATTTATATATTTTTTTCTTATGTAGAACACTCTTGACTATCCAAGGATGATAGGCTGACTCTCATGGAATTGAGAAGCCTTAATTTAGTGTCCAGTCACTGGGAAAACTACATTAAGTTGGCTCCACAATTTTTTTTTTAAATAATTGCCTGCATAGAATTTACAGATGTCTGATTTTTAGACTAGTATTTTTAGATTTTTCTAGCAGATTTATCATCTTAACCTTTTCCTGTGTTTCAAGCTCCTGCTTTACAAACATGTGGTATCTTCAACTTCCTGCTACCCACCCTCCATTATGGGAGGGACAAGATCAATCCTTCATTTGAAGTCAGAAGTTTAATTCTTTTCTTCTCAGGTCACTCATTGGTATCCTGCTTTCATAAATGTATTTCATAACTGTCAGAAATAATGACTTAAAGCAAGATTAAGTTGTACAAGCCATGACACAAGTAGAAAAAAGGAAGCAAAAATTTGTTACAAGAGGGAAGAGAGAGAAAGTGTGTGAGCACGTCTGTCCTTCCCCCAAGTTTAGGTGTAAAAGTGTATCAATTACTCATAAAGATTTGATTTCCTCAGGAGAGCATACTTGATTTCTGTGATGTAGAATGGTCCATATTATGCTTCTGCAGCTTTGCAAACTTAAATTTTGCATGACATCAAATTTTCCAGTATAGAAAGTGTGAAATGGCACCTAGTCTGCATGTCCTTTTTCAAGCAGGAGTGAATGATCAATGCTAATAGATATATCAAAGAAAGCAATTTATCTCAATGCCTAGCTACATATATATTACTATTCTCAGATGTTCTCAAAGTCTTGAAGAGCCACTTGAGGAGTTTCAAGCCACTCTTGGGCTTTCTTGATAGAAAAATACATTTTGATGCATTTGCTTCCTTGGAACTTGCATACTCTGAGTTCCAGGAAACCTTGGCAAAATAAAGTGGCCATATGTCCCCTGAAGAAACTCGACCCAATCTTATACTTAGGACACAGACAGCAGGATTATTTCCCCCCCCCCCCCTGCATTCTAATAGCCTTTTGAATTCAATAGGTTGTACCATTTGAGGGACACCATGTTTCATGTTATTTTATCTATAGCTCATTCCCCTCAATCCCAATGGCTTCCCCAACAAAAGGGAACAGTAGAGTTTATACTATATATCAACAAAATTCAATCATAATATTCCACACAGGGAAGGCACTTCACAATAAAAGTCATTAAGATATTCAAAAATGTTAAAGCAAACAAAAGCTGTTGGAACAGATGGTTCTTTGGTTTAGTTTGAAAATGTGCTATGAATAGTGTCACAATTTCAGGGTAACTGCATCTGCATCCCCTCTCTGTGGTCTCTCAAGGGTACTTAGTTAAGATTTCAGGCTCCCAGCCATCACCTTTCTTGGGCAGACACCTGCATCTCTCTCCTTCCTGCCTGAGGTTTTAAGGCTGCACAACTCCCTGCCAAACACGGATATTCCCAGCAAGCCAGTCTGCCTAAAGGCCAGACCCTGTGCTGTGCTTTCTCTCTGAGGACAATGAGTGTTTTTACCAGCAGTTACAAGTGACCCCCCAACTCTCTCAGAACAGTACATTTATTCTTAAGATTATTTTTTAAAAAAAGAGAACACAGAATAGTTTCTACATGTACCAGAAGTCACCCATCTTCCCCATGGGAAATCTGACAGGCCAGCATCCCATCTAGCCTTTCAGCAAGAGTTGGAGCCTATCCTTGGATAGAAGGTCCTGTCTGTTGGCTGACACAGAAGGAAGCCCATGTGTCTGTTCAAGCCCATTCTTGTATGCTAAGAACCCTTTCTTTGTTTCCTAGTCTCTGAAAACCCATTCTGAACTAGTCTATGGTGGTATCTATCTAGTGGTGGAGCAGTCACAGTCTGTAGGATTCACTGGACACAAAAAGACAAATCCAGAGTAAAGCGCTAAATAGGATGGCAGCCCCCGTGACAAAAGAATTTCTGAGCAAACTGGATATTTCATGTGTAATTTTACTAGTCACTGATTCAAAGCATGTGTGACTCGTCCAATTAAACAAGTTGGAGTTGTTTACAATCACAGGGATAATCAACCTTCCTCCCAAACACACACACACAGTTTTTACTTCCTGGGACAGGGTGGGGTGGGCGGGGGGGGGAGGGGAGGAGAGAGCTGTGGGAACCTTCCTCCGTGGAATAGAATAATAAAGTCAAATTTAATTCAATTGTCTCCAAAGATATTGCATGGGGTTGCAATATCTGTCAAAATAGAACTTGGATCTAAGTTCTGCAGTGGTAGAGCCCAGATGTTAAAGGCCCTTTCTTTTAGAGAGAGTTTAAAAACTGAAAATTACACAAACCAAGTGACCTACTGATTCTCATTGGATGTTCTGGATATGATATTTAAATATTTTCCATAGGAAAGAGTCTACCCTCTATATAAACAATATTAACTAATAAAAATTTAAAGAGGGTATGGAATTTGGTGGGGGAGGAAGTTATGATATAAAAGTTCCTACCCTGCTTCTGCACTACTGCTCTGCCAATTAGCACTGGACCAGGACTTCACAGAGCTGTGAATAGAACCAGGTCTCCTATCTGACCTTGGACAGGGCTTGAATTCAAAAACAGAAATAAAAAGTAGTGAGTGGAACTATTCCATGCTCCACCCATGAGAAACTGTTCAAGATAGATTTTACAAGCGTTCAGATGGGACCACTAAATTATCCTCTATAACTTCTTGTATAACAGGCCATAGAATTCAGTTTCACCCAGTTACCCACTATTGAGCTCAATAACTTGTGTTTGACTAAAGCAGATCTTCAGTTCCAGAAAGGATGCCTTTGTGGAAGACATCAAGAGATGGAGAATCCACCACTTCTCATGGTGCCTTATTCTGATGGGTAACCACCTTCACTCTTTTTTTTTTTTAATAAAGTGTTTATTTCTAATTTGTATTTGCCTGGTTTTACCCTCCAGACAGTGTTTTTCTTGTATCTTTCTCTGATACATAAAAGATAATTAGCATTTTTTTAAAAAAGATATACTCCTGAAGGTACATATACACCAAAATCAAGTTGCTTTTCTGAAGAAATAAACAGTCTCTCACTGTAAGACATTTCCTTCAACTGTCAAATCATTTTGTGGCTATTTTTTGCCCCAATTTTTAACCTTTTTTAAAATGTAGACACCAGAACTAGATGCTGTATTCCAGTATTGGTCTCTCTAATGCCAAGTACAGAAATAAAAATCACCTCCCTACTTCTACTCTTTTTACACATCCAAGGATTGAATTAGTCCCCTTTGCCACAGCACTGCTTATGTTCAGTTGCTTGTCCATTATGACCCCTAAATCCCTTTCCGAGTAAGGATACAGTCTTCCATTCTATAGTTAGTCACCCTCACAAATATAATCACTTATTAGCGCTGGGCTTCTTGGCTTAGGTACCCCACAATGGGATCTGAAGACACTCATGCGTTCTGCAGGACAGCTCCAGGCTTGGTTTCTCCTGTAAGACATGCATGTCTCCCAGGGCTTCTTGAGCTTGATTCTCCCTTGTTGAGGCAGCTCTGATGCCCAACTAGGCGCTTTGAACTTGGTTCCTTTGATGGTGGAAAGGATCAGTATATCCCAAGCCACTCCTGGTGCCAAGACAAGCTGTTGATTGTGCAGAGAGATGAAACAGTTAATTTTAGCATTTGGGATAGGAATTAGCACTGACCGAGGTGAATGGGGCTGGTCAAACCTATCAGAGCTATTCAGATTCTGGAAGTGCAGGCAGCCATCACTCCATCAGTTTCACCTGGAGAGTATATCTGAGGCTCTTTCAGAAACTAACAGTTAGAAATTTTCTTTAAAAAGGCTGATATTTAGGAGACCTAGACATCAACATAAAAGACATGTCCATGTGCTGCACCACTGTGTGCTTGCCCAATCTGAGTCCTGACCTTGGACAAGTGATTTCATTTGTTTTGCCTACCACCGTTTGTCTGTATTGTCTATTTAGTTTGTATTAGAGTGGGACAGAAAAAGCCACTGTTGCAAGGAGGATTTTGCAGTTTTGAAATTTGGTTTCGTTCTACTTCAGAGTGAAAACCAAAGATTTTGAAGTTCCTTGTGAAAAGGGATGTAGCTCTGGCACTGAGGTAGTCTGCCTGGTGGGCTACCCCAGGCCATGAATACCCTGGGGTCCCTGACTCAGGGAGAGCTTATCCAGCTGTCCTGGAGCTGCAGATCCTGGAAGCCCGGGCTCTCAAGGAGATGGGTGGGCATGCTGGCAGAAAACCCAGAAGGTTTCCATCAGAACCCTGACTGACTGATTTCCTGAGGAACTTTGTCAAAAATCGACCCATCTCTGTGCCACATTTTAATGAATCAGCAAATTCCAACAAAAACCTAATTCAGAGGAATTTTTCTGACCAGCTCTAATTCCAGTGCATTTGTACAGTAACGTAATCAACAGGATTCAGATTTCAGTTGGGGCACACAGGCACTACTGTAACTATAAATAATGATAGACAATCGTTCAATTAGCTAAACTCTAATATCTTGGTAGAGCCTAGTGTCGATGTTGGTGTTCCCCTCCCCCCCCCCTTTTCCTATGTAAATGCATGTCAGTTGTCCATTAGTGCTCAGTAGTTAGTGCTATTACTGATTCATAAATGAATGAGGACAACAAATCCATGAGGAATGACTTACGTGTCTAATAGGGGAAAATAGTGCTGTGGTCTTTTTGTCTGAGTGAACAAATAAAACAGGCCTTCCATATAAAATCAATGGGCCACCATTCTAGCATCACTGGTGCATCCACTTCACTGTTTTTTGTTGGCTCTTGTTATAGCTTATCTCTAAAGTGATACAGCTATTTCAATAGGACAGGTAACAAATTTGGAGCTTTTTAAAGATTTGAGTCCAGATTGTCACTAGCCAACATGCACACTGTTTTCCAACGCCAGCATATCAAATGACATGGCAACGACTATTACGTTGACAGAGATGGCAACTGATCAGCAAGCCAGAATGTCTCACAGGCCTCAGTCAAGGTCCTCAGTAATAATACTAGAGAAATCCATTAGAATGCCCAACATACAAAATGGCTTCCCAGAACCCAAATGTCAGGAACTGAGAACAGCCTCAGCCTAAGCACATTCCTTCCCTTAATTAAAGTTATGCAAAGATGTTCCATTGATAAGTGTTATGTAAAAGTCTGAGGAAACAGATACAGCAGCTTTTAAGTAGAATCTCAGAAAGTCACCCTTCCCCTCCCCGCCCCTCCTGCAAATAACCCCTTTCCTTTTCTCCGTATTTATAGCCACATCTGTGAGAGATGCAGAGAAAAACCTTGTTAATAGATGTAGTGCAAAAGTGTAGTTCAGGCCAGTGGCAAGATAGAAAGACCAAGTTTAACAGCTTAAGTAAATTTCTCAGGCTAGAAACAACATTCCCTCCAATCCTATGAAACTACATGCTGAAAACTCTCCAGTGTATCTAAAGCCAAATGAAACAAGCATCACATCAGAACCTCATTGGACAGTTGTATCCTGAAAGCATGATGCCAGTTCCAGTAGTTTTCTTAAACGAATGTTACACACTTCTGCCTATATGGCCAGGTTGTCTTTTGAGATATTCAATCTTGCATTGAATAGTGATTCCAGTTTAGTCATCATGGCCAATAAGATAGCTGACCATTCGTGTCCTCTAGCCAGTGGCTAAAACTGGTCAATTTGTTTTAATTTCAAAGTATTGAACTGACAGTATTTCAGAGTTAAAGAAAAAGTTATAGTTTCAATTAATTTTGTTTTGCCTATGCTATAGTCACTCTGGAATGACATTGGCACAATTAAGTCTTTGAATTTGTGCAAGTTTGGTCTTGTAATTGGCAAAAAGCTAAGATACTCTACAGTTCCATTACTAGTCATCAGATCATTTATCTAATTGCTTGTTAAATGTAGTTCAGCCATCTATAATTTGGTTTTCATCTGACTTCTTAAATCTAAATTCTGCTTAGTTCATCTTTGTAGTTAAAGGAAAAATAAAGAAAATGGAACTGCCCTTTATAGATGCCTGGAAAGCAGTGATCTTTGTAAATAAATTGGTTCTGAGTCTAAGATATTTGTTTATTTAAAAGCAGAGCTATTTCTTTCAGCTCCTGAGAAAATGCTGTCCTTGGTATAGTTTCTGAACTCAGTTAACCGTGTCCTGCTGCTGGTGGAGCCTGCCACTGTAGAGTTTTGATGTATGGTTTACGCTGACTTCAGAAGAGATGCTTTTGCACTCAGGAATGGAAGAGTATTTGATGAAATATTTTATTCCTGAGCATCTACAGATGAGAGTGCTGAGAATACAACTCATATCTAGTATTGAAAAGAATTTGATGGATTTAGATAACTGGTAATCAGAACAAAAGTAGAAAGTACTGGGAAAATTCAAAGATTACTTCATTCAACATTTTGCAATTCTAAAATCTTTTGAAAAACAGACTGCAGCTGCGACAAACACTTTTTTTTGAAGAGGCAATCTATTTCCCAGAACTGTCTTATTAAACTATGGGATTAATATACATCTAGCTTGCAAATTGCTGGCCATATAGTGTTAGACACTACTATACTATCCCAGCTGCAGTATACTATACTCTAGCACTAAACTTAACTCATTAACTGGAAATTCACACCTGCGGCAGCATTTCCAAGAAAATACTGACTGATGAATTCATAAGTGAAATAGCCTGGGGCTTGCTGGTTGAGTTTCGAAAAGCCCTGTACTTTCCTTTTGGATATACAAATGAGCAAGCAGACAGTGCAGAGGTAGGTTGGTTAATAGATGCAGGTAGACTGGTTAACGGATGCTGTTTGTCTCTACCCTCAATTAATTCTAAAAATCTTGAAAGCTAATACATGTGAGAATCCTTGTAACTTGCAATGAACATTTAACTCTCCTCATAGCAACGTAGAAGAAACATAATTGCCAATAAACATGCTACTGCACTAATGTTACTGCTGCAGTACACTAAGAATTAAACCTTCATTCATTTTCTGCATACTGGTTCAGAACTCTGCTCTATTATTTGCATTTGCAGAGGGAAGGGGTTTAATCCTCTTCACATATAATTTACACCAGAGTTAAGTATTTTACAAGCAGCAACAAAAAACACTGTATACAAAAGTGTTAAATGAGACCCCACAGATCTCTCTCTCTGAGACTTCAGCGTATTTGAGTTTTACATTTTTGCCAGCTAAAATTTTCAGGAGACTTACAAGGCCCATAGCTCATTTAAGAAAAGGCTTCTTTGGATGTTTCAAGAGTTGTACAGAGATATTGGGAAAAGAACAAACTAAGCTTTCTGCCAAAAAACCAATATGTATCTAAAAACATACCACAAAACAAGGAGAATTAGCACCTTTGTAGACAGGGAAGCTGGCAAAAGTCCAGAGGTGGAATAAGGGAGTTAAGGCTCACATTGCGCACAAAATAGCCCTCTTTGGATTGAGTTTTATTACAGGGATTCTAGGTTGCAATTTGGAAAACAATCACTAGCTGCATTCTTTCCATACAGATTTATAAGCATGGCATTCAAGCATAAGACAAAAATTATAGCCACACACACAGGATCAGGTCTATATTTTCCCTAGAGACCCATGGCTTAGCTTCTGGGCAGCATAACTCCTTTATCTCTTTCTTTTGTGCAAATTACACTTCTTTTAAAGTATTGTGCCTACATAGCATCAGCTGCAATTAACTAACTCCCAAATGGTAATGCCTCCCTGAGCTGCCTCAACCCTTGCAGAAAGTTAACCCCTGCATCTCCAGGCCATTGGTTGGCTTGGTGGGATTGTGTAGGCACCAGAAGACTATAAGCATAGGCATACACCTCCCCACTCCAACTTATGATAGCTCCATTTTAGGAGAAGGCGGCTGCATTCAGCTGTTGCTTCCCCGGGCAGCGTTGCCCTCAGAGCATGTGGCTGCAATGCATGTATTCCATCACGTTGCCTGTGTTATGTTTAATTCTTCATATCTCATTCCTTCTCTCCCATGACATTACAGCAGAGGCACTGGAACTAGATCACCTGCATTATGAGAGAGAGGGATCAGCTGGCAGTGGAGCCTCGGAGAGAGCTCCAAGACTGACTTATCCCCCACCCCCTAATCCAAAATAGCCTAAATTTAATGACTTTCTAAGCATGCTGCAAAATGCATCTGTCTCAGAGGGATTTTGGAAAAGGCTGAAGAGGTGCTTCCTAAATTAAGTGGGGTATATGGCTGGCTGGGGGCCTGTGGAACAGATTGAAGAGTCGCTGAGATTTAATTTATTGTATGACATTTTAGAGAATTTAGACCCTTGACTTAGGAGTCTTTATTTTAACTCTAAATAAATATGGTGGGGTCCAGTGGAGTTCTTTTATGGCCAGTACCTGGTAAAGTCTGTTAAAGTAGCCAAAATGGCATGAATCACCAGTCCTTTCCTAAGAAAGCCCAGCTCTGTTTCTCAGTTTGGGGACATGGCTCTGTGAGGGCTTCATTCAGCCATTCTCCCCCCCCCACACACACACACAAATATTAATTTCCCCTAATATTCATCCTGTGTTTAAGGTTGTCTTCAGTTCAGCCTCCCTCAGTAACTGCAGCTGAATTCACTTTGGTCCAGAGCCACAAAAATATTTAGACTCTTAACTTCCATTGATTTTAGTGTCTATTAGAAGTCTAAATACCTCTGTGGATCTGGACTTATGTGTGGTGTCCACAGGATCTGGACTGAAAACATCTAAATATATAGTTGCATACTGTTGGGGAATGACATCCAGGAATATGGTCCATGAGCCACTAAACATGACTAGAGCCCTGTAAGAGTAGCTAACATTTAGCATCTGCGTGACTGAAGCCTCAGATTATAGGTGATCGGCCTCTTGCTGTTTGGCTGTTTTGTGCCTATTTCCTATTACTCATTGGGTAGTCTTGCACTCCAGCCAAACTAAGAATTCTTCTGCCTGGCAGGGGAGAAGGTCAAACATTTCCTCCTTGGTTCATGGGTTTCACAGAGCCCTTTGCCCTTCCCAGGCCGGGTCCCTCTTTCTATCCATGTGGCCGCCTTCTCCTCTTGAAGAAAGGGAGTGGGCTTCCTCCCACCCTCTCTGGAAACACAAATGTTAAGAAGGAAACAACATCAGGACTCAAACCTAAAAACCAGGCTAGTTCCTTCACCTGCTTTTACTGTGAGTTCCAAACCCTCAGCCCCAAGTCCAGAACTCACATTCGTTTGTAAAACAATGCACTAATCCAAAGTTCCTTAGTTTTCTGACTACATCACTATTTCTTGCCACAGCCCCTCTAAGCTAAAAACAGGAACACTACCAGTCTTGCACAAATGCTAGAAAGTCTCTTGTGTACTCCCTACACTGAGGCATAGGACTCATCTTTTTATATCCCCTTTCCAGAATTCTTTGTTGCCAACCTGCAATTTCCAGATATCCCTGGGAACTACAACTCCTCAAAGGCGTTGCCACTCTAGAATTTAGAACAAGGATGAGTTGGACTTTCTACTAAAGGGACAGCATACCTTCATAAATGACAGATGTTTAAGCATCTAGGGACATTTTTATAACATTTTGGGAAGAGAGAAGTCACTTGTATTCAGCAAAGGCAAAAGTATTCATCAGATGCACTCAACCATGTAAACTGAGGGTCTGTCTACACAGCAAAGAAAAACCCATGGCTGGCCTTTGCCAGTCAACTCAGGCTCATGGGGCTCAGGATGTGGGGCTGTTTCATTGCTGTGTAAACTTCAGTGCTCGGGCAGGAGCCTCAGCTCTAAGATCCTTCCAAGGGGGCCAAAGCCTAGAAGTCTACACAGCAATAAAGCAGCCCCATAGCCTGAATTGGCTGGCACAGGCCAGCCACAAGTTTTTCTTTGCTGTGTAGACATGAGCACTTTTTCATTGTTGTGAGAAGCATTCTTGCTTAAAGAGAATCTTGCTAAGCACCACTGACTTAGGTCTTTGAAAGATGCTTCTAGCACTTTCAAGGTTCTACATCTATTCCTCTAATTCACACCTTAAATGATATGGCTAATCAAAAAAACAGTGAAGATGGCAACATTTGTTATTAGTGATACTCTAACTTCCGTTTTTCTTAAATATTTGTAGGTGATCTCAAAGTTTTGTTCATGTGGTTGGCTATCAAATACAAATTGAAACACCTGTGTGACAGACCACTATATAGGTGGATCTATCTTTAGCAAGTGCCACACACCACTTGTATATTTTAGGGTGAGATTGGGGGCAAGGAAGTGGGCAGGACAAGAATTCAGAGCAGAAAGAAAGTCATAGTTGAGTTAAGAATTTGTTCCTTCTTGGTGTTCCATTTTCCTAATCTTTTGGTGTTTATCATTACCACATCTTCCTTTCAACAATATGGCAGGGCCCAGGGTGCCAGTTGCCAACAAGCAAATACCTAAAGCACTCTGAAAAAAGAACAGGAGTACTTGTGGCACCTTAGAGACTAACAATTTTATTTGAGCATAAGCTTCCGTGGGCTACAGCCTACTTCATCGGATGCATGTAGTGGAAAATACACACAGAGAACATGAAACAATGGGTGTTACTATACACACTATAAGGAGAGTGATCAGTTAAGGTGAGCTTTTATCAGCAGGAGAGGAAAAAACTGTTTGTAGTGGTAATGAAAATGGCCCATTTCCAGCAATTGACAAGGAGATATGAGGAACTGGGGGCGGGGGGGCGCCGCAGGGGAATAAGCATGGGGAAATAGTTTTACTTCAATCTCCCTGGCCACTCGATTACAGACCTAAAAGTTGCAATATTACAACAAAAAAAACTTCAAAAAAACAGACTCCAACGAGAAACTGCTGAATTGGAATTAATTTGCAAATTGGACACCATTAAATTAGGCTTGAAAAAAGACTGGTAGTGGATGGACCATTACACAAAGTAAAACTATAAGGGCCAGTCACCTATGACAGTCGTCTACACTTCAGTGAAGCCCACGAAAGCTTATGCTCAAATAAAGTTGTTAGTCTCTAAGGTGCCACAAGTACTCCTGTTCTTTTTGCGGATACAGACTAACACAGCTGCTACTCTGAAACCTAAAGCACTCAGATTTGCGAAGTTCTCTTGAAGGACAACTCTACTAGCACTGTAGCAGTTGTGGCTTGTTTACTCTACTTTGGATATAAATTTAATTAAGAGCTCCTGAATTTGTCAGTTAAGAGATGTGAAAGTAGCCTGTAGGTCAGAAGAATCTACGGTTTGTGTGATGCAATAATTTAAGGACTAGCTGAGCCTGTTTATTTTGGGTTAATTTGTTAACCAAGCCATATTCCAAGAAGGCAGGGCATTTTTCCTTTTTTGGTGCAGGGTGGGAATGCTACTTACTAACACACATCCTTTTTGACTGCCCCTTAAGTAGACCCAGTTACTAAGGGCCAGATCACATAAGCTGCCAATTGTCTCTTGTAAGGTGAATCAGTACCATGAATTCCCATTGAAGGAACTCAATATATTTGAGGAGCTGGTGTATTTGTAGCTTTGGGCTTAGAAGACGCTTTCCCTGTGACTTCCAGGGTAGGTGAACATTCACTTGATCTGCACCACACTTCTTAAGCATTTGGACTAATACACATGTATAGTAGGTTTCCCCCCCTAACACTACATTTGTTTTGTGACAAGGTTATACCAATGTCACATGCAGCATTCTCTTTTTTAAAGAATAAAATTTAGTTATCCAAAAGTTCTGTATGGTAGAGAAGAGCAAGAAACCACTTTAGAGTTACTGACAAGGGAGGTAATTCTGAGGATTTGCCCTGAATCGAGAACTGCTTATAGCTGTCTTCCCTTGCAGTAGTGCACTTTAAATACATTTACACTGCTACGATTCATCACAAAAATGTCATCCCCCAGTTTAACAGGTGTGCTGCACAAGCTACAGGTATTCTATGAAGTAATACTGTTTTTCAGGGTTTTCTCAGGACTTACCCATGGATCCAGTATGGTCTGTCACAAGCAGAACAGAAGTAGAGTTGGAATTTCACTTTTCTCATGGCAAAGAGCCTTTATATTGGAACATTACCATATCGGATTTTAGATCTGCTGGTTCCCTTGTAGGCAGACAGACAGCTAAGTTAGGGGCATTACACACTGTACTCTCTTTGAACTTCATGCAGAGAAAAATAAGTGAAGGTAAGCTTGTTCTTGAAATAAGAATATGCCCCACCTATACACCATTGGCCAACTCCTGAAATTGCTGGCAAGAATGCCCATCATTCAATTCACTTCAATGGAAATGTTACCTGAAATTTAGTTAAGAGCTCCTGAAATTGGCAATTAATTTATAAAGGAATCTCACTAATTTGTAATTTGCTAGCCTGCACACCCTGTAATGTACACACAAATCCAATTCTCAGCAAAGTTTGAAGGTTTCAGATTACTTAGGTTATTACTTTATAATAGATAAGTGTCCTGTCTTATAAGAGTACTATCAGGCATAGCCTAGTTAAAACTAAAATACACTTGCTGAATAAATGAACGAAGTGCATTTTGTGGTGCATGATCCTTGCTTTTTTATTGATTATAGTTGTATACTTGCTAACTTGCAAAATTCAGTAATTCACAAGTACTCCCCCAGTCATTGGGGTGAGTTAGTGAGGTCCTACATATACTTTAATTAAAATTAAAATTAGAGCTGTCTAGAGGAAAATGATTTCAACTTCCCTGCAACTTGAGGTTTCAGAATTTGTTTTTATCCCAGACTGGAACAGAAACAAAACCTTTTGAATGTTTTCACAAAACAGAATGGTATCAAAAACATCCATTTTTGCACTGAAAAGCTGAGCTTTACATAGACTCAGGTTTCTTTCTTCCTGGACTGATGTAACCAGAGAACCTTTGATTAAAAATTCCTTCCCAGTTAAGACTTCATCAAAACCAGTATGGTATTGATGAAACAACATATTTTGATATTTCATTTTCTCAAAAATATGCTAAACAGCTACAATTAAAAATATAGAATATTTTTTGGTACTATTATTTTCTCTCCCGTACAAAGAGGAACACAGATCTACTTTAAAAACCCACTAACAGTATGTGAACATCACCCTCTGCATGGAGGATGGAAGTGCTGTTAGTCACAAGTTTAAAGTAGGAAGGGTAGGTGCACAGCTTACCTGCTTCATTTAATAAAGCATGTTAAAGGGTGTACATGCCAGGTAGAGACCCTTTTGGGAAAGTGTGGCTCTGCTGAGACCTGCTTCAGTTCCTCTTACCAAGGCTCTCTTGAAAAGCCTACATAGGCCACATATTGAAAATAGTCCCACTTCTGGGGTGCAGTTGATTAAGTCTTGCCCAAAGTCTTTCAGACTAGAACTCAGATTTACAAACTCTTCATCTCCCTTCCAAGCTGGGCACAGCCCTTCCTCCCAACACTTCTTGCCTGGAGTTTTGGTCTTCACCAGTAATGTCTTCCCCTACTTATTCATGGCCTTACTAGCAACTCCTCACCACTTCTGCAGATATCTTCCAACATCTATCTGCAGCTGCCTCTTCCCCCACCCCCTTTATAAGGGCCAGGTGCCTTTTCTTAAGCCCAATTGGGCAGCACGTAATAAGTGCAGGTGCACTGGACCCAGCTCCCTCTTAAAGGGCCAGTCTACACTTTAGTGAAGTTTAAAGATGACTGCATTTAAAAAAAGCATACAGGTGACATACAGGTGAAATGGGAGAGGAATGAATCCACTCCTCTCTTGAAACAAGTTAATAAAAAGCAACCCTTTTAAAAACACTAACATCTAATTTTAGATTTCTGATCTCAGTTTTATGTATATTACAAATTGTACTGAGTAGCAGCAGTGACAGGTGCAAGCCTGGAAATGAGACTCTGTATAGATGGCAGAAAGTTATGGCTCCACAAACACCAAAAGGTGATGGAGTGAACCTTAAAACATTCAGAAGGTGGGTTCAGATAAACATCCCCCTACAAACAGAATCTTTTCAAAGTTTATCTCCTTATTGATCCCTGTCAGGCACCTCCCTCAACAACACACTCACTGTGCATGACAATTCCCTTGGTTAGCCCCCCATAACTCCTCCACATCTGCTCAAACCTGCTGAAACTTTCTATCTTTACCCCTAATACTTGAACTCACATAACCCCCCCCCCTTTTTGATTAAATAAACTTGTTTTGCTTTTTATCTAAACCAACCCAGCATTGTGATTGAACTGAAGTGATTGCTAACTCCAGTCAAGATAACAAGCTGCTGTTTCTTTAAGGAATGTTGAACATAATAGTTTCTGTGAATGTAGGGTGATAGGGGCTGTGTATTGCAGAGACATCTCTGAGGAACTCAGGGGCTGGAGGCTTGTTACCAGCAAGGCAAAGTTTAGGATGGGAGAGCCCTGAGGACTTTTCTGGGAAGGCAGACAAACTATGTGTCTGGGAGTTGTCACACAGCCAGGGCCGATGAGCCTGAAGAAAATTTAAAAATTCTTCTCTGGAAATTTTCCTGTCACTCCTGAGGTATAACCATGCCTGTTTTGTAGGATCCTAACTCCCTGGTGGGCTAGAGGATGTCCTGTGAAATCTTTCCAGCTCCTGGTCTGCTCAGAAAGAGTTGTGCATGGGACTACATCTTACAGCAGTTATTCATTCTGAAACTTCCTTTTTAAAGCATGTTAACTGTCTTTTTTCTCCCTAGATACAGTCAGAGCCATTAGGAAAGGCATCAAGGCTCCCATAGCTGCTGCATGGACAGAAGATGCCAAATCAGCTGTTTAAGGACCAAGTCTTTGTAATGAATGGGTAACTCATGCATTTGTATGATAGCAGGAATAGTGATCTCAGAACATTTTTTGCTAAGTAGTTTTGCAGTGGCACTGTCACATTTTTCATGTGCAATGTTAGTGAAGATAAGTGAAATAGAATATTGCACATTCTAAACTACTGCTCATCACTTTAAAAAGTAATCATGAAAGTTGTAGCCTTAAGCAGTGATATCTACTTCGTTAAACAGCTGTTGTGGCATTTATATGATATAAAAATATAATGTACTTGCTTTAGAAAACATCCTGAGGTAATTTCTTTGTATTTGTCCATCCTTTCAGTGATGATGGAAGAGGATCTGTCTTGGGTTTTCTGGAGTCTTTGATTAGGTCCTGAAATGAAAACCGGTAATGATCCATGGCTACATAAGAACGGCCATACTGGGTCAGACCAAAGGTCCATCTATCCCAGTATCCTGTCTTCCGACAGTGACCAATGCTAGGTGCCACAGAGGGAATGAACAGAACAGGTAATCATCAAGTGATCCATTTTCTGTTGCCCAGTCCCAGCTTCTGGCAAACAGAGGCTAGGGACCCCATCCCTGCCCAGGCTGGCTAATAGCCATTAATGGACCTATCCTCCATGAGCTTATCTAGTTCTTTTTTGAACCCTGTTATAGTCTTGGCATTTACAACATCCTCTGGCAAAGAGTTCCACAGGTTGACTGTGTTGTGTAAAGAAATACTTCCTTTTGTTTGTTTTAAACCTGCTGCCTATCAGGGCTGGCTCCAGCATTTCTGCCGCCCCAAGCAAAAAAAAAAAAAAAAGCCGCGATCAGCGGCAGCAGTTCAGCAGCAGGTCCTTCGCTCCTAGAGGGAGTGAGGGACCTGCCGCCCCCGAATTGCTGCAGGTGCCGCCCCCTTGGCCGCCCCAAGCACCTGCTTGTTAAGTTGCTGCCTAGAGCCGTCCCTGCTGCCTATTAATTTCATTTGGTGACCCGTAATTCTTGTGTTATGTATTACATACATATATGTTACTGATGGAAAGTATACATGGGCTTAAGAACAGAACTCATGCTGACCGCTGATTTTAAGATCACAGACATCCATACATTAAACCATTGAAGCAACTTCTGCTGTTCAAGCAACAGAAAGAACTAATGTATAGTTTCTCTGAAGTTGGTGGACAGTGGATACACACATAGTTGTCAGCAAGTTCATGCTGACTGAGAAATTCTGAAAACCTTTTCAGTTAACTATGACACTAGAACCAACCAGAGCATTCTAATCTGTCCAAGACCTAGCAGGTGTCTTTTTTTTAATTAACACCATTTCACTTTGCTTTTAGCTCCCACTCTACCAGCCACGCAGTCCTATTCCACGAATGTTCCCCATTAAAACATATGGAATGTTAAGATACATGTTTCCTTGCTAGTTCAGCAGCCCAGGAGGTGATTTCTGTTAACCAGACAATATGAAGTTCAGGTGGCAGCAGTTCTGATAAATTTGAGACGTTAGGGTAGAGCTGGTTAAGAAAGATGTTTTTCTTTTTTTGCTTTGATTTTTTTTTTGTTTTCTATTTTTATACAACAATAACAAATAAAATGAAACCGCGGAACTTCTTTTGGTTTTCCGTAGCAGAAAACTGAACATGTTCAATTTAAAACCAAATTATATTTTGTTCATTGTTGGCGATGACAAAACCCCACATTTTCTTTTTATAAAAACAGATCTTTTCATGAAAGCGTTTTGTTTAAAAAACCATTTTCATTAAAAATGTTAACTTCAAAAAATTGTAACTTCAAAATGTTTTGTATTAGGCCCAAACTCTCATTATATATTAAGAGGTACATTTTTGAAAGGGCACCCTTAGGCCACTTATAAATGTACAAAATTACATAGACATACACATGTACCCACATACTTTAAGAATTTTAACCTTTGCATATGTTGCTTCTGATAGTTTAACACCTACACACAAACAAGTGTTAGAATTTGCACCAACAAAACGTGTTTTGGTGCTATATGCAATTGTTAAATTACTATAATTAATAACAAGTCTGATAGCAAAGTCTGGATCCAGAATGGAACTTCTGCAAAGTTGGGTTTGTTCAGAATGAGGGGATTGGTTTGGCCCATCATGGAAAGAAGGTTCAGCTGCTAAGTACAAATCCAGATTCAAACTTCCTTAAAGTTCACAGATCTTCTAGTCCAAATTTTTCTGTTCAGGCACGTAGGCATAACTGGGACACATTTTAAAAAATAAGGAGGGGTCCCCAGCCAGCAAGCAAGCCAGAATCTTTAGCCAGGTTCTCTGACTATTACTTATTCAGGAACAGGTTTATGTATAATGTAATATGTTAATATTTAATGTTACTTCCTACTTACCTGCTGTCAGGCAAGAAAAAGTCAGCATAGATACTTTGTAGCGAAAAGCTATAATTGCTCACTGAATTTACAATAACCCCCAAAGAGATAGCTAGATATTTGAAGACTTATTAAGGCAAACTCAAAGTAATGAAGTTACAGTGTTCTATGAAAAAGGTAAGTACTAGTGCATTTAATCATTTATTGGCATTTTCTGGATTTATTTTACTCAGAAATACAAGTGCTGAATCAAAATGCTAATAAAAACAATCTAAGTGCAGACTCAGCCTGACTGCAATTTGCAGTGGCATTGACATGTAAATTCTTCACTCTGGTGATCGGCTGAACATGGATCCAACTTCCTGTTCTTGCAAATGAAGCCTTTTTCCATCTCCACCCCACCTTTTTGTTAGCAGGTGTCCTCTGCTTGAGGGACAAAAGGGTATTTTTCCTCCCTGTACTTTTTTTTTTTTGGACCAGAGAACGCCATGATATTCTTTAACCTTGTTTTCTACACAAACACCTAATAGCTGGTAGAAAAGACAAAGAAAGGTGAGATTCTGGATCTCTGTCTCTGATAGGATTGTTCTATAGGGTGTGGCTTACTAATAGCTTTATTATTTAACCATGTAAGCAAAGGAAGTACCCCAGCTTAGAGACAGCTCAGACATATCTACTTTCAGTCTGTAACTAGAACACTGTGTAGAAACAAGCAATTAAAAGGATCCAATGCCTGTAATCAATTGCACACAGGTTATCTTTGATTGCTCTTGCAAAGGACAAATTACACACAAGCCTTTTGCAAATGGAGGAGTTCCATTATCTTTCTTTTGAACACACTTCTCTGAAAACAAGGCCGGTCTTATTCTAAACCTCTTGGTTTAATTAAAAGGACACAAACATCTGATGATATTGCAGCATATCAAATGTTGCCCTGAAACTGCAAGCGAGTGAGACAGGGGTGGAAGAATTTCTTTTCCATAAAGACTGATCTTTTTTACTGTGGCCATCTGTTTGCTCATGGTGAAAAGCCCCATTGCTGGTGTCCTAGCATTGCTTTGTCTTTGTGTGCCTGAAGGACATTCAATCTTGTGTCTCACACATGCTGCTCTATGACACTTTCTAACAACTGAGCTTTTGTTCTGCTTAAGAGACTCCCTGATAGGAACTGTAAACTTGGACATTGATATCCTGAAGGAACAGGCCATGAAGGGAAACACACAGGAAACTCTCAACAATCTAATGAAGCAGGCTATCAAACAACTCACTCTCCCTTCCACACACTCCCCCAGAATTTCTAGCCTGCACAGCAAATGACATGGATCCACACAACCCAAGAAAGAATCCCCCTAGCCTGTATAATTTAAAGGCACAAATGTATTGCTTCCACTGGGATGCATGTTATCATTTAAACATTATTTCAGATGAACAATTATTTATGCCACTTATTAATTATTACTAAAATGCAATAATAATTGAGGATTAATTGTGAGAAATGTCAGGGGGCATATTCCAATAGAAGAAACACAGTTTCAGTGCATACTAGGAATCCCCCTGCAGTGGGGGGAATTGCTCAGTTTGATGTGAATTCCTAGTTAATTGCAATCACGGCTTTTGAAGTTGTATAGAATGCATAAGCTCTTAGCAATACTTGAAATGATTATCAAATTAGATGTCCATATTGAACCCATTTAAATATTCTAGCTGGCTTTAGGGGAGGGGGGACGACTCTGTTTTCATAATTGTTTCTACTGTAATTGCAAAGGAAAGAAAGTCCATCTTTTGGCTGTTCCATGTTGCCAGTTGCATTCTGAAGTCTCTCCTCCACGCTTCATTTACACGTTAACATGCAAACATTGTAAGTTGGACACCACTGTTGAGTTGATGTTTTCAGTTTCCTGGAAGGCAGGAGTGGAATGGTAAACTGTTTTCATTTGGATTTCCCCCCTCCATTCCAGAAGTTCATAAGTAAAACTATAACTTTCTAACAGAGTGCATTAGTCCTTTTAGCTTCAGCAGCATGGCTGGTGTCTGGGCATAGAAGGCAGAAGAGGATTTACAATAGGGGAAAAAAACATCTCAGAGAAAAGGAAGTGTGAAAAAAATCCCCAGAATTCTGTATGAAATGATGTAATACCTAGGCCACTACTTCATTGAGGCAAGGATGTTGAGGGACCCCATTCAGCAATACTAAGGACCCTCACCAATTACAGTGAATTTTTTGGGGTAGAGGGAATAACAGGGATGAGAAAAAGAATTACGTACCATAGGCTGGTGCATATTTGGTATTCTTCTCTTTAAGATTAATTAGTGAGTCACAAAACACAAGAAAGTTCCCCATTTACAGTACAGTAAATACTATTTACAGCTCAGAGCAGTTAATGTTACAGCAGCATTTGCTAGTCTATTCTAAGTATGAGGAAGACCATTAATACTATGCTAAAGAAATAGACAGCAGTGTGGTAAGCGAAAAAGGCTCATTTGTTCCTAAGGAACAGCTTGTAGTGTGAAGTTGCATTGCTCCAGTAGGAGTCTCTGGAGGCATTGGAGTGGGTTGCCTTGCACCTTGTGTTGTCATTTTACTATGTGCATAATGAGCGTTAAATGCAACTAAAGCAGAACTCCCCACTCACTTGCCCCAATGGTAGCATTTGACACCTATTTGGTACTCTCTTTGCACAGATGTAAATGAGGCACTCAAGAATCAGGCACGGCATGTTTCAAGGTATGTCTGTGTCACCGTAGCTATGCCGGCATAAGCCTGTAGTGTTGATGCAGTCTGCACCGACCGAGGGTCTTTTCCCCATTCATGTAAGAACACCACCTCCATGAGTAGTGGTAGCTTGGTCAACATTAGGTCACTTTCATTGACGTTGTTGTGTCTACAGTGGGGGTTAGGTTGGCATAGCTATGCTGGTCAAAGGTGGGGATTTTTCATACCCCTTGACTGATGTAGCTACGTTGGCCTATGTTTTAAGTATAGACCAGGCCTCAGATATGAACAGTATCTCTGGGAACATACAGGGAGTGCAGCCACCACACCACTCTAGGCCAGGGTTCAGCCTGTGCTCTCTAGGTGAGACAGCAGATGAATGAGTCCATGATTCTACCTCTGTCCATTTTGGAAAGGTTAGCAACAAATGTCAGGCTTAGCCTAGATCAGTCTTGGTACTCTGGGAAATGCACGGACTGTGATTATTCCCAGGCCCTGCTCAGGCCCTCTGAGTGGGGAAGGTTTGTTGAGTCATCTCCCCATCAATGCAGGGATAGACAAAATGAAGCCCAAAGGTGTTTACTTTGATATTTGAGGATAGGTAGCTGCAGGGTCCCATCTCCTTCTGCTATGCTGCCATAAGGGATCTTTCATAATACATTTTTTACAACATTCTCCACATTATCCCTAACATAAGTGCTTATACCTTCTTTCAATTTGCACTAATTATGGTGGTTCTAGTAATTTTTCTTTCCATTATTTATTGTAAAGTTCCCCATTGTCTTTAGCTAAGTGACATGTGGCAGTCATGACACTGTGATAACAGTTGCTCAAACAAGATTGAGATCATAGAGCGGGAGAGTAGTCTCCCCTCCATTGATCTCAGCTGACTGTAGCAGCTAGAGAGGTTTAATAATACATATAATGTTTTAAGTGTGGCAATGTGGCAGGACATCTTCCATCAATCCAAACATCACTGGAAGTGTCATTACCCAAGATGTCTAGTTTCCAAACTACAGAGCATGAAAGTTGAATAGAAAAAAATCCACTGGAATAGGAATTCAGGAAATTGTAGTACACAAAAGTGCTTAAAACTGTCAAAGGAAAAGGAAGAGAATAACTGAAAAATGTATCGCTGTACAATAATGTGGGTGAATGTTTTGCAGAGGTTGATAATGCCTAGGTGACTGAGCCTATCTTGTGAGTCTCTCTAACATATACACCAACTAGGAAACATGTCAAAATCTTCAAGGCACAGTGGGATTTTTTTCTTTAAGAAGAGATAATGACGGAGTCCTTTAAAAAAATGCAGTGCTGTAAACCTTCCACATATGGCAAGCACTCACAGTGCACTTTTAAAACAACCAAGGGAAACCTGTGGACAAAAAATTGGACAGTTTGAAGGGATCAAAAACACATTTTCTGACAGGTTTGGTACCATGTGTTGAAAAATTCTCAGTACCACAGTTACATGCGGGAGATTCACCCTTATGAAATGCCAAAGCTGTCAATCAGAGTGATTTATTGCAGTCTCGATTCCCAAGACATTTTTGGAACAGAAGCTGAAATTTCCAGAAGACATTAGGATTCTTTTAGCCTAAAATGGATACGGGTAAAGAAACTAGGCAGAGAAAATTATGTATTGAGAGGCAACAATAGCCCAGTGTGGATCCCATTTTCATAATATGTACTTTGCAGATCTTTGGAGATAAGGCTATAAATAAATCTTATTGCAGAATTCAACTCATGAATATTTGAACACTAGCATGTACCAAAATGGCTTTGGAAATTTCATAGCTGGTATAAACCTTTAAATAATTATTCATTCGGTAGAGGAAAAAAATTCAGCACCTCTCTCACATATCCTTAAATACATACTCACTTTGAATATAAGTGCTTGAAGTAATTATATACATGTATTCAAGGTGCCTATTCTACAGGATCACAGAAAGCAGGAAGATTAGGAAGAATAGTGAAAAAGGAAGCAAACTCGGTACGTTGTATTAGCATTTTTACATTACATTAGCAAAATTTTATTACATGATTAAAGGGGCTTTCAGCCAGAAACAACAGGTCTGTGTTAAATACATACAGTTGTGGTCCTGAGTGTGTTATTGCCATGTTGGGAGAACTGCTTAGTCTTCCAACAACAACAAGACAGGCCCACTATATCCACAGCAGGGCCATGCTTAAAGTGTGCACATGTGTTTTTGTTGAGTTCTCTCATGAAAATCTGAAGCAAAAAATTAGCTGAGGAGAAAATGTTTTTAATGTGCGAAAAGAAAGAGCTTGGTGCTCCCCCCCCCCTTTGGTCAGGGTTGCCACTTTGCTCAAGGAGCAAACTAACCTCCATTGAAAGACAGGCTGTGCTTTCACAGTTCCCCTCCTTAAGATTTACAGGGAATACATACAGACAGTGTCCTTCCTCTCAGCCCTGCACCAAGATCCTTAGCTAGAGCTCCCCCATTCACTAGTGCTACCCATTTTGGGGACAATGCTGGCCAAGTGGGCAAGTAATTTTCTTGCCCCTCCACAATCTCTATCAATGAAAAACTTTTGCACAGGTGTTGGTTTTTGTTTTTGTTTTTAATTGCTGATAAAACCACAGGCTGTAGTCATATCACAAAATCAGACTTTCACCATTGTGTTAGGGCTCTCCAGCTACACTGGCAACTTTTAAACTATCTTAAAGCATTGAGGTAACTGACAATACACAGGCTTTATCAGATACAAGTCTGGGTTTTTTTCATGTATCAAGCAATGCTTTGGAAGGAGTTCATCTCCATACAGAGCTGTAATGTAATTGATAGTTATGAAAGCTGGGCTCTCAAATTTTAAAATCCACAGTATATACACATTTAAAAAAAATCTATATAATAAGTCATCTCACAAATCTAAAACTATGCCCCCATTTCTGTAACTTACTCTCTGCAGGTGGACACTCTCTGCCCATTCTGAGCCTGGTTGAAGTAAATGGCACTTCTGGTAGACAAAGGGGTCCACTCATATGTATCCATTTTTCAGAATCTAATCCACTTCTGCATGACGAATCTGTGAAAGTGCCTTTATTCTACAATTCTTATTCGCACACGTGTGACACTAGTATAGCAATTCCTAGCTCATTAGTAGATCTCAAGGCACCTTAAAAGGAGGTCGGTATCATCATCCCCATTTTACAGATGGGGAAACTGAAGCACAGAGAGGTGATGTGATCTGCCCAACAGGCTTATTTCTGATTTCCACTAGTGTAAGAGAGAGAAAAGCCCCATCAAATGGGGCTTTTTGTATAAAGATTACTAATATGAATAGGGGTTGAAGAGAATTGGCCCTTCATAATTCAGGGCACTACACAAGAATTTTGGACTGGAAGTGAAGAACATCTTTTCAACTGAAACTTAAGAGAGAATGCAGGAAGTCAGAATGCAATTTCCTGAGCTTTATTTAGACTACACTTTTGCAATCAAATTCATGGAGAGATATTCCTTAAATAGCAAACAGCACTGGTTGCTTTAGTCTCTGCAGTGGAAATACTGTCTCATAAGACACCACATGCCTTATAAACTGCCTATATAGATAGATTAAATAGCAGGAAAACTTAATGACGTTTTCTTGAAGCTTTTTTCCTGCTTCTGTGTACAAATACAGTAAGTGTGCAGAACTATACAAATGGATTTAGAATTTGGTTCTCATCTTCCTTTCATTGTATGTTACAGGGCAAATACAATGGCACCATTCTTCTGTCTATTAACTTCAGATAAATTCCTGCGAACATTTATGAAATGACATGTGACAGCCCATGAATGATGAATTTATCTGGATCACCAGTGTTATCTAATGTATCTGCAAATTACTGTATTAAATTCAGTTTAAAATGCCACAAAGGTTGCCACACTAAAAGTATACAGGACAGAAAATTCAAAGTTAAGACTGAAAAAAAAAATCATTACATTGGTATGTGAAATCATCTCCCAAGTGAATTGATGGAAGCCTCATTGTTTGGCAGATTTAAATTGGAGTGGAGAAAATGTTAGAAAATATTCTGTAGGGGAAAATCTTGCTCTGGCAGGAAGGCAGACTAGCTGACCTAATATGTGTTTTCCAAATCTAGAGTCTGAGACACCATCAATGGTGGAAAATTAGTGTGACTATCAACTGGTTTGAAATCCATGCCAAGGAGATTCAAGGGCAGGACTGCAGCAAGAAAAGCAACTAATAGAAGGTAAAATGGAGCAGCGAGGTACAGATGGATGAAGTCTGGGCAACATATTAGGGAACAGAAAAACCTGGGTGAGGGAATGGTCTATGGAGTCACTTAGTCACATTGAGACAGTTATCTCCAGTCTTGGAGGAGAAGGGAAAAAGGCAGCAGGATTGAAGATCAGCTCAGGAAACTTGAGGCTCAAATGAAAGAACAGGGATTTGAATGGACTGGAAAAAGAATTCTTCTCTTTCACATATTCACCACTCCCATAAACAACCTATTCTATCCTCATAACATTTTCTCTCTCTCTCTCTCTTTTTAAAAATATTATGCTTTCTTAGAAAAGTAAGATCACTTCCCCCCCTCATTCACTTCATCTTCTCTTGTTCACGCCCTTGCAATCTCCCACGTTGCATTGGCTCTTGAAGGAGAAGGGATCATCCTGCAATTAAGGCAGATTCCTGAGAGCCAGGATGGCTGGGTTCTATTTGCAGCTCTACTACAGAATGTGACATCGGGACAGGTCAGTTAGTCCAACATTTTCAAACTCCGGTTGCCTAAACTTAGGCCCCTAAATAAAAACCCTGATTTTCAGAGGAACTTCAATGGCAGCTATGAGTGCTCAGCACCTCTGAAAATCAGAACACTTATTTTTCTGTGCTTCAATTTACTCATCTGAAAAGTAGGAATAATACTCACATGCTTCACAGTGGTGTTATGGATCTATCATTAATTATTGTTTACAAAGCATTTTGAGATCCTGGCATGGCATCCACTTTAAATGGGTTTTAGCCAGTTACCTGCTAGAGTCAGGAAGGAATGTTATTTCCCTGATGTACACTCAGTGTATTCTAGCACCCCTACTTCCACTTTGGGCTTTCCACTGACTCATCAGGGATTGACCACAGCTGAAAACATGGCACTAGATGGGGTGAAGTTTAATGGTCAGTGATATACAAGAGGTCAGACTAATGGTTCTTTCTGTTCTTCAACTCCATGAAAGATTAGCTATATCCAGCAAGAATATTAAGGGTCCTTAATGGAACAATGCAGGAGCTATTTATCGGGAAATGCACACTTGTCTGGCTCCAGCCCAGTTATCATGTTTATTTTTCCCAAGCCCAAACCTAGGATCAAAGGGACACTACACAATTACAGGTTCCTTCCTAGAAAGGAAGAGCTATGTGATTGGGTAGCACAAACTGGAGGCAAGTCTCTATGAGAAAGACATGGAGGAAATGTGGGAGGGGCTGTCTTTTTCTCCCAGCCAAGGAGTATGGGTGTCTGGGGTAAGCTCCACTCAGCCAAAACTTGCAAGGAAAAAATAAAGTTTAGGTAAGACCCATGCATATAGGCCTTTTGTTGTTTTATTAATTGTTTCTGCTTTCTAGATACCTTTGGGTGAATAAACATTGTGTTTGTTTTGAAGATGCTGTTTCCTGAGTTACTTGAATTAACTGCAGATCACAGCCTTCTGTAGGGAAATTTCTCAAAGGTGCCAAATACAGTTGAGCCTGTCATGTTTACACAAAACTGGGGGTCTGCAACCTAGAGATCCAATATAAAATAGTGGTAGGATCATATAGTTCTACCCAGGGAGGGGCTCAAGGCAGTGACTCTGGTATCAGAGAGTTAAATGGAGTCTAAACCTAAAATGGAAGATTTGAAACTCCCTAAGAAATGACTTTTAGAAGCAATGAGTAATGGTACACAACAGTGTTGCTGTTTTAGACACACAAATTAGCTTGGAAGATGAATTGGGAAGAGTAATATCTAGTTTAGTCAGAAAAGAACAGCATATTGATACTATATTTCAATATTAGCTGAAATTACATCTAGTATTTTGTCTACAATGCAGGGCCGCCCGGGGGGGGGGGGGGGGCAAGTGGGGCAATTTGCCCCAGGCCCCAGGCCGCGCAGAGGCCCCGCGAGCCCTGGCCAAGAATCCTTTCCCTCACCTGGCAGTACTCTGAGTCTGCAGCGGTGGCAGCGGCATTTTGGCGGTGGGGGGCCCTTCAGTTGCTCAGGTCTTCGGCGGCATTTCAGCGGCGGGGGGCCCTTCAGTGCTGCCGAAGACGTGGAGCGACTGAAGGACCCCCGTTGCCGAAATGCCGCCGCAGACTCGGAGCGCCGCCCGGCAAGTACAAGCTCCCCCATCTTGCCCCAAGCCCCCTGAATCCTCTGGGCGGCCCTGCTCCAATGTACCCCAACTTAAAAACAAACTCGGTACACCAAAGCACTTTTTGAAAATTAGTCAGAGTACAATAAAAACAGCTTTAAAAACAGGTTTGAAAGCATGGGCCAAACCCTAGGGTCTCTTTGCACCTTTGGAGAAGAACAAAAGGTCTGTAAAGCTGCCTTGAAAGGGCAGTTGGAGGTTCCCCTTAAGTAGGAGAAACCTCAACTGGCATAGAGCGAGTATAACAGCTCAATACAATATCTCTTAAATTGTACCCAGTGCAGGGTCTCTATCAGCAGCATGAGAAGGTATTGACAGAACACAGCACATTCTAGTGATCTCTGCCACTATACAGCTTTCAACCCCTTGTATGATTCTACCTTGCACTAGTTTATGGGGTACCTCTGAGGCGGTTATGACTTGTTCCAGGGGCTGAACCAGCTGCTGGCTACCTTGGTGATGTTGGGAGTGCAGAGGTGGCTTTAAGCCACCTTCACCCTCCCTCCTTCCTGACCCCAGACACTCCTAGCAGAGCTCTGGCAAACCTGAGGATAGGCTTTACTATTTGTGTTTGTTTTACTTTTGCCCCTCACTTCTGCTGTCTACACTGTTATTTTCATGTCTGTGACTCTTTGGGGCATAAAGAATGTCCTTTCTATACCTCCGTAACAGACAATGCAAAACTCAGATTTTATTTTTAATAATAAAGGCAGAAGTGATTAGATGCATATATACACAAGGGTCAGCTGTTTTCTGTGTTATATCTTTTATTGGTATAGGAAATTGCCACTAGCACTGTGTAAAAGGGTAACTAGAGCATCCCTTGAATAAGGCACTGCTAACTCTTTAAAGAAAACAGAAACACAAAGGCTTGAGAACAGTTAAACAAGGTCCTTTCTCGTTATAGAAGGGCAAAATTCTTCAGGGCTTTCTTTCTTGGCAGGCAAGTAGGCAGCTATTTGAACTTGACTAAGGAGGGAAATTAACAGGTCTAGGCTTCTTCTTGGTGGTGGTTGGGGGATAACTTGAAGAATTCCCTTTCTGCAAGATCAAATGAGTAGTTCTGCTTTTCCCTTGTTATAAATGGGAAACAATGCAAATAGCTCTTTTCTCATCTCAACACATTGGCATAGACAAACACAAAATGGAACCTTTGCAGCGGGTTGGTCTCCTTTTGCACAAGAGGGATAATTAACAAACCACTGGCTCTGCCAATTTGGTTTATGTTCACATAATCTTTACTGCTCATTGCAGAAGATCTCAACTACCCCTTGAGGGGGCTGTTTAGGGATCTGGGGCAAAAATCTGTCTGGGGATTAGTCCTGCTTTGAGCAGGGGGTTGGACTAGATGACCTCCTGAGGTCCCTTCCAACCCTGATATTCTGTGAAACCCCCTTCCAAGTGGCCACGCCCTTCCCTCCAAGCATGGAAGCAAATGCAACCTTTATAGAGCAGGGCAGGAGCTTTTTTCTCACTCCAGTGAAGAGATTTAATCCCTTTATTGAGCAGCTGAGTGTAAGGTACACACACATAAGTAAGACAGGAGAAGTCATTCTTCTGCTCTACTCTGAGCTGATTAGGCCTCAACTGGAGTATTGTGTCCAGTTCTGGGTGTCACATTTCAGGAAGGATGTGGAGAAATTGGAAAAAGTCCAGAGAAGAGCGACAAAAATGATTAACGGTCTAGAAAACATGACCAATGAGGGAAGATTGAGAGAACTGGGTTTGTTTAGTCTGGAAAAGAGAAGACTGAGAGGGGACATGATAACAGTTTTCAAGTACTTAAAAGGTTGTTACAGGGAGGAGGGAGAAAAATTGTTTTTCTTAACCTCTGAGGCTAGGACAAGAAGCAATGGGCTTAAATTGCAGCAAGGGTGGTGTAGGTTGGACATTAGGAAAAACTTCCTGTCAGGGTGGTTAAGCACTGGACTAAATTGCCTAGGGAGGTTGTGGAATTTCTATCATTGTACATTTTTAAGAGCAGGTGAGACAAACACCTATCAGGCATGGCGTAGATAATACTTAGCCGGGAGTGCAGGGGATTGGACTAGATGACCTCTTGAGGTCCCTTCCAGTCTTATGATTCTATGAAAACCTGTTTGAATAACGGGTTGCCTGAATTATGGCCAGATTTTCAAATCTAATCTTTTTGTGCCACAACTTGCAAACTCAAATAATTGACTATATATAAATAATTGAGGCCTATACATAAGTTACATGGCCATCTATGGGCCCAAAATTAGTTTAATGACTGACTGCAGCCACATAATTCTACCTATAAATCTGTGGCCACAAAAATAAAAGGATCAGTTAAAACTGGATTTAAATTAGGCACTAAGGGATTATTTGACTTACTGTATGTTCTGGTCATGTGATTCATGTGCTATAACTTATACATAAGAAAATTCAAAATTAGCAGAATTATCGTTTTGCTTCCTTCGCCCCCATTTTCTCTCTGTCTCTTTGATGAAACAGTCCAATCTTTAGAAGTACTAGCCCCCTGTTAAAACTTCACCTCTTGATTAATGTTTGTAAAAGGCTTTGATCATAAAGTGCTAAGTGCATTGCTAAACGTTATTGTTAACCCTTGAACAAGGCTGTGCCTCACTAAAAACATACCAGCTCATGTCCACATTTACTAATGCAAGTGGCATTCCCTTATCTTTTTCAGTGCACAAGACACAAACACAGAATTGTTACAGAGGCAACTCCTTATCCAAGGTTAGAAGGAATCACTTCCTCAACAATTACTCCTTTTATTGATAAAGCCCCGAGGTAGATTTGGATTAGGTGTCTTCCATTTTCAAAGCATCCATTTGTCATTTTGATAGGAAAGATCTAATTTTTCTAACATTTATTTTCTCAGAAGGATTCCTGTTGATGTGTCGTTGCAGCAAGGCAAAATGCATCTAACAGTTTTCAATTTCTCCTGCAAGGAAAAGGTCGCCAATAATTCCTGAAGACTAGCTGTCAGCACTAGCGAGTAATTAAAGGTCCTACTCATGAGGACGACATCTCTAGAAAGTCATTCTATCTATAGATCACTCCTTGTGCATGAAACACACACCCCTTCTTTGCTTCAATGAAAATGGACTAACCCTGCAGGGTTCTAAACCCCTCAATGCCCATGAAAGTCAGTGGGAGTTGAGGGCACCTACATCTCTCATGTAGTGTTCCGAAATACACACTACTAGGGGTATGATATCCTGAACACATCTGTACAAATGTACTAGAAAGTTTTCTAGGTGAGAATAGTTTAAAAAACAGCTACTACCTTTAGTGGTGCTGAGAACTGTAAAAATCACAGAGTGAGAAAGATTGCCTACCCCAAAGAGCTTTCAGTTTTTAAAAAAGTGTAATTTATCTGTATCTTGAGGATCTTAGCAATTTTGGGTGCTGTCAAGTAATACATACTGTATGCACCTCCTTTGCTCTGATTCCAGGGGCAGAGACAGGGAGTTATTTTCTTCAGCACGGATTATCCCTAGACTGTACATAAAAAAGAGCAGAATCAGCAAAACTACATATCCAGCAGACTGTTTTCAGCTTTCTACTATGGCTGGATGTGAAGCCAACAAGCCATGGGCCAGGTAGGAAGTATTATGTCTGGACTTATGTGCTGGTGTGTTTGTTGCCAATGTGCTGTTCCCTGGCTGTAAATCCTGTCAGTAGTTATGCGTTCCCTTCTTCTGCTCAAGTCCCCTGTGTATACCGGTACTGAGCACCTGAGTCCAGGAACTGCTATGGAGTGCCCGCTGCATGCCATTTCAGCCTTGCCCATTCCAGCCACTTCTGTACCCAACTGCACGGATACACAACCAAGTGTTGCCTCGGGATATTTCTTAGTGCTGTCAAGTGATCTATTTTTTGCTATAGTTTCATCACTGTCCCACTGCCCTTTAATGGGAACAGCAGGTATTGTTGGCATCATCCATGCTATGGGCAGGCCTTATTAAGCACTGTTCAGTCAGACAGTAGCAGGTTTGTTGTTCTGTATTCTGGAGATGATATGCTACATATTTGTCAAAGTTATACATGAGTTGATCATGCCTAAGAGTGCAATACGCTTTATTTTTTAAAATCCTTTTATTTTGCAGCAGTTTCAGGGAGTTGTTTAGCTAACATCACATTATGTGCTATGGAATCAAAACTCCACAGGATGAGGGGAGGGTAGAGTTTTATATCAAGTTCTGATTTTCTTTGCTTTTGTCAGAGACCCTTAGCGTGAACCGCATGGATCGCACTAGTGATGGCCCTCATTTGTCCTGAAAAAGTTCTAACAACCCTTGGATTGGGTGGATGTTTTGGTACCTGACCTGTCTCCTAGTTAGATACTTAAGACTGAGGACTAGCCCCAGGGAAGGAACACAGGCATACTTGTAAAGCTTTTGCCATGCAACACCAGACCATTGGTCATGTGAGCAAGCTCCCAACTAGCAGCTATTTCAAGTTGAGGACTGCAACAAGCAACAGCGGGTTGTGGGGAGGAACAAAGGTGGCTGATGGGGGAAACTCATAACAGTCTTGAGAGAAAATCTGTACATTAGGGTTCCTCTTTAAATTTAACCCAAAGGTAGCAATTCTTATTACTGCAGATATTAAAAACAAAAAAACCTGTGACATTCAGGAAAAAATCCTTCTCCTTTCACCAGCTGCTGGTACCAACATCAGTCTGGAAGACTTTTATTTTTAAAACATAATTCCAGGAAAATATATGGGGCTATTTGCTCCATCTGCCACAAGAGTGTCAGGCAAAGAGAAAAGACAAAAGGATATCTATGGATATTAATTCTGAAATGACATGTAGAAGACAAATGCAATCTCCAGCCTAAAAAGACTTCAAGATTTAAGAGCCTGAGTGGCATCAAAGCAAAGAGTAGGAGCGAGCAAGAAGAGATACCACAGCTTGTACTTCCAAGTTGTGGATTATCAGCGTTTTCTTTTTGTTCATTTTACAGCCTTCACATGCTGAACAGCATTGCCACTAAACATAAATCAAGGGTGTATGAAAAGAAAAACACTATTAAAAATTGCAGAAAATGCAAGTGCAATGTTTTCACATTGAAAATATTATGATAAAGGATGGAACATTAAATTATGAATCAGGGGATTGTCATAAAACAGCACATAAAGAAGGGTCCTGTGGGAGCCAAGGAATTCCAGCTGATACCACCATGACTTCAGTTAGTCTTAGGATTGGTCCTCCATAGCTGGCTTGTAAGAGGCTTGATTTCTGTGCCAAAACCCTGTTTTTGAAGCTTCAGATAGGCTTTTGCATGGAGGCTCCTGAACAACCATGGGCCCTTTTAAGAACTGTTACAGTTTTGTAGCTAATAAGTGGTCCATTTGTATGAGAACATAAGAGCATTCAGGGTTGATATCCAGCCTGATGATGCCATTTAATGTGGTTACCTTTGAAATATAAGACTTATGGAGCCACTTTGCATGTTGCTCTTTTAAGAGGCAGCATTGCAGCTCTGTGTAGACTTGTACATGATCTAAAGAAGGGATCAGCAACCTTTGTCATGCGGCCCATCAGGGAAATCCACTGGCGGGCTGGGACAATTTGTTTACCTGCAATATTCACAGGTTTGGTCGATCGCAGCTCCCTCTGGCCGTGGTTTGCCGCCATTGGCTTGGAACAGCGAACCTTGGCCAGTGGGAGCTGTGATCAGCTGAACCTGCAGACGCTGTAGGTAAACAAACCGTCCCTGCCCGCCAGCAGATTTCCCTGATGGGCCGCGTGCCAAAGGTTGCCGATCCCTGATCTAAAGCAAGCCAAGAGGTGACAGGGGGAGGAAGTTGACATGTTCCCATCACCATGGGTTAGGAGCTGCTCCAGCCTAACTTCTCAAATAATTCTAGCTTCCACATCAAGGGTGAAATCCTGGTCTCATTGAAGTTAATGGAAAAAACTCTCATTGACATCAGTGAGGTCAGTATTTCACCCAAGTGTCTAGAAACATACAGCCTTGAACAGTCAAGACCTGACCACAGCCCTCTGTGGTAAACCAACTACTAGAGCAGTAGCCCCAGTTTAGAAGCTTGCATTAAGCATTAGAGTTGTTAATGGGTATATTAATATGCATAACACTTTGACTAAGAAACCAGAACATACAAAATCAACATGGCACATATTAAATGGATTTTAAAAAACTGGTGGCAGGTCTTAGAACATAATTGTTACTGGGGAATCATCACTGAGCAGATATGTTTCTAGTGGGGTCCTACAAGGATTGGTTCTTGATCCATTGCTATTTGACATGGGAGAAAACAAAGTCTCTGATCGAGTTTGCAGAGGACAAAGATTGGGGAGTAGTAAATAAAGAAGAAGACAGGTGATCTTCTTTTGTGATCATCAGGCGATCTTCTGGATCATTTGGTGAACTGGATAAAAGCAAATAATGTGTGTGTTTCATTACAGCCAAATGTAGCATCATACATCTGGGAACAAAGAATATAGGACATACTACAGGATGAGGGGAATGGGAGGACTCCTGAGAAGCAGTGACTCTGAAGAGGACTTTGGGGGGAACCCAGGGTTGTGAGGTACCTCGCTACCACCTGCCCTTAGCCTGAGGAAGTTTTGTCTGTGCCTGCTTGGGGTCATCTCTCCAACTCCACCAGCTGTGGGCAACACAAGCATTCCCTTTCTAGGCCTTATAGGCGCTGCTGTTGCTTTACAGCTTAGCAGTAGACACAGTCTAATCCTCAAGCCCAATGAGAATCTCCCTGAAGTCCACTGGACTCTTGCAGTATTCACAGATTTCCTGCTTCCAAAGAAATGGTACACCTCAATTTACCAGTTATACCTCAAACCGCCATGCTACTTGACATACAGAACTTAGATATGTTTATAGTAGGAAAAACATACTAACTTTATGTAACAATGCATAGATATTCAAATAGTCAAGTAGAAATACTGAAAAAAGGGTTACATATAAAACAGAATAATACTTCTTCTAGAGCCTTAAAAAGATATTCTCATGTTTAGTAGAGCATTGCTCCCCCAAAACCCTTGCAGCACTTCACAACCAATTTGGCTGTGACCCTTCTTTCATGAGATAACCACACTGTTTGTCCCCTACATGAAGAATTCTATGTGTTTCCTTGTACCTCAAGATATATCAATCCCATCCTTTGTCTTTATTCATAAACAGGACACCCCCTGCTATTTGTTTCATCCCGTATATTTTCTCTTGTAGATTTTGCAATCTTTCATTGTGCCTCTGGTTTAGTATGCAGATGGCATACAATAAACAAGTGACCAGACAAGGAGATAGGTGTCTGTTGCCTGGGAAGTATTCTTTTCAGACAGAATATATGTCACCTCCTGGTGACCTGCCTTAACTCCAAGACCTTAAAACATAATTTTACTATACAGACATAACTCCTTAAATATTATCCATCCATCCATTTCACAATTATTGATGACCAGTGGGCTATTGGATCTTGGTAGAGACCTCACATAGCATCCTTTGGTAAACTATTATGCATATCTCTGACCCAGGGGAATTCCCGTAAAACCCTGTGTACCCCTTGTGTCCTCTATCAGCTGGCACCAAGTGGTCCCTGGGTCACAGCAGATAATCAGCTCAGCATCAGTGCAACAATGGGGGCACAGATCAGCATTCACGTCGCACTAACCGTCAGTACCCGGCCCAAGCTGGGGAAGCTAATGATCCAACCAGCAGGCCAAATTCAGTGTTGGATCCTAGTCACGTGTCACCTGAGGCATGTTGTGCATATGCTAAGAAGAAGTGCAACAATGAAGAATCAGAGCAGGCTGCACAGCGGGGACAGAAGGACGGGGAAGAAAATTGGCAGCATGTGACCTCCAGAAGAAGAAAGAGGAACGTCCATGTACCAGCAGTGGAGATACAGGTGAGCAACCGTTTTCATGTTCTCTCCACAGGTACTAATGCGGAGAGTGGACTAGATGATACATCTGAGGGAAGGGAGCAGAAGGAGACTCCACCGATTCGAAGGCATGAGATTCACTGTCCTAGGGATGGGGGTTCCACCACCACCGCTTCCAGGAGAAGGAGCCGGTGGTGGTGGTCGGGGACTTCCTCCTCAGGGGGACTGAGTCATCTATCCGCCACCCCAACTGGGAAAACCGAGAGGTCTGCTGCTTGCCAGGAGCTAGGATTCACGATGTGACGGAGAGACTGCCAAGACTCATCAAGCCTTCGGATCGTTACCCCTTACTGCTTCTCCACGTGGGAACCAATGATACTGCCAAGAATGACCTTGAGCAGATCACTGCAGGCTACGTGGCTCTGGGAAGAAGGATAAAGGAGTTTGAGGAGCAAGTGGTGTTCTCGTCCATCCTCCCTGTGCAAGGAGAAGGCCCGGGTAGAGACCATTGAATCCTGGAAGTCAATGAATGGCTACACAGGTGGTGTCAGAGAGAAGGCTTTGGATTCTTTGACGATGGGATGGTGTTCCAAGAAGGAGGACTGCTAGGCAGAGACGGGCTCCACCTAACGAAGAGAGGGAAGAGCATCTTCGCAAGCAGGCTGGCTAACCTAATGAGGAGGGCTTTAAACTAGGTTCACCGGGGGAAGGAGACCAAAACCCCAAGGTAAGTGGGGAAATGGGATACTGGGAGGAAGCACGAGCAGGAGAGCACAAGAGGGGAGGACTCCTGTCTCATTCTGAGAAAGTGGGACGATCAGCGAGTTATCTTAAGTGCCTATACACAAATGCAAGAAGCCTGGGAAGCAAGCAGGGAGAACAGGAAGTCCTGGCACAGTCAAGGAACTATGATGTGATTGGAATAACAGAGACTTGGTGGGATAACTCACATGACTGGAGTACTGTCATGGATGGATATAAACTGTTCAGGAAGGACAGGCAGGGCAGAAAAGGTTGGGGAGTTGCATTGTATGTAAGAGAGCAGTATGACTGCTCAGGGCTCCGGTATGAAACTGCAGAAAAACCTGAGAGTCTCTGGATAAAGTTGAGAAGTGTGAGCAACAAGGGTGATGTCCTGGTGGGAGTCTGCTATAGATCACCAGACCAGGGGGATGAGGTGGACGAGGCTTTCTTCCGACAACTAACAGAAGTTACTAGATCACAGGCCCTGGTTCTCATGGGAGACTTTCATCACCCTGATATCTGCTGGGAGAGCAATACAGCAGTGCACAGACAATACAGCAAGTTTTTGGAAAGTGTAGGGGACAATTTCCTGGTGCAAATGCTGGAGGTACCAAATAGGGGCAGAGCTCTTCTTGACCTGCTGCTCACAAACAGGGAAGAATTAGTAGGGGAAACAAAAGCGGATGGGAACCTGGGAGGCAGTGACCATGAGATGGTCGAGTTCAGGATCCTGACACAAGGAAGAAAGGAGAGCAGCAGAATACAGACCCTGGACTTCAGAAAAGCAGACTTTGACTCCCTCAGAGAACTGATGGGCAGGATCCCCTGGGAGAATAACATGAAGGGCAAAGGGGTCCAGGAGAGCTGGATGTATTTTAAAGAATCCTTATTGAGGTTGCAGGAACAAACCATCCCAATGTGTAGAAAGAATAGTAAATATGGCAGGCGACCAGCTTGGCTTAACAGTGAAAACCTTGCTGATCTTAAACACAAAAAAGAAGCTTACAAGAAGTGGAAGATTGGACAAATGACCAGGGAAGAGTATAAAAATATTGCTCAGGCATGCAGGAGTGAAATCAGGAAGGCCAAATCACACTTGGAGTTCCAGCTAACAAGAGATGTTAAGAGTAACAAGAAGGGTTTCTTCAGGTATGTTAGCAACAAGAAGAAAGTCAAGAAAAGTGTGGGCCCCTTCCTGAATGGGGGAGGCAACCTAGTGACAGAGGATGTGGAAAAAGCTAATGTACTCAATGCTTTTTTTTGCTTCTGTCTTCACGAACAAGGTCCAACTCCCAGACTGCTGCACTACGCAGCACAGCATGGGGAGAAGGTGACCAGCCCTCTGTGGAGAAAGAAATGGTTCAGGACTATTTAGAAAAACTGGACGTGCACAAGTCCATGGGGCCGGATGCGCTGCATCTGAGGGTGCTAAAGGAGTTGGCGGGTGAGATTGCAGAACCATTAGCCATTATTTTTGAAAACTCATGGTGATCGGGGGAGGTCCCAGATGACTGGGAAAAGGCTAATGTAGTGCCCATCTTTAAAAAAGGGAAGAAAGAGGATCTGGGGAACTACAGGCCAGTCAGCCTCACCTCAGTACCTGGAAAAATCATGGAGCAAGTCCTCAAGGAATCAATTCTGAAGCACTTAGAGGAGAGGAAAGTGATCAGTAACAGTCAGCATGGGTTCACCAAGGGCAAGTCATGCCTGACTAACTTAATTGCCTTCTATGAGGAGATAACTGGGTCTGTGGATGAGGGGAAAGCAGTGGATGTGTTATTCCTTGACTTTTTGATACGGTCTCCCACAGTATTCTCGATGGCAAGTTAAAGATGTATGGGCTGGATGAACGGACTATAAGATGTATAGAAAGCTGGCTAGATCGTTGGGCTCAATGGGTAGTGATCAATGGCTCCATGTCTAGTTGGCACCCGGTATCAAGTGGAGTGCCCCAAGGGTTGATCCTGGGGCCGGTTTTGTTCAATATCTTCATTAATGATCTGGAGGATGGCGTGGACTGCACTCTCAGCAAGTTTGCAGATGACACTAAACTGGGAGGAGTGGTAGATACACTGGAGGGTAGGGATTGGATACAGCGGGACTTAGACAAATTTGAGGATTGGGCCAAAAGAAACCTGATGAGATTCAACAAGGACAAGTGCAGAATCCTGCACTTAGGACAGAAGAATCCCATGCACTGCTACAGACTAGGGACCGAATGGCTAGGAAGCAGTTCTGCAGAAAAGGACTTAGGGGTTACAGTGGATGAGAAGCTGGATATGAGTCGACAGTGTGCCCTTGTTGCCAAGAAGGCTAACGGCATTTTGGGCTATATAAGTAGGGGCATTGCCAGCAGATCGAGGGACATGATCATTCCCCTCTATTGACATTGGTGAGGCCTCATCTGGAGAACTGTGTCCAGTTTTGGGCCCCACACGACAAGAAGGATGTGGAAAAATTGGAAAGATTCCAGCAGAGGGCAACAAAAATGATTAGGGGGCTGGAGCACATGACTTATGAGGAGAGGCTGAAGGAACTGGGATTGTTTAGTCTGCAGAAGAGAAGAATGAGCGGGGATTTGATAGCTGCTTTCAACTACCTGATAGGGGGTTTCAAAGAGGATGGATCTAGACCAGTGGTTCCCAAACTGGGGTTTGTGAACCCCTGGGGGTTCGTGAAATGTTATAGGGGGTTCTCGGGGAAAAATTCCCTAATGGTGGACAGAGCTGTCCCTAGAGACCCCGGGCAGCACGGGGCCAGCAGCCCAGAGCCCCTGGACTTCCAAGAGCTAAGCAGATCAAAGCAAGCTTATCTATCGCACTGAGGAGATTTAAACTTCAAGACTCCTTATAAGAAATGGAAAGGCAGGTGGATATTTTTTGCTGATTTTAAAATTAAATAGGCAGCTAGTATTGTTTTTAAAATTATTATGAAGAACAAGTTTAAGCTTTGTTGTAACGTGCGTTGTTTGCCTGGACTGCTCAAGACCTGAATGCTTGTGTAGGAGGAACTCTTGAGTTGGCTTCTTAAATACCTTCATGCTGCTTCACATCTCATACTCCTTGTTGAAACATAGGAGCCTTGTCTTATAACAGGCTTATTCAAAGTGATACAAGCTACGAAAGTGAGATCTTGGAAGTGCTGCTGTTTTCATAATGTAATAAAAATACTGGAATGATAAGTAATAAATAATAGAGTAATAAGCATGTCATAAAAACAAATTTTATATTTCCAAGATCACTGCTTTTATAAATTTATACTCAAGTAAAGGAGAAAATCCCTGGAAATATTCATTTTTAGGAGGGGGTTCACGAGACTTGACATTTTAGTGAAAGGGGTTCACGGGTTGTTAAAGTTTGGGAACCACTGATCTAGACTGTTCTCAGTGGTACCAGATGACAGAACAAGGAATAATGGTCTCAAGTTGCAGTGGGGGAGGTCCAGGTTGGATATTAGGACAAAACTTTTTCACTAAGAGGGTGGTGAAGCACTGGAATGGGTTACCTAGAGAGGTGGTGGAATCTCCTTCCTTAGAGGTTTTTAAGGTCAGGCTTGACAAAGTCCTGGCTGGGATGATTTAGTTGGGAATTGGTCCTGCTTTGAGCAGGGGGTTCGACTAGATGACCTCCTGAGGTCCCGTCCAACCCTGATATTCTATGATTCTATGACAATGGGGCCAAAATGGCTAATGAGGTCCTTTGAAGTATAAACCGGGGAATATTGAGTGTGAGTAGGGAGGTTATATACTTCCTTTGTACTTGGCATTGGTGTGACTGCTGCTGGAATACTGTGTCCAGTTCTGGTGCCCATATGTCAAGAAGGATGTTGAAAAATCGGAGAGGACTCAGAGAAGAGCCATGAGAATGAAAAAAGGATTTGAAGACATGCATTGTAGGGAGAGACTCAGGGAGCTCAATCTATTTAATTTAGCAGTGAGAAGGTTAGGGGGTGACTAGATTACAGTCTGTAAGTACCTACATGGGAACAGAAATTTCATTAACTAAACCATATGTCTAGCCTGCAAAGGTATAGCAAGATTCAACTGCTAGAAGTTGAAGCTAAACAAATTCAGACGAGAAATAAAGACACACATTTTTACAGTGAGAGTAATTATCTATAGGAACTTGGAACAAAGATTGTGGTAGATTCTTCATTACCTGAAATTTTTAAATCAAATTTGAACTTCCCCTGCAAGATATGATCCAGTTTTAACAGGAATTAGAATTGAAAATCCTATGGTTTGTGTTATTCAGGAGGTCAGACTAACTGATCACAACAGTCCCTTTTGGATTAACAGTCTATGAAGTCACAGGGCCAAGTATTATAAGAGTCATACTTGAGATTTGCGGGGACTTGCCCAGATCCATTTATGCACATACCTAACTGCAGGCACTATTGCAGTAGTTATTATTGGAAGGAAAGCAGTGAGAGAAAAGAAGGAGCAGAGGGGGTGTGACTGCTATAGTATTCGCAAACTGATGACACACACTGGTTTGGCAGCTGTCCAAACTATTGTCAATCTCTCAGACATATCCCTAATTCCAAACCTGTAGGGGTACATTCTCCAGTGTGATTGCCAGAACATCTGCTACTAACCACAAGGACAATGGTTGGTTGCTTGCAGCACATGGACAGCAATCCCTGGTGAAAATTTAGTATATCAAATACAGTGCTTTTAGTGCACTAAAAAGTACTGCATAATACTAGTTTCTAGTTTGGTCTTTGAAAATGTAAGTGTGTGGTAAAGAGGAGTTAGGCTATAGAAGTATATATAGATATAGCACTATCATGAGATTTCTACTGAAATCAGTTGTTTATATTGTTGATATAGGAGTGCAGAGTGACGGTTATCAGTTTTTATCTTGGAGCAGCTAGCTAACAATCCAGTTAACTATGAATACAGACTGATTTATCTGGGCACTGTTGCTTAGAGAAGCTTTCATAGATCTGGGGCAAGGTTTTCCTTTGGCATCAAAATTTAATTAAATGCTATCAATTCGCCTTTGCCTTGACTTTGATTATTTGAATTTCAATTGCCTTTAGGGAGAATAATATAAATGTTTATTGCTCACTATTCCACATCTGTTGTAGTTTAAAAGACTCAGTGGCCAAGAATTTTATGAAGCATCACTTAATAATTATTCAGGAAATGATTAGTCAATACATTATATGCCGAGTGTAAGCACACCCTCTGTTGTCCATATCACCATAATATATGTCTTCTGAGAGTTAGATTAAAATACAAATTTACACTGCTACCTACCAAAGGGCTGTAGAGGTTTGTCTCTCCACAGTGTCTGTTTTTGTGGGAAAAAGCATTCATCAGATATAGCAGAGTACGGAAGAACCTTGGTTCTGTGCTGAAAAAGAACATCTAATAAAACCCTTTGAAGAACTTTTTTAGAAACCACAATTAAGGGTTTGACCAAAAAAAAAAATGAAATCTCATACACCACCATTCAGTTTGCATTCCGTGAAATAGGTATGTGGTATAATAAGACAAGGGAGAGCTGATTTGCTGCCATTCACATAGCTGTAAGTGACATGCTGTTTTACAAGTATTCTGAAACCAACAAGTTTAGAAGGATTCCAGTGCTAATCTTGGCATCGTAGCCAAATCAATATTTGTGGAATTATATTTCTCCTGTCAAGAAAATCCCCATGTTGTTTCATATTCTCGTTGTGTTTTTGGGTTTTGCCATGTCTCTACTCTACTCATAGACTCATAGACTTTAAGGTCAGAAGTGACCAATATGATCGTCTAGTCTGACTTCCTGCACAACACAGGCTGCAGAATCTCACCCGCCCACTCCCACAACAACCCCTTAACCTATGTTTGAGCCATTGAAGTCCTCAAATCATGGTTTAAAGACTTCAAGGTGCAGAGAATCCTCCAGCAAGTGACCTGTGCCTCACGCTGCAAAGGAAGGCGAAAACCCCCCAGGGCCTTTGCCAATCTGCCCTGGAGGAAAATTCCTTCCCGATCCCAAATATGGCGATCAGCTAAACCCTGAGTATATGGGCAAGACTCACCAGCAAGACACCCAGGAAAAAATTCTCTGTAGTAACTCAGATCCCACCCCATCTAACATCCCATCACAGGCCACTGGGCATATTTACTGCTAATAGACAAAGATCAATTAATTGCCAAAATTAGGCTATTCCATCATACCATCCCCCCCATAGATTTATTAATCTTAATCTTGAAGACAGATATGTCTTTTGCCCGCACTGCTCCACTTGGAAGGATGTTCCAGAACTTCACTCCTCTGATGGTTAGAAACCTTCATCTAATTTCAAGTCTAAACTTCTTGATGGCCAGTTTATATCCATTTGTTCTTGTGTCCACATTGGTACTGAGCTTAAATAATTCCTCTCCCTCCCTGGTATTTATCCCTCTGATATATTTATAGAGAGCAATCATATCTCCCCTGAGCCTTCTTTTGGTTAGGCTAAACAAGCCAAGCTCTTTGAGTCTCTTTTCATAAGACAGGTTTTCCATTCCTCGGATCATCCTAGTAGTCCTTCTCTGTACCTGTTCCAGTTTGAATTCATCCTTCTTAAACATAGGACACCAGAACTGCACACAGTAGTCCAGATAAGGTCTCACCAGTGCCTTGTATATTGGTACTAACAGTTCCTTATCTCTACTGGAAATATCTCGCCTAATGCATCCCAAGACCGCATTAGGTTTTTTCACGGTCATATCACATTGGCACCTCATAGTCATCCTGTGATCCAACCAATACTCCGAGGTCCTTCTCCTCCTCCTCTGTTACTTCTAACTGATGAGTCCCCAGCTTATAACAAAAATTCTTGTTATTAATCCCTAAATGCATGACCTTGCACTTTTCACTATTAAATTTCATCCTATTACTATTACTCCAGTTTACAAGGTCGTCCAGATCTTCCTGTATGATGTCCCGGTCCTTCTCTGTATTGGCAATACCTCCCAGCTTTGTGTCATCCGCAAACTTTATTAGCACACTCCCATTTCTTGTGCCAAGGTCAGTAATAAAAAGATTAAATAAGATTGGTCCCAAAACCTATCCCTGAGGAACTCCACTAGTAACCTCCTTCCAGCCAGACAGTTCACCTTTAAATATTAAACAGTTGTAGTCTCCCCTTTAACCAGCTCCTTATCCATCTTTCAATTTTCATATTGATCCCCATCTTTTCCAATTTAATTAATAATTCCCCGTGTGGAAGCATATCAAATGCCTTATTGAAATCGAGGTAAATTAGATCCACTGTGTTTCCTTTATCTAAACAATCTGTTACCTTCTCAAAGAAGGAGATCAGGTTGGTTTGGCATGATCTACCTTTTGTAAAACCATGTTGTATTTTGTCCCAATTACCATTGACCTCAATGTTCTTAACTACTTTCTCCTTCAAAATTTTTTCCAAGACCTTGCATACTACAGATGTCAAACTGACAGGCCTGTAGTTACTTGGATCACTTTTTTTCCCTTTCTTAAAAATAGGAACTATGTTAGCACTTCTCCAGTCATACGGTACAACCCCTGAGTTTACAGATTCATTAAAAATTCTTGCTAATGAGCTTGCAATTTCATGTGCCAGTTCCTTTAATATTCTTGGATGAAGATTATCTGGGCCCCCAGATTTAGTCCCATTAAGCTGTTCGAGTTTGGCTTCTACCTCGGATGTGGTAATATCTACCTCCATATCTTCATTCCATTTGTCATCCTGCCACTATCTCTAAGCTTCTCATTAGCCTCATTAAAGACTGAGACAAAGTATTAGTTTAGATACTGGGCCATGCCTAGATTATCCTTAACCTCCATTCCATCTGCAGTGTTTAGTGGTCCCACTTCTTCTTTCTTTGTTTTCTTCTTATTTATATGTCTATACAACTTTTTACTGTTGGTTTTAATTCCCTTTGCAAGGTCCATCACTACATGGCTTTTGGCCTTTCTCACTTTATCCCTACATGTTCAGACCTCAATAAGGTAGCTTTCCTTGCTGATCCCTCCCATCTTCCACTCCTTGTAGGCTTTCCACTTTTTCTTAATCACCTCTCTGAGATGCTTGCTCATCCAGATTGGTCTTGGGATGCAGGCTTCTGATAGTTTCTGCAACTTTGACTTGAACTAATTCCAGGCCTCCTCCACCTTTAGACCCACAAGTTCTTCGTCCAATCCACTTCCCTAACTAATCTCCTTAATTTTTTAAAGTTAGCCCTTTTGAAATCAAAAATCCTAGTCACAGATCTATTTTTGTTTATCCTTCCATTTAGTTTGAACTGAATTAGCTCATGATCGCTCGAACCAAAGTTGTCCCCTGCAACTATTTCTTCTGTGAGGTCTTCACTATTCAACAAAACCAAATCTAAAATGGCATCTCCTCTTGTTGGTTCAGCAACTACTTGGTGAAGGAATCCATCAGCTATCGGATCCAGGAAAATCTGAGCCCTATTATTATTACTAACACTTGTCCTCCAGTCTATATCTGGGAAGTTAAAATCTGCCATGATCACATAATTCCCATTAGTATTTGCTTAATTAAAAACATTAAAGAGGTCTCTATCCATATCCAGATCAGATCCCAGTGGTCTATCGCACACCCCAAGCACTACCCCTGGGGAGGCTCTAGTAGCTTTCTTCCCCAATGTATTTCCTTGATGGATGAACCAATTCCAGTCTATAGACTGTGAAGCACATTGGGCTCTTTCTTGAAAGACATCAGTCACTACTGTATGTATTTACTGTAGAGCATAATCAAATGTTAGACATTAAGTCAAGGGAGAGAACTAAATAAAGAGATTTTTAGGAATAGTGATTCACTTTGACAGTAGTTTCCCTTGTTTCTCTACAGTTATTTTTACAGCTAAAACTTCCTGAAGGAAAATCTCTTCCTTATGACCCAGCTTCTCCTCCTGCGTGATCCTAACCTGTGCTTGTTTGGAACATGAGTCTGTTGTCATACACATGGCTGCTATATCAAGACATCAGCATTAAAACTTCACTGCAGGATGAAGCAGGAAGCAACATTCGGTGAGCAACCTCTCAGCTGAAGTTTAATAGGAGGGTACACTGATTTGTACATATGTAGCTGTACATACACCATATTTACATATTTTTATGTTTTATAATATTGCAATTAAAATTAATTTTAAAAAATTGCTTCTCGGTCCTTTTTCCATTCCTTCACTCCAGCTCTCTCTTGAATTATACAAGACTGGTTTTACTCCATTATTTCCCATGCTCCCTCCTCCTCCATTTCTTTCCCTATATTGTTCTGTTCCTCCATAGTATTTTAGTCTTGCTTTCCCCAGCACTCTTTTGTTCTTCTCCATTCTTAATCTCTCTCTCTGGCCCCACAAACCCTCCCCAGTCTCCCTTCCTTTGCCTCCACTCCCCCAAATCTCTTGCCTCATATCCATGACCTGTTCCTGGCACCCACGCCCACCTCTTTCTTTCCAGGCAACACTCGTCACTCATTGCTCCTGAATAAACTCCCTCCCAAAACAGCCATCATCAAGCCCCCCAAAATTAATCAGTATTTATCCCACATGTGAACTTGGGCTCTTCTCACCTTTTACTTGGGGTACAGGGAAAGAGCTACAGTCCCTCCTCCACCTCTTTCCCAGGTCACAGGAATAGTAGGGACAGTTTTCTACTCGCTCCAGATCACAGAAAGGGAGCCACTTCTTTCTTTAAGGGAACAGAACTAGAAGAGTCTTTCCATTTCCAAACATTTCTCACATATTCATCTATACATAAGTGGAGGTACCTTTTTAACAGCTTGAAAGCTCAGTCTTAAAGCCTACTAAACTCTTTTCTCCACATTTTTTTATATTAGGGTGGGCATGGTTAGAGAAGCACAAGGGATTTGGACACCTAATTCTCATTTAAATTAAAAAGGGAATTAGGGTCCACATCCCTTAGGCAGCTTTGAAACACACATACACCAGGGTCCCCACAGAAACAAGCCTACTTTGGGCTACACTTAATTTCTGTTCCTGCTCCCAATGAACTCGGTGGCAGAACACCTGATGACTTCAGTAGGAACAGGATTGGGTTCTATATTTGCAGGATCTAAAAAGATACCCTATTGATTTAACACAGCCATTTTTGTCCTTAGTATTTTGAGAGGGGCCTGCTACAGTGCTTTTGCCCAAGTCCTCCCATCTATCCCCATCCACTGTGATTAGAGCCCTATGCAAAGGTCTTGTTTAAGGATCTTAGGCTGGAGCAGAAAGAGGATTTTGGGGGCACACACAAACACAAGTAACTCATTTTTTTATATTAGAAGGAGGGAACTGGATAATTTCCAGAAGCATACTATAGCTGCTCGTGATGGAATCAATGCAGAGCAGACAAGATTTAGAAAACGTGTGTATGGGAGAATGGTCTAAAGAGCTGGGGAGTCTGAAGAGACACTATTCTTCATTGTCTCTCCCCATCTGCCAGAGGGCTTTTCATGCATTCTTGCAGGCTTAAGCACCAGCATTTATATGGTACTTTACAACCATAAGCAAATAATGAAACCATCACCAAACCCCTGAGAGATAGGTAGTTGTCTCCAGAGGAGGAACTTAAGATAGGAAGGTTTAGTGACTTCTCACTAAGGACACATGGAGTCATGTTGTCCACTGGTAGCTGATGGGATTTATCGTTCAGTACACTAGAACTCCAATTTGTCAGCCACTGGCTGAAAGGATGCTGCAGAACAATTCACCAGTGATTGGGATTCAAAAGTGTGGGTCAGTTAGGATCTGGACAAGGCAAGATCTTCCAAATGAGATTTAATTTTATGCAGGTCTGGGTCTATGAAAAACTCTGCCTGCATTTCCCTCTGAAGTGTTACAATTTTCACTTTCATAAAATTTCACACAAGTCAGCATTTCCAACATGAAAAGCTAGGAAAGTAAAAGTGAGTTTTGTACAAGACAAATAATTGGTTTTAACATTTTCACCTCATTCTATTGACTCCTCTTCACATTTCATATCTAGTATAAGTCTTTAAAAAAAGCCGATATTTCTTCACATGCTGTTTTCCTTTCAGTGCCAGCTTCTCAGCTTGGTCCTCCTATAACACAGAAAGACCTACAGTGCTGAGACCATCACACTGCTCATAGTTCACAATTTTCCGAAGTGATGAGCAGTCAACTCTAAATGGAGTCAATAGGAGCTGCCAACTTTGCAGTAGGTGACAACAGTGGCCTACTTTGTCTCCTGTGGTAGAAGTTGTTTGGTAAACATTACTAAGGTGGCCTTCTCACTGCTTTGGCGCTTGTAAAGTGGTTCATTAGACCCCCACCTTGAAATGCAAGTGTCCATCTCAGGTACTGCTATATCTCCCCACCCCACCTATTGCTGTAGTATGTGAGTGCCTCACAATCATTAGTGTATTTATCTTCACAACACCCCCGTGAGGTAGGAAAGTGCTGTCATTCCCAATTTCAGGTGGGAAATTTATGCACAGAAGTTGAGTGATTTGTCCAGAATCACAATTAAAGTCTGTAACAGAGCAGAGAATTGAACCCAGGTCTCCCAAGTTCTAGGCTAATGCTCTAACACTGGACCATCCTTTCTCTCACAGGTGTGACTGCAATTTAATATGTGCTAATATTCTCAGTGTTGTACATCAAACAGAAGGAAAGACTCTGTTCACTCCTTCTCACGGTCAATGTGGACAAAGATTTTTTCAGAAGGATCTGAATGAAGAGAGGGTAGTGGCTTAGTAAATGATGATGGAAGGCAGTTGAATGGAATATCGATGTCATTCTTTTAATTAAAAAGGGACTCACTGCATGATCAGAACATTACACATATAACTTATTAGCCCCCTTCCTTGCTTCTGAGAAGTAATAATTTGAGACGAGAGGATAACTTTGCCATAGGTTTGGAGTTCCAATTTAGTGTTTTGTCAAAGGTGTTTCTTCCCCTTCCTATCTTCTGCCTGCTCTCCCCCCTCCCCCGACACAGGCACTACTAGGTTTTCTCCAACCACTGAAATGTGGGGGAGCTTCCTAAATTTGGTTTTACACACATGAACTAGGAACAGTTGTCCAGGAGAGGGTGAGATTTTCTTGAAAATAAAAGAAAAGACTAACATGCCAGCCTTTACTTCACTGTTCTCTGTTTAGTACTAACCTTCATATAGTACTAAGGAAGACTCTTGCCTATGTTTCTGCTGTTTCTATGTGAAGATATTACTCCAATGTGAGCATGCTGTAAATGAAAGCTCCTTAATAAATATTGAGTGAATTGGACACATTGCAAGACATTTAGATAACCTTGCAAAACAAGGAAACTTACACTTCACCTGTCAAAAGTGGGTCTGTTCCATTAAGCTTGGCAACTGTCAGTGTCCCTCTATTGAGCAGAGAGAGACCTGGCCCCTGAGGAATAATATGTATAGTCACTTCACACTGGACTTTCCAATGGGTTTTATGGAGCTAACTATATAGACATTCTTGGCAATACACATCAGTCCTAATTTATTTAATTTAGGAAAACAATTTTTTAAAAATTGATTTCATTTACAAAAACAGAGCAGCTGCCTTCATAATGAAGCTAAAATACAGAGGGCTATAATAAGCTGTAGCTGCAATGCACATGTAGAAGGTGGTCTGTAGTTCCGCTGCTTCCAGAGGAGTCTGAAGAGTCACAATTTACTCCCAGGGTGGAAGTAACTTACATCTCCCTCTGCCCACCCCCTTGCACAGCTAGCTAGTCTGTTGGAAGGGAGGGAGGTCAAACCAAGGCTCCCTCTCTCCACCTCATTCCCTCTAAGCATGCAGGTAAGTGCTAATTGTACAAGCCTTACTTTCTCCTCCATGCAAGGATGCAGGGAGCCCTAATGCATTGCACAGGAGGCTAGGAGAAGTCTTGCTTTGCCCTATTGTCTTGTACAGGCACATTAGACTAGGTTACAAACGGGCTCTAAGAGAAACTTTCTTTTATTAACAATACAGCACCATTGCAATGGACAGGGTGGTGCAAGAGGAGAGTTTGTCCGCAAGATTCCAAATGCCTATTTACAGCAGCTTTTTCTAAAAGCCTTTTATTAATGATTATTATAATATTTGTGGCTGCTCAGACATACCAACTCAAAAATTTGGTCTCATTTCGGTCTGTTCCATCAAGCTTGCCAACTGTCAGTGTCCCTCAATCAAGCAGAGAGAGACCTGGTCCCTGAAGAATAATATGTATAGTCACTTCACACTGGACTTTCCAATGGGTTTTATGGAGCTAACTGTATAGACATTCTTGGAAATATACATTAGTTTATCTCTTCACTAAGTCAGTGGAGTTTCACCAGGGATGAATTAGTTCTATTAGCACTTATCTCTGGTTATACATTTTGTTGTGGAAAGTTAGTCACCTTTTTTCTCCTCTCCTCACTCTCTTTTAAATACCCATCTGCCTCTTGGAGTATAAATTTATAGTTGAGATTATATTTTTAAAGGGGGGAAAAAAACTAAAAGGAGAATAGATATTGTTTCAAACAATTGAAAATGTTCTTTGTATTGTTTGTGAGAGTGCTCTAGGACAGTATAGAAAGTATCTCTATTCTGCTTCAATTGCTGTGAACTAAAGAAATATTATATTTCACCTTTTGGCAAGACTTTACCCATCTAAAGGCCCAACCCAGTAAACACTTGCATGCATGGAGACATGAGTAGTCCCGCTGACATTGATGAGAATGCTCATGTACGTGAAATTAAACATGTGCCTAAGTGTTTCCTGGATTGGAGCCCCTGAAAATCTTACCTCATTCTCTTCCTTCTCTTCCAAAAAGGAAGACATAGATACTAATGTTTCCATTATAGCAACATTTGGGTGTGGCAGAACTGATTTTCCTCTCCTTCGGACTTCTAGAAGCTCACTCCTGCACCTCTTATTCATATGGGTAGTTGTCATGATTATGGGGCTGATTATACCTCTGTCCCTTTTCTGTGTCCAACCACAGCTCCTCAGGTGTTAGGCCTTGTGTCCCTTACCTGAGTCAAGGTGGAGCTTTACAATTCTCCCCATCTAAGAATGGGACCAACTCACTCCCTCACCACCAGTTCTATGCCAACCACTTAATTCTTTGCAGATCCAACATTTGTGTTTCTTTCCTTCGGGACTCAATGATCCAACAGTAGCAGTAGGAACAAAGCAGTAGAGGAAAGGGATTTTCATGACAATCTATATTCATGTCTTTCTTACCTAGAGTTCTACCCATCATCCCATGATGGCAACTCTTTCTCCAGACATCCCACCCCTACCTAGTTCCCTGTCTCAATCTGATTCCCCCTGTGCTCTTAAGACCCTGCCAGAGTTCTTCGTTCTTCTGTATTTGGCAGGTTTTGCCTTTACTGATCAATAAATGTCATAGGCTGGCTAAGACATAAACAAAGCCAATAGTTTTGGTATTGTCCCTTGTCAAGGCTGAATCCCCACTCTGGCACTTCAAGGAAGCCCACAAGGATTTTAAAAATTAATACTTGCCACTCCAGGCTTGTATTACACTCTCAAGGTTACCGCGTTTCTCAGCCACCACTCAAATGCAAAACCCCTTTTGAAACCCAGGAAGATGCACTTGGGAATTCCTTTCTGTGGGGTACCCTCAAGCCCTTTCACCACCCTTCCAGGGAAGAGTTGAGAAAGAAAACAAAGGACATTAGCTGTTGCCACCAGCTAATTAAACAACATATGCACAAACCTCTTAGGACACGAAAAATCCAATCCTGTTCTTAAAAAAGGTAAATTTTATTAAAAACAAAAAGAAAGAAAATACATCTTGAACTCAGGCTTTTGCTAGATTTTAAAAGAGCAATTTCAAAAATCAAGCACCCAAAATAGCTTTCTTGGTGGTTCAGCTTAAAGGTTACAAGCAAACAAAAACATCTGGGGTTAGCACAGACGAGTTCACAAGCCAATAAGAAATAAAAGAAATAACCCTAATCACGTCTTTCTAGACATTCCCTAATTTACTTACATATCTGAGGCTTCAGATAAGTAGGTTTGCGGTATGAATTGATAATCTATAATCATACCTGGCTTAAAGCTGCTTACAGCATTGCCGCTCTCTGTCCCTACAGCCCAGAGAGAGCAACACACAAAGGGAAAGTTTCTTTCCCAATTTTAAAAAGTTCTACCTTTCCATTGGCTCATTTGGTCACATGCCCACTTCCTTTTCTTTACCTGGGGGACTTTTAACCCTTTACAGGTAAAGCAAGCAGAGAACAGCTACCAAGAGGGATTTTACAGCTAACTGGCTGGTTGGGTATCCATACCTTCCCCACCCCAGGGTGACCAGATGTCCTGATTTTATAGGGACAGTCCTGCTTTTTTGGGATTTTTCTTATATAGGCACCTATTATCCCTCACGCCATTCCAATTTTTCACACTTGCTATCTGGTCACCTTACCCCCCCCCCCACCCCTGTCCTCCTTCATTTATTACATCCCTTAACATGTCTTAAGTGTTTGTCAATTGGCTCAAGATAGCCACTTTTCTCCTCCATCCTGCCCATATTCCAGACAGACCTCTATTGAGTGAGCCAATACCGTGGTACAAAAAACATCCTCCCAATAGCCAGGCCAACATATAGTAATTCACACATTATTACAGGGCATCTCCATATCACAGGAGTCCTGTTGAAGTCAGTAGAACCATCCATAGGAAGGTGAAATTCACTCCGTGCAGCAGGTCAGTGCAAGGCATGTATATCATAAACCTTTAAAATAAGTAGTCTATAGGTCTTGCACTGGCCCCTCTCCAAAAGGGTGAATTTCACGTGTGACAGGACTGCAAGATGGGATCCTAATCTTATCCTTTTAGGAATGTACAAAAGATACATTTATAATGCTGTCCGTGAAGCAAACCAAGAGTGTTTCAACAGGATGCAGTCTGGATTTTAGTTTTTAAATGCTTTTTAAAATGAAAATTTTCCCTTTGAAATTGAGGAGTTGGTGGAAGATTCAATGGTGTTTCATGGAAGAGAGTTTATTTAGCCAAGCCAGCTGACCCCATTCTCCCAAATATAGCAGTGACTCCCTGATCTGGGTCCTCAGGAGAGAGTTAAGAAGATGATTCTTTGGACCAATCGATACTTTGCTCATTTTATATAAAAAGAGAGGGAAGTCATTGGCTCACTGATGGGGAGGGGCAAAGAGGGCAACTGCCCAGGGGCCCAGGCAATTTATGGCGGCAGTGGCCGGGAGCTCCAGGCCCTTTTAAAATCACCAGGCAGGCCGCAGCACTTCTAGGCGTGTGTGGGGTGGTACCAGCGGTGGCGAAGGCAGACGGGCAGGCATGTGGAAGCCCTGGCCATGCCAGAAGAGCGTGCCAAGCAGACAGCTGGAAGCTCACTGGGCACCAGCAATGCAGCCTGCAGCAGCTCACTGGGCACCAGCCAGCGCAGGCGCAGCACCGCCCAAATGTCAGTTGGACTGTGTCCGCGCGGACATGGCTTGTGCGTGCATACACCAGCTGCCTCATGTGGTCCAGCTCCGGGCCCATGTGGCGACACCATGCCGGGCCTGGAGGCCCATTGACTGTTCTGCCCTGGGGCCCAGAATTGCTGTTGGTGAGCCTGCCCCCAGTCTCCCACAGCAGGCAGAGAACTTAGGTGCTTGTGCTAGGGGCCAGCATACACTTGCCACCATTTAGAAATATTTCAGAAAAGTCAGTTGTCCACATAAACAGAGCCTGGAGAAAGGTTTTGGGTCAGCTTCAAGCTGCAGGAGAAGTGAAGTCTGGGCACTTGGACCTAGCTGTTGACACTTCTAAAAATGTCCTTTTCTAGTATCCATTTTCTGAATCAGGGATATTTGACATATGAGGTCCCTGAAACTAGAGTTGTGTGTGCATTCTAGTAACTTTTAGCACTGGTATTAGTCAAGTGCTTAATTCATCATCAGGACAACCCTGTGAGGATATGAAAGTATTGTCATCCTCTTTCACAGATGGAAACAGTAAGGCAGATATGCTAGGTTAGTGGTTCTCAACCGGGGTACATGTACCCCTGGGATATGTAGAGATCTTCCAGGAGGTACATCAACTCATCTAGATATTTACCTAGTTTTGCAACAGGCTACATAAAAAGCACTAGCAAAACTACAAATTAAAATTTCATACAGACAATGACTTGTTTATACTGCTCTCTATATATTATACACTCAAATGTAAGTATAATATTTATTTTCCAGTTGATTTATTTTATAATTATATGGTAAAAATGAGAAAGTAAGCAATTTTCAGTAATGGTGTGCTGTGACACTTTTGTATTTTTATGTCTGATTTTGTAAGCAAATAGTTTTTAAGTGACGTGAAACTTGGGGGTATGCAAGATTCCTTGAATGGGGTACAGTAGTCTGGAAAGGTTGAGATCCACTGTGCTAGGTGACTGGACTAAAGCCTTTGGAGAGTTCAGTGCCAAAGCCAGCCTAGGAAAACAGCTGTCCCTTTCTTGCTCTCATTCCCACGATTAATCCACCAGAGCAAGCTGCCTCTGCTATTGAGCTGCCCCCTTATGACCAGATGTTAAAGGAGCAGCCCAATCAACTGCAGGCAACAACCTGGGAAGGCCCCTGCAGCAACCCTAGCACCACCAGCAGCAACCTAGATAACATTATCCCTACTCATGCGAACTGATGTGGTATCCCAAAGGACAAGATTTGGCCTGCGAAACCCAATTGTCGAAGATAAGCCTGTGGTGCTGCAAAGGGTGGGAAACTGTGAATAACTGTGAGATCTATAAGAAAAGATATAGTTGTAAACTTCCCCCTTTGGCATCAATTTACAATGTCATATTCACACATAAACAGAACCACAGATTTAATTAGTTATATATCTAAAAAGGAACGTGGAGGTTAGCTTTGACATTTGAAATTCCACATCCATTAGGAAATGTCTGGATACAGGTCACAGAGGTCAGTTTTTTGCATGGGGGCAATTCTTCTAATATAGAATGCAATTTCTTAGGGTGTTCTTTTACAGCTGTGACAATTCTGTGGGAAGTTCTGACTCTTCAATATTTGTTTTCATACCAAACAGAGACAAAAAAGTGAATTTTTTTTTTTGCATGCACAGAATGGAAATTCCAATAATTTTGATCAAAATGCAATTTTTTGAAAGTCCTGAAATCACAATGCTTATTTTGATGCAGATCAAGATTAAACTGCCTTTTCCTCTAGTGATGCATTGCCTTATGGGAGTTATCATCTGGGTGGCTGACGGTCCCATTTTCTCCTATGAGCCAGGCTCCCTGGCTGGATTGTTTCTCACATGTGACTCCCATGATGCAGCATGCAGCTCAGTCAGAGGAAAATCCACATTGATTTAGAAGAGATGTCGTCTTGTCCCTTATTCTCTAATATGTGAAGGCTCCTTGGAGGACTACATCTTCCATAATGCAATGCACCATAAGGGAAATGCAGGTCAATTATTTTTGAATTCATTTGAAACAAAATGTTTCAGGGTCAATTCTAACAAAAGAAATTCCAATTTCAGTCAAATAAACCTGAAAGCAAAATGAAGTATTTCATTTTCCCGGTGAAAGTTAATAAAAAGAAATTCCCACAGAAAATTTGATTTTGCAAAACCACATTTTCCATCAGAAGATGATTCTGATGAAAGATTTCCAAACAGCTCCATTCAGTGGTAATTCTAGCAATGAGACTACACAACATTTTTCTTCCTGAATTTTGCATTGCAAGGAATATTAGCATAAAAACAGGACCTTGTATTTAAACTGTAGTAACAGGGGAGCTGTTTATGCTCTATCTGAAGCCAAAGTTGTAGGCACTCCAGCACACTTTTCCTTCTCTACAGCATATTCATAGGAGGCTCTCTTTGTCCTAAATGGGTCAATAGTCTCCTTGTGACTCTTTATGAGAGTTCAGTTGCTCTGGCTGCTTCTCTGAGCCTGAGCATGTAATGAATTAACTCTCTCTGGGCATGCACCCTGCACATAATCCATTCTCTTTGTTACTTTCTCTATTATTGTAACCGTTATCTAGGCTTGCCAACTTTCTAATTTCACAAAACTGAACACCCTTGCCCTTCCTACTGCCCCTTTCTTGAGGCCCTGCCCCTTCTCTGAGGCCCTACCCCCACTCACTCCAGCCCCCCTCCCTCAGTTGCTTGCTCTCCGCCATCCTCACTCACTTTCACTCAGCTGGGGCAGCGGTTGGAGTGTGGGAGGATATGAGGGCTCCAGCTAGGGGTGCGGATTCCAGGGTGGGGCCAGAAATAAGGGGTTCAGAGTGCAGGAGGGGGCTCCGGCGGGGGGTGTGGGCTCTGGGGTGGGACTGTGGATGAGGGGATTGGCATGTGGGAGGGAGCTCAAGGCTGGGGAAGGGAGGAGGTTTGGGGTGCTGGCTCTGCAAGAGAGTTTGGGTATGGGAGGGGCCTCAGGGCTGGGGCAGGGAGTTGGGGTGCAGGAGGGTATGCAGGATGCAGGCTCTGGGAGAGAGTCTGGGTGAGGGAGGGGGCTCAGAACTGGGGCAGGGGGTTGGGGTTGGGGAGCGGGCTCTGGGAGGGAGTTTGGGTGCGGGAGGGGGTTCCAACCTGGGGCAGGAGGTTGGGGTGCTGGTGGGGGTGCAGGGTCTGGAAGTTATCATGCAGGAGAGGATTTGGGGTGCAGGCTCTGGGCGGGTGGCGCTTACTTCAGGCAGCTCCTGGTTGGCGGTGCAGCGTGGCTATGGCAGGCTCCCTGCCTGCTCTGGCTCTGAGCTGCTCCTGGAAGAGGCCGCCATGTCAATCGCCAATGGGAGCTGATCGCCCCTGCACCTAGGGCCCAGATTTGCTGCGGCTTTTGGGAGCAGTGCGGAGCCAGGGTAGGCAGGGAACATGCCTTAGCCCTGCTGTGCCACTGACCAGATTTTTAATGGGCAGGTCAGCGGTGCTGACCAGAGCTGCTAGGGTCCCTTTTCAACCAGGCATTCCGGTTGAAAACCAGATGCCTGGCAACCCTACTGTTATCAGTGCTCATATATTGTATCTGCAAATCATCATCTGGTTTCCACACTATGAAAATATTGTCTGATATATTGGCAACAGAACTGGATGCAAGGATTCATAGGGAAGATATTAGCAACAATATTAAGCACAATGTTTCCTAACTTCATGATACCTTTCCATGTGTTAGCTGTATCAGAACTGGATACAATTATTCATTGTATCATGGCCTAGAACTCTCATAAAATATTGACAACATGATTGGATACAAGTGAGGGAGTCTAGGTTTTAGTTTCTATTTTTATCATTTGATTATTTTTGGCTACGTTAGTGCTCCATAGAGTTAGTAGAAAACTTGGAATTTTTGTACAGTCACCATTCTCTTTCCTCTCCATAGAGGGACATGGATCCCATTCAGAGAGTAAATTGTATTTTCAGTTGCTTTTGTTCTGAAACTGAATAGCAAATGTTTTCATATTTGTCTGGGAAATTAAAAGAACAAAAATCATCTTCTTTGAATTACAAGGTAAACTCCTTGACAGCACAAATTACAGAGTAAACAGGCAGGATTTTCATTCTTCCCATGTCTGGCTACTCTTGGCAGTAGGGAATGAGCATAATTGTACCTGAAGCTGCAATTAAGCTTTGAAAAAGAATTAGACAGTACCAGATCCCAGTGAGAGAACTCTAAACACATCAGGATGATCCCGCTTTCTTCAGCTGTAATAAATGCAAAGCAAAACAAAGACACACTCATACTTTTAATGTGTTTCAGCTGGCCCAAGTTCAGCATTGTTTTGTCAAGCGTAATTTTATACTCATGGTCCAAATTCCACTCATGGGTATGCACACATGACTTCCCTCGAAGTCAATGGGAAAGTATGGAGCCACGATGACCCGGCAGCAGCTTCAGGAGTCACTGTGCCATAGGAGTGCACAATATCACCCAGAGCAACCCTCCATGCAGGAGGGGTATACCCACTGCTACACCCAGTAAGGGGGTGCAGAACATGTTCTGCTCTATACTGGGCCAGTTCTAGTAACCTGCATGAAGAAGTGGTGTGGCTATGGCTCCACTCCCTTCCTGTCCCTTTTCAGGAGTAGAAATTTTACAGAGGTTAGCCACAATCTGACTCAATTATTATGCATATATTTATATCATGAAATTGCTCAGGTGCTCCAGACTGATTGGGCCCCTTTGCATTTAGTGCTGTATATACACATTTGAAGATTGATCTCGGCCTGAAGGATATCATTAAGGGGAACATTAGAAGTGGAAGCTGAGAGAGGGAAGAGGAAATGGAGAGCTACTGTATATTGTATTGTATAATTGTATTAGTGTGAGGGGCTTTATTTTTCCTTGGTGGCAAGTAAAAAGCAAACAAATGTGCCATCATGACTTATATTGTCATCAAAAATCCTTGAATAATATAAGACTTTACTATAATCTCCTTAGGTGGGAACTGTGCTTGGAAAATTTGTTGCATATTTGGGACACTGAGGTATTATCAACAGTATAGCTTCCTCCCCTCCCCCACTTCTCTTTCTCTCTCTCTCTCTTTTATGCCAGTTTCTTACAGTTGTCAGAGTGATATTTTCTATGTGAGAGATGCACAGCCACTGGAGTGGACTTTTGCAATTAACAGAGTACTTCATCCAGAGGCCGTGTTGTCTATGTTTGAACTGAACATAACTACAGCTGAGACTCAAACCAAGATATTTATGGATGATTGGCAGAAGCTCTCCCTAGCTGATCATTTGAAAGTTGTGCTAAGGGGTTAGCTCAGCTGGTCATGTTCTACATTACTACTAATCCATCATTACAGGTAAAACTAGCCAGAATTCTGTTTTCATACAGCACAACAACAAAGCTACAGCATTATTAGTCTTAGCCCACAAGGAAATCAGAGAACTATAAGAGAAGCAATGTAAACCCCCAGTAGGGAGTGGAGGAATACCACTTTGCATACACAAAATTCTTGCAAAGAAGGTTTAAAGAAAAATGTCACTGGCCCCAAATCTACAAGATCTATAAAACCTTGACCTCATGTAATTTTTTCATCAGGTCAAAAGGGTGTGTCATAGTTGGGGAAAGCAATTTTGATTTTCAACTACAAAATTGCTGTTGGCTTCTGCAAAACAATGTGAAAAATGAAACTGGCAGAGAGCCAAACATTTTCTTGGTTTTGCTTTGGGTGTGAAAATACTCACACAGCTTTAAGTAAAGTACATTGCATGATGTTAGGGTCATGTAAGGACACAATGTATTATTACAAGACAAAATCACTGGTAGGATTTCCGTTTTACAAAGGGATTTATAGTACTTTTCTACAGCAATGATAGCTCAGCTACCCCGGCACATTTGCTATTCTATCTGAGGAGTACAGAAAAATTCATGGAAGCTCAGACAAAAACCAAACAAAACAAAAATCAAAAAATGCACCAACAGAGGCAACATGAGATAAAAGAATTTTAAATTGATATTGTGTATCAGTGTTTGTGTGAGTACTTTACTCAGCTTCTCTCCCAGCACACTGCCTCTACCAGCCTCCACACATATAAAACTACAAAATACAAAAACCTTCTCCTCCAACAGAACTCCCACTGAAACTCCCCTGTTTACAGCTCTGTTTGCTGGCTCCTGTGCCACTGCAGCTGTCTATGCTGCTGCCTGACTGGCTGGCTACCTTTATAGGACCCCTAAGCAGAGAAGCCCCGCCCCCTAATCAGGGCTCAGCTTCTCTCCCAGAACACTGCCCCTACCACATGCTCAGGGTTTAATTGATCGCCATATTTGGGGTCGGGAAGGAATTTTCCTCCAGGGCAGATTGGCAGAGGCCCTGGAGGTTTTTCGCCTTCCTCTGCAGCGTGGGGCACGGGTCACTTGCTGGAGGATTCTCTGCACCTTGAGGTCTTTAAACCACGATTTGAGGACTTCAATAACTCAGGCATAGGTTAGGGGTTTGTTACAGGAGTGGGTGGGTGAGATTCTGTGGCCTGCATTGTGCAGGAGGTCAGACTAGATGATCATAATGGTCCCTTCTGACCTTAAAGTCTATGAGTCTAACCCAGACCCCAAATTTGATATCACAATCAATTCCAGGCACAGATGATACTATTTAGATGTTTCAGTACCTGATTTATGGGTACACTAAAATGCATTATTTGTGCTTTGGTGGCACCTAGCTGCCCCGATCAGGATAGGGACACCATTATACAAGTCAATGTGCAAAAGAATGGAACCAAACAGTCTTTTCTCTGAAGAGCTTGCAATCCAAATCGACTAAATAGTACGAGAAAAAAAAGTATTATCAACCCCACTTTATAGATGGAATAGAGGAACAGAGAGATTAAATTATTTGCCTAAGGCGATTGAACTTAGATCTTCTGACTTGCATAAGACTAGGTCTGGAAGGATTAGATTTTTAATCAGTAAACATCGATTTCATTGTTCACATACTGCAAAAAAATATTTCCATCAATAATAATTTAACTTTACAGATCAGCAAAGTAAGAAAAAGGCTGTTTGAGAACTTATTAGAGTTTGATTTCAGGATATTTATTTTGTATATTTTGACATGTGATATTGATAGTTTGGGTTTTAACAGTTATAAAGCTTTATCATTTTGAATCTTAACATCTTATGTCAGTAAATAATTATTGTCTGGCCTAGATTCATAGACTTTCATGTCCTCCTCAGAATTTCTCACCACTGGGAAAATTTAGATAAATTAATGTTATGCTTAAATTAAATGCTTAAATAAATTTATGTTTAGTTGAATGCTTGAAATCTATAATTTTGTGCAACTGTGAAAATTTAAATATATACAAATTAAAAAATGCTTAAAACATTGACATTATTCATAAAAAGTTATATATAATCAAATTCTGCCAAGCCTACATAAGACTATCCTTCCTCTTGTGCTTTTAGCAGTTGGACATCTAATTGCTACTAGTTATGCATGCAATTTTGCAGGCACAAAACTAGAAACATATTTCGAAATTTTTCCCTATATATGTAATTTGGTATCTCAATTTATATATATATATATATATATATAGGGTTTTAACAGCTCTGAGACTACTAGGAGCTAAGAGTAATATATTTCATTTGAAAGGTAGTTTCCTTTAGTTTCACCACAAAGGCTCAAATGTGATCCACAGCCCTATCATCACAAGCCCAAATCCTGAGCCTCTATCTGAGTTCCACTGGGGTCAGGGCTGGCTCCAGGCACCAGCTTACCAAGCAAGTGCTTGGGGTGGCCACTCTGGAGAGGGGCAGCAAGTCCAGCTGTTCGGCGGCAATTCGGCGGACGGTCCCTCACTCCTGCTCGGAGTGAAGGACTTTCCGCTGAATTGCCGCCGCAGATCGCGATTGCGATCACAGCTTTTTTTGTTTTTTGTTTTGTTGTTATTGTTGTTTGGCTGCTTGGGGACGCCAAAATGCTGGAGCTGGCCCTAACTGGGGTTGATGGAGGATGGAACCCTCCCTCCCTCTAAGTCACAGATCAGTAAAGGAACTCTCCTGTGAGCATTCCTGCTGCATGAGGGCTACATTAGCCTTCCAAAAGTTGGATCCCCCTCTAGGCAGAGGGGTTTGGTTTATAGGTCCACATAGTCATACATGATAGATTTTAAGAGCAGATGTTCACCTAATCTGACCTCCTGCATAATATAAACCATGGGATTTTACCCAGTAAATCCTCCAGTAGAGAGAATCATTCTTCCGCATTACATAAGTGGACATGTGGTTGAACTACCATGTATCATTTAGTAATTAACCAGGAATCCATCAGCCACATTTCCATCCCTCCTCCTCCTTGTCCAATCTTCACCCCAAAACTGCTCTCTGTGGACCAAACCCTCAGAGAGCTGTGCCCTCTGGTGTGCCTTGCCATGTCTGCACCTTGCTCCCTACCCCTCGCCTATTGTCTGTAGGCCCCTCCCTGCTTATATGGAGGGGAAGGGGGACTGGGCTCACAGAGCATTACAGAGCTCCATGCAGGTAAAATACAGATTTTTTTTTAAGATTTCCTGGAATTTGATTAATAGACTCAGAATTTTTACAGTGTAATTTATTTACACTGAATATATCCCTTTCTCAGACATGTAATTCTACTGGTGATAATTAATAAACTAGATCCAAACTCTCTTCTAGCCCAGACCTGCCTCAACTCTTCCTTTAGGAGCCCTGGGCAGCTAAACTTTGAGCTTGGGACTATCATTGCTAGAAATTATTAATGCACTCCTTTTGCGACCAGGGGCTGCTTTTGCGACCAGGGGCTGCTAACAGGGAGTTTCGCAAGGGAGTTTGGAAGGGAGCAGGAAGGGGGCGAGGGTCCCTTGCCGGTTCCATCTGTTTTCTCTTGATTCCCCTTAATACCTATAAAGCAACTACATTCTAACTGTTTGCTTAAACAACCCTTTCAGCTGACAGGGGGCTGCAGACGGGAGTTTGACAGAGGGAGGCTTACGATGGTTAGGAAGACCCGCAACACCTGTGCCAGCACTGCTACTGTCTCCTCCACCTGTGCCTGTAGCCAGACAGAGTGCCTAAGCATGGATGCCTCTACCCAGATCCTGGTGTGGTTTTGCAAAGACTGTAACTTGCAATTTCCACTTACTGATATCCAGGCTGGGGGGACCATCCAATGTGAAAGGTGCCTGCTGGTGGAATCTCTCAGGCAGCAGGTGGGAGAGCTACAGGAGGAGGTGGCTAGGTTGAGGAGCATCCGTATCCACGAGCAATTCCTCGACAGTGTCCATGTGGAGACAGCTGAGGTAGCTGTCCCAGTACACAGGACTGCTGATACACCACTGGTGGAGGAGGAGATGGCTCAGGGTGGACGCTGGCAGCTGGTTACTTCTGGCAACAGGCAGTGCTCCACCCTTGCTCCGAACCCTCCTGCCGTGGTTATAGGTAACCGTTATGCTCTTCTTGATGCAGGAAAGAAGGAATCACTCCCTACAGTAAAGGAGGAGAAGCCTCGTACCCCTAAGGCTGGAGAGTCTGCTGCCACCACTGCGAATAGGAAACGTAGGGTAGTGGTGGTCGGAGACTCTCTGCTGAGGGGGACGGAGGCGCCCATCTGTCGCCCTGACATTTCATCTCGGGAGGTATGCTGCCTGCCGGGGGCCCGTATCCGAGACGTTATGGAGGCATTGTCGAGGATTATCCGGCCCTCTGACTACTACCCCATGCTACTCATCCATGTGGGCACAAATGATACTGCGCGGTGTGACACTGAGCGGATCAAGAGTGACTACAGGGCTCTGGGAGCACGGGTGAAGGAGTTTGGAGCGCAGGTGGTATTCTCTTCAATTCTTCCTGTCAAAGGTAGGGGCCCGGGCAGAGACAGATGCATCATGGAGGTGAATGCCTGGCTGCGAAGATGGTGTCGCCAGGAGGGCTTTGGCTTCCTAGACCACGGGATGCTATTCGAGGATGGACTGCTAGGCAGAGATGGCGTTCACCTTTCGAGGAGAGGGAAGACCCTATTCGGACACAGACTGGCTAACCTAGTGAGGAGGGCTTTAAACTAGGTTCGACGGGGACAGGTGAGCAAAGCCCACAGGTAAGTGGGGAACATGGAGACCGGGGAAATGAGTCGGAAACAAGAGGGAGTGTGGGCTATATTGGCAGAGAGAAAGGAGAGTCAGGACAAAACTGGGAGGAAAGATCAAACCAGTATCTTAGATGCCTATATACAAATGCGAGAAGTATGGGGAATAAGCAGGAAGAACTGGAAGTGCTAATAAATAAATACAACTATGACATTGTTGGCATCACTGAAACTTGGTGGGATAATACACATGATTGGAATGTTGGTGTGGATGGGTACAGCTTGCTCAGGAAGGATAGACAGGGGAAAAACGGAGGAGGTGTTGCCTTATATATTAAAAATGTACACACTTGGACTGAGGTAGAGATGGACATAGGAGACGGAAGTGTTGAGAGTCTCTGGGTTAGGCTTAAAGGGGCAAAAAACAAGGGAGATGTCATGCTAGGTGTCTACTACAGGCCACCTAACCAGGTGGAAGAGGTGGATGAGGCTTTTTTCAAGCAACTAACAAAATCATCCAAAGCCCAAGATTTGGTGGTGATGGGGGACTTCAACTATCCGGATATATGTTGGGAAAATAACACAGCGGGGAACAGACTATCCAACAAATTCTTGGACTGCATTGGAGACAACTTTTTATTTCATAAGGTTGAAAAAGCTACTAGGGGGGAAGCTGTTCTAGACTTGATTTTAACAAATAGGGAGGAACTCGTTGAGAATGTGAAAGTAGAAGGCAGCCTGGGTGAAAGTGATCATGAAATCATAGACTTTGCAATTCTAAGGAAGGGTAGAAGGGAGAACAGCAAAATAGAGACAATGGATTTCAGGAAGGCAGATTTTGGGAAGCTCAGAGAGCTGATAGGTAAGGTCCCATGGGAATCAAGACTGAGGGGAAAAACAACTGAGGAGAGTTGGCAGTTTTTCAAAGGGACACTATTAAGGGCCCAAAAGCAAGCTATTCCGCTGGTTAGGAAAGATAGAAAATGTGGCAAAAGACCACCTTGGCTTAACCACGAGATCTTGCACGATCTAAAAAATAAAAAGGAGTCATATAAAAAATGGAAACTAGGACAGATTACAAAGGATGAATATAGGCAAACAACACAGGAATGCAGGGGCAAGATTAGAAAGGCAAAGGCACAAAATGAGCTCAAACTAGCTACGGGAATAAAAGGAAACAAGAAGACTTTTTATCAATACATTAGAAGCAAGAGGAAGACCAAAGACAGGGTAGGCCCACTGCTTAGTGAAGAGGGAGAAACAGTAACAGGAAACTTGGAAATGGCAGAGATGCTTAATGACTTCTTTGTTTCGGTCTTCACCGAGAAGTCTGAAGGAATGCCTAACATAGTGAATGCTAATGGGAAGGGGGTAGGTTTAGCGGATAAAATAAAAAAAGAACAAGTTAAACATCACTTAGAAAAGTTAGATGCCTGCAAGTCACCCGGGCCTGATGAAATGCATCCTAGAATACTCAAGGAGCTAATAGAGGAGGTATCTGAGCCTGTAGCTATTATCTTTGGAAAGTCATGGGAGACGGGAGAGATTCCAGAAGACTGGAAAAGGGCAAATATAGTGACCATCTACAAAAAGGGAAATAAAAACAACCCAGGTAACTACAGACCAGTTAGTTTAACTTCTGTGCCAGGGAAGATAATGGAGCAAGTAATTAAGGAAATCATCTGCCAACACTTGGAAGGTGGTAAGGTGATAGGGAATAGCCAGCATGGATTTGTGAAGAACAAATCATGTCAAACCAATCTGATAGCTTTCTTTGATAGGATAACGAGCCTTGTGGATAAGGGTGAAGCGGTGGATGTGGTATACCTAGACTTTAGTAAGGCATTTGATACGGTCTCGCATGATATTCTTATCGATAAACTAGGCAAATACAAATTAGATGGGGCTACTATAAGGTGGGTGCATAACTGGCTGGATAACCGTACTCAGAGTTGTTATTAATGGTTCCCAATCCTGCTGGAAAGGCGTAACGAGTGGGGTACCGCAGGGGTCTGTTTTGGGACCGGCTCTGTTCAATATCTTCATCAACGACTTAGATATTGGCATAGAAAGTACGCTTATTAAGTTTGCGGATGATACCAAACTGGGAGGGATTGCAACTACTTTGGAGGACAGGGTCATAATTCAAAATGATCTGGACAAATTGGAGAAATGGTCTGAGTTAAACAGGATGAAGTTTAACAAAGACAAATGCAAAGTGCTCCACTTAGGAAGGAAAAATCAATTTCACACATACAGAATGGGAAAAGACTGTCTAGGAAGGAGTACGGCAGAAAGGGATCTAGGGGTTATAGTGGACCACAAGCTAAATATGAGTCAACAGTGTGATGCTGTTGCAAAAAAAGCAAACATGATTCTGGGATGCATTAACAGGTGTGTTGTGAGCAAGACACGAGAAGTCATTCTTCCGCTCTACTCTGCTCTGGTTAGGCCTCAGCTGGAATATTGTGTCCAGTTCTGGGCGCCGCATTTTAAAAAAGATGTAGAGAAATTGGAAAGGGTCCAAAGAAGAGCAACAAGAATGATTAAAGGTCTTGAGAACATGACCTATGAAGGAAGGCTGAAAGAATTGGGTTTGTTTAGTTTGGAAAAGAGAAGACTGAGAGGGGACATGATAGCAGTTTTCAGGTATATAAAAGGGTGTCATAAGGAGGAGGGAGAGAACTTGTTTACCTTAGCCTCTAAGGATAGAACCAGAAACAATGGGTTTAAACTGCAGCAAGGGAGGTCTAGATTGGACATTAGGAAAAAGTTCCTAACTGTCAGGGTGGTTAAACACTGGAACAAATTGCCTAGGGAGGTTGTGGAATCTCCGTCTCTGGAGATATTTAAGAGTAGGTTAGATAAATGTCTATTAGGGATGGTCTAGGCAGTATTTGGTCCTGCCATGCGGGCAGGGGACTGGACTCGATGACCTCTCGAGGTCCCTTCCAGTCCTATAATCTATGAATAAGGGCCCAGGGAAAGATGCAGTGATTAGGTCAAAACAATGAGTCCGGTGGCACCTTAAAGACTAACAGATTTATTTGGGCATAAGCTTCATGGATAAAAAACCTAACTTCTTCAGATGCATGATTAGGTCATTACTCAAGAAGACTTCTCTTCATATGAATAGTCTTGCCAGTTTCTGCACAGTTTCAAATTTTCCCTATTTGGGGAGAGATACTGAGAAGGAGGTGGAAGAGCAACTCTAGCAATGGGGAGATTCCTCTAACTCCTTGGATCCCTTTCAATCTGGTTTTGGACCCAAGCATCGGATGACGACTGTATTTATTTCTCTGGGGAACTTTGTTAGATTTTTGACTTGCAGTACTGTCAGTATACTGGTAATACCACATCTCTCTGTCCTCTATTGATTTGATTCTGTGGTCCCCTTGCTTTCATCATATTTGGCAGAGTTAGTGTCCTGACTGAAACCTACAAGGTTAAGGCTCAACATGGAAAAGATGCTATTGGACAAGGGAAAGTAGTTTTGAGCAGCGATGTGTTGCCAAAAATTTATCCCCTGAGCCCTACATGTGACTTCCCTTGCAAAAATCCCCTTTCTTCTGCCCCTCCCCAATTTTTAATCAGTTCCAAAATCTCCCCTTCCCTGCAAAATCAAACCAAAAATTAATTAATTCCAAACAGTTTCTTTTCTAAATCCATCAACCCTTCCTACCTCTCTGCTGAGGTCTCTCAAAAATATATATCCCCCTGCCAAGTAACTCACTGAGTTCTACTCTGACTGGCTCGCTTACCTGTTGGCTATTCAGATGACCTGGGAAGTCATTTAGGCAATGGGTTCTTTAAGTGATCAGGTCTCCCCTGAATACAGAGTGTATTTCTAAAGGTCTGACCTGATATTCAAATGCTACCATGATCTAGCTCTGTGGGAGATTTCCTCCTTCCACAACTACAACAGCTATGATCAACTGAAACAAGGAAATTGTCAACTGGTAGGAAAGGCTAATGATGAAGTCAGAACTTTCACAGCAGCTGAACCTAGATCAGGGATCGGCAACCTTTGGCCCGTGGCCCCCCAAGGTAAGCACCCTGGCGGGCCGGGCCTGTTTGTTTACCTGCTGCATCCGCAGGTTCAGCTGATCGCAGCTCCCACTGGCTGCAGTTCACCGCTCCAGGCCAATGGGGGCTGCGGGAAGTGGCACGGGCCGAGGGATATGCTGGCCGCTGTTTCCTGGAGCCCCCATTGGCCTGGAGCAGCGAACCGCGGCCAGTGGGAGCCGTGATCGGCCGAACCTGCAGACGCGGCAGGTAAACAAACCAGCCTGGCCTGCCAGGGTAAGCACCGTGGCAGGCCACGTGCCAAAGGTTGCCAATCCCTGACCTAGATGTAGAGCTGACTGGAAATTATTTGTGAAAACAGTTTTCCATCAGAAAATGCCATTTTTTGTGTATGAAATCATATTGATTTTGATAAAATTTCATTTTGGAATAAAAATTGATTCCCCTCCCCCACCCCCGGATATCTAAGCATCCCATTTTTAAACAGAAGTTTAGATTTTACATCTTAAATTACTTTTCATTTCAAAATTAATTTAATTTATGGATAGATAGTCTAAAAGGATTTAAATGAAATGTTTCAAATTTAGCCAAACCAAATGTTTAGATAGACCCATTTTTTTTTCCAGATTGTTTAATGAAAATCTTTTGAAATTTTGGCTTTTCAAACTGATTTAGAATGAAAATAAAATTCAAATGCTCAAAATTTGTTGCAGAATGGAAACCCATTTACAAACCAGCTCTAATTAGATGTACTTCACTCCCTCAAGTGGCTGAATTACTGCTAACTGTAACACTCAGAACTAAATCCAAAAGTTATTCTTTGATTCCATTTTCCCTCAATAATTACTTTGCAAACAAACTCACACTCAGTCTCACCTACAAACATAAACCAAAATAATCTACAAAAGCCGATCAAGCTATTTCTCCTACATGTGGTGATGGAAGAGAAGATGGAGGGATTCTTATTATGTCTATTTTGAATTACATGGGACAGGTTCAGATTTGCTTGTGATGAGAGTCATATAAAAACCTGAACTGGCAGAGATAACCAATTGCTATTTTATGATTAGTGCATCACTATGTGTAGGTCTGTCCTCAGAATTGTGGGAAGGGTAAGTATGAAGATTCTTTGGGTTGTGCTCCAAGCTTAACTGATATATGTTACATTAGAGAGAGAGAGAGAGAGAAACATCATTAGATCGGAGCTAGCTCAGGTATGTCTACAAGGGCTGCAATCTTACCCTGTGATTGAAGTGTAGACCGAAAGCAAGAATCAGGGTATTCTTCCTCAGGTGTCCTCAGCTCTGGAAATCATTCCATCCTGTGATCTATCAGAACCAAAATGTGGATGCATTGTAAGACACTGTCACTGGACTTGGATTTTGGCTATTGGCCTTTACAAAGGGGGTATTATCAATGGGAGGAGCTTATAGAGAGAGGCGTATTTAGGCCAGTTATTGACAACAGGTGTTCATCTCTGTAATGCACCCAGATATCACAGTGATGAGTGTAATTAGTGTATGTAACATACACTAGCAGATTTTATTTTTACTTTAATAATAATGAGTAATAATTGCAATTAAGTGTGACAGTGTGCTCATAGTTCTTGCCACATGTGCAGACATCTAACTGACACTTTCAATGTTTACATTTTCATGAGAAACTTTGGATTCTTTTTAAATTTTCTTATATTGTACAGTTAGGGGTTGTTTAATGCAGAAAAAATTCAAATTGGGCCATTCACCCTAAAATGTAGCATTCAGCATCTAATTCAGTTTAGTGGGACATTCAAAGTTAATTAAGGAAGATAATAAATCAATTGTTGTTCTTATTCACCAACAAGGACATTGTGACTGGTGAGTGTGATTCATATATCATTTAACGTGTGCGCCTGTCTGCTGCAAAGCTGGCAGCATTACTTCTGAAAGGCATTTAAATCTCTCTCTTTAAGTATTAGCTGACAGGGAAATCAAAAGACCTTGTTCCCCAAAGTAGTAAATTGGTAACAGGAGCTTGAGACGGAATCACATCTCACCTGAGATACTCATGTGAAACAGTCTTGCTCCATGTTGTTTAGTTTGGAGTTATCCAGTTATTACTACCCTCCAACAGCCTGACAGACTTGTCAAACTTACCTGGGAAAGGCTAACTGAGGCAAATGGTCTTTGAGGGTGTGGTACTATTCCAGCTAGAGTTCTAAAGCCACACACAAAAATACAGGAAACTCAGGATCCAGACACTTGTGCTGGGAGATTACTCTGTTTGGATTTAACAACTGACAGGAAAGCTGATGCTCCTTTGGTGGCAGGCTCTATATTTTAAATACCACATTTTTCCAAGAGTGACTAATGATTTTGGTTGCCTCAATTTGTCTCTGTACAACTTGAGACACCTTAAGGGGGACTGATTTTGTCCAACTTGATACATTTTAAAGGAATCCAATTTTCAAAGGGTGAGTTAGTTATACTCTATCAAGTTGGACACCCTGGAACTGAGGTACCTCTTATCTCTACTCATGTTTGAAAACATTGGCCAAAATGTTGTAAGCAGCATTTGAAGAAAAGGAAAAGAGCAGATGTATGGCCACAGCTGGTTGAAAAATGGAGGGAAGGCATTTCCATAAAATGTTTTGATTTTTCTTCAAAACCAAAACCACAAAACCTGATCTTTTCTTTCAGTTTCAGCAGTTTTTTGCACAACAAATATTTTGTTTGTTGGTTGCCAAAAGAAATTTGCATTTGAAGCAATGGAAAAGAGCAGATCTATAGCACCTTTCAATCAAGAAGACAGGAAAATTAGCTGACAGGTTAGCTTAACAGCAGTCTTTTTAGGCTGACTGTAGCTAAGGAAGAAACCTTTAAATAACCGATTGTAAACTTGAAATGTGACTTATTTTAGCACTATAAATCTGGAAACATTTGGTTATTATTTTGGGCATTCCTTAAAAATTCAGAGCAGTACAAGAAATGACTGGAACAAAATGTGTGCATCATACAGAAAACACTTCTTGCTAGAATGATATACACATGTTAACAGCTTCTGCTTAGATATTTGAAGTTTTTATACACACTGAGCTCTACGGAAGAGAGTATTTTCCAAATAAATGTATTATTAGGCATTTTGGTCACATTTTGCAGTTTAAAGTAAGCTCAAAAGCAGAACTTTGATTTACAGTCAACAATTTCAACAAGTGACCCTTGGTGGAAAAGGTCTGCTTTTTCAGCTGGCTCTGTTGTTGAAGTTCAGAGAAACAGCTCATCTGTCTCTATTTCAGGCATCTGGCAGATGGAGAACTGCTTCAGCATTCTCCATTCCACTAAATGCTTACAGATGACTTCCATATTCAGAAGCATCTGCCAGTTATCTCATTTGGGGTGATTTTTCCCCCCATTGTGTTTTTTTGTTTATTTTCTTTACATATTCCTTTCTTTGTGCCTTTGTGAGATTTTTCCTCTGATTGGGGAAAGACATTGGCATATATCAAAACCTTCAAGAAGCAGACAAAACTTGTGAATGCCTATGAGATTCAGGCAAACTGAAAAGGGTCTTTCATGTGCAAAGCTTGAGTTAAAAGATTGGACAAAATCACAGCTGTAATGTACTCAGGAAATTAACCATGAACAAAAGGTGACCATTGTCCCCCACAGCATTTTCGAAAAGATTTCTTATGCACATTCTTTCATACGCAGTACTGTGTATAATACATTCTCTCTCTATCTCTATTTCATCCCCCTCAAACCTCCTGCCTCAGATGAGGTTGAGATGTGCTGTGCCTTTGAAAACTGACATTCTGTGATTGACATAACATAATTTCTCTTAACTGTTCATATCTCATTCTAAGGCAATGATTAGCACTGTATGCTAATTGGAGCATGTCTTACATAAAGGGAATTATTTATTTTTGGTATTTTAATAGTATCTGCTGACATTTCAAGAATTATCACTTATTCAGTGAGGAGTACCATAGCAATACCTATGGATATATAAGTGCATACACATAGCACTAAACTGTAGTAAGTTTCAGCATGAGTTTGCAAAGGAGGAGAAGGGTCTCTCCCCAGACCCTTTGTGCTTCTTCTGAGAGGCCAACCATATTCCCAGTCCCGTCTGTCTTTAGTGGAGTGGTGAGGGAAGACTTAAACTAGCTTTCCAGAAACTCCAAAGTGAATGAGGAAGGGGGCCATGGCCCATACCCCTTCTTTACTGGCCATCCAGGACACCTGATTCAACAGGTGCTACAAAGCTGCTAAAAGTGTAACAGTACCCACTACTACTGTCAGTGCTCCTAGAGATACTGTGCTACACTGATACACATTAAGAAGTCTTAAGGTTAGTAACAAGGATACTTTTCACTGCTATAGCTTTTCAAATACTACAGTAATTAGTGGATATACAGACAGAGAGCCTATCACTGAAGAATCTCAAAGTATTTCACATATGCTCATGAACTCAACCTCAAAGTATCACCATGAGGTAGGAATCACTGCCATTTTAAAAATGGAGCTGGCAAGGCATAGGAAGAGTATATGACTTTCTCAAGATCACACAGGAAGCTTGTAATAAAGTTGGATATAGAACCAAGGTTTCCTGACACCAAGACCTCTGCTTTTTGCTATGAGGGCATCCAGCCAACATGATGCAGCAATCTGGAACACTCAAATCCTTCTTTGAGGTAGGGTCTTTTTTTTACTGTTTGAATATTAATAGTCTAATCCCTGTAAAGCATCTATCTGCAGTATTATATAAATAATGGTAAGAGTATGATATTATTTAGACACAGGGTGAAGGATAAGGGAAAGTTGAAGGCCAAACACACGGATAAGTTCTGTCAGGGAAACTAACAGCCCTTTCCATATGCTTGTCAGCTTTAAAAATGAGGAAAAGTGGTTGCCAATATCAGCCACAGGAAAATAAAACATGTACAGGTTTATATTAGGGAAACAAAAAGTAACAATTTGGAAAGTGCGGATTTTTGTTAATAAAGTTTAATCAGAAAAAAGAGGTGATGGAAAAAAGATGGGCTAGAACTGAAACAGATGAATTATCCGACCACTAACAAAATAAACTGATGATTCATTAATGCACCAGGCTATTTGGTGAAATGTTTAAGAGATTTCCTCCCCATTATCTCTCTTACAAATTCAGGCCATTTTTGAAGGCCACTCAGGAATATCACTTATGTTGCCTGATTTTGCAGGCTGAATCTACTGAACTGCAAGCAAATGTGTAGCCAATATACCACAGGTGCATGCCCCTCAAGCAGTGGGAAATATGATCAAGAGGGATGTGCTGACAATTTTGTGTCCAGAGTCCATTCATTCAATCCAAAGATATATTTCTTATAAACCTAGATATTTTGTTTTACTATCAGCTTGATAATTATTTAAGCAGGTGATCATCTACTGATAATACCAAAAAGATCAGGCTAGTTACCAGTATGATGGAAGTGGTGAGGTATGTATAGCATTATGAGTGATTGACTATTGTATTTTATATATATTATATACACATACACACACTGTAATTACCAGTGCATGTAACTAATCACTCACTGACTGACAATTAATTTCAGTGTACCTGTTGAGTTAAAAATCTTAAAATTTGGTTTACTCATTCATGAAACTATCCCAGATATGAAATCTGACTTTACCAAGAGAGGTTACTAAAAGTTCTCTAGTCATTTTTTTATTGGATTTCCACCCTTCAAGTGCCCTTACATGTGTGCAAGTGGCATCAATTTACAAATTAATATCTACATATTAATTTATTTCAAGAGCCACTCCTATTGGAAACAGTCAGTTTGGGAAAATTAAGGTAATCAGAGGTCACCAGTTTATTTTTTTTAAATAAGATCTTAGCCAAGAAAATGTCCATAAATGTAATATTTTAAAAGCACAAGGTGGGTAAAAGTTTTTAATTATATTAATTTCAATGTTACATCATGCTGTCTAAGAGCCTAGTGCTGCAAACATTTCTACCTTCATCTGGCGCTCCATGTAGGAAGTTCATGTCTCACTTGCTGACCCACCCCTAACTTCAAAGGGGGTCCCCACAAGTGCAGCAGGCAAAGCTTATTGCAGGATCAGAGTGTGACACAGTACTCTTACCTGCTATATAATTCAATAGGATGGTGCAAAAGACATACTGCTGGGCTGACAGTTTAAAAATAATTCAGGATACAATTATTTAAGGCAAATGCACAATTCATGTAGCACTACTTTCCCTCACAGAAAACTGACAACTTGAATTTGCACCATTTTAAAGTAGGGTATTTAGAAATCTTACAATCAAACACATTTCCAGTTTTCTGTCTTCCATACTTGGCCCTTGAGATCCGTAGGAAACAAATAGGTTTTAATGTGTACTCCCAGCCAGCCAGCTGAATGGCCACCCACTCTTATCGACTTATTTACTTTTACATAAAGTGCAGCTGTCTTGGTTTGTGATGCTCTTGGATCATTCTAACATCAATAATATTTTCTGTTCTATAATATAAAACTTTATTGAATCATCATGTTGGCTCAAGGTCTTATAAAGCATCAAGGATGGCAGTAAAATTGAATGGAAGGATGGACCATTGACTGATCGAAAGGACAAAATATAACCTAATGGACAGGGATTTACAAGATCCTGTAGAAATCATAAGGTGGAAAAACAAACAAAAATATCATGTTACTGATTTTTTTAAAACAATATATATTTTTTTCATTTCATATTTGTTTCCAAATCCTTAAAATGTTGGGTCTTGGAAACAGGATATTATAGAGATACACATTTCAGCGTGGGAACACTGTAATGCTAGGACACATTGGTCTATTTGTTTCCATCTATATTTAGTCTTTCATTTACTGGGTTCAGCAAATTTTAGCTTTTCACCTGACCTGTGAACTGTGACCTCTCACTTGACCTGTGATCTCATAAATTTTGGAAGCTCATACACAAATAAATAAATCAGCTGTAATAAGTTCTTCCGAATGAAGCTTGAGTGGAGCAGTTGCTGAGGAAGAAATACTCAGACTATTTGCCTGTGACACACTGCCAGCAAACAACTTCATGCTCCATGGACCTGTCCTTTATTCTTTCCTCTCATCCTAAAAAAACAAATCACATTAAGCTGAAATAATTGCAATAACATTTATTCTTCACCAACAATAAATTCCCTTGTTAATGCCTCAGACAAATTATCACTGTGTCAAAAAAATTATGCCCACTGATATATTCTAATATTCAAATGTCCCCAAACAGAGTGTCATGGTGTCTGGGTTCTCAGCTGTCATTTGTTTGAGAAAAGCAAGGGGTATTTTCAAAATATCTATTTATTATACTGGAAACATAATATCATTTTCCCCCAGTAAAGTAGGTCACAAAACCTATTCAAACACACATTTCTCTGGATTGGGTGTAGGGGAAGTAGGCTGAAAAAATTCTCTCAGCTATATTCTGTAGAGTTTTGTAGAGATCTCATCCCTCTTCCGACTGCCTATGATTCATTTGTTGAAATTGGAGCTTTTTATGGTTTTGGAAAACAGGACAGCCCCTTACCTAGTATCTGCAACTTGTTCCATGATTTGAAATAATACTGACAGCATCACCAAATAACATCTTTTCAATTCAAGGGACAATAGTTTCCCCTATAACGTAAGTTTACAGGTAGCCATAGAGTTTATTTTACTCTTTAGAAATATCTTTTCCCCCTAATGGTGCTGGAATACTAGTTTACTTAGTGGGGAAACTTCCATTTCATCAGAATGTTTCCATCAAATTCCTAGACTTGCACTGTCCAGTTTTGATTATAAAGTCCTCTGATTGCCCAGATGATTCAGGAGAAAATGACCAAGAAATAAGCACTGTATAATTCCACAAGAAAAGTTCCACCATGAAGTATTCTTACTGGAAATCTGTCAGAAGAGGATTATATTTGTATGGATTTTGTTTTAATTTTAATAATTTTCAGTGAGGTAATGTAATATTCATTCAGGTCTGAAAGTATTTTTTTTAGTGATTCTCTTTGACTCTTTTGATTCATCTTCCAGGTTGCAAACAAGAACTGCATTGATAATAAATTCCCACTTACAAATGGGAGCTGGATATTCCATATGAAATCTGGACTGACAACTTGAGTTGTACTAATAACAGATTAATTATCACAAAGAAAGATTAACAGATTTCATAATGACAGTAAAATCTGTCAAAAGCATATACAAAACATATGGATGTGTGACTTTCTCTCTCAAAGGGACTCAGGAAAGTGTTGGGATCGGCTTTAGTGCCATTAGATGTCTAAGAAGGGAGTCAGGAGAAGTAGATCTCTATGACAGTGAGTCTGTAGATAGTCACGTGGACAAAACTAGAGATGAACACCCCCCAACTTTTGGAAAAGTTTGGATCTGGATATAAATTTTGAGGTTCAGGCCCATCTCTAAAAGTGGGAGTAAAAACACCATTCAAAGCTAGTTTTTGATTCAGCCTGCTGACCTGGAAATAATGGATATAGATCTACAAAAGGTCTACTATTTTGTTTAACCCAACATTTGCTTGCATAAATCTCACCTTCTATAGAAACCAACTTGAACAAACCTATAAACATAGAATCAAACACAATGACACTAATTGTTTTACCTTTTCCATGAACAAACATTTTTCCAAAGTAATTGTGGGGATAATCATTTTCATTAACAAAGCTTGGGCACATTTATATAAGTCTAGATATGCAACAACATTACCTAGGTGAAACATCCAATTTACTATTTTGGATTCACAGTCAAGTGTAGGCAGGGGTCAGCACCACCATGTTCTGCGACAGACACTTGACAAAATTACTGGACTTAGTAACGGACATTGGCGGAAGGATGGGAGGGGGCTCCGGGCTGAGCAGGAGTGTGGGAGGGGGTACGGTCTCTTGCCTGGGGGAGCAGGTTGGAGTACAGTGGGTATGAGGGCTCTGGCTGGGGGTGCAGACTTTGGGGTGGGGCTTGGGATGAGGGGTTTGGGGCGTAGTAGGGTGCTCCGGGCTGAAACCAAGAGGTTCGGAGGTTGGGAGAGGGACCAGGGCTGGGGCAGTGGGCTGGGGTGCGGCGGTGTGTGTGTGCGCGCGTGCATGTGTGTGTGTTTGCAGGCTCCATGCAATGCTTATCTCAAACAGCTCCTGGAAGCAGCGGCATGTCCACCCTCCATTTCCTACACAGAGGCGCGGCCAGGCAGCTCTGCACACTGCCCTGTCCACCGGCACCCCCCTTCAGCTTCCATTGGCTGCGGTTCCCAGCCAATGGGCTGGGAGCCATGGAGGCAGAGTTCAGGGAAGGGGGATGGAGGCAGCATGCAGAGCCAACTGGCTGTATCTCCACCAGCAACAGCAGGGACAGGGAGCCACTTGCGGGGAGGTTCACCTCGGGTGGCTCCCCGCAAGTGGCTCCCCATCCCTGCTGTTGCTGTCAGAAGTGTGCGTAGCCAGGCAGCCTCTGTCCCCCTCCCTGCAGTTCCCGGCCAATGGGCTGGGAGCTGCGGAGTTAGGACTCGGGGAGGGGAGACAGAGGCAGCATGCCTGCAGAGCTGCCTGGTTCCTGGCTGCATCTCCACACGCAACAGCAGGGATGGGGAGCTGCTTGTGGGGAGCACCCCCACAGACCTCAAAATTTTTACAATGGACACTTGTGTCAGTGTATGGACATGTTTCCAACCCCTGAGTGTAGGTGCGATGAGTTGTACCAAGTGGTGAGAGTCTTCTGTGCCTATATTGTTGGGTATACACATCCATTGATTAGCACACGGAGTGGCATAGATTCATAGATTCTAGGACTGGAAGGGACCTCGAGAGGTCATAGAGTCCAGTCCCCTGCCCGCATGGCAGGACCAAATACTGTCTAGACCATCGCTGATAGACATTTATCTAACCTACTCTTAAATATCTCCAGAGATGGAGATTCCACAACCTCCCTAGGCAATTTATTCCAGTGTTTAACCACCCTGACAGTTAGGAACTTTTTCCTAATGTCCAACCTAGACCTCCCTTGCTGCAGTTTAAGCCCATTGCTTCTTGTTCTATCCTTAGAGGCTAAGGTGAACAAGTTTTCTCCCTCCTCCTTATGACACCCTTTTAGATACCTGAAAACTGCTATCATGTCCCCTCTCAGTCTTCTCTTTTCCAAACTAAACAAACCCAATTCTTTCAGCCTTCCTTCACAGGTCATGTTCTCAAGACCTGTAATCATTCTTGTTGCTCTTCTCTGGATCCTTTCCAATTTCTCCACATCTTTCTTGAAATGCGGTGCCCAGAACTGAACACAATACTCCAGCTGAGGCCTAACCAGAGCAGAGTAGAGCGGAAGAATGACTTCTCGTGTCTTGCTCACAACACACCTGTTAATACATCTGTGATGGGTTGGATCACAGAAACCCCCTTGGGAGCTGCCACCAGATGTGGAAAGACTACCCCTGCTTCTGCTTTCCCTGCCAACTCAGGACTCCAGCACCCTGTCTTGCTGAGCCAGACACTCCCGTCTGGCTCCAGACACAGATCCAGGGTCTGAATCACTTGTCCCAAAGCTGCAGGTTTACCTGAAGACAGCTCACAGTAGCGTGCTTGTCTTTAGCACTCAGATGCCCAACTCCCAATGGAGTCTAAACCCAGATAAATCCGTTTTACCCTGCATAAAGCTTATGCAGAGCAAACTCATAAATTGTTCGCCCTCTATAACACTGATAGAGAGATATGCACAGTTGTTTGCTCCCCCAGGTATTAATACATACTCTGAGTAAATTACTCAATAAAAAGTGATTTTATTAAATACAGACAGTAGGATTTAAGTTGTTCAAAGTAGTAACAGACAGAACAAAGTAAGTCACCAAGCAAAATAAAATAAAATGCGCAAATCTATGACTAATCAAACTGAATACAGATAATCTCACCCTCAGAGATGCTTCAGTAAGTTTTTCTCAGACTGGACATCTTCCAGGCCTGGGCACAATTCTTTCCCCTGGTACAGCTCTTGTTGCAGCTCAGGTGGTAGCTAGGGGATTCTTCATGATGGCTCCTCTCTCTCTCTGTTCTCTTCCCCCCTTTATATATCTTTTGCATAAGGCGGGAACTCTTTGTCTCTCTGGTTTTCCACCCCCCCCTCACTGGAAAAGCACCAGGTTAAAGATGGATTCCAGTTCAGGTGACATGATCACATGTCACTGCAAGACTTCATTACTCACTTGCCAGCACACACATATACAGGAAGACTCACAGGTAAATACAGCCATCTGCAGACAATGGGAGTCATCAAGATTCCAAACCATCATTAATGGTCCACACTTTACACAATTACAATAGGCCATCAGAGTTACATTTTATATTTCTAGTTTTAGATACAAGAGTGGTACATTTATACAAATCAGATGATCATACTCAGTAGATTATAAGCTTTGTAATGATACCTTACAAGAGACCTTTTGCATGAGGCATATCCCAGTTACGTTACATTCACTTATTACCGTATTTTCTCTAAAACTATCTCAGTTACATTATATTGACTTATTATCAAGTTTTTATAAAACCATATAGACTGCACAACGTCACAACATCCCAGAATCATGTTTGCTTTTTTTGCAACAGCATCACATTGTTGACTCATATTTAGCTTGTGGTCCACTATAACCCCTAGATCCCTTTCTGCCGTACTCATTCCTAGACAGTCTCTTCCCATTCTGTATGTGTGAAACTGATTTTTTCTTCCTAAGTGGAGCACTTTGCATTTGTCTTTGTTAAACATCATCCTGTTTAACTCAGACCATTTCTCCAATTTGTCCAGATCATTTTGAATTATGACCCTGTCCTCCAAAGCAGTTGCAATCCCTCCCAGTTTAGTATCATCCGCAAACTTAATAAGCGTACTTTCTATGCCAATATCTAAGTCGTTAATGAAGATATTGAACAGAGCTGGTCCCAAATCAGACCCCTGCGGAACCCCACTCATTATACCTTTCCAGCAGGATTGGGAACCATTAATAACAACTCTCTGAGTATGGTTATCCAGCCAGTTATGCACCCACCTTACAGTAGCCTCATCTAAATTGTATTTGCCTAGTTTATCGATAAGAATATCATGCGAGACCGTATCAAATGCCTTACTAAAGTCTAGGTATACCACATCCACAGCTTCTCCTTTATCCACAAGACTCGTTATCCTATCAAAGAAAGCTATCAGATTGGTTTGACATGATTTGTTCTTCACAAATCCATGCTGGCTTTCCCTATCACCTTACCACCTTCCAAGTGTTTACAGATGATTTCCTTAATTACTTGCTCCATTATCTTCCCTGGTACAGAAGTTAAACTAACTGGTCTGTAGTTTCCTGGGTTGTTTTTATTTCCCTTTTTATAGATGGGCACTATATTTGCCCTTTTCCAGTCTTCTGGAATCTCTCCCGTCTCCCACGATTTTCCAAAGATAATAGCTAGAGGCTCAGATACCTCCTCTATTAGCTCCTTGAGTATTCTAGGATGCATTTCATCAGGCCCTGGTGACTGGCAAGCATCTAACTTTTCTAAGTGATTTTTAACTTGTTCTTTTTTTATTTTATCTGCTAAACCTACCCATTAGCATTCACTATGTTAGGCATTCCTTCCGACTTCTCGGTGAAGACCGAAACAAAGAAGTCATTAAGCATCTCTGCCATTTCCAAGTTTCCTGTTACTGTTTCTCCCTCTTCACTAAGCATTGGGCCTACCCTGTCTTTGGTCTTCCTCTTGCTTCTAATGTATTGATAAAAAGTCTTCTTGTTTCCCTTTATTCCTGTAGCTAGTTTGAGCTCATTTTATGCCTTTGCCTTTCTAATCTTGCCCCTGCATTCCTGTGTTCCATATTCCTGCATATATGGTTTAAGCAGTACTCTGACACTGGAAAGGTTTCCTACCTGCTTAATCTTGCATATTTGAAAATAATGTACTCCATGAAGTTGATTGATTGATTTGCAATTTCTCGATTTGAGGATGATCGCTCCCACAGATTTACATATGGGTCCTGAGATGACTCAGGAGTCCGATCCTGAAACCGCAAATCTGCTCTTGGTAGGTACAGACATTTTGTGGCAGGCCAGCTGCTTGCTGGGAGAAAGTTCTCTCTTTTTCCTTCTTTCTCTTTCCAACTTCGAGGGCAAGGCCCTTCTCCTAGAAGCAGGTCACTGCCTGATGGAGGATATGGCACCATTGGGGTCAGTTGGTGACTTGCTCCTCCCAGCTCATGATGTCCACATCAGTTTTCTTAAGATACGCTTTCAGTGTGCCTGTGTAGCATTTCCTCTGACCACCATGGGATCTCTGACCATGGGTGAGCTGAGAGCAGAGGATTTGTTTTGGGAGGTGAGAGTCTGGCATCTGCACACAATGTCCAGCCCAGCGAAATTGGTACATGAGGATCATTGCTTCCATGCTGGTGACATTGGCTTCAGCGAAGACGGCGATCTTGCCACCTGACGCGAAGGGTCTTCCAGAGGTATCGCTGGTGGTACCTCTCTAAACTCTTGAGGTGCTGTCGATATGTCACCCAGGTTTCGTAGGAACAACAATTGTCTTATAGACGTGGATCTTGGTGTCCTGCCATAGGTCACGGTCTGTGAAAACACGTCAGAGCAATTTCCCAAAGGAAGCACTTGCGCACTGGATCCTGTGCTGGATCTCACCGTTGATTTTTGCATTTTCAGAAAGTTGGCTACAGAGGTAGCAAAAGTGCTCAACTGTCTCCAAAGTCTGAGCCTCGATGGTGATTTGTGATGGGTCATGTGCAAGGCCTGAAGCAGATTGATAGAGCACTTTAGTCTTCTCAATATTGAGTGAGAGTCTTCGACTTCAGTAAGCTTGTGCAAGAAAATTCATATGGACTGAAGGTCATTCTCAGTGTGCGCGAGGATAACTCAGTCACCAGCATACTGAAGATCAGTAATGGACGCCATGAAGACTTCAGACTTCAAGCAGAGATGTCAAAGATTAAAGAGCTGCCTATCCATTCTGTATTGAATGTCAACTCCACTGGGGAGGTGATCTTTAATGAGGACCAAAATGACCGCTAAATAGATGGAGAACAGGGTTGGGGCAATAATGCATCTTTGCTTAACCCCAGTTTTGATGATGAAAGGTTCTGTCTCAAGGCCTTTACAGAGAACTGTGGCAGTCATCTGATCATGGAGAAGCCTTAGGATCTTAATACATTTTGGAGGGCAGCCAAATCTGGCCAGCACCTTCCACAGGGCTTCGCGATTGGCAGTTCTTCTTTCTGGCCATAAATTATCTTTGTTGTCCATCAGGGTGTGAACATATGTCCACAGGGATGCAATTTGGCAGCTACTATCATGACTGAGCAGTCCTTCCTCTGTAGGATCCCCTCTGCTCACCCAGTATGGGGAGAGGGCTAGAAAAGGTGCCCTAAACCTAGGCTGTCTCAGACACTCCTGGCTGGATAACTGTGTCCAGTGGGATCACTCTGCCTGTGGTCAAAGCTATAAAAAGACAATGACTTTTACTCCATGAAATAAAGCCAGTAGCATGGCTTTAGGATGGAAACTGCTTCCAATCCATACATTCTTAAAACCTTATGGAGTTTTGCTATAGACTTCAATGAGGCCAGGATTTCACCCTTAGTGTTTATGTTGGAACTCTTCTGCTTCACAAATTTCAGCAACAAAGATGGATTTATCCACTCGCCCTCTGTTCAGTTCCTTGCCTTTCAGTGTAAGATTTAGAATTTCTTTTCCAAGTAATCATTGAAGAGACAGACAAGAACACCAAGTACTGGCTCTTGAAGCAGCTGTCAGCTCTAGTAAAATGAGTGCCATAGTTCACTTTTGCTTGCTCAGATTGGCTTGGAAAAGACTGGATCCATCAGATTTCCACATACCTTGACTCTTGCTCTGCTAGAATGCTAACTGATCATAATATTAATTGCACAAGCTGGTACAAGAGAGGAAGTTCATCCTACCTTAGGGCGAAATGGTCTTTGTGTGTAGATTTGTTGTCAGGTTCACAGTTACTGAAATCCCCTTTAACCTCAGTTTCAGGGTGAAAAATGTCTCAAATTAGTTCAAGGCAGCAATAAGCCCTGACTGTCCATAATCAGGAATTTTCAATGTAGCAGTAGTTCCTTTTTGCATTCCAAAGGATCCTACCTTGAGACTCTTGGGATTCAATCCTGCACTATGGTGAGGGGGATGTGGAGCAGAGATGCACCTGCTGAAACATACATATTGCTGTGGTTGATGCAAATGCACCATAGTGAGTCTCCACCTTCACTTGTACCCTTTTCCACCTAATGCTCAGCACCTAAAAGGAGCATGTTGGTGGCTGGTGACTAGGTGTTCCTAGAGCAAGGGTGCTCAGCTCTAATCCCTAGCCTACTCTGTTCAGCAGCCATGGGAATGGCAAAACCAGGACCCTTGCTCTTAGCAGTACAACCTGACTATGCTTCCTCACTAGTGACCTTCCAGAATGGTAAGTAAAGTAGCACTGAACAGAGCAGCCTTTCTTTTCCTGTTGCAAAGCAGGATTGAACCTTTGGGGAGGAAATTTCAGTACAAACATTGTGCCACAAGTTTGATACATTATATTTCTTCAAAAACTTAAAGAAACCAACCATGTAGAACTTTTAAAACACTTTGGTTTGATAGAAATAAATTGAAATTAAATTCTGTTTTGAGACAATAAACAGTTGTTTTTTTAAACTCTGCTCATTAACAGGCTTTTACAGTCGTGACTATAAGCAGTTTATCAAACATTTGGTTTTAAGCATCCAATTACTTTGGATTTATTTGTTGTTTTACTATTCAGTGTGATAACAATGAGTTCATTTGATATTCTTGTGGCTGTCATGTGCATCCCCTTAAGAGTTCCATTTTAGTTCAGCATTCATTAAGATTAGATAATAGACACTTAAAATGAAGTCTTACCCTGAAATAATGCTGAACAACAATGACTACCCACAGAAATGCATATGACAACCACGTGAATTTTAAATTCATTCGCTGTGATCAGAGTTTTCACCCTAAATAGCAATGGATGGGAGTGGGGAGGGAGGAATCAGAGAGACTTTTGACATGGACACATATTTGAATGCTTAATTCTGTGACTTTGGCAAAATATGAATAATTAGCCTACAGTTTCTGAATTCTCTAAACACAAAGGCAGATTCCTTACATGTGTGGGAACATTTGATTCCTAGAGTTCCACTTGAACAGCATCTCTTGATCGTAGTAAGGCAATTATTATGCATTTTTAGATGTACTTTTCTACAGGCAGTGAGAGGATCTATGCCTGAATGGGAGGCAACATTTAGTTTAAGGATAGATTTGCTTATGTCTCATCATTTCAAACAATATGATTTTTATCTTCTTATTGTTTTGGGGACTAATGCATAGAAAACAACAAGCCCACTAGAATTTGCAGCTTTCAAATCATGCACAAGGATCCACATGTCCTGTGGAACAAAAAATAACATATTTCCAAATATTGTGTGTTCCAAAAGAGGCATTGTTAAAATATACAGCAACCCTACAAAAATATAATTAAATAGTACAAAACTGCTTTTGTCCCCTGCTGCAGTATTTGACATCACAACCCTTGCTCTTATTGGTCTAGTAGTCCTGTGTTTCCTTCCTATTTGTTCATTCTTTGTTCAATATAATTTATTCAGTCATAAGATGCACCTGGAACATACAGGAGTGAGGAATGTTCATTGTGAGTAAAACAGTGAAGCCATTCAACTATATTGAAACAATCTTAGAAAGTTCTGCCTTAGTCTCTTACAAATACTAATGTGTGTGCAAAAATGCATGTGAAATCACAATGTTGTATATGCAAATCAGGTTCAATAACATCAAAGGGCCTCCTTTATTAATAACTGTCTGTTTGCACACACACTGATTCATTTTGCATGAGCAAACAAGGTAATTGCACACACACTTGTAGAAAACATACTTCAATCCAGCTCAAAACATCAAGCTCGAGAAATGGGATTTAAGATTCAATAAAACATTTCTGCCATTTACTGAAGGAAATGACATGGCAGATTGTATTATATGTAGTTATGTCAATGCATCAAGCTCATTTACAAAATTGTTCATAGTTTTTGATCTGTATGTAGATGTTTTTACTTCTGTATGTCACAAGACACATACAGACACCTCCCCTGAGTATGAATTATCTGAAGACAAAAAAGGCTACAACAGTTCTCCTTGTTTAATAATACTCATTTACAAAACAGGTGGTAGTATTCAGCAGGTGGATTAGAAAAAGGTGTTAATCAAATTCACAGTAGCTTTTGCTGAAAAACACCAGGGAAATGCTAGTAAGTGTCTGGGATGCTGTGTGTTGTTAGGTGATTAATTATATTTCCAGGGAACATTTTTTAAATCCCATCCAGTAGATCAAAACTGCAGATCTTGGTGCAGTAGATTTCAATTAAGAATGAAACCTGCTTCAGTATCCTGTGTTTAGTGGCAGCTACTGTCTGTAAATTTTTCACTTTTTCTAGTTTTTCAATGCCCACCGTGTTCAATAGAATTATTTTTTTTTAACTGCATCAATATATTCTTATATTAGGAAGATTAATATGGGGATTTAAAATCTGAAAATGCCAGTGCCCATCCCATTGCTGTCCCCTATGAAAAGGCATATCTACTGAGATCTGCAGGTCCCCTTAGTAATTATACTATTTGGTTACTGGGCTCACAAACATATTCAAAGGATTAAGTATGTGGTTGTCTTCCTTCTCTTCTTATGCCCCCATTGTGGCAGCTGTTTTCTGGTAGAAGGGATAGTACTAATAGCCTTCATTCTTGCTATCCCTGAAGATGAAAAGCATAGTACAGTTAGCCTCATAGATCCTCCTTCAAACACCTGGCTTGAGTTCTCATAGCAAGGGAAAGGAAGACAGAAAGCTGATCCCATTCTGTTTTCCCACCAAGGCCTCCAGAACATCAAACTCACAAGCTACATTTCCCATCCCATTACTTCTCCTGACACATTTAATCAGTGACTGACAGAAGATTCTGCCCCTGTCAGCATTAATTCACAACAGCAGGAGACTTGGGAGTTGATGGCTTATAAATCCAGTTGTTTGTCTCCTGAACAAATACAGGACATGTGTATTCATGTTTAGAGTTCAGGATGTAAGAGGAAAATCTGGGTAGATTGCTTTGTGAATATGAAATACTTGGCAGGCTGAAATAAGGTGGAGGCAGGGAAGAAAAGGTGAATGGAAAACAGGTGATCAGAACTGGGAAATGAAAAATAATAATAAATATCAATAATACTTTGCACTTATATAGCATACTCAATAAACCTAAAACCTCTTTCCTGCAGCAAGCAGAGTAAATATTATTTTTCCCATTTTGCAGATGAGAAAAACGAAGCACAGGAAGTTACTGGCCTAGGATCACACAGTAAAGCAGTAGCTGAATCTGGAATAAAACTCAGAAGCCTTGATTCCGAGTCCTCTGCTCTAACTACTATACAGCACAGCCTTCCTGGAGTTGTCTAAAGAGAGATGCAAAATGTACGCTCTTCTCTCAGTGCTAGCTGCTCACATATGTTGAGAATCTGTTAACAGCTATTCACTGCCTTCCCTTCTTCCTTTCCACCCCTGGTGTGTTCAACAGCCTGTGTCTGATTTTAAAACAACATCAGGGAATTTTTTGTGTTAAGAAAAATGCACATCTTACTCCTATTAAAAAAAAATGGAACCCAGGAGAGACCAGAACCTAAGTCAGTAAGAGTTTGAACATCACAAATGGTTTGAATAATTAAAATTTGGGTAGGATGACTTTTAGCAGTACATTGACCTAACTGTCATAAATATTTCAAGCCTCTTTTCTCTTCTTCTCTTCCCTTGCTCCCCAGGAAAAGGAAGCACAAATAAAATTATATGACATGTTTATAAGACTAATATTGTAATTTTGTGGGCATGCATATTTTTACGATGATAACAACTCTAATAGTGACCATATATTTAGTTGGTTGTCAATTATCTGTATATAAAATTGTTTTAAAAAAGCCCATAATATAGTCTCAGTCCAAAAAGCAAAAACAATAAAAAGTAAAAGTTAAGTCAAAAGGCAAACGAATCACAAATGTATGAAAGGCCTCTCCATTAAAACCAATGCCTATAAAGTAAGGTGAGGTGTTCCTTTCAAGGTCTGAATTCCTGCTCTCTATATAATGTGCATTATCTTTCTGAGGTTAGCCAAGGAAGCTACTTCTGAAATTTGTCTCCTACCTTATGATTTAAAAGGCATTAAATCCTTGTCCTGAAGCATTTCGCTTAGTTGCTTTTTCTTGATACACATTAATAATCCATCCTCTATTATTCAAATGCGCACACACGGTACATCTGTCCTGGCTTTGTACGTTACCCTGCCCCACCCCCATTATTTGTAAGCTATTGCTACTGCCTCAACTTTTTCAGTTAAGGGAGATGCAAAAAAAAAAAAAAAAAAAGTCTTCCTCACATTTTTATGAATATCCAATAAATGCCAGTCTAATAGCACATAAACATAAAACCTTTGTACACAGATCTATTCCATACAGCAGTAATTTTAGACTTGACTCTTATCTTGGCACCAGATGGAGCAGAGGTGCTTATTATAATTGGCACAGGGTACAATAGCATCACAGTTTAGAAAAGGATCGGGGGGGGGGGGGAATAAATGGAAGACAAACAATGGTCCCTTCCTAGAAGAGTCCATTTCTTTTTTAAGTGGTGTAAGTGTGGGAGTTCTTCTTTTCTTTAAGGCAGAGATCAGCTTGATGCACCTTCCTATGCTCTTCCCTCCCACGTCCCCTTGTTTTTCTTACCTTTCTGCCTCCTGCAGTGAAAAGAGCAGTATGGAGCTTTCCTCCAGAGACCTTCCACCTCAAGCTGCCATATGGGTTTAATGTATAATGCATGAGAAGCAGCATGAGCTGCAGCTGATTCAAAGGAGGAGACACAGAGTTTGGGCTCAGGAGGCATTCTTCAATAATAATTAGAAAACCAAACAGCATTTTACGGTTGTTCTAGTCATTTTGTTGCAGTTTAAAAATCCAGCCTCAAAAACTTCCAGGGAGTAATGTATATATTTTTTTTATTTTATAACCTTCTCAGTCCAATTCCTGACCAAGTAAATTTATTCCTGGCTGTTGTCTACATGTGCATTGTCTTCGCATTCCTCAGTTTTATTTTGCCTTTACATTTCTAAGAACAGAGAGTGTTGTAATCATCTTGCGACAGAAACATCTGTGCAGACTTTAATACACTGTAGCTCAACCCACTCTAGCCCTGTAAGTTTTCAGACAATACAAGATGATTTAGGGTTCAGCTTTTGATACAATTTTTTCATGTTCTCCATTATGTATAATGCTATCACTGTAACAAAAGCTACTATTATCCCTGAAGAAATGACATGAGCTGTTCTTCTGTTCTTCATTGTCTTTTCCCACCGCAGTGAAAACAACAGAAACCTGCAATTAATTAAGATTTCTTTGGACTTCTGTGTCACCAGTAGGAGTTCACAGTCAGATTCTAAGCTCCCAAGCATGGAATCTCCTACGGCTACCCAAATGTCATACACTAAAGAGAGTTCACTGCAAGCAATCCTCGGAGGCACTCCTGTTGAGCTGTTGTCCTCATATAAAGCTCAAGATGGGATTTGTCATTTATTTGCAAATAAAGAGGGGAATTATAGGGCAGTGAGTCTGGGGTGCATACTAACACTCAGGATAACAGTCACAGTAATCCTCTGGCATAACAACATAGCAATGTGTAGTGGCCCCATATGGTTCGGGAGGACTTTGAAGCTTAGCTACTCATAGCTGTTCAGATATTCTCCGATGAGAAATGACACACACACATCAGATTATTGGGAGTGGTTAGGTAACTAGAAATAAAGAACTTGGAGGAAATTAGGGGCTTTACAGAGAAATACTGGGTAAAATTCTGGCTCATGAATGGAAAATTTTGCCATAGAATTCAATGGAGCCAGGATTTCACCCACTGACAGCTAGTACACAGCTTCATAGCACTGGTGCAGAAAAGAGGAATTCTGTTGTGATGACACTGAGGTTTATTTACCTGATAAATCTAGGTGACATTTGGTCCAGCTTATACATAACAGGAAATGGAAACTACATATTAGGTTGGTAGCTCTTTGGACAGGACCTGTCATTTATTTTATGCTTATAAGGTGCCCAGTCCAGGCTAGTTGAGGCCTGTAGGAACTAGCGCAGTATGAATGAGAAATAATAAACAACAACAACAAGATCCTACTGCTAAAATACGAGCAGGGAAAAACACCAACAATCAGTAGCAGTTCAGTGATATATTTGGAAAATTTTATATAAATGCAAAATAAAATAAATGTTCAGAGCCTGTAGTGAGTTTTCCAGGGGCAATTAGACCATCCTGTTTTAGGCAAAATCTAAGTGGCTCTCAACAGACTGCAGCCCTAGGATCAGTTCTGTCTCATAATTTTGGCAGACTCTTCTTCCCTGGTTCCATAGTAATTCCCGTAGGCACTCTCGGTTTGTCATCTGATGGTGCTCTCTGGCTCCTCACACCTCCATTTGTCCCTTAATTATGTTGCTCATAGGCTTCACTTGATGGAAAATGTTTACAACAGGGATTTGAATAGTAAGAACTCCTAGTGAAGAGCACCAGAAGGGAGAAATGCATTAGGGACAGCAATAAAAAAAGAGAAAAGGAAATATTTTATAAAACAAACAAAAGAGCAACCCTCATATCCCTGGCATCTCTTCCCCCAAATTCTCTGAGTTCTTAGAATAGCATTGTCCTGTTATGGTTTGAACTTACTGCCCTTTCTAGAATATGCTTATATAGCCAAAAGTTCTGAGAGCTCTGCTTTGCTCCAGATCCCGTGCTGACTCATGGGTGTGGCTGAAGGGTGCAGGCAGTGAACAAGAGGCAGAACTCATTGCTGTAACAGTAAGCTGAGTGCTTCTTACCAAGCTGCAGCACAACACAGAAATCCTACACTTAAATTCAGGGCATGTGAGTCCGGTCTGATGTAAACGCAGCACTCAGGCTGTCCTTCCCCGTGGGAATTCTCTGGACAGAACTAAAGAGACTGCTGAAGCAGCATTCCCTGGGGTATCCACATAAAGCTGCCACAATATATATGTGGATCAATAATACATTTGTCACCTTTTCAAAAACAGGCTTTTCAGAAACAGGCATCCCAAGAACAGGAAGACCCTGGCAGACCACAGCAGGAGTTCACTTCTTGCCCACAAAAATAAAAACTGTGTTCTGTGTCTCAGCAGTGAATCCTCCTCTCTCGGAAGAAAGGCAAAGCTTTCATGGACTGGAACAGACTCAAGGCACAGCAGGCAGTTTGTGTTGGGGAACCCATCATACACTTTGCCTTCTCCTTTGTGCCCTGGCAGGAGACAGAGTGTTGGCTGGAGCTAACTGGATAAGTGCAAGGCAGGGAAAGGGGACAGAGAGAGCTCCCTATGAGTGCTACCTCTCTGTATTCCCTCCAAAAAACATTCTGTGATGTCCTTCCTTTCATTTGCTGTCTTTTGTCCTAACCCACTCTCCCTTATGAGTACTTAAGGGGGAGAAGCAACTGGCTGCAAGAGTAAAGGTTTCCACTTTAAGGAACACTTTGTTCCGGTGCAGAACTCAACACCCTAGAAAAGCCTTAGCTATCCAATGCCTTTAACACAAATAAGAGGCCAATGGTCAGTTACCTTCTACTGCCACCTGCCTCTCTGTTGTGACCTCTGCAGGTCAATCTCAGTGATTGTCAGCTCTTAGTATCAGAGGGGTAGCCGTGTTAGTATGGATCTATAAAAGCAACAAAGAGTCCTGTGGCACCTTATAGACTAACAGATGTATTGGAGCATAAGCTTTCATGGGTGAATACCCACTTTGTCAGACGCATGTCATTGACATTTCCAGAGGCAGGTATAAATATGCAGGCAAGAATCAGTCTAGAGATAACGAGGTTAGTTCAGTCAGGGAGGATGAGGCCCTCTTCTAGCAGTTGAGGTGTGAACACCAAGGGAGGAGAAACTGCTTCTGTAGTTGTCTAGCCATTCACAGTCTTCGTTTAATCCTGATCTGATGGTGTCAAATTTGCAAATGAACTGAAGCTCAGCAGTTTCTCTTTGAAGTCTGGGCCTGAAGTTTTTTTGCTGTAAGATGTCTACCTCAACATCTGCTATTGTGTGGCCAGGGAGCTTGAAGCGTTCTCCTACAGGTTTTTGAATGTTGCCATTCCTGATATCTGACTTGTGTCCATTTATCCTTTTACGTAGGGACTGTCCAGTTTGGCCGATGTACATAGCAGAGGGGCATTGCTGGCTCATGATGATGTATATAACATTGGTGGACGTGCAGGTGAATGAACCGGTGATGTTGTAGCTGATCTGGTTAGGTCCTGTGATGGGGTCATTGTCCAGGATGGGTTGTAGATCACTGATGATGAGTTGGAGAGGTTTAAGCTGAGGACTGTAGGTGATGGCCAGTGGAGTTCTGTTGGTTTGTTTCTTGGGCTTGTCTTGCAGCAGGAGGCTTCTGGGTACACGTCTAGCTCGTTGATTTGTTTCCTTATTTCTTTTGTGCGGGTATTGTAGTTTTGAGAATGCTTGGTGAAGATCTTGTAGGTGTTGGTCTCTGTCTGAGGGGTTGGAGCAAATGCGGTTGTACCTCAGTGCTTGGCTGTAGATGATGGATCGTGTGGTGTGTCCAGGATGGAAGCTGGAGGCATGAAGGTAGGCATAGTGGTCGGTGGGTTTTCGGTATAGGGTGGTGTTAACGTGACTGTCACTTATTTGTACTGTGGTGTCTAGGAAGTGGACCCCACAAATAATTTCAGCTCTCATTTAAGCACTTAAAATAACAAAGGCTTCTAGTTGAGTCTATTTACCTCTATCTTTGAACAGTGGAGAGGAACAGGTTAAACCAGACTGGGGACCCTTAGGGAGAGTCTATATCTCCCGGCTAAGTCACCTTTCTCCACCCCTCTTACTTTCACAGGGGTCTGACAATGAAGCCCCTGGCTTAACAAGATCCTTTCAGCTGAGGGTGACCCCCTCATTTGGGACAGGTTAAGCATAGTTATGCTCTCCTTTATTCATACAATAAAGACAACAACATTGATAACGTTTCACTATCCCTGTATTCAGTTCTAAAGTGATTTGTAAGCCAACACCAGCCAAAGTTGATGACTGTGAGCTCTATCTGCTGGATAGACACGGCTCTATCTGCTGGATATCTTGGCAGAGTAGGTGGGTTCATGTAAATACAGTTTGCTCCTGAAGTCTCTCCCCATCCGAGCTAGCTGCCAGGGAAGAACTCATTCAGATCCTGCTTACAAGTAGTTGGAAGTAACTGTGTTCACTGTAAAGTTTCAGTTTAGAACATTTAAGACAGTTCTGTTGCATAACACCATTTGGTATGAAAATCTCTGTAGGCTGCAGATTCACAGTTGATGTTGAGCTCTTTCAATGCAAATAGTATAACATTAAAATAACCAAGAGAAAAGTGTGCAATTCTGGATTTTTCCTGCTTCCCTGTAGCTCTCCTTAAAGGGCAAAAAGAAAGTGGGGCTAGAAGTAGGGTGACCAAACAGCAAATATGAAAAATCGGGATGGGGGGGAAGAGGAGCCTATATAAGAAAAAGACCCCAAAATCGGGACTGTCCCTATAAAACCGGGACATGTGGTCACCCTAGCTAGAAGGGTAAGAGATGCTTGGAATTTCCACTTTGGACATTGTTTTTTGCAGATATTTCTGAAGGGTGAGGGATCCCATAGGTCCTTGTTACAGGTTGAAATAACTGCACTGGTATTCCCCCTCTGTTGTCCCTTTAGAGCACTGATTTAAGGTTTCCAGCTCCCAGCTATCACCTGTCTCTGGGCAAAGGCCCTTATCTTACGCTCTTCTGACTGGTAAGTTTTAAGGCTGCACAGCTCCCTGCTTTACACTGTGATATCCCCAGCAAGTCAATCTACTTACAGGCCAGAGCCTGTGCTTTGCTTTCTCTTCGAGGGCTATGAACATTGTATTGCCAGCAACTACACGTTACAGCACAGCTCTTTCTAAGCAAGCTCATTTATTCTTAAGATTAAAGCATTACAGAGAAAACATATAAAACCAAAAAACAGATTTAAAACACATACTAAACATACCAGGAGTCAACATTCAGTCTTATGGAGCCCTAGTAGGCCAAAATCTTTCCAACTGTTCCACAAAGGTTGGGGCCCCCAGTGGACAGAAAGTCCTGTCCATTTGCTGGATCAGAAAAAGGGCTACAAGTCAGTTAAAGCTCATTCTGTTATGCCCCAAACTCTGTGTTTCACAGGCTTTGGAAATCTTAACCTGAACCAATATATGCAAATCTCCCCAAGGGGTGGATCTTCTCTGGAGTTGCTAACCTTCAGTGACTCACCTAAATCACTCACCACTGTTTTTCATTCCTGGAGGAGCTGTGTGTGATGCTATACCCCATATTCTTCATAGAAATATTAGTTATTCCATATTCATATCATAATAAGATATATTTTATGCAAGATGGATCATGTGAGGTATCATTGGAAAGGTTATGATTTGCTGAATGTGATTATCCAATTTGTATAAATGTATCATTTCTGTATCTGAAGTTAGAAATATTGACTATGTAACAATTACAACTGTGTGTTTACTTAGGGGGATGCCCACCAGACAGTAGGCAATCAGCCTGAATGAGCCATTTAATAAGGACAATAGAACTTTGAAGATACTAATCTCCCTCCTTCCTGAGGAGCTTCCTGGGATGTTGCTTTGACGCTGCAGAGTCATCTGATGATGGCACCTGGTACGGAGTCCCACCTTGGACACTGCTGGTATTTTTCCACTGGAAACAAAGGGATCCCACCTTAAGGCTGGGGAAGTGAGTCAATCAGGGCACTTCTCCATTGCCTCCCCACCCAAGAAGGAAGACTGATGAAAGCACATGAAGAGACGAAGGAACTAAACTGGGGAAAGGCAAGGGTTGAGTCCAGGCTGAGACAGGGGTCTAATCTGTAAAGAGAAATAACTGGAACTTTAAGCTGCAGAAACTCTGCAACCTGCTGAAAACTACATTTAGGGTGAGAAAATACATTTTGTAATCTGTTTCTTTAGTGAATTAAGCTTAGGTTGCGTGTTTTGTTTTATTTGCTCACTAATCTTCTTTGTTCTGTTTGCTATCCCTTATAATCACTTACAATTTACCTTTTGTAGTTAATAAACTTATTTCTTGTTTATTTCAAAACACAGTTTGTGCAATTCATATTGGGGGCGGGAGGAGAGAGAAGCTGTGCATATCTCCCTGCACATTGAGGGAGGGGGCAATTTTTATGAGCTTATGTGGTACAGATCTCTCTATATAGCGCAAGACAATATAATTTTGGGTTTATACCCCCAAAGGAGGTGTGCACGTGAGTGCTGGGTAAAGTCCTGAGCTGAATCCCCCCCCACAGAACTGATTTCAGTCTGTGTCTGCACCTGGGTGTGGCCTTACCTGTGTGTGCTAGAGAAGGCTTGAGGGCTTGGAATAGTAAGGACAGGGTAAGGAAGCCCAGGCTGGTGGAACGGGCGGGCTCTGTGGAAGACCCAGCACATCAGGTGGCATCCCGGACAGGGGGGTCCAACCCGTCACACTGTGGTAACCTTTTCCCATGGAGTAGAACACAATCATACATAAACCATTCATAACCGCAATACAACAGGGTCCCCAAAGATATGGTATGGGATAGCAATATTGGTCACAGTCCTGATTTTGTAGATTAGGAAGCAGCCTGTCTAGCTCTGGAGAAGTAACTTTTAAGATAGCACTGGTCAGATTATTTATGACAAAATTTAATTTGGTCAAAATATGTTGTTTCATCAAAGCTGAAACTTTGTGCAGAGATATTTCAGTTTCAATGAAGAGATCACTGAAACATTTGGGTCTGAATGAGTGATAATGAGATGTGATGCAGCTAGACCCAGGTTCAAATCTCTGCTCTGGCTGAATCAGATGAAAAACTTGGCTCTGAATCAGGCAGACCAGGGACTTACTTGTGGGTCTGAATCCCAGGCTACAAAGAGATACCTGCGCTATGTCTCAGACATTTCAACACCTCTTTCCAAACCAAAATTTTGATGTATTTGTTTAGAAAATGAACATTTCAATACAAATCTGTTTTTGCGAAAATGTTCAAAAGGTTTTGTTTTTGTTCCAACAGAATGGAAACAAATTTCAAAACTTTGAAAGTTGCCATGAAATGGAATTGTCATCTTTCAGTCAGCTCTGCTGTAGAGCCCACCACAGGAAACTGTCTAATACATAAACTACAGAAAAATTTGTGTTAATGCAAAATAAACTGAACATCTTTCCAATCCTTGTTTATATACTTGAGTTTCATTTACTCTAATTTATTTCATAGCTTTTGTCTCTATTTCCTCATCTTTTCTCTTAATACTTATGTTAGTAGGCCAGATCTCCAGATGATATTAAAAAGGTAAATTTTCTTTGACATGAAATGGAAATTACACTAATTTACACCAGCTGACAATTTGGTCCACTATATGTATAACACAAACACACATGTACATGTATACAATATATAGTAAATCATATTGTGATGGTGGGAGTCACCAGTTGGCAATATTACACATAGTTTTACCTTAATGTACAAACACTGTTCAGTCTTGGGAGCAATAATGTGTTTTAATTTTGTGCTGCTAGTTCTTTGAGAGGAAGCTGTTGAAAGCAGCAGAAGAGTTTCTTCTCTACCTTAATCTCTCTAACTAAAGTCAATTCTTGAGGCAGAGTTGCTCCCTAGGCACAGTGTTTTAGCAGAGATTCTTGAAAGAGGGGACTGCCCAAGTGTTATCTGCCCACCTTTGTTCTAGGACTGGTGTTTAAAGTGCTAATAAAACAAGTTACATTAAGAAAGTACCCAGACTCTGCATCCCTGATTTCTTCTCCAATGGGAAACTGATCTGCAAGGCCCCAGTATCTAATACCACTGGGTAGAGAGATGTCACAATTTTGCCAATAATTTCAGATGTCTAGGCCCAGAAGTACAGGAATTCTGATTTTGACTATGGGCAAAAGATGCTGAAAACGACAACAGTTCTTTCAAATAAATTAAGCTAATCACTACCTTATTCCTGCCATCTTTGAATAGGAGAAGATACATATTATTGAAAAAACACAACCAATATTTTGAGCGAAATTCTTTTTTCTATTCTGGTCCTTTTGCCTCACTCAAGCAGTGTAAAGGGAGTAGCAACTGGCCACTGTTGGGGAGTTCCTTCAGCATTCAGAGGGAACCAGTGGGTATACACATAGCACAGCTGGCTCTTAAGTATCCCTCCTTGTAGCCCTTGGTACACCAGTTTTATGCCCGTGCAACTCTATTGACTTCAGTGGAGTTATATTGGCATAAAAACTCGTGTAACATAGTGGAAAATCAGTGATTACTCAGGTGTTAGTCCTTTCTCAGGAAAAAAAACCCTTATTGGAAACAGAAGAATTCAGATTTTGGGTCTTATTTCTGATTTACCCCCATGCAGCTGAGAATAGAATTTGTCTTAATATTTAAAAATGTCACTGTGGTCTCCTCAACCATACATTATTTCAAAAGCTTTATTTTTAGTGTCTTAAATCAGTTTGATTTAATTTACATCTGTGATGGAAACATCATAAAATGGTAAAGCGAAGTAAGGCACTGCACTAGAGAAACTATAAAATGATAAATCATTGATAGTGCTTTCTACCAAACTAAACCTTGAAAGGAAAATTCAGAGCTGAAAGTGCTCAAACTGTAGTGTTACAGCTTTTTCTTACTTTTCATTATTTATAAAAATCCACTCCTGGCCAAGTCTAAATGGCTTCTTTATCTGTCCACATGCTTCCTGAGCTATCTGCTGCCTTTGACATGGTTAATTATTCTATATTCCACACCCTCTTCTTTTTGGTCATCCTTGTTTCTGTGCTCTCTTGGTTTATCTCCTAGTTTCTGGATATTCCTTCTGCATTTTCCCCCATGTAATCTACCTCCTCCCTTCTCTTCTGAATTCCCCCAGAGCTCTGCCTTCAGTCCTATTTTCCCTTCACGTTCTCTGCCTGGCTAATCACATTTATACTCCCATGGGCTCAGCCTTCATCTCTACATTGATGAATCACAAATATACGTCTCCATTCCCAACCTTTCACCCTTGATCCAGTCCTGTATTTCCACCTTTCTCTCTAATATTTCTTCTTGAATGTCTTGCCACCACCCCAAACGATATAACACGACTATACATACGTTATATAAGAAACCCCAAAGCCATCTGAAATTAGGGTGAGATTGAGTTCTGTTAAGATCCACAAACACCAGCTTTGGTCCATTGATATTTCGTCCACTGCAGCTTTCCTCCAAGACCCAACCTTCCTTTTCTGCAGTTGGTTGTGAAGAAAGCCACTGAATGGGGGATTAGGAAGTGTCCAGCAGAGAGAGACATAGGAGCGGTTTCTTGGATATTTGAGCTCATGTAGAACCTAAAACTCCAAGTGGCCCAGCAAGTGTTGGCCCACATGAACTGAAACCTGATAGGTTCATCAGGCACCTCAACAGGTGAAATCCTTGCCACATTAAATGGTTAAAATTGAACTTATTGCTTTTATTCCTAAATAATCTTCTCTTTCACCATTCACAACACCACTGTCCTTTTGATCATAAAAATGTAGAGCATCCTTGACCATTATTGCCTGATTTCATTCAGGAAGTCCACAAATCATGTCACTTCTTGCTCTAGAACATCTCCAAAATTTCATCCCTTCCTCTACATCCATCTTGCTAAGAAAAAATATCTATACTCTGATCATGCTTATCTGCCTTGTTCTCATCTCTCTTCCTTCCAATAGATCCTAATGAAAAAATACTCATCTAGTATAATATTTGTATCGAAATAAGTTTTCTGTAGTACATATAAATGGTAACCATAGAATGAATAGCTCCTTGGTTGCTGCAAATCAATAGTACTACTCATAAATTATTGCAGCTTCATACAGAAGAAAATAAACCCCTTAAGGAAGTGCCCATTTTTCTATTTGCCTTTGGACCCACAATAGAGCTGGTGAGAAAAAAGGGGGAAATATTTTCAACTTTTTCCTTTCTTAATTTTTAAAAAATCACCAATTCTATAGTTGTTCAAAAAATGGGAACAAAATAATGAAAATGTTGTTAAATTTTTAATGTTTTCTCCCCAAATTTCAATATATTTTTGAAATCATAGTTTCAACAAGCTCTGCCTCACTTTATATGTCAAACACTGCCCTGTCTCCTTTCACTTTCAATTCACCATCTCATCCTTTAGCCCTAAATGATGCTGAAGTAACGTTTCTCCTGTCCTCATCTAGCCCTCCCTCTTGTTCTTTGTCTGATTTCAACCTTACTATAATAGTTGAACTTGGTGAGCTATTTGCAGAAAACAATGTATTCCATAAATTTAAACACTTTTTTCTAGTTATGGATTATTTGTGAAAAGACTGATTTTTTACAAATGGGTAATTTTAAATTATTCAATGAAAATCTCAAGGAAACACATTATGAATCCCTATTCCTATAGAGTCTTTGTGCACTATTAACGAAGACTGTTGCTTTTGAATGTTCACTGCTTTGGAATTTGCAATTCATGCTGAGTGATTGGTCACCGAAGTCACATGGTATTGCTTCTGCTCTGTGACTGGATGGCTGGAATTTTTTATAAACACAATAACAGTCTGAATAAGTCACTTTTGGTGCAACCATTTGTTTGCATGAGTGTTCACAATACGTTCTCTTTCCACAGTAGAGTGACCAGATAGCAAGTGTGAAAAATTGGGACAGGAGGTGGGGGGTAATAGGCACCTATATAAGAAAAAGCCCCAAATATCAGGACTGTCCCTATAAAATCGGGACATCTGGTCGGTCACCCTATTCCACACGGGTAGACATAAAGGGGACAAGGTTGACAAATAGTTTATTGGGTCACCTGTCTGCAGCCTGTCCTATGATCAAAGGGTGTGGACAGCTCCCGGAGTGCTATAAACCCTTTGATATGGGAGAGCATTTCTTAGCTTCCCTCTGCTAAGGCATTGAGGGATATGTAGCCTGCAGAAGAACCAAAAGAGGTACTGCTGCCTCTCACTCCTGCCTAGCACAAGCCAAGAGCACACATATCTAAAGAACTGAGGGAGCTGTTAAGGGTGAAGAGCCCTGTCACTGTGATGGGGCTGTACTGGTGGGCAGAGGTGGGACTGGGATGGTGGGAAGCTCTGCCTAAATGAGGGGGTGAGAGGATGAAATCTCTGCTTGGGAATGACAAAGGGAAGAGGAGAGGCAGGGGAGAGTCCCTGTTACTTAGGGGAAGCAAAAAGGGGAGAAGGTTGAAAAGCTTGATTGGACAATGGGCAGGGGAAAAGACCCCTCCTGGAGAGGAAGATTGGTAAGAAAAGTGGGGGGCTTAAGGCTGTCCCAGAAGGTGGTTTTCCCTGCTACCAGGGAGGTGGGGGGAAACTAGAAAGAGATGGGGTCTGCTGAGTGGAGGGGAAAGATAAGGAACCCAATGCTGCTAGGCTACTGTTGCCAACTATTGTGATTTTATAATGAACATTGAAATATTTGGTGTTTTTGTCTTAAAGTGCCAGATCCTGGAATCCTGTGATTACATGAGAATCCCAATGTTTATTTTTAAAATTTAAAGTTTCTACACCTCGTGGTTGTGGAGAAGTTTAAAAAAAAAAAAGAACCGTAAAGCCTTTAAAATCAGGAGGCAAATAAAAAGATCACACATTTGTTATTTTTACATTTTCATGATCTTTAAGCCGGTCTCATGCTTTTTGAATTCTTCGCTTTGGTGATACTGCAAAATAGACACAGGAAGGAATTCTCCAGCTGCAAGGGATAGATGATAGATGACAGATAGATAGAAAGTTCCCAGGAATCAAAGAAGGTGGGGATAGAATAGGAGCTCTTATAGGAAGACAGATGGAAGTGGAAGCCTTGTCACTCCTGAGAGGAGGAGTGGGGAGAAGAGAAAATAAAAAGTAGCCCCCAAATCTGAAGAAATAGAGGAAGTGGAAGCTGCCATAGACCCCAAGAATAAGAGGGAGGCAGAGGGGTTGAAACTATGCTAACTCCCCAAGGGGAAGAGAGAAAAGAAGTTTCAGGCAGTGGAGGTTAGAGCAGAGGAGAATAGTCAGAATGACTGCAGAAGTGACAATCAATATGGGAAGAATTGGGGAAAGGAAGGGCAACAAATTGATTTTGTTTTCAACATCCCAGATTGATATTTTCACCTTGGATCCATGAGCCAATGAAATGGCAGGTTTCAAAATGTTTGATGATATCCCAGAGATGTGTGTCATTGTCCACAAAAAACAATGAACTCCAGCCCTAAGCAACTTCATCCACTTCTCAAATTATTGCTGGAAATGAGCCAGCAGTGTTCTAGCTGCCATATTCCATTTGTTTGCAAATACCACAGTAACAGCTGCTTCTCCAGATTATCCAACAAAACTGCTAACGTTTAGGCCAGGTGTTTGTTACATGAAATGACAGCTAGCAGACAGGAAAATGTGAAGAAGGCTTTTACTGCTCAGTGGTTGAGGGGCTTTCCCCTCTATGCACTGGGCTTGGATCAAAACACTGGCTCCCTTCACCCTCTGAAGGAATTTGAACCGGAATTTTACAGCCTTCCTCCAGGTCTATAACAGATCCAAACAAAGTCCCACATTAGAATGCTTCCAGATTTTTTTTTTTTGGGGGGGGGGGGGAGGCGGAGTTAGATCTGGATTTAAATTTTGTGTCTCAGGAGTCTCGCTATTGGTTTCAGTTGGAGCAGGATCAGACTCTTAGTCCTGTTCAAGTATTTTCAGTGAAGTTTGCCTTGGGCAATCTGCAATCATAACTGGTACTTTTTGGTTGGCAGCCTGGGCACAGACACCAAAGATTTCATTATGTTTTGTGTAATTATGTAGCACATCTGTGCCAAACTACTGGAGAGGGATAACAAAAAGACCCAGCAGGAAAACAATATTAGGGGAAAATAATAAGTAACAATAATAAGGCAACAACTGGTCAGTGGAGCTGGAACAATTTTTATAGTGTGGGTGCTGCTGGCGGAAACCATTTTTTGGGTTCTTTTTACTACTTGAAGCCAAGGGTGCTGCAGCACCCCTAGTTCCAGCACGTATGCAACTGGTGAGTGTGAATAATGTACTGGAGTCTAGCACACATTTGTTAAGGCAACAGATTTTAGCTAAAGAATTACTGCACACAGTGAGAAAATAGAACATTATGAATGATGAAAAATATTTTAGCAGTGCTGTTATTTTCTCAAATAAATATCGCTAGGTAGAATTGGGATGGAATCAGCCACGCCAGAATGAGCAGCTTTTAAGGGAGCTGTAGAAATAGGGTGGAAGTCTCAACTCAATTACATCAAAGTATATGAAGAAGTCTATCAGGCTGGAGGGTTCAGCTAGGAAGTCTTTAAAGGAAATCACGTCAGATACAGAAATGGGGACTTCAAAGGATAGACAATTACTTATAAAAACATTCAACATGAAAGATGACCTAAAGATCTGAATTAAACTTATTCTGAAGAGAGCAAAAAGGCTCAGCAATAATTCACAGCTTTATAATCCAAGTGGACCCATCTGGTCTCAGTAATAATATATAATGTCACAGTCTATCTGGATTCATAATTTCTTTTTTAATGTTACTATCTGGAAATGACAAATAAAAAAGTAGAAAAGAAAACAACATTAATTGTATTTCACTGTACAGACAAGTCCAGAGAGTAATCAAATCTGGACATGTTTACATGAAATTGAGAAGCAATATAAAAGGATAGGTGTGTCTAGGTTACAAGAGACAATGGATTCAATTTCCTGAACAGCAGGCAAAGAGTAGAAAGATAATACCTCCAATTACATTTTGTTTAAAGAAAGTGACTACCTTAGTTCCTGGAACAAACCAAGGGCCCAATCCTTCAAACATGTGTCCTACCTACACAAGTAGTCCCACTGGATTACACTGACACATACAGATGGAAGATTAACTACAGGACTGAGTTTTTTATTGCCTACACCACTGTGAAATCCAGTGTTTCCAGGGTTGGGCTTAAAAATAAACCCCAAGCTGTATAGCAGGTAAGTAAAGCAGTGATTAATTCATGAGTCCCCTGCAATATGGCAAATGTTCCTGGTATCCAAAGTTTTGGGGGAGGAGAGAGGGTTCGTCTTCTGAGAAAATACATTTTCATAGCATTAGTGAAATGATCTGCATTTGAAGTTTTCTGCCACTATGGGATTTCTTTGCTTTGTACATTTTAGCTTGTACTACTATAAATTTAAGACTTGCACTTTTCATGCAGTTTTTCACCTAGGCTATGAAGTTCCTATTTCTATACTTATTGACACCAGATAAAGACTTACCATTTGCAAGTCTATTCAGGAGATAAAAAAAAAATATGGCCTAACTTTCCATCATTTGTGATTTTAGCAGATTCTTTTCAAACTCAACAGATATTCTGTTGTTGAAATGTAGAGTTAATACTACTAATGGTCTAAGGTTATTCTTGCTCATCTTTCCAGTTTCTCTCTGTCATGAAGTATGTTCTATATCGCCAATCTGTTTGTCAGCTTGCCAAAGTACACCAGTAAAAATTTGAGAAAATATCTTTTTATGGAGCACAACACACACACACACACACAAAGTATTTTTCTCAGAACTACCCTCATCCAAACATTTAGTGATTCAATTCATTCTGCCACTATGAAATTGTAGGGACTTGATACTTATCTTTTTGATCAACATACTAAGATAGTCTTTGGGCCAAATCCTTAGAGGTACTGAGCACCTGAGGCCCTATATTGATCTCAGTGAACTCAGTGGGAATCTTACCACAGACACCAGTGGATCAAGTTCTTTCTTTGCATGAGCAACTCCAATTGAAGCCAAAGGAAGTTGCAGATGCTCAGCAAATTACAGGATTTGGCCCACAAATTCTATCTTGTATAAAAGAACCTCATTAAGAGATTGTCTCAACTATAGTTCCTTCATCTCCTGAAGAAGTCAGGGCAGTCTAACTGCACTTGAAGGGCATCATTACTTTGATAAGACACTTATTGATTAATGCCTCCCAACACACATAATTATTATAATAGATACTTGCAAACGCATTACAGGCAACTGCTGTGCAAGCTTCTTCAAAGAGCTTTGCTACTGCATTTCATTCTTAGCATACTGTAATTGTTCCTTCAGCAGAGAATGTCAATTGCGACAAAATATCTGATGGCTTGTGATGAGCATAAATGGAGATTAAAATAAGGTCCATTATCTAAAAAATAAAACATACAAATAAAAAAAAAAAGAATACCCTTGTTAAATCTCTCTCTCACACACATACATGGAAGATTTTCTGTTTATGCACAGTGAATACTGTTGCCCAGATTTTGCTTGCACATAATATGATGTCTAAACTGCTTATATGATGCCCTCCTGCTTAGTTATTACTACCTTTTCAGCACACCACTTGTGGTGGTACAAAGTTACCGATGCATAAACTTGTGCCTACTCTTTGTAGGTGCAAATACCTTGGTATGTGTGCAGTAAGTGTTATGTATTTGGTCTCTGGGCTGCCTAAAATTTTCAGCAGGGCCCCAGGAACTTTGACCAAGAGATCTGGGTAAATGTCATTACTACAGAACCATCACTTTCCACACAGAACAGATACAGCCTCAATTGTTTAGGTCTTCTCCAAATGTTTCTTCTACTAGTTGCTCTTTTTCCTCTTCCACACTTGGTTTTGTACTCATTTATCATAACCCTATGCTTCAAAGAGCACTCAACTTTGTGTACATCAGAACCATACACTCCATTAATCTTCTTAAAGCCCTTTTCTTCTACAAATTATTCTCGCCCTGGTGTCCCTCTGGGTATGCCTGCACTGGAGCTGGAAGGTGTATTTTTCAGCTCAGGTACCAGACCTGCACTAGCTCTAATTGAGCTAGCATGCTAAAAATAAAAACATAGCTGTGATGTCACAAGTGGTGGGAGGGGCTGGGTGCCCTGAGTACGATCCTGTCCAAAACCGTAGGTACATACTTGGGCATCCTTGCCCTTCTTGCCCACTCATGCCACCGCAGCTATGCTGCTATTTTTACCATGCCTGTAATGTGGGTATTTCTACTAGAACTGGAAATTACTCCTTCCAACTCGAGTGTAAATCTACCCTTTGCTATCCCACCCTCTTGCATTTTGACTGTTTTTCCATGTAGTTTATTTCTCTGAACAAGCTTCTCACAGCAGGGCATTTGCTTTCCTGTAGAGTGTCATGTACACATTATAGCAGACTGTAAATAGAGAAAGAAATACATAAAATAGTATAACACTTAGCCTCTGGGTGGCATAGTGCTCTCAATCACTTTTGAAGAGGTTTTTAAAAGCAGGAGACTACCACTCCTTTTCTTCCACACTCTTTAAACTTGCTCCAGAATAAGACCACCTACAAATTTGGACAAAAATATTGCCCATGAGTAAGCTAGTTTCAATTGATAAGACTCTGGTCTTTTCATGCGCAATAAAGTGACTTAAATGTTATCACCAATTGCACACATTCCACGTAGGCCAATTTCCCACATGCTCTCAGCATAAAATGGAGGACACAATACCAGGCTTCCTGAATTGAACACAAAACCGAGAAGAATATTTTAAAATAATAAAGTATTATAATATCGACATTTCCCTCCATAATAAGTAGATTCCTTGTGGATTTGTATTGATATTATCTCTTACATAAAAGGACACAGACAGATTTACCAGTACATTTTGGCTGCTGTTCCAATGATTATAAAAATGCCATAAACTCAACCATACAGTTAAGCTGGGTCTAGAGATGCTTTGCATTCCGGAGCAACAAAAGCACCTGATGCATACCAGTGAATCCAGCCTGGAGACCATAGTCCCTAGCTCCACCATACTGGCCAACATACAAAGCCAATAAAAAGGGATTTTTGTAAAGAAAAGAAAAGAAACTTATATGGACTGAAATTCTGGCTCCATTGAAGTTAATAGGAGTTTTCCCACTGACTTTAATGGGGCCAACATCTCACAGATGGCGTTACAAAGCTTTTTGGTGGGGCAGAGGTGAAAAATGGCAAATATTTTGCTCAAAAAATAGGCCTAACACCGTAAGTGGAGAGAGTTATCCTGTATGTATTTGGATGGATTCTGGAAGCAGGGGGTGATTTTACTTTTTTACCTAGAGGTGTTTGGGGTAGAAGGCAAGTGTTAGAAACATGCAGTTTGCAGGAAATAATGTTTATAGCCTGTAAACTCCCAGGGGAGTTTCAGAGTAATAGCATTTATTGCACAAAGGAATAAGAAATAAAAAGAACTTTTACAGCTCCAGAAATATCCCTATTCTTCTCTCCTTTCCCAGTGGCACATAAGCCTTCTGTAACACCAGAAAACTGACACTTTTTTTTTCTTCTTGCAGACAACAGAAATTTATGTCTTAAGTCTTTGTGTACACAAATAAAATTAAAGTAAAAGTTTGGTGTAGCAAGAAACTTTCTAGGAACTGCAAAACATGACAGAAAACTCCTTCTCAGAATTGTGGATATATATTTATTTCTTACACTCCACAGTCCAAAGATGAGTTTGCAAGGTGGCAGAGGAGGGTCAAAGGGTTGTATATGTCTACAGTAATTTAAAGGTTATCCTTTTTTGTCACAACCTCTGTTTAATACTTCTGGTGCTTTATTTCCCATAAAACTTAGATGGTTTTACAAGTATACTAGAAAACAGAAATGGAAATGACCTATGAGATCATCTTGTGAAGGCTTGTTCTCTTCAGTACATTTGGAAGTGCTTTGCCCAATCTAGTTTTAAATGTTCAAGGCAATGTGGCTTCTGCCACCTCCCCAGGGAGACTATTCCGAAAATCAAAGCAATCTTACAGTCAAGATTTCTTCTGATATTCATCTTAAATTTTCTGTTTCTTAATTTAACTCCCTGTTTACTTAAAATACATCCTACTCCCTGTACTACCTTAAATAATAATTCTCTACTCTTGGCATTTATAGATTCATGTACTTGTAGATGGTTATCATGTCTCCTCCTGAATTGTCACTTAGCTAAGCTGTACAAATTTAGTGGTGTTAATTTATTGTTATAAGACAGTCTCTCATGCCCCTTAATAGTTTTTGCTGCTCTTCTCCCTCCCTTCCAAGTCCTATCATTAAAGACTAATGAAATCCATATTTTAAGAAGAGATTGTGAATTAATGAAGTCCCCTCTTCTGCAAGCAGTATAACTACAGTAAATGGAAAAGACTTGGTGAGATTTTCCGAGTAAGTAGTCTTTATGAACTGTCTTGAGTGTTAACATATAAACATTTGTGCTAAATAAAAAGGGGATTTTGTTAAAATTCAAACATAAAAGGGAAGAAAATGGTCTATAAAAAAGGAGAAGAGTGACAGTCATAAGATGGAGGTTCTATTTCTAGCTCTGCAACAGACTTTCTCTGTGATCTTGTGCAAGTCACTCAGGCCAAAATTTTAAACTTGGCTACTGATAAGTATACAGCTTAATTAAAGTGACCTGATGCTCAGAGATGTGGAGCACACACAGCCCTTCTTTGCTCACATTCATCTTCAGCATAATTCATTCTTTTCTTCTTAGGATAATATTATTTTCAGATGGTGGAGATCATTTGAGCAAAAAAGAATTAAAGGCCAGATTTTCAAAGGTATTTAGGTGTCTCAAAATGCAAATAGGTGTGTAGTAGGATTTTTAAAAGTACCTAAAAATTAGGCACCTAACACCCATTGATTTCAGTGGGAGTTAGGCACCTAACCTGCTTAGTTGCTTTTGTGTATTCGTATGTTTGGCACTAAATACCTTTGAAAATCCGGCCATAAATCCCTTGTCAAAGTCTGTCTGCATTCAGCTTAGCTCATCTTAGGCCTTGTCTACACTGGCACTTTACAGCGCTGCAACTTTCTCACTCAGGGGTGTGAAAAAACACCCCCCTGAGCACTGCAAGTTTCAGTGCTGTAAAGTGGCAGTGTAGACAGTGCACCAGCACCGAGGAGCCATGCTCCCAGCACTGGTAGCTAATCCCCTTGTGGGGGGTGGGTTTTTCACAGCGCTGGGAGAGCTCACGTTAAATGTTGCTAGTGAAGACATCTCTTCTTCAGGTCTGGGAAAGGTCTCTGTGCAGCTCAAAAGCTTGTGTCTCTTTCTCACACAGCGCTTTAACGTGGCTGTGTAGTCATGGCACCAGTGCTGGGAGAGAGCGCTATACTGCCACTTTACAGCGCTGAAACTTGCAGAGCTCAGGGGGGTGTTTTTTCACACCCCTCAGTGAGAAAGTTGCAGTGCTGTAAAGTGGCAGTGTAAACAAGGCCTAAGGGCATGTCTACATTGCCCCACAGTGCTGAATAACAATGCATACCAAAGTGCTGTGCTATAATTCCTCTGTGTGGATGCTGCAGGCTTGAACCTAAAGGTTCCTAGATCTTCAAACAAGACTACATTAATGTGAACTAGGAACCTTTTTTAGTTCACTCCCACAGTGTCCTCACCCCTGTAGTCTGAACTCTGGGGAAGTGTAGACATGCCTAGGGCTTAATACTACAAGTTGCTAAGCCCTCTGGCCCTTGTGCAAAGAACTGAAGCATGTAGTTCCGGTAAAGTTAAGCACCCGGACTCTAATGGGGCTTGGCCTGGGCACAAGGGCTTGTTCGGATGGAGTCTATTGCAGGGTTAGGGGTTAATTAATTCTCCTGTTCCCTGACTAGTCCTGTGTTTTAAATGTCTTTGATCAATGTGGCTGCAACATGTGAGGCAAGATAATTCACTTTGTGTTGTAACAGGATTTGTAAAATTGTATAGATTCATAGATTATAGGACTGAAAGGGACCTCGAGAGGTCATCGAGTCCAGTCCCCTGCCCGCATGGCAGGACCAAATACTGTCTAGACCATCCCTGATAGACATTTATCCAACCTACTCTTAAATATCTCCAGAGACGGAGATTCCACAACCTCCCTAGGCAATTTGTTCCAGTGTTTAACCACCCTGACAGTTAGGAACTTTTTCCTAATGTCCAACCTAGACCTCCCTTGCTGCAGTTTAAACCCATTGTTTCTGGTTCTATCCTTAGAGGCTAAGGTGAACAAGTTCTCTCCCTCCTCCTTATGACACCCTTTTAGATACCTGAAAACTGCTATCATGTCCCCTCTCAGTCTTCTCTTTTCCAAACTAAACAAACCCAGTTCTTTCAGCCTGCCTTCATAGGTCATGTTCTCAAGACCTTTAATCATTCTTGTTGCTCTTCTTTGGACCCTTTCCAATTTCTCCACATCTTTTTTAAAATGCGGCGCCCAGAACTGGACACAATACTCCAGCTGAGGCCTAACCAGAGCAGAGTAGAGCGGAAGAATGACTTCTCGTGTCTTGCTCACAACACACCTGTTAATGCATCCCAGAATCATGTTGCTTTTTTTGCAACAGCATCACACTGTTGACTCATATTTAGCTTGTGGTCCACTATAACCCCTAGATCCCTTTCTGCCGTACTCCTTCCTAGACAGTCTCTTCCCATTCTGTATGTGTGAAATTGATTTTTCCTTCCTAAGTGGAGCACTTTGCATTTGTCTTTGTTAAACTTCATCCTGTTTAACTCAGACCATTTCTCCAATTTGTCCAGATCATTTTGAATTATGACCCTGTCCTCCAAAGCAGTTGCAATCCCTCCCAGTTTGGTATCATCCGAAAACTTAATAAGCGTACTTTCTATGCCAATATCTAAGTCGTTGATGAAGATATTGAACAGAGCCGGTCCCAAAACAGACCCCTGCGGTACCCCACTCGTTACGCCTTTCCAGCAGGATTGGGAACCATTAATAACAACTCTCTGAGTACAGTTATCCAGCCAGTTATGCACCCACCTTATAGTAGCCCCATCTAATTTGTATTTGCTTAGTTTATCGATAAGAATATCATGCGAGACCGTATCAAATGCCTTACTAAAGTCTAGGTATACCACATCCACAGCTTCACCCTTATCCACAAGACTCGTTATCCTATCAAAGAAAGCTATCAGATTGGTTTGACATGATTTGTTCTTCACAAATCCATGCTGGCTGTTCCCTATCACCTTACCACCTTCCAAGTGTTTGCAGATGATTTCCTTAATTACTTGCTCCATTATCTTCCCTGGCACAGAAGTTAAACTAACTGGTCTGTAGTTACCTGGGTTGTTTTTATTTCCCTTTTTATAGATGGGCACTATATTTGCCCTTTTCCAGTCTTCTGGAATCTCTCCCGTCTCCCATGACTTTCCAAAGATAATAGCTAGAGGCTCAGATACCTCCTCTATTAGCTCCTTGAGTATTCTAGGATGCATTTCATCAGGCCTGGGTGACTTGCAGGCATCTAACTTTTCTAAGTGATTTTTAACTTGTTCTTTTTTTATTTTATCCGCTAAACCTACCCCCTTCCCATTAGTATTCACTATGTTAGGCATTCCTTCAGACTTCTCGGTGAAGACCGAAACAAAGAAGTCATTAAGCATCTCTGCCATTTCCAAGTTTCCTGTTACTGTTTCTCCCTCTTCACTAAGCAGTGGGCCTACCCTGTCTTTGGTCTTCCTCTTGCTTCTAATGTATTGATAAAAAGTCTTCTTGTTTCCTTTTATTCCCATAGCTAGTTTGAGCTCATTTTGTGCCTTTGCCTTTCTAATCGTGCCCCTGCATTCCTGTGTTGTTTGCCTATATTCATCCTTTGTAATCTGTCCTAGTTTCCATTTTTTATATGACTCCTTTTTATTTTTTAGATCGTGCAAGATCTCGTGGTTAAGCCAAGGTGGTCTTTTGCCACATTTTCTATCTTTCCTAACCAGCGGAATAGCTTGCTTTTGGGCCCTTAATAGTGTCCCTTTGAAAAACTGCCAACTCTCCTCAGTTGTTTTTCCCCTCAGTCTTGATTCCCATGGGACCTTACCTATCAGCTCCCTGAGCTTCCCAAAATCTGCCTTCCTGAAATCCATTGTCTCTATTTTGCTGTTCTCCCTTCTACTCTTCCTTAGAATTGCAAACTCTATGATTTCATGATCACTTTCACCCAGGCTGCCTTCTACTTTCACATTCTCAACGAGTTCCTCCCTATTTGTTAAAATCAAGTCTAGAACAGCTTCCCCCCTAGTAGCTTTTTCAACCTTCTGAAATAAAAAGTTGTCTCCAATGCAGTCCAAGAATTTGTTGGATAGCCTGTGCCCCGCTGTGTTATTTTCCCAACATATATCCGGATAGTTGAAGTCCCCCATCACCACCAAATCTTGGGCTTTGGATGATTTTGTTAGTTGCTTGAAAAAAGCCTCATCCACCTCTTCCACCTGGTTAGGTGGCCTGTAGTAGACTCCTAGCATGACATCTCCCTTGTTTGTGTCATGGCTTTTTTTATTGACGGTGAGAATGAGAGAGTTGCCCTGGCCCGAAGGCTGATTCTGGGAGGACATCAGCAGGTGTTCAATTGTAAGCCACTGGGAGCTCATACTGTTCCATGAATGCAAGAGGCACACTGAGAATGACAAAGGAGAATATATTTTGTTAAAATAATTGAATCTGAGGCAACAGGGTTCAAACAAAAGTTTATTGCCTAATTTGAAAACCCATTGGACCATGAGTAAATACCCCAGATATACACTGGGGTAACAGAGCAGAATTTGGTTCCCTAGAAAAAAGGAGTGGGGAAATCATGACACTACAAGCAGCACTAGACATCCCAAAGAAGGCATGATATAGCATAGATTTTTTCCTTCAGCTGGTCCACACTTGCAGGCTGTCTGAGGGCATTACTGGGTGAAGTGCTGGGAAAACCATGTTATGGGTTAAGTTAAATCCTGATTGAGATTGACAGATGTGAACACACCTTTCAACTAGCATAACTAAGGATAAGTTGACCACAATCCCCCACCTAAAACAAAAAGGTTATGGGAACTCACCCAGGAATTTTGGACTATATGGATGATGGTGTTTCTTTTGTTTTGCTGAGTATTGTTTTGAGCAAGGGCACCAGTGTGTGTGGAAAGGCAAAATATAGATTCATAGACCCTCCAACAGTTTTGAGTTTTGCAGGACTGTCCTGCTTTGACACACAAATCTCCTGTCCTGACTGAAGTGGCTCTTGACCCATGGGGCTATCTGGGCTCAGCTCCCTGCTGCAGGCATTGTGACCTAGCCTCTGGCACACAGAATTGTAGTGCCACTCAGGTTAGGTCTGGCCACCCTGATAGGCGGTTGGTCAGATCGAATGTGAGTGATCTTACAATCTAAATATCATACAAGAGACAACAGATGGATACAGACAGAATTAACATACTGTTTGCGGCCATCCAGTTGCTCATTTTGCTTGCGTGTTATTCCCCTTTCCTCTTCCTTATGCCTGTCTTGACTATTCAGATAAGATATTCAGGCCAGAGACTGTTTGCTACTCTATGTTTATACAATACCTAGTCCTAGAGCAATGGGTCACCATTCTAGTATAATAAACATAATTAATAAAATAATAATAATCCATATATTATTAAAATAGATAGTTTGAGGATCTCATTGGTTGCTAAAGCTTGTTGACTGCCATGCCACTCAAATATTTCTTGACTGTACAGTATGAGTAGTCTTAAAGGATTCATTTTTTATTAGTCAATGTTGATTTCACTGTACACAGAAAAACCGACAAAAAATACTTTCATTGATAATTGAATGATAGGCATAGTATAAAAATGCTGCTTGAGAACTTATTAAAATTTGATTTAAGGATATATTTAAATGTGTATTTTGACATATGACATGTTAACAGTTTTAATGGTTAAAAAGCTTAACTTTTTGAATCTCAATATCTGATGTTATATAATTAATTATTGTCTGACCCTACTCCCATGATTTCCTGCAACTGTGAAAATTTAAATTGATAAAAATTGGGGAAAATGCATAAAATAAGCATTTATATTATCCATCAAAATTATAAAACAATTAAAATTCTGCCAAGCGTAAGTATGAGGAAAATGTCATACACCTAAATGTAAATAGAATGCTTAAGAAGCAAGCACTGCAGCTGAAAAAAAAATCAATTTGGGTGTTCTTTTGTTCAGACTGACTGTTTACATCAGGTGATTTCACACAACTCTTTGGGAAACAATTGTATAATCTGATACAAATCAAAGTGCCTGCAAGTGTTCATTTGCAGACAAAATTATAGACTTCTCATCTATTACTGCTCAATGGTGATGAATGTGAAAGCAGACTGAGTCCTGATGTATCACAGCCAACAACATGGATTCATTTCCAGTTAAGGGAAAAGAAGAAAAGGCAACACATTTCTTTTCAGTGGCCTGGGCTGGTAACCATCAGCAGGACTATCTGTTTTACATTTAGATTAAATGATGTTTTTGTCTTGCAGAGCAATACCCTTGTGATTAAAATGGATGGAATTTAGATCAGTTCGGTATGTACTGTGATCCCATTTCCTCTTCCTTTTTTTCTTTCTATCCCTGCCTCTCCTTCCAGATATACAAAGAGCAAATTCCAGCTGAGACAAACTTCCTTCTAACTGGCTCAGCCAGAGGCAATCTCCTTTTTCACAGTAGAGCTGAAGTTTCTGAGCTGTGCAGGTGCTATTTTGAGCGTCAGTTGTGGTAAAATGTAGGACCTAAAACAGCAAGCCCTGCCTCTGGATTAGGGACTCTACTAATTGTTCTGGCTACCACTGTCACCTTCACCTAGCACATCCAACAGTGGTGCCAGAATCGGGGGGCCAGAGGGCCATAGCCCTCCCACTTTTTGTAAGTGGACCAGCCTGTCCAGTCCACTTTTCTCGGGAATGGACCCCGCCCCCTCCCTCTCTTCTTCCCCCTGAGGCTCCACCCCACACCAGGCCAGCATGGAGCCCGGCCAGGGAACCTGAGCAGTTGTGGTAGCCACACGGACCCTCTACCTGCCTGCAGCGCGAGGGGGCTGAGAGCAGCCTCCAGCCCATGTCCCTGCACCCTGGGCTCCCCACCCAGCCCAAGGCAGGTGGACGTGGAGGAACCGTGACTGCTCACCACAGATGCCCGCGTGGCTCTCCCTGACCCAGCTCCGGCCATGGGGTGGGGGGTCAGAGCCACAGCCTGGCCATGGTAAGAGCCGCATGGGCAGCTGTGGGGAACCGTGGACCCTCCACCTATCCTGGGCTGCGGGTCCAGGATCCCTGAGCCGGGATCAGCCAGAGGCTGGGCTGGAGGCAGGAGAGGATGGGACTTCCTCTTCCCATGCAATGAGTGTCTGGGGCTGTGTCAAACCCTCCCCAAGAAACCTCCCCTAGCTGCAGGAAGCTCAGCATCCTCCCCTGCTTCCTGCCTCCATCACTCCTGAGGTGCAGGGGGAAGGGGTCACTGTATGGGGAGATGCTTCCCCATTCTCCCAAGCCCCATGCATCCGGACCTTCCAGACCCAGACACCCTTGCCAAGCCTCGCCCTGTACACCCATAACCTCCCTAGCACTCCATACCCAAACTCCACCCCACTGAACCTCAGCTCCTGCAACTGGAGCCCTCCTGCACCCAGACCCCCTGCCTCCGGACCCCCAACCCTGCACCCCACCTATTGTGCTGTGCCAGTTTGTATCCAAGGATCTGACTCTATATTTATAATATAGAAATGGGGAACTAAATGGCCAAGCCTACCTATCCATGAGAAGGTGACTTTTACATATAAAGGAGTAGTCAAATGCAGCTATTATCCAGCAACATAAGATCTTAAATAACAGATGTAAATGAGTAGGTTAGGCTAAACCACAGACATCATATTTTAGCTCTGGGTTTTGTTATTGTTTGGGGATTCATGGTCTAGAGGAATATGGTTCATTTTGTATTTTCCACATTTTCCCTTTACATTTGTGATTCCCAAACACAAATATTCTCATTTCCTCTTTTAGTAAATCTTGTCCTTCTCCTAGGATTATAAGGGAAATAAAACAAACAAACAAAAATGCTAACCTCAGCTTTAATATAGCAAAACTACATATAAAAAATGCAGTAAATTTGACTCATCATAGAAAAACTGGCCATAAAACTCCACAGTAAGCCACCTTCACCCTTGCAAAACTACATATAAATCATAAAATTAATCAGCCTCTCCAGTGAAAAAATAAATATAAAATTAATGACGGGGAAGCCACAAAGGATTCGTTCCCATATGCATCTTATGTCAGAAGACCAGCACCCTCCTGTGAGGCCTCTTTGTCGTATGTCAAATGTATTTTCAGGGGTTATATCTGATCATATCCCATCCCATCCCTGCCTCTCCTCTCAGGACCATCTCTCCCTCCCAGGCCTGAGATAAATCAAAATACTGCTGATGCAAATAATCAGGGAACCTGAAAAAAATACCACGTGACTTACCTCCATCCCACAGTGACCAACTTAGCTTGAAACTTGCAGCCAACCAGGGAAGTCTACCTTGCTGTTTTTGCAGATATCAAATAGTGTAAGGAAATTTTGGCCCAATCCTGCAATTTGTCAGTCAGGCTTTGTCCCCAGCTTTAATACTTGTTGATGCATAACATTTTACATGAAGCAATGCCTGCTCCTTGGACGCTCTATAAACTTGAAAACAGTGTTTTTAACTTTTCTTTCAAATATTTTGTACAGATCTGGGCCACAAGCTTCCCCAGCCTAATGTGCAAACTTGGATGAGAACAGCATTATCACCATCCCTTGCTGGTGTACACTCAGCTTCAAGACACAGGAGGAATTGTTCAGACAGGAAGAAGCCAAGTTGAAATAAAAGCCTCCACAGAATTGGTGCCTGCTGAGAATAATGATGAGGTGCATGAAAAACACTGTCCCCATCTAGATTATTACTGCATAAAAGGGAGATTACTGGAAGAGCAGTAGATAATGCTCTGAGCTTTGGGATGAATATTTTCTAGACAGCATTTAAACCTCAGCTCACAGTACTTCCTTTTTTGCCTTTCCGTTGTTGTTTGTTCCGAAAAAGATATTCTGTATATGTTACTGCATACATTTATATATTCAGTCACAGTTATTTCTCCCTAGGACCATTGCACTTCCTCCACTCTGGGAGCAGATCCTCAGCTGGTGTAAATTGACAGTATATACCATCTGAGGATCTGCCCCCTGAACTTCATGCTTTCACCCTCTTTGGTTTATCCAAAAGGATGCTGCTAAAATAACCTTCCTTTCCTGTCTCTTAATCACAGCCTATCTTCCCTGGTGTCTTGTCTCTTTCCAAATCAAATTCAAAATCCTGCTTGTTTTCCAGGCTCCAGATAAGCTCTGCCCTTGCCTACCTCTCAATTGGTCTCCTCTGTCCCTCATCTCATACTCGCCGCACCACACATGCCCCGCTCCTTGCTGTTGAGACCAAGATTCAAAGAAAAATTGGATGTTTATATGGATATCTAGAATATCCAGAACTATAATAGTTAATGCTAACAAAAAGAGCATAGGAAGGGAAATAAAACCTTTGTTTGAGGACTTAAACAAATCTTAAATTGTTAGATATAAGATCTTTATGGGAGCAGATTACCCACAGCTGCTTACTGTAGGCCTTCTTGCATCATTTACTGAAGCATTTGGTGCTGGCTTCTGGGGAACACAGGATACTGGACCAGATGGACCTTGGGTCTGATCCAATATGGTAATTCCCATGCTCCTGTGTTATTACTCTGTGCTTTTGTAGACCACCCTCTATAGCTGGCACAGCCTCTTTGATCTTGTGTGCCAAGCAACCTCACTCGCCTCCTTCAAATTCCTTCTTTAAAACATTTATTTGGCTAGCTTTCCAAAAATAATATTCTACTCTGCTCTTTCTACTTCTTCTCCGGTATCTGACTATATATGCAAACACAGATAGCTGTTGATATTTATACGAGTGTGCATGATTATAGCTGAGCATTGCGCTGTACAGACAAATAAAGGACATGGTCCCAGCCCTAGACTAGGTAAGACTGAGAACTCCACTGAGGACTATCATGATCATAGTGGAAAGGGAAGGGAATACAGCTGTTTGAAGAGCATCACTTCACAAGCACATGACGTGCTATTTTTTTTTTTTTTTTTACAGTTCTTGTCTGTTGCAATGACTTTTGTTTACTTTTTTATAAACAGGTTGTTTGGCTCACAAGATCAAGGTGGCATCTTGGGGATGAAACTAGCAGCTTCCATTATGTGCCACAGATTACCTGCTTCCTGTGATGGGTTGGGGACTGACACCTGATGTGCTGAGACTACCTCTGAGCCCGTTTTCCCTGGCAGCTTGGGATTCCAGAAACTTGCCTTGTTTGAGCCAGACACGCTAGCCTGCTGCAAACCCAGGTCCAAGTCTGAACCACATCCCCCAAAAGCTGCAGGCTTAACTGAAAACAGCTTAAGAATACCCAGCTCCCAATGGGGTCCAAACCCTAAATAAATCCGTTTTACCCTATATAAAGCTTATACACGGTAAACTCATAAATTATTTGCCCTCTATAACACTGATAGAGAGATATGCACAGCTGTTTGCCCTCCCCCCCAGATATTAATACATACTCTGGGTTAATTAATAAGTAAAAAGCGAATTTATTAAATACAAAAAGTAGGATTTAAGTGGTTCCAAGTAATAACAGACAGAACAAATTGAATTACCACGCAAAGTAAAATAAAACACGCAAGTCTAAGCCTAGTACAGTAAGAAAACTGAATACAGATAAAATCTCACCCTCAGATGTTTCAATAAGCTTCTATCACAGACTGGACGTCTTCCTAGTCTGGGCACAATCCTTTCCCCTGGTACAGCCCTTGTTCCAGCTCAGATGATAGCTAGGGGATTTCTCATGATTGCAGCCCCTTATATATCTTTTGCACAAGGTGGGAATCCTTTGTCCCTCTCTGGGTTCCCACCCCTCCTTCTAAATGGAAAAGCACCAGGTTAAAGCTGGATTCCAGTTCAGATGAAACAATCACATGTCACTTAAAGACTTCACTACTCACTTGCCAGCACACAGGTATACAGGAAGCTTACAAGTAAACAGAGCCATCTACAGACAATTGTCCTGGTTAATGGGAGCCATCAAGATTCCAAACCACCGTTAATGGCCCATACTTTGCATAATTACAATAGGCCCTTAGATTTATATTTCTAGTTTCAGATACAAGAGTGATACATTTATACAAATAGGATGATCACACTCAGTAGATTATAAACTTTGTAATGATACCTTACAAGAGACCTTTTGTAGGAAGCATATTGAAGTTACATTATATTCACACTCATTAGCATATTTTCATAAAATCATATAGAGTGCAACATCACACTTCCCATAAACTTTTTCTTGTGGAGGCCTCTATCCAAGCAATGAGCAGGCCTGTCACATTTTAGGGTATGATGCCTGACAAGATCATTGCCTATAGGGATATGGCTGCAGGCAAATTTTTGTTGAAGACAGGGATTGAAATACCAGTGCTGCTCCACCTCCATGACTCAAAACTCATGATGGGTCCCTTCTGACCGTAAAGTTTATGAGTATCCCACACAACATTTCAGAGCACTTTCACCAGGTCACCAGAGAAGAGATCAAAAATGTAAAAGCTTTTCACATAAAACGTAATCATACCCAAACTTAGATTACTTTGTAATCTAGTCAAGAACAACACTAATTCTGACCACTAGATAATCTGCAACCTATTCAATTACCTCTTCCTATGACTCCTGTCATTTCTTCATCACAAAAAGCATTTATACATTTGCAACATTATTTGTTACTTGAGACGAAATATTGAGCACTATTACTTTGGAAGAAAAGAGCATCAACTGAGCCCTGGTCCCCCAGATCAGCCTGTGATCACCGTAGAGAGCACAATAAGAAGTGCTGCAACACAGTAGTATCCTGAATGGGACTCCACCAAAGAAAATCTAGCTGTTGCAGAAAGGGGTAGTGAATGTGATTCAGTAGCTAGCATGCTTCCTTTGAGTCAGCACTGAGACACTACATGCATGAAAAATTAAAGTTTTAAAAGAAAACCAATTAAAATGATCTGAGTGCAAAAATAGCCTCAGCAAATTTTTTTTGCCAAGTGAAAAAAACATTTATTTCACTTTCAGATTAATCAAAAATGGCTGAATGGCTCTTTCCCATCAGCATATTATTACATAATTGCTCTAATGGAGTTAGGAGGGAGGGGCACACATTTCTCTGGAGGATCTGGCATTGGCCACTGTCAGAGACAAGATATCAGACTAGCTGGACCATTGGTCTGACTCAGAATGTCACTTGCTGTATTACAAATCTTTCCAACAAATCACGCCTTACTGAGACCATTAATGAGAAGATTCAGCTCAAGACTGCTGGTGTTGATGTGTGCTATGGGTTTTTTTATGCCTACAAAAGTTAGTTATAGTTCAATGCAAAATATAATTATGCGTACATACCTCCGTACATGCCACTTCTCTGGGAGGATTTACCCTTCTCACTCTCTGTGGAATCATGTCCAAACCCTCTGTAGGGCACACCAGCTACTTAAAGTTTGGAAAAAAAGTGGCAGTCTCACAGTCCCCATCAAACTCCTCTTGAGTCTTTGCAACATTAGTCTGCAACAAATTCTAGTCCTCTTCTTCTTTCTAATGGGGTGAGCAAGCCTGCAGCTTAACTCCAACAACTGAATTCTTCAGGCTGGCTGGCTTCCACTCATTCTATTTTTAAACTTCTCCCCAATCTCTTGAGCTCCCATTGGTTCCATTCTCATGGAGTGACTCTGGGTGTGTCCTTCCAGGCTGCTTGCTCACAGTGGAAATCACCTAAATATTTTCAAACAGCTCATACCAGGCCTAGTGCTGCTCCACCTCCCTCCCTCACATCACCCTCCCTCTTCCCACACAATATCCAGATGATTCTGACCCAGCCACTGGAATCTCCCCATCGGGCTCCAGGCACACAAAGTACTCCAGAAAGAAAAACTGGAACTATGTATCGTACCCACTGTTTCTTCCCTTATTTACACCACTAAATGGTGTAATGCAAGCATCGTGGTTATGCTGTGAGAAGAGGCTTAGAACTGTGAGCAAAAAAACAAAAAACAAAAACCCCAAACACCAGAAACTGACTCCTGCTGTTTTCTTCCTATTGTGTTCAGGAAAACAGGAATTCATATATAATCTTTTATTTAAAAGAGACTGCATCAAAGAAACACCTGACTCCATCAATTTATCCTCCTAATGGAAACAACTCGCAAGACCCCAAATATTGACCAACTAGTAGGGTCAAAAGGGGTAATACTTGATTATTATTGAGTTCAGACAATAGCTAGTTAGCTGAGACATACTCAATAGGCTTCTCTAATGCTAAAGGGAGATGGGTGGTTTCTACTGTGGACATGACCCAAATCATTTAGTGCTTCATAGGTCAAAACTAACAGCTTAAATTTCATCCCCAAATCATCTGACCCAGTATTCTTCCATCCTAAATAGACTTTACAGAGACGTTCTTGGGGGGGGGAACTAATAAGTTCTTTCTCAGTAACACTCTTAAGTGTATCTACTGATCAAGTAGCAAGACATTGAAAGCACAGCACTTGTGAAACATAAGGGTTTATCTTGATTGCTCTTTCTCAAGATGAAACCAGTTAAAATGAATATGAATGTCTCTCTTGGAAAATTGCACATGCACAAAAAACCCACAGACACTTGAAATTCAGGAGTTGTTGCACACAAATCTCAAGCCACGCTGAGATGAATGCTCACAGAAATTAAATGCACAAGGACAATGAATTAGAGCATTTGCTACATCTGCTGAGTGGCAGGCTGCAGGGAAATGGAGAGCCTTTTCACATTTTTCTGCACCCAGTACCACCATAATCCTTTTAAAGCTAAAAATACAGAAAGTAAGAATTTAAATTTTAAAAGAACATAACTGATCTTAGAAAGGCAGGGGAATTGAGGTCTTGGCAAATACAAGCGTCATAGTGATGATACAGCAGCTGCTTGAAGTGCAGAACTCCTGTTGAAGTCAATGGGAAGTCCATACACTGAGAAACTATTGTGCAAGGCAGGGCTCAGTGTTAGCAACGTTCAATTACAAGTAATGGGGCTATTGTTGATTTCAAGTAATGTATAGGTCACATGACAGTAGATGGTGCTTAACCATCTAAGTTCAGCTAACCAGCTGGCATAAAGCTGTAAGGGAGGATGGTCCAGTGGTTAGGGCACTGGAATTCAATACACTGGGATTCAATTCCCAGTTCCTCCACAGACTTCCTGTGTGACCTTGGGCAGTCATTTAGGGCCAGGTATTCAGGTGCCTAAAGATGCAAATAGGTGCCTAATAGGATTTTAAAAAGTATCTAGGTGCCTAACTCATACTGATTTCAATGGATGTTAGGCACTTCTGATACATCCCACTAGGTCCCTCTCTAGGCACCTTTAAAAATCTGGCTCTTAATCTCTCTGGGTGTCAGTTTCCCATCTGTAAAGTGGGGATGATACTACTTCCCTACCTCACAGAAGTGTTGTAAGGATAAATACATTAAAGACCGTGAGACGCTCACAAGCCATATAAGTACCACAGAGAGTAAAAAGTTATGATTGAGTTTGTACTCAGTTCCCAAACAGGCCAAACTCATGGAAGTCTCTAGGACTTTGCTTTTGTAAGGACTGTATCAAAACTGAAAGCTAGTTTGTGCCTAGCATTGAGGTGATCCAAATCTAGACATTGTTCCTAATGTGGGGTCTGCTTTCAAGGCACAATTTGACTGTGAATTAGAAACTCGGGATTTGGGTCTGGGATATTGAAATATAATACATGATGTCAGACATGTTGTGCCTTCTCCTCCTATCAGCACAACTGAAAATTGGAGCTTTCAATTCTTTGTTTATGTTGCTTCATTTCTTAACCTTAAGTTTATTTAAGCAGATTTAGGCATTTAAGGATATTTGGCAGTAATTGTTAGTTAATACTGAATTTTTATGGAAAAGGTTTGGTAAAAGAGGCTGGATTTATGCTCCTGAATACTGAAATCCTGTTTGGGCCTGATCCAGTGAATTTAATGGGATCTTTCCATCTGAGTTCAATAGGTTCAGGATTACAGCATATATACACAAAACAAAAGCATCATGGGTAGCTTTCATATGCAAGCTTCCTCGTGCTGCCCCTTCCATGTATCTCAGACCACTCTGGTCAATCATTCCTAAAAATCAGAAGGCAGTTCTTTCCCCATTCCAGTTCAGTTTTTAGCCTACAGGTCCCACAGGGCAAAAATAACTTTAGTGGCTTAATATATCCATCAGAAATTAGACTGAGACCACCAACGTATTTTACAAGTTCCACCAAACAGCCAGAAGATGGTACCTATTTTTAAGCTTCTAAAGATGTAGAAAACACCATGAAATAACACAATTCATGTTAAGAACAGTCCTAGATCACAAGTATACTTCCCCTCTAGAAATACTCCTAAAATAGGCTCGGGTTTAGCAAAGCACGTAAGCACATAATTAGCTTTAAGCATCTAACTCCATCTCTATCCAGCAAAACAGTTAGGTCAATGACACTATCCCTGTGCTTAAAATTAAGCACATGCTTGTTGATGATAGATGAAAATATTCTCATTTCCTTAAAAATCCAGGATAAAGAATTGCAGACACTACATATATGTGTTATTGTTGAAAACTGAAATTAACTCATCTTCAGCATCACTGAACAAACATGAACCAGATTGCCAGACAATGCTTTAATTTATTACCATCACTCATCAAAGATCTCAAGCTTGATTCAGAACAAATCAAGTCCTAGGCAATGTCATGATAAGCTGTCTTTGCAATACAAGAAAAATATATAAAGTGTAAGCATTTTCTGGATTAATTTCTTATATTACTTCCAGGATTCATTTATCTAATGGTGAATAAACAAAATCCTGTTTGAAAAATTATGGCTGCCTTACTGAATGCAAAACAAATACAGTAGGATCAGTTATGTGACCATGAATACCAACTGAAATCATGACAAAAAGTTATTTGAAGAGGATATTTGAAGATATTCATTTCTATAGTGCCTGTCACAGAAGTCAGGTTTCAGAGTAACAGCCGTGTTAGTCTGTATCCGCAAAAAGAAGAACAGGAGTACTTGTGGCACCTTAGAGACTAACAAATTTATTAGAGCATAAGCTTTCGTGGACTACAGCCCACTTCTTCGGATGCATATAGAATGGAACATATATTGAGGAGATATATATATACACACATACAGAGAGCATAAACAGGTGGGAGTTGTCTTACCAACTCTGAGAGGCCAATTAATTAAGAGAAAAAAAACTTTTGAAGTGATAATCAAGCTAGCCCAGTACAGACAGTTTGATAATAAGTGTGAGAGTACTTACAAGGGGAGATAGAGTCAATGTTTGTAATGGCTCAGCCATTCCCAGTCCTTATTCAAACCGGAGTTGATTGTGTCTAGTTTGCATATCAATTCTAGCTCAGCAGTCTCTCTTTGGAGTCTGTTTTTGAAGTTTTTCTGTTGTAATATAGCCACCCGCAGGTCTGTCACTGAATGACCAGACAGGTTAAAGTGTTCTCCCACTGGTTTTTGAGTATTTTGATTCCTGATGTCAGATTTGTGTCCATTAATTCTTTTGCGTAGAGACTGTCCGGTTTGGCCAATGTACATGGCAGAGGGGCATTGCTGGCACATGATGGCATATATCACATTGGTAGATGTGCAGGTGAACAAGCCCCTGATGGTATGGCTGATGTGATTAGGTCCTATGATGATGTCACTTGAATAGATATGTGAACAGAGTTGGCATCGGGGTTTGTTACAAGGATAGGTTCCTGGGTTAGTGGTTTTGTTCAGTGATGTGTGGTTGCTGGTGAGTATTTGCTTTAGGTTGGGGGGTTGTCTGTAAGCGAGGACAGGTCTGTCTCCCAAGATCTGTGAGAGTAAAGGATCATCTTTCAGGATAGGTTGTAGATCTCTGATGATGCGCTGGAGAGGTTTTAGTTGGGGGCTGAAGGTGACAGCTAGTGGTGTTCTGTTATTTTCTTTGTTGGGCCTGTCTTGTAGGAGGTGACTTCTGGGTACTCGTCTGGCTCTGTCAATCTGTTTTTTCACTTCAGCAGGTGGGTATTGTAGTTTTAAGAATGCTTGATAGAGATCTTGTAGGTGCTTGTCTCTATCCGAGGGATTGGAGCAAATGCGGTTATATCTTAGAGCTTGGCTGTAGACAATGGATCGTGTGGTGTGTCCTGGATGGAAGCTGGAGGCATGTAGGTAAGTGTAGTGGTCAGTAGGTTTCCGGTATAGGGTGGTGTTGATGTGACCATCGCTTATTAGCACAGTAGTGTCCAGGAAATGGACCGCTTGTGTGGATTGATCTAGGCTGAGGTTGATGGTGGGATGGAAATTATTGAAATCGTGGTGAAATTCCTCAAGGGCTTCTTTTCCATGGGTCCAGATGATGAAGATGTCATCAATGTAGCGCAAGTAGAGTAGGGGCATTAGGGGACGAGAGCTAAGGAAGCGTTGTTCTAAGTCAGCCATAAAAATGTTGGCATATTGTGGGGCCATGCGGGTACCCATAGCAGTGCCGCTGACTTGAAGGTATATATTGTCCCCAAATGTGAAATAGTTGTGGGTGAGGACAAAATCACAAAGTTCAGCCACCAGGTTAGCTGTGACATTATCAGGGATACTGTTCCTGATAGCTTGTAGTCCATCTTTGTGTGGAATATTGGTGTAGAGGGCTTCTACGTCCATAGTGGCCAGGATGGTGTTTTCTGGAAGATCACCGATGGATTGTAGTTTCCTCAGGAAGTCAGTGGTGTCTCGAAGATAGCTGGGAGTGCTGGTAGCGTAGGGTCTGAGGACAGAGTCTACATAACCAGACAAGCCTGATGTGTATCTGTGATAAGTGATAAGTGATAGGAACTAATCTCTCTCGAGGTATTAGGTGACACACGTTATGTACCTGGGGGAAGGATCTGAAATTAGGGATCACTCCTGGCCTTCTCCGAGTGTTAACTTAGTCGAAATGATTTCTACTTGCACTACTGCTGCCAGAAGGATGCTTACACCAGCCCCAGCCATCCATTCTATTCTATATAGATCTTTATGCCACTATCATCAGCATACAATCTGAGCACCTTCCCATAATACATTAAGCAACAGGACAACACCTCTGTCATGTGTTGTTTGTTCGCTCATGCGCAGTGGAGTGTCTTGGTTTGGAGGGCTGTGTCCTTTAAAAAAAATGTATACCTGTTGTGAATTTATTTTGGAGAAAGAAAGATCAAAGAGAGGGAGGCCTTGCTTTTTGGAGCAGAAAGTCCTTAGTTCCTGGGCAAGTTCATGCCCCAGTCTCAAACTGCCCCCCAGAGAAATTCTGTCTCCCACACAGAAGTGCTTTACTCCTATTTTTTGACAGTTCCATTGTTCCAGAGGAGTGACATCGATAACACCCACAGTCTCCCCATTGTTTGGGGTTGTTGCAGCTACCTACACAAACTCAAAAGTGGTTGAAAGGACATGGCCAGGGTGGTAAGGGGAAGGGATGATTCAGTGTATCTCATTGACAATCTCCAGCAGAGATTAAATTAGCTTTCTCCTGGTTGATAAATCCCCCTACACTACAAGAGGCCTATTGATGCAGGCAGCTGCAATTATACCTATTTGCATGACTGGGGGTGAATAGACTTTGACTCTATTTCCAGTTACACGAAGTCTCAGTGCAGATCATTCTCACTGCAACAGCACTTTTCTACACCACCTAAAATATCTTCCTCCTACTGGCTGAGTTACATACACCAAAGGGAGCATCTCAGTAAATCTACAGTGCTGGATATACCAAGCCAGAATGAGCAGTGTTAATGGGTATCTTAAATATCTGAATCAGACACACCAAACAGAGGATGAAAATCCAGACTTTTTTTGGTCACACTAGAAGAAAAAAGGAAGCAATTTTCCACATGAGAGAGACCAAAACAGTCAGTTGGCTGCTAATCTAGGGCATCTGTGCAAATAGAAGTACTAATATTTAAATGTGAATATTAATGTGATGAACACTTCAGAATAGCTCCAAATAAAATTATATAGGCTGCCATGTTTCAAACATATATGACTTACCTTGCTAGCCTTCACAGTCAATATGGGACTAATGCATGACCCACCATTTCAGACTTTTTACATATACAATACTTACTTGATGGTTCAAATATACCCAGTAATTCCAAAATCACCTGCTATCATTTTTATTTTCTCTGAAGAGCTGCAGAACAGCATCTAGTTTAAGCATGCGAGGGCTTTGTTTTCTAATCAGCCAAGATGTGCAGTATTAGCTCGGAAAAATGTGTGCATAATTTATTCTAGTGGACGAGGTGGGAAATAGGTTTTCAGTAAGAGCTCTTGAGATATGACAATAACAGACATTCTGACTCTAATTCATTGTTTCTTTCTTGCACAGAAGAGATTGTGATAACGAACGCCAACTGTTACAGAATGTTCTCTTGTATTACATGTGTGCCACCAAACCATATCTACCTGCCCAATTCATCATTTCAATTAAATGCAGAATAGATGTTATTTTAAATTAGGGTGGGCATTTTTCAGTGTAATTATTAAACAAAATGTGATCCAAGTCTGAGAAGTGGCACCAGATTAAAAAAAAGGATACTGGGCAAGACATATTTCTGAAATAGACCAAGACTAGATCTACTACCATCTCTGTTGGTCATACGAACTAGAACCACTGAAAGTTTTCTGAATATTTTGAAACAACGGTTTCAACTTCTACAATGGTTGAAAATGAGACCTTCTGTTAATGGAGGCTAATATCTGAAATCAAAGGTATAATCTACAAAGTTCCCTGAGTTTTGTAACCTTCATATCTGACATTACACCTGGTGGCTTCTCTAAAGAAAAACTGTATACCAATATTTGTAGAAAAACAATTGGGTTTTTTTTCCAGAAGGGGTTAACACAGCACTTATTACATTCCCAGATGACACTAAAAGCTAGGAGGTCACATTTTGAGTTGCCCAGAGTAAGGGGTAGTGTGTTGTTGGGCCACCCGTGGGGCAGTCAGAGAGGGAGATTTTGATTCAGTTTTCCTCTGAGTCTCCCCACTGCTTTGGGGAGCAAACTGTCATAGGCCCACACCTAAGTCAGCATATGCTCCCCGACAGACGTGTGCCACTGGGTACACTGTGGGGCAGAACCAAGATTCTTCTCCCTTCCTATTCTGCTACCCATGATGTGGACCGATGGGACAAGGACATAATGGAGCACCTTTATGTCCCGGTGCCACTATGGCAGTCAGGCCCCGATTCAGACCTATTTTGGAAGTTGTTACAAAAATGTCATTGAACACAAAGAACTAGTATAAAGACAACTAGATAGGTTAGAAATAACTGAGGGGTGGGCAATAAAATGAAGTGCAGTCTAGAAAAGTACAAGCTAATACTTCTGGGAAATGCCCCATAACCTGAGAATTCAAAGAGCAATGAAAAGTGGTAATACCAAGCAAGCATGACTGGTTGTAAATAGGGTACAAGTTGTATGCAGTGTTGTAGCCATGTTGGTCCCAGGATATTAGAGAGACAAGGTGGGTGAGGTAATATCTTTTTTTGGACCAACTTCTGTTGGTGAGAGAGACAAGGTTTTGAGCCACACAGAGTTCTTCCTCAGCTCTCAGGGCATAACTTGTGAGCTTGAGATCCACTGTGACAGCCAATGTCATTTTGGTCTTCAGACACAATGGCCAGAAAAGTGATAGTGTCTCTGCCTGGTGAAACAGCACCTAGAGAACCGTGTACAGTTCTTGGCCCTTTAACGGTGTCAGGACATTGGACGAGATTCAGAAACAAAAGTAATAATGATATTTATGAGGTTGGTAGGATTCCTTATAAGGAAAAAGAAAAAAAGAAAAAAAACCCTAAGTGCTGCATATATAGCTTGACGACCTGACAGAAAAGGGGGCTATGATAATCATGTACTGGTATATAAAAGTCTTAAACAAGAGGGTGAAGAGGAATGGCTTTGGAGGGAGAGGGAGGAGGAGTGGGAGCAAAGGGATATAATTTGGAATAATGGGATGAAATGAGTAAAGAAAAATGTAAGGTTGAGATCAGAAAAATATTCCAAACAGTGAGTTTTATCAGCCTTTTAGTCTCTCTCAAGGGAAGTGGCAGAAGCTGCATTATTTGAGTCACTGGATAAAGTACACAGAAATGTAGTGTGGGTATTGGCAGGGGGATGGAAAAGATAAGCTGAACTCTTATTTTTCACCTCCAACTCCAGACATTCTATTCAGCAGAGCAATCACTGAAAAGTATGTTGTTTTGAGGGATTTTGGAAATTTTAAAGAGTTATCAGAAAGAGGCGGAGGCCAATTCTATTTAGAGGTGAAAGGTTCTAGCACATTTTAAAAGAGAATGAATCACTTGTGAGTTGAGAGACAAAAAGTTCTTTATTTAGCTGAGTCCATCTGCCCCTCCCCCCAGCGCATCTTAACTCTAATCAGAGCTCATGTAATTGGAAATTGTACAAGATGCCCCGTCAAGCATATCCCAAATAATTCTGCTAGAATGTAAAGGGGGCAATAGCCAGTATCTCATATATATTTGGTCCCTACAGAACAGTTTTCTTTTAACCTCCTCCAGACAAGCAGGTTGAATCTCATCACCTGTCTTTCACCCACATGTCTATTTACTGTAGACAGTAAGCTCCCAGAGCAGGGATGCTTGTCTCTTTATTTGTCTGTCAAGTACTTAATATACATCAGGATCTATGTAAATAACATTATTTGCTAATTACATTGAAAATAGGCTTCCAAATACAAGGTCTGTGTTTGTAAAGTGCCTCGTTCAGCACAAACTTGATCCATGACTGGGACTCCTAGGTACTACTGCTATACAAATAATAAATAAAAATAATAAACTTTTATTCTTAAGTGAATCATCCCTCTCTAGGTGGTCTTAACTTAGGCTCCTACATACTACGTAACACCATGGGGACACAAGTCAGTGGAACATAACACCATGTTATGAAGTATGAAGTCAGTGTCAGAATGTTTTTTTTAAACAGTAGTTTCAGGTAGTTCTGATTCCCCCCTGCAGCTACTATCCATGAAAAGCAGATATTCCTAGTTATCCCTAGGGTAGTTTACATGAGAGGTTATTTTACTGCCCATACATCAACATACTGTATAAATTTAATTCAAGTTGACACCGCTCTCTCAAATTGAAATTCAACCTGCACTGCACTTTGTCTTCTAATATCTTACCCCTGACTAACATTTACAGTGATGTTTGTTTATACGAAAGTGCATTCTAGGACCCAAATGCAACTTCCCTGACATCAGAATAGTTCAGACATGCCAGGAACCAGAGTAATTACTTTACCAGATTTTCTGCACTGAACCTCAAGAGGTGAAAAGATTACAGATGCCAACTGAGCTGTAGATTCCCTGAAGAGGTTATGCAGCATCTATTAGTCTTTAAACCAGGCAATCTGGTTTAACGTCTGTATTATAAATGGAGCAGTGCTTATGCCAGCAAGCAGACCACAGAGCTGAAAGCATTGAAACAAGAAATATTATTAACTCAGCCCAGTGGTGTTAAATTATGTGGCTACAGAATTCTTCACAGGAATTCCTACTCTCTGATCCCTTTCTCCCCATTCCTTTTTCCTTTTCCAGTCAGATATTCTAGAACAGAAATGTAGATGACTTTAACCTTCTCTTTTTAAACTCCACAGGTTTTATTCTTAGGGAAAGACAGAAGAAGAGACTGTATGAAGGGCCCTTTAACATGATAGCAAAGAAGACTTTGCACGAAAATACGCATTTAATTGTACAGTTCTGAAATTTACTATGCATTCATTAAACATCAGTGATCCATGTGTTTTGGGAATATGTGGGTGGTCCTCTGTTGGTCACTGGAAATTACTACTTTTTACCCATCAAAGTACGCCGTGCACTATATCGTTTGGAAGGAACCTGCCTGACCTTATTTTCAAACAGTGAACACTCTTGAGAGCTCAGGGTGAGGGTGAGCCAAAGCACACAAATATACTGCACACTATGCTTCCTCAACAGCAACACTTGGAAAATGAAATTAGGCTAAATTAATCCGAAGTGTAAAAAACTGATTGTGTACAGGGAGTTAACTGCATCACCCATCCCAGGTAAACACTAACTCCCTTTATTAAGTCTATAGAGCGAAAATAAATAAAATGTAATTATAATTATATAAGCTGAAGAGAGCCATTGGCTAAAAACAATGCCCAGAAGTAGACTAATTTTCCAGCCAACAGCCTGCTGATGCTCCACTCAGCACCCCATGACTAAAAAACAGACTAAAAGAGCAACCCAACATTCCCTGCTCAGCTGTGTCTGCAAGCAGCTGTCCAGACACTAATATGGCCTTAATCAGTTTGCAGAGTTCCTGTATCCCTACAGCACTAAGCACCCTGAAGAAATAGTAAATCATCATCACCACTCAACAGCAGGACTCATAGCATGCTTCCAGCCCATTACTGAAGACAAGGCTTGAATCAGGATCTTCATAGTCCACTGGGAGCATCTCCTGCAGGCAAGTCAAAAGGGCATCTCCCTGCTGACTTAAATCAGTGCTAAATTGATCTCAGCAAGAAATGACCCTTACAAACCTCACATACTCTTCATCCTCTTGCCCAGTGGAACTATAGGATGTATTTTTGTCCTAGTTTCATTTTTATCATATATTTAGGACTAAAAAAAATAAAGCTATTCTAAGAAAATCAATGTTGTATGATTCCTATCTGGACCGTGCTTAATTTTATCATGGCTGTGTCTCTCTCTGTCTCTCAACAAAACAGACCTCATGGGAGCATCTGAATGAACTAGATATGATTATATCTGCTGTATTTTCATGGGTGACGTGTATGTTCCTTTTCTTCAAGAGCTGGCATATGACAGCAGGCTATGGCTATTCTGTGCTTATCATAGAACCCCTTGTGGACCGTCTGATGAAGACGTAAAAAGGGCAACAGCAGCCCAGCATAGAGCTGTATTGGTGACACACGCTGTGAAGCTCTCACCCAGGGGAACACTGCACCTCCATGTTTATTACAGACACCTCTGTGGTGGGTCTATGCAATGCACAGCAGAGAGAAGAAATGTGGGCATGCCAGGAATGTGGTCAGCAGGCCCACACACAGCGAGGATCCGTATGGCCTCAGTTCAGCATAGGAGGGGAATAGCAGGCCATGCCATATCTAACAGCAGGCAGTGTCTTGGTGTTTCCTTTCACTTTGACCCAAAGGGCTTCAGATTCCATCTCTAAGAACTCCCTCAGCACTGAATTCTGGCACAGCTCTCTGACTTGGGATGTGCTCATTTTCTCAGAACTGGGACTATTGAAAGCATTTTTCTGTGAGAGCTGAGGGAGAGTTGGTACTGTCGATCAGAATACAACACAGCAACGACTTGAACAGCATACCAATGTCAAAAGCACATAAATGAAAATACCTGAGAATACATTTGATGTGGCCATTGATATTGGTGTTTTTACATGTGTGATAGTTTGTGCTTAGACAGCTCTGCACAAGATACTGTTACAATTTGCATATTGATGTTCCACAGCACAAGGTAACATTGTCTTGTGCTATTTCCCTTCCTTCCCTTTCTTTCATGCTATGGTGTCACTTCTCATTAAGTCTCAGAGTGGCACCCATGGCTTGGGCCAAGACATGTCAAACATGCCATTGGGTGGAGGTGTAAAAGGTGTAGCCTGTCTCCTTTCCCACTGCTTTCTTTCTTCCAGCCATTCCTTTTGCATCTTTTGAATTTTTCAGCCCCCTTTTGAATTTTTCCGCATATTCTAAGCAGTTATTGCACGGAGGGCAAGGATCAAGGATCTTTTCTTCTTCTGAGGAAAACAATAGGCTTCCTGACACAAGCAATAATTTAGCACTGATGCGTCATTTCTCACCACCACTGGCTGACTTAGTCCTCCTTTCTTGCTTGTATGTACATCTAGGTTCCCTGCTGCTTTTTTCCTGTGTGTTGAAAGGCAGCAGCAGACAGTCATGCCTGAGCCTTGAACAAGTAATAACTTTCTCTTGTGGTGGAGGCCCTTTATTATCTGTCTAGTTTAACACCCAGTCCTATCAGCTCCCGTTAATGTCAAAGGGAGCTGAAGGTGTTCAAGAAATTGCTCATTTAGGTCCTCTAGGTTGTGAACTCCTCAGGTAAGGGCTCTTGTGTTCTTATTTGCCTGTAAAATACTGTTCACATCTATACCTATGGTATGAATAACACAGCCAATTTTTTCCCCTTCACTTTTAATCTTACTTTTTACCTTATTATAAACCCATGCAAAGATCATGAGCCAAATCCAGGCCAGGTATAACTCTACTTAAAGAAAACACAAGTCTAAACTTCAGGGAAAAGTCTTGTGAATGAAATTATTTGTAACTAGTATCATCAGTTGGCAAGACCTCTGAGTGTGCATGGAGCTTACGGTCAAGTAAAAGACCACAGGCGAGATCCTCAGCTAGAGTAAATGGGTGTAGCTCCATGGATACCAATGGAAGTACAGCAGTATACACCAACTGTGGAGACTGAGGAGCTGACCTAACGGCCTAAACTACGCTTAAAAGTTTTGCTAGTATAGTGATACTGGCAAAATCCTCCTAGTGCAGAAGCAGCTTCTACCGGTGAGCAAAATAAGCTCTACCAGCAACAGCCCTTTTGTCTTGATATAACTGCATCTGCACCAGGACTTTTGCCGGCCTAGAGATGTGGCAAAAATCACATCCTTAACCAACATTGTTATGTCTGGAAAACTTTCTACCATTGACCTGGCCAAAGTGTCTGCCCCAAAGAGTTTACAATCAAAGGATCCTGCAAACTGTCAGGGGGGAATCTCCCTTACACATCATGAGAGTTCAGCTCAGTCCAGCAGGTCTAAGTGGTTCCCACTAACACATCATTTTGCAGGATCAGGGCCTAAGTATTAAAACAAGACAGAGGGCCTGCTCCATAGCCCATTGGAGTCAATGGAAAGATGGATTTGTAATAAGGGATGGTGAAAAATACTGGGAGGTGAGAAGATGGGAGGACAAGAGCTACAAGCAATAAGATTACCTCGTGGCTGAATTTAGCATTTTTTTTTTTAGGTTTATACCATTTAATTTGTTTTTTTTTCTTTTCTTTTTGCAAACTAGTTTTGAGAACCACACAAGCCTCTCAAAATAAATAATGCAAAACATCTAACCCAAGGAGGTTCACTCATTCCTAACTGGGAATGATGTGCCGGGTAGATAAATCTGCTTAGTAACTTACCTGCATTTTGCCTGATTCTAGCCTCATGTTCACTCATGAAGATTTCCCCATATACTCCCCAAAATGCAAATAATAGAAAAGTCATTAGATCCTTATCAGATAGAAAAATGTTCATATGGTGCTTTTCTTAGGGGAAGTTGAACGCGTTTCAGTCAGAATTTGCTACTCCAATCCTTGCTGTGAATTGTAGGAAGATGCTTGCTCTCCACAGTAGCCGATACAAAGAAGGCTAATGACAATGCTCAGTTTGAAGGAGTAGGAATTTAGTACATCCCTGCAATTTCCTGTCTGTATTTTTTGTTTGCTTGTTTCTTTGTTCAGTATTTTTGCAGGTAATGTTAATATCGATAGTTCCTTTTGGCATAAAAGCGCTTGCACTACTTTTGTTTGTTTGTTTGTTTTAAGATGCAAAGTCACATTTTAGGATTCAGCAAATGCTTTCCCCCCATGCCTGCTGGTTTATGCACCTGCTTGTGCGGGAGAAGTGACAGAATTTCTAAGTGGCTATTTTTTTACCATCTTGCCTAATTTTTGACTTACATGTTTCACAAGCATACTGAAAGTTGAAGAACAACCTATCAAAGGAAGTTTACCACTGTGTAACTTTATATACTGACATAATTTAAAACATATTATTTCTTAGTAATTTAATATTGTTATTAAGGCACTAATCCTGCAAACACACACATGATTATCTTTACTCACATGAGTAGTACCACTGACTTCCAAAGGACTACACATATGAGTAAAATTAAGCATGTGTATGTATTCAGGATTGGTGCCTTTTATTAGAAGTATTATTAGTAATAATTATTTGCATGACAGTAGCAGATAGAGGCCCCAGTGGATATTGCTATGCTAGGTACTGTTCAGACACTCAGTAGAGAGACAAATCCGTATCATTCAGAAAGGTATGAAAGAAAGAAAACATTAGTATCACTATTTCACAGATGGGGAAATGAGGCACAGAGAGTTTAAGACCTAGTCTTCTCGGGGGGAAGGGAAAGAGATATTTTTAACATGTTAGCTAATGTGTCAAAATCCTAGTATAGACAAGGCAATTGTGTTATTTGGTCAAAATAAATTCAAGGGTTTTCTTCAGTTAGGTAGTACGTTTAAACTACAGCTTACTTTGTCTACACTAGGATTTTACACCTTTTTTCCTAGTGTGTATAATGGCCTATTTGACTTATCCAAGGTCACGCAGGAAATTTGTGGTAGCGGCAGGAATTGAACCAACATCTCTCAAATCCCACTCCAGTGTATTAACCACAAGCATATCCTTCCTTTTCCTCACTTATTAAAAGTAAAATGCCAGTCAGCAGTACAATATTGGCTGCTGCCTTTTTCCAAAAGCAATAAAAGAAAATTTTGATTTGCATTTAAACATTTGAATGTTATAAAATGTTAATTCATTTAACATAAAAAGAGCGAGCTCAATACCAAAAATGTTTACAGATCAGTTTAGGAAATAGTTCATTTAATCCTATTCTTCCATGAGCATTTTATTCAACAGGCTTTAGGTCAGTGGTCCCCAACGCGGTGCCTACGGGCGCCCTGGAGCCCGCCGGGGCATTTATGTGCGCCTGCATACTAGCCGGTGGATGAGCATCGGCTGAAATGCCACCGACAAGCAGCGTCATCCAGAGGCATCGCCGCCGAAATGCCGCCGATTTTCGGCAGCATTTCGGTGGCAACACTTCTGGATGCTGCTGCTTGTCGGCGGCAACGCCTATTGATGTTGCCGCTTCTCGGCAGCATTTCAACGGATGCTCGTCCGCCGTCCACAGTCCGTAGTGGCTTGTCATCTGGCACCTGCCAGATGAAAAAGGTTGGGGACCACTGCTTTAGGTGTTTCTCTTTCCCTGTTCATAAGTTTTTGGCTGATCCAGAGAAAAACTGTTTTATTAGCTACCCTTAACACTTTTTGTAGAAAGTCTTTTAAGATGGTTAAATTAAGAGCTAATTTAACAAACAATAACTCTAGTCCCATGTCATTGTCCCCTACAATGAATAACAGCATAGTTCATTGCCTGCTAAATATTTAATTCATCCTTGGAATAAAAGCACCTGATTAAAGAATGTGCAAGAAAAAGAAAGTGAATAGTTAACACAAATAGAGTGTCCTCGGGTCCTCTTCTTGCTCATCAAAGGTCAAGGATTTGCAACAACTACCCTGCCCTTGAATTAAGTGAGTCCTTCTACAACAAAAGCTGTCTGGAATAACTGTATTTCCTTAGGGTTTCTTTACACGTTGTAGTAGCATTTTAAAATGTGCAAAATCTCAAGGCTGCAAATACAAAGGGTACTAGCTGTTGGATCTAGCTTTATAGTTTCATCATATATTTGACTGGAACTGATGAGCAGCAGATGTCAAACAATTCATAAAAAACATCTTCCACAATAATTTTTAATAGAAAAACAAGATGATTAATTCCCTTTTTTACCTCCAGTTTTCTTTTTGCATTGCAGCTTCCTCACCTATGGATTAATCTCTTACCAAGAGTGCAATATTTCCATAGTTCCAGTAAAGAATATCAAGATCCTTTATAGATCAGAAAAGAACCCAGTTATATTGCTGCAAGACTTGTGTGCATCACAGGATTTCATCTTTTCATTTGTCTTGACTCACCAGCTTATGAATGTTATGATTTAAAAAACTGCTTTTGACCTTCAAACATGCTCATTTGTTTTAGTATTGTTCTTATTTAGTTCAGATAGGCAACAATGACAGAAAGTGAACTTTAGCATAATTTATTGATCAGAAAACTGGATTCTTCATAAATGGAGAATCAAAATGGCTATGGAATTTTGACTAGAGTACCCAGAACTGTCAAGCTCCCATTTGCTTCAATAGAGCTATGCAGGGGTAATCAAACGGCATGCTGGTGTAATCTGATTGTTCACAGGGATACATCAGGAAGGAATTTTTCAGAACAGATTGAACACTGCACAACTGACTAGAGACATTATGGGGTTTGTGTTATTCTCTGAAGTATCAAGTAACTGGCCACTACTAGAAATAAGACACTAGGTGAAATGAACAAAATGATTTGGCTAGAATAGCAGTGATTTTTATTATTGATTACAGATTATTATGAGCTAGATTGTGAGTAGGGGTTGGGCAACATGTAATAAGTCTGTCCCTCTATGTGACTTTGAACAGAGGCTGCTGCCATTGAAGAACATAATCTCCTGCCTTCCCCAGTGAGAAAACTGCAAGAAAGGGAACAGGAAGGAGGTGGGGTTCTGACAGAGCAGAGCCAGTATATCCGCAGGAGCAGAAACAATAATACCTAGCAATTTATATTAGTGCTTTTCATCGGCAGTTCTCAGTGCAGTTCACAATCTTTAATGTATTTAGCCTCACAACACGCCCCTCCCCCAGCCCCAACCCCGAGAGGTAGGGAAGTATGGTTGTCCCCAATTTACAGATGGAGAACTAAGGCACAGAGTGGCTGAGTGAGTTGCCCAAGGTCACACAGTAAGTCTGTGATGAAACAATCTGTATAAATCAAAAGGATGGTGCAAAGTGCGCCTCCCCTATGCACTCTGGTGAGGTTTGAGAGAGAGATTGTGCTGCTTAAGGTTCAGCTCTTTCTCAGTGTTCTCCCTGATGGTCACGTGGCCCCACACTGCCCTCCTGCACCCGAATCTGTGCCAGATGCACAATCCAGCCCCAACTGCAGTTTCTGTATGGTCAATTCTGTCGTTTTAAATGAGGACGAGATAACCTTGGGAAATTCTGGGCCAGATACCCAGGTGCGGTGAAACTGCACAGAACACAAATCAGGGAGGGGTGTGCAAAGTATCTCATCTCACCTCTGTGCTGCCCCTGAGCCTGTTCTGTGCTAGCCATTCCCTCTGCTCCATGTTAGAGCAGCCCTACGGCTTTCACTCGGTTGCAACACTGCATTTTGGTCCCTCCTGGCTGAGTATTAACATGACTCTGGGGTGCGCTGGCCACATCCCTTCCCCCCTACTATACTGGCAGCAGAGAAGGAGAGTGACTTCTATGCCAGTTGTATACCACCAGAGCCTTTTTATATTGGGGTGAACCAGAATGGGTACAGCAACTCTCCTACCCTGGGATCTGCCCCCTTCTGTCTCATTCACATTCCTCTGGCTTAGAAATGTGATCCTTAAGTCAACTTCTGATTTTGGACTTAGTACAATGTAGTTTTAAAAAAAATCACAAGTTGGAAAAAAGAAACAAATGAGTATTCAAAGAATATAGATATCAGACAAAAGACAGTAAAATCCAGCAAGCATCAATATTCCCACATAGAGTCCATCTTCTGCTGCATCCCTTATCAGATTTGATGTGTGGAAATGGTTTATGGGGTATTAATAGAATTAGCCCTATGGCCAGAAGCTCCAGAAGGGAAAGGATCTCTAGTCACTCTATCGGTGAAAAGGGAAAAGTGATGCCATAGAGATCCCCATTTGTATAGACTATCTACCAACAATTCCCATAGCAATGCTTGAGGAGTCACCACAATTAGGCATGAACTTGGATTTGGGGGTGTGGGGGGGGAATGGGCTCCTCAAGAGGTCTGGAGAGTGGAAAGAGCTCTTGCCTTGTGGCAGAGGGCTCAATTCCAAGAAGCCAGGACCCTGCTAATAGGTCTTCCCCTCTTGCTAGGACTTTGTGGCCAGACACAACTCAAACTGAGGATTTCATGGCGAGAGTTGTTATGGAGGAGTCTATTGTGATGCAGGGGACCAGAGCAGAGCTGAGTGGACTCTGGTGAAGCCTCACTTATGCAGCACTAAAATAAAGCAGAATCACTAAACTGGGGACACCTCCAGGCAGGTTCAGGAAGCAGCTCCCTTGCTGGAATACTGGAGACAGTCCTATGAGGAGACACATGGATTTTGAGGACCCATATCCTACCCTTAGAACCTATCAATACTGCTCCTTGTATGACCAGACTTTTACAGATTTTCTCTTTCGTAGAAAAATTGAATACAGGCCCAAGAAACAAAAATCAGGTGGATCTGTACTTTCTTAAAGCATAGGGAAGTTCAGATTTTGAGTTTTGGTTTTGTAGCATACAAGAAATGGGTAGTATCCTTTTAAAGAGTTTCTGAACCCTCTAGTGACCTTCTCTCTCTTCTGTGTTTCAAAAGCCATCAGAATCCTGCCAGAGCAGCCCGAGAGAGAGGCCTTGTAAGTCATGTATAGCTAATGAACAGAGTTATTCAGACCTTACTGTGCCTGGATGATCCCTTCATATTATCAGAGGGGTAGCCGTGTTAGTCTGAATCTGTAAAAAGCAACAGAGGGTCCTCCCTTGGTGTTCACACCGCAACTGCTAGCAGAGCACCTCACCCTCCCTGATTTGAACTAACCTTGTTATCTCCATACTGATTTAAACCTGCCTTTGGAAGTTCCATTACTTACATCTGAAGAAGTGAGGTTCTTGCCCATGAAAGCTTATGCTCCCAATACTTCCGTTAATCTTAAAGGTGCCACGGGACCCTCTGTTCCGTCATATTATGTTTGCTATCCAAAAAGCAAAAGACACAACAATATATTAAACTACTAATAATACATTAAAGTGCCAGTGGCATTAAAGAAATCATTTCAGCCAGGCAGAAATATCTTTGCATGCTTAATCATTGTGGAAAGCATACCCTAACCTCTCTCCAAAAACCCTACAAAAGAGATGTTTTCCAGTGTGCCAGCAGGTCACCAAAGTTGAATTATTCTGGACTCAGAATTATTGCTATCTCTTTCTTTGGATCAAAAAGGGCAAAACTCCTCATGTTTTCAGAAGGTTGATGCTCACATAGTGCCAGCATGGAATTATTGTATCATCTAGTGGCAAGCACTGTGGTTGTCATCTTGTGTTTCAAATTATGAAGTTATACCATAACTCATGCTTACCAATGCCTTTTGACATCCATTGATTTTGGTGTTTGAATACAATTCTTTCTCCAGGAACAGTTATACTCAGACCCCCCTAACTATCCCTGACACACAGGTCAGGTGACCAGTGGCTCGTGTCCCACTCCCTTTGTCCTTTCTGCATTTTTCATATTCAACTTTGCAAATCCAGCTCCTTTTCCCAGTGTGGAAAACTACATAAAATATATTTTGAAAAACAAGTGAATGTTTATTTTAATCCTTCTCTGATCATCTATCACAAACATTCTATTTATGAATAGTTCATTTCCTAGCAGTGTGGCATCAGTATTTTGATCAAGACAGGAACGATACAATACACACACATGTGGCAGTGCTCTGTTCATAAATACTGTAAAAGAGAAACTTTGAGACTTGACTTAATGAACTGGGAAAGATTAGGCATGTCAGAATATTTTATCAACCAGATTGCCAAACATTAAGCACAGTTTGTTATTGTGACCTGATAGCTATTGTACACATGAAGCACATTTTCAACATATTTATTGGGCTATTGGAGCAAATTTTTTCCCCCATTTGTCAGTCAGACTCCATTTCAGAAAAGCATTTAAAAGTGCTTAAGTCCCATTGACTTTAATGGGAATTATGTACAAGTTTACTTTAAGCAAATGCATAAGTGCTGTCATGAATAGGGATGTTTTTCCCAAATCAGGACTAGTTCTATGACATTGTATAAAATTACAGGTAAAGTCAGATTGTAGGGACCTCAAATGTCCATATTAGCTAGACATGGAGTAACCCAAAGCAATTAGATTACAATACCTTTCTCTTTCTGGGCATTTGATTGGCACTAGCATGGAATATATTTGCTCTTTCTTACAGTTTGACTGAAAATTCCTCTTCAATAAATAAGGCAATTACTGATAAAAATAATTAAGTATAATTAAACATACCATTTTGTGAACCATGTTATAAAAGCTCATTGTCCACTTCTTTGGGTACTTCTTTTGTGAGGTACTTCCTTGAGGGAGTAAATGATCAAAAGGAAAATGTTCCATCAGCAAAGTATTTCAGGATTCTAAATAATGAAAACCACAAAAACATAAGGAAAAAGGAAGAACCTTTTCTAATTTTTGTCAGCTTTATGAGATTAGGTTGAAAGCTGAAAAAGCTGCAATATGGGACCAAAGCTCAGAAACTCAATGAGGTGAACCTTGCAGACTTTCCTCTAGTTTGGGGACATGTAAGAGATGAGGCCAGCGATCCCAACCTCATGGACATGAGAAGAAAGTTCCAGCACTGCAGAGAAACTGCTTCCATTCTGGCTCCCTTATCCACTGACTAGCTTTGCTGCCATGGGTGGGCTTTATCATACCTTCACTTTAATTCACTGGACAAAAATGGGGAAAAGTTTCAAAATATTTTTGTAAATTTTTGCCCCCTTCTTATCTATCTGCTCTATCAAACAATCCTTTTGTGTTCTGTGGAGCCCTGCCCATGTAGAGCTGCATCCCAGGTACCTTGGGATGATAGGAACATGTTACATTTGCTCTGTCCCCCACTTCTGCTTCCTGTGAGACTTTTTGACACTTTCTTCCTAGACTCACAATGGCAGGCAGTACTGAGCACTCAGGCCAACATTTAAAAGATTGATTCCAAAAGCTGAAATCATTGTGTTGTGGGTGCACTTAGGTCATTTATGTAGGTGTCAGTCTATTGATATCAGTATCTTGCTCCAAGCATCCAACTCTGAGCCTTTTCAGTCTCATTGACTTCAGTGGGAGTTTTGCCTGGATAAGCAGTATGTGATTTGTTTCCTTTTATAAATAAAGGAACAATTAAATAATTTGTTTTGATTTAAAAACATACAAGGAATGACATGGACTTTGCAGTTTTGGTACCAATCTTGACATCATCTATTTGCACACATTCTCATTGCTAAGCAACAAATATCCAAATGAGCATACAGTTTTAAGATATAGTAATGTAAGACTGCATAAAGAATTGTTCTTATATGAAAGGCAGAGATAAGTTCATCATTCTGTATATATTTATTTGCTCTCTATCCACTCTTGGATCTGAAGTGCCTGATATAACTCTGCACAGCTGTTGTGCATGTGGGATATATAGCACAATCAGCTTTCTCAGTCAGGGTTTAGTGTACTTGATAGTGAGCCTGCATCTGTAAAATCCCTTCTCAGGCAGAGTTATTCAGTTCCTTGCCACTGTAATTTATATTTCTCTGGTTTATTTTGATGGAAATTGCTGCTGCTATCTCTCCATGGCACTTTTGTTCACTAAGAAATACTTTCAATGAAGCAGCTTTCTTTGTAACATAATTATACCCCAGAAGTTCCTTTGATCACTCCAAAGCCTTTTTTAAAAAATATCAGTGTAGATCACTCATAACAAATATTTTTCCAAATATAAAATAGGAATTTTTCAGCTAATTCAACAACTTTTTGCTGAAAATGTGCAGATCAAAATATTGCTCATTTTTTCCAATAGCAAAAGTCTATTTTAACTGCAAAACGTTGACTTTTGAAGGTTATAACCCAATAAGTCTTAGTTTGTTGGAATGAGATTTCCAGAGCTCTGTACAAAATCCTAAGTGTCCATTACCTCTGACAGCGTAGCGCTGAAGACTAGTTCATTTGAGCAATACTAGTGTCCTTAGCATTATATCTGCCACATTTATTTTACACTAGCAGAGATATACCAGAATATGAGAATAAATCATGTGTCGCCTAACTCTGGGGAGCGTGGATATTTTTCTTGTTCAACCTGCATCCTATCCACACAAAAGCTTGGATACTGAATATGCTGTCTAACTAAAGGAACTATTTCCCCCCCAAAATGTCTACTGCTTATAGTTTACATTAAATTTTAACATACAAATTAAAATAGATACACAATGTGGATCCAATATTTAGCAGCCTCAATCTGGCTTATAGATTTGCATCACAGTTTTTCGTGCACAAAATGTTGGGGTTCAGAAGACATATTCCTTGCCCTCTTCAGACCAGGCTAGCATTCCCTTCTCCAGAAAAGGGAGAACAGGTCAGAAACTGTATGCATTAAATCTCACTGGGGTCCCCCCCCCCACTTTTCTGCTTATCTTTGTGCAGGAAGTGTTCATTTGGGCTGACGTGTACTCATTAACACTGTAACTGAGCTGCAAACTGTTGAAACTATTTTTTCAATCAACTTGCTTTTTAATAGTTTCATTCCATTTTTGTAAACAGGATTCGAAAATTGGTCATTTGACAGCTCTTCCCTTTGGTATTTGTGTGTGTTTGTGTGTACGTGCTTTTTTGAGTTGACATTGCCATAATCAGAAATAACCTGTCAACTGTAGAGCAACTGCTCAGTTTATCACAGCCAGTGTGAAACAGGTGTATTTTCTTTCTGAATGTCAACTCGCTATTTGTTGACTTTGCTGCCACTGTAGCTCAAAGCATTTACACTGACAGATTTGCATCAATGAGGCTCCACTGGGAACACTGCACTCATTAGAAAAAAAGAAAGTCAGGCTCTTTCAAAGAAAATAAACTTGGACTTTTTTCAGCTGCTGACAGATATCTGTAAGTTGCTATATTCAACCTTCCCTTTACAACCACCTGCAATCAAACATTGGAATTCATCTCATAGGGAATGTAACACTTATAAAAGAGGTAAATGATGGCAGGAACATTTTATCAAATTGATCGCCATGTTTTAATGAAATAAATTATCCCTTAATTTCTGAGAGTCTCAATTTCCTGACTCTATTTACTCTTATCAGCCAAACTCCCACAATCATTACATTCACAGAGCTAGCATCCGAAACATTTGACTAGCGTATGCACTGCAGTCACCGGTGTTTGCATGTGAAAAATTGCACATTTTAAAGGAAAAGTTGTGGATTGGTGATAGAATACCTGTGAATATGTATGCACAAATTTGAACAACCAGCATTACTTGTAATTAGGTGCTTCCTGTCTAATTTTTCAGGGAAACTTGAAAGATTTTCAGTGAGTAGTTTTAATCAGGAATTATCTGAGCTCTTAGTCAAATGTCCTTGTAGTCATTAGTCAAAGCTAGGCTCACTATAGATATACATGCACATACACACATACACACAGTGTGTACTCAGTGTATTGAAGTACTTTATAAGCATGAATACTCTAAACTGACCCTAAATATGAAACAATAAGCAAGAATACTCAACAATGTGTGAACATGTAAACTAGATGCTTATGAATTATTCTAAGTCTGTCTGGTATATGCAAACATACGCAAGCAGTTAGTTTACCTTCAAGGGAATATTTGAACATGACTATACACAAACAAATAGTTGGGCCTCATTTTTAAAGAGTCTAACAAGCATCTAATTGGCTATGTGTGGGCACAAATATCAGATTTTCAAACAGAGTTACAGTAATTATATATACAAATGAGATGCATTGTGAAACTGAAAATCTGTATTTATATTACAAATCCTGGAGGCATCGTTATCCAATAGACAAAGCAGAGGTTGGACTAGGAATTAAGTGACCTGTTTTCCAGCACTGACTTGCTCAGTGAAGTTGGACAAGTCATGCAGGGATGGTTTTAAAAAAGCAATATCTAGGTGACTTAGGAGCAACAGCCCCACTGATTTTCACTCGGATTTGTGCACCCAAATGTTTTGGTGCATTTGAAAATCCTATCCTTAACTTGTCTGGAACTAAGTTTCCCTATCTGTAAAATATAGATAATTATACCCACCTGAGTACAGACACTTTGAAATCTACATTTAAGAAGAGCTATTATTATTGTTATTGCTATTTCTGGATAACTGATTCATCCAGACAATTCTTAGTGCTGAATTAGTTATGTGATGTTTTGCGGGCAGATTCCAATTCTCTTTGAATGGACCTTGGGTGCTTGATTTCTTGCATGGGCAGCTAGGTGCAAATGTAGGCACACAAACAAAGTGCAACAATAATTTGAGAATTTAGCCTTCACTTACCATCAGCAAATCCTCTGGTAATAACCAGAGCAAAATAATTAATGGTATAACATTGTCTGAAACAGGCTCATACTAACACAAGCTGACCCATCATGTCAAAGTAAACTTAAAAGGCTACTGGAACCTCTGATCTTGTAGAGTTGTGCTCAGTGCAGAACTGAGGGGGGAGAAAGAAGAAGGCGTGGGGCAAATGAGACAAGCTTTGTCTCCCCCTGATCCGAGGCCAGATGGGGCTGCTTCAGTTCAGAGCAAAATTTAGAGCAACCTGAGGGCTGCGCTAAGCTATGTTTGGCTGCCTAGGACACCAAGGGGTTGTTTGTGTCAGATGGTGATTGCTGGAATACAGCATCCCTCTAACCATGCTGCCTTATTCCCATGCATGCCCTCTCTCCTGGGAGCAGGGATGCCATAAAGTCTCTGTGGCAGTTCTGCACAACACTTAGAGATCCCCCTCTATACTGGAGGAATCCATACCAGGACAGCTTCATGGCCCCTTTTGCTGCTTCTGTCCCTTACTGACCCATTCCCAATAACTATAACATGGATTGTTTCATTTCCTCTTGTCCCCCTGCCTTCCTGCTTCCCAAATGCTCCCTCTTCCCTTACTTGTAAACTTGGTTGCGGGGTGGGGGGAGGAAGGGAAAGCATTGAAGTTTATTTACTAATAGAGGCCTTCCTGCATGATCTCCTGTCCTTCCTGCCCCAGTAGACATTCTCCATACTGTTAAGGAACTCTTCCCATAGTTTTTTCAATGGCTGGGGGGGTTGGGGGATGGGGAGAAGACATTTGGGCCTGTCAGTCTTTTTTAAAACAGTTATTGCCTGCTAAATAGTGCATATGCTCAGTTCCTGAAACCATAGTTATGGCCAACTATGTTAACCAATTAACTGCGAAATGTAACTACTGCACTCCATTGTTATCAAGCTTTAGTTCAGTTTTAATTGTCACCTTTCATCATAAAATCCAATAAATGTCTTATTGAACCAAAGGTTTTGGTGTAGGCATTTTATAGGTAAATGCAAAGCAGGATGCATTTCCAGAAGGAAACATACAGAAATGTCACACACAGTGGAAGGAAACTGCAAATATATATAAACAAATTGGGGAAAGAAGCAAGTAAATTCTTTGTAGCCAAAATCTTTTTTCTAATATTGGTTCATCAACCTTGCGTTAGGCCAAGGGACTGGGACCCTGGTCCCCGAATGGGACTTCTAGGCATACAAATAATATATATTAAAATAATAAAATAATAAATAATAATAAGAAGAATGTGATGTTACAATCTCTAGGTCACCTAGTGGCTTGATTCCAGGCATACCACTTCCATCAATATCAGTCAGGCTTGTTCCATGAAAGGCTTAAAAGTGTAACTGTATACAGATGGCAGTAATATAATACAAAAGTAAAGGCTTTGGGAGCACAAACTATATTCATATTTCTCAGCTCTCTGGCTTTGACACATTAATAGCAATCCTCTTTCAAATAGCATTGTAACCGTGGTTGCACAATAGGCTCCAGGCCTAAACAAGAGTCACTACCCCACCCTCCCATTAGTCACAATCACATGGTCTGCCCTACTCTGTAGCTGGGGCTGGGAAATTGTTTTGGCTGGGAGCAGACAGTTACAAGCACTTTGTTGGCCAGTACATCTATTATTTTTGTAACACCTTCAAATTCTCTGGATTATGTCTTTTCTAGAACAGGTTGTCCTTTGCACTGTTTGTTTAGTGGAGGTAGAAGACAGAGAAAGCTTTTTGTCTTGCAGTTGTTCAGTATCACCGGATTTCCCTGGGTTGCAACAAACAATGACATGCTGATACTCTACAGAATGTTATTTTTCTCAACAGCTCCACAATGACATAGCAACAAAAATGACAGAAATAGTAGAAGCAGTAGCCAAAGGGCCTCTCTAAAGTAGCTGTACTTGATGTCACAGAATCTTCTCTATGGGAATGGAGTTCAAGCCAATAAATGAACTAGTGAGCTTTCTCTTTTGAAACTATTTTTTTCATTATCATAACAAGTGCTTTTCCCGTGTACACATTCACATACTTTTTTAACCATCTCCCCTTTTTCCAGAGAAAAAAAGGGGAATAATTTACAAAGGGAGGGAAAGCCGGGAGGGGGTGAGGGGGGGAGGAGAGAGAGCATCCAAAAATAGAAGACTGAATTTTTCCAGTTTCCAAAACCTGAAAAAAACAGTTAAGTTTTGACCTTTCAAAGAGAAATAAAATGTATCCTTTTGAAATGTCATTGGAATTGAAACCACATGAAAGCTTTTAATTTTGAAGTGAAACTTCCCATGGAAAACCCCAAAACTTTTAGTCAAAACTTTTTGAAATGGGATTTTTCCCCACAAAATTGTCTACAGGAAACACATGAGTTTTCTAACCTACTGTATTGTTCACATATTTCTGTGCACACCAAATTGTGCGTGTCTGACTGAAGAGCTCAAAACCCAGGCCATGAGTGAGCATGCAGCATTGGGGATTTGCATGCACACATGGCCAGTCAAGTGCTAACCAGCCATACACCTGCAAGTATTTGATGTATTAATATATTAACTTTGGCAACACTGGATTCCATTGCAATGCCAATAAAGATTTTGAAATTGATATTGCTGTTGAATAGATATTTGCAACCACCCCACTCAGTTCCCATGCCCAAGTCCACAACTATCCCTTTGTTATTTTAATGTGATAGCAGTGGAAGTTCTTGAAAGTACAGAAAGCCTAGTATAGTTTAATCCATGTTCCCACAATAAATAATGAATGCTGTATCAAAACATGCCTATTGAAAGAGATAAATATAGATGTGTTTTTGTAGCTTAAGACCTACATTTTTTGTCCATGCTGCATTTTTAAACTTTTATATTTAGTATTTTAATAACAATAATGAAATGTTTAAAATCTCTGTATAGATTGAAATAGAAAATAGGCTTGATACAGTCCTATTGGATCGGTGCAATTACAATTCAGTTTAATATTCAGGATCTGTATCTCCGACATCCCAAAACAATACATTCTGAGGCATCTCTAGCAAACTTTTTTTTAAGTTGATTTTAACATATTTTCTGCTGATTGCTGTCACAAGTGAATTAGATGGCGATATTCGGCACAGTTATGTGATTGCAGCAATTTTTAGGTTGTATTTCCAGGTTACTTTTCAACTTCCTCAGTCCATCCTTCTATTTTCTATTCATCTTTTTGTTTCTCCTTTCTCCACTTTCTGTAAAACTCTCCTTCATTCTCTTTATTCACTCATACCTTCTCTCCCCTTTCAGTCTCACTCCATTCCCCATGTCACTCTATCTACTCTACATACTTATGCTCATCACCATGGTATCCAAGCACCTGATTTATGCCTCACCTTTTCAGAATCTCTGTCCCCACCTGTCACTTTCTTTTTGACTTTCTGCTACCACCGCCACTTATCTTTACGCCAGCAAGTCTTCTTCTGCCTGGATATGATCAAAACACAAAGTAGGAAAAGTAGTGAAGCACATGTTTCCAGCTTCTGACATTACCCTGGGCCCAACATAGCCCAGAATTGGTTACCTTCAGGGCATGCTGCAAGGCTCATCCATTTTCCCAGGCTCTAAGAAACGCTATGAGGAAGGAGATCAGATGGTCAGATATATGCAAATCAACAGCAGTGTATATTATCCATGATTTTCCTTCAAGCCTGTTAGCTTAGCTGGTGCATTTAAGACAATGTTTCATCTGAAACTAACTTGAACTGTTAATACTTCAGTTGTTTTAGGTCATTTGCAGAATCTTCATTTTAATTATTTAAAGGACCCATATTATAAAATCTCCATTCTCTCACCCTTGAAACTATGCGGAAATCTTTATAATCAGTTGCATTTCCTGTCCAAAAATTAGTAGTTTAAGATCAAGTGTCAGAGGAGATCAGAGCAAAAGTCAAGTCACAACACACCTGTGCTCCGTGGTAATTAATAAGTAAAATATTTTGCATTTTACTATTTGCATTAAAGATTTCTCCATGTGTTCCTTACACTCTCTTTTCAGCAAGATTATACCATAAGGAAATATTCATCTGTATGCATTGTCTGTGTTCTTATTTGCTCCCACAGTCACTGCCTACTTAGGTGACTGCAAAGTCTGGAATTCAAGCAAAATAGAGTGTGCATGCCAATGAAATGTGGAACACTTATTTTCTCTTGGGTAAACAGAATATGCTGCATATTTTTAAATGGGAAATAATAGAGATATGGAGGTAAAAGACATACGTAGTATTCACAGGTACATCTGGCCCTTCTATCTGCTGGAGCCACCATGCCAATACATCTATAGTCACTGAGGCATCATTTCTGAATGTCCACATCAAAGGAGAAGACATATCTTCATTGCTTGTCACCAAGGAAAACATCTCCTCTGAGCAAGATCCAACCATTCTTGTGTTTAAAAATACAGAGGAAATAAAAACTGATAAAAAACCTTCTCCTAGAACTTGAATTGAGCCTTAACCTAAAAGTTATTGAAGATGAAAAAAGGGTGGCAAATTTAAATTTAATTAATTTTTGTATATTCCTCTGTGCATCTGATTTCCAACTAGGACCATTAGTGAGAAAAACTGCCCTTATGTAAGATGAAAGAGGTTTGGACGTTTCAGATAAATTTAGATAAGCATTCAGATTTTGGTATCTGAGCTGAATCATTTCTGGTTCACCCATCACTGCTGATTATCATATCAAAACACCTGGCACAGCACTTTGTCTTGCTCAGCCAGACACTGTATTTACTCTTCAGAACTGAGTTGTTACATCTAACTGATCCTTCTTGAAGTAGTGACAGCTTCCACCAGATATTAAATGTATCCTATCACCATCCCTGGAAATCAGCAAAACAAATTCAGCAGCATCTCTCTCCCCTCCAAATATTGATTCCTTCCCCAACTTTGATAATAAGAGAGATGTTTTTCACTATGTGTAATGTACTTATATACATATCTTCCACTCTGTACATATACACATCACCTTAAATCAGATCACATCACTGTTTGTAATTACTGAAGTAATAAATTGTTGTTCTAATACAATGAGGTCTTCTGAGCCATTAAACAGGGAAAGCGAGCTTCATATATTAATAGCATCACATCAAATGATAATAATATATGCCCATCCAATAGAACTGAAAGGGATGCTGAAAGGTCATTGAGTCCAGCCCCCTGCCTTCACTAGCAGGACCAAGTACTGATTTTGCTCCAGATCCTTCTAAGTGGCCCTGTCAAGGATTGAACTTACAACCCTAGGTTTAGTAGGCCAATGCTCAAACCACTGAGCTATCCCTCCCCCCCTGAAATGTACACTTTGGTGTAAAACATACCAGTCATGTGGGATTCATGTGTTATGGTATTTGGATTATGTTTTATATGCTTACAATCAGACTGCGACATACATTGGGAAGAACATATACATTACTTCAAGCTCATGGATTCAGAGCAACAGCTAACCCAGGAATGGCTCTAATATTTTATTCAAGCTCTTGGAATGAAATATTTGTGATGTTTTACATTGTTGGGCTCCATCGTGGCTTTATTGGTGTTGATGTCATTTACAGAATGACACAAGTCGATATATCAAGGGCTGATTTGAGTACCCATCCTAATAAGTTTAGTGCATGGTGATAAAACTGTATTTCTTCGTCTTTATTGCATATTTGTATCATTAAATATTTATAACACATACTTAATTGCTGGTGCCATAAAAATGATAAAGCATTGGTAATGTGATACTAATTACAGCTGATGATTAGCATGGTTAGTAAAAGTGTATTAAAATCATTTTAATAGTGTTGGTAGATGGCAGCAAATGTACACAATATTATATTCAAGCTTAACTACCATATTGTGCCTTTGCTAGTCACATTATAAAAATCACCACCATTATTAGCAATAGTTGGCAACTTTGTTGGCAGCAGGAACTGAGTGGTCATGAAACCAATGGCTCTCAGATGCCCAAGAGGTGATCCTTGTATATTAGAGTTGAGGGCCTGATTGTCATTCATAAGGCCCCTTTATACACCTTTGGCCCAGTAAAAGGCTGTAAAATGGTAGTAAATGACACTTACACCCACCTTTACACTGCCAGGCAAGTGAAAAGAGGCATTAGTAGAAATGAGAATCAGGCCTCGCAGGAGCAGTATGGGGGAGTTTGCAGTGTTGCTGCTGACATCCTACTTGTCTTCCAAGTAAACAGAGAATATCATTCCCACTGCTAATCTGGAAAGTTTGCAAAGTGCTAAATTCACTAGAATATACAAAGCTGTCTTTGCCGTGATCTGCAGTACACTACACTAAACTTAGGTCAGTATAACTACGTGGGTTTTCCACACCCCTGAGCAAATTAGTTATATCGACCTCACTCCCAGCATTATGTCGCCTGGAGGGCTTCTCTCATCAGCATAGCTACCGTGCCTCAGGGAGGTGTTATACTTATACTGACAGGAGATGCTCTCCCATTGGCATAGATAGCGTCATCACTAAGCACTACAGCAGCGCTGCTGCAGCACTGTAAGTGTACACAAGTCCTTTGTTATCTTCCATTGTAATACTTGTAGCCATTTGTGCCCATATGTTATATTTCAATGTCCTCTGCCCTGCTATGGCTATTAGCCAGTGTGCAGCAGTACTGACTGGGAGGGATTGTGCCTCAACAAGGCATACTCCCCGCTGGAGATCCCCGGGGTGCAGAGGGAGTGCTACAACCCTTCACAAGATGCCAGGGGAGTCTGGGTCCCCTCCTTCCCCCACTCTTGGCAGATGCCTTCGTTCCCAGAGGTCTCGCAGCAAGAGCAATCCAAGTGTCAGGAGTGCAGTTATGCCATCCACTGCTCAGAAAGACAAGAGCATAGAGTCTTCTTGCACACTCACCCCCTTGCAGTAAAGTACAGTCTGCAGACGGGAGGGGCCAAAGGATGCATACATAGGGGACAAAGATTTATGCATGTCCTTAACTTGACATGCTATGAGTGAAATCTTAGCCCTATTGAGGTCAATGGAACTTTTGCCATCGACTGTAAAGGAGCTAGGATTTTACTCTGTGAGTAGTCCCACTGATATCAATGGGAGGGACAGTGTGTAAAATGTGCAAGGCTTGGCATGACTGTGGTATTAGTCATCAATGATTTTTGTTACTTTCTCATGATCAATTAAGCAAAAAATAATATTTTCTGTACTTCTTTGAGAACCAGAGGATTATAGCAAGTTGATAATCTTATTACAAAAAAGGCTTTCATTGCTAGATTGCCAGCCACTACTAAAGAAAAATCCTTGGATAATGACAGTACAGTTAATATTTTAGCCAATTTTAATGAGCTCATATTCATATAGTAATGGGCTTATAAATATGCCTGCTATTAACTGGTAACGGGATTTAGGTTAATAAATACAGCTTCTGCTGCTTTGCATCAATAGCAAAGCTCCTTTAGCACAAAATGTTTGGGAAGATGAGGAACTGGGTAATTGTCTCACTGGAGATTTCTAATTGCATTTTAGTAGACTTGGCAGAATATTTTAAGAAAAAAAGTCAATTTACCTCTAGAAATTTTTAATCCACTGGAGATGTTTGAATGAGTTGATTGCATTTATTTTATCAGTGACCAAGCAGCGGGTTGGAGAGTTGGTAGTACGGCACAAACAAAAAATGAGAATGTCTGATATTGGGAAGTCACTGCCATCAAAGATAGTACGAATTAATAGTTTTGGGATAAAAAAAGAGAGTATGGTATTCTTGGAAAAGGGGAACCAGAGACGGTGGGTGCAGTAAAGGCAAGGCCAGGAAGTAGAATTAAAATGAAGTCAAGAGATCTAAGTAGCAAGCCACTACGAAAGAGAAGTGTATAGCTTCTTCTCACCAAAGCTAATGAGTATTATAGAACAATCAAATACTGGCAGATCCATGTTTCAGGTCCTTTGTTTATAAATTAAAGAAGACGATTCATTCAAAATTAGGTTTTGATTATGAGTAATTTTCCTTGAAAGCAATGAGCAAGCTCCTCAGCTGGTATAAATTGGCATCGCTGCACTGAAATCAATGGAATTACTGTGATTGATTCCAGTTGGGTTTCTAGCCCAAAGACAATTCTATGTGTGTCATTATTTATCTTGAATATTTTCTTAAATGTCTCAAGCTGTAATGTCCTCCTCTCTCTACTTGTGTAAAGCACAGTCCTAATACACCGTACCAGATGTTATCCCACACGTAGTAAGCATTTAATAGTACCCAAAGGTCAAGAAATGTGGAATATGTTTTCATATCGATGCATTATTCTTGAATACATATACTGCAGGAAAAAAGGTAATTTTACATCTTTAATACTTGTATACAAAGATTAAGAGCATTAGCTTCATTGAATAACTCAGCATCTGACTCATACTATGAATTCCACGTGAACTGCTGGATTCCATCATGGTTTTAGCTCTGAAAAGTAGACTTTTTAACCATGCAAATCAAACTATTGGGTGCACAGTCATGATATTATCTACTGGTGATCTTGCCAAGGCTGCTAAGGTGTAAGTCCTGATACTGTGTAGCCTCATGACAGACCAAGGGTGACGAGCACAATTAAGTAGCTGTGACTTATAGGTTCAAAGGTGCAGTCTGGATAAGCAAACAAAAGTTTAGTTGCTTGTTTAAATCTTTTGTGTCTTCAGAACTAAGCTGGCAATCTCAAGCTAACAGGTTCTTTTCTTACAAGCCCATATTTTCAGGATGGGAGTAGAGCTGAAGAGGAATTTTATGTTTGAACATTTTTTTCAATGGAAAATGTGGTTTCTCCAAATCTGAAATGTCAATTTTGCCAAAAAATGTTGTTTGATCCATATTGAAACATTTAGTTTAACCCGTGCTTGTCTGAGCTTCTACAGTGCCTCATGACAGCTGTTGTTCAGATGTCTCAGCCCTCAATCTCTGCTGTGTGCCAGGATCCTTGGCAAGACTATATTTCCCATGATGCACTGTGATCTCTCCTTTGACTGAGTTGGTGCAGTGCATCCTGGAAATCCCATGACTGCAGTGTATCCTGGAAGATATAGTCTGGCCTGGGAATTTACTAGCCAATAGGGGACAATTGGGGCACTCGGCACTCAAACTACAACTCTCAGAAGGCATCATGGCAGCATAAGTGACACAAATTAATGTCAAACCAACCCATATCTAAATGTTTCAATTGGTATGAAAAACAGAACATTTTGTTTCCAGAATGTCAAGGTTTCATTTCAATAGAAAATGTCCAAAGTAAACTTTTACAGATTTCTGAAATGAATTTTTTCGTTCTGGGAAAAGGGGCTTCAATATTTTGACTTTTCATTCTGATTAGGGACAAAAAAGTATAGCAAAACATTGGGATTTCCCACAAATACAGAAATTCCATTTGCTGATCAGCTCTAGGTGACAGACACAGGAGGTCTGCTATACCTGTCCTCCCCACCAACCCCACCTGAGATTAAAAATAGAATAAATGGAGACAACGCAAAGGATGGAGGAAGGGACGGAGGGAATAGAAAGAGAAAAGAAGAGAGAAATATACAAGAAAAGAATAAGGGGGATTGGAAGAGAATATTTCTCTGAACACATCTGAAAGTAGCATGGTTTCTGAGTGGTATATTTAAATAAATTTCCACACAAAACTATAATTATGCTGGTTGCCTTTACTGTTATGGTGGTTGAGTGGATGGTTAGAACTGCTGCATAATATGGCTTTACTCATATATTTCCTATATTCCACTGAATTTGCAGGAGAGTTCATAAACCCTCAATGCTATTTCCAAGATCATCATCCTGCATTCACCCCCCCTCCTCTTATCAGATCATTAGATAATAACACACAGTTCATTCACCACGGTAGCCTCAACATGTATATTTAGGTCAGACATGGAGGCATCACATGTTATGCCATGGCCAGATCCTTTGAGCTGTACAGGGTGATACAATAACCAGCATACACAGGTGTTTAAAAAAGCAGCATCTGAAGAACATGCAGATAGAGCACATACAGTCTCCTGGAAGCTTTGCTGGCAGCTTCAATGAACAAATGCACCGAGAGTTCACTCTGCAACAGGAAGGTCATCAGCCACTTCTGAGTTCACAGAATTTTATCCACTCCAGTAACAAATTAAGATTAATATTACTTTAACACCCAAAACATTCTAGAAAGGTTGTGACTTTGAATGGTGCTTCTTTGACGGGGACTGTGCTAGAAATTGGAATGCAAGTGTGTAAACCATATATATTTCACTAATTATGAATTGGTCCCCCTGTTTCTGGTCAGCCCCCAAAATATTATAAGGCAGCCTTTCTAATTTTGACCCCTGATGGACCCTAGTAGAGAGAGGCATACAAATAAATAGGGGAAGAAGATGGAAAATAATGTTGTTTCAGGTTTGGGTTATTATGTCCAAAGCAATTCACCTACCCCTAAAGATAAACTTATCACTTCCTAACTAAGGGACAGATACTGCCACTCTTCAAATAATCCATCTGTTAAGTAAGTATGCAACATGAGAAAGTTATCTGGCCCTAAGAATTTGTTCTCTTTAGGTTTAGAAACTACCACCCCTTTGAACCAATTGTTACTCCCCCTTTAATTAAATTCTCTGGTCACCAACTATTCCACATCTTGTGTGCTATTTTATATTATTCTTGGCATACATACATTAAAGATTAGAACTGTGTGCAGTTTCACACATGCAGCAAAACCAGCATCCCTTTAGCCAGTTTTATGAAAAGATGATACAGTACATCATTATTCTGCAGTGCAGTTCTGCTAATTTTCCACCACACCAGAAGGCCAAGTTTCATCAGGAAAATTGTTTTGCCCTCGGCAAAGTCAAAACTTGTGAAGCTGCAGGTCAAAGGTAACATCCACTTACTGCAAGATATTGCTGCAGGCTGAATTGTACCAAGGTGATCAATCAGCTGAAACTCATAGCACACAGAGACTGGAGCAAGAAGCAGCTCTCATAGGCATCTTGCACTTGGAAGGAAAATACATTATAAAATCTACACCTGATGTTGCAGTCCGCAGCTACTTTAATTAATTTTAGAAAGGAATATAGGACCAGATTCTGTCACCCTTGCCCATGCTGAGTAATGTTCTTACTGCTTTCAATGGGACAGTTATTACAGCAGCCTCTAATTGCACATATTCCTTGTATGTTACTGTTATGGGCTGGGTTAAACCATGTTATGGGTTCAGTAAAACCGCATTCAGATTGCTCGTGTGAACTCACCATTCAATTAACATAACTGTAAGCATAGGCCCATCCTCTGACAAAAGGTGTGTGTTAGTCCATCCAGGTGTTTTTGGATGAGTATTATTTTGGGAATGCGGGACGAGAGGCACTCGGTAACTGAGCCCAAACGAAAACTGACAGAGGGAGAGAGACACTGAAGGAGGAGCTGAAAGCATGGTAGCACTCTTTTAGCCTGCACCCCTGGAAGAGGCTTCTGGGTCAGGGATGCAAGCTCTTGGTGCTATGAGCAAAAGAAGCTGTTTCCTGCTATTTGATTCCCTCTATGTTCAGAGACACAGGAATGCATTCTTTGTAAATAAAAAAAAAACTGCATCAAAGAAATAACTATCACTAATTTCTACTCCCAACTGAAATATCCACAGGGCCCCAAACTTTGACTAGCTGCTTGGGTCAAAAAGGGGCAATATTACTGTACATTAAGTGGATGCTTCTAGACTACAAGGTGTTTTTTTTTCTCCCCCTGACTAGATGCTAGGCTAGATCCACAATAATATTTTGATGCCTAAATGCCATTTTAGGTGCATAAATCCAAAACGCAGATCTTCAAAACTCCTGCTCAGCTGCCACCTAACTCTGCTGGCACCTAAATTCCCCAGGTGCCTATATGTCTGCCACGTGCGTGAGCCCAGACACCTCAGTCCTGATGCTCTGCACCTAGTTCATGCCTGAGCCCCAGCAGGATTCACTTGCCTGTGGGGCCTGATCTAGTAGGCATGCTCACAGGTCACTTACAGCATGTCTAGCAAATTGAGCCTCACACAAAACATAGCCAGAGGAGGCGGTGGTAGTGTCCCCAGATATTCTGTATCCCCTGGTTAGTGCAGGGACTAGAACCCAGGCCTGCCAGATGATTGTCCTAACCACTGAGCTATAGAATCGTTCTCACTTGCTCCCTCTGGCCCAGTGACTAAATTATTTATACAGAGTGGAACAGTTTCAAAAAAGGAGAGAGTGAGAGACCTATCCCAGAATAGCCTATAACCCAGTGGTTAGGTCACTCACCTAAGTGGTGAGAGACTTGTGCTCAAGTCCCTGCTCTGACTCAAAGTGAGTGAGTGCTCTGAACACCTCGTGGTGGGGTACAAGGAAACCACCACTTCCTCCTTTCCATTTTTTTTTTTTTTTGTGAGAAAGGGCTTACCTACCTTAGGCTCCTAACTCCAGAAGAGGGTTTGTGGCTGAGAATCCCAAGCAAAGGGAGACATCTCCTTCCAAGCCAGAGTTAGGTGCCTAATCCCTTTGAGGGGAGAGGTTAGCACCCATCTCCACAAGATTTTCAATGTTTGGCTTAGGTAGCTCCCCACTTCTGCCTTGTGTGAATCCTGCTCTTAGATGCCTAACTTTCCCCATGTATTGTACAAAGAGCTTGGTTGCCTAACTTGGGGCTGTGGGTGCCACTAAGCAGCAAGGTGCCTAAAGTTAGGCATTGCAACACTGACTCTAAATCCCCTTTGTGAATCTAGCTCAATAGATATTTCTAACTTGGAAAATTGCTGTCCAAAAGACACATATTCTCTGAGGCTCTTTTTAACATCTGAACTACACATCTGTCTGTACACATGATTTTAAAACAAAGTCTTCTCTTTCAAAGCAGCATAATTACACAAGAGTCATTTCACTGCTCTGCAATGCAGAATTAGAATATCAAATTTAAAACTCTGGCTCCATCCAAAGTGTGGAAATACTATTCAAGTAAAAAAGTATTAGTTTTTCCAAATCCCATTAAACGATGTTATGTTGGTAGCTTTGTTGGTAGATGCTGTCCACTGAACAGCTTGTATTAGCAAATTTATTTTCTCTTTTTCTTCCAATTTGAGTTTGAAATAATCTGAACTAAATGTCTTAATAAGAAATAGGTTACTTTTCCTATTGCTGGAAACAGTGTCCAATCTTATCTCAGATGTCAGATTTATAGAATCTTCTCTGAGAATTTCCAGGTCAATTACAGTAAATGAACCATAATTTGCATACCAAACAATCATGTTGTTTATTACTAGATCATTTTTAAACCAAATGATTCATGATGCCAAAATCATGTTTTTTCTGGTAGAGCTGACTAAGTTAGATGGCGCACAGATAATGCTGGCTTCTTCTATGATCATCATATTTTATGGATTATTGTTGTTCACCGTATCTCCAAGCATGTGCAGAAAATGAATATACTGCTCAAACTGTAATAGGCTGTCCTGCATAAAAAGATCATAATATTGCCTACACAAATTGATAGGTTCTATTTAAGGCAATTCTACTGAACTGAAACATAGCTGGATCAACAAGGGATTCTCAGTGCCACAGGATGGATTCAGCCCAGTTTTAAATAGCATCGCCAGAAGGATAGATACAAGGTTCCTAGAAAACACTTTTTAAATGTTTTCTTCTTGCTTCATGTAAACAGAGAAGTTGTCATAGCAATACAGATTCAGGAACATTGAGATATATACAAAAATATGTGAGGCATGAACAACTGTTCATATCTTAACTTCTTGGGAGGTTATAACAAGCTGTGCTGTAATTTATTAGTGAAATGAAGACCTGGGTCTTGTAACAGACTGCACTGTCTGCCTGTCTTCATTTAACCTCAATTTTTGTCTCTCTTGCAGCTTGATTGAAACCAGGCAATAGCATACAGAATGTACAATGCACTTTAATATTTGTGGTGCTCTGCCATGCTACAATGAAGCAAACATGACCGAGGAGGGCCAAATGCAGGAGAAAAACAAACAAACAAACAAACAAACAAAAATACAAATGCCAAAAACCATACAGAATGTTGTTTTTAATTCTGTGTGTGTTCTTATTAGGGAAGGGATGTCCTACCTTAAGGGCAGAATGGCTGAATTCAAGCTGTACATGGTCTTTGGATACAGACATGTAGACAGAAGAGCATAGCAATAGCTTTTTTCTTCATACACTGTGTAAGGATTTTTTCCCCCCGTTTCACTCTTATCAACTGGACATGTATAGTGTTGGCTGCTAATGTCAGAAAACCAGTTATACTATTGAAGTGTTAAACTAACTGACACAATTATGGTCCTCTGCCATTGAAATATATTTGAATCAGCACTTTCCCTGCTTCATCAAATTATCACCATGAAAGCTAGGAGAAGCCCAAGACTATTGCAAAGAAGATGAAGAGATAAGAGTAAAAGCTGCATGTACTATATGCACTGGAAGACTATTTAGGTATACTATTCAGCTACACCTAAATTTGCTGTCTTATACAAAGTCTGTGTTTGGCATCATTTTATTAACAAATGTATTGTTTATGAAAGTGTTACCATAGTAAACTATGAAGAGGTGCCTTTATCCATAGGAGGGGACTTACACATGGTATGTAACCCCCATCTCCGGAGAAAAGACTATCCATAGTTGTTTATCTTTATTAAAACTGGTTGAAAATAGGTCAAAATTTTCATGAAAAAACTGCCAAAATTTGAAATTTTTGTACCATTACTACAGTTTATAAAAATCAAGATGCTTTTTTCCCTGAAAATGTGACCTCCCGGGCCCCATAAAAAAAACTCAAAATGTTGAAGAAATTTGTCAAAATTTCAGTTTGGAATTTTCCCACCAGCTCTCTCATTTATATGATTAAGTAGCCCAGTCACCTCCTAATGAGCTGTGTGAACATTTTTGCACCCAAACATCCCATAGCAAAGTTTTGCCTTTGTTTTTGACAGTTCTGCTTAGCACGCATAATTTCTGACAATTTGTCCACAAACCACTTTACCACTACCTCCTCATGTACCCCTATGAGCTACAAAAGGAGCAGGCACTCCTGGCCTCACACTGCCAACCTAGAAGCCATTTTTCTGAGCCTTGATAGTTCCCTAGCACACTGATGGTTTATAGTGGCCCTCTGGGTGGTTGTCTGCTTGGGATAGAGCCATTAGTGTGGCAGCCTTTATAAACTCTATTTAAACAAGTGTTTAAGAATATTTTAGTTTTCTGAAGTTTCACCACACTAACATACTGGATTTCAACCAGTTCTATCCTATTTACCACAGATGTCAACATCTACTAATGCCGCCAGACAAGCCTGTTCTGCTCCAGGACCATCCATCTTTGAAGTGGGTTGGACAGTGCTAGGCCTTTCCTTTTCAATTAGTATTTCAATATTTTAGACTCATGAGAATAAGTTTAAAAGAAACAATATTTCCCAAGTCTTTATTAAAACTTTTTTTTGTAAACACTAGAACAAATGATCACAGCCTCATTAGTCTGTGACATAAGAGAGTTTACAGAGAGAAACTATGTTAATCTAAAACCACAGGGATCTCAAACTTTTTGACTTTGTAGCATGGGTGACATTTTCAAACAGAGATTGTCTCATGGATCACCTGTCCTTTTCTTTCTGCACGTAGTGGGGTGGGGAAGAGCAAGGAGTGGAAAAGCAGATCTCCAGCCTGTCGAGACTCAGCTGGCATGTAGCCCTTAGGGACAGTAGGTTGCCACTGTAGACTAATTAGAGAAGTCCCTTATCTGCTCTAACTCATGCTGGGGCTAGAGGAACTGTCCCATAGAATCAGGATGTCATAACTGACTCAGTGACAGCCTCTTACCAAACTCTGCAAAATGGATTCTGGACATGGAGAGGATCTAGCCTTAGGCCATATGTCCTGGTTTAAGTGCCCCAAAGGTGGCATAAAACCCTTAATAGAATAAACCCCCAAAGGCAGCATTTCTCAAATGCCGCCACTGTGTCTGCATGCAGCCACCAGGGGGTTTTCCTGCTGCCACCACAGTCTCCTGGGCAGAGATGGGGGAGGGGACAAAGCAGCAGCCCCTCCCTGCAGCCCCCAGGGTGGGCTTCAGCCCCCCCCCCCCATCCATCTTCAGCCACAGGACTCCCGGAGTGGACTTCAGCCCCCCTCCCCTGCTTCAGCCAGAGACTCCGGCAGCAGGTTTCACCCTTCTCCCCTGGCTTCAGCTGGAGGCTCAGGCAGTGGGCTTCAGCTTCCCCCCAACTTCCCCGGCTTCAGCCACGGGGCTCTGAGATGGGCTTATCCTCCCTCTCCCCCTTTAGCCTTCGGGCTCTGGTGGTGGGCTCCATGCTTCAGCCCCCATCCCCAGCTTCAGCTATGGGGCTCCGGGCTTCAGCCCAGGGCAGCAGGGCTTCATCCGGGCCAGCCTTAATGTGCACCACGGTAAAGAGACAAGGAGCAGGGTGAACCTGGGGTACAAGGCCACAGAAGGGAGCTCAGGGTAATGGGGAAGGGAGGCATCAGGGCCCAGGGGGGCGCGTGGGGAGCCTGGGGGGCGGGGGGACAGCCGGGGGAGGCTGCGGAGGCCAAGGGCACCAAAATACAACTTTGCAGACTCAAAAATAACAATGTACAAAAAACCCTAAATAAATTTAAATGATTTGGGCATATATATTTGCATATTTATTTGTTTTTCCTAAGATTAATTAAGTATTTTAGGAAAATTTGTCAAGAGTGGCCACCAGCAAGAGTTGGTAGCTGCACTCTGAGGCCACCAAATTTTTGTTGTGAGAACTCCTGTGGCCTAAGGAGCACTAACAAGCCAAAGTGTTTACAATGGATAGAGACTGAACAGCCTAGTTTGATTAAATTAGATATGCATATGTCCAGAAATTACAAGGTCCGGTGTTAGCATTTTTTCTTCTGACATTCTGCATTTATATATTTGCTATTGGTTTATGTGAACAATTTTCTTGCTGTACCAGTGACTTTGTAAATGACCGATGAGACAATATTGAGCTGATCCTCAGATAACTTTTCAAATAATGTCTTTCAGCTCTGAACATGGAACCCATACCACTGTGGGTATTTGGGAAGATCACATTACTTACCTGATTATTTTGTTTTTACCTTTCTTTGGCTATCTAGACTAGTTATTGCATTTGGATCTTGTCCTGCCAAGATGAACAAACAATCCCACTATAATTTCCTTGAGAAATGATGCATGGATTATCCTCCACTGTGGGGTATACAATAAAAAGAATTTCCCAAAGGGACAATTTTTCCTCATGAACACAAGACAACATTTTTACGAGCCAATGTGAAATAATACTTGGGTTTGATTTCTTGGAAGGACCCTGTGGGAAACATTTTCAGCAGGTGAAGGAGACAACTTCAGTTCTGGGTTTTAAGTTAATCTGTTTCATCTGTTGAGAGTTAGAAATTGTTTTGCTGTCATATATTACATCTAGTGTATAATTTAAAAGTATATTAAATGCAAAGCATGGAAACCCCAATATGAAATTCATTTCTCTCTAAAAAATAATAAAAATTGTTACTGCAGAAAAATATTCAGATATCAAAAGGCCTTTTATGTGAAGACAATTTCAATCACCCTTCCTTTCACCCTCCATAAAACAACACCCTGAAAGTTAATCCTTTTTCAAAACTCTCCATTTTCTTCACATGGAAAAAAATAAAACTTTGGGGACTATACCCACAACACCATTGCACTGAGAAACTATCACAGTGGAGTGGATTGTAGGAAAAGGCCATGTATTATTCTATTACAACCAAGGAATGTGTCTATACAAAGTGTAATCTGTTAGGGATCTGCACTGCATATTTTAATTTGAAGAAGAATATGTGACCTGCATCCAAAATAAATTAATTCCAGAAATTTGGATCACTTGGTGATTGCCTTTTCTGTTCATTCCCTCTGGGGCACCTGGCATTGGCCACTGTTGGAAGACAGAATACTGGGCTAGATGGAACTTTGGTTTGACCCAGTATAACAATTTTTATGTTCTTAGAAAACCAATATCAGGCTGAATTAAAAAAACACAAATAAAGAGATGATAAAATGAAAGTCCTATCTTTTTAAAAAAGTTGTTATTTTCAGCAATATTCTCTGTCTGTATAAAGGGGAATTTTGCTAGAAATGATAGATTATTATAAAACAGTAATTTTTTAAGGATGTTAACTGTTCATTCCTCTGTCTCACCTACACATTACATATACTCATGCATGATTGATCTTTTAAAATATAGTCCATCTCCCTTTTCATGGGCACATTGCCTGCCGCCTCCTCCTCAAAAATGGAGGGTAGGCTGAAATGTTGAGTTAGCGTGTGTGACACACACATATATACACATACCTGCCTGCAGAGAGAGAGAGAATAAGAAAGGATGCATTCTCTCAAGAAATTCCAAACCTCTGATATTTAATTCCGCAATATTAAATCTTACTATTCCATCCTATGGAGGATGTGTGATCTCTAAAGGCACTGTAAAATTATACAGTTTACAAGCAAGAGTTTCACATTTGTGCCTGATATGCAGAATAATGTTTATATTCTGGCACGTTTTTATCAATCACATTTACTTTGGAAAGATTTTTAAAATGCAAATATAGTTCAGAACACACTCAGATGTATGCATGACAATAGAGGTGAGAACCCTCCATAGAACTGTCATAAAAATGCATGGTGTAGACCTCATTATCACATGGAATCTTTGATTCAAAAACTAAGTCCAGTTGCTACTAAGACTTTGCTAACACTGGAATGATAGGTAGGAGGATGATAAACAAAAGCAATTTAAGACGGGCAAAAGCATAGACTCCAAGTAGATTTTGCCATTTTTTTAACTCAGAAAGTTCCTTGTATACATGAATACAGGCATTCGATGAAGAAACCATGAAAAATGTTGAAAGAATGTCTACTCAGAGTCAACTTTAATAAAAACAAGCTTGACATATTCCAGACAGGAAGCAAGTTTGATCAGTAAGTAATAGATCATAAAAGTAAAAGGAGAATGGGCCATCCCTTGACTCCAGCTTGCACCTGAGTGGCTGAATTGTGTGCTGGGAATCTCCTTGGAGAATGGGAGAGGAATAAATTCTCCTTCCTCCCCCAGGCCATAAACCAAAAGTGCAGAACCACTCTCACTGCCTGATGTTAGTATCAGCCTCAATTGGTGGTGAACCCTCCCTCGTCATCCTCAGTGAAGGTAGTGGATCTAAAAGCCCCTGACTCACTCCCGTCCAATACCCCAAATCACTGCATGCTGGATGCAAGGATCCTGCAAAGAGCAGAACTCAGCAGCATGATCAGGGTATGAATTTCAAAATTCTACCCCCAACCTCTTTTGTTTTCCCAGAAGATCAATCAATAACTTCATACTGGGCCAGCATTGCAGATAGCCACAGAACAGATGGTAATATTTGGGTAGGATGTACATAACTCCAGCTCATTCAAAAGAATTACTAGGGCTGTCAAACAATTAAAAAAATATAATTACAATCACAACATTAAAAAAATAGTTGCAATTAATCCCAGTTTTAATCGGACTGTTAAACAAGAATAGAATACCAATTTAAATTCAGCATGGAAGCATGTCCTCTGGAACGGTGGTCAGGGGCATACAAATGTTTAGCATATTTGGCACATAAATACCTTGCAATGCCAGCTGTAACAATGCCATGCAAATGCCTGTTCTCATTTTCAGGTGACATTGTAAATAAGAAATGGGCAGCAGTATCAACCATAAATGTAAACAAACTTGTTTGTCTTAGCGATTGGCTGAACAAGAAGTAGGACTGAGTGTATTTGCAGACTCTACATTTTTATACTGTTTTGTTTTTGAGTGCAGTTATGTAAAAAAATAAGTCTACATTTGTAAATTGCACTTTTACAATAAAGAGAGTGCACTACAGTTCTTGTATGAGGTGAATTGAAAAATACTATTTCTTTTGTTTATCTTTTTACAGTGCAAATATTTGTAATTAAAAATAATAATATAAAGTGAGCACTGTACACTTCGTATTCTCTGTTGTAATTGAAATGGACATATTTGGAAATGTAGAAAAACATCCAAAATTATTGATAATACATTTACATTGGTATTCTATTATTGTTTAACAGTGCAATTAAAACTGTGATTAATCACAACTATTTTTTAATCTAGTTAATTTGTTTTGTGTTAATCACTTGAGTTAACTGCCATTAATTGACAGCCCTAATGATTACAGTTGTAGACTCTGCCCCTTACTCAAGTTAAATAGTCCTTAATCGTACAAATGATTTTGTATTCTTACCACTACTGTTCCTAATATCTGACATGTAAGAGGTAGAGAATAGTAAAAGGAATAACTAGTCACAGAAGAGAGTACTGATGTGTACAGCTGTAGACTATACATGCATTTTCTCCTAATGAGATTTGCATGTGTTCTGATCTCCAAGATGTGATTGATTTAACACAGGGGACTTTGCCAAAGAAAGGCCAGTCACAGCTAGCAGCTGGGTTTTGCCAGGAAGATGACATCATATATTTCCAGCAAAGGCACAACCACACACAAAAGATTCCACGCTGCATCATTTAGAAACAAAAGCCAGGATTGCATGTGATGCTTTTTCAGATTTGACCCAACAACATTTACTTTACTATACTTATTAAAAATCTCAAGGCATGTTATTTTCTGTGTTATTTTTAAAACATGGCTTTAGATACTACAACTTGAGTGTTTGAAGGGAATTGAAGATTTTATCCAGAGCTAAAACAGTGGAAACTAACATGATAGATTTGAAGACATTTTTACATCTAATTTAATGTATGTGGGGAAAGCAGAAGGTCCTTCTTTCCTGCTCTGGAAAGCAGCTTATCATTGGAGTTTGATCTGAGGACTTTTTCCTCACCTCATTGTGGAAGCCTGGGTCCTTCTCCCCACTATACATGCAGTAGGTCAGTGCTTCTAAATCTTTCCAGATTCCTGTACCCCTTTAAGGTATCAGATTTGTCTTGTGTACCCCAAGTTTCACCTCACTTAAAAACTACCCGCTTACAGAAGCAGACATAAAAATACTAAAGTATCACAGTACACTATTACTGCAAAAATGCTTATTTTCTAATGTTGTGTGTATGAAATTTTAGTTTGTACTGGCTTTGTTAGTTCATTTTATGTAGCCTGTTGTAAAACTAGGCAAATATCTTGATGAGTTGATGTACCCCCTGAAAAGACCTCTGTGTACTCTCAGGGGTATGCGTATCCCTAGTTGAGAATCAGTGCAGTAGGTTATCTGCAGAAGGAAACTGAATAGCTATCATCCCTAATTACAGCAGCCACAGGGACTAACAGCTATTGAATCTTCTCTTTTGGGCTCCATTGCTGCTGAATTAATATGGTATCTTTGGATGAATTTCCCGAAATATACTGCGCCCATCATAGCTATTTTCATTCAGCTTGGAATCTAGTCATAGGTGCAACCACATCAGAAGAAAGTTGGAGAGACATAACATGAGGATACATGAGACAACTGTGTTGGGGGAGAAACAGCAGGATAGTAAATATTTAGAATGGAACAAGTCCTTCTCCTTCCATCCACCCCACTCCCCCAATTCTGCCTATTGATTCAGCCTTCTCTACCAGAAGTTAAGTAACTGATAAATGAGAGACATTACTGAAGGATCATTGAGGTGGTGGGGAAAATTATTAATATGCATGTTGGACCCTCCCTAATCTCCTTCTATCTAACTCACTAGGACACTGGGGAAAAGGTAGGAGATGGAGTAGGGAAAGCGTCCTTGCTAGCAATGAGTGACTGAAGAATCTTCCATTCAGTTTAGAGGTCATCCAAAACACTGGATGCTTAAGCTGGTCTGGATTTCTCTGGTCTCAAAGATGAGCTACAAATCTTGGGAAACAGTTTCTTCCATTAGGTTTACTGTATTCCCTACTTCTAGCCAAATCAGAAAGATCCTTATAATAGCCTTTATCTTTCTCATTGTAACTCAGTACTTCTGCTTCCAGGCCCAGGTGAAACAAAGATAAGAGCCATATGAAAATTTAATATAACAATAATCAAACATTTTCAGACTGCAAAAAAAGTTTGATTTGGGTTTGGTTTGAGTTTTGACAAAAATTGGGTTAATTTCTACTTTAACTGAATAAGTATACACACTTCTAATTTAAACTCTATCAGAACTGTGAGCAAAGATGACAAGATGAAATAATTAACATAGTGCAATCTTTAGACAACAGTTAATTATTTCATGACATACAAATCTTTCATTTACTTACTAACATGTATAGTAATTTGATGCACGTAGTGTTTATTTTATTATTTACCTGATTTCTACAATACTTCTCAATGTATCAAGATGGTAAAATAGTGCTGTGTACACTGGCATGCAGAAAGCTTCTTTATCAAGAGGCAGCCTGAAGTTAACCTAAACTTTTTCTGATTGGTTTAAAATGTATTATGGACCTATCATGTATGAGGTACCTTCAAAACCTACAGAATGGACAATTTAATTGTTCTTTAAACATACTGCCTGTGTCTGCAAGCCAAGAAAAGAAATACCTGCATGCCCCTTGTCAATATGCTGCATATATTTTGGCTTCCTTTCCTCCACAATAGAGCCACCGTATGAGTTGTGGCCCAAAGTATGCTGTTGAAGATTGCACTAAAAGGTTGTTGTTGTTTTTTAAAATTTGGGATTTACCAAAAATGTGTTATGGATTTTGCAGGATATCTTTTACACATGATTCAGAGTGTGCAATGGACATGAATCTCTACACTTACCTGGTGTAAATAAGGAATTATGAAGTTATTCAATTAATTTAAGTGAGAGGAGAACCAGGCCCAACATGTCAATATATGCAGGAAAACACATTGCAGAACTCTGAGTCACAAAGCAACAGATCAAAAAATGCTGGAGGCCATGACTTACCTCATCTCTGACTCTTGCTTATTTAGAACAGGCCTCCCTAGCTGTATACCTTGAAAAAAATAGGATGTTGTTATTACCAGCAGAGTAAAGTGAGGTAGTATGAAGACATGCCATTTCGTTGGCCCTGTGCCACCAGAAGCCAATTAAGACTCTTGCACTTTTAATTTATAAGGAATCCAAGTAAAATATTACTACCGAGGATTTCTAGATACCAATTAACATAATAGGGTGAGTAGAAATAGTGGTTAATTTAGGATATCTCATTATTATTGAAATAACAATGAGGAAAAAAGAAATATTAAGATGACTCATCTGAAAGAAAAGCACATATGCCTTGAATGGCACAGGAAGAATAATGAAAACAATTATACATTGAATAATTCATTTTAAAATTATTGCAAATTCATCAAATCAATTATTTGACAAATATTATTTGAAGAGCTCTAGGCCCTGGATTTAATTACAGGTGTCAATTAATCGAAAAGGGAGTATAAATATATTCATTGTGTTAGCACAGAAGAAGAGAGCCTTCACTTTCATTTTGACTCTTCTATTCTTTTTATAGACTTTAGAAAGGAAAATGTGATATTATCATTACTAATAGTAGTATGTGGCTATACTCCTTTCTCACATAATTGTATGTAGCCAATGAGAGAAATAAAACGGGTTCCTGAAAAATGTCACTGCAACTTCTGCTTAGCTGCTTTTTTGTGATTATTTATTTTGTGCATTACTGTAGTGCCTGGGAGCTCTAGTTGTGGACCAGGACCCCACTGTGCTAGGTGCTAGAGAAACACAGAATAAAAGACGCTCTCTGCCCCAAAGAGCTTACAATCTAAATAATGATGCATCTTTTCCATCATCACTGGTAGAGTTATGAAATATATCATACCAAAGGTAAAAATACTCAATCAACCAAACTAATAAAATAAATAATTGTGATGACATGGTGATAAAGTCATGAAAGAAAAGCCAACAATGCCAGGGACTAGGGGAAAGAAAGCTGGGAAGCTGGGGATGGGAAGTTTGTGTATCTTCTGTGTATCTTATGGATTACTTCAAATGAAAAGATGGAAAACATTTCAATAAATGAGAGGAAAAGACGCTTGTTTGTGATTGTGAGGAGGTAATAACTGCTCACTAAAGAAGAAAGGAGGGGGATCCTTAAGAAGATCATTAGTTTTGAATAGCAAAGTAATTACTCTAATATTTTGGCCTATAAGGTTAATTAAGGTTGCATTAGCCAAATCACTTCACTTGAAAAAAATGATCCTTAATGACAACATTGTGCATTTGAAAAATTAGACATAATATTTAAACAGGATAAATAATACAATAAAAGGCTGGCAGGTTTCTCTTTTCTCAGTGGAGTTGGTAATGCAAGGCTTGTGCACATGCAGCATGGGTGCAATGTGCCTTATGTTGAACTGACCCAAAGACAGTGTGCAAACACATACAGTACCTATGAGTCCATGGTGGGACTTTATATCCATCACAGTTGCAGTGAGGAAGCACCTTGTGCTGGACACACCAGCTCTTGTAAACTAAGCAGCCACTAGTATGCTTCAGCGTCGGCTGCACAAGCCCGCCCAGTACCCAGGGGTATTAACTCAAGTTGTTAGTCTGTGCAGGGTCCATGCAGCCGCATCTTCACTGCTATTTTTACCCATGATAGCTAGGTTAGAGCTAACACAGGCATTCCTACCTGAGCTGCAGTCACAACTGCAGTGTAGACATGAGGGAAATGTCAGGTCTGCAGGAAATGGGATGGGTGATTCAATACATGGTATTCTACACTCTGGGTAATTACTGAGCCAATGGTCCATCATGATGCTCTGAGTTAGTAGACTTCTGAAAATGCAATCTTCTACATAAATGCAAAATAATTATCCTCATAGTTATTAAAGATAACATGGCACTTTTAGCAGTGAATAATTGCAATGTACTGGGCAAACTCTAAAAGGCATAATAATTATATCCTACTTATTAAGTTATTTTTATTATGTTGGTGCATAATGCCTGCTCCATTCCATCCCGGTGGTGCTTGCTCTCTATAATAAATGAAGGACTAGGATAAGAAGATTCAATTTTATTAGTGAAATAGCTCACAAGACAGAATTTACAACAGACTGCCAAGACCACACAGTTTGGGAAGTATCATGGTTGCTCCCTTGGCATTTTGGGTAAAATAAATATACTTGTTATAGAAGCCTGTTTCTCTGCCAGTATTTCCACTTTGAACATCAATTTTAGAGTCTAATATCATGGCCTGCATAAATTCACATTAGGATGAAATATGATTTAATATATTCAGTCCATTTTTAGCTCTCAGCTCCAAAATCCACAATTTTCATAGCGTTCTGGACACCTTTTTTGCCAAGCTCAAAACCAGAAATATCTTTATTTTTAAAAAATTTCAAATTTGAATACAACTGCTCTTTAAAACAAATAAATAACAATACTGATATTTTATTTGGAAAACAATTCAAAGAGATAATTGCATTTGAATATTAGCTACCAAGCCTGTACAGTAATTCTAATAAGATCACATTTCCAGATCTTGTTATGATGGTAAGTCCCATTCAAATAAATGACACAATCCTTTCATTTTAAAATCTTTGCCCTGAATTTTAATGCTCCTTTAAGGTGCCAGATTGACAGATCTGGAAACACCAGTCCTTTATTAAGCCATAGAACAGCTACAGTACTAACAACAGCATGACAAGCATCCTACACTGCTCCATAATGGTTCCTCACTTCAGCTCTGAGGAGGTTGGACCGATCAGTCTCTATATCACTTCAGAGCATGGCATCTTCTCTAAGACTGGCAACATAGGTGCCCATTTGTATCAAAAATGTGATGAGGCATTCTCCAATGCACGTCACACAGGCCACCAAATGGCCTTCAGACTGTAATGAATAATGTAGTCTTAGATACAATGAAGGTGAGTTGAAGATGATATTGGAAATTTAACTCAGGAAGTTGTTATTATGTTTGCAGACCTGAAGAAGAGCTCTGTGTAAGCTTGAAAGCTTGTATCTGTCACAAACAGAAGCTGGTCCAATAAAAGATATTACCTCACCCACCTTGTCTCGCTAACAAAGAATGAGACACTTTATGTTGTTAAAATCAAGACATATTATTGGTTCAGAAATTATTCACAATAATATAAACATTGTATTTATAAATTAAACTTATTGCTTTCCACCTTATGAAAATAAAAATTAATTAATGGTCAAGCGAAGCAAGGTCTTATACTCAACTCTGTGTCATTACTTTGTCTATCTATCTGTAATGTCATAACTTTTGAATGCCACATCCACTTAACTCCAACATTGCAGGGAATCTTCTAGGCATCAATGGGCAGGTCCCTATTGATTGGGGTTGAAAATCAGAAAACTGGAAGGGGTAAAATGGGGGGCACAAGGAATCCCTGCCATCCAGCAGCTTCAACCCCTATAATTGACATAGAACCAGCTGGTGACAGCCATTAATACCTTCCAGCATAACAATATCTCAGCTCTGCCCTTCTTCCCAACAGTTGAAAAATGTTAACACCCTGAATGAATATATCCCAGACAGCCAAATAAGAATGGTGGGGAGGGATAAGGGGGAAGGGGAATAAGGTTAACACATAGACCCTGGCACGAGGGGGAGAATGGAGCATGCTAGAATGGGGAAGAGCATCCAGAGCTCCTGCCACATTGGGGAAGGAGGGATACATAGAGAATGGGGGTAGGGGAATATGGGGGATGCACAGTGATCCTGCATGTGACAGAGGGACAATGGGGCATACAAAGAGTCCTGGGGATAGTGAAAAAGAATGGAGGACCCTGGTATAGAGGGAGGGGGCAAAGAGAGCCCCTGGAATGACAGTGGGGGTGGGCAAGGTTGCTGGAAGTCAGCAAAATAGGGGAGGATGGGAGAGTGGCAGACATGGAGCTTTGGGGGGGAGAGAATGGAGGGATGCAAAGGAGTCCTTGGTATTTTCAATACAGAGCTTACAGAAGCCGCAAAGCGTGCGACCACCTAGTTACCCATTATCCTTTAAGCATCACTATGCTTCCTGTACTCAAAACAAAACAAAATGAGAAAAACCAAAATCCTCAACCAACAGTTCCCTGCTTCAAGGAGCTTGGAATTTAAATATCTCAGGCTTAGACCTATCAGAATCAGATTCTTTCTTACAATGATCCATTGCTTTGGCAGGCAGAACAAAAGCCAAAGTGAACAACATTTGCTTTGGGAGTATTTTCATAAGGAAAACAACAGTATCATGAGCATTGGTCCTCTGAGAAATGCTGCGTTTTTGCTGGCAAACACAGCGTTTTGTGACATTTCTATCTCCGCTCAAAAGCATGCTTTTGAAGCTGGTGACATTTTAAATATTTTTGCAGCCAATAAGAGTTTTGTAGCAAAACAGTTTGTACCTCCTGAGACTATTTTTCATCTTAACAAACAAAAAGTGAGTCAAACAATAACAGGTTTAGCAATTTGCAATTTAGAGAGAAACACACATTCTCTCAGTGTTGCTGGAAATGAGAGTATTTTCACACATCTCCAAGCAGCTACACAGTACTATCCTTGCTTGCCCATCAATGCCCCTGAGTACCACCCAAACAGGGTTTGCTTGAGAGCAATATGATCAACAGCACTCTTGTCCTTATAGGCTAATTGGTTGGGAGATGTGAAACCTGTTTGTTTCAGTTCTCACTATTTCAGTACATTTTACTGGTAGTTTTATAGTGAGCAGTTTCAAGATCCCTGGAACTTTATGACAAATGTAACCAAAAACTTGCAGAGCCCAGGGAATTTTGACAAAACCTATTAAGTGCTCCTGAATTCACCATTCTTATGGAAAAGTTCTATCAAATTTAATAGAGAATGATAACCTTTCTGTACATTTTTAAAACCATGCTATAAAATTCAATAGCAGAGCACATAGTTCTCTAGACAGGATATCACTCTCTATTAAATTCTCTATATTTTTAGAGTAATTACTATAAAACCCTATTGGTTTCATAAATATTAAATTCTATATGACTTTAAAATAAGGACCTGATCCCTCACATGCCTTCAAAAAGGCTCAAGCGTTCCACCTCTTTTTGACCCTTTCCTTCTTTTTTTCTTGCATTTTCAGGGACTTCTGACTGGCCCACTTGCACCACCTGCTCCTTGGAGTAGGAGAGACATGATAGAAAAATAGTAAGGATCTGGAAGAGGAATGAGAACACAGCAGCCTGTACATCCATCCCGTCCTGCAGGAAATACGGCTCTTTCTCACTGCTGCTGCAGTGCTCCACTGATCTTCTCTTTGTTCTGGGGCTGAAAAATACCCCAGAGTGCACCATGATAATTTACAACAGTTATTTGAAGGGGAATGTTCAACGTTATCATTGCTATCATGCTTTTGTGTTTCAGTCATCACATTCACACCTAGCTTCAAAATGTGCTGTATAGGATCAACTCTCACTCCCCTTTCTGGGGTTTATCTTTATTAACAAAATAATTCAGAGTGACATCACATCAACACCAGCCCAAGCCTTTCCCCCAAGCATGGGTTCCTTTCTAGCCTAAGCCTTCTCCCTAGGATTGGATACCCAGAGCTCCTCTCTATCCTGTACCTTAGCTCTATCCCTGCAGGGTTCCAACACCAGCTAACAGAGATGATTAACTGAAGACCTCTACCACTTTGCTATGGTGGTGGCAAGCATTACAATTAAATTGACTGGTAAAATATTGTAGACTGAGGATGAGTCTTCCTTGGAAATCTGCATCTTTATATTGTTTTTCACACTGTGCAGTTGTAGCCTAAATCCCTTCTCATCCTGGTTTCACATTAGTATAACTCCATTGGGTAGAACCCCAGGAAAGTCCACATCAACACTGACTTCAATGGGGACAACATTTTGCCCACTGACTCCAATTTATTTATGCCTGATTTACAATAGCACAAGTGAAAGGAGAAATAGGCCCTTTGTATTTAATTTGGATGTGGTGGAAAACCAGGCACCAGCAGGCACATGGACTAGGTAACCCAAATAAGTCTTTTCCATCTGTTACAAAATGAAAAAAAAATCAGTTGTACTGCCTTGTGGCTGGGTGCAACATTGCCAGGTTTTCCCTCTCCGTAGTATCACTGATCAGCCATTGAGGTCTGCTGGTGGCCCCCCTTGGTCTTGTGATTTGGCCCTCTGGCCAGCTCACTTTCTAATCTGACCCCTTTTGGATTGTCAGACTTCAGTCCATTAACAGTCCAGTAGCCTCGTGCCAGGGCTCCGGCACTACTCCAGGCCCACTAAGCCTTATGCCCCTTCTCCGGAGCCTTCACCAGGCCTTTCTTTGCTGGTCTGCAGGGAAACCCAGTGCCTCCCTCTACCCCAGATTCCAGCCCAGAGCCCCTGGAGCCAGGGCCGGCTCCAGCATTTCTGTCGCCCCAAGCAAAAAAAAAAAAGCCGTGATCGCGATCGGCGGCGGCAATTGGGGGGGAAAAAAAAAGCCGCAATCGGCAGCGGCAGTTCAGCGGCAGGTCCTTCGCTCCTAGAGGGAGTGAGGGACCTGCCGCCCCCAAATTGCCTCAGGTGCCACCCCTCTCCCTGGGCCGCCCCAAGCACCTGCTTGTTAAGCTGGTGCCTGGAGCCGGCCCTGCCTGGAGCAGGCAATTAAGGTCTGATTCTTCAGACCTCCTTCTTCTTCCTACCAAGATTTAACTCTAGGTCTTCTTCTCTAGCCCTCTAGCCTTCAGGCCTCAGAGAAAAGGTAACAAAGCAAAGGCACAACACAAAAATAGTCCCAATGTGTCCCTGGCCTCCCTCCTGTCAGGGGATATCTAATGAGCACAGTGTCTTCAGTGCTATCACACAGTGTTTGCAGGATCCCTCTGCCAGCCCAGCTTCATCCTCTGCAGTATTCCTTCCTGAGACCTGTCCACCTCCCAGGGCTTGGGCCTTCTGAACTGGGCTTCTCCCTTTTAAGGCTCTTCCTCCATGACTCACGTGCCTCACATGTGTGGCAGGGTGAGATTTCCTGAGCCCAAAGCTGCTCTTTAACCCCTTCTTTCCTGGTGTAGGATTTGTACATCATCACACCAGCTCTCATGCCTAAGATTTCATTGTAGTTAAAGAAACATTGTCAAATATGTTTACACATAAATCTTAGATTTTTTTAAAAATATGTTTTTTTTCTTCCAGTGCTTAATGTTAATAGAAGTGTTTTCATGATAAAGAAATCATTATGTCAAGTATCAGAGGGGTAGCAGTGTTAGTCTGAACCTGTAAAAAGCAACAGAGGGTCCTGTGGCACCTTGAAGACTAACAGGAGTATTGGAGCATAAGCTTTCGTGGGTGAATGTCCACTTCATCAGACGCAAGTACGTCTTGCGTCTGATGAAGTGGGCATTCACCCACAAAAGCTTATGCTCCAATACTTCTGTTAGTCTTCAAGGTGCCACAGGACCCTCTGTTGCTTTTTAAAGAAATCATTGAATCACTGTTTTACCATACCATTTCCCTGGGAGATTTCTGAACCCAAACTCAGCACTATGGTGTGCCTTATGAGAACCAGAAAATGGAAACCAACATGAATCTAAATAGCCTATTTTCCCTGGCAAGCTGTGAGAAATGCAGATAGCAAATAACAGAAAAGTATATTACATTTGACTTTTTTTCTTCATTTTGTAATCAAGTGTTATTAGTAACACAGAATGGAGGTAATAGGTGAGATTTATGTTGACAGTGTGCCATACCTTCAAAAGCGATGCCCATTCTGAAAATCACCTTTGGGGTATGTCCACACTTGGAGCTAGGGGTGTGATCCCCAGCTCACATAGGTAAACTCACGCTAGCTGTCATCAAGTGAGCATGCTAAAAATAGTAGTGTACACATGGACAGCAGCAGCACAGGTTAGCCGCCCCAAGTATATACCCATAGGGTCCAGCTAGTCCTTCCTGCACTTTCCTCTGCCTGTGCCACCATGGCTAATTATTCCCACTGCCTGTGCCACCATGGCTACGAATTTTAGCCTGGTAGCTCAATGACAGCTAGTGCTGGTATGACTACCTAAGCTGGGAATCACACCCCCAGCTCCAAGACTAGACATAGCATTAAACAGAGCTCTGGGGGATGTGATGGAGCTACAAGGATTGTTGAATAAGGCTGACATGATGTGACAAGTTCACACAACGGACCCAAATTCTTCAATCAGCCCTGATTTCAGGCGCATTTTTAACTTTAATTATCAAAAAAACAAAAAAACAAAAAAACATTCTTTCTGCAAATGAGTAGGGTAGACAAATGAAAGACACCACCAGATCAGCAGGACTTCACTTTCCAAGGACAGCTATTCCAAATCCACCTTCACAAAACAGCACTGTCCGAAAATTCCTGTGGCAAGAAGTTCATTATGTTGTAATTGGGCTAGCATCCTAATGTTTCAAATGAAGTGATGAATTATACCACCCCAAGCTTTCAGAATGCTTTTAACAAGGTTAAACTTTGGGTAATTTGAAGTGGTTCAATTCTGTATGTTTAACTTGGAGACTCCTACTGTGTTTTCAGAATGTCAAGGGGAAAAATACTGCTATTCCATGATAAATCATTATAATATTATTTTATCCCTGAAAACACATTTGCAAAGCCAGATGGATAATGCTCTGTTTTTGAAAAGTACATAAACTTGACCGGAAAATATGCTTTTTTTTTTTTTTTTTTTACATAATCTTGTAAAAAATATTAGAGCTGCAGCAAGCTGCTCTCTACACAGGGTTGGTCTCTGGTGGAAAAACCCCTTTCAAAGGTTCTCAGACTTGTCTCCCACAGAGAGACCAATATTGCTGCCACTAAGTGTTACTCCCATGCTGAAGAAAGCCAATTCCAGTCTCAAACAGATACCAGTGAGAAGCAGAAAAGTTCAGCAGAAACATTGGAGATGTTTGTTGAAGGAAAATATTAAGATTTTTTTTTAAAGAGTCAATATTTGTGCAAACTGTCAGGGCAAAAGAGGAACTGGTTTTAAGAGTGCAGCTGGGAGGGGGAAAACAATATTATTATTTGAAGTACTTTTAACCAAGGCTTAATAAAACAGGGGATCATACAGCTGAGAGAAGGGAGAATTCACAGAGAAGAGGAATCTCATGATTTGTACTTACATTTAAATCACATCAATTGAACATTATGATGGAATCTTGAAACTTAGAACAAAAAGGCAAAAATTGAATAGTCTAGTGTTTTTGAATGCCTCCGAGCTGGATTCTGATTTCATTTACACCAATGAAAATGAGGAGCAGAATCAGGCCCTCTCACTGTAAAATTAATGTTGGTTAATTGGAGAGGGTTCAGAGTAGAGCCACAAGAATGATTAAAGGACTGGAAAACATGCCTTATAGCAGGGGTGGCCAACCTGAGCCTGAGAAAGAGCCAGAATTTACCAATGTGCATTGCCAAAGAGCCACAGTAATATGTCAGCAGCTCCCCACCAGCTCTCCCACCCTGCTCCCAGCACCTCCCACCCACCTGCAGTCCTGCCCATCAGAACCTCCCCCTCAATCCCCACACCTCCTGATCAGCTGTTTCATGGCGTGCAGGAGGCTGGGGGGAGCAAGGGCATGGCAGGCTCAGGGGAGGGGGTGGGAAGGGATGCAGTGGGGTCAGGGCCTGTGGCAGAGCCAGGGGTTGAGCAGTGAGCACCCCCCGGCACACTGGAAAGTTGGCGCCTGTAGCTCCAGCCCCTAGTCGGTGCCTATACAGGAGCCGTATATTAACTTCTGAAGAGCCACATGTGCCTCTGGAGCCACAGGTTGGCCAACCCTACCTTATAGTGATAGACTCAGAGATCCATCTGTATACCTTAACAAAGAGAAGAATAAATGGTGACTTGATTACAGTCTAAAAGTACCTACATGGGGAACAAATATTTAATAAAGAACTCTTCAGTCTAGCAGAGAAAAATAGAACATGATCCAATGTCTAGACGTTGAAGCTAGACAAATTCAGACTGGAAATAAGATGAAAATTTTTAACAGTGAGAATAATTAACCAATGGAATAATTTACTAAGAGTCATGGTAGATTCTTCTTCAATGATAACTTTTAAATAAAAAGTGAATGTTTTTCTAAGAGATCTGCTCTAGAAATTATTTTGTGCAAGTTCTACGGCCTGTGTTATACAGGAAGTCAGACCAGCTGATTAAAATGATCCCTTCTGGCCTTGGGATCTTAGAATCAATGAAAAATATGAGTGTTTCCTCTTTGACACAGCCTTAAAAGATAGACACCATTCATATTTTAATATAGGCAGCACTTTTAGATGTCCTGAAGCTGCTAAGTGCTTCAGCAGCCTCGAGCATCTTTACCATGCAAACACCTGTCCCTGGCATTTTCCTGCTGCATGCTTCAGTAAGAAGAGTTTAGGTACACAGTTTATTCTACTGCTGAGAAGTGCTCCCACTTGGCCCATCATCCCATCAGCTTAACTAGCCTCTAGGATCTATCAAAATATTATAGTATGCTCAGGGGAAACTTTGGCTGTCTAAAAACGAAGCAGAGAAATTCTCCAAAAATGATGAATCATCTTCATAATTGCACATCTGCTAGGAAAGATGTATTCAAAGATTGGAAGTACTACAAAAAGTCTTAAAGCCCATAGAACAATTCACAGTTGTTCTGTTTCAACTACCCTCTGATCACCCTGAGTTTAGGAGTACATTTTTGTGCAGTTTTAAGGTCTTAGTGCCACTATTTCAAGTAGGAAAACTACCTAATCAAGCAGCTGATCCTGTCCTGTTACTACAAACTCCTTTTTCAGTTTAGGGGAGACAATCTACGGTTACTCTTGCATTTGAAAATAAGAAATGTTTCATTTCTTTTCCACTTGAATTTGATAGGTTTACGAAGCAGAGCAAAAGGGAAGTCTTCTCTTCTTGAGCTTCAGCAGGTTTCACTCAAATTTTGGAAGTGCTCAGGGAGTTTCAAGTTATTACCTATCAGCTGGACTTATCTCTCTCCTGGATATTAAAACTGAGTGGAAAGACACTGTGTCTATTATGGGAGGAGCCTTGATCCTCGAGAAAAAGAGAAAGAAGTGATGTTCAGCCCATGTACCGAAAAACAACTCTGGATTCTGAGACTCTCACCAACTATTCTTCTTTGTTTAATCTTATATCTCTTAGGGCAGAGAGTTATTGAGGAAGTGGTTGCCATGTAACATAAGTAAATCTTTGATTTCCTTGACCCTTGTCAATTCAAATTTAGATATGCCAGGAAGACTGAGCTGGTCAACTTGGTCTTCTTTTTGAGGCTGTCTTCCTGGTGTTGTATGGAGATCAAGTGTTCATGCTGATCTGTTAGATTTATACGCTTCCTATGCCAATATTGACTCCTCAGTAATGTTGACATGCCAGTGGGCCCTGGTACAGATAGGTGGAATTGCACAAGTCGCTTTCTTTCTTTCTTTCTTTCTTTCTTTCTGAGAGTACCCAGAAAGTACTACTGAGCAATCAAGGACTCTGATGCAGAGTTCCACAACTCCATTCTGCTATCCCTCTTTCAGACATGTATATGAAGCAGTGGAGCTGCAGAGCCTTCAGCATGTGAATGACACTGTGCTCCACATCTCTATTTCATCAGTCCTGAACAACATTTTCCCAGTGCCTCAGAGAAGCTGACACTTGGCCAAAAGAATTCTGGATGAGGGTCATCCTGGAGAAGATGGGGGCAATATTGTTAAGGCTGGGGAAAAATCTGGAGGCTGCATAACAATTAAAGAAGTTTGAGTACCATTTGATACTCAGGCTTGCAACTTAGAGACCTTAGTGAATCAAGGCAGATTCTGGAGGCAGCAGTGAACAGGAGTTTGTTTGTTTTTCCACATCTCTGTTTGGCCAAGAGTCTGCCATCTATTTTGGAGCCTGAACTTTGTCAGTAATCAATTACTTTGTCTTGCTAGGCTACTTTAAATTCCATTCCCCTCTCCTTGTGTAATGCCATGTCACAGTAGTTGAGATCAAGAAGGATGCTTGAGCTAGCAACGCCAGCAACCCTAGGTTTCAAATGTGGCTCTGCATTCCATAAATATGTATGTGCACCTTGAACTACGTATTTCAAATGTCTAAATAAATATTGTTCCATTCCATAAATTCCTACAAAAATTAAAAACACAACCACTTCTGTGACTTGCCTGGTAATGTGCCCCACATTCTCTGTGTTCTCCATGGGTTTTATTTCGATTTTAATTAGCTGTTTTGTAACCTGCTGTGCCAGCTAAATCAATCAATTTCTGCAATCAGTGCTGGCACCAAAGGACAACTGACTGGCATGTTGAATAACAGCCTCAGATCTTGCCAGAAGCAAGATCAGCTGATGTATATTTTTTACAAAAATATATTTCACATGAATTAATGAATACAGCTCAACAATGCCAATAATTTCAGATGGCAAGGCCACCCACAGAAGAAATCACACTGCAGAGGGAGCATTGGATTTAACACTTTTTAGGGAGATCCTTAAATTCTAGGCACAGCTCTGGAAGCTTTCCTATAACTCCACACTTATATTTTCCTTTATTGTCTTAATGAAAGAGTTTTCTGGACAAAGACAGACAAAAGAATCTGGATACACTCAAAGGCATTTCATGACAAAAGTTATCTTTGTGCTTTCTGTAGTCTGCAGAGTTTGAAGTGGACATATAAAGCAACATATTCCCATCAGGAAATAGGAATTTGCTGTCAAACTCATTGTTGTCAATAGGATTTGATTCCTAAATCCCCATAGATTCATAGATTCTAGGACTGGAAGGGACCTCGAGAGGTCATCGAGTCCAGTCCCCTGCCCTCATGGCAGGACCAAATACTGTCTAGACCATCCCTGATAGACATTTATCTGACCTACTCTAAATATTTCCAGAGATGGAGATTCCACAACCTCCCTAGGCAATTTATTCCAGTGTTTAACCACCCTGACAGTTAGGAACTTTTTCCTAATGTCCAACCTAAACCTCCCTTGCTGCAGTTTAAGCCCATTGCTTCTTGTTCTATCCTTAGAGGCTAAGATGAAAAAGTTTTCTCCCTCCTCTTTATGACACCCTTTTAAATACCTGAAAACTGCTATCATGGCCCCTCTCAGTCTTCCAAACTAAATCAACCCAATTCTTTTAGCCTTCCTTCATAGGTCATGTTCTCTAGACCATTAATCATTCTTGTTGCTCTTCTCTGGACCAGCTCCAATTTCTCCACATCTTTCTTGAAATGCGGTGTCCAGAACTGGACACAATACTCCAGCTGAGGCCTAACCAGCGCAGAGTAGAGTGGAAGAATGACTTCTCGTGTCTTGCTCACAACACACCTGTTAATGCATCCCAGAATCATGTTTGCTTTTTTTGCAACAGCATCACACTGTTGACTCATATTTAGCTTGTGGTCCACTATAACCCCTAGATCCCTTTCTGCTGTACTCCTTCCTAGACAGTCTGTTCCCATTCTGTATGTGTGAAACTGATTGTTCCTTCCCAAGTGGAGCACTTTGCATTTGTCTTTATTAAACTTCATCCTGTTTACCTCAGACCAATTTGTCCAGATCATTTTGAATTATGACCCTATCTTCCAAAGCAGTTGCAATCCCTCCCAGTTTGGTATCATCTGCAAATTTAATAAGCGCACTTTCTATGCCAATATCTAAGTCGTTGATGAAGATATTGAACAGAGCAGGTCTCAAAACAGACCCCTGGGGAACCCCACTTGTTATACCTTTCCAGCAGGATTGGGAACCATTAATAACTACTCTAGGAGTATGGTTTTCCAGCCAGTTATGCACCCACCTTATAGTAGCCCTATCTAAGTTGTATTTGCCTAGTTTATTGATAAGAATATCATGCGAGGCCATATCAAATGCCTTACTAAAATCCAGGTATACCACATCCTCCGCTTCTCCCATATCCACAAGACTCGTTATCCAATCAAAGAAAGCTATCAGATTGGTTTGACATGATTTGTTCTTTATAAATCCATGCTGTCTATTCCCTACCACCTTACCACCTTCCAAGTGTTTGCAGATGATTTCCTTAAATACTTGCTCCATTATCTTCCCAGCACAGAAGTTAAACTAATTGGTCTGTAGTTTCCTGGGTTGTTTTTATTTCCCTTTTTATAGATGGGCACTATATTTGTCCTTTTCTAGTCTTCTGGAATCTCTCCCGTCTCCCATGATTTTCCAAAGATAATAGCTAGAGGCTCAGATACCTCCTCTATTAGCTCCTTGAGTATTCTAGGATGCATTTCATCAGGCCCTGGTGACTTGCAGGCATCTAACTTTTCTAAGTGATTTTTAACTTGTTCTTTTTTTATTTTATCTTCTAAACCTACCCCCTTCTCATTAGCATTCACTATGTTAGGCATTTCTTCAGACTTCTCGGTGAAGACTGAAACAAAGAAATCAGTAAGCATCTCTGCCATTTCCAAGTTTCCTGTTACTGTTTCTCCCTCCTCACCCATGCACATATGTAATAGTATGTGAAGCCTTGAGAATGAACTTAAGGGCAACAGGAGTTCAGAAAGAAGCATCAACAACTGAACCAGAAAAATATTAACCAGATTTTACTATTGAAAGTACAAAATAAGGGATGACAACAGTCAATCTCAGAACCAGGCCCAATAGAGGCAAGGACCAAGGCCTCATGAGCCAGGGTCAGAAATGAGAAGGAGTAGTGAAGAATAAGAGTCATGACAACAAGTAGTACCAAAAATCCTGGATCTGGCATGACTGATCAGAGCCCTGGATAGAGTAACAGAGTTAAAGAATCGTTAGGCATATCCTCTAAACACACACACACACACACACACACACACACACACACACACAGAGAGAAAAAGAGAGAGATATACATACATACATACATGTATCTCAAGCTCCAGCCTTTTTTTTTAAAGCAATACTTGGGTTCTGCTCCTTGTTCTGCCACTGGCCTTTTGGATAACGTTAGGTAAGTCACTTCCCTGCTCTTTGCCTCAGTTTCTCCATCTATAAAATGGGGATAATGATTCTGCCCTCCTTTGTAAAGTATTTGGTGATCTACTGATGAAAAGCACTATATAAAAGCAAGGTATTATTAAGTATTATTATTATACTACTACTTATTTAGACTTTATGTTTTGAGTCCATCTAATAAAGACTTTATAAATATTTGTGAATATATTTGAGTTCTAGCTGCCTTTTGTCTCCTATATTTCACAACAGATATAGGAAAAGATTTTAAATTATTGATACAAATAGAAAAACTATTTACTATCTGTCCCTTTTTGGAAGGAAATTTACTGGCTCTGGTGAACAATTTTAGGATAATGCCCTTTTGGCCAATGAAAATATTTCTAGGAAATCTCTGTACAGGTCTCTCAGAAGTTTTAGATGGTCCTCAAATGACTTTGGCACTTGACTATACTCACATTAATGCCAACTCTATCAGCAAGGACTCAAAGAATTTGACTCACGCTATTATCAAAGTCTTGTGATGGATCCCTAGGATTAGTATCCATACACACCCATGATCTGTGCAGTAGCAGCTACTTCGTCCTTGGTGTGCAGAACTGTTTACCCCACACACACACTTTGATCTATGAAATGTTCAATGTTTAAAAATAAGACAAGGATTTATCTGAGCAAAGATAAACATAGCATTGAAGCAACCCTGATTTCACATGCCTTCTACAGTATGCCAACTGTCATTCAGAGAAGGAGCACAGGGAGATGCATGAAAATGATGCAAGCTTTACGGGTTTCACTGGGCAGTACTGATATAAATATAACACAGTGATGTGTTTGGTTGTGATTGTTGGTATTTTCTTTGGAAACAAAATGCTAAAAAGTGAAATTAAAGCCATGTTGCTTAGTTGCAGCATTCAGGAGCCTGACAGCCTTTAGGTCAAATTCTGCTCTAAGTTATATCCATATCATCAGTGGAGTTTCACAAGTGTATCTGGGAGCAGAATTTGACTCAGAAAGTATACTTTGGATGATAGACAAAGTAACAAAGAGTAATTTAAGCCAGATCAGGCAAAGGGTGCTACAAACATTGACAATTATTCACAACTTTCTAGAGCAAATAAATCTTGGTCTGTAGATGGGTTGCAAACAGTTTGTTTCAGAGTAGCAGCCGTGTTAGTCTGTATCCGCAAAAAGAAGAACAGGAGTACTTATGCTCTAATAAAACAGTTTGTTGTGAATATTCATAATTTACACTGTGTTGGTTGGATGAATCACATGGTATACTGTTTGCAGTGCCTGATTAAATGACCTATGTGATTAACCAAACACAGCATAATTTTTGCATATTACAAAAGAACATGCAGTTCGAAATTTACACTGCAAATTTAATTACTTAAGTCCTTCAATCAGGGAACAGAAACAAAACCCACTGAGATTTCTCCAACTATTTGTATAACTTTTTTTTTTCAAAAATATTGTTTTTTCAGAATTCTTTTGGTTGGATCAGATGTTATGGATACCATGTTGCTGCTCCCAAAGTCAAACAAATAAGAACAGCTGGCTAGATGACCTAAAAAAAATCATGTAATATAACAACAGGCTTCTGAAGCATAGGAAATCAGTTACTTATCCCAGAAAGTCACCTATATGATAATCATCCATGAATAGTTTCCACTATTAGCCTGAACTACCTAGTCCTGAAATTACTTTTCATAAGTAGCTACAGGAGAACTTCAAAACAAAGTATACAATTCAGCATAGATAAACACCCAATAGTCTGGATGCTGATCTGAATTACTGGATGAGTTTGAAAAATCATAGCTAAGATGTTCAAAATATTATATCATAAGATTATTATATGGATCTGTTAAACTGGGATGGAAATCTTACAAGAATAGACTATTATGGTATCATTGCACTTCTGCTTCTGAGCCCGTCCAGAACCCAGAGATGCAGTCCCATGCAAAAATGAAAAATAATGGAACAGTTTAGCCAGCAATAATTGAGTATTACAGTTCAAGGACAAGCTGCGTTTGTGATCACTCTTTCAGTGTCCCAGGGTGGGCAATCTTTCCAAGCCACAGGCCACCTGCACTTCTCTCAGATTGGAATCCCTGTGGTTCACCAAACTACTGCAATCCCTGTTTACCAACCACATTTAGCTCCAGCAGGTTCACCTGCATTTGGCCCCTGCTATGGAATCCTCTCTAAGAGTGTGAGCTCAGCTGGTTTATTCAAAACAGAATATACTGCATTTGTCCAAAGTACCATAATCACAAGCAGTGAGAAGTGGATTAAAAATAACAAAAGCCATGAGGTATATTCTCTTACCTAAATGTTGTCATCACTTGCAAGCTAGGTAGGCCCCACTTATCCCTGAGGCCCCAGCATCTGGAGATTTTATCATAGTCTGTTACTCTATCAGTATTCTGACTCACTCTTCTCCAAGGCTCAGAAGTTCTACTTCTAAGCTCTTTGTTTGAAGGTCCCCACCTAAAGCCCCCTGGGATTTTCAAGCTGGAGACTCCTCCCCGTACGCCCATGGAACTAGCCAAACCCTCATTCCACATTCATGGCGGTAAGATTCAAATGAATTAACATCCCATCCCCACTGTCCTTTTGAGTACTGGAAAATGGGCTCTGTCCACAGCCATTTTCTTGGGTTTTTGCAATCCAAAGCTAGCTCAAACTGATGTAAACCCTTAGTTGTGCTTAGTTGTGCTTTATGCAGCAACACAAGTACCACCAAATCCTAAGAGAGATATAACAATCAGAAAACTTAATACAGATAATTCCCACATTCACACCGAGACACCAAAAAGTATGGCTTGAGTTCAGCATGACATTTAGTTGACTTTTTTCTTTTCTTTCTTTCTATCTATCTTTCTTGATTGCTTAAAGGGAAGAGCCTTTGTTTCTTTGAATCATTTAACTTTGAGCATGTCTATCACCCTACATATTTCTGTGTTTGGAGGCAACTAAATATCTTGAAGCCCAACTTTTTTTCCCATTAGGCTTTTCATTATCTCTGCTTTACCAAACAGCACTATAAAGGTACACATTTAGGAGTTTAATACACCGCTACCCCAATACAACATGACCCGATATAACACGAATTCGGATATAATGCGGTAAAGCAGCGCTCTGGGGAGTGGGGCTGCACGCTCCAGCGGATCAAAGCAAGTTCAATATAATGCAGTTTCACTTATAATGTGGTAAGATTTTTTGGCTCCCGAGGATAGCGTTATATCGGGGTAGAGGTGTATCTTATAAGTTATGTCCAAGCATTAGAGCAAACAGGGCAAAAAAGGAAAATCTTTCATATACCTGCTCTCAAATATCCATGTAGCAAGCAGCAACTCTACCCTTTACAGATTGCAGACAACATTATGTATTATTCATTATACATTATACTGTATTATCAGAGAAATATTATTTGATCATGTACCTAACGGCTGTAGCACAATGGGACAGAACTAAGGTTTCAAGTTCAACCTTAACTTTTGCATTTTCCAGACTTTTGAGTGTTTAACCTCTCAACTGTAACCATTCTCATTTTATTAATATAGTTTTCTGTATGGAATATTTAGGAGCAAGGATCATTTCAACTAGAACATAGCTTATCCTGGCACATTTAGACTTAACATTTCATTCACAGTGTAATTGCATAGCTGGGAAGTGCAGAATAGTTTCCATGAATTTTGCCAGCTCAACTTAATCCCTCCAAATCCTCTTGGAAAGTCCTTGGGTACAATGGAGACAGAAAGTGAATTATTTCTAAATGCAGCATTTTGGGGATGAGCTTGTTGTACTTGAGTCCAAGGGAGTAGCTATCTTTCATCAGTTCTAAAACAATACTAATTAATTTCACATTTCCCTAGAAGAAAAGCACCCAATATATTTTCCTCACAAATAATACTCCAATTAATATGTGACTACTGATGTCCTTGTGCTGTGAGTGAAGGTATAAGGGGCAGAGTTGTTCCACTCCGCCTTCAGTTTCTTCACACTGGAACCCGACTCCAATACATCAGGGAAGGAGTATGGGTCATGTAATGGACACATGCAACATATCTTGATGTTCAACAGTTATGAGAAGGTAAGTAACTATTTTTTCTTCCTCAAGTACTTGCATATATCCACTGCACTGTGACTCCCAAGCTGTTACCCCAAGAGGTAGGCATGGGACTCTCATCAGAAGAGGGATTGTAGGACCGTCTTGCCTACATCTGCATCTTCTTTCAAAGTGGCAAAGAGTGTGTAACGCCTGGTGAAAGTATGGATCAAGGACTGTTGCTGCTGTTCAGATGTAGACAACTGGGATGTGTGTCAGCAAGGCCGGCAAGGCTGAATGTGCTCTGGTTGAGTGCCCCATGAGTCTATCAGGAAGCATTACACTCCTTTAATGGCCAAAGCCACTGTGATTCAACTGGTGATCCATTCTGTGTATGACATGAAGAGCCGGGAAGATGACTGAAAGGGTTTCATCCTACTCACGTAAAAAGCCAATGCATGACATATGGCCATTAAAAACACTATCTTTTCTGATATGTACAGAAAAAAGCACAATGGCAAAGGTTTGAAAGGAGGGTCCATAAGTGCAGGCAACAACAAATTCAAATCACAGGAAAGTGTTGGTTCTGTGATAGGTGGGAATAACCTACCTAGACCTTTCAAGATGGGGTGAGTAAAAACAGTTCTGCCATCTATTTGAGGCTGAAAAGAGGAAATGGCTGCCAGATGAACCCTAACAGAGCTGAGTTATAGATTAAACTCCTTATGTTGAAAAAAAATTGTAGAGGATTGTCTGAATGCAGGCCTGAGGTGGAAACATATTATGGGAAGTCACCCAATGGAGAAACGCTTTCACTTAGTCAGGTACCGTAGTAGCTCTGTTGAAAGCTTTTCAGCTAATAAGAAGAATGTTCTGGGACAGCCACTGAGCAATATGCTTCCAGCCACTGAGCAATATGAACCAGGCAGTGAGTTGCAGCACTTGAGCCTGATATCTGTTCAGTACTCATCCATGGCTCTGTATTAGGAGTTCTTTGGTCACTGACAATGGCAAGGACAGTTTGCAGGGGTCTGAATACCAGTGCCTCTGAATACCCAGGGTGGCCCTATAAGGATGAGTTTGAGTTTGATGCTGACCCTGGGAATCAGAGATACTGGTGGGAATGCATAGTGACAGAACTTGTCACACAGAAACCAGAAACATCTGATATTGAACTCCACCCTGAAACAGAATCAGGGACTTTTCCTGTTCTGCAGAGTTGCAAATAGGTCCACAGATGGGAAAAAACCCTATACAAAATAATAGGGCCGTTGATTAATCGCAGTTAACTCATGCAATTAACTCAAAAAAATTAATTCCGATTAAAAAAATTAATGATGATTAATCGCATTGTTAAACAATAGAATACCAACTGAAATTTATTGAGTATTTAGTATTATTTTTTATTACAAATATTTGCACTGTAAAAATGATAAACAAAAGAAATCGTATTTTTCAATTCACCTCATACACGTACTGTAGTGCAATCTCTTTATCATGAAAGTGCAACTTACAAATGTAGGGTTTTTGTTACATAACTGCACTCCAAAACACAGCAATGTAAAACTTTAGAGCCTACAAGTCCATTCAGTCCTATTTCTCGTTCAGCCAATTGCTAAGAGAAACAAGTGTGTTTACATTTACGGGAGATAATGCTGCCCACTTCTTAATTACAATGTCACCTGAAAGTGAGAAGAGGTGTTCACATGGAATTGTTGTAGCTGCTGTCTCACGACATTTACATGCTTGATGTGCTAAAGATTCATATGCTTTGTCCATCGTTCCAGAAGACCTGCTTCTATGCTGATGAGGCTTGTTAAAAAAATAATGCGTTAATTAAATTTGTGACTGAACTCCTTGGGGAGAATTGTATGTCTCCTACTCTGTTTTACCCTCATTCTGACAAATATTTCATGTTATAGCAGTCTTGAAAAATGAAACAGCACATGTTTCTTTTTAAGAACACTTTCACTGCAAATTTGACAAAATGCAAAGAAGATACCAATGAGAAATTTCTAAAGATAGCTACAGAATTTGAGATTTAAGAATCTGAAGCATCTTCCAAAATCCGAGAGGGATGAGGTGTGGAGCATGCTTTCAGAAGTCTTAAAAAAGCAACACTCTGATGCAGAAAATACAGAACCCAAATTAGCAAAAAAGAAAATCAATCTTTTGCTGGTGGCATCTGACTCGAATGATGAAAATGAACATACGTCAGTCCTCACTGCTTTGGATCGTTATTGAGTAGAACCCATCATCAGCATGGACGTATGTCCTCTGGAATGGTGGTTGAAGCCTCAAGAGACATATGACTCTTTGCACATCTGGCATGTAAATATCTTGCAATGCTGGCTACAACAGTGCCATGCAAATGCCTGTTCTCACTTTCAGATGACATTATAAACAAGAAGCATTATCTTCTGCAAATGTAAACAAACTTGTTTGTTTGAGTGATTGGCTGAACAAGGAGTAGTACTGATTGGACTTGTAGGCTCTAAAGTCTACTTAATTTTATTTTTGAATGCAGGATTTTTTTGTACATAATTCTACCTCTGTAAGTTCAACTTTCATGATAAAGAGATTGCCCTACTTGTATTAGGTGAATTGAAAAATACTATTTCAGTGCAAATATTTGTAATAAAAATAAATATAAAGTGATCACTGTACACTTTGTATTCTATGTTGTAATTGAAATCAAAATATTTGAAAATGTAGAAAACATCCAAAAACATTTAAATAAATGGTATTCTATTATTGTTTAACAGCACAATTAATCACAATTAATTTTTTTAATCGCTTGACAGCCCTACAAAATACCCAAGCTAGAACTTTCATGTTGAGAGACCATTCATGGTCTAAGTTGAAGGATCTGCTCAGATGATCTGCAAGGTCATTTTGAATCCCTGGTAGATGAGATGATTTAAGAGTGACCAAGGTCTGAATACACCAGTTTCATAACTTGACTGTCTTCTGGCAGAACCTGTTGGACCTTGCACAACCTTCCTTGTTAACATAAAACACTGCTGTAGTGCTGTTAATGGGAACCTGGACAGTCATGTCTTGGACTTGAGACTGGAACTGTTGACATGCACAAAGATATTGCTTGCAACTCTGAAACATTTATGTGGAACCTGGATTCCTGGGTAGCCCTCAACACCTGATCCTGTAGGGTTCCCAGATGCACTCCCCATTCCATGACCAAGACGTCCGTTGCCAGAGACATGCATGGGAGAGGTCAGTAGAAGGGAAATCCTCTACATACATTGACTTGGCTCATCCATCAGTTCAGAGAAGACAATACTGTGTCTGGGATACTAATTAACTTATCTAGGTGATGAACCTGAAGACGGTAGACTGAGTTGAGCCATACCTGCAGTGTCCCAATGTGCAGTCTGGTGTAAAGAGTGATGTATGTACATGCTGCCATGTGACCTAAGATCCTGAGGCAATCCCTTACAGTGGTCTGGGGATGCTTCTTGAGGAACACTCATATGTCCTGCAGAGTCTGAAAGCTGGAAAGGGGCAAGAATGTCAAATTCAGGACTGCCCCAAATTCTATCCTTTGTATTGACCTCTCCTTGTTTAATTGCAAGCCCAATACATTGAAGAGATGTAATGTTTGTTGAAAAGCAGCCTGAACCTGGTGTAGCCCTGAACCAGCCTGTACACCCTGTGTACTCTTCCCCGCCCCCCAGAAGTAAGATGTTACTACTGCCATGCACTTGGTAAAAACATTTGGTGCTGATGACAGGCTGAAGGGCAGAGCAGTGAACAAGTAGCGGTAGTGTCGTACTATGAACCTCAGGAACTTTTTGTGGCCTGAATAGATTGCTACTTGGAAGTAAGGATTCTGTAAATCAAGGCTGGCATATCAGTCTCCCAGATTTAAAGAAAAGATACTTTCAGCCAGAAAAACCATTCAGAACTTTATCTTCTTGATGTATTTATTCAGATTTCAAAGGTCTAGGATGGATCTGACATCTCTGGCTTTGGGAGTTCGAAAGTAATAGGGAATAAAATACCTTGTGTCTCTTCTATTGCTCCCAAAGAATATTGAGTCTGAAATTCTTGTCCCTGCACAGATTCATGAGAGGGATATCTTAAGAGGGACTGGGATGAATATGAGGGGAGATATCTAGGAAGTACAGGGTATATCCCAATTTCACCATACTTAGCACATATTTGTCCAAGGTGATGGATGGCCGGGCATGTAGGAAATGGGACAGCCTGCCCTGGAAAGGCAGGGAAGAGCCAGAGAGATCCAGGTTGGGTGGCATGCTGTCCTTGAAATAAGAGTCAAATCTACTGCTTCAAGGCTTGAGGATGCCTGGAACTGAGTAAGTAGAAGACATCTGCCTCATCTGCTGCAATCTTTGCCTCCTGCCAGGTTGGCCAGCCTGATGGAAGGGATAATGCTACTATCTAGTCTGGTATGGAAGATGGTATTTTCCTCTTTGTTGCCAGAGTGTAGAGGCCCAAGGACTTCAGGGTAGGCAAAGCCTCATCTGTTTTGGATGAGAATGAGGAACATTCCTCCACAGGAATCCCCGAGGACGACTGGCACCAGCTGTCACCATGGCCTTGCCTGCAGAATCCACCACATCCAATACAAGCCTGCAGTGTTGAATGAGAGACAAGACATGCCTCAGCGACGAGTGATCAGAATCACTCCCTGGAATCTTCAGGAAGCTTGATGGGAAATTGGTATATGGCTTCCCAATTGGAGAATTCATACCGTGACAATAGGTACGATAGTTGGCAATCCAGAGTTGTAGATTTGCCATGGAAAACACTTTTCTACCAAAAAGATTAAGTTTGTTAGTGCTTTTGTTCTTGTGGGTAGACTTAGCCAGGCTCTGTAAACTTCTCTCTTTCACCACAGCCACAAGTAATGAGACAAGTAAAACTGCTCAAACCCCTAGGGTGGAATGTGAAATTTCTGGTTCATTCATTTGGCCACCAGGGGAATGGAGGAAGAGGTCTGCCAGATCACTTTGGCTGGCTGCATGATAGCCTCATTTATAGGCAGGGCCACCTTCCCTGCTGCAGTGGGATGGAGTTTGTATGTATTTCCCTCTACAAGCTCCTTTTGGATGCCCAGAAAAGCTGCTATTTTCCTGAATAACTCCTGGTGTACATTGAAGTCATCCAGTACTGGGGGTAATGTCTCTGGTACCAGAGCCTCATCAGGTGATGAGGAAGAGCATGAAGCAGAGGCAAGGTAAATGGCTCTCCAGGTTGGTCTTGTGTCACTGGTATTGGTTGTGGTACTGGCAGCTGTTCTGGAGCCAGCAATGGAAAGCCAAATGCACGGGAGTCAGATGGTTAATCAGTACCGACTGTCCCATCAGCCTCTTGGAGTTAGTAGGAGAAACAGCCCTCCTGGAGGATCTACTCATATGAGGCGATATAGTTCTATGTGCTGGAGGCCTCAGGCTTGTTTGGCCCAAGCATCCCAATCCCTAGACAAGCCCTTCTCAAAGCCACAGTGATGACAGTGATGATGAGAGTGCACTCTAGTCTCTTGCTACCTGGACACCTGAGTGTCGACTTCAAAGTCTGATGATAATTCAGACTACCTGGAGAACCAGGGTGGCACTGTGCTGGGAGGGGTCCTTGGCAACCTTGATTGGGACCTACGCGAACCATGCCATGCCAGGGACAGCATGGATGGCTACCTGGCCACCGGTAATATGTGGTGTGGGGGATTCAGACTTGGCCCTGTGAAAGGGGGTGGTATGAAGCCCAAAGAAAAAAGGTGCCATGGATGGGCTACCCAGTGCCAACAATCTAGGAGGCTGCATATCAGTGCTGGATGAGGGAGTTCATCCTGAAGCAAAGGGAATGGTGGTACTGACGGTCATCATAAGTTTTTAGCCACAGCGTAGGCCTCGGTCATAGTTGGTAATTATATGGGCAGTTGATCTGCAGTAATCAGGGAGGACTGCTCTGTCACCATGGAAGAAGTAGGTGGTCTCAACAGTCCCTGAGAGGGCAACAGAGCGGATGGCTCACATCTCTCTGAGTGAGTCAGTACTGGGAGTGGCAAACCAAATGGCACCTTGTACCTTTGGTACCTGACGGACTATTGGTGGAAGAATCCTTCACCCTAGATATTGGAGAGCTAACTTACAACATCTGCTTGTCCTTTTGAGACTGGAACTTTTTCCGTGGGACTCAAAGAGGACAGTCCTGGAGACACGGATCTTCTGCAACCTCTATCAGCTGATAAGGCTAGAAAGCACTTTGGGAAGGAATCTTTGAATAGTTTCCCTTAGATGACCGAGGGGGTTCCAATCCCGGTCTAAGGACAGACACCATAAGGCTATACTGGAGGTGCTCCTCCCTCATCTTCTTCATTATAGTCTTGAAACTGCAACAGATAGAGCACCCACATCTGATGTGATGCTCACCCAAGTATTTGAGGCAATGGGAATGAGGGTCACTAACAGGCATAGACTTCCTGCATCCTATTGCAAGATTTGAACCATGAGGACCTTATAGGTTCTCTTGGCACCAGGCAGGGTCCATAGACATGCCAGACTGGAAAAAAAATAAACCCAAAAGAAATGCTAAATCAAACTAAATATACTTAAAACTATAAATGAATAAAAGGAAAGAGAAAACTCCAAAGACTTTTGAATACCACTAGATAGATCGAGTAGTTGTTTGCAGGGAACACAAATGCTTGGACATTAAAAAGGAACTGAAGAATGTGCGGGGAAATTCTGTCCTTTATACCCTCATTCACAGCACAAGGAGCGCAGCAGTGAGAAGGGCTGCTCCTACAGGAACCACTAGGAAAAACTCTCCAGCACCAGTGCATGAGATGCATACGTACCTGTAGTGTAATGTGTATAGGCAAACAAACGCAACAAGAACAAAAAAAACCCACAAGGGAGATGCAAGTTTAAATTCAATATTGTTGTGGGAAGAATTAGGTGTCAAAATAAATACATATGTCAAACGGTATGTTTGATTTTCAAATATTGGGTGACCTGAGGGATCTTATTTCTGTTGCACTTGGTGTGGTGCTTTGAAGTCCTGTTTGTGGATGGAAGATGATCCCTGCCAATATATACAGAGGAGAGAATCTCCCTTGGTTTAATTTATTTTTCCATAATGTTGCTGCTGGCTATCTGAATGCCTATATGGGTGTTAATGGTTTAAATGTTCAAGCTCAGGTTTTTGCTCTCTCAAATTTATATGCTTATAAAAGGAATAGCAGCATTAGGATGTTGTTCCTTTGAAAATCAAGCCTGCCATTTTTCTATATGTCACCATATGTGAATCTTACTATGTTTAGCATGCACTTACTGGTATTTCAAAAACTTAATGTGTCACATTAGCAAGTTATGCTTATACAGAATTGCCGCTAAAAGCTTAATGAGAACTGAAGATACACCCCACTTCCTCTCGCAAAAGCGACTTCTGAAATGCTTTTAACCTTTCCAAAATACAGGACGTTCTTCCTGGACAAAGCACTACATTCCACCGTTCTTTTTGTCTCTGTACTGTTTGCCATAGCTCTTCTCCTAATTCCTGTTTCTGCTTGGCTAACTATATTCCTGAATCCCAAAGTGTTGTTTTTTTTTTTTTAAATCTCCTACAGATAAAGTATTAATTCTCTGCCAAGTACTAACAACCCAGAGCCATTAGTCTGATTTAGGGTAAGGAGGGAACTGAACTAGAGGATCCAAGAGGCCCCTTACAAATGATCTATAATTTAATGATTCTGTGAGCACAATCATAGTACAGCATTGACAAAACTTCAAAAGGGAGCCAATTACCTCCTCCCTCAGGTGCACAGGACCACAGATTTAGCATAGCCATTGATCAGAAGGAGTGGCTTGAACAACCAGGAATAAGTTAATGAGGAAATGCAAACCCATCAGCTACTGTAACCCGGATCCTGAAGCTTTACAAGCTATATGATGTCTCTCAATAACTGAAGCTAGGCACGCTGCTAAATATTGTACCTATGTCAGACAAAGCTTGACTGTTGAAGAGATACTACCAATTTCTTCCTGCACCATAGTCATATCTGCCCTCCTTTGCCAAGTCTTGCTCTTTAAGCAAAGAAAAGGGCATTTCTTTAAAGCATCCTAAACATGTCACCATATTCTACAATATGTGATATGCATACATTGCATTGTATCATACATTTCAACATACACCTTTTACAAAATGACTAAGTTTCTTACTAGTAGCCAAAAATATATTGTAGCTACCACTTGGTTTGGCAGGTTCACCATCTACCTAGGTTACCAGCAGGGAATTCAGTACTGTTTTAGTTTTAATTCAGAGTATTGTATTTTTCTGCCTCATTCAGTTCAGACACCAATCAGCTGCCACCCACATTTCACGGGCCTCGGAATGAAAATGTCTTACATGGCTACTTTTGTCCTTTTGAGATTTAATGGAAAATATGAATTCCAATGAGTAATAGACTAAGCTACCCTTTCAAGCTTCAACATCTCAATTTCCCCAGAACACATATTTAACACTCCAAATGAAAAAGAGTGCTTTCTCTTATAAAAATTGCATTTGGAGTATGAAAAAAATGGAGTAGTTCAATACAATACAGACATTGTAAAGTTCAGATACTTTCAAATTGCAGGGCATGGTTAAAGGTCAATGTGTCACATCCACAAGAAGTGTCTTTATTGTTATTCAAACATGTTTCACATTTTTTTGGAAGGAGTCAGCTGAGGACAATTTATTTTCCTAGACAAAAATAAACACCTCAGGCTAGGTTCTGTAGCCCATTAGACTCCTTGGAGTGCTCCTGCAGTGATACAGTGCAGCCCCAAACTCAGCTCAATTGCCCAGTGAAGGATACTTCACTAGGATAATCCTCCAATGATGTAGGGTCACTGTACAAGTTCCTATGCCACCCACCTCCCTGGTATAAGGTACATAGGCAGGAAAAAGAGGCATATCTGGGGCACCTCTGCACCTAATTGATCTCACCTATTTGATTTGTCCCTGTAGGCCATTAACCTTTCCAATACCTGTCCTCATCCTTCAGCATGTAGTGTTGACAGATCTTAAAGAGAACCACCACCAGTATTCCTAAATAAATTATTAGGAAGCTGCCAATTCATCAGCATTTAACAGAATCACCTTCATTGTTGTTTATTTCTGTTATCCAGAAGAAAGTTTAGTTGTTGGTCCCTTCCCCCCCAAGTCATCTTCTTTCCCATTTTCTCTAATTCCTTAGACAAATATTTAAAAATAATTCTTATGTAGTATCAAGGCCAGATATCCAACTGGTATAAACTGACATATAATAATTTACACCAACTGCAGCCTTGGTGTCAGTATCAATGCCTGGCTGACATGGAGCAGTAACTCTCTTCTCTGCTCCCTGTGGATGGGCAACTTTGTAAATTTTTGAAAATCAAGCTCTTTAGTTCTGTGGCTGAACTGAAAAGGCCACCTTCAGATTTTGATAAGATTTTGAAGCACAGAGAGCAAAAACATGAGAAAAAAGGTCCATGGCCTGGGAAGCTTTTTATATTATGAGCTACTTGGGGTGGAGATGGTGTATTCCTCCACATCCTATATGGCACTGAGCAAACTCTGAGTCCTCAACAAATAAATAATAATAGCTTTCACTAGCCCAAGGGCAGTTTGTTTAGCACATCTTTGTAGTTGGTGTGTAATTCACTGTATCTCAAGTACCTCTAACACAGGGTAATATTTTTTGCATGTAGGTATGAAAATATTCATTCATGGATCCTTGATGCAGGTATTATGTGTAATGAGGTCTGATTTGAATTATTGAAGGTGATGGCTAATGTTGACACATTATTTCTGTTACCTGGCTTTGAGTGTTTAGTAAGGGACTGCTGGCAAGCTACTGTATTTTCTGGTGCTGTGCTTTTTTATTTATGTTCAATGCCCCTATTTATGAAAAGGGCAATGACCATACATGTATAGTGAGTAAATATACTTAAGGACAACAAGACAAATCCTCCTCTCGATTCTTTAGTCTTAATCCTCCTGCACCTTCAGCAGCATAGGGCATCCACAAGTTTCCACCATTTATTCCATTCTTCTGGTGGTCTGTTTAGCATCTGTTGATGGAATTGGCTTCTTTCATATTGTTCTGCATAATGTTTCTCTAGGGTGCCCTCTTTTTCTCTTTCCGGGTGGTTTCCATATTATCACTTGCCATGGAAGCTGTGTCCTTAAAGTGTGTCCTAAATATGTTCATAGTTATCTTTGTACCATATTTGATGCTTTAGACTAATTTGGTCAATTTAGAATTTCTGACGTTGCAAGAAAGTCTTTCCAATAGAGTTTGACAATCTTCTCCAGGCATTTATTTTGGAATGAGTTTCTCTTCTTATCAATTTCTGCTGTAGATTCCATGGCTCTGCTCCATAATGGAAGACAGAAATGCCAGTGTTAAAAATTCATATTTTTATGTCAGTGCCAATCATGTTATTTTTCCAAATCTTTTCAAGTTTATGAAAGTTGTTTGCTGCTTTTGGTATTAGTTGCTTTACATCTAGCATGGGGTCACCAGCACTGCACATCTCACTTCCTGGATAGGTAAAATGATTTACTTCTTCTAGTATTTCTTCATTCACTCGAATGGTTACATTTGGGACATGGATAGCTAGATATTCTGCCTTCCCTCATTGACAAACAAGCCTACTTGATTTGCTGTATCTGCCAAAAAACTGAGTCTTTTCTTCCATTAAGCAATGTGTTGAACTAAGCAAGATGATGTCATCAGCAAAAATGAAGTCATAAAATTGTACTTCATCATTTTTCCATAACATTCCTTGATTGCCTTCTGTGGCTATTTTCTTTATGACATAGCCAATGGCCAATGCAAACAATAGTGGGGACACAATACAACCTTCCTTTGCTCCCGTTTTCACTCCAAACTACTGGCTGATGTTATCACCATCTCTGACTGCCCATTTGGAATTATCATATAGCCCAGGAGTGGCCAAACTGTGGCTTGTGAGCCACATGCTGCTCTTTTACCATTAAAGTGTGGCTCACAAGCCCCCCATGGCCCTCCCCCCATTCTATGCCTACCAGACTGAGGTGGGGAGGGGGAGGTCAGGACCTCTGCCTTGCACTGGAGTGATGGGGTAAGGGCTTCTGTCCAGCAGGGAGGTGGGGTCTCAAGGTTTCAGCCCTTCAGGGTGAATCTGCCAGGGCTTGAGGCTTCAGCAAGAATGGGGCTGAAGCCCTGAGCCCCAGCTCCCAGCAGGTGTCCCCTGGCTCTTGAACTTCTGAAGATTGTCTTATGTGGCTCAGAGGGCCAGTAAATTTGGCCACCCCTGATATAGATCCTTGATCTAATTATTTTTATGGCATTCCATATTGTGCCATACTTTTCCAAGACACTCTCTCTGTATGCTGTAAAAAGCCTTCTGGAAATCTATAAAATTTATCACAAGAGGTTCTTACCACTTTACACTCGATCCTATAATATGTCTGAGAACAACAACATGGTCTGCACATGATCTCAATAGTCTAATAACTGCTTGTTCTTCTCTAAATTGAGGCTCTAATTGTTTGTTATGTTCCAGGATGATGTTGCATATTATTTGCCGAAGCACTGAGAGTAATGTGATTCCCTAACCAGTTATTGGAGTTGGTAAACTCTGGCAATTTTACTACAAGGCCTTTCTTCCCCTTGGCTGGGTTTTTTCATCATTCCATATTCTTTCCAAAAACACAAGGAAAGTCCAGAGCTTGCTTTAAGCAACTCCCCAATAGTTATCCTCTGCAGCTACTTTCCCCTTTTTGAGTATTCTGATGGCTTTTCTAAATTCTTCCATTATAATATAATCAAAACCAAGCTCTACTGATGGATCTTCATCTTGTATGTCAAGTAGTTCACTTGGGCTTGGTCTATTTAAAACAGCCTGAAAATGTTCTGCCCAGCTTTTCCTTTGTTCTTCTTCTGTACTAAGAGCCTTTCCATTTGCATCTTTAATACATTACTCCATTAAATCCAGAGTAACCTGACTAATGTCAAAGTTACTCTACTGAGCACCAATGTAACTGAGAACAGGATCTGGTCTTATCAATGCCATATTTATTAAGATATAATGGACATGTCCAATTTATTCACAATCTGGCTCTCTTCACTGGAGTCATTATCAAATGGACTGTGACTTGCAAGGGTAAGAGACAGAGCAGGTTTTTAAAAATCTACTTTATTTTTAACAGAGGACAGAAATAGCCTTGCATATCTAATACCTTCTTACATCTTCCTGTAGTTTGCTTTTCCTGACACAACCCATTCCCTTTGGCATGTAAATTACATCTGTGGCACAATGGCATTGTGTTCCATGGGTTATGTCTAAGAGGTAACCACATGTGAATTTGACTCATCAATCTACAGTTTATACCACCATCTTCAGTGATCATCTCAGAGTTTGGCCCAGTGCCTTGAAAGTGTTAATATTATCTGAAATAGTGCTGTAGCTGGATAGTATCAATGTGAAATATAATGAGAGAGGATTAAACTAAAAAAAATGGCCAAAAATTCTTTATCTATAATAGTTGCTGCACTCTTTCCAAAAGCTCAAAGGTTAGATTGGCAATGGCTCTGTTCAGTGTTTAGTAAGGGACTGCTGGCAAGCTACTGTATTTTCTGGTGCTGTGCTTTTTTATTTATGTTCAAGGCCCCTATTTATGAAAAGGGCAATGACCATACATGTATAGTGAGTGTATTCTCATTGTACAACTAATAACCTCAGTCCAACATTAACTTTTGCTCCCTTCTTATGTAGATTTTACTTAATTCTTTACAACACATAATGGTTGCTTCAAACCAATGCTATTTGCATTACACTGCCCTAATTGTGCTCCTGGGTGATACAGTACTTTCTCTCTCAGATACACACTTAATAATTTGTTACACTTTATGGAAAAGCAATAGGAGTAGTAAATATTCTGCCAGCAATTTCATTGCTAATGTGAGAACCCATGTTCATGTTATACACAGCTCCAGCATCCTTAGTATTTTATTCTTTTAAAAAAAATGCAGCAAATATTTTACCAAAATATAAAACACAAGAAGGCTGCATTTGGGCAGGTAGAGAGGTTTCAGGAAAGCAAAGTGTTGAAGAGATGGATACAACTTATTCTATTTTGTGCTGCTATTATTTCTTGCAAAATAACAGTAGCTAAAAGTATTTTAGCCAATGAGATCCTGAATGATATTTCTTTCCAAAACCCTGGGTCTGATTGCTAAACCTTTGTTTTCGGCTAAACCCTATCCATATATCCAAAGTGTATTATTTGCTGTCAGAATATGTATTTAATCTATGTTAGGGTTTTGGAATGCCACTCATAATCACAATGCCTGAGCACCTTCCACCTAAAATAGATTAGCAATGCAAAGTCCTTCTAAGTATTTGTTGAGTGACAATCCTTTCTCCTATTTGGGGGTTATAAAAATTATACTTGTGGTAGGATTATTTTTCTTTGATTGATTAGTTTATTAGTTGTGTGTCTTTTTCATTTTGATTTTTTTTTAATTCTTTGGGGGCAGAAGTAGAAGAGGATGCTAATGTCCTTTTTATGGTGGTAAGGTTCTCTTAAAGAAGGTTGTACATTGTTTCCTAAAGAGAGCTTAACTCTGGATTTGCCCATCTGTAAAATGGGGAAAATGATACTGACCTCCTTTGTATAGTGCTTTGAGATCTACTGGTGCAAATCACTGTATAAAAGCTAGATATTATTTTTATTATTCTCCTCCTCTTCTGGAAGGAAGAGCTGGGTCTTCTGGGTCCACAGCTGGGTCTCTTTGGCAGAGAATGCCTAGCCCCCACGTCCCATGCCCTAGGATTGTGATCTGCATTCTCCCAGAGGATCACAAATGTCCCAGTAATTCCTAGATCAATATTTAGTCGTCAATATGTACTTTAATTTCATGCATTGCAGAATATTTTCAAAGTGGTGGGCAAAGAGAGCTTGCCACAATATTTCCATAAAGTTCAAAAGGAGTTGTGTGGCTAAACCTCCACATGCCTCATTGAAAATCTACCCCACCAGGTTTAAAAGGAATGCACAAGCTCCCACCTATGCAGTCTAACCTTCATAAAATAGATCTCAAGCGGGGAAAATAAAGATTTTTCCACAAATCTTCATTTTAATTTTCTAATGAAGTCATTTGGAGCATTCTCTCACATTCCCAGCCCTTTCCTGTTTTCAACAAACATCAGAGCAATCAAGATTTACTGGCAAAATGTTTGTAAAAAGGAAAATTCCAAATTTCCAGACATGGAGCTCCAGGGAAACCAAGTACTTGAACTGAAAGTGTTTACAGGTTTATCCAGTCAGGGAATGAAAACAATGCTATCTGACTAATATTATATAACTAATCACAGCACTGCATCACAGCTACAATTTTGAATATGTGCAATCAGTCATTGAAAGTAAGTTCAAATAGGGCAAGAATGAGGCTTTGTATCTTGCCCTGAGTAAGGGGAAGAATATAGTTGCACGAGCCTACAAGCAGCTCCTCACTCAGAGTCATAGTTTCTTCCTTGGTTGCCCTCCTAGCTTCAGGGGGAAGTAATTTGTTACTGGCTATGGTGGATGGGGTGCTGGGAGAGTAGAGCGCTGGCATCATTCATTCCCAACCCCCCTCCACTCACTCACTCCTCGACCACCTGCATTGTGAGGAAGTAGCATCCCCATAGCACCTGTGTCCCTCTGCACACAGGCACTGATGGTGAGTAATGGGGAAGCTTACACCCCCTTTCTTCCCTGCGTGTCCATGTACAGCAAACCAACATCTTGACCATAGTGAATTTATAGAAATTATATTCATAAAAGAAAACATGGATATCCTGCATGCACGAGAAAAGGCTAAAATCACTGACTAAATTATTCATGGCAAATTATTCACTTAACTCTGATACCTTGTACTGTGGTGGCTTTTTTTCTGAGTATAATTTTTCAATAGATTTATTTACTGAATGTTTCAATATCAAACAAATGTTCAAGAATATTTCTTGCAGTGAGTGACGCAGATACTCTTCCTCAGACCAGACAGCAGACCTGGTTTGAAATGGGCCCCGTGGAAATGACAGGCATACGGTGTCTAGGCTGACCTTGCTATGAATGTTGACTGCTTGGATAGCTGAGCAGTTCTTATTCCAACACACGCAGAATGGAATTTCATGACTTCAACACCTGCTGCAACTACAGTTCCCTCAGGATATGAATGTCAAATGTGTAGAGTGGCCACAGACCTCACAAGTCATGGTCAACAGGCTGCCCTCTTTCCATTTTTTCCCCAGGGACTCAAGTCTGATTATGTTCATGATGTTTTGCAGGAGAATATCCAGACACCTGAGTATGTCTCATTAATTTCTAGTTTCAATATCTCCTTTTTGGTAACAGGCATGCAGAGTGCTAAGAAACTTATTTAGATGCAAATTCCAGAACATCTTGGTTACCTCCGCTCATAGTTGAATTTGGACACCTTTCACATGAAGTGTTTTGATTTTGAATGTAAAATGGGGTAATTTGTATGATTTTGGAGTATTTCCAGTTCACAAATTCCTTATTCCAGAGTTAAGGGTGTGGAAGGATGTGTAAATATTTGATGAGTGGTTCACAGTCATTCCACTAGAAATATTTCCTTTCTGGTATTTTGGCATTAGCTGAAAAGGACCTTCAATTTAAAGGTGATACCATTAAGAATTTAAAGAGATATAACCGGACCAGCATAGAAATCAGCTCTTATTTCACAGTTGTCTGGGACTGAGGCCTTTCATTTTTTTTTTGTCACATCAAACTAGCATAAAACAAATTATAGTAAACTAATGTTACTGTCTAATTGCAAAGGTGACATTTATTAGAGTCTCTGGGCATATGGAAGGTTATGTGTTATGCAGTATATAAACCCATGATGTATAAAATTGTTTCTAGGATTTTTTTTGTTTGAACCCAGCTTTGTTTAACCTGTTGACATGGAATACAATTATTGTTGTTTCTCATTCAGCCTCAGTGAATCAGAAAACAAAGTAGTGACAGAATATGAAAAGGAACATTGTTTCTCCCAAAGGAATTTATTTTTTCAAGCTAGATACCTGGTAAAACTGCACATTTAACAGGATGTCTTACATCCAGCTTTTGGGGTATAAGACTTAAAGCCCTGCTGGAGAGGAACAGCTGTAGTACCCAGAACTAAAAAAAAAATCAACACCAAACAAGCAACTGCAGCCATCTGTAGTGATGAGGGATAGAATCCAGGGTGGCAAATGTACAGCTGGCTGAGAACAGATGGGCTTTTTGGTTCTTTTGGAGTTTATCTGAATACATGATAAAGAATACATGAAACAAACAAATTACTTGATTGAACAGTTTGTCACACACCATCCCTTCAGACATCATCAGGAATTCAGTTCAATTATAGAGGGCATTTGTTAGCATTATTTTCTTAGCAGGAAGTCCATAGGAATGAGAGGAGCGGTGGAACAATGATTGCATAGATACCCAGCATTACTGATGTGTTCATGCTGACCTGGAAAAGGAAAGCATGGTAAATAGAACACAAATCAACTTGTCTTTCCAAAGTCCTTGAGTTTCTTTTGCAATTCCTTCTGTTCTTCCCCAGTCTGCCACTACTTTTGAAGACAAGCTGCCAATCAAGGCAAAAAGAAAAGCACATCAATTATAACTCAGACTTTCCTTGCTATTTGAAAAGAAAAAGAGGTTGTAACTTGCTGTAATGATCCAGGCAAATTTCATCTACATTGTATAATAAACTTATATCCATCTGGCATTACAATATCACCAACATCGGTTTCATGGGCAACATCATCAGTTCTTGTAGACAAACTACAGCAGTGGAGCCTTAAAATGACACCAAACCTGAATTTAGCTCTGCAGGGTGAATACTATTACATTAAGTCGCTGTGAAAGGTGGGATCTTAAGGCTGCTTCACTATATTGATAGATGCAAGAAGCTTTCTCTAGTTTGGCCTTCCACACTATCCTGCTTATCTCATGTATTCACTATTCAGGAGTTTCCAGCTGCAAAAACTCAATCATTTTTGGAGTAGATGCAACTTCTATTTACCAAAAAAAAAAAAAAAAAATCACAGGTTAGATAATGCTCATTTTTATAAATACCATAACTTCACTCAACAAAGCAGCTGGCATTTCTAACACACCCTTGACGTAAAATGAGCTCTTTCCCAGAATAGCTGCTTCTTGTGATTCTGTTGAATGACTAACCCAGAAATATTTCCCTCCCTCTACTAAGGAAATAGTGAACCAAAAGCAACGGTGAGAAGGAGAATTTCACTGGAGTGACTCAGATTGACTCTGTAGTGTTGTCTTGTATCAATGACTGTCGGCAGTCAGCACATCTGGAATTTAATATCTTTGTAGATACTATAGTTCTGTGTAATAAGAGTTTCCAGAAAGTTTAGGAATTAAAGGAGTTTTTACTTATACTTTTTTACTTTCACACGTCACTAAATGTCACTAACACATTGCTAATTGAAAGTCCAATCAGTGCAACCTTTTTTTGTTCAAGGAACATCAGAAACAAATCTCTCTTCCTTACAACACACTTTTTGGTCTTGAGAAAACAAACATACATGTTGGTTTCTGCCAGCCAGCACTATACACAGAACTATATCAGTTGGCTGCTCAAGTTTTAGCTGATCTGTTTTTGTCCAGTACTTGATGTTTTCTGGGCATAAGGTCACATAGGAATTGGTACTAAAATGAGAAAGGGAAAGTAAGAGACAGTAAAAGAAGAAATATTGCTTGTTTTTGATAATAGTTTGCCAGTTAAACAGAACGAGGTGTTTTATCAGGTTTTGAGAGCTGCCATGATTAGAGCTTGCTAGGAAATTTTCAAGGAAACAATTTTTCATTGAAAAATGCCAATTAGTTGCAATTGAATTTTTTTTGCCACAATGTACTAATTTCCCTTTCAGACACATTGAAAGTCTCAGGTTCACCTCAATGAGGTATGAGAAAATTTTTGAACTGATAAAAATTTCTGTGGGACAGGAAAATCATTATCCACCCAACACTAGCCATGATTTCTACAACAAAATAGAGCAGTGACATTTGAGTTATGATGGACAACAGTGCCATGAAATAGTGTCCCTGTGTCTATTAGGGATTAATGTATGGGAATGGGCAAAAAATGGAGAACAAGGATGGGTGGGCTGGCAGAGACTGTGGGGGTTTTCACTTTCCTCTGCAGCATGGGGCATGGGTCACTTGCAGGTTTAAACTAGAGTAAATGGCTGGATTCTCTGTAACTTTAAGTCTTTAAATCATGATTTGAGGACTTCACTAACTCAGCCAGTGGTTAGGGGTCTATTTCAGGAGTCAGTGGGCGGGGTTCTGTGGCCTGCAATGTGCAGGAGGTCGGACTAGATGATCACAATGAGCTTAAAGTCTATGAGTCATGCAAAATTGGATCCTAGCCCAGTGAAACAAATGAAGGTATACCAGTGCTAGTACATCTACACCACAAAGGAAGGCAGTTGCAGAGCAGGTATACATCCCAAATTAGCTTTAAACAAACTGGTGGAGGTAACAGTGGCAGCGAGGACATAATACCATGGTCTTCAGTGCTGGCTAGCCACTCCAGCACTTTGGATATGTACTCAGGTTGCTGGCCAACACCATGGTCCATGCTGCTGGGTCTCTCTGCTATTATTACCAGCACTAGCTTTAATCTTTTTGCCTACTCACACGGCAATCATACCTTCACTTGCAGTATAGACACAGCATTAGGGAAGTATCATAATGAAACATTTGCCTCTTCTAACTCCACTTTTAATCTGTGATACTGCTGGTTGCCATATAACTATGGTACAACAATATAAGTTTCACTGAACATGCGTCTGCTTTCTACTTTCAATACATCATATTTGTTTAGATAGATTGCATGCACATAAATATTAGCTGTTCAGCAGGTATAAATCAGTGTAGGCCCATTGACTTCAAAGGAGCGACATCAGTTTTTTATCCACTAGGGATGTGGGCCAAATATATCTGGGAATTACAACTTTGCTAACACTTCTTATCATAAAAAATTGGTATGAAACTAAAAATATCATCAACCTACTGGACAATAGAACCAGATTCTCAAATATATAATACAAATGACATCACCGCAAATTACTGCAGCCACATGTAGCGATGGAATAAAATCACAAAAGGGAGTTTTCCCTGGATTGTTACAAAATTGGGCCTGAAATGCAATCTAGGTAGTCATCACACCCCTGATTTGCATAAACTTTCTTTCTTTTGTACATCTAAAGTGTTTAGTACATCAAATACTTGAAATGTATCTGATGTGAAGCACTATTATTTTTAGCTGTATTACCAGAGCATCTAAGAAGCCCTATGGACCAGGACCCCATTGTGCTAGACGCTGTATAAACACTGAACAAAAAGATGGTCCCTACTCCAAGGAGCTTACAATGTCAGTATAAGACAAGAGACAACAGATGAATACAGGCAAACAGGCAGGGAGTACAGGGAAACAATGAAACACGATAAGCAGTTTTCTTAGCGCACAAGCATCCTAATCACTGAATAAAGCAAGTTTTCCATGTGTCATGCACACCATATGTTGCCTATTCAATACAGTTGACGCAACCTACACAATACTTGATCAAAAAGATGTTAATTGTAAGGTAATTATATTGTATCCATGTTTCAATGAGGTTAGCAAGGTGTAGAAACGTGTTCAATGGCCTTAAACACCACATCCTGACCTAGGTTTATGCAGATATAAAGGACATGCAATTTTTCTTCTGACTATAGCCCAGTGACGTGAGAGAGGCCTGCTGCCTTGGACCTAGTCACAGACAGAGTCAGGTCAGTAGCTAACTTGGTCATTTATTTTGAATTATTTTTTTAAAAGCAGAACTATTCAGTGAAAAGCTTTTGGTCAACAAGCCACAGCTAAAAATGTTTTTGATTAATTCTTTCAATAATGAAGGCTAAAGAGGCAAGAAGAAGCAGAGCAGAAATTGAAAGAATGTGATAAAAGGTAGAACTGTGGGGACAGAAGAGATGAAATCGTGGACATCAGGGACGGGGAAAAAGGATAGAGGAGATCTTCCCCCCCCCCCCCCGGTACAAGTACACACACATGCATATACACAATCAATATTTAAGAAAAACTTAGCAAAGTTATAGGCAAAATCAGATTTTAAGACCTAATCTAGCATAAAAAATCTGCTCCCTGATCTGATAAGCACTAGCTCCAGTCAGACTAGCTTGCTCCTAACAGTTCTAATAGTTGTCTAAAAGTGGATTCCAGTTGGATCTGGCCCACCATGGCTATTATTCCACTTTTCCTATTCCTTTTTTTTTTTTTTTTTTAAAAAGAGAAAGACAAAAAACCAAGATGATTTAAAAAAAAAAAAAAAAAAAAAAAAAAAGGAGCACAATGGAGGATCCTTAAAACCAAAACCTGCAATGTTGTTTAAAAATCACTGCCTTCCAGTATTGTTAGAGCAAGTAGTGATTAGTGAGCAGCTTTTCTTTCAAAATCCTGTTCATTTTACTGTTACCTCATCCTCCTATCCCCCACTCTATTTGTCTGTTTCATCCCCCTGTTGCTGACCTGTCTGACATGTGGAGTGTTAGCTCTATGGGGCAAGGATTGTGTTTACTGTCACTTGTCTGAAGTATAAAGTCCTACCATAGTATACAATGACAATACTAACGGAGAATTTCACATCCAAAAAGTTTTGAGCACAGTCGCAGCAGGGAATAAAGCACTGGCTTTGGGAAAGCAATCAATAAACCAAGTTCTTCAGTACGTGAGAACGAACAATGACCATTTTGTTGAGACTAATAAACTGTGAAGGTGGAATTTGGAAGGATAGAGGAAGTGGGCAAGGGTAAAAATATTCTCACTCTGAAATGATGGCTCAGCAGCTGCATTGTTCACACAGTGTTCAGAGCAGGTTTGGAAATGAGCCATGAGTTGCCACCTGTTTAGCTTTTGGAATGAACAATTTTGATCGGTGCATATATTCCATTTCTGGGGATAGGGTGAAAATGGGAATGGGGTACAATTATCAAACTGTTCATAGCTTTTGGTGGGGGTGTATGGGGCGAGAGATATGGAGGAGAGGGGGATTCCCGCCAAACAGTACCAGTCCTTTTATGGGATTATCTAATTAACACAATGGTACAAAGCAGAATTATTAATGAGGTAACTCTCTATCACTTACCTTTCTCAGAGGGGATCTTCCTCTGACAGACTTTTGTTTTAAAGGGACAAAAACTGCAATAATATTATTATGAATTACTCTGATTTCTATTTTAATAAAACTATTTTTTCTATACTTGAAAGAAACAATCAGATTTTAACTGTTTTTTTACTCCCATCCTATGTCATTTGCATTCTGTATAAATGTAATCAATTTTGCAAAAAAATTTCTTGGAGATTTGTTTTCCCTTGAGAACTTTTAATGAGATGATTTTAAAAAATACTGTTCCAAAATAACAATATAGACTATCTTTGGTTTGGAAAAAAATGATTTCCAGGGTATTTGGTTAGCATATGTGAAGGTCTATGATTAGGGCCCTACCAAATTTATGGCTGTGAAAAATGCGTCACGGACCGTGAAATCTGATCTCCCCCATGAAGTCTGGCTATTGTAGGGGAGACCAGATTCCACAGAGTTGGGTGGCTGGAGTGCGGTGACTGCTGGGTGGGAGTCCAGCTCTGAAGGCAGCACTGCTGCTAGCAGCAGCACAGAAGTCAGAGTGCCAATACTTCACACACACACCCCCCCGAACTCCCCACTGACCCTCTTTTGGGTTGGGACCTCCACAATTACAATACCATGAAATTTCAGATTTAAATACCCGAAACATGAAATTTATTATTTTAAAAATCCTATAACCATTAAATTGACCAAAATGGACCATGAATTTGGTAGGGCCCTATCTATGATTAACAAAAAGAAAAGTAAACACAAATATGTGAAGTGCTTATTTCATGCCTACTATGCTCACTAAGTTTTGTGCACACAAAAATTCTCAAATAGCATTTCTAGATATTAAATACAGAGCTGTCTATAACTAACAGGTATCTTAAATATAAGGAGTGAAATCCCAGCCCCATTGAACTCAACGGGAGTTTTGTCATTGAGTTCATGGGACCAGCATTTCATTCTAAGGTTTAATCTTGGGGTCAATTTTAGACTCCTTGTATCCTTCTCTCCCCTTGTCTAGTTCTTCCTACCTATAAAACATTTCTAAAATCTATTCTTTCATCTTGCTTCTTGAAGAAATTAAATAGTAAGTGAAATGTGAGGTCTGTGCATGGCGAGTGGGGAAGGATATGAAAATGGCACATTCTTTTCTTTCTGGTCCCCGTCAGGATTAGGTATGAAAGTTATGAAATACTGAGAGAGAGGGTGTCCCACAACTGGCCTGATGCTACAAGCTTGATATACATAGATCCACCTGAGATAAACAGGATGCATGCAAGAGATTTGGAGGATTGGGTCCAACATGTCCAGATTCACTGCACATAGGAAGTACTGGAAATCTTGTAAAAACACAAGACGCAGTGTCCTAATGAGATTTGGAACTCAGTTTTGCAGAACAAAGCATTTCAGCTAGTTTGAATGAAATTCTGAGAAGCAATTTTTGGTTATTTATATGAACTGAACCTTCTGAACCATCACCCATCATTAGTGATGACCAGCCTTAACTATAGTTAAATTAATGTAATATTTCCTGTTTAGTAATTGAGTAATGAAGCTCTGACTGTGTAAAGCAGCAGAGTAATGGTTTCAGAATTAAATTTCATGCATTATTAATACTTTTTTTACCCTGTAAATATAGTTAATTACTGGAGTGACTAAAAACACTTCTCTAAACTATTTTTTTCTTGTTTGCTGGCATTATAGGTTATATTTATCACGTAATTTAGAAGTAAGCAGAAAAGACATTTTTAAATGTATGGTAATTTTGTTTTCATTAGAATTTTGAATATACTTATGTATCTCTCAGAGGATAATGTTCACGAGAAAATTGCTGATGTGCTTATATTCTGTTTAAAGAAATTTAATAAAGTAAATCAAATTGATGTCACCATTACTTACATACAATTAACGCTGGTGCCAGTCTTGCAAAAAAGTTTACCTTATTTTGAGGGACAAACTCTTTTTGCACTTGTTCCAGGGTAGGCTCTTTCACACCCCTTCTCTACTATGACTGAAGCTCTATACTCCTTTGTACCTGGCAATAGCTGAAAGCACTACAGAGGAGTGATTCACGAACAAGACAAGGTTCAGAGGTTTGAGTTGGTTTCAGTTCAAATAAGTATCCAAAGTTTAGGTGCTTATGGGGAACTTACCCAAACTGCTACAGTCTGGAGGCCAGACTTAAAATCTCATCAGAGCAGTCTAAGTTTCAGTACTGGTTTAAGTACTATGAAAACAGTCTCCAATATGGTATGGCCATAAAGTGACTAGATGATGTCTGCATGTGTACTATTGCCCTCCACTGGATGGAGTCAGAATTTCACAACTAATTAATAATAAAATCTAATGGAGATTCTCCCTTAGCTCAAGTAATAGGACTCTTGTGCTGTGAGGGAAGGAGGATCTAAGGTGTAACTCCACTGCTGCCATGAAGTTCAGCATGAGGATGGTTACAACCTGCATAGAACTTGGAAGGAGCAGTACAGGTTTCAGAGAAAGTCAGTTTGTGTGCCCATGGCTAGAATGCGAACTGAGGTTGCAGCATCTCTGTAAATAGTTCTCTTAATAAAAAGCCAGTTTAGTTTTGCAAGCACTTTCATGTTAGCAGCATGCAGCATGTGAAACAATTACTATCATGAAGTTTCTTCAGCAGATGGCCATGGATTTGTTACAGTATTTATATCTCCTTTAACTCAAAACCAGAAAGTGAACAGTAAGCAGAACGTTTTATTAAAGTTAAACGTGCTTTATGAAGTTATAAAGATGGTCAGTTTGAGTCAGTTCTTATGTTAGCCAGATTGGTTCATCATTAAAACTTACTTCTTTGGAAAATAGACTCACCACCTTCTCCCTTTCAGAAATACCCTTTTGGCCCATTTTTTGCTTTCATATACCCTCTCCAGTAGCAGACACCTAAATGATCATTTTCCAATGAATGTGGGATACTAAGTGATGGGAGAGATGTAGGGGGGTGGAGTTCATTCATTCTGTGATGTTTAATAATAATCTTGTTCTATTTGACTTTTTAAAATGGCAAAATGAGGCATGTGCAAGTTACACAGCTTGGAGGCTGTGTTGCTAGTGGCACTGTATAAAGAATCAAGGAACTTTCATCTTTTTGGTCGGGAAGTTATAAAAGCTCTGTTACACATTGGTACTCAGTAAAGAAGACTGCAGGGAAAAGGGGAGCCAATGATTCACTGGGAATAGCTAAGCCTGAAGCCACTCAAAAAGATATTTCAGAGAAGCAGTTTTTACCTTCTAATGAAGACTTCCACCAGAGAGTGAGCAGTTCAAAGGAGGACTCAGAGAGCAGTGATTCAGTGAGACTCCATTTGGAGCATTGTGTAAGATGATGTCTGTATGATGGATCATACAGGACTTCAAATCCTACAAGGCTAATTGATTGCTGATATTGTTGAACGACTAAAAAAAAAATCTAGTTTTAGTTTTTGTAACTATATCAGACCTCATGATTAAGGCTATGATTATGTCACAGAATCCATGACTTCCATTGACCTCCTTGACATTTTCTGCCCCGAGGCTGGAGCTCCCAGCCAGCCCCGCCTCAACAGCTCCCTGCCCCCACCCTGGTGGAGGGACCCCACAGCTGCCCAGCCACGGCAGGGGGCTGGCAGACCAAGCCACAGTGGGCAGAGGGGGAATTCTCCGCACCTGCCCAGCCATGGCTGGGAGACTATGCAACTACCAGCTGCCCGGGGGTAAGGGGACCCTACAGCAGCCCAGCCCTATGGGCAGGGGGACCCCGGAGCTCCCACACACCAGAGCGGTGCGGGACCCAGGAGCCCCAGCAGCAGGGGGTGCCAAACCCACCTACCTCTTTTCTGAGGGATATTTTTAGTAAAAGTCAGAGACAGGTCACAGGCTTCCATGAATGTTTGTTTATTACCCATGACCTGTCCATGACTTTTACTAAAAATATCCATGACAAAAACTTAGTCTTACTCAGGATATGATTTTAATATCATGACTAATCTTTAAAACCTCTTATTTTCTGTTTCCTTTTTTGTAAATATCTTAATGCTAAAAAAAAAAAAGAGCGAAATTTATTTGAGAAAATTAAAATCTTTTACTTATTTGGGGGAGATTATTGTCTAGTGTCTTCACAGACAATTATATCCCTTGTCATTTTTGCTGGAGACACTTAGGTAAAACTGATATACGGTATGGCCATATGATTATTAAGAGGGCTGGCAGGAAAACAAGAATTTCCATTTCACAAAAATTTGTGAGGTTTCAAAATTTGTTTCTGTAATTGGGCGGGGGGGGGGGAGAGAACATTTTGAAAATTTTCACAAAATATGCATAAGAGGAAGACCACTGCAGCATAGCCAATAGCCTGATTCAGACCTCAGGGACATGAGCCTAAGTCACTCAAATCCTAGGTAAATACCTGGTTAGGTCTCTCATTTTGACCAGAAAATTCCATTATGGACCTCACAGAGTTTAAGGCCAGAAGGGAACACCATGTCATCTAGTCTGACATCCTGCCTAGCACAGGCCACCAGCACTACTCAGCACCCTCACATTAAATGCAGCAACCAAAATTAGACCAAATTTTTACAGCCCACAGGAGACTAGACTACTATATGGCACAGGCAGAGAATAGAAGGACCGAGGGACACCAGTGCACAGGGCCCCAGCAATAGCAAGGAAATGATTAAGTGAGATATACCCAGATAATCCTAGCAAGCAACCTGCATCCAACCTGCATCCACCCTTAAGGTCACTGCCAGTCTGATCTGGGGGAAAATTTCTTCCTGACCACACATATGGTGATCAGTTAGACCCTGAGCATTGTGAGCAAGACCTGAGAAAAACCTTCCCAGTGAAAGTTTAATTGCAATCAATATGATTCAACAAAAAGATTTGCTTTGGACAAATAGCCATTTTTCATCAAAATTCCGGACCAGCTCTAGTTAATAGTCATTGACAAATAGCGGAACTGAACTTCCTGTTTTCAGGTGGTGACATTATAAACTTTGAGGACACAGAGACACAAGAATGATTTACAAGTAGAGGCATCACCACAATATTCCATACTTTTTTAAAAGTTTTGTTTTATACTCTAGTCTTGTATGTATGCAATTGTTTGTCCATTATTTTATAGACAGTATGGTGTTCTTGGACAATTATTGTGAAATCCAAAGTAAGAATTCTGTTAGCTATAGAATTTTAAAAGCAAATAACGACAAGTTTAAAATAATCAACTTAAAATTGTCTATAGTTGGTTACTTCAAGAATAAATTCAAATTTTTAAAAAATTCTATATTTGTCCAGAGTATTACTCAGTCATTAAACCAGAAATGGAAGGTTCATTTCTTCATACATTAGAATGAAGTATTTCATATACAGAAAAAAATGCTCCTGACATATTCATGATATCCAGTTAATGAAGCCACTTTTGGAAATACCTGTCATGAAAGAACTGACGAGGAATTTGAACTTAAGAGAGGGGTCTAGTGTAGCATATACAGTAAATCTTTTTATATCATGCATATAAGAATTTCTTCAGTGAGAAAGGAGGAGTTGTCCCACTCTCATCCATCCTTACACACCTAACTCTCCGTTTTAATACACCTCTACCTCGATATAACACTGTCCTCGGGAGCCAAAAAATCTTACCGTGTTATAGGTGAAACTGTGTTATATTGAACTTGCTTTGATCCACCAGAGTGCGCAGCCCCACCCTCCCGGAGCACTGCTTTACCATGTTATATCCAAATTCATGTTATATCGGGTGGCGTTATATCGAGGTAGCAGCGTATAAGATGATCTTTAGAGGATGCCATTTGAATTGTCAGTTCCATCCTTCTGCAGCCTATCAAACATTGTGTGTGTCTTATACAATATATATGCAGTATTTAAAGTAGGATGGAGTTAGGGAAAGCAGCACACAGTCCTAGAGCAGTATTAATGCCCCACTTCTAACAGGCATTTCTTTCCAGATTTTCAAAGGTATTTAGGTGCCTCACTCCCCTTTAAATCAATAGGCATGAGTACCAAATTCATGGCCATGAAAAATGCATCACGGACCGTGAAATCTGGTCTTTTGTGTGCTTTTACCCTATACTATACAGATTTCACAGGGGAGATCAGCATTTCTCAAATTGGGAGTCCTGACCCAAAAGAGTTACAGGAGGGTTGCAAAGTTATTTTAGGGAGGGTCGTAGTATTGCCACCTTTACTTCTTGTGCTACCTTCAGAGCTGGGTGGCTGGAAAGCATCAGCTATTGGCCTGGAGCCCAGCTCTGAAGGTGGTGCCCTGCCAGCAGCAGCGCAGAAGTAAGGGTGGCAATACCATATCATGCCATTCTTACTTCTGCGCTGCTCCTGGCAACAGCTCTGCCTTCAGAACAGGGCTTCCGGCCAGCAGCTGCTACTCTCCAGCTGCCCAGCTCGGAAGGCAGTGCCACCACCAGCAGCAGTGCAGAAGTAAGGATAGCAATACTGCATCCCCCCCACAATAACCTTGTGACCCCCCCCCCATAGGACCCCTACAATTGCAATTCTGTGAAACTTCAGATTTAAATAGCTGAAATCATGAAATTTATGATTTTTAAAATCCTATGACTGTGAAATTGGCCAATATGGACCACAATTTGGTAGTGCCCTAGACATGAGGCACCTAAATACATTTGAGGATCTGTGCCTTCGTCCCCTTTAGGGTGAATCCCACTAATACTGAGTTTCTGTTAAAGACACACTGTTCCTGTAAAACAAGTGAGATTTTAAAACTCCAGGCTCATAATGTAGTCAAAATGGGGTATTTTAGATGCTCTAACACTACCTGCATTGTAATGGATTTATTTCATACCAACAATACAAAACTATGTGGAAATCACAAACCTCACAAATATACTTTGCCTCAAGTTATATCAGTTCTTTTGCAAATTCAAGTGCTGGATTCTTCAGCTTCTTATCCCACAAACCCTTTTGTCCTAAATTTGAAAGGTGAAAGTACTCACTGTATAGTGATCCCTGAGACAACTACTCCAAATGAGAACAATCTTTACTGGACTGTGAAAAGTTCAAGGGTCATCCTAAGTTCTGCTCCAAAACTAAAGTAAGTAGGATACCAAGAACGAGAAGATCAGGCAGGATCTCTGCTCCACCACAGAGCTTCCAGAATTGCCTGCGAGGTTACCCAAACAAGCACTTTTCACCTGCAGAGAATGGGATAGTGAGAAATTACAAGATGTGGCCATTGAGTGTGGAAAAAGCTCCTTGTTGTTTCTGCTGTCATCCTGATTTTCCTTCTTGGGTGCATAACAGAGAAAATGGATCCCATGGGGTAACTCTCACACGTGTTACCTTATATTTCCTCAAGCTGACTGTGTGTAAGTAATGGAACAGCATTTTAATGGCCCACTATCCCAAATGCCCTTATAACCCTTCACTAGAGCTGGTTTGTAGCTGACAAATATGACAGACAGAGCTAGTGAACCCCTAGGCCAGTGATATTCTCATCTCTAATCCATCACAGACATCAAAAAATAATGAGATCTCTTGAAACTGCGCCAGGAATGAGCTCATATGACACTGAGATGATGAATTAACTCAACCACTTAGAAAGCAGTAGGCAGGATACTAAGATACACAGGTAATTTCACAATTTGTAATGGCCTTGCAAGGGAAATGCTGAAATTTGACCACCTTATCTGTATTACCTCTGGTCACTAAATCCAGCCTATTTCCATATTTAATCCCAGTTATAATAATGCTGTATTTTATTTCCCCATGTGCTGCATAGAAATGTAATTCTACCATCATCATGCTGTGAAAGCAGATAAGATACACAATCAGGTCAGTGTGCATTAGAGAAATGCTGCTATAATATTATGATAGCTCTGCAATGGCTCCACAGAATATGTGGAACAGCCTGAAAGTGGGGAGAATTTTGGTGGCATTTGCTTTTAAAGTACATAGAATTTTATGAAAGTTCTGAGTGTTAAGCCAAGGATCATAACTCTGGCCAGGTGGAGAAAATTTGATTTTCCAAAAAGCATCTTTCCCTCAATGATAGTCTTATAAATACTTGGCTAAAGAATTATTCAGAACTTCAGTCACTGCAAAGTTATATGTAATCCAAACAGAAGGCCACCCAGGGAAAACATTTTGCAGTATCCTTTAATCACAGTTTCTATTTTCATTTCATAAAAACAATTTGAAATAAAAAACTTGTTTTTTCCAACCCAGAGTTGTTTGTTATAACTCATCATGAGGCTGAGGTTTCACATTCTGCCAAAATAAACTGGTGGGGAGGGGGGTTATTTTAAAGAAATGGAAAAAAAAATCCAATGCTTTAAGCAAATTGGCTTGTTGGTTAACCTTATGCAGCAGTTGGTTTCATGTAGGAATATATGGAAAGTGTTAAGGTGTAAACAGTTCATTACTTTGCTTATTTGACAATTAATCATCAAGGGATAATGTAGAATTCCAGACATATATTTTTCTATACTTTATATCACTGGTTGAACTTAAATCTGCAACTGCATTTGTTGCCCTACTCGTTGCAATTTCTGCACCACTATAGCAAATGGCTTGTATGGATGACAGAATAGGACTGGAACATTTCCCATTATAATCCATTGACAGTACAGGTGATTCAGCAACACAACACTGACTATTCATGTGTTTGCTGAATTGTCATACATCAACATCAATGTGATAGTCCACCATTATCATATCATTGGTATCAACAGCAGTGAACCCTGGACTCCAGCTTGAGATGGTTTCCCTTTCCACTATGAAGAATCTCAATATCTATTTCCCTTTACAATTTTTAGTCGATTTATGCAGATATTCAAGGGTACCTCCCCTACTGATTTAGGACTACATAATCACTGCTGAGGACAATATTCCTAAATCTACAGAGCATCTAGGATTATAATTCAGGAGCAATAGAACCTAGCAGAAAGGCTGCTTACCTCTGGATCCCACTCAGGTCAGGAGCTTTCTCCCAACCGTGGTGGCTAAAAAATCAGCTTCCTTCCAAAGAGTAGCAGCTGCTGACAAGAAAGGGCCATATACTTCTTCTTGTGGGTTCTACTAATAACCAGAATCCTGTCTTCTGCAGCAATCCTGGAACAGAGGGATCATCAGGAAATGGATCAACCATGTCGAGGGGGGAAAGCTAGGTCAGTTAGAAAGGGTGGCCATTGAAGCAAGAGATCAGAGGTGTTGTCAGAAGAGTTTGCTAGAGTGTCTCAAGAAGTTCAGATGAGTTTTGATATGCCTATTTGAAATGAGTATTCAACTTTCAATTATTTCTATCCCCACGTTACATCAAACATCAAGTATAAGGCGAATGTCTGCTGCATAGAGTATAAAGATTCTGCTGCAGTAAAACTAAGACACTGCATCTTAATTGATTTCACATGTATACCAGTGCTGTCCATTAAAAACTAACATATTCCTTACGTGATCCTGAAACCTATACATCTTTTTTTTTCTGATGCCTGTGTCAAAGGGATTTTCAACACAGGCACACCCATCATATCAAATCAGCGATGATATGTATCTGGTAACTACACTTTTGCTGAGAAAAATGTGAAGTGAATTTGGATCCAAAGGAGAGTCTTCCAAATTGTATTAGTAGAAAACTTAGTTTCGAAGTAGCCCTTAAATTCTAAAAATCAATGAGATATTTGAAAGAGAACTTATAAAATAGTAGTCTTTTTTTTTTGTTAAATATAAGAGCTACATAAAAGGCAGAACCATTCTGCTGACTAAAACTTAGAGAACAGTAGCAAAATTTGAAAACCAGAGCCCTTTATCCATGAACAGACCGATATTTATGCATTTGATCATTACTGAAAATCATCAGAACATTTTAGTTGAATATAGTTCATGTTATGAGTTTGGCAACCTATTTGATTTGAATAGTCATCATCTATAATTTGTCATGTCTGACTGACCACTCATCACATGATTTTGTTTTGATTTTTGACTGGATGACTGAAAAGACTTAAAACCAAGGAAGAATCAAAAAGATTTCAAAATGTCTGTAGTTACATTTTCCAGTGCAAATCATTTCATTAACATAGTCACAAGTTTCACTGTCTTCAGTGACCTACATGCAAACAAAAATTATTCATTCAAATGGTTGTATGCAGGTCACAATGGACAAATAAACAAGATAACAAATACTATTAGCAGAAATGTATTGATTTGTAAGTCAAAGTAAAACACACAACTTTTTTCAGTATTTCTCCAACTCTAGTGCCTATTTATTCAAAGTGAGGTAACTTGATTGATGATCATCTACATAAAAAGCAAGGAACTATGTCTTCATCCTCATTTTGTATCTTGAGGTACAGTTTCTTATTACACCAGTTGCAGAAGATGCTAGTGAAACAATTCCCTCTGTAATGACACCCTCAATATCCAAACTATAACAGTGTATCAATATCATTTTTCACTTCTACAAAATACTTGGATGGTTTCAACTTGGATGGGTTGCTCTGGCCAATATCATTTCCTTTCTGTATCCACAGAAGGATATTTCATGTTTAAAATTTCAAGATGTCAGGAAAAGTATCAAAGTGTACTGGAAAATAAGATCTTGGTCATAACCAACTCCATAGTTGTTTCTATCAGATTTACTTTCCAATGTGTACTCAGAGTATATCTTTCTCCGTGCTGTAGCAAGACTGATGTTATGAAAGAACTCTATTTAGTATAATATTGGTGCCTCATTTTTGGAAGGCTTCATCTTAGTCTCTAACTTACAGCTGCAGAACGAGACTGACAAAGAGAGGCAGTGAAAACGGCTAAATATGTACAATGATTAATATATGTGGGCTGCTGGCTAGACATCTGCAGAACATGCTACCTACTAATCGCTTAATTTAGGATGAGTAGACAGATGAAGAAGGATTTAGACGTTGGGGGGGGGGTGATACCTAATGGTTACAGCACACATCATAAGCCAATAGACTTCAAATTATAATTGAAAAAGGATCACTATTATGGAGGGATGTAGACAAGCAATTAACCAGCTCAGTTTTGATTTGGGAACAGGTGTTGAACTTGAGTAACTTAAATAGCAATTATCATCATACCTGCCTGTCTAGTGGTATCTCAAACTGCACTGTATGACAGCAGCACCGCCAAGCCAGATCGAGGCTCATGCTGCGGTTCCCTCACTTCATTCCAGCAGCACAAATTGTCTGTAAAACTCTAAAAGGGAAGCTGAAGATTCCACTGAACACGTCTTCATGGGCTCCCTCCAGCACATGGGACATACCAGAGACAAGGGCTCATGCTGCACTCTAGCCATCTTTGGTTGGCATGATGACCCAAAGGAACACTTTTAGTAAACATGATTTTAAAGTTATAGCATTATAGGGTGGTATAGCTCATTTCTAATGATGGTTGATGATTATTACAGCTTGTTTAAATCTTTTCATTTAATTTAAATGGCTTTTTAATCAAAATGAAGTTTTTTAATGGGAAATTTTCATTTTGGTTGATGTTTTCCATTTTTCCTATAAAAAACTGGAAACAAATATTTTCGGTAATTTTTTTGTTTAGTTTTCGATTTTAAAAAATCAATGTTCGGTTTCAAAGACCAAAATATATTACTGAAAAATGATTTTCAAAAGAAATCAAACATTTTTCAGTGTTTTCGTTTTATTTTATATTTTTCATTGAAAAACTGAAAGATTTTCCACGGGTAATTTTTCCAAAAGGAATATTTTTGGAAGTTTTCTCTGTTGTGGTGGGTTCTCTTTTCACACTTCTGTAAATTAGAAGTAACTTAATTCAGGTCAATAGAGCAATAGTAGCACAAGTGAGAAAAAGATTCGGCCCATTACTTTTTGTATAGATTTAACAATATTCCAGAATTGTTAGATCTGTTCAGCTTAACAGATAGGGTCCTCCAGTTCATTCACAAGCAAGCTTCTCACTGAGGTAAATAGGAGTTTTGCCTGATTAGGAACTGCAGGATCAGGCCCCAGGCATTCTGAGTAGTTAATGGTTTAGATAAGTCCATCAGGCTGTACAATGTGACCTAGCAGCATACCATGACAATCAAAAGAACTATGCCCTCTGGTGAGACACCTGGACCCAGAATCACATGAATTATTAGTAACATCAGGAAGAATAACAATGCTATCAACTCCAATTTGTCACCTGCAGCTTGCTTTCATACTAAGCTTTCTGTCAAGTTGTATATATTGCTTTCAGAATAGATGAATCTGTAAGATAATGCTATGGATTTTATTTATTTATTTTGAGCTGGAGATGGGAAGTTTTACAAAGTTTATTTAATGTCCCTGCTTGCTTGAAGGCATATTTGTCATCAGTGAGCAGGATTTCATGTTCACAACTTCCAACACACAAAGAAGAGATTACACCCTACCTTGCACAAACAATGATGAGGGGGCCGGAACAGATCTGAACTTCATGACTGTCTTCTATTTCTATAGTAACTTGAATTTAAATCTTGGATCCATATATCTGTGGGATCTGGAGCAATTAGAGTCTTGAACTAAACTTTGTAGCCTAAAGCAGTTTCTAGTTTTGCTTTTTGTTTCTTGGTTTGTAAAATTCAAAGTGAAACTCACAGTGTCAACCCTGGGAAGCAAAACCAGAATTAAAGTCTTTCTTCACAAAGCACTGAAAACTGAAATTGTTGTGCTTCAAACAGCTCTAATTGGATGTCTGTAAAATAGCGAAGATCCTTGAAAGGTGGTATTTTACAAATGGTGCTATTATTAATAATAAAACAGCTGCATCTTTGTCCTGGATACTATGCACCAATTCCCACTTATCCCATTCACATGTTACTGACTTCAGGTGGACTATGCATGTAAATAAAATGAGAAGGATTTGGCTCTATGTTATTTGCTTTTGCATGTCATTATGAAGAACAGTTATACCATGTACTGTATCTGGCCTGACTGTTTTCAAAACAGCTTAAAACATGAGTGCCTCAGGAATCTTTCTTTAACATACCCATTGAAAAGCATCTATCACATGAGCAAGGGATTATCTTGTTCATGGTGTGCCATATCAAAATAATAGTGTGGTTCAGTCTATTTGCTCTACCCTTTCTACTGGACAATCTAATTGCAAATGTCTGCATAACACATTTATACACAACCAGCTGTTTCACACATATTAAGCGATGTCTTTGCTTTCACTGGTATGAGGGAAGCAGTCTGGGACCACCAAAGCAATAAAGAGACAAGAAATGAGATAAAATTACATTTTAATGTGGGAGGTTTGATGGCAATTTTTTTTTTTTTTTGCTTGGGGGTCAAGATGGGAATGATTTACCATCTTCCTCTCACTGTAGTTTGGAAATTGTTTTAGCCTTCCAATTATTATTGCTATGCAGTGCAGTGCCTTTATTTAAGTCCCCAATTGGGAACTAACATTTTTTCTCCACCTAAACCTGTCAAGAAGATCATATTAGTTCACCAGAGTAATATCTTCCATGTTATATTTTGTGGAGGCTTGTGCCTTCTGGCTGATTTGCTTTTCAAAATAACTGGTTGGTTGTGAGTTCCAGAAGTATTTTATATGTAATGATTTAAAATGTACATTAAAGTGTATGTTTTTGTGGGTACATTTCTTTTTGCAGTTACTTTCCTTTCTTTTGTCTAAATAATTACAGGATGAATTCTTCTCCATTACATGAACACAACTTCATAGACGTCAGTGGAGTTGCACCAGAAATAATAAAAAGGGGAATTTGGCCCTACATGTTCAGTGCAGTATTGCATTCCCTACACATATCTAGGATATTGCAAATTGGAAATAAATTATTCATGTAAACACAGTCTCTCTCCCTCTAATTTTTTATTTGTGAAATCTGAGTTATAAACTGGGGGGGGGGTGTAAAATCATAATCTTTAGTACCAGTAATATTCTTTTCAGTGGTCTGACCTTTAAATTGAATGTACAAAAGGGATGTTGGAATGTATTGCTGATTTTGTGAAAACTGCCTTAAAATGTTTCTAGAGAAGCTGATGTCAGCTCAGAGATTTTGCAGCTATAAATTCAGTCTTGTTCTTTTTCTGATTCATAGATTCTGATTCATGGATATTGTCTGGATTTTCCACAAGGATTCAATTATTCTATGGCTGCCAGATTTAAAGGGGCATCTTCTGCACTCGAGTGAGTTAGAGAAACTTTTACAACAGGGTTTTAGAATGTGAACATGAGTGCAAAAACATTAGTCTCATGTGTATTGTGGGAAACTAGAAAGCTAGTCTTTTGATATTGTTAGAACATTAATTTCAAGAGGAACACCATAAAAAAAGTAATTTCCCAAAAGAAAGACTTGCTACGGTTCTAATTCATAACATACTTGCACTTTTTCCCAGAGACTGAAATCAGACAACTACTTGAGTTCCAATTTATACAGTTCTAAATAAGTTCCTAAATCCTCTCTTCTGCACACATGCTCACCTAGCAGCAAAAACTAGTGATTGGGAATTTAGCCAATATCCCTAGTCATTTAAAAAGTAACATGTTTTAAAATAGTTGGATCATCATCTATGTGAAATGTTTTTTATATTTGAAATTTTCTTCTATTCCATGTTTTCACAGAGCTGTCTATATTGGACATATACAGTATAATTACTAATTCACTGCCCCCAAGAGTGTGCTATTGATTTACAATATAGACAGACAGACGTGGTCCCTGCTCAAAACAGCTTGCAATATAAAATGTAGTAAATAGTTTAGATGTGCCACAACAAGTGGGGATTGCAAGCAGTAGAGGGGGAGTGAGGGCAGGAAAGACGAGGGCTGCAGAAATATGATAATGCTTAGCAGGCATTTGAACATCTAGGGGGTTCAACTAAGGCTATATATAGCCACGCGCACGCACACACACACATTCATATAAATTATAATGATTATTATCATGAAGTGAAGTTAGTGACTTGGTGAACCAGAGCCAGGGACGAATGGGACAATTGTAGGAGAATTGGATAAAAGGGAAGTGAAAATTGGCATTTTTGGTGGAGCAAGTAGGACAGGGTGGGATGTGATCAGGGCTGCATATGTAAATAGGGGCAGAGTTGTGTAGTCTTAAATGCAGCGAAGAGTCCTGTGGCACCTTACAGACTAACAGACATATAGGAGCATGAGCTTTCGTGGGTGAATACCCACTTCTTCGGATGCATGTGTGAGGATAAGAGATTTATCCTGATGTAATGGAGAAAGTGTGAATGAGTGTAACAATTCAAAGAGCGTGTGTTCTGGCCAGATCGCCAGAAATAGAAGGCTTTGTAGCTGCATTTTGGATGAGCTAGAGGAGTGTGGATATTGGAGAGACCAAAGGGTAGGGGGGTAGCAATAATCCAGATGAGAAATGATCTGGGCATGGTTGAAAGTTTTATCTGTCAGGATAAAGTGGTATAGGCTGTAAAGCCTATACATTGATGTGGCATATTAAATTAGTTTAGTTTCATGTAACAAAACCATAAGATTTCATCTAGAAACTTGGCTTCAACCTGGCTTTTGACTTTGTGGGCAAACATTTGAGCTCATGGACACTTGCATCTATAATTCTTTAAATGGGGAAAAAGATTGAGCTGTTAAACTGCATTCCATCATTATAAATCCAGTTTAATGGAACATGTCATATTTAAACTAGAACATTTTCTTGGAATCAACAGATTTAACAGTGACAATTCCTCCAGCCTCACCTCCAATTCTTTCCCCAAATTATCAAGAGTAAGAAAAGGGTGTGTTCTCCAAAAAATAGCATTGATAGGAATTTCTTTCTCTGCACCTTCACAAGGATGGGGTAACATGAGAGTTTGTCTGTTTGTATTAGCTAGATTGGTAGTCTGAGGAGTCAAGGCAGGAGGCAGAGGTACTTGTGGAAGTTCATTTCAGAGGCCATCTGTTTTTTTTCCTACACAGAGACTGGAAAGTGTAGAAATCCTATGCTATTATGTTTTGGTAGGGGATCCATTTGGTGTGTTGAATTGAGATTGTTGAATTGAAAAGGGCCAAGCCAATTTGACTTATCTTCATTTAATATTTAAAAATTCATTTCCTTTAATGTGGTATAGTATTTGTGGCAAATGATTACGCGGTATAGATGACTGAACTCCTTGTAATTTATCATGTTTCCCAATTCATTGTTCAGCAGGGACAGGCATATTGAATAAGCATGTAAAATAACAGATATTGCCATTCAGTCAGTTGAATAGTCCCCAAATATCATTTTGGAATATCTGACTGCTGCATACTCATTCACCCCTGTTCTCTGTAACCTTCTATATGCCTTACAATCTGTGTGCTTCTCCATTCCCGATCAGAAGTCTCTTCGGGCAGGAGTAAGGCAGCAATAGTCTAATCACCCTATACCTCACACTGTTTTGTGCACAGCCAGGTGGGCCCCATCCTCCTCTTTCCAGGCTTCAGGGACTCAGCGGAGAGACCCCCTATTCTGCCAATCCATATTCAGCACAGCAGGCTTCAACCCACTGCTGTGCCCCATGGGATTGCATTGTTCCACACTGCACAGTGCTGCTGGCTTACTGTTGCAGAATACGGAGGACAGACAGTCTGGTTTCTGGAAGAACATTGTGTAGATTGAAGGGGTCTTGTCTCAACCATGAAGAGGTTAGTGATTTGGAGATAGGAGGCTGGCTAGCTGGCTCTCTCCTAAGACATTGGAGTGAAATAGAAGGACATCAATCCACACTAACCTCCTTGGATGATAGCCTTCGGAAAGATGGGGGAAGAGGGAGAGAAATTGTTATGGAGTTGTTGATATTAGACTGAGTGATGTTCAGATTTCTTGGCACTAATATCACCCAGACAATTTATTTTATAAATGGCTATTGGCTCCAGTCACTGAGACACCAAAATGCCTTACACAACTAAAACGATCACTGTAACAGAACAGAAACCCTTGCTCACTAATAAAAAAAAAAAACTCATTTTCTACTAATTCCAAATATCAGTCCAAAGCATGATGAAACAAATAGGTTTTACTCTTCCCTTACATTAGAATTGTCCAAATATCCAAATATCAGCTCATCCTTGCTTTAGAGTGAGTGACTGTCATACAAAGCCATGTAAACAGAATGTCACTATCTGTTAGTACTTTTGTTTATTTAATTTGCTTGTGCTACGGTATGTGAGCACCCTTTCTAGACACAGCTGGCTTTGGTTCACTTTCAACAGATTGGCACAGAAAACAAAACAGGGCTGCCAACCTAGCTCTACCAAAAACAAAATCAAGATATGCTTAGTTTTGTATGTGTAACCAGGTGACAGTCCCACATTGCACCAATCAAAAGGCCTGGGAGCATAGCACAAATTCACCTTAGCTCTGCAAGAAGCTAGCAGCCATAAACCTCAGATCCCTAAGTGGCCCCTTCAAGGATTGAACCCTCAACCCCGAGTTTAACAGGCCAGTGCTCAAACCACTGAGCTATCCCTCCCCCTTGGGGATGAGGTGGCAGCATAGCTCAGTGGTTTGAGCATTAGCCTGTTAAACCCAGGGTTGTGAGTTCAATCCTTAATGGATCCACTTCAGGATCTGGGGCAAAATCAATGCTTGGTCCTGCTAGTGAAGACATGGAGCTGGACTTGATGACCTTTCAAGGTCCCTTCCAGTTCTAGGAGATGGGATATCTCCATTAATTATTATTATTATTATTATAACCTTGGGGTAGATCCTTTGCTGATGTAAGTTGTTCTAGTGAATTCAGTGGTGTAATGGCAATATAAACCAGCGGAGGCTCTGCACCCTTGTGTGCATTGCAGTCCTGGCAGCAGTTTTCACAGGAAAACAGGCAGACACTTTCTCAGCTCCTTCCAGAGAGTATTCCAGACCTGTCAAGGAGAAGGGAGGGTTTTAACCCGGTATAAGACATGGGGGAGGGGAGGAAAAGCTTCCTCCTGATGTGTTTTGTTGGAGCTGGAAAGGCAATATTTGATTTATTTTTAAGCCTGTTCACTTGGATGTGGAAAAAGGATGGCCCGGAACATTCATCTTGTGTGCCGGAGAATGGAATGCCAGAGTACACTGCCTTTTATAAAGATGGACTAGGGGATTTTGCTCATCACATTCAATGAAAATAAATGGCCTTGTTATGACCCCATGATCCATAACAAACTGAGGTGTCAGTTGCTGAGTCCCTGATGTGGCTTGACAGCTAAAGTAAAATGAATTATCCATGAAAGCCATCTGATTGTGGTGGTACCCATTACTTTGCTGATAGCCACTTGGCTGCTATGGCCATCTTAAACCCAAGCTGCATTCACAATTTTGTAGTAAGGAAGGAATGGTTTTGATGATTCAGGGAACTAGAGCCAAACTAGTCCACTCTGGTTTTGGATGTAGGCTTCTAGGCTGGATCAAAAACTATCAGGTCTGGTGTTTTGTAGCTCTGATTCATTATCGGGCAAAAACTTACAAGGTCCTCTGTTCTTGCAAAATTTTGTCCCCATCTGACCAAGCTGTCCACCACCCTCCCTTTCTTTATGACTAGATGAGAGAAGAATCCCTTAAACTTTTTCTATATGTCGCAAGGGAACCTGGTATAGAAAAGGTTTGGGGCCACTGCTGACAGCACCCCACTTGTAATCCCCTTAATCTTTAAAAGTTTAATTTCGCTTCCTGTCCATTGGGGGCTCCAACCTTGTCTCAGTGAAGTCTGTGGGAGTTTTGATTTCAACGGTTTCAAGATCAGACCCAGGACAGTTTTGTGGCCAGTCACCTAATATAAATCTCCTATTCCATGTCTCTTACTTTAGCCTAAGACATCAAGCTGCTGTGTAGCTTTGTCAAATAGTTTTTGAAAAATCTGTATGTATAACATACCCTGAATTTTTCTTATCTACTTTACCATTGCAGCACTGAATTATCTTCAAAGAACTGCAGAATGTAAATTAAGCAACAGTTCCCTGCCTGAGTCCATGCTGACTACCCATAACCAAATTGAATTTTTCTAGGCATTCAGTAACTCCTAAGATAGTTTCCAAGTACAATTTAAATAGCTGTTTTATAGTTCTCTGGTTTGTCTCTTGACTTTTTTAAATATCAAAAGTATGTTGTCTGCTTTACATTTCTCAGGAATCAGTCCCAAACTGAGTAAGCCTTTTAAAACATCAGTTAAAGCTTTGTTTTTTCTTTCTCTATGTCCTTTCAGGCTAATGGATTCTTGACATCTGGACCAAGCTAGGCTGAATTCCATTGAGCTGTGCCGGTTCATTCTTGCGATAAATTTGGCCCCACTGCTTTATCTGTTTTTTAGAGTCAATTCTGTATCATTCTCTGGTATCTGCTCCTTACCGAAACATACTTCCTACCGTCAAGACAGAGAACAACCCTGCTGTTCACTTAATACCTCATGCAAATTCTTCACTATCATTTATAATTATTATTAGTTGTACTAAAATAGTGCACTGATGTCTCAAACAGGATTAGAACCCATTGTATTAGGCACTGTACAAACACACAGTGAGAATAGTCTCTGCCCCAAAGAGCTTCCAAAGCCAGGTCGACAAGACATAGAAAGGGTGTGAGGGGAAACAGAGGCACAGAGAACTGATGTAACTTGCCCAAAGTCACACAGTAGATTAGTGGCAAAGCCAGGAATAGGACCCAGGTCTACTGATTCCTAGTCCAGTTCTCTCCTCACTAAACCACACTGCCTCTCTCAAAATGGACCAGTGGTTTCTTTAATCATTTATTATGTAAGTATTTGAAAACATATGTATTGTTAAGTGAGGTGTTCTCTGCAGTTCAATATTCCTTAATGTCTGATTATATTAATTTGCTTTACAACTCTGCTAGCCCACAGAATTTATTTCTATCTGTAACAACTATTATTTCTTATATTGTTCATTACTCTACTCACTTAATGTTAGTTTCTCCTGTTATTTTGGAACTCTATTCTCCTTATGGAGGACTTTACCACTAAGTCTCACTGTTTAGTTGGAGCTGAGGAGAATTTGAGTCCTTCCCTCATGAAATAGGTAAGCAGTACAAGCCTTTGAAACCTGTGAAGCCCTGAAAATCTGAAGTCCTCATGCACCTACTGGCTCCCCATCTTCCTGGCAGGATGACTTCCCAAGGACCTATTTGCAATTGGCTGCTTGGCTACACAGAAGCTACACAGAAGCATCAACACCCAAATCAAATAGTGGGTTGGATATCTGTGGGGTCAGCAGGAAAGCCTGCCCTGTCTGCAGAGAACCTGATCACCAACTCCATCACTTCCCACTCCTCACCCTGCATCTAACTCCCAGAGGGCGTCCATATTGCAGTGCATGTGCTCTCCCTTTTGAGGCCCCTTGGCTGGGTTTCACATGTTTTTGTTCCCCATCAGTCACAAAAAGCAAAGGGAAGATTCTGACCCAAAAGATATCTATTCTGTTACTTTGGAGCAGTGCACAAGTAAACTTCTAGCTGCAATGAAACACACACAGTCTGAGGAGGCAGAGTATGGTCAAAAGTTACAAATACTGAAAACTTTAATATTAACTATAATGTGCAAAAACTGTAGTGGAAGTGTGTGCTCATTAGAAACACTTAATGTAACAGCATTTTCATGAAAATATTGATCCATTTTGCCCATGAAATTAAAAATGACAATGCAAATTTTCATCAAAACTTGACATTTTCAAACAGCTCTATTTTCTACCCATTAATATGACTGTCTGAGGTTACCACAGGTAAATGTGGAAGATTTACTTAAATGAAAATATTACCATGCACAGAAACATCAACAATCTTGAAATAGTTCTTGCAAAGCTGGATGTATTTTTTTTTAAACAGTACAATGCTGTGTCCTCCCATTATCTGAAGGATATTTGGTACTGGACATTTGACCATTCTATTTGACTCTGCATCATTAAGCATGACAGATTGTTAACTAACAAAGTCAATTATGTCATGTGTGATTTGTTAGCTTGGTGGAAATGATGAGTGTAACTAGGATTCTGCACGATTACAGCTGGATTTATATTTACAGAGGAGATCCAACACCAAATCACATCCAAATCAGCTTACATGATTTTGTTCTGTCTTGACTAATACACTTTTGTAATACATTCTCAGCAGCTTTAATCCAGCTTTATTTTTCCTTAACTGGTTGCCCGTTTAGTCTCCCTAGAACTGACATTGTTCTCATGCAAAGAGTCTCTCACACTCATTTAGCTAGTGGCCATTATTGATTAATTTATATGATTTGCACAAAAATTGCCATGTGTACACTTAACTGAACGCTGTCACGCAATAAGCGCCACTCTCATCAATTACCTATGTGGTGATAGAAGTACAGTGTCTGTGGTGCAAGAGAAGCAGCATTAAAATTCCTGCTTGTCATCATCTATACGATACATAAACGTTGCCTTGGGGAAAAATGTATCATGGCCACTATGAATTAAAACTAGGATCTGTAATATCTGTGTACTGTGACAAATTATGGGTAACCAAAATATAATGCTGCTCCTGCTTCTCAAACCTATGTACTTCTACTTAATGATCACGAGCTTTTGTAAGTGTTAATATAAACTGCAGTAGTAGAAGGCTTCCTGAAAGAAGGAGGAAAAATTTAGCAATACATGAAGTTCAAACACAAGGGAGAAGTTTCAGTTAAACTTGGCCAAAAAAGTCGCTCTACAGGAGTTTGGATCAGTGTTGCACCATACAATGGCTGCGGACTCACGGCCTCTAAACAACAGTATAATGAAATATCAACCACAACATCCAAAGGCTTTTTCCCTGTCTCAATACACTATTTTAGAGAGAGAGAGAGAGAGAGAGAGTGTGTATTAGAGCAGCTGGTTGGGAATTTTTTGACTAAACCGTTTTTCATCATAAAATGCTCATTTGTCTAAACCAACACGTTCCTCTGAGGGGGAGAGAGAGCGCCACAGAGAATGCCCTGGTTTTTAGAGAACACACCTGGGATATGTGAGATCAAGGTTCCTGTACTGCTTAGTCAAATGGAAGAAGTACTTCAACGTGGCTATCCCACATCCTAGGTGAGAGCCCTAACCACCAGACCGTCTTGGTTTGGATCACTATTTTTTGGCAAAAAAATTCAAAAGGTCTCAGTTTTATCACATTGCAAAATAGGGCAATTTTTGAAAATCTCAAAATTTAACATGATGGTAAAACCATTTCCCACCCACTACTCATATGCCTGTGACTATATCAGTGTACACACAAATCTATAGGGGTACAATGCAATGAAATGTCAGCTCAAACCTCCTGAAGCAAATTATTGGAAAGAGCCTGAAAAATATGGAGTAGATCACAGATAAGACTGCTTTTATTTAAAGCATCTAAAGACAGCGGAATATACAGTATTCCTGGACTTCATTTTGTAATTTATATAAACACTGAATGTAAAACACTGTGACTCCTTTGACCAGAGTGGTTAGCCAATACTGGGGGAGAAGGGGCTTGTAGGTTGATTCTGTTAGGGGGAGAAACTGATGAGGAGTCAAGTATTTATTTGATGCAATCCTGGTTATTTACAAGCCCTGTTTCCCTGAACACAGAAGGAATCAAAGAGCAGGAAACAGTTTGTTTGCTCATAGTTTCAAGCCCCTTTCCAGCCAGCACTCCACCCAAAATCTCTCTCTCAATTTTTTCTCAGGGTTATGCTACTAGTGGCTGTCTTTTGAGTTTCCTTGCTGCCTTGTCTGAGTGCTTCTGACCTTCTCTCTTACATACACAGAGCTCCTTCAAACACTACCCAACACCCTGTATGTGCATTCAGACTTAGGGAAAACCTTTCAGGCTGCATAGCTCAACTCCTACTCTGGTCTTGCACACTGCCAGTGTTTCAGCTATGGTTCCTATTGTTTCAGCCATCTATTCCATAAAGGAGCTTCATTTAAATGAAGGGTGGCTTCACCCAACCCCCAATATAACAGTACCTTCTTGCCCATCTCATGTGGCACATTTCTATAGAACAGTATATACACTAATGAATAATAATCATATGATTTTCAAAGGCACTCATCACCTTCACCTGTCATTGACTACAAAGAGAGTTGAGGGTACTCAGCAGCTCTCACAATAAAGTCCTAAATAATCCACATCACCAGGATCAGGTAGCTCCTGTGATACTGCTTTATTAACCCTACTGTGTTGTCTTATACAAAAAATAGCATTTATCTGTTTATTTTTTTCCAAGGATTGGGAACTGTCCCAATTCATTTTACAGTAAAGAGTGTTGAGGGTAGAATTTACAGTTTGAAGCAAATCTATGGAAGCATTAGCGTGCACAGCTAAACTAGAGAAGAATGGATTAGCTGCAGTCCCTCCCCCTCAATCTCCTTTGGACAACAGCAGCAGCAACAAAAAGTTGGGTTGTTCTGGAACTCGTGAAACTGAGGCCACATCTACACTACAGGGGGGAGTCGATTTAAGATACGCAAATTCAGCTACGTGAATAGCGTAGCTGAATTAGACGTATCGCAGCCGACTTACCCCGCTGTGAGGACGGTGGCAAAATCGACCTCTGCAGCTTCCCGTCGACGGCGCTTACTCCCACTTCCGCTGGTGGAGTAAGAGCGTTGATTCGGGGATCGATTGTTGCGTCCCAACGGGACGCGATAAATCGATCCCCGAGAGGTCGATTTCTACCCGCCGATTCAGGCGGGTAGTGTAGACCCAGCCTAAGCAACTGATAGCACTAGCTAAAGTGCAGGCAGGAGCAAGGGAAGCTTCTCCCACACAACTCTGACAGTATGCCTCCATGATGACCTGCACGACCCTTATTGGTTCCTTGTCCCACGTTCCTTTGGAGCAGTGACTGCCAAGCATGCCAAATTGCATCATTTTCAGATCTGGTCTAGAATTTTTCACTGCAACGTTTTTTCATCAGAAAATGTCAAGTTATTGAACCTGAAACCTTGGATGGCAATCAATTGGTTTCAACAATCACAGATAAGGTTGTGAAGATTTCTCAGGTCCAGGATGGGATTTCTGGTCAAAATCAGAGAGTGCAAAACCCCTAATTTCCCGATAGTCCTGCAACCAGGGCTCTCACCTGGGATGTAGGAGACCCACATTCAAGTCCGTGCTCTGAATGAGGCAGAGCAAGGACCTGAGCATGGGTTCTCCCACATTCTAAGTGAGTGCCCTGCCACTGGGATCTTGGCTATTCTGCAGTGGAGCTCTCTCTTTTCACACTTTTTTTTTTTTTTTAAGTTTCAGTTTTATTCCAACATAGAATGAAAACAAATTCTGAAACCTCAAAAATTTTCATGAAATAGAATTCTTATTTCCCAGCCAGCCCTGATCTGTTTGTACAGAGGATTTGGTTTGAAGGCAAACCTATGACAAGGATTTATACGTTCCATTGCTTGAAATCTTAATGGACCAGTAATAAGTAAAACTTGGGTTAATATATCCAAATTAATTCAAGTTCCAGTAATACTTCCTACTCCCCTATTCATTCATTCACACACAGAATCACAGACAGACACACACACACCAGTTAAGGCAGAAGGTGCAGAAAGCTGGAGACTTTATGCCAATGTTTTACAACCTTAGTTTGCATATTTCCTCATTTCTGTAAATGACAGACAATAACCAGGTTATAAACACAGAATCCATTAACTATCTCACTCCATGTCATTCTTAAGTATACTGTGATTTTTTTCTTGCAACATGACAATAAGCTTTTACTATATGGAAAATGAAAATGATAATAAATTAGCCATTTGTTATCAAAAGGAACAAAGAAGGGGAGATACTAGGGAATTGTTTCTTAAAAAGTCCCATTTTAATTCTTTTAACTCAAATTAAGTAAGAAATTTACTTGAAAATCCTCTGAAGACTAATTATTTACTCAGATTAGTCACTGCATTTCTGGAAGACACATTGTATTCCTCATATAAAGTAGAGAAGCTGAATCCCTGCTTTAGGTGAAAATCTGAACCCAACTTTAATTCTCTCAACTATATGAAAGTATTCATTGCTTCCATTGCACTTGGGCAACTGGGGTTGTTCTTCCATCTATCCAGCTCTAAAGTGTTATAAAACAGGCTCAAATGTGAATCCTTTTATGACTCTGCCATTGATGGTTTCTTATCACTGTGTGGAAATAACATTTATCTAATTCATATTGATTCCTGTCACATTTTTCTTTATTAAGGTAGCTAATAATGTTTTGTCAATGTAAGAGCTAGGCTGAGTTATTAAATTAACTAAAAGTGTAGGTTTTTTGCACTGAAGAAGTAAAGCATGATGTGTGACTGACAATGAAGATTTTTCTCTGCAGCACAAGGAATTAGGTATATTGTGTGTCGAAGGTCTCGAGGCCTGTCGTGTTGCCTTGGTGCTAACAAAGAAATAATCTTTATTACCAAGGATCTTACTAAAGGAGAGAGAACTTGGAAATATTTTATCTCCAGCTCTTAGATACTAATATGATAGGCTTCTTAGAAATACCTAAGACAGATAGATAGCTCTGCTCTTTAGGAGGCATTGATTTTAATAGATGTTATGCAAAGGCAAAACACGTTGAACAGCGGAGCAAAAGCAAATCGTTAAATTAAGTGGAATATAGTATCATTACACAAAATAGGCACCTTCCATTTATATGCAGACCTTTCTTATTGCAAAGAAACAGAAAATGAGAGCCATTATGTACCACAATAAACACAAATGATGCACAAAAATATTACGTACTATCCCTATATTACAAATAGGGGAGCTGATTCTCCTCTCATTTACACAGGTGAGGAATACAGTAGAAGTTCAAGTGGAAGAGGAATTCAGGCTTTTAAAAAGTTTTTAAAAGCTATTTCAAGCATCAGGGTTCCTTATATCTCCTAACTTTGTTGATGTGGAAGGAAATAGAGCATTAGAAAACAATAGGTCAGAGTAACGGCTAGAATAAAAGGGTTCTGGAGAGAAGATCCAGTATGTTTTATTCTAAATTGGCTTTAGAAATCTGTTCATAATTAGAGTTTTCTCAGATGTGTATGTATTTCAATTAAGCAATAAAATATGACAGGTAGTACATTACTGGGTAATTATAGCATACTCTGAGTAGTGCTAGAAGGCAAGAAGCAGAAAGTCAAGTGACTTAACCACCCAAGAAATGCAATAATCTTCTTGAAATGTCTTGCCAGGAGAGTCTTATTACATATTGATGTTCGGAGATGGAATTTATATATAAAAATAAGGAAAACAGTGCAAGCCATTCCTGTACAGGCTTTATATAGATGGATATGATGTAAGGGCCAGCCAATCAGAAAGTTTACATTACGTCAGCATGTGTAAAGCCATTTTATTATAAAACAATCTGAATTTCTTGTCCTCTCTTACTCCATCACTTTTCAAGGTTCACTTTTCTTCAACCATCACTTTGACATATTACTTTGGTGTATCTCCAGATTGACAGGGCCCTGGTGATGTTCAATAATAAAATCTCAGCTGAGCAGGGTCTCACTGATATTGTGTTGCAGTAATATATCATTAGAGTAACAGCTGCCAGAAGAATGAATCTTAGTGAGGGAATTGGTATCTAACTTTTTTTTATTAAAAAAAGGAAAGTACTTTTTATATGTTCTCTGATGACTGCCATGACTTATGAAAGACTATCAAGTCAGGGTGAGGAAGGAGGGCAGTGATGTCCTCTACCAAATTTGGAAAGATGGAGAGAAGGTCTGAGTGAGAACAGCAAAGTATTTTTTCCAAAGAATTGGGTGGAGAGGACCAAACAGAATTCAATGTGATTTTACTCCACACTCGCCACACCTGAAAGCACTTCACTTCATACAGCACAAATGATGTGGAGACATTTTCAAAGATGGACACAATGGCTGTATCCACATAAAACAATGTACCCATTATGCACGCACAAACTTGTGAGCCATGTGCATACAGGGGCACCTTTTGCATGCACATTACAGGATTTTGCAGACACAACAGTTCTGTTCATGGCTTTGTGGAGGCATCCACTGTACTATCTTTTTACAACTTGGCCATTTGGTTCAGCAACAGCATATTCAAGAACTATTACATTTTCCCCATACTGCTTTTTCAACTTCTTTCTTACCTCATTGCCCATAAGGTATTGCTTGAACTTGAAAACAACAACAAACTGGATTCTTTAAACAAAGCCAGTAGAGTATTTATAGGTTACTTGAAGTAGAAAAAATTTATACATTAACCTGAAATTCCAGTTAGAAATATCACTTAGGATTTCACTATGCAGTACTGGTTTCTCTCTTTTTAAAAAGTCATATAGCCAAATATTAACTAGTCATTCCTGTCTAGTCCACAAACAGGCTAATGCCTTTATATTTAGGCACTGAACAAATTTCATTAAGGCATTAGGCAACAATAGGGGGTAATTATATATTTTTTAATCATGCAGCAATCACAATTCTGAGAGAAGCAGGGACACCCAGATGCACCTTCTGCCCTAGGGGTGCAGTTATCTCTTGATAATCTCACCTGAAGAAGTGTCATATTTTATTGCTCAATTAATTTACCTCTGTAGATTGTCCAATAAAAATGCTTCTAACAGTAAATTCAAATGATTTAATGACTATGTCTTTTGGATTAAAAACAATGAATCTGCCCTTTTTTCTAATACCCAGCCAGATATCTCAAACTGATAGTATATGAGACATCCTTTAATTACCTGCAGCTATCAGTAGGCTCACCATCTTCAGTATACACCACTATTTTCCCCCTTGATGATTTCTTTGATTTTTTGCACAAGCTCTCATTATCTCTGCTCAGTTGTTACCACTTTTCACCTGTTATTACGTGTTGCTCTGATTTGGCTGCTTACGAAGAATAACTTAGGCAAGTGACACCATATAGCCTCACATCTCTAGAGATGGAAATTCATCACTGACATTTTTGGAATCAAAACTGCAGGCACTTCCATATAAGACCAGGCTCTTGTAAACAAAAAGAAACGGTCCTGTTTCATGCACCTATGTGCAGAGGAATCCACCACTAGATCTAAAGGAAAGGTAAAGGAAAGATTAACCTCAGACCTTTGGAAATTTTGCTTTTAGTAGCAATGGGCTAAATCTAGGATGCTTCATTTTTCCGTTCCATACCTCAGATACACTTACTCATGCTCTCTGATCCAGATATTATCATTTGCAGGAGTAAGGCCTAGAGTCATAAGCACGAGCAAGTAGGAACTGTCTTACACTGACAAATATGAAGCCAAATTCCCAATGATTAAAACATCCAGGATTCCAGTGTCAATTATAAGATGATTAAGAAGACAACATACCTAACCTATGTAAGGGCCTTCAAGAATCCTTGTGGAAGGCCTCATTGCCATAGAAAATTACTGAGCTCATCTCTTTTTAAAATATATTAGTAGGAAGGGTAGGAACATATTTTGAATCAAAAAATGATTTTTTTGGTGGTGGTAAAGAGCTCCCACCCACCCTCTGTCCCGAGAATTAAGAATTCCTACACCCAAAAGGCTGTAAGTCAATTTTGGTTTCTTTTCATGTTGTACATCTCAGTTAGGAGACATTCCAAATTCCAGATAAATCAGAACTCTCTAATTTCTGATTAGATTAAATATGTAGTTTATCTTTGAATAAGAAATATAAAGTAGTTTTCTCAGACTAGTGTTATTTAGATTAACAAACATTTATTTTAATTGCACTAGGATTCATTTTTCCTTTAAAACACCCTATTGTTTTTTAAAAAGTGTATAGCTTCTAAAATGTTTCACAGAGCCTCTAGAAATATTTTGAAATCTTCTAAAATAATTTAAAAGACAACAACCACCTTGCATTCTCCTTTTCCTCCCATAAATCAATTTAAGATCATGGGTTTGGTAACAGATTAGTCTGTTGAATGATCAGAAACCCCAAACTAAGCAAAGAGCAAACAAAGAGGTTTTTGCTACCCTATTCCATTCAATGCATGTCTGGAATATGCGGCTGGGATATGGAGAATGAGACATTTTTCCTGCCCTGCTAAGCTATATTTTTACAGAATGTGGTCAATGTCACAAATAAAGATTGTGGAAGAAATTAAATTGAAAACATCCCACTTGTATCTTATTTTCTAAATAATTTAGAGGATTTACACACTAAATTAACAATAAATGTGTAATAAATAGGCATTATACCATTGTGTGGTTTTCAATATTTAATAATATTGTTGCTGTTGAACCACAATCTCAAAGTAAAACCAAATCTGTCTACAATTAAAGCTTGGTTAAATTTTGAAGATGCAACTTTTTTTTCACCAAAAAAAGAAGATCCAGATTGACCAAAACATTTTGTGAATCTGTATCAATTCTGGGCAATTTGTTTCAATCAAAACTATGACACTATGAATATAAAACATTTTGATTTTGCGGGGTAGATTCATAAAGGAATTTAGGCACCATTCACAAAAAATAACGAGGAGGAGGAGGAGGAAGTAGTGGTAGTGCCACTGCTTATAACTTTTATCTCAGTGGTTAGGACATTCACCTGGGATGTAGGAGACCCAGTTCAAATCCCTAATCTGTAGCATAGACTGGAACCCAGCTGATCTGAGCGAGAGATAGTCTCAGAGAGCCCATGGAGAAGGTTCTATGTAATAAACTCCGCCACAGGGCTGCCGAGAGTGGGTTCGGGCCCCGGTGAAAAAAAATTTTGGGGCCCCCCAGCAAGGGCAGACCGGCTAAACAAGGCCGATGGGGGGGGGGGGAGGATGAAGCCGGGGAAGCTGGGCCCCAGGCCCCCTTCTGGACTGCCAGGCCCCGGTAATTTGTACCGGCTTCCCCCCTCCCCCTCTCGTTGGCCCTGCTCCCTCAGTAATGAAGGACCATCACAAACCTCACCACTTTCTGCTCCAAGTGCAAAGCATACTCCTTTGACCTTGCCTTTTCTAACATAATCACATAGTGACAGTAGATTTAAATTAATAAATAAAAACAACACACACTATCCAAACAAGACACTCCATTGCACTTGCGTCTTCATTTGAGGAGGAGAGAACAAACAGCATGTGTAGTCATGTGGCTTAATACACTTATCTTATAGAGCTGGAAGGTCATCGAGTCCAACCCCATGCCTCTACTAGCAGGACCAAGTACTGATTTTGCCCCAGATCCCTAAGTGGCCCCCTCAAGGATTGAACTCACATACACATAAATGCTTTACAGCAATAAAATAAAATAAAAATCTAAAACATTTACATGCTCTGCTGAGCATGCAGAAATAACTAACTAACAAATACCCACTGTCACAGCAGTTCATTTTCCTGCTGACATCACAATGACAGCTGTAGAGACAAAGAAGTAAACAACACAAAATCATATTGACTTTACTCTATGAAGAGTAAATGTATCTATGATTGCTGGATGGAAAAGAACAACATAGTAGAGAAACTGTCCCTTTCCCTGCCCCTCCCCCAGCTTCTAAATAAGTATCTACAAGCAATGGAATATATAAAAATCATTTGTAGACAATAGGAGAATCATATAATCAGTAGTTACCTTCAGTAATACATAACACAGATATTTGCTGATCCGAGAGTCCTCAGTCCTCATTATTTCTTTATTAGCACTCGAGCCCCACCATGCAAACCCTTATGCACATCAATAACTTTACACGAGTAGTTCCATTGGCTTCAAATTTCCAAAGTGTTAGCAGGGTAAGAGCTTTGGTTATTATGAAGAACATAATTATCCAGGTTTAACATATTTTATTCGGTTTCATATTTTTCCCAAACACAACAAAAGGAAGAGTTCACTTCCCCTAATAGATCATAGCATCATGCATTAAAAGAAGCAAACTGAAAATAACAGGTCAGCATTTCAGGGCACAACATTTAAGCATTATCTGTATCCAGCAGAATAGAAGCAAGTTTTCTTCGACAAATACATTAGTAAACTGCTCATTTGTAGAAGGGAGAAATGAAAAAGTGTGACATGATATTAATTTTTAGCAGTCAACTCACCTAAAAAATACTTTCCCAGAGAAATTCTGAAAAGCTTAACCTTGAACCCCATTGAGGATGGGTATAATAATGGAGTTTAGTGCATAAAACAAATCAAACTAAATGGTTCTTCTTCTTGGAGAGGTATTCTAAAGGGTCATTTAATTGCACTGAGAATGCCTTGGAATGCTACATAGCAATGCCTTGGGACTACACAGTAGTACCGCAAACAACCACCAAGGCAGTGTTTATGCTTTCCTTTCAGGCATATTTCCTAACTTTATGCAAAGGAAAAATTAAAATGTGTCACATGTAAACTAGGGAACATTTTAAAAATAAAATTCCCCACACAAATCTGTTAAAGAAAAAGAACTCATGCATTTCATGACAAATTTATTCAGCAGCTCAATCCCTGATGTTTGCAGATATAAAACCCTAGTGTTTATTAAAGGGCCCCAGGTTAAGGAAGGAAAGGGAGAATTTATGGTGAGATCTGATACTTCCGTCCAACTGAGAGTCACTGCAGAGGAATGTAGGTATGTAATGCATTTTGTCATGAGTGATGCATGTTATCCATGATATATGAGCGTCATATGTACAGAATAATCATCATGCTTCTTCCCTCTTGTTTAAGAGGCAGTCGTCTGAGAAAAAAACTTAATTCCCATGTAATGCTCAAATGCACCAATTTATTATTTTGATGGTGCTGTGAAGGGTAAATGTTATAAATAAGAGGCCTGGTTCTCCCTTTTTTACACCAGTTTTATGCCAACATGACTTCAAAATGGTTCAGAAGCAGAATCAAAGTATGAAAATGTGTGTGTGGTGGGGGGAAGTCAGCATTTGTGTGTATGTGTGTATATATATATCAATATCAATAACCGCTTAAGTGGCAAGGCCTTGTAAAACACACATACACTATAAAACCTTACTGTATATTTAAATAACAAACATCTAGATGTTGAGACTCATGTATGGGTTTAGCCATATGTGTGAATCCTATTAAAACAATCACTAAATGAACAACAGCAAAGATGTGAGTTAAATCAAAACTCCACCCTTAACTGACCACCTAGTGCCTGGTTTTATAATAGCACCCCTGGTCCCTAAACCCCAATCCAGCAATCTGATCCACATTGGTGGTCTCTTACGCTGTCATGGTGGAGTCCTACTGAAATCAGCATGGCTCAGTTTGAACAGAACAGATCGCCAAATAAGGGCCTTGCATTGTATTTGCCTATTGTTATTAATATTGTGGTTGCACCCAAAAGCTCCAAAACAGATGCAAAGCTTCCAGTAGTCTCATGAGTTCAATGGGACTATTCACGTGTGTAAATGGATGCAGGACTGGGGCCAAAAGCATCAGGAAGCATGACCAGCATGACTTCTCTATAGTCATCTTTTTAAAAAAAATAAAAATAAATCAATGTTAAAAAAGTACCCCTATACTTTTTCTTATTTCCATAAACAAACACAAAATCTTTTATTAGCACTAGGCTTTTTCTATCTTTATTTTATTTAAATCATATATTATATTCAGGCATATGTGGACAGCACCTAGCACACTAGGGAAACAATTATACACACCAGTATTAATGATAATCCACCTTGTTTTGAGATCTGTTCACTACCTGAGGTCGCATGCAAGTTTACAATGTCTTACTATCATTTTTCATGCTCTTCTGGGTTTTTCAGACTCTTAACAGCATTTAAATACTTTTTTTGTCATTTAAATTCAGTTACGGCTTTATTTAAACAGACTAAAAAAGCCTTTAAAGGGATCTGACAAAAAAATCCCCCAAATTTAGGATTTATAATTTGTTATCCGGTATATACAGATACCTTCCTAAATACATATTTAGATGATTTTTCAAACTGCATTATTTACCTGATTGGAAGGACATCTTTTGAGGAATCGGACAACAGGCCAAATTTGCTACTCCTTTGCTGCCAAAAGTAAATGAGTTATGCTGGCCTAAACCTGGTGTAAGGGGGTGGTGATTCAGGCCTAGTATATATGGATTCATTTATTATTTTTGTGTGCTTTATTTTGCCAAGTTTCAGACTAACCTGAACTCTTATTGCTAAGCTATTAGCAGAAAAACAAGGTTTTGAAACCTCTAATAGATCCTTCACTAAAGCAGCTCTAGCAGCTGCTGCTATAATTCCTTGAGCTGAGCTCACAAGGAAGCTGACCTCATTAAATAACAAGCACTGTAAAGAACGGGTCAGTTTTGCCTGTCTCAAATCAACTATTAGGGAGAAAACACGTTAGGCTAGATCACGTGTTGTATTTCTTGGGAGGCTCAGCACAGAAGGTACAGCTCGAGAGAGGCAGCCACCTTTGCATCACATGGATTTTGCGCTACTGTAGGGGCCAGCATCATCCCTTGAGATTGCCCTAATTTAAGCAGCTGTAAATCCAGAATCTCTATAAGGCTGCTCTTGCAGCAGTGAATCCTTGCAATGCTGAGCAATACAAGCACATCCTTTCCTAAACTTGGCAATGTCCCATACGCTTACATTGGCTCTATGCTGCTTCTGACTTATTGCCACTCCTCATAGCCCCTATATGCTGCCAGCACAGAATATAGGAGTAGTACAGGAGCCAAAATCTGGTCCATAGAAACCAATTCTGATTTCACAGTGGTTTATAGCAACATAGCTCCATTCACTTTAATGGAATTTCTCCTAATTTACATCACTGTAAGTAAGAGAAGAATGATACTTATTTTACTTATGTTATTGTCATCAAGAGCTGTTGTTGTTACCTTCGTGACAGAAGAAGACACTGACAACTGTATTACGTCTTGTGAATATGAATGAGCTAAAACGGCCATTGCGTGAGTGGCGGTCCTTTCTGCTTTGAGTTTGTAGCTCGACATCTGATTACAGTCAGAGCCTGCTGAATATGCCGCTGTTTATGATTCAGCCTCAGTACCTCAAGATCCATATGGCAATTCTTCTTAAACTGAGTAACCCCACTGACAGCTACTTGTCAGTGTGATCTCTTTCTCGCTGATGCCTCCTAGCTGTCGACATCAATGCTGCACTGCTTCAAGTTATGCTTCAGTGTGTCCTTGAAGCATTCCTTCTGGCTGCCTCGTGTGTGGTTACCCACTTTCAGTTTGGGTACAGCAGCTGCTTTGGCATTCTGGTGTCATCAAGAGCTAAACATAGTCAAATTTATTTCTAACAATATATGTGGCTGGCCCAGTGGTTGAGTGGCAGTGCAATATGCTCGCTAGCTGGGGGTTCTGAGTTCCGATTCTGCTCTTAGTTCCTTGCTGTTCAGGTAATTAGGGGATAGGAATCACGTTTAGCTCATGAGTCTAGGGAATAGGGACAGCTTTGCATCACTCTATAGAGACCACCTGTAGCCATAAGGGTGTGGCACAAATCTCTCTGGGGAGAGCTAATCCAGTCCATCTCAATGCACAGATGGTCCCAGTGACCAGATTCTTAGAAGGTGGAGGAGAGTCAAAGGAAATAATGACATCCAGGAGCACCCTTCTCACAGCTGATAAAAAAGGAATTCAATGTGTGACAAACATTTTTTTTGTGTGAAAAAATGTGATATTAAGGAAGTCCTTCTGTTTACAAATGGTTCCAACATGTTTCACATAGTGTATTTCTACACTGCAATTAGACACCTGTAGCTGGCCCATGCCAGCTGATTCAGCTTGAGGCCTTGGGCTAAGGATCTGTTTAATTGCGGTGTATGGGACCCTTGCAGGGTCCAACAGCCTGGGCTCCAACCCAAGCCTGAACATCTGCACTGCAATTAAACAGCCCCTTAGCCCAAGCCCTGTGAGCCCAAATCATCTGGCATGGGCAAGCCATGGGTTTTTAATTGCAGTGTATACATATCCACAGAGGCCTCTCAGACCATGCTTTAAAAATCAGACCCTGCACCCAGTCTCCTGTCGATATTTCGACTCTTCATCTCTCTTGCTCGTTCCTCTCCTACAGACTCTTCTCACGGGATACCATTTACCCTTTGCCATTTATTAAGGAATACAAAAAACCTTCCCTTCTTCCCAGAACTTCCATATAAATCTCAGAAATGCAGAGTCTCCAAGACCACCGCTAGATGGAATTTTGGATGAATTAAGTTTGATGAAAACTGAAAAAGAACCCTTAACCCCCACAACAGACAAATAGATCTTCCAGGTTTCACATAAATGTTGCACAAACACCATTCTCCCTTCCTTTTGCCCTCTACCCCCATACAAAGTCACAGAAATATGATCATATAATGAAGTTAGCAGAATATTATTGATTAGATTTTTTTGTATTAAACATTTGTTAAAATAAACCACATATTTGCAAGGAACTTTAGTTCTACACAAAGTTTTAAAACACAATCCTCTTAGGAAGGATTTTTAGTGCATGTAAGAAATAAAGAAGTTTGGCCAATTACTTTGGTCTTTAAACATGAACCTAAAAAAGGAAAAAGATCCTAAAAGCCAAGGAGCCTGCCATCTTTTTAAAGTAGGCGAAATGTCACCTTGCTGAGTGTGGGTACAGGCTGAGAGGAAATAATTTTAGCTCTAATTGCTTTGATTGCTCTAACAATATCTCCTAATAGGGTGTCTGACAAACAGCTTCCTGATAAAGCGTCCATATTAAAGCATGCATGATCATGATGAAGGAAGCACTTTTTATATGGCTTTGCAACAAAATGCCAAAGCAAATTGCTGTTGATAATGCATGCACATACACCCAAGGCTGAAACAGAGAAATTGAAAAAAAGACTGAAAAGAATCTCCATACAGACAAACCCCACAAATTATGCAGCCTTTCCTGAAATTTTCTGAGAGTAGCCAAGGGGAGTGGAGTGGAGTGGGGTGGGGTGGGGTGCAGGTGGCTAAGAATGCAGTGAAACACCATCATACTCTTCCAGTCTCAAGTACAAAAAATTACAGGTAGGATTTCTGTCTATTTCTCTTTTCTTATGTATTGCTTTTTTTTAACCTGCTCAGACACAGCATGATCTTTAAATACAATTTTAAAAATAAACCTACTCTACAACCTTTGAAGTCTTTCGTGTTTGCTTTCCATAATCATATGCATACGTCTGTGCTGCTTTGGATCATTTTTGTGTACAACCCCACTTGGAATTCTGCTGTGTTACCACTGAAAGGGTTTGACCCTATCATGTACAGGTTGCACAAATATAGGCACAACGTAAAAAGCAACGAGCAGGACAGGGACCAAGAGGAACTCAGTGCAGAATTAATGAAAGCTTTGCAGTGTGGTCACCAAGTTACTCCTGACAAATAGCTAGAGTAAGGCCTAAGTGGAAGAGTAACTAAGTGTCTTTTTTACCAGGCTGAGGATTGCATTTACGGCCATTTGTTCTCCATAGATCCAGTTTCTGCCCATGCCCCAACCCTCTTATTTGTATACTCCTGAGATAAAGTAAAGGGGAGGACATGCAAAGAATATGAGACTTACTTCTACTCAGTGTGGAGAACAACACTTAGCACTAATCTTTAATTAACCCAAACTTCTCCTTCACTAACTCTTACATTGGAACTAGAGTTTGTCAAAAACTTTTCACCAAAACATATTTTAACAGCATTTGGTTTTTCAGGAAGATGCACATTTTTTTTTTAAACCAAAATATGCCAATTTTCATCCAAAACTTTCTGATTTTTGTTAGAAAACTGAAAATCTGCTAACACCAACCATTTTTAGTTTGGAGGCAGAGAGGGTGCTGTATGGGTTCTTTGGGGAGGGCAGGTTGTTTATTTTTAAGTCTGAAAAGTTTTGGTTAAGCCAATAACAAAAATAATTTTCACACACAAAAATATTGTTTCCCAGCCAGCTCTTTCCAGAACAGAACAGCCTTGTGCATTCTACTATGCTTGTTGCAGTGTGCTAGGGACTGGGAGAAGCAATACTAGAAGATCTAGTCTGGTTGCTAGGCTATTGTGCAGATCTTCTGGGTCTCACCATCCCAAAATGGGCGTGTCAAGGCCACAACAGAGTACTGTTTCTCCTATTCGTCCTGTAGTTCTCACAGAGTACACCAAGACAACATATTTGAACAGGTGCTGAATTTACCATACTCAGACAAGAACACTTCTACTTCAACATGCTTTTGCCAAAAGATAGAAAACTACAGGAGTTCCTTCCTAATATTTCCACTGCAAAGCCATCATCTAGTTTTCCCTTATACTTTTTTTCTGCTAGTGCACACATTGTTGCTTCTAGGGCCTCTGTTGATATTCTTTTCATAAACTCTGTGGCTACAAATAGAATTTACTACAATCCACAGGAGAGCATTTGTCTCACAAAGGAAACAGTCATTAATGCAGATAGTCACAAGTACTCCAGTCTCTTGTAAGAGTCAGAAGAAATGACACTGAATCCTGCAAAGACACCTTTGTGGAGATGGGTCCTATCACTACTTCTTGAGCTACTGTAAGAATGATAACATCCACATTCAACTTGAGAGATTTTCGGAAACTGGTGGGGAGTGGATTCATCATGTAAAGAGATGATATTTTGGTTCAGGCCCTTGTCTGGAAATCAGGAAGCTATGCAGCAGATTTCTTGTGTGACTATAGGTAAGTTCCTTAACTTCTATAACTCAATTTCTCTATATGCAAAAGGAATTTAACAATACTGCTTCTGCAAAGAGATTTTAACAATGTGCCACCTATTCCACCATAAGAAAAGAAAAACATAATGGGATAAGTAAACTTACCATCTTGCTGGGAAGATATAACAAACACATCTCTTACAAAATGGCCACTTTAGAGCTGCAGCAGCTTCTCTCTGCCAAATTTAAAGGGAAAGTCAACAGAAAGGCATGCTGGGAGAAAAAAACTCCTTAAGAGAGCAAACTTTCACAAATCTAGTGGATTGGAGGCAGTTATGAAAAAATGTGTCCTAGAGGGAAGAGAGTCTGTATTTTATATATCAGTCATATATTATGGGGGTGAGGAGGCAGTTAAATTCATGAATGTTTGTGAAATACATTATAAAATGTACTTAAAAATTATATATAGTTGATTTTCTCTTTTTTCCTTACCCTTTACAGGTTGTGTGTATTCTTAGGTTGCAAGATTTTTGGGCAGAGTGTGTTCATCTCTCTATTTGTACAGCACCTAAGACAGGCAGAATGGGGGTCCTCTGTGTACTACTGTGAGATAAATAGTTAATAGTAGTAACTATGAGGTACTTAGAAATATGGTAATAACTGCTATGGAAAAATATAGAAATAAAACATAAGGATGATGCTAGTAAGTGGTGAAGTGAAATACTGAACACTTACTCCATTTTAATAAAGAAAATATTGAAAGAGGCTCTCATTATTTTTATTGTCTTTTACTTTTTGTGTTTTTTCTCTGCTTGCAATATCAAAAAATATTTTTGTGTCTGATTCAGTGTATGTTATGCAATCCCCTCTGTACCCCACAAAGAGAAGACATGATTCTCTTAAAGCTCTCACTTGAGAGCCAAGCTTAAGCCATAGAGATTCATTTGTTTCTCTCTGCTGTTTCCCAGTGTGTTGGTTAAGAGTGTGGCTGTTGTATAAGTGGTGGTTTGCCTTGGATTTGAACTGCTGTGGGCCTCAGATGCTTAGTCTGTGCTTCCTCTGTCTGGAGTTAAAAATGTAGCCCCTGGTCAGTGTGGTACTTTGTACCCAATCCACAGAAGATGTGGGTCTGTGATAAACCCCAGCCTTAGGGTCTATCACAAGCTGTAGAGTCATGTTTTTGTCTGTGGAGGTCTTTGGTTCAATCCCTAATGTGTCAGACAAAATTGAGGCCATAACAATTATTGCAGGGGAGCAGTAGCAACCCCTATATTTTTGTTCCCTAATACTTTCCATTATAAATGATTCTTGTGGCCATTTTTTGTTTGGGGGGGGAGGCATGGGGAGAACCTTTCGTATCTCCATTGTTTTCTGAAGGCCCTTGCTCTTCAGCAGGGGAACACCTTCAGGCTACAGAATCATAGAAGATTAGGGATGAAAGAGATTTCAGGGGGTCATCTAGTCCAACCCCCTGCTCAAAATAAGACCTCCTTAGGTAACTCATACCAGTGCTTCACCACTCTCCTAGTAAAATAGTTTTTCTCAACCTAGACCTCCCCTACTGCAACTTGAGACCATTGCTCCTTGTTCTGTCATCTGCCACCACTGAGAACAGCAGAGCTCCATCCTCTTTGGAACCCCGCTTCAAGTAGTTGAAAGCTGTTATCAAATCCCCCCTCACTCTTCTCTTCTGCAGACTAAATAATCCCAGTTCCCTCAGCCTCTCCTCATAAATCATGTGCCCCACCCCTATAATCATTTTTGTTGCCCTCCACTGGACTCCCTCCAGTTTGTCTACATCCTTTCTGTAGTGGGGGCCCCAAACAGGACACAATACTCCAGATGTGGCCTCACCAGTGCCGAATAGAGGGGAATAATCACTTCCCTTAATCTGCTGGCAATGCTCCTACTAATGCAGCCCAGTATGCCGTTAGCCTTCTTGGCAACAAGGACAGATTGTTGACTCATATCCAGCTTCCCATCCACTGTAATACCCAGGTCCTTTTCTGCAGAACTGCTGCTTAGCCAGTCAGTCCTCAACCTGTAGCAGTACATGGGATTCTTCCGTTCTAAGTGCAGGACTCTGCACTTGTCCTTGTTGAACCTCATCAGATTTCTTTTAGCCCAATCCTCCAATTTGTCTAGGTCACTCTAGAACCTATCCCTACCCTCTACAGTATCTAGGACCCTGTTGGTGGACCCTTCCAAACAAAAAAATACATGAATTGTATTTGGAATGGATTTTTAGTTGACTTTCGGATCCCATTTGAAAAAGATAGAGATAATGCACAGGCAAATAATGACATTTAAAATCCATTAAAGGATTTGAACAGTTCAGAAAAACAAAAATACAGGCAGAACTAGCAGCTAAAAGGGTGGCTGGCCCCTTTGTGATCTTACCAGTGCTGGATCTGTGGCTTTCCCAAAGTTTGGTTTCTAAAAAAGCTAAAGAGAGTACAGTGTTATATAGCATTTGTCTTTCCCTCAGGGCTCCTCTGTTAATGACAGCATTGATCCCAGTTCGATATTCCTCATTTGATACAGCAGTAGCCATGACAAAGAGATGTGGCCAAGGAGCACAGTTAGCAAAGTGTGACATTAAGTCTACATTTCGGTTGCTTCCTATCCATCCAAAGGATTTTAATTGTTTAGTTTCCACTTTGAAGGTTATTAATGTTTCAATCAATGTTTGCCCATGGGCTGTTCCATCTCGTGCTCAGTTTTTGAAAAGTTTAGTACAATGCTAGAATGGGCAGTTTTGAGGAAAATAGGCTTAAAACAGATGGTTCATTATCTTCTCTTTGCAGGAAAACTGGGAACAGGTGAATGTGTCAAACTTTGAAGTGTTTTTCCTAGGAATGGCATGGTGACCCAGGGAGTCCTTCAGTGCCAACTGGCAGAGGGTTCCCCATACCATAACTCAGCAGGCCTGACACACTCATTGACCCAACTCACTCATTGCACCAGCACCCTGTAGTCATAATCTCTATCTACCAGGTGTCACGTAAGGTATCATACTCAAATCAGTAACATGCTGGTCACTGATATTATTGTGTGATGTATATATGGGCTGTGTACTGGAAATATGTTCTTCAAATATAAAAATATGCAAGCAGTGTGTATGCTCAGCCTGTCCTAGACAAAGGAATGTTGTATTGCCTGTTTTCCTATGTTTCCAATGTGAATTGAGCCAGGTAAAACCTCAGAGGACAAAGAGTACATCTACATGTAAGCTAAGCAAAGCCACCAAGTTAAACGAGTGGTGGGGGATGGAGCCTGCACTCCCAGGAAGCTTCCTGGCTCTTGAAACAGAGACAATAGATTTTGGGAAATACAAGCAGAAAGAGAGAACCATTTTGGCATCCATCGGGGGATATAGGAGGACAGCGCCTTATGAGCTCAGTGCTGCATTTTAAACTGCAGGGTGAAGTCCTCAGCTAACCTAACTGGCTGGTGTATGCTCTGCCTCTTTGGAAGCAACAAACTTCTGTGAGTATCCCATGAGAGAGAATGAACACTGCTGGGAGCATGTCAGGGATCTGAACCAATCTGCATAGCACAGAAGCACCCATGGTACAGGACAGGCAGTGTCAGAACTCCTTCCTGGTCTGGGTGAACCCTCAAAGCATCGCAGGCACATGAGGGTCCCACTGGCCACTGAAAAGACAGAATACCAAAGACAGAAGTTCATGTATTTTGAGGACTGTAGTTAGACACAATGCAGGGTTTATCAGAGCTATCCAGGGAGAAGGCAGATAATCTAAGAACATTGATACAGGTAATGATAGAAAGACTACACTCAGCCAGTTACAAGTGCCTAAGGACACCTGCATAAGTGAGGTTCTTACCCACGAAAGCTTATGCTCCCAGTACTTCTGTTAGTCTTAAAGGTGCCACAGGAACCTCTGTTGCTTTTTACAGATTCAGACTAACACGGCTACCCCTCTGATACCTGCATTTTGCTTGTAATTTAGTTGCTCTGGGCAGGGCTTTTTGTGCCTGGCTTCCATCCCCCACTGATGGGGTCATGGAAACTAATTATTTCATCAGAGTAACAAGGGATATGAATGCTGACTTGTTGGTATAGGGGAAAGTCCTTGATCAATTTAATGGGGTATCCCTCTGGCAAGCTAATTGGACAGTGCTTCAGGTACAATCTGATGCTTCTGGGGGAATCAGTTTTGGAGTATACTTTCAAGGGAAATGGTTTATACACAGCAGTGGTCAGTGGACTGAACAGTACAGAATATAACAAAGGATATTACTTTTCTGAAGGTTTTTTCCTATATTGGTGGGAGTCATTATCTGGGGTGAGGAATTCACAAATAAGTGGGCTTGTTTCTGGGGTGACAGCTAGGCAGTGATTCATATAATCTATCAACAGTCAGCAAAATTGGCACAGGTAATGAAGTTGGTGAGGGCATTTGTTTTATTTTGCCTTTCATTTAACATGTTCTGTGCAGTTCATGTTCCAGACATACTTACTTACAATGCCTTACTTACAATACTTATAATGGCATTGCTGAAACACTGTCTCAATTTCAAGAGAACAGATTCTGGGTGTTTGTTTCACTTGCCAGCCATGACTTACAATGCCTCCCCAGCTGTAGTGCCTTGGCTCATTACAGTTTATGATTTAAAAAAAAACAAACCCTATTGCTCCCCTGACTTTCTAGTTTAATGGCTTGTTTGGTCAAAGTTGCAGAATATAGAGATCAAGGACTTCATTGTGTATGACTCATCCCTGATGTGTGATATGTGGCATCCCAGGTTTGGTTTCATCCATGAGCTGGGTGGGCCTCACACACTTAACCTCATGTTGCAGGCTACTGGGCATTCCTGGCCTTAGCCATCACTAGCCACACCAGGGTTTACACTAACTTTGTGGTTTATGAGTGCAGGAAAAATTGGGAGGAAGGTGAAGGTCTGGATCTGTGAGCATTCTATTGTACACTGGGCCCACAAGTGGGCAGCCAGGTCAGCAGTTGGATTGTAAGTGCGCTTCAAGGCTGAAACCATTTGGCTTCAACGGTATGTCAGATGAGGCATGCGCTGGGACCCACTCATGCCCCTGCTGTACTCATTGATGGCTGAGCCACAGCCTCTTGAGGTCCTAATTGTTCATCTGGGTGAAAATGATTTTGGGGAGTGCACTGGATTAAATTTAAGGACTGGGAGACAGATGGATATGGAGCTGATTACGCAATTGCAGCTTCACACTCGACTGGTTTGGTCAGAGATGCTCATAAGACAAGTTTGGTAAGGGGCCAGTGAGCCAGCCTGCATCAACAAGACACAGAATAAAATGTGAACCAGGAGGTTTCCAAGAGAAGTTTAGGAGTGGGGTAGCTGGGTGATAACACATCAGGATATCTGATACAATGATCCTAAAATCAGTCCTGAGCTTTTTAGGGAGGACGCAGTGCAACTGTCTGATACTGAGACTTACCTTACAGCTCTATGACATTAGGAGCTGGGTCTGCATTTCCATGCTAATTGCTGGCATTCCCAGTGGCCGGTGTACAGTGTGGGAAAGGGTAAAAGGGCCAACTCCCAGAGGTAAATGAAACCTGGGATTTTGCTGTTGGACCTTGCATTCATGGGGGGGGGGGGGGGGGGGGGGGGGGGGAGAGAGCCTGATGTTTCTGCAGACTGAGCCTATTCCCACCCAACCTTGTGGTCTACATCATTCCACCCCCAGGGCTTACATGGGGGGAATGAGAGAGAGAGAGAGAGGTTTCCTAATTTCACTGAGTTTGAGGGGAAGACTGTAGAGGGTCTGCCCCAAGTTAATGTTTGCATTCATGGTAAAAACCCTGTAACACACACTAGAATCTATTAAATGCCCGGTGTGTGAAGCTTATCAATTCCCCCAAATTTAAAGGTATCTGTGGGTCAAATGTTGGCTCTAAGGCCCAGATCCTCAAAGATATTTAGGCACCTAACTCTCAATGAAATCCTTAAATACCTTTAAGGATCTGGGCCTACATGCTTTGATTATGAGTTGTCTGAGGAGGGAGGGAAAGCGCTTTAAATACACAGAAGTAATTGTCCACAGTAGTGGAAAAATACAGATTGCGAAGAACAAGGCAATTGAATGTTTGTAAGGAAAATAAATTAAACATTTGATTTATAGATCAAGTAAAAGAATGAAGTTTTAATGTGCTAGTTACAATGTAAATATGCAAGTCACAATAATAATGAAATTGGAAATACTTAATGTATTTAATGCACTTTAATGGAAAGTAAACTATTTCTTCAAAATACCATTTAAAGTTGAACAGTTTTAATAAATGAGAAGAAATTCAATTATTTGTCTCAAAATTTGTCAGATACTAAGTACATACCTTATCCATAGTTCCAAGTATCATTCCCATAGGAACTCTAAACCTATCCCCAAGTACCATGCCCATATGAACTGTAACCCTAGCTCCAAGTACCCTATCCATAGGAACCCTAGTCCTAGCTCAGGGACCCCTGCCTATAGGAACTCTAACCATAGCTCCAAGTACACTAGCCATAGGAACACTAATCCTAGGGCAAGGTAAGCTACCCATAGGAAACCCTAACCCTAGGTCCAACTACTCTAACCACAGAAACCCTAACCCTAGTTCCAAGTACCCTACCCATAGGAACTCTGACCCTAGCTCCAAGTACCCTACCTACAGGAATCCTAAGGCAGGGAGCCCTAACCTAGGAACACTAAATGTAGCTCCTAGTACCCTACTCATAGGAACCCTAACCCTAGCTCCTAGTACTCAAATCATAGGAACCCAAATTTTAGGGCTGGGAGCCCTAGCCTTAGGAATGTTAACCCTATCTCCAAGTACCCTACACATAGGAATCCTGAATCCTGGGGCAGGGAGCCCTACCCATAGGAACTCTAACTGTAGCTCCAAGTAACCTACCCATAGGAACCCTAACCCTAGTTTCAAGAGCCATGTCCATAGGAATCCTAACTCAAATAATTTACATTTTGCAATTTAATATTAAATAAAATTGTTAAATGCATCAATTACTAATGTAAAACTGTTCAAACAAGTAGTTTTTAGACTATTGCATTTTATAGCTAATGTAATAGATGTCAAATTTCATAATTATTATTATTAGCATCATCTCATCACACATCATTATTCTTTTCAAAATTCAAAGCCCATAAATAATCTTTACTACTCAGAATACTGGAGAAAGAACTTGTGGTTACTTTGATATAGAATCCCATTTTAAAATACCATCCTTTAGATGCTCTCCTCTTCTACCATGTGCATGCACACAGTCATGGACTGCTATCACCAAAATGAACATAGGAGCCTATAGTAAATTGGTGTGCCCCTCTACTTATTCAAATAGCTTCATATGCATTATGGATTTCATATAAGTCTCTGATGTATCCCAGTATATATAATTTTACACTAGAACTTCTAGATCAGAAAGCTCATTTCATATTAGTGCAATTTCTTCTCTTGATCACTGATTCTTGGTGGTCACTTTGTTTATGTGTATATGTGATTGATTTTGTGATTAAAGTACAGAGCAAGCAGTCTGCAAATATGGTTTCTATTCCCAGTTCATTTACTGGCTTTTTTATGGGTTTTGGGGGGTGGGTCAGTAAGTCTCTTAATTTCTCTTAATTTGCCTAACTTTTCCTATCTACAAAAATCAAGATAATAATATCAATGTGCTATGTGGTGATAGACATTAAACCAAAAGATGGACAGAAGAATTAGGGGCAGAGTATGAAAAACAGCATTCTTCAGAGTTCATTGCTTTGTCCCCTCTTTCTGGGAGAGTCCCTGCACCTCCCTGTATTGCCACATACCCAGTATGATCTGCTTAGTTAAAGCCATCCAGAAGAACGTTCCAGCTATTTTAGTTGAGCAACTATCTCATATTGAAGAAAAAATCCAGGAGGCAACCTTTACCTAGAAGATTTAGTTGGCACCATCCACACATTGTAAGGACATTTACCGACATCTGGCCAAACCAATGGAGGAATAAAACCTCAACTCAAGGATTCTGAAGAGAGTGGAAAACAGAGTGGAAGAACTTATTCTTGGACATGCTAGCTAAATCTGACTCACAACTCACTCTGATCTTGTTCAGACCCTTTTTTGTTCATTTTTCCTTGAACATTCATGCAACCATGTTTGGCTAAATATTTGTATTAATTCAGATACAGGCATTCATGCACGTGGAAATCTATTCATGTGTGGACAAGCATATTCACACTAGAAGTGCTTGACCTGTCACCCTGTAGGCAGAATAGAGACACAATTAATTAGTTGGAAAGTGACAAAGAGAAGAAAAATCTGCTCGTCAGCCAATAAATCTGCCATATAGCTATCTTTCTTAGGAAGGAACACAGCTATTTTAAAATTTATAGTCTGTGTATGTAGACAGATATACTGTATATATATTCTTGTTTAAAGGAAAGGAAACAATTTTCATGTCCTCTGGCATTTCCTAGTTAGATTTCTGTAATGTACTCTGCATGCCATTAGGTTACATAGAGACCATTCAGAAACAGAAGCTAGTGCAGAATGCACCCATCTGGTTATCAGTGTGCCACACAGATATCACATGACACCAGTTGCCATATTCTCCATTGTATGGTGATAATTTTCTAAGTGAAGTTCAAGATGTTGGTTTTAACCCATAGGGTGTTAGTGAGTCAGATATGCTCACATGAGAAAATACCTCTTTCTCCATGCCATGTTACCTCATTTGTAATTAGTGTCAGCTCTTGAGCTCAGTTTAAATTGTTAATCTTCTGGGTCTACTGCAAGGTCCACATGGAAAAAGCATGCATAGACCCACATGGAAAAAGTCTCTGTAATTGAATCCTGGTCAAGAAAATATTTGGCTGGAAAGGAAGGCCTTGCAATATTCTCAGAAGTTCAACAAAAGCAGAGGTATCACCTCTATAGTGGAGATGTCCCGATTTTATAGGGGCAGTCCCGATATTTGGGTTTGTTTCTTATATAGGCTCCTATTACCCCCCACCCTCTGTCCTAATTTTTCACACTTGCTGTCTGGTCACCCTAAGTAGAGAAGGTAATTCACTTTCCACTCTCAGTAGTGACTGAGACACACTGCAGGAACAACATGGGAAAATTTACATTACTGCTGCCCTTATTGTTCCTGTTTGGTGAGTAAATAAAGGGATTTGTTTTCTGACCTGGAACCATTGCCAAGTACTAAATTTGCACCCACTGATTGATGTTATATAACTCATCCCTAAAAATTTGTCCAGTAACTTAACAATTTAGCAATCCTACATTACATCTGATTCAACCCCATCTGATTCAAATAAGGAAAGATTCCATCCCTGTGTCTACATAGTTCTATCATGAACACATAGGCAAGCCTTCCTTTAGAGTTGCACCAAACAAGTTTCTAGGCCCTTCAATTCACTTTTACAAATGTACAGAAAGCGGAGATATTTCCATATGACTAACCCATGCGGTAACCTACTTTTGATGGTTTGTAGCCCCACCCTATCTGTCCCACAAGATCTACTTTTGTGTCACTCCCTGAAATGGTAAACAATTTGTTTAATATCAATATATAGTGAATCTGATATTATTATTGGAGAATCAACAATGTATTATAGGATCTCATTTACTAAAATATTGAGATCCTGTAGGTGTGTGAGCCAAAAAGATCCATCACAGCTTCTGTCATCTACTTTGGAAACCATATGAAATGAAGTCAATAGTTAGAGTTTAAAGTGAAAATCATTATGTGGATTTTAAACATCAGCTTTATTTCTTCGGTATAATTATCTGTATTTAATTAAATGATTTAAAAAAATGTGTTGGATACCCTACTTTAAATGTGATCTCATTCATTCTGAAAAAAAATATGACAAGTAGGACCACCTTCCACTACTATTTTTTTAAAATAGGGATTCATATTATTCCATTTAGATAATGTTTTTGTATAATTACTGTGCCTATTATACAGTACAATGATCAATTCTTATCACATTGCTCCAGAACCACTCAGAGCATTTCTAGTTGTTTTTCTTCATTGTTTTACTTTCCTTCATGGGCTTAGTTATTATGGGCCTGAGCTGGAGCCCATCTTAGGATGAAGCAAGGAGCTTATAAGCATTTTACTGCCCCTATCCCAGTTCCATGAAAGTCTCACTACTCCTGGCCACAGCTAAGCCATCACACAATGGATTGATGGAAGGGATTTGAACTTCCTCTCAGAGTGAGGTGAAGAGCTGCTGGGGACAGAACTTGTACTAATCAACCTTAAGAAATCCTCCATGGATCCAAACCCCTCTCTACCCCTCTCTGTGCAGCAGATGTCACTCCTCCCTTACACTGCACAAGCCATCACTCTACTGTCATGGCAGTAGAGAGAGGAGAAAGGGAATGGAACTGAACCTCCAGCCCATTAAGTCTCCCCAGGTGTTAATCAGCCAAGGAGGATCCCACAAATCACATGGAGTCAGGGAGGCACCAAACATACTCTGGTCTACCAGTCCACTGAGAGATGAGTAATTCTTTCTACCCATGCCAGCCTTGGAACTGAGGCATTATGTGGCTGACAAAATGGGCGGTGGAGAGGGGGGTGTTGCATTCTTGGTGTTCATGTAAGCCTACATGTCTATGGAATCTGACTGGTTCTGCACCAGGGATGTGTTTGGCTGTACATAAATTTCACAGATGAAAAATTATTTTCAGGTTTATGTAAAAAGATGTGGGTTTATGTAAAAAGATGTGGGTTCATGTATATAGTGAAGTGTGTTAAATGTGACATCATGTGACATCATGACAGTTAACATATTTCACTGTGGATTATAGATGTGTTCACCATGAAAACTCATAGGCAAATAAATGCATCATGTACAGTGTTATGAGAAAGGGCAATGTTCTTTATACTGTTCAATGGACCAGATTGGAATGAGCACTAGCAAAACGTAATTCTCATGAAAAGATCATGAAAATTAAACCAAGCATTACCAAAAAAAAAAAAAAAAGACAACATGAAGGAAAAGCCCAGAGCTCAGCCATACTGCAGAGATAGATACTTGTCCTGCCATGAGTGCAGGGGACTGGACTAGATGACCTCTTGAGGTCCCTTCCAGTCCTATGATACTATGATTCTATGATAATGTACTGTGGCAGCAGTTCTGGTGCCTTGACAGGCCAGCATTTTCAAACCAAGATTCCTACATCTAGCCCTTAAATCGACAGAGCCTGGATCTCTCCTTTACGTCAATGAGACCTGAGGGTGGTGAGCATCCCTGAAAATCAGGCCACTTCTTTACATGCCTAAATATGTACTTGGGTGCCTAAAGGCAGTTAAGACACAACAGATTCACATTTTAAGTAAGGATTAATTTGGCATTGTGAATTCCCTGTTGAATATAAATTTTCACTAGAATTTTGGACCCCAAAATGTACTTAGATCCAAAAAGTTTGGACAAGCATTCAAAATCTGGAGGCTTATCTGAACGAGACCTCCACGCTTCTTGAAGTTCACTTTTCACTAGTACAAATGTAGTAATATAATAAATTATGCTAAACAGAGCAGCTGAAACTCTGAGTTATCACTGTACAAGATAAGTCATCAGAGTTATTCTTTATGGTTTGTGGTGTGGGAATAACAGGAGAAATTATTTTCATTGATCCTCCATTTGCAATTATTTTTAGTAATTTTACAACAGTAGAGATGAGAGTTTTGCCATTACACAGTTTTGATGGAATTTTGGTGTAAGATAAATTAACTCAATAGGAAGTAATAGAATGAGAATGTAAGTTATTCATCTTTCCTTCTGAGTGAGCATGACAAAGAGCTGATAATTTAGGGTTATCAAAGAGAAAGAGAAGACAAGAGACAAAGAGAGAACAGCACCGAGACTGCAAATGCATCTCTCTCTCTCTCTCTATTTATATATATATATATGTAAAATATGAGTAGCATGCTCTCTCTGTGGCATCATGATTTTTAATTAGAGGTCAGAGTTAATGGCAATGCCCTAAAGCATGAAATGAAATTAAAGGCAGTTAAGACACAACAGATCCACATTTTAAGTAAGGATTAATTTGGCATTAGTGGCACCTGCCTCATCACCAAGTTAGATCTGTTTTTACAGTAAGCAGAATTGATGTCAGAATTGAAAATATGAACTAAACCCTTTAACAGCTGAGTCAGATGGGATCTGAGCTGGGCTCCTCCAATGTACAAGTCATGGAGACAGGATGTAATTGGTAAAAACAAAGCAAACAAAATAGCCTACATGAGAGCCATACACCTGGCTCTACTGGATTTAAATTCTATTGGGTATGTACATTAACCCTTTCACTACTGGTCTTGGGAGCAGTTTTCAACAGATTATCTATTCATTTCAATGATACACTTGAGAACTTATCACAGTGTTGCAGCTGGAAGTTATTTCCAAGCTACTGACATGATATAATTACTGTAACTATAATGAGTAGAATGATCAATCTTCATCAGTTTTCCCAGGAATCTTCATGTTTTTTCCTTATTTCATTATTTTAGTCAATATGGCCCCAATCCAGTGCTGTAGACCTGGTAGTTCAAAGTTTTGTTTAAATTGGGGGTTTCATATTTGAAGGGACTGCACTCATTTTACTTGTTTTCTATTTTGTAAACTTACTTAGTGTGAATTAACTAACTTTCACATTAAGGATCAGATTTTTAAAGGACTGCTTAGTTTAAATAAGGGAAAAGTCAGAACAAGAGCACCAAAGATAAAATCCTGAAAACACTTATGCATATGAGTTGTCCCATTACTTCAGTGGGACATAAAGTGGATTGTAAAGTTAAACATATGCTAAAACGTTTGCAGGATGAGTCTCAGGCTATGCAGACAGGTCAATATTCACATATTGTGGGTAACTTTTAAATAAATAAATAAATAAAAATGAAATTGTCCAGGAGTAAAATTTCATCCAAGAGCTTCTTCTCAAATCCTACTGCCCAACAGAAGACCTACGTTTGATTTTGGCACAGTGGGGGAGACTTTCAGAAAATTGTTCTTAGTAGTTTTTAGCTGCTTGGCCCTGGCATAAAATTAAAGCTGCAGGGAAGCTGCTTCCACATATGTCACTAAAGGAAAATCACTCAGGGACCCTACAACAGTGGAGAACTGAGCATGTTGAAGCTTCATTCCCCTATTCACCCACTCTTCCCCTCTTTCACCACACGGTACCCCCACTGTTGATGATCCTCCTCTTCTCCCCATATACTGGAGTGTTGAGGGAAGGAACTGGCATAAGCATAAGCAGCACAAAGTGAACTTGGTGGATCAGAGAATCCAGTCCTTATGCTCAGGCCTAGGAGGCCTTGTCCTGTATGCTTAACAGACCAAGACCTTCCCAACATTAGAAATGAATTCCAAGGAAGACCGGTGTTAGAGGCTTTCTATGACAAAGAAAGCTAACTGTAAATCAAAGCCACACTGTGTGGTAGCCTTCGACCACAGATAAATTTAAACACGTTTTTTAACAGTGGTTGCTTTAGAAATGTAGTCAGCTTCTTTACAGGGAGCCATCAACTGGCTGAATACTGAAAGATGAAACAAGACTCATGGTAGAAATTTTGGGGTGATGATTGGTGAAGCAACACATCAAGACCTGAGATCCTTCCCACATCACCAGGGTACTTTAGAGATTTTGAGTTTCCATTCATCTCATTATTGTATTTTATTTGTGTTTGTATCTGAATATGAATTGAACTTGATTTGCTCCATTCACCTCCTCCAGGAATTTAAGGAACAATCTTCCAAAATTGAGTTCATAAGTGACACTCATAAATATTAACTAGTTCATGAGCTCAGTCTACATAAGAATATTACTTTATGTGCATCATGTGAACCTGGGGCTCATTTCTTAAGAGGTGGAAAGACAAATGCACTAATTCACGGCACCACCTAATCCCCTCTCATCCTGAATTCTTTTTCAAAACAAAAACAAAAGAACTTCTCAGAGGCCAAGTTTCCCAAGCTCCCCCAGCACTACTGTTAAATCACACTTGAGAACTCTACAAGGCAGATGTTATTCACAGCAGCGTTAGGCAATATTAAAAGTAAATACTTATCTGTGATAAACACATGTTTCCTTAGGTAATTGCCAATGCAATAGGTCTCCTTTTTCATAGCCAGCAACATTTATGCTCTGTGGTGATGACAATCTTTACTTCTGCTTCAAAACCAAATGGCTGGCAACTTAAAAGTGAGAGAAAATGAAAAAATAACCACCTGTGGAGAAAAGAAATGGTTTTGTTTTATTTCTGAGGCCAGTACAGTAGTGTAAAATGTTTTTTTGTTGAGCTGCATAGAAGGCCATAAAGTGACACTCCAAATAAAAGTTAAATTACATATACAGAAAAATTAAATTGAAGTTACATTTCTAAATTAATCTGATAGGAATGCATAGCAGTTTGCCATCTGGATGCCCTCCAGTCTCATCACCAGAGAGCATTCCCCTGTACCTCCTTACCAATACATACTACTAGATGAAAATTTAAGTTCATGCAGCATTAAGGATGCACACTGAAACATCTGACAATCAGGAAATACCACAATTAAGGTTGAAATGGCAACCATATCTTTGCCCCTAATAAGTATGCAATATAATACGGTCTAATATTGGTTACATACCATTTTTCATATAATACTTTTTTATACAAATATAGGTTGCATCTTATACTTAATTCACTCTTGAATACTAACATTAATTTAATTGTCTTAATGATATATATTATTATATGGTATATATTATGTATAAAAGTTGATGTCAATAAGGACTCTTCTCTCTGAAATATGTATTTTAATATTTTTTCACCATCAAATGTATACACATTCAATAATATTTGTCTTGGAGACAAACACACATGTGGACAGTAAATTATTATTGTGGTATCCCAAACAGAGACAGTTTCTTACAGAGTTGTTTGTATTAATGTATATTTTTAGGATTTCTTGTTTGAGTATGTATCTAATATATACTTAATTTGCATTTTTCATGTGACCTATCCTCAAACTATCTTAATAAAGTTCACTTATTACTCTCTCTGAAACTTGGATATAATTTCATTGACATATTAAATGTTATACATGTATTTAAGTTATAGAAGATATTGGCTGACACATTGAGAGGTAGGAAATGATGGTGTAATTAGACTGTATTGCTATTACAGACTGTATTACAGGTCCGTAGAAGGAGCTTTTATGTCTCAGGCCCTGTCAGATTCTTAGGAATCTGCAAATTCTGCTGCGAACCATGTCACTAAAAATTTCAAACCAATGTTATTCAAACCTTCAGCTGGAAATGGTGTCACAACCATGTGTCTTTTTCAGGGCTGGCACTGACGGTCATCTCTGCAAACACTGAAGGACTCACAGGAATCAAACAGGATATCCTCACCAGGATTTGCACCAACTACAAATGCCACATGCTTTTTCCTGGAGACACAGAGGGCCAAATAACAATAGGCCATGGATTCCTGGGATGAGATTAGCAATCAAAAGGCAGCATGAGAAATATGGCAGTACTATCTTTGTGAAACCAGAGCTCATTGTCAGCACAACGTCTATGACAGAGCAAAATGACATTGAAGTCTTGTCCACTAAGAAGCTTCAAGAAGAGAGGTGACAGAAATGGAACAGACATGATCCATACTAGTAGGAAAGCATGGTTGACCTTTCGCAAGTTGAATAATAACCCATATGCGCTGACTTTCTAATGTGCCGGGGGTGCTCCCCCGTGGCTCTGCCCCAGGCCCTGCCCTCACTCCACCCCTGCCCCACCTCCCACCCTCACTACTCCCCCCTGCACCTCCTGCACACTGCAGAACAGCTGATCTGCAGGAGGCGCTGAGAGGGAGGAGGAGATGCTGATCAGTGGGGCCAATGGCTGGTGGGAAGTGCTGGGGAGAGGGAGGAGGAGGAGGTGCTGATAGGGGGGCTGCCAGTGGGTGCTCAGCACCCACATTTTTTTCCATGGGTACTCCAGCCCTGGAGCACCGACAGAGTTGATGCTTATGTAATGACCCGAAGAAAGTAAAGCAGCACCACAATATCACAGCCAACCAGGTGGCACTCCAGCTTCTGCTCAACGGGAAAGCTCGGAACAAGCAGCCTAAAATACTACTTAGACAGCAACTGATTTGGAAGAAAATAATTTCAGCACGCCATACACAATAGATGAAGTCAATGCCATAAGAACATAAGAACATAAGAAAGGCCATACCAGGTCAGACCAAAGATCCATCTAGCTCAGTATCCTGTCTACCGACAGTGGCCAATGCCAGGCGCCCCAGAGGGAGTGAACCTAACAGTCAATGATCAAGTGATCTCTCTCCATCCATCTCCACCCTCTGACAGACAGAGGCTAGGGACACCATTCCTTACCCGTCCTGGCTAATAGCCATTAATGGACTTAACCACCATGAATGTATCCAGTTCTCTTTTAAACTCTGTTATAGTCCTAGCCTTCACTACCTCCTCAGGTAAGGAGTTCCACAAGTTGACTGTGCACTGCATGAAGAAGAACTTCCTTTTATTTGTTTTAAACCTGCTGCCTATTAATTTCATTTGATGACCCCTAGTTCTTGTATTATGGGAATAAGTAAATAACTTTTCCTTATCCACTTTCTCCACATCACTCATGATTTTATATACCTCTATCATATCCCCCCTTAGTCTCCTCTTTTCCAAGCTGAAGAGTCCTAGCCTCTTTAATCTCTCCTTATATGGGACCCGTTCCAAACCCTTAATCATTTTAGTTGCTCTTTTCTGAACCTTTTCTAGTGCCAGTATATCTTTTTTGAGATGAGGAGACCACATCTGTACGTAGTATTCGAGATGAGGGCGTACCATTGATTTATATAAAGGCAATAATATATTCTCAGTCTTATTCTCTATCCCCTTTTTAATGATTCCTAACATCCTGTTTACTTTTTTGACCGCCTCTGCACACTGCGTGGACATTTTCAGAGAACTATCCACGATGACTCCAAGATCTTTTTCCTGACTTCTTGTAGCTAAATTAGCCCCCATCATATTGTATATGCCAGAATAAGTCACTTGAAGATCTGCAAAGCAGCTGGACTCAATGACATATGCATGGAGCAAATAATGCCCTTTGGTTCTGCAGCCAAGTTATGGGTATGATGCCTTTTTAACAATTGATCATCAACCCATAACGTAGCTATGGCAACGAACCCATGTAATAGCTCTATTGAAGGCAGGTAAGGATGCCTCTGACCCAAAGAACTTCAGGCCAATATCATTCCTATGTCACCTTTATAAACTTTACGAACATCTCATTCTCAATCATGTCTCACTTGATATTGAACAGCATCTAATACCAGAACAAGCTGGATTTAGACCAGGAAAGTCCTGCATTGGCCACCCTGCATATAGAAGATGGATTCAAGAGAGGGATGATAATAGGTGCTGTGTTCATACACCTATCGGTGGCATACAATACAGTCAGCCACCAAAACCTTCTTGCCAAAGACTACGATATGATGCACGACTACCGCCTAGTGCAGCTCATCCAATCACTTCTGAAGAACAGACGTTTTAACATAGAACTGTGCACGAAATGGAGCCACTGGAGATGACAATGAAATGACCTCTCACAGGGCAGTGTGCTAGCACCAATCCTCTTCAACATATATACCAATGACCAGCCCATACAGAGCAATACAAGGAGCTTTATATACCTTTATATATATCTATGCATCACGTCACAGGAGAAGGACTTTACCATTATCAAAAACAGACTGACGTGCATTGAGCAACCTCCCAGCTTATTGCAATAAGAACTAGCTTTGTGCCAACCCCACCAAGACACAGGTGACAGCCTTTCACCTACGCCATCGAAAAGCCAAGCAGAAAATAAACATCACCTGGGATGGAATCCCACGGGCTCATCACCCGAACCCTGTCTACCTGGGTGTGACATTGGGCCAAACACTTCCTTCAAAGCACATGTGGAGAAGATGAAAGGGAAAGTTACCACCTGCAACAACGTCCTCTGAAAGTTGGTTCACCTCAACATGGAGAGCCAATCCAGGTACTTTGTGAACCACTGCTATTGCTGTGTGCTACTCTACAGCAGAGTATGCATGTCCAGTGTGGGAACGATCTGTCTGTGCTAAGAAACTAGACCCTATTCTAAATGTCAGTTGTTGTGGAATAACAGGATGTCTAAAGCCAACACCAAAGGATAGCATGTACTTACTGGCTGGCACTGCACCATCTTGTACCAGGAGGAAGGTAGCAAGCCAAAGGGGAAGATCATGGTAGATGGAAGACCCAAAGCATCCATTATGTATGGTCACACAGAAATAACCAAATGCCTTAAATCGCATACAGAAAAAGATGACTATTCATTACCTTGTTTGGCTGAATCAATGGTATGACTTTTATTTTATTGATGAAGTTCTTGAGATACTTATTTTGGCGGTCATCCAAGTGGAAATAGGCTTCAAAATTAGTACTGACAAACCTACCAACTGCTCTTTGTTTTCAGCACGCTAAGTTTGCAAGCCTGATTCTAAGGCTTTTGTAAGATTTCTCTGTTGTACCTTACAGACTCTTCATTACCCATTCTTTGGCAGATTAGAGTGGTATGTCCTTTATCTCTGGAAGAATTGTTTCTTCATGTATTCCCAGAGTAAAATCCTGGCCCCATCAATGTTAACAGCAACATTGTCATTGACTTCAACAGGTTAGGATTTTACCCTCCATATTATTTTAAAATATTTTCATAGTCTTCTCTCTTAGAATATGTTTACACTGCAGCTGATTCCCAGAACAGGTAGACAGATATGTGCAATCTCTGCTTGAGCTAGCACACTAAAAATAGCATTGTAGCCAGGGTAGCACAGGTGGTGGCGTGGGATAGCCACCTAAGTTCAAACCCACCTAGCCCCTCCCGAATAAATACTCAGGCAGCTAGTCCAAGCCACCTCCCATGCTACCCTCCCACCCCCATGTTGCAATTTTTAGTGAAAGCTAACCCGTGTCTATCTATGCATGCTGGGAAGCATGATCCCAGCTGCAGAGTCGACATGCTCATAGACTCATTTGCCTCTTTTTTAATGTTCCATGATTACCTTTTATGCTACTTCACCTCGATAGCACTTCACTCCTATCTTCCCACTCTAGGAACCACACAGGAAGCAGCACATCATCATTAATGTATTTTCAGCTCAGTCTCTTTACAATGGATGCTATAAACACAATATGAGTCTGGCTGATGTATGAAGCATATATTTGTATTACATTGGGGTGCTGCAAACTGCTGAAATGACTCAGCAGAAAAAAACCCCACAGTTGCAATCTGCAAGGTCTCTTCTCCAAGAGATAGGGTTTACAATGAGAAATAAAATAAGTTAACATATACAGAGATTAAACAGAAAAGTTCAACCCAATTCAGATTTCATCTTTAACCCAGTGATAGAATTCTACTTTCCTTCATTGTCTCCCCAACAACTACTTTTATAACCCTTCCTCTGGGGAAGAGGAAGGAGAAGATGAATTGAAGTCAACTCCTTGTTCACGAGGGGCAAGGTAATGTCATTACACTCTGTCAAAGAGTCTACAGAATCTTCTTTCTCTGTTTCATTCTCTCCTAAAAACAAGGAAGAACAATGAAAAAAATGTTACATTTGTCCTTTTCATGCTGTATGTATTATGTTCGCATTACCACTATGCTTACACCCCAATAAAACTTTTAAGTAAGAATTAGAAATGGGTGAACCTGAGTAGATTTAAAAAACCAATCTTACCACTGACCAGAACTCATGCCCAACCCAACCTCAAGATTTAGAATAATTTAGTAAACCTTGTCTTCTATATGCTTCTCCACTTATTGGTTCTGGTACCAAAATTCCAAAAGGAATTTGTAATGTATTTCCAACCAGACCAGAAGCACAAAGTACTGAAAAACACATTAGATTTCCATATCAGTTTTGCAGAATCAAGCAATTTGGATAAAAATGCGGGTCAACTTCTGAGTCATTATTCAATATTTATTGGGTCCTTCATCAGGAAAATGCCCATTGATATTCACCTACTAATGGTAAAAATATCTGCACTAGGGATACCATGCTCAGTTTAGCCATTACAATTTGCTGAATCATGTTTCACCCAATAGAGATGTGTTGTACTCTAAAATAACTCCTGGGGTTTGGCAGAATGGAAATGATGTTATGTATCATGCAGTAAGCAGGCTGTACAGTAGGCAATCCATTGCAAGCTGTTTGCTAATGTAAGCCTTTTGTCACATTGCTGAAATGCTGATTTTGAGCAAGACTGGGCTCAATGCCATTTAGTGCTAATTTAACTACATCTTCATGAAAACTGCCTCTCTTCCCTAGAAACAAAAGCCTCTGCCAATGTGCAGCTGAGGTCTGGAAACCTGACTAGTGACACTAATCATTGAAGTCTTACTGGTGAAATGTTAGTCACTGATGCACAGCCTTTCATCCACTAGGGCATCATCTTGGGACCCTATTCTGTGTACTCACCAGTTCTCAAATATTTTCAAGGATTGTCCACGCTGAATGTTTTTCCTAGAGCTCTTTTACTGAAAGTCTATTCTTAAACGATAATTTTGGGTTGCCCCTCCTATTCTCACCATCAGGACACACTTGCTAAGGCTGTCACAGGCATATACAGTAAAAGCAATACAAACACCTATATTTAATTTTGTGTATATGTCCTTGGTTTCTCCAGTACACCATTTTAGAAAGAGAGGGGCTGAATCTATGTGTTCCAACAGTGCTGAGCAACTGAAATGATGAGTTTATAACAAAAATGCCTTTGCAAATTTTTGTGTTTGCTAGAATGAACAAGACAGTAACATGTGATCTAAAATAGTTTTGCCCCATTGACTAGCTGGCAAGACCTTAAACAGGAGCATGTGTTATCTTACTATGGGCTAAGTCATGACTAGTGGTACATGCCCGCTCAGTGGAATAAGGGAATGTAAAGTGTTCCCTTACGCTATTGCGCTGACTACCTGCACTGTGATCACTGCTCTGGGGAAAACAGCCTCTGCAGAGCATCTATCCTTCCCTTCTCGCGCATGTGGGCAGGCAGGAGGGGCCTTGACTGTATCCTTCCCACCCCGACACAGCATGCCAGCAAGTGCAGCTGAGCTGCATGGAGAGGAAAGTAAACTACACTGTGTAACAGACTGATAGCAGCTTACTTCCCTCCAGCACAAAGGAGAACCAGAGGCTAAATTATGACTCTCTCAGGGTATGTCTACACTACGAAATTAGTTCGAATTTATAGAAGCCGGTTTTATAGAAATCGGTTGTATACAGCCGATTGAGTGTGTCCCCACATAAAATGCTCTAAGTGCTCTAGTCGGCGGACCGCGTCCACAGTACGAGGCTAGCGTCGACTTCCGGAGCATTGCACTATGGGTAGCTATCCCACAGCTATCCCACAGTTCCCGCAGTCTCCACCGCCCCTTGGAATTCTGGGTTGAGATCCCAATGCCCGGATGATGCAAAACAGTGTCGCGGGAGGTTCTGGGTACATGTCGTCAGGCCCCTCCCCCCCCATCACAGCAACAGCAGACAATAGATTCGCGCCTTTTTACCTGGGTTACCTGTGCAGACAACATACCACGGCAAGCATGAAGCCCGCTCAGCTCACCGTCACCATATGTCCTCTGGGTGCCGGCAGACGTGGGACTGCATTGCTACACTGCAGCAGCTGCTGCTAACTGCCTTTTGGCGGTAGACGGTGCAGTAGACTGTTAGCCTTCATCGGCAATCTGGGTGCTGGCAGCCGTGGGGCTGCATTGCACCAGCCCCTTGCCTTTTGGCAGTAGATGGTGTATTACGACTGGTAAGCGTCCTATTACAAGTTGGCTCATCGCACATTAGCAGAGTCTTCCCTGAGCAGCAGATCGTGCAATAGGCCTGAAGGCCATCGTAATACACTAACTGCCAAGCGCCCAGTATTTGCTGCCAAGGACCCAGAAAGATGCCGAGGGCTATCAGTCACGCTGCACCATCGTCTTAAGATGTAAAAAATAGATTTGCTCTGTATTCATTTGCTTCCCCCTCCCTCCGTCAAATCAACGGCCTGCTAAACCCAGGGTTTTCAGTTTAATCTTTGGGGGGACCATTCTTTGTGACAGTTGTTTGTGTTTCTCCCTGATGCACAGCCACCTTTCTTGATTTTAATTCCCTGTACTTGTACGCCATGTCGTCACTCGGCCCGCCCTCCCTCCTTCCCCTAGTCCGTCAGATACTACTTTCGCGCCTTTTTTTTGAATTCTGGGTTGAGATCCCAATGCCCGGATGATGCAAAACAGTGTCGCGGGAGGTTCTGGGTACCTGTCGTCAGGCCCCTCCCCCCCCTCACAGCAACGGCAGACAATAGATTCGCGCCTTTTTACCTGGGTTACCTGTGCAGACAACATACCACGGCAAGCATGGAGCCCACTCAGTTCAGCTGAGCTCACCGTCACCATATGTCCTCTGGGTGCCGGCAGACGTGGGACTGCATTGCTACACAGCAGCAGCTGCTAACTGCCTTTTGGCAGTAGACGGTGTAGCATGAGTAATAGCCGTGGGGCTGGCAGCCGTAGGGCTGCATTGCACCAGCCCCTTGCCCTTTGGTAGGCGATGGTATATTATGACTGGTATCCGTCGTCGTCGTACTGGAGTGGCTGTCAATCATGGGCACCTGGGCAGACATGCTACTGTCTCGATGATGATGGCTACCAGTCGTAGTATACTATTTTCTGCCAATTGCCCAGTATTGTCTGCTAAGCACCCAGAAGAGGCCGAGGGCGATGCTGGGTGCTGGCGGACGTGGGGCTGGCAGACGTGGGGCTGCATTGCTACACAGCAGCAGCCCCTTGCCTTTTGGTAGACGATGGTATATTACGATTGGTAACCGTCGTCATCGTACTGCAGAGGCTATCACTCATGCTGCACCGTCGGCTGCCAGCTTAAGATGTAAAAAATAGATTTGTTCTGTATTCATTTGCTTCCCCTTCCTCCGTGAAATCAACGGCCTGCTAAGCCCAGGGTTTTCAGTTTAATCTTTGGGGGGACCATTCTGTGTGACAGTTGTTTGTGTTTCTCCCTGATGCACAGCCACCTTTCTTGATTTTAATTCCCTGTTCCTGTACCTGTACGCCATGTCGTCACTCGGCCCTCCCTCCCTCCTGCCCTTCCTCCTTCTCCTGGTCCATCAGATACTAGTTTCGCGCCTTTTTTCTGACCAGGCGCCATAGCTAGCACTGGGATCATGGAGCCCGCTCAGATCACCGCGGCAATTATGAGCACTATGAACACCACGCGCATTGTCCTGGAGTATATGCAGAGCCAGGACATGCCAAGGTGAAACCCGGACCAGCCGAGGAGGCGATTGCAGCGCGGCGAAGAGAATGATGAGGAAATTGACATGGACATAGACCTTTCACAAGGCACAGGCCCCAGCAATGTGGAAATCATGGTGTCACTGGGGCAGGTTCATGCCGTGGAACGCCGATTCTGGGCCCGGGAAACAAGCACAGACTGGTGGGACCGCATCGTGCTGCAGGTATGGGACAATTCCCAGTGGCTGCGAAACTTTTGCATGCGTAAGGCCACTTTCATGGAACTTTGTGACTTGCTTTCCCCTGCCCTGAAACGCCAGGATACCAAGATGAGAGCAGCCCTCACAGTTGAGAAGCGAGTGGCGATAGCCCTGTGGAAGCTTGCAATGCCAGACAGCTACCGGTCAGTCGGGAATCAATTTGGAGTGGGCAAATCTACGGTGGGGGCTGCTGTGATCCAATTTGCCAGGGCAATGAAAGACCTGGTGATATCAAGGGTAGTGACTCTGGGCAACATGCAGTCAATAGTGGATGGTTTGGCTGAAATGGGATTCCCAAACTGTGGCGGGGCCATAGACGGAACCCATATCCCTATCTTGTCACCGGAGCACCAAGCCACTGACTACGTAAACCGCAAGGGGTACATTTCAATGCTGCTGCAAGCCCTGGTGGATCACAAGGGACGTTTCACCAACATCAACGTGGGATGGCCGGGAAAGGTACATGATGCTCGCGTCTTCAGGAACTCTGCTCTGTTTCGAAAGCTGGAGGAAGGGACTTTCTTCCCGGACCAGAAAGTAACCGTTGGGGATGTTGAAATGCCTATCGTGATCCTTGGGGACCCAGCCTACCCCTTAATGCCATGGCTCATGAAGCCGTACACAGGCAGCCTGGACAGGAGTCAGGACCTGTTCAACTACAGGCTGAGCAAGTGCCGAATGGTGGTGGAATGTGCATTTGGACATTTAAAAGCGCGCTGGCGCAGCTTACTGACTCGCTCAGACCTCAGCGAAAAGAATATCCCCATTGTTATTGCTGCTTGCTGTGTGCTCCACAATATCTATGAGAGTAAGGGGGAGACATTTATGGCGGGGTGGGAGGTTAAGGCAACTCGCCTGGCCGCTGATTATGCGCAGCCAGACACCAGGGCGGTTAGAGGAGCACAGCAGGGCACGGTGCGCATCAGAGAAGCTTTGAAAACGAGTTTTGTGACTGGCCAAGCTACTGTGTGAAACTTCTGTTTGTTTCTCCTTGATGAACCCTCCAAACCCCCCCCCTGACCCGGTTCACTCTACTTCCCTGTAAACCAACCACCCCACCCCACCCTCCCCTCCCCAATTCGAGCACCGCTTGCAGAGGCAATAAAGTCATTGTTTTTTCACATTCATGCATTCTTTATTAGTTCCTCACAGAAGAAGGGGGATAATTGCCAAGGTAGCCTGGGATGGGTGGGGGAGGAGGGATGAAAAAGGACACACTGCATTTTAAAACTTTAAGTCTTATTGAAGGCCAGCCTTCTGATGCTTGGGCGATCATCTGGGGTGGAGTGACTGGGTGGACGGAGGCCCCCCCCCACCGTGTTCTTGGGCGTCTTGGTGAGGAGGCTATGGAACTTGGGGAGGAGGGCTGTTGGTTAAACAGGGGCTGTAGCGGCGGTCTCTGCTCCTGCTGCCTTTCCTGCAGCTCAACCATACGCTCGAGCATATCAGTTTGATGCTCCAGCAGACGGAGCATTAACTCTTGCCGTCTGTCTGCAAGCTGACGCCACCTATCGTCTTCAGCCCGCCACTTGCTCTTTTCATCCCGCCATTCAGCCCGCCACCTCTCCTCTCGTTCATATTGTGCTTTTCTCATTGACTGCCTCCACGCATTCTGCTGTGCTCTATCAGCGTGGGAGGACATCTGCAGCTCCGTGAACATATCGTCCCTCGTCCTACGTTTTCTCTTTCTAATGTTCACTAGCCTCTGCGAAGGAGAAACATTTGCAGCTGGTGGAGGAAAAGGGAGAGGTGGTTAAAAAAGACACATTTTAGAGAACAATGGGAACACTCTTTCATTACAAGGTCGCATATTTCTGCTTGCAGGCAGCCATGGTAGGCCACAGTGTTTTGGCTTTTTTAACCTTCTTAACATGCGGGAAAGGTTTCAAACAGCAGCACATTTCCCATATCAAGGATGAATTGGGTTGTCCATTTAAAATGGGTTTTCAATGTAAAAGGAGGGGCTGCGGTTTCCCGGTTAACATGCGGCACAAACCCAAGTAAACCACCCCCCACACACACACACACGATTCTCTGGGATGATCACTTCACCCCTCCCCTCCACCGCGTGGTTAAGAGCAGGGAACATTTCTGTTCAGAAGAGCAGGAACGGGCGCCTCTGAATGTCCCCTTAATAAAATCACCCCATTTCAACCAGGTGACCGTGAATGATATCACTCTCCTGAGGATAACAAAGAGAGATAAGGAATGGATATTGTCTGCATGCCAGCAAACACCGGGACCATACGCTGCCATGCTTTGTTATGCAATGATTCCAGACTATGTGCTACTGGCCTGGCGTGGTAAAGTGTCCTACCATGGCGGACGGGATAAGGCAGCCCTCCCCAGAAACCTTTTGCAAAGGCTTTGGGAGTACATAAAGGAGAGCTTTCTGGAGATGTCCCTGGAGGATTTCCGCTCCATTCCCATACACATTAACAGACTTTTCCACTAGATGTACTGGCCGCGATTGCCAGGGCAAATTAATCATTAAACACGCTTGCTTTTAAACCATGTGTAATGTTTACAAATATTTACAAAGGTACACTCACCAGAGGTCTCCTGTGTGCCCTGAGGGTCTTGGGTGAGTTCGGGGGTTACTGGTTCCAGGTCCAGGGTAACAAACAGATCCTGGCTGTTGGGGAAACCGGTTTCTCCGCTTCCTTGCTGCTGTGAGCTACCTACAGTACCTCCATCCTCATCTTCCTCGTTCCCCGAACCGTCTTCCCTGTGTGTTTCTCCAGTGAGAGAGTCATAGCACACGGTTGGGGTAGTGGTGGCTGCACCCCCTAGAATGGCATGCAGCTCCGAGTAGAAGCGGCAAGTTTGCGGCTCTGCCCCGGACCTTCCGTTTGCTTCTCTGGCTTTGTGGTAAGCTTGCCGTAGCTCCTTAATTTTCACGCGGCACTGCTGTGTGTCCCTGTTATGGCCTCAGTCTTTCATGGCCTTGGAGACCTTTTCTAATACTTTGCCATTTCTTTTACTGCTACGGAGTTCAGCTAGCACTGATTCATCTCCCCATATGGTGAGCAGATCCCGTACCTCCCGTTCGGTCCATGCTGGAGCTCTTTTGCGATCCTGGGACTCCATCACGGTTACCTGTGCTGATGAGTTCTGTGTGGTCACCTGTGCTCTCCACGCTGAGCAAACAGGAAATGAAATTCAAACATTCGCGGGTCTTTTCCTGTCTACCTGGTCAGTGCATCTGAGTTGAGAGTGCTGTCCAGAGCGGTCACAATGAAGCACTGTGGGATAGCTCCTGGAGGCCAATAACGTCGAATTCCGTCCACACTACCCCAATTCCGACCCGCAAAGGCCGGTTTTATCGCTAATCCCCTCGTCGGAGGTGGTGTAAAGAAACCGGTTTAAAGGACCCTTTAAGTCGAAAGAAAGGGCTTCGTCGTGTGGACGTGTCCAGGCTTAATTCGATTTAACGCTGCTAAAGTCAACCTAAACCCGTAGTGTAGACCAGGCCTCAGTTTGGTCCCTAGTGTGCCCATTGCTTAGAGCTTGTGGTGACTTCACGATGTAACCTTAAGTACACTGTATGTCATTTTGGACCCATTTTCTGAGCTCGACTCTGTGCACCTCCCATTTCAGTTACCCTCTCACTGCCTTCCTTCATTTTATTATTGCTTTATGTACATTTCCTAGCATGGGGCCAAGCCCGGAGACTGCTCCTTCCAAACTGCAAGGCACTCCAAAGGGGGCAGGGAACAGAGAAGTTATCTGGCTCAGCAGAAGAGAGAATAGTCTGCAGCATCTTAAAAAATAGAGCTAGTAAGCCTGCTTCACTGTGCGGAAGGGAGCACTCTAAAGGACTGTGTCACTTGAGGCACAGTCCCTCCTAGAGCTCTCCTTGGGGAAGTATGTCTCTGTACCATCTCTCTCTCAAAACTGTGCCTTAATGGGACAACTGTAAGCATGGGGACAATTCAATGTTGCCCTGTAGCTTGTCTGATCATTTACACCCAGTCAAAGTGAGTGCAAATTGCTACCAAATCAGAATGGTGACATTTTGCTTTGCTCCTCATGACTACTCAAGGTGCCGGGCAACAGTGAATTGGGCCTATGGTTCCCAAATCAATTTTCCATTAAGCTATATTGCACTTCAATTCTAAACAAACATTAATAGCAATGCCAATACCATTGGATAACCTGAGGATCCTTTCTCCCTGCTACCACGGAGCTTTCAAAGTCTCTCCAATCTGCTTTCTTAAAATTGAAGCAAGTAGCAAATTTACACAATATAAGCCAAATTCATTTGGCATCAATCTCATTGCATGCATATACCTAAGAGCAGAATTTGAACTCATACTCCAAATTCAGTCGCAAAATTGCTTATGATCATGCCAAAATGACTTAGTGATATATATACCAGTCTCCTCTGCACACATCCCAAGTTTTTGTTTGTCATTTTTTCTACTGCCAAACATTATCCAGATGGTTTTAGTGATAATGATCCCCTTAACAATCTCCCATGATGATCCACAATTTGCAATATGTGAGAAACGTGCTGGCCATCTTGCTTGATCAAATTATTGAATTAGCTCACTTAACATAACATTTGGCCATATCCAAAATCTTTATGTAGACATGAGGCAAATTAATTCTAATTGCAGAATTAGCAGCACATCCAAACAAAGGGGAAAAGATAAAGAATAACATTGAGTTTGTTGGCACATTTAAAATGCACATACGAAGTATGGCAAGTTATATTTCCTGATTTGATGAGAGTTGTCTATCAGTCTTCTTCAACTATCGGAGAGGTGGTGGTTGTGTGTGTGTGTGTGTGTGTGTGTGTGTGTGTGTGTGTGTGTGTGAAGGACAAAGTCAGTGTTTCCTTTAGAGAAGAACATTTAGCTGTGTATTTGGCAGTTACCAGGCATGCTTGCAGTTCATCTGACAGAGAATCCTTCAGGAGGATGATCTTATCCTTCTCCCCCTCATTCTCATCTCAGCACACAACCCATTTATTGTGGATAACCACATTCTTTTCTTCAGGGCATGAATATGCAAAAGTATCCTCCCCCTTAACCCCACAGTTCTGCAATAAATTTGTACTCTATGCTTGAGATATAATCACAATTCTGTTGTTGAACTGCAGCTCTCTCCTGAACATCGTGATGTGATTCATTTGTTGAGCTCCTCCAAGTTCAAGTTGCTCCGAGTATACGTTATTGCTGGCAATGGCAAAAAGTCAGACAAGTGCACACTACTATTGCTCTTTTAAGTAGTCAAAATAAATTATCTTCAAATTAAAAGTGTTTTTTTAATGCCACATTTCTGATTAGCTGTTGTGATTAAATGTTGAGGCCACTGTTTAGGATTTTAATTCCAACTTAAAACCATTTAAAAGATTATTTTCAAACATATTAAAGAGGAATTAATTTAATTTAAGCCAATATTTGTGGGGTAAGCTAGATATTATTTCAGATAAACCCTGCCCACAGAGATAGAGAGTTGAGAATACAGTATTGAATTTTAGGGATCTGGAGTGTTTGCAAGCGTTTCATTGCCAGCTGCAAAAAATGCTATGCAAACTGTCTCCTTGCACATACACTGTCCTTCCACATATGGTGGGGGAATCTCAGAAATCCCAGTACCCATTAGCTTCCCCCATCCCCCACCCGCTATCATGAGGCTAAGGCTACACTACATAGCTTACGGCAGCACAGCTGCACCAATGGCTGGGTAAGGCTTTGCATCCTTGTGGGCATCTGCTGAATTCTCACTCTATTGACTATTGTTATAGGCATCTGGGTGACAGAGTATTTCCTTTGAAAATCTGACTAATGTAGCACTTTGATATATGAATCTCAGTTTGAGACAAGACTCAAGTACTCATTCACAAGACTGTTAGGGGGAGGTTTTACAGTGTACCAAACAGAGGAGACAATCCGAAGCGACACCTGGGAAAAGTCTAGGTGGATATTAGAAAACAAAACAAAGAGGACATTCAAATTTAGTTTCAGTGTGATGGCATGTAAGAAAGACAAAACTTGAGGCCAGAAAAACTCGCAGCAGATGAGAAGCTTTGCTTCCAAGGTATTCCTAAGAGGACTATTAGCAAACAAAAAGTAATTTGAAAGTTTTTCCTCTACATCCTTGCTATTAGGAAGTTTTAAAAAGGCTTTATAGTTCTACATAAGTGATCTATATTTCAGTTCTTCAACATGCCATGGGTGGAGGCAGTGAACTTCCTTGGAGGTTTGATTTGGTCGGTACAAGTTCAGGCCTCTGAAATCTATTTGCGTGCTAGTAAAAAGAGATGCTATAGTCCCTCAGAGAACAAATGCTAGACCCTCAGAAAGTGTTGGTTAGGATTCCAGTTCACTGCTGATCAATGCATAGCACAACTGACTTCTGGGTTCTTTTAAGTCCCTGGTGTGAACTATAACTAGAAAAGCTGAAGGGAAAAAAATTAAGGTTACAGTTATTTTTTTAAACAAAATGAGAAGAACGAAATGCCTGAGTTGCATGGAACTAGAGAACATTGAATTATGAATGATTTTCTGTCTAGGGGATTTCTGAAGTCCTTTCATAGTGCATAAAAAATGTTATGCTACTGATGCAGAAGTACTTCTTAACTGACATTCTGTTCCCTCAGCTTGACAGTTATAAATTGGCACCTTCTGCCCACTTCATCCCCGTGCCTTCTACATAGACACTGATCAATCCAAAATGCTTCTTTATTGTTGGACAAATGGTCTAACTGCCATGCTACATTTCACAAATTGCAATAGTATATCCACGTTAGTGCATGTTAGTTTTAATTATTCTTTTGTAAATATTTATTTTGTTATAGGCATTTTTACAGTACTCAACACTGCAGTACAGTTACACTGCAGATACATTGAAAAATTATTTTTCAAAGATTATAAGGCCCCAATAGCATAATTTAAAACATACACTGGCTCTACTTTCACAAACATGTAAAGATTCCACTGTGAGTAATTGCAGTGTTTTATAATGTCCAGAGTTGGTTAGGTCAGCTCCTGGGTCTACACTGCATTCTACTAAGGGAGACCCTCTTGGAGGTCCTTACAGATTGAAAGTCTGATTGTGGAGATAATGTAGAAGAAGAAAATGGCCACAACTTCATCTTCAGCGGGGGTTGCAGCCTGCAAAGCAAGCGTCAGAAAGAGGCATCACCAGGACAGCTGGGCAATGTGTTGATGAAGCAAAGCAGATCATTGAGCAGGCTCTGCTGGCAGGACTTCTATGGAGCTCCAAGTATAATTTACAGCAAGATGTCCTCAAGGGAGGGCAGGTGGCAACACTGCCTTTTTTCCTTTGGGGTGAATTGTCTGCCGCCCCAGGCACAAAGGTCAGGGCTGGTGAAGGGAGCTCAGTATGTTTAGTTCAAAGGTTTCTCCCTTACACACTGTCCCTTTATTTTCCTTCATGCAAGGAAGTCATTGGCTTTCACAGTGTCTTAGAGATTATTGCTAAGAGCTTAATTTAAAACAGTTCAAAATATGAAAAGTCATGGACTAGTCAAAGAAAAAGGGCCGATGTCATGTACATTTGCATTAATTTTTATTGACAAAAAATGGAATATCAGATTGTTTTCTTTGATGCATCAACTTAAATGAGCTGATGGTTGCCATGCTGGCATTTCTCATCACAACCACTGGATTGAGACTGGTAGAACTGAGGACATGGTTAGAGAACGCTGTAGATAGTCTAGGCCAGAGGTTCCCAAAGTGGGCGATACCACCCCCTGGGGGGCACTGGAACGATCCAGGGGGGCAGTAGTAGCCTCGGGTGCAATTGGGGGGCATTGAATAAAAATAAGGGGGCGGTGGAAGCATAAAGAAAGAATATAAGAAAATTTTGAAAAACCGTTCGTACATGTTTCATCTGTTGTGTAACATAGAGTTAAAGTTGTACTGATTACTTTATTTTCCAAATAAATTCACAAATTATAACCGATCAGGTGTCAAGTCCGCCAACAGCTCTTAACAAGCAAGTGTTGGCAGGCAAGCGTGTCGTGCATTGTTGGGAAGTCCAGCATGCATCGGCAGGAATATGTGCGTGTAATGACTTGTTTACAATACGATACTATAAATAGGCGACATGTATGAAATCTAATTTAGATTGTTTCTTAATTGTGTAAAAAGCAGTTAACAATAGTGCAATAAGTATTTAAAATTTTTTTATTCATATTCAATACCTTCGATCTTTACGGATTACGGATCACATACAAAGCAAATTGTATTATTGTTGTTTCAATAAAACAGCAATTTACACATGAGTATTTTTATACATTTTCTTACATATCTACAGTACGTTTCTGTGTCTCTAGTGCTTACTAATAATAAAATCATAGCAGGCTTGTGTCGGTACAGTTAGGGTTACCATTCGTCCGGATTTACCCGGACATGTCCTCCTTTTGTGTGCTAAAAATAGCGTCCGGGGGGAATTTGTAAAGCACTCACAATGTCCGGGATTTCCCCCTCCCCTGGCAGAGCAGAGCGAGCGGCTGGGAGGGCTGCAGGAAAGTCCCGGGCTGGACTTCGGAGCAGCTTCCTCCTCCCACCCCCCCCCCCCCCTGCATTCTGAGCCGGCCGGCAGCTCCTCCTCCTGCAGCCCGCTCCGGCAGCCCTGTGCAGGGCCAGGGACCGCGTTTTGTGTTGTGCTGGGGAGCTCAGCCATGTGTCCGGCTGGCACAGAGCCCAACACCCTGTTCTGAGCAGCAGGGTAAGGGGGGGCAGGAGAAGGGACAGGGAGGTTCTGGAGGGGGCAGTCAAGAAACGGGGGGGGGCTTTTGGAAGGGAGTGGAGAAAGTTTTGGGCAGTCAGGGTACAGGTAGGGGGTAGGGTCCTGGGGGGCAGTTGGGGGGGGGGTCTTAGGAGGGGGCAGTTAGGGGACAAGGAACAGGGAGTCTTAGGTAGGGGGTGGGGTTCTGGAGGGCAGTTAGGAGCAGGGGTCCCAGGAGGGGGCAGTCAGGGGACAAGGAGCGGGGGGTAGGGGGCTGGGAGTTCTGGGGGGGAGCTGTCAAGGGGCAGGAGTGGGGAGAGGGATCGGAGCAGTCAGGGGACAGGGAGCAGAGGGGTTTAGATGGGTTGGGAGTTCTGGGGGTGGGGAGTGGTTGGATGGGGCGTGGGAGTCCCAGGGGTCTGTCTGGGGGTGGGGGTGTGGATAAGGGTTGGGGCAGTCAGGGGACAAGAGGCAAGGAGGCTTAGATAGGGAGTGGAGTCCCGGGGGGCAGTTAGGGGCAGGGGTCCCAGGAGGGGGCAGTCAGGGGACAAGGAACGGGGGGAGGGTTGGGAGTTCTGGGGGGGGCGGGAAGTGGGAGGGGCAGGGGCGGGGCTAGGGCGGGGCTCCTCCCGTCCTCTTTTTTGCTTGTTGAAATATGGTAACCCTAGGTACAGTACTATTTGAAGCATACAGTCAATCTATTTGTCATATTTTTTATTACAATATTAACGAAAATGGGAATGAAATCGTAAAAAAACTTAACTATTAACATTTATTTATATCTATCGAATCATCTGTGTTAATTGGTAAATAAGGCGTGTGTTAATAAGGAACAATTATTTAAATAAGGGCAAACTAAATTAAAACAACTGATTTTTAATTGCATATTGATTATTTTTTTAATTAATTATTTCTTGATAAATTTAGTTTGATATTTGACAATTTAATATCAAATACATATATCTAATGCTGAGCAAAGAACAAAACCCAGTTTATTAGTTTCATTAGTATTTTAGTTTGGTTGTCTTTTGCCATCTTACACAAAAACCACTGTATACCTTATGTCGTGGGCAATATTTTAATAACACATCTTTCTTTACTATATTGTAGGACGTAGGTAGAAATATAGATACATAAAAGAACGCAAATTTGTCACTGCATCTTTCTGTTTGTCCGCTTAAAGAAGGTAGATTTCCAGGGGGGCGCTGAGTAATTTTTTTTCTGAAAAGGGGGGCGCTGAGTAATTTTTTTTCTGAAAAGGGGGCGGTAGGCCAAATAAGTTTGGGAACCTCTGGTCTAGGCTGTTGCAAAGGACAACAGAGAACAGTTGCAGCAGAATGTAAATTACAGCAGCCCTTGGGACGTCTCTGTTCTCTAGCTAGCTGCAGAATCCAGGGGTGCAAAGGTGGCCTCCTCCCCCTGCCTGCAGTTCTGCACAGAGGTTAGCTTGGTCAGAACAGAGAATCAAGGCCACACTATTTTAAACTAGAAAAGTAGCTGGGATGGGGGTGGTGGAAGTCCAATTCAAAGGAAATGGCTGAAATGCCCTTGTACTGACGCTGCCCTTAATGATGGGAAGTGGCAGTAAACTGTGCTTTTAGTATATTGCTCTCTCCTATGGAACGTTTTTCTAAGGGAATTATGTGTAGAAAAGCTCAAAGTATTTTCTGTACTCAAAAAGATAAACCCCAAGAAGGTCATAGCCTTTTAAAGAGATCTGTCACAGTGAAAGACACTTCTGGACTGGAATGAACTCAGATTGTCTTTCCAATGTATTAAAAAACCTATTTACCAAAGAAATCTCTTTCTTTTCAGACAGATTGGTAAACTCCTATTAATAACACTACAGTATGTCTATGTAAATGTAAATCTTAGTAAATTATAGTGCAATAGCTGCATCTGAATGACCAGTGTTCAGAATCACAGAACACACTTTTTCCACCTTCTCTTTTTTTTTTTTTTTTTAACCTGTTCGTGCTTGGGAAAGTTGCTGGATTCCCAGCCCCAAATACTGAACCCCTCTGCTTAGCCAACAAAACAGGTAATATACAACATCGGCTGATGCTGGAGTCTCACATCGCAGCAGCCACAAGTAATGCTTTCTACCATTTCCAGCTGGCTAGCAGACTCATCTCATCCTAGAGAAAGAATACCCCAACCACAGTTATTCACGCCTTCATTACTTCATGGCTGGACTGTGATATACCTGGACATGAAATCTTCAGCATTTAAGAAACTCCAGCTAGTGCAGAATGCTGCAGCATCTCTTCTTAGCAGTTAGGATACTAAAGCACATCAAACCTGTCCTCCTCCACTCTCTACAGTGGCATCCTATAGAATATCAAATCAAGGTCTCAGTCATTATCTTCAAAGCACTCCATTCCATGGCCTGGTCCCAAGATATCTAACAGGCCATCTGTGTTCGACTGCTCTGCTCCTCTGGCACAATGAAACCCTCAACAATAAGAGTAAGGCTCATTTGTGCAGGAGATGGAACTTTCTCCAGGTTGGACTGAGACTATGAAATGAATTTCTCCAGGAACTAACAACAATTACAATCATTACCACTTTCCAATGTGCACACATTCCTTTAACCTTGCCTTCTCTAACAACCGCAACAAAACCATACCAAAAACTCTAGCAAAGAAGACACTCTACTGCATGTTTCTCCTTCTGGGGAGAGATTGAGAGAATAAACACATGACATATGTGTAATCATCAGGGCCGGCTCTGACTTTTTTGCCGCCCCAGGCAAAAAAGCCTCCCACTGCCTCCCCCCAGCAGGGAGCGCAGCAGGGGAGGATGTGGAGTCCGGCTGGGGCTCCACTCTCCCGGACCAGCTTGAGCACGGGGGGAGGGCGGCGAGCCAGCCGGGGCTCCCTTCTACCCCGCGGCCAGAGCGCCGGGGGTAGGGCAGCGAGCCCAGTCGCGGCCCTGCTCTCGGGCTGGAGCGCAGCCCCCCTCTAGGTGCCGCCCCAAGCACATGCTTGGTGGGCTGGTGCCTTGAGCCGACCCTGGTAATCATATTGGTTAATACACTACTGGAAAGTGCTCAGATTCTACAGTAATGAGCTTGGTATAAAAACCTATATAGCATAGAATATGCAGCAGAAGTGCAAGCTTCCTCATGCTGCCCTACCAAATCACCTACAGCGTTATACACAATCATTTTAGAAAATTTACCAAGGTACACACTGTACCCTCTTTACAAAGGCATTGTTTATAAAGTGCTTTCTCCAAAGAAAGTATAGGACGATTTGTGCTTGGAACCCAAAAATGTTAAACCTAATAAACTGACCTCACATTACAGATTTTAATGCTAGAAGGGTCTCTGTGATTATCTAGTCTGAGATCATCCCATGTAACACAGGCCATAGAAGCTCCCCAAAATATTTCCTAGAGCATTTCCTTCAGTCAGTGAGGAAGAATCCACTATGACCCATGGTCAATTGTTCCAGTGGTTAATTATGCCTTATTTCTGGTCTGAATTTGTCTACCTTCAACTTCCAGCCATTGGATTGTGTTATACCTTTCTCTACTAGACAGAAGAGCCCATTATTAAGCATTTGTTCCATATATAAGGTTCTTATAGACTATAACCAATTAAGCTAAATAGATTGAGCTCCTTGAGTCTATCACTATAAAACATATTTTCTATTCCTTTCATCATCCTTGTGGCTCTTCTCTGAACCCTCTCCAATTCATCAACGTCCTTCCTTAACTGTGAACACCAGAACTGCACACAGTATTCCAGCAGCAGTTACACCAGTGCCAAATACTGAGGTAAAATAATTTCCCCACTCCTACTCAAGATTTCCCTGTTTTTGCATCCAAGGATTTCATTAGCCCTGTTGGCCACACCAACATTGAACTGTGAGCTCATGTTCAGCTGATTACCTACTACAACTCCCTAATCTTTTTCAGAGTCCCTGTTTCCCAGGATAGAATCATCTATCCTAAGTATGGCCTACATTCTTTGTTCCTAGGCGTATACATTTACATTTAGCCATATTGCAGAAGGTCTCCAGAACATTCATAACTGCCTTCCAATGCTGTCACCATATTAAAGATAACAGTCACATGTGATTTGAAAACATCCTATTCTAGAAGTCAGGTCAGATAATATTAAGAGGAGTTTCTCTATTTAAAACCAATGTCACAGTCAGTTAGCCCATTATACTCTTTGGGCCATACTGTGCCAGATAGACAGAGGCCTACATTAGAGATGATGCAAAGCCTTTGGCCTCAGGGAGATCTTATGAAATGATTTGTGCTTGAAAAGTTTAAGCATGCAAAGGTGATCTGCATGCTTCACCATCCCTTTGCAGCTGGCCAGCTCCATGGGGGTCCAATCCTTCCTTTATCACATGTATGGCACTGAGGACAAATGGTAGGAGCAGTCCCCACACTTCCCAGCAGAGACTGGCATTGTGCCTGGTCCTTGTGCATCCATGCGAGGGCCAGGCACAATCTGGCCCTTTATGGAGTGAACTACTTTGGATATGTGTACACTTTGAGATGGGGTGTCTGGTTCCTAGCTCCAAAAGACATATTCACGCGAGCTGTCATTGAGCTAGCATGCTAAAAATAGAAGGTAGCTGCAGCAGCGCAAGGTAGAAGGTAGCTCTGGCAGAGGGATTAGCCACCCTGAGTACAAGCCCATCAGAGAGCCTACATATGTACTCTGGGTGGCAAGCACCTCCACTGGTCACACTGACATAGCTACCTTCTGTTTTTAGCAAGCTAGCACAATGACAGCTAGCACATCCCCAGCTCCAAGTGTAGACAGACCCCTAGACTGTAAGCTCCTTGGGACACAGTATCTTCATTATATATTTGTCCAGAACCTAGCCCAATGAGATCTTGGTCTATGATTGGAGTCCCTAGGTGCTCGTGCAATACAAATAATAGTGTTATTGAATGAGGAGAACAGTGTTTTAAGAGTACAAATTACACTTACAAATTACACATGCAGAAATATGTAAATGTATATAAAAACATGAATTTTACCTGAAAGAATTTATAGGTATTCCAGTGCTTTCTCCTCTGATGAAGCTCTGTGAAGTATGCAAATGATGCATATCAATATTATTGATTATGCAAATTATCCAGAGAATAATTTCTCTGCTCTATAAAAAGGCAAAGGCTCACAGAACTCTTCCTTTGACCGGTGTGCAACAGCTGACCGTTGGCTGAAATAGTACTACAACCCCTGCAGCACCTCAAGCAGTTCATAAATCATCGCCTGACACGAGGCCTGCAGCCCTTTTGTGGCAGCTAATAGGAAGAGCCATTTTTCAAGGAAAGCTGCAAGAGAGATAAGTGTACTCGTGTGGCTAATGGGCTTCAATTTGTAGTGTGCTGCGAGGCAGAGATGAGATCTGCAAATCACACCCTTTTTTCCTTGACACAAACTCTTCTTTGGTAATAAAATCTGCCCTACGATTAGCCAAGTGATGTAGACCTTATGGGAACTGAGTGTGTGTGTAGAGGGGTGCAGAGAGGAGGAGGAGTGTTGGGGTTTTTTTTGGTTTATCTGAGCTGGTTTGGTGTTCATTTTCATGCACCTCCAGTTGCACCGACCAAGCATGATCTGTCATGTCAAACGTAACTTAGCAAGGCCACACAAATTATAAATAACTCGTTATGTCCTTCTCCTGGAAGAATTATGCCACTGAGAAAGAAGCGAAACTGCCTGTGTTCCGAATGTGGCCTATCAAGTAAGCACTATGATACAAGACACAGACGTCCTTGATTATATGGTATTTAGGTGCTTGAATTTATAGAAGGAGGAATAAAGATATGAGCCTTTTTCTTTCTTCTCTTTTGAATTTCTTGTTTTTGTGTAAGGCATGGCAGGTGGACTGTAAACACCCCAAAGCTAGGTTTCTGTTTAACTGAGGCAAGGGATACCGTCTGAGGGTAAAAAAAGATAAGGTATTTTATTTAAATAGAGATAGTTTTTAACAAAAAACTCACAGGTAAATGGAGTGGCTAGGTCATCTATTCCTTTTCTCTTTTGGGGAGTAAATAGTTTGCAAAGAACACCCAAGTATAGCTGGAGGTACCATCCCACCAATCGTGGTGAGTGGACTCTTTCCTGGGGTCCTTACTGGGTTAAGAGGATGCTGCATTAAAATTAACTGTCCTGAAGCCTCAATGCTTGTCATCAAGCCACAGAAATGTCTTGTACTTTCTCCGTTACTTTCGATTACCCTTTCTCTCCTCCCTTATAGGTTAGATACCACATTCCAATGGACAGAAAAGTTAGCCACAAGGCCAGAGCTAGAGGGAAACTATGAAATCCTAGTGAAACTTAGAATTCCCTGCTCCTTCCTCTTCAGGCTTTTAGGTAAGCCAAGGAAGAACGTATGCTCAGAGGGAAGAAAGGTAAGATACATATTTGAGTTCTTTGCTAGAATCTGGATTAATCCAAACCAAATAATTCACAAAAATAAAAAAACCGAATGCCACAGAAGTTCTTTGTACAATAGTGCTAGTATGCAGGATACCTTTGCCATTAACACTTGCGTTAATGCATACATCAATACTTACCTGCCAAGAAAATAACCCATTGAATACTAACTATTGGAAAAGAATGGGAGCAGCCAGAAGGAGCTAAATAAGGCAGCAGCAGTCAGTAGCAGTCACAAATCATAAAGCACAAGGAGAAGAACACATTCATTAGCTAACTTTTAGTTCTATTATTGCTTTTGGAAGGGGGTAGTCCACAGCTGATAAGCACTTAGATAGAAGCTCAGTGCGCTGAACCCAGCACAGTCCATAAACATTAGTTATGAACCATGCAGTACATTCATTTTTTTCCGCTTCCTTTTGTATTTTCAATATATTTTTCCAGTCTTATTATTTTATGTTCTTTTAGGGAGAAGATTTTCTATGCGCTATGTTGTTACCTCCCCTCCTCCATGCATCTTCCTACTAGTGTTGCCTGTCTGACAGCCAATAGTGAAATTAGACAACATTATGAACCAGCAATTACCAAGCACTTCCCAAGCCTGGCAGGAGCTGTCAGAGTACCTTCCTGCTTTTGATAGAAAATTTTAATTAATCTGAGCAGTGTGGATGGCTTGAGTGGGAACACTTCCTGGATTTACTGAATCACATAGAAGAGGACTGACTATCAGATTTCCTTTTGCTGTTTGCAAACTGGTGACCTCTCTAATTTGCAGACAAACTGAAGCACTTACATGGTAAAATAATGTGGCATATCCCTACTTGTTATAAATATCTACTCATGGACTGATCATGTGTCATGAAGCTGTAAGATGTAAAAGCTCCCTCTTTGCCCTATTTGAAGCAACTTTTATGTTCCTGTTGTTAATTTATTTTAATTAGGACTGCTCACAGTTTTTCCAGCTAAAATGTTCTACAGAAAGTTGGGTTTTCGACTAAACATTTCTTTATGAATGGTGTCTTCTGCAGGGGAGCTTGGGAGTCACAGCCCTTGTCTAGCTCCCCCTGCTGGACACTCACCAGATTGCTGTGTTTGAGTCTCACATGCTTTTAAGCTTTCCTGAGTTTGACGAGAGGCCAGGTACTTCCTCTGGTTTTCTGGGAACACTCTTCAGACATAGATTTTCTCCCTAGCACCCTCTTCTGAGTTGTGGCCCTAGAGTCCAACTTTCTAGGCTCTCCAGTAGCTTAGCACACCCTTTCCAATTTTGTGGGCCCTCTGGTTTCCAGTTCACCTCTTCAGGGACATGTGAAAGTTGAAGCAAAGACTCAATTTCCTTGCCACTGTTGAGCATTCTTTGGGATCTGACCAGATTCTTCTAGCGCATCCAGGATGCCCCCATCCTGCACATGGCTTCTCCAGCAGCCAGTTGCCTTCAGCCAGTCAAAAAGGTCCCTTGTGCTACAAAAGCATGCCCCTTTATTCCTTTCTCCTGCCCCAGACTTCTCTTTGTTTCTATGAGTCCCTCTGAGTTTTTAAATGGTTTCTTTGTTTCACCTGCTGGTGAAATTCCACTGCTTGGAACCCTTGCTGTCTGCACAGAAGTTGGAGAAAACTGATTCAATCTAGGATGCAGTTACTCCTTTGGTCTGCCCAGGCAAGATCTATTCAGCTAATCTTTAAGGACTGACCTGTTCTTAGGCAAACATGCTGGCATACACTCATCTCCTCAGTACAAGAAGTGTGTGTCAAGAATATAGTACAGACAATAAGGGTTTAAACACAGTGAGTTCATAATCTCAAACAGAACACATAAATTGCAAGTAGACTGATTCCCAAAATCATCACAGGGAATCATGAGGAATCTGAAATACAACTTTTATGACTCACTGTAGCAGCATTTTCAAATGGGATTTTTCCATTTGTTTTTTGGCCAGAATTTTTTTGTATTTGAATTTGTGTTCAAAAATCAAAATTTCCTATCAACCACCACCACCATATAATGCCTACTTATGCTGGTACTCTTAGGAGCATGCAAACCAGCTGCTCGGGGTCATGGTTTCAACTACTTTATTACAGAGGAGATGAACAACCTTCTATGTTTCAGCCCAGCATTCTGAACCCTATGACCCTATAACTTTCACATATAGCAACATCACAAAAGAATAAAAAAGATTCACATTCTGTTTCTTCATCTATTTTTCTTTTCAATTAAGGCTACTACAGGGATGGTTTTATTTAGCACGTAGCTAAATTTTATAGTGTTTGGGATATGCATTATATTTTAGTTCAAGAGCCAAATTGTATCCAAGTGGAATTGAATGGATTCTTAAGGATTTAGTTCTTGGTGTGCAAACAAAGGGCAAACTCTTTCAATTAACAAGTTTTTCTACAAACTGTCTTAGATTTTTATGAATGTGTTAGTTATTCAAAATTATGTTCTGGATTTTTTAAAATGAGAGCAAGTGTCAGCCTAAGTACTATTCAGTCTATTTCTTTGATTATTTGCTATTCAGAAGCTACAGTTTTCACTATGTGACTGATTGCTTAAGTCACATGAGATGTTCCCTAATTGATCACTGCAAGTTTTATAAGCAGAACAAAGGTGGTTGTGGAGCATACATTCATATGGCTACATTTGCACAAGTATGCAGGATACTTTTGCCATTAACACTTGTGTTAATGCATACATGAATATTTGTGATAGTTTCTCTTTCCAAGAACTTTCCTTAAAACAAAAAGTCAAAAAAAAAAAAAAAAGTGAATTACAGGCAATTCAAACACCATCTTAGCAAACATATGGGTTTAATTCAACTGAATGTTTGTGAATACTCTATAGTATCGACCCAACTTTAATCAGTAATATGTATCACTATTCCTGTGAGCTTCTAGGGGACTGAAATTAATGAGAAGGCCACTATATCTTTGGTCCATAAATAAGGTCACTTTTTATCAGAGACTAAAAGTATCAGGAATGAAAAGAAGTTCTTAAAAATAAGAGCCAGCTTCCTGTCCCACTGCATACAATCAGGTAGAAGATTTCCCAGAGATCTGGGGGTACATTGAGTAGGCATGTCTATTTAAGTTTAGTTATACTAATTGCAAGTTGTTCTCAACTGTTTTCTTTGTTGTTGTGTTGTTTTGGGGATTTTTTGCTGCACATCATCATTGTTAATGGACACATGTTTGCAGGGAAGAGACTCCATATTTTTCCTATTGTTCACATTCCTATGACAGCTGCTATGAGGGAAGCACAACATATGAATAACATCCAAAAAACGGAGTGTGTTGCCAACTTTTTCTTTTTTTCAGCTGCTTCCTTTCTCTGTTTTCAAAAAAGACCCCCACACACACCTTTTTTCTTAAGCCCACTCTTTCCAAAAGAGGCTTGAAGCTCCTCTGTGATCCTTTCTGAAGCAGAGCGAGAAGTCCACAAAAAGTGCTGAAACTTTTCTGTCTGGTATAGATAGTGCAGCTTTCATTGGACCAAATGATTCTACCTTATGTTGTTCCATTCATCAATACTAACATATGCTTTTTATATAACGTATTGTCTTAAATAACGCAATACATATGGGTAAGGCTAATATTAGTAAAATATCCGGTGGCAGAACTGGCTAAAGGTGAGGAAGGGGTCCATCTCTAACAATGCCACAAATATGCTTCCATTGGGAACTGTAAGAACATGGGAACACTAAAATATCACAAAATAAAATGAAAACACTTTCTTTAATAGTAAAAAGAATTATATACATTCTGGGTGTAATTCGTCTCTTTGAAGACAGACAGCAAAAAGTCACTTCATTCCTAGGGTCAGGGTGAATTTCATATTGTATTCAGACCATGCCCATGAGCTGTTGAGGTCAGATGTCCCCATCAGGACAGACAGGACTGGTTAGTGTTGGAAGGGCCTAAATAAGCTTGCCTTGTGTCTCTAGAAAAGGATTAGCAGTGGCAAACACACAGTTGTGCCCAGCTGGTACTCAGTTGTTTGATTTTATGTTTGCAGGGTTTTTTTAGTATAGGCCAGACTTTTATTCGGTGGCAGTGGGAGATAACCATTGTTCTGGTACAGAGGGAACAATATAAAGGCATGTGAGTACTGTTTGCTAGCACTCATTTTTTGTCTACAATAGGTTCAATGCTTAATTCAGAGCCAAAGCTCTTACCTCCTTCTTCACTTCCATGTATTTTCCAGTCAGTTTCCCCACAAACAAACAAAAGTTATAAAAATTGAAAATGTGTCTGTTAATCTGACAATAAAAATCAGGTTTATGTGACTTTTTTGGATTCACTAGCATTTTTAAGTACATAAACTCTCTCACTTTGGCTGACAGGGGTCAGGTATAATTGAATAATACAAAACAAAACCTCATGTTTATTTTTTGACGTGCTGAAAATCGTATTTTTCTCTTTTCTGACTTCTGTCCAAAGTCCTGTATGTCCCATATCATGCAGTATTTATGCCACTGAATAGCTAGGTTGTTTTGATCGCATTGGTTCTGGAACAATTAACTGAAATCATTGCAGAGGAGCGTCAGCTAGGGAGAAGTGCTGGAGGTGGCTGTCTTTTCAACTGATTGATTACAATATTTTTATTTCCATTTCAGTTTTAAAAAATAGTTACTAACCTCAAACAGATGGGCAGATGTATGATACTCTATTAAAAACATGAATTAATCAAATAGCATTCCTATCCAATGAGGCAAAAGCAGGGACTGAGTCAGACTTCTGCACGTGAACAGTTTACTCTAAAAAGAAATTAAGAAAAGTTTTTAGAAATTTATTTTTACCCTACACATATTAACTAGGGCTAGCCAAAAGTTTTCCATCAAAACTGTTTAACAGAAAATTTGGGTTTTGAACAAATATTTTCATGAATAATGTCTGCATTCTATGGAAAATTTAGATTTTTTCATCAAAACCCAGACACTTGTCAGCCACAATATCTTGATTCCACTGTACTGCCATTTTGTCTCATTGGAGTTGTAGTTTGGATCCTCATGTTTCTGTTATTCTCTTTGGCTTCCTCAGTGGGACTACTTCTCCGTTAATGCATCAAGACCAGGGATTTCTATGTTGCAACTGTCACCATTTCAAGGTTACTGCACTGCTATTCCCCATCCAGGATCCCTCAAGGGCACCCACTTAAGATTTCCAGCTCTCAGCCATCAGCTCTCCTGGGTGAGACCCACATCTCTCTCCCTCCTGACCCAGGTTTTAAGGCTTCACAGCTCCCTGCCTTATACTGCAATATCCCCAACAAGCCAGTCTGTGTAAAAGCCAGTCAGTTCCTGTGCTTTGCTTTCTCTTCAAGGGCTATGAACAAAGTAATGCTAGCAGTTACAAGTTAACATGCAGCTCTTTCAAAGCAAGTACATTTTTTCTTAAGGCAAAAGTGTTACAGAGAAAATATGAAAAACAATAATTTCTATATGCATGCTAAAAGCTTACCAGAAGTCACCCATCAGTTTTATGGGTCACTTGTCAGCCAAAGTCTTTCCAACACTTCTGTAAGGGTACAATCATACATACGATCACTGGCCACAGTGAATAAACTTAATATAATATGTTCCCCCAAAGCTACTGCATGTGGTTACAGTATCTGTCACAGCCATTACCTCCCCTCACCAGAACTGAAGACTACAAATCGCATGAGGCACCACAGTCGCATTTTCAAATTGAAATATTTTGGTTTTCAGATTAATTATTTCAGTGTTAGATTTTTCAATGAAAATCAAACTTGTCCATGGAAAATTTTGACAAAAACTTTATTTTTCACTGAACTTTTCCACAAAAAATAAATTCATTTTCCAACCAGCTCTAATAATAACACTCTTGCAGTCTCAAACTCTGCAAAGTAAAGATATTGTTTGTATTATTAATACTGAAATTTTCTAATGACCCAACCAAACATGTTTTTCCTGCAAACATTTAGCACCTTCATCACCTTTGTGTTAGTAGAGATGTTCTGCGAATTCTGTTAGCTGTATCTGGGCAATAGTATATTCTCATTAAGGTTTGTCCTGGAAAGCCAAATCCAGCTGACCTATGCATTCAAGTAATTCCATCCACCCCAGTGAGTGTTTTTGTATGGAGAATGAAAACAGAATTGTAGGAATTGATATTAGCAGCTAACTGCTGTAAGTTCTCTGTTTTAATGTAATGAAGTAAAAAGTAGCTGACTCTCAAAGTCTATGCACTACTTAAATCCCACTTAAATCTTCAAAATAGAGTTTAAAATGGGACCACCTAGGCATTACATGGGTCTTCTGCAAAGGGCTGAATTTCACCCTTAAAGAATAAACAGGGAATAATTCATTTTTTAGATTGTTTAGTTTCTCTTGTACTATTAATACTTTTTGTTCACATTACTATAATGATGAAAACAAGAAATGACACATTTCTTTCCCTTTTTTTAATTTAAATGCATCTTTCCATAATTATCATCCCTCCAATCTGCCTGTCTGCCTACTATGAGTTTGGAGAACATGGGTGTTGTAATTTTTAATAACCTACCTACTCACCAAAGAAGAGTGAGGCAATGAATGCACATGCATTCACCCACAATAACAAACAAAGTCTGAGCTCTCTGGTGATGGGTTGTCCAGTGGAGAAATTGGGATTTCAAACATGTCACAGCCTTAGTTCTGGAAAACTTGTTGGATTTGGCAGGATTTGGGATAGGTTTTGATTTTTAAAAAAATATCGTGATCTGGTTCAATTTTGGACATGTTAAGCCTGGAAAGTTGACTGTCTGCTTGTTAAAATTCTAAATAAAGTAGTTAAATGCTGAAGATTAGCAGTTCCTTGCTTATAGTGCTGTCTTGAAAACGTCTTTGTTTTGGTTCTTGCTGTCTGCATGAATATTTATGAAATTCTGCCTCTACTTAGAATGGGGCCAGCAGTGTAAATTCTCCTCCCCTCCCCCCACATCCAGCAAGCAAGCGACTGGCCTGTGCATGTGGCCCATTTCGAGGCCACAAGATGGTGGAAAATTCAGATAATTACATTTAGTTAGCCATAGTTAGAGCTGGGAGGGAAACTTGAGTCATGAATATTCTCCCAAATAAAAGCACTGAGGAGTTTGGGTCACTTAGATTCCTGGGGTACATTCTTTTTGAGTATTGAGATGTACCATTCTCCAGGAGGTGTGTGGGTTACAGAGATAATGGTATCCATGGTGAAAGATTTTGATGAAACACAAGAAAGTTATTTCAGTTCAGAAATACTACATGAGATCACTCTCTTTCCTTTCATTTATACTGCTGACATCCAGTTGCATCTTCCTGATCCTGGGCCTGCTTCTATGCTGCTCTCATCGAGATATGCTCTAATCCAGGAATCGGTAATCTTTGGCACGGCGGGAAATGGCAGCCAGCACATCCCTCGGTCCGCGCCACTTCCCGCAGTCCCCATTGGCCTGGGACAGCAAACCACAGCCAGTGGGAGTCACAATCAGCCGAACCTGCGGACACGGCAGGTAAACAAACCGGCCCGGCCCACCAGGGTGCTTACCGTGGCGGCCCGCGTGCCAAAGGTTGCTGATTCCTGCTCTAATCTATACTGGTTGTCTATGGCTCCAAAGGGGCCACTTACCAGATGGAGATTGCTAGAGCACAACATGCTCTAACCACGCCTCTGTCCCTACCCTCCCGTGCCCTCTAAAGTGAGGCCCATATAAGATTAGCATAGGAGTCAATTATGGAATCCCTAAACCAAATGGCAACTTCTCAGAGTAGCACAAAGCAGATGGAGCAAGCCAGTGATTCTGGCCCAAAGTGTCAGTTGTCAGTGATAAATTCATGTGTTTTTTCTTAAAACATTAGGGCCTGATTTTGCCACCCTTGTTCATGCTGAGCTGTATTTAATGCCTCTAGAAATCCCATTGATTTCAAATGTAATCAACTAAATGCCATACTGGTCTTAACTCTAGAAGCAGCTCACTGAAACCACTAGCACCATTTGTAACATTAAGTGATTCTCTATATGAATAAGAATGGCAGAATCAGGCCCTAGAAAAGAGCATGCTTCATTTTAAATGTATTTGCCCTTCTGTATATATTCCAATTCTTCACATATGTTAATTTTAACATTTTTCACATAGTGCATTAGATGGAAAAAACCTCTAGTTGTCTTGATCAAAAAATAGAATGACAAGGGGGAAAATAGAGATACAGAATGCTATAAAAAGCCTTTAAATCTGAATGAGCTTTCATCTCTTTGGTTAGCCTTTATTTTACCCATCCTTACAAACAAACTATATTCCAGCCAAGCGCCTATTAGAGTTCCATCAAGTTTATGTAATATGCCAGTTTGCATGCTCTGGGATAGTATTTACCATTGTTTGGCATCACTTACCTTAGACAAGAACACCTCTGCAGGTCTATAATGCCTTGATAAGAGCTATACCGCTTCCTAGAGGAGTGATTTGCACTCATAAAAAAGTCACACATGAAAAACATCTTTGTAAAAAAAAAAAAAAATCCAGTAATTCCATTCTGGTCCATCCAGTAATTCCACCTTTCATCTTTGAAAAGTGACTTGGTCTCAGATATTTATTCCTGGGCTGTGTTAGAAAAATACTTGGATTATTTCTATCATTAAAGACTTCAATATGTCAGTTTTTATTAGAAATCTTTGTCTGTAAGGCCTGGTCTACACTATGACTTTAATTCAGATTTAGCCAGTATTAAATCGAATTAACCCTGCACCCATCCACACAACGAAACTATTTATTTCGAAATGAAGGGCTCTTAAAATTGATTTCTGTACTCCACCCCGACGAGTGGAGTAGCACCAAAATCGATATTGTCATTTCGAATTAGGGTTAGTGTGGCCGCAATTCGATGGTATTGGCATCCCATAGTGCACCATTGTGACTGCTCTGGACAGCAATCTGAACTTGGATGCACTGGCCAGGTCGACAGGAAAAGCCCCGCGAACATTTGAATTTTATTTCCTGTTTGCCCAGCGTGGAGAGCACCGGTGACCACGGATAGCTCATCAGCACAGGTAACCATGCAGGCCGATAATTGAAAAAGAGCACCAGCATGGACCGTATGGGAGGTACTGGATCTGATCGCTATATGGGGAGAGGATTCAGTGCTAGCAGAACTTAGTTCGAAAAGACGAAATGCCAAAACTTTTGAAAAAAATCTCCAAGGGCATGATGGAGAGAGGCCACAATAGGGACTCAGATCAGTGGCGCATGAAAGTCAAGGAGCTCAGACAAGCCTATCAAAAAACAAAGGAGGCAAACAGTCGCTCTGGGTCAGAGCTGCAGACATGCCGCTTCTACGCCGAGCTGCATGCAGTTCTAGGGGGGGCCGCCATCACTACCCCACCTCTGACTGTGGATTCCAAGGCGGGGGTAATCTCATCAGCTACACCTGAGGATTCTGCGGACGGGGAAGAGGAGGAGGAGGACGAGTTTGCGGAGAGCACAGCACTCCATTCTCCCCAACAGCCAGGATCTTTTTCTCAGCCTGACTGAAGTACCCTCCCAACCCTCCCAAGTCAGTATCCAAGACCATGACCCCATGGAAGGGACCTCAGGTGAGTTTACCTTTTAAAATATAAAATTTGTTTTAAAAGCAAGCGTTTTTTAATGATTATTTTGCCCTGAGGACTTGGGATGCATTCGCGGCCAGTACAGCTACTGGAAAAGTCTGTTAACGTGTCTGGGGATGGAGCGGAAATCCTCCCGGGACATCTCCATGAAGCTCTCCTGGAGGTACTCCAAAAGCCTTGCCACAAGGTTTCTGGGCAGTGCAGCCTTATTCTGTCCTCCATGGTAGGACACTTGACCACGCCATGCTTGCAGCAAGTAATCTGGTATCATTGCATGACAAAGCCTGGCAGCATATGGTCCTGGTGTTTGCTGGCATTCAAGCAACATCCATTCTTTATCTCGCTGTGTAATCCTCAGGAGAGTGATATCGCTCATGGTAACCTGGTTGAAATACGGGAATTTAATTAAGGGGATAGAGGTGGCTGTTCCTACTGGGCTGTTTGCCTGTGGCTGAAAATAAATCCTTCCCTGCAGTTAGCCAGGCGCCGGGGGGGGGGGGGGGGTAAATTGGCCCTGAGCTTTTCGCGTTTGGCTAGTAGGGATCTTCCCTGATACCAGCCACGCGGTGGGGGGAGGGATAAAGTGATCATCCAGAGAATTGGATGGGGGGGGTTAGTTTGTTTTCTGCTGCTGAAGGTTAACAGGAAAACCCCAGCACTCAATGGGCTTTGCTTGGTATGTGGGAAAGGAGGGCACAGAAGCCGAAAGACAATGGCTTACCATGGCCGCATGTAAGCTGAATTCTGTTGCTCGGACCTGTGATCTCTAGCAGCAAAGCCACAGGCACTCAATATTAAGAGGCAAAATGTGACCTTGCACAGAAATCACATGTGCTATGTAATGTGAATAGTGTTGGTCACCGTGAAAGAGTATAAGCATTGTTCTGCAAAATGTATCTTTTTAAAAAATTCTCTCCTTTTTTCCCTCCCTCCAGCAGCTGCAAATTTTTCAAGCCTCCCTCCTCCGTCCCAAAGGCTATCTCAGATAAGGCGTCGGAAAAAGAAGACACGAGACGAGATGTTCGCGGAAATCATGGAATCCACCCACATGAAAGAGCTCATCTGAATGAGTGGAAGGACACGGTTTCAAAGTATAGGAAAGAAGCCAGTGAACGTGAGGACAGGAGGGACCAACGTGAGGACATGAGGGACCAATGTGAGGACAGGAGAGATGCTCGAGATGAGAGGTGGTGGCAGGAAGATCAGAGGAGGCAGGATGCAACGCTGGGGCTGCTGCGTGAGCAAACAGACATGCTCCGGCATCTGGTGGAGCTTCAGGAACTGCAGCAGGATAACAGAGTGCCGCTACAGCCCCTGTATAACCCCCCACACACCATGTTCCATAGCCTCCTCACCCAGACGTGTAAGAACGTGGGGGGGCGGCTCCGTACACCCTCCCATTCCACCCCAGTTGACAGCCCAAGCAAAAGGCTGTCATTTTTTTAACCTTTTTTTTTTAGTGGCCTTTTCCTTCCCGCCGATCCTCCTCCCAAACCCCACCCGGGTTCTCTCCCTCTTTTTATAATCAATTAATAAAGAATAAAAGATTTTTAAATGATAGTGGCTTTATTTCCTTTGAAAACAAGCTGGGGGAAGGGGGAGGGTGGGTTCCTTATAGAGTATGAGTCAATAAAGGGGGCGGGTTTTCATGAAGGAGAAACAAACAGAAATTTCACACTATAGCCTGGCCAGTCATGAAACTGGTTTTCAAAGCTTCTCTGATGTGCAGCGCTTCCTGGTGTGCTCTTCTAATTGCCCTGGTGTCTGGCTGCGCATAATCAGCAGCCAGGCAATTTGTCTCAGCCTCCCACCCCACCATAAACGTCTCCCCCTTACTTTCACAGAGATTGTGGAGCACACACAGCAAGCTGCAATAACAATGGGGATATTGGTTTGGCTGAGATCTGAGCGAGTCAGTAACGATCGCCAGCGACCTTTTAAACGGCCAAATGCACATTCTACCACCATTCTGCACTTGCTCAGCCTGTAGTTGAACAGCTCCTGACTCCTGTTCAGGCTGCCTGTGTATGGCTTCATGAGCCATGGCATTAAGGGGTAGGCTGGGTCCCAAGAATAGCTATTGGCATTTCAACATCCCCAATGGTTATTTTCTGGTCCGGGAAGTAAGTCCCTTGCTGCAGCCGTTTAAACAGATTAGTGTTCCTGAAGATGCGAGCATTATGAACCCTTCCTGGCCAGCCCACGTTGATGTTGGTGAAATGTCCCTTGTGATCCACAAGTGCTTGCAGCACCATTGAAAAGTACCCCTTGAAGTTTATGTACTGGGTACCCTGGTGCTCCGGTGCCAAGATAGGGATATGGGTTCCATCTATTGCCCCACCACAGTTAGGGAATCCCATTGCAGCAAAGCCATCCACTATGACCTGCACATTTCCCAGAGTCACTACCTTTCGTAGCAGCAGCTCAGTGATTGCTTTGGCTACTTGCATCGCAGCAGCCCCCACAGTAGATTTGCCCACTCCAAATTGATTCCCAACTGACCGGTAGCTGTCTGGCATTGCAAGCTTCCACAGGGCTATTGCCACTCGCTTCTCAACTGTGAGGGCTGCTCTCATCTTCGTATTCTGGCACTTCAGGGCAGGGGAAAGCAAGTCACAAAGTTCCATGAAAGTGCCCTTACGCATGCGAAAGTTTCGCAGCCCCTGGGAATCATCCCACACCTGCAACACTATGCGGTCCCATCAGTCTGTGCTTGTTTCCCAGGCCCAGCGTTCCACGGATAGAATCTGCCCCATTAACAACATGATCTCCAAAGCACCAGGGGCCGCAGTTTGAGAGAATTCTGTGTCCATGTCCATGTCCGCATCACTCTTGTCGCTGTGCTGCCGTCGCCGCCTCCTCCTCTCCTCGTTTTTCTGGTCCTGGCTCAGCATAAACTGCACGAGGATGCGCAAGATGTTTACAATGTTCATGACTCCTGTCTTGAGCTGAGCGGGCTCCATGTTTGCCATGGTATGGAGTCTGCAGTGTTCACCCAGGAAAAAAGGCGTGAAATGGTTGTCTGCCGTTGCTTTCATGGAGAGAGGGGTGAGGCTGTACCCAGAACCACTTGCAACAATGTTTTTTGCCCCATCAGGCACTGGGATCTCAACCCAGAATTCCAATGGGCGGGGGAGACTGCGGGAACTATGAGATAGCTATGGGATAACTACCCACAATGCAACGCTCCGGAAATCGACGCTAGCCCCGGTACATGGACACACACCGCCGAATTAATGTGCTTAGTGTGGCCGCATACATTCGGCTTTATACAATCTGTTTCCAAAATTCGAATTATATAAATTCGGATTAATCCCGTAGTGTAGACATACCCTAAGTAGAGTTAGTCACTTTAGAATCTACATTTGTCTTGCAGATGCAAAGTCTATTATTGCCCAAAGAGAACTGTCAAATGAACAAGCTTACACCAACCATCATTATAAATGAGTATGGATTAGAATGTTTCTAGACATCACATTCAACACAAAACCTAGGTAGTTAGAAATGCAAATGTTGACTGTATATACTGCTGTCTCATCACTGAAAACTAATTATTAAGAATAGTTTTGAACAGAGCTGAGAAAAATTTAAATCCCCGGGAAATTCCAACTTTTTAACATTTGCTTTCAACCCAAATCAGGAAGAAAATTTCAAACTTCTCTGCAGAATAAAAATTCCAACAAATTTAGATTTGGAAACATCAAAATGTTTTGTTTCAGTTTGTGGAAATGACCCAAAACACTTAGTTTCAAGTAATCTCAACATTAACCTGCATTTTCCCATGATTGTGCACTGCCTCATGGGGTTGTTGTTCAGGAGCCTGATGCCCCCATTCTCTCGCATAGGGCAGGCTCCCTGGCCAGACTATATCTCCCATAATGCACCCAGAATTATGTGACTTCCACAGTGCACCACCATACAGCTAAGTCAGAAGGAAATGAGCACATTGTGTTATGGGAGATGTAGTCCTCCAGGGACGCTGACCCATAAGGGGGCCAGAACTACAATCCCTGCATGGCTATGTGCCACAACAGGAAAATGAAGTTTAATGTTTTCTTGATCTGATTCAAAAGGAAATATTTCAGGTCAATTCAAAAAATGCAATACTTCAATTTGGGTCAAACTAACCCAAAAGGAAGTAATTCGTTTCAATTTTCCCAGCAGAAAATGAAAATTATTCCAACAGAAAATTCCTCGTCAGCTCATGGCTGGGGAGATTTTGATTTTAATGGGCACTTGCCTTTCAGCCATCTTTTTCACCTAAAATGTTGGCATTTTCCTGGCTGGTAGCCATATAAATCTTTAGGAGGATGTGTCTTCATGTCCATGCTTGCAGTATCCAAAGGGTGAGGGAAAGAGCTTCCTGAAGCCTCCAGTGGAACACTTCACTTAAGGTTGCACTACACTCAGTGATGTAATGTAATCCTGTAGATGAGGAATTGTGGAATGCTCTCCACATGCCAGTGGTTACAGCACAGTCTTGTCTTCGCTGAGTCTGTGAGAACAATTCTCATTACCAGAAAAAATTTACATTTTCACAATTCCATAAAATCTGCAAATATTCCCCCCACCACCACCCATGTACACGTAAAAAAGAAACACACGTGTGTCTCACCACAAGTGAAAAATTTCACCGTGGAAAAAAACAGTATTTTTTTAAAAGGCAAAATTTAATCCTGAGGGGGAAAAAATTTGGGTGGTGGGGGGAATTATTTTGATTCCCTGTGATATCTGGTCATGTTTGAAGTGAGCAAAATGGCAAAATTTTACCCTGGATCAAATTTCTAAATTACTCTCCTAGAATACGTGCATTACCACATAACTTGGAAAGTAGTCCCTACTCAAACAGCTGCAGCAGTGGTCCTGCATAGCTGAATGGATAATGCTTACTTCCCTGCCATTCTGCAGAGTACCATTTAATCTCTTCAGCTATAATTTGTGAGCTTTGTTGGCCAGGTAAAGACAAAAATGTTTCCACCCTAGATATTAACATTGAATGTCTACTTCCTAAATTTGGGGGGATGTCATGTGAACTCCTCCACAGGTGTTCCACTATCTATTAGCTACAGAGGATTTAAAATGGAGCCTTATTTGGAGGAAAGGCCGAGAGAATGATTTGGGGTTTTGTAGGAATGTTCTGCAATCTGAACTTTGGAAAAAGAACATAAAAATAATTTGCTCTAGACCTAAAATTATTTAACAAATGAAATGACTGCATCACCCAAACATTTAGCATTCCCAAACACCTCATCACCTGGTGCAGTTATGAACGTTTGCTGTGTCTGGTTAGCAGTAATTTCTGTCAATGTGTGTTAGCCACAGTGCTGAGATATTTTTTATTAAAACTACTGAAAATGGAATCAATTACTTTCAGAGTTATGCCTCTCAGCTGTTTCTCATTCCATGGCTAATTTTACAGCCAGCCAAATTTACCTGTACCACCCGCAGAGCTTGTTTTCTGAGAGGAAAATTATGGGGGTGCATTAGTATGAAAGAAGGCCTCCTTGTCTCAACTATCATCATTCAAAGCAGGAAAGTGGTGCAGGAACAGACACGTGTGAGTTGGACTACAAGCCACCCTCAGTCTCTGCTTTGAGACACAGGTATTAGTTGAACATTTGCCACTCACTCTTTCCTAGCATACTCTCTCCCTCTCTCTCTCTCCAATACTCCATGTAGTGGAGAAGGCTTCATAATTTTAGTAAAAATGATGTTTGTTCTCCATGACAGAGGAAGAAAGAGGAACCAGTTTATTTTTCTCAGGGATGTATTTTCTCAGGGAGAATTTGTTGAGTGCTGTGTTGCGCAGTGTACTTGAGGTAACACATGTTAAATGTTTTGAATGGTATATTATGCTAGTATTCACCTTATTAAGTCAGCCATCACACAGCACAGTTCCACTCTTCCAGTCTTTTCCCTATATTTTAGTGGTTTGTTTTTCCACAACTAGCAGGCAGCTGAAAATATCAGTCTGATTTTCCTGGTGAGACAAGCTTACTGCCTGATCCTACAAAACTTTACTTAGATGAGTGATCTCTGCACATTTGAGCAACTATATCTACTCCAATTCACTACTTGTGGAATTAATCATGTGAATACAGACTATTCATATGAATAAGTGTTGACAGGGATGGGCCCTTACTGTTTGGAAAGCTGAGTTTTTCCATAAAGAAATGTGATGGTTTTTGCATATTTCTGCAGGTTGCACATCTGCCCCTAGTCAATCATTACAGTCCCAACTTCAGCAGACAAAGAATAATTTTCCATACATTTATTATGCTATCCAGATATACTGCATGTATATGAAAACTAAATGGGACAATAATACTAGGTGTGTATTATGATTTTTATAATGTCTAATATAATTTGTCTTAAAGATAAAACAAGACATTTTGACCTAACTCATTTCATTCGATATATTCCCATGGAAAATACTAATATACACCACACATGTCTGTGTGTGATTTCTATGGCAATTTTCTGGGAAGACTATATTATATCTGTACACAAACACACACATCAGGGAATCTATCTCCTGGCAAATCTTGCAGACAACCCCACAAAAAGCCCATTTGGTTGCGTTTTGTGGTGAGGTGGATAAAAATTTCACCTATTCTGAACCCTTTGGTGAGTTTTAAGTTATTTTACAACCTAAGATGCGTTGTCAACTGATGTAATTTGTATGATTTAATACATGATGTCCCCTTTATGTGGACACAGAATGGTTTGCTACAAAATTATACAGAATCTATTATTGTCAAAATAAACCTGTTCTGTGTTTTTACAGCATCTAGCCCAATGGGGCCTTGGTCAATCACCACAGCTCCTAGGCTCCAGTATAATACAAATAGTTCATACTACATAATAAATAATAATATATCCACAGTCAATGACAAATTGCTTACTCTGGATACAGTTCAACAAAGCACACAAGCACACAGCTAAGTCCATCCCCATTCCAAAAAAGCACTTGAGCATATTTCCAAAGTTAGGCATCTGCTTAAGAGCTTTGCTAATCATGACCCTTAATCAGAACTCTAGAGGTTCCCCACATTTTGTTTCATCCACAGTGACCGGGTATAATGTGACAATTCTTTTGCTGAACTGCTGAAGTCCTTTTGTATGTCGGTGCACTTACCAAGTATTCGTGACACTTAGTTGTTTATTTGTTTTGTTTTAAGTAATGCAGTTGTTATGGAGTCTGCCTGACTAAATAAAGGTTGTATAATTACATATGGATGAAAATTGGGAGACATGGAGTAGATGACAAACTCTGGCTCCTGCATGAGTTTTCTGAACTTGGAACTGAGTATATTTAATCATTTTTATTTTTTGGCTTTTTTTGCGGGGGGTTATGTTGTGGAGGGCTGTGTTGGGTAAATAATACAGTTAAAACAAAAGTTGAGATTTTTTAAACTTGCTCTCTCTTGATCTTTTCATTAGACTGCATTGTGCATATGTTGTTGAGTTACACATTAAAGTTAGCAAAAATAAATAAATCATCAAGCAAGAAAAAGTATACTGCAATTCTCCCCCCTCCCCAAGAAATTATCTGAGGAAGACAAAAGAGGTTCATTAAAAGGTAGGTAGTCAAAACCTCTAAGCTTATTTCTGATTTCTTGGTAGGAACAAGGTGCTTCTTAGCATTGGAAATAGAAAGACTCCCCCTCCCCCCCGACACAATTCATTGGTTTGAAAAAGTTGGGGTTACACTTATTATATCAAAGTTCACTGAATATACAGAAATACACCCTGTAATTGGTATACAATTTAGCTTCCTTTCTTGGATTATGGGTAAAATCACCCTTCAAAAACAACTAAGAGACAGGACACATTGGATTGCTTTTTCTTATAATACAGACAGAGATTTCTTATAATGTAGTAGCAGACTACGTAGTTGTCTTTATAGGTACAATCCTACAATTGCTGACTTCTCTGGCTCTATTCAAATTAAACTCGAACTCATGTTTAGCTGGACTGAGGCCACAGCGCTCTGCACTTTGCATGATCCAAGCCTAAATTCCTATCATCTCACCCTCTCTGCTACACCCATGTATACACTTCTTGTATTTTATGGTTGCTCTGTAATGTCACCTAACATGTTTTCTCTGTTTCTGTTACTCCCCAAAAGATGTGTATATATAGTTTTTAAAAATGCAGGTACCCCCAAGAAACAAAACATTAAACTAAAAGGCTCTTGGACAAGAAAGGTGCTTGTGTGCCTATTGTCCCTTGATCAGAAGTGACCGTGATGTTTAACTTTTATCCCCTCAAGTACTGTCACTGAAAGCAATACTTCTGCAAGTGATGTTTCCCCCTTGGAAAGGATGATTGACAAAGTTTCAGTATAGCTATTCAAAGCTCTTACAAGGATAGTCTGTAGCAAGAATTGCTAGTGCATATTACTGTATCTTCCATTCTAACCCTTGCCTAGAAATTATTTGGAGTCCTCCACATTTTTATTGTAAAGACTACTTAAAAGATTACAACTGGGTTTTTAAAGGAGACAAGTAGGTTTTAAGGCATAATGTAATAAACCCAGGAAATCTTTGAGGAATATTAAATTCATATCCTTTGATGAAGTAAATAGGAAGGAAAGACCTGTCAGTTCAGACATAAAAAACTGCTTTATGACACAATGACCTTTCTATAGTTTTGCTGCAAACGCTCACAAAGGAAGCATCTCCCTTCTCCTCAAGCATTAATCACATGAGCCCCACTGTGTCACCTGTCTTAATTAAAAAGAAAAATACAGACTCCTCTAAGACCCTTTTGATAATGCTAGTCTGCAGTGCAGACTATCAAATTGAAACAAAAATACTCAGCGCAGTTCAGGAAAGAAAAAAAACGATAAAATAAATCTTATTTTGCTATTGGCAAGGGCGGAAATTTAGACAAAAAATAGAAAATTGAATAATTGAACTTATCTTTCACAGAATGTGGCAGTATTTCTCTATTACACTGACCCCCAAAGATATTATTAGTGTTCATTCTAAAAAATTAGGGGAAGCAGGTTTGCTATGCCTAAGCCAGAAATCTCTCCAAGGACACTAAATGAACAATGTAGGGAAAGAAGCATTATAAAACCAGTTGAGGTAGTAGAAGAAGAAATACTAAGCTTGCCTCTGACTCTTCCTTTGAAATTAAATTATTCTCTACAATTTTCCAGTAGGCAGGTTTCCCAAGCACAGATACTTAAAGAGAATCCTCCCCTTTCACACCATTCTCACCTGCTTTAATTTACATTACTTCTCCTTTCTTGTGTAGCTGTAAGAAGCATCTCGGGTTGTGCTGAAAATTTTTGGTTGGTCGGACTGGCTATTAACTTCCCATACTGAAAATATGCTGGGAATTATTCTTAAAAGATTGGGATACCATGAAAGATCAAAATGGTATATACAAAGCTGGCAGTGATAATCAACCTGCTTCTCCAAATACCATTCAATGTAATCATCTTTCTTATAAAAGCTTGAGTTCTTCTTTCAACACAGTAAATTACATAAAATGCTGGGGATTAGAAATACTTTCTCACCATTGGTTGAATCCCATGCAGCTGACTCACTGGGGATTCAGCAGCCACTAGAGGGGAGACATTCCCTAGTCAATAGTACTGAGACAGCTGACTGGAGCTAATAAGTCACATACCTAGGGTCCAATTTACTACTTTGCACCTGTGCACAATGTATTTCATAAGCAACCCACAAAGTTCACAGTTGTCCTAGTTATTTAAGTTCTACATCAGCGATATGTGGGGGGAACTGTTTATATAGCTCAGCCATTTAATTACCAACCCCAATATGCTGGTAGTATGTTTTTCATTTCTCAAAGCTTTTCCCTTTAAGAAACATTTGCTTCCTGATAGCACAAAATCAGATGCAAATGATGGAAATGTGTTTCGAAGGAAAGCTCTTCAGAATGAATGTGACAGCAAATGAGAAAATAAAGAGCATGACAAATCAGTCTTCTTGGCTTTGGTCAGAGGTGAACAGACTATTATTTTAAAAAATAGCTGCCTAACTTCTGAGGATTGCACACATCTTTAAAGCATCAAAATTCAATGCTATTTCCAGCCTAAGTACAAAAGTTTGAAAGCACCAATTAGTACTGCATTTTCTGTCAAATGACAGCACAGTAAATCTTATCTTTACAACAAAGACAGCAATATATGTTGTACATCACAGTGATAAATAAAACAAGGAGCCAGATTCTTGTACCCACTGTGGCTGATTTATCTGTAATGCCAGTGTAGCTGGCTACCTGGGCATTCACACTGAAATGACAAATCCTCATGCTTCAAAAACCCACCATAGCTGTGTACACCCCGCATCCCCAAAACCAGAGGCTGCTCTAAGTTAGCCTGGGGACTGCATTGGTCCATGGCATGTCCTAGAATTGTGGATGGTACAAGGATAATTCAAAGACACCTTTGCCCACCTGTGCTGAGTACATCTCAGTTAGATGAGAAAATCCTGCTACAGGGGTTTACTGGAGGTTCTATGTCTGTACAGGTTTGGCCCTAGAGCCAAATTAAATTGGGTTTTCCCTTCACAAATTTTACAGACATTTTTGTGCCAGTGAGGATGCCAGTAGCATTACCAGTAACAAGAAGGGTACTAACTGAAAGATTTAAAAAAAAACTTTTTGGATGTGTTTACTTTGTGTATTGAACCACATTTTGTGTCTAGTCAGTTTTATAAAATGGGCAGGACAGAGGAGTTGTGGGACAGGATCTGTCCTCCCCACTGCCAACTCTCCCTATCTCTAGCTCCTCTTCCCTTTTGTTTTCCAGTATTCACTTTTCACCAATCTCTTTCTTGACTCATCTTTTACTTTCCTACTTACTGCACCCATACAATTGCCCCCTTTAGACTTGCCAGAGTTTCTTCCTCTAGATTCCCCCAGTTTTAGCCATCATTAGGTTCAGGTCTCCCTAAAAATTATTCCCATCTCCATTCACCTTCCCACATCATCCAATGTTCCACCAGACTCATGTATAGTTCCCAAATTTCCCTTTCCATATGTCCTCCAAATTGCTACCCCCACCACTTGGATTCTTGGCTATTTACAGTCTATATGGCTTTATAGTAGGATTCATCTTGTTACCACACTGCTTGGTAAACTTATTCTCCAAGTGGGCATTCACAGTGAATGAGTGTTTGTTACATTTTAATGATAGATATGACACAAACTAAGTGAGTAATTACTGTAACATTATTTTTTTTAGTTAAATTACTTAAGTTTACTGTACATATAAAAACTCAGTCCAAGTTTTACCATATAAATCACAGCTGTAGAGCTCATAAAAGGTTAATAATTTTGCCAGGAACCTCTCTCGGGCTTGATACAGTTCACTTCCTTCTCCCACCTCCTCCACTTTCTTGTTCTTGTTGGTGGATTTGTTTTACAGACATTAAAAAACTGATGTAGTGCCATAGGGACAAACCTATACAAATTGCTTATGTATGTATGTGCACAGAGAGAGAGAGAGAGAGAGAGAGAGAGATTAGCCAAGCCCAAGAAGCCAAAATAGAAATGCAAAAGGGATTCTACCAACTTTCTGTTTGAAAGAGTGAAGTTGTGGCAATTGTTTCAGTTAATTCAACCTTCTGCAGATTACTGGAACCATCCCAATCACCCAAATGGTCTTTATCAGCCTAATTCAGTAAATAGCATTGGGAAGTTTCTTGAATTTCATGGTAAAATCCTATGAGGCAATGGGGTAGAATGGGGAAAAAACAGCCTACCCTCAGTGTTAATTTTATAGTATATTAACTGTGGAGTCATGTTGAAGCTATTTCAGAGACAAGTTGTGTCATGATTCTGTTCTTTTCCATTCTATATAGGATCTTATACCCCTTCATCAGCCTAGTACTGAAGTGCCTTCTAATAGTGGTTTCTCATGACTTACATCTATCATATCTATCACATGTGGTTCATTCTCTCTCAGCAACAGAATTATATGTGGTGTACAGTGTTTTGGTTTGGTAGTTGTGATGGTACCTTCCATAAGGCTTTATGGAAATATGCTTAGAATGTGTTTTATGCTACATATGCCATATAACATATCACCGTAAAGGTTATGATCTACTGAATGTATTAATCTTATTTGTATGCATGTATCATTTTTGCATTCAAAGTTATGAATGTTATGAATGTTGGATGTGTGCTAGCTTGATTTCTAAATAACCATAGCAGAACATTTGGTCAGTTCCTGGAGAAAGGAATGTTGAAATTAAGTACCTAATCAAGAAACACTTAAAGGACAATGGATCTTGGAATGCTCCAATTCATATAGGAAATGTACTTGAGGATGTTCAAGGTAGCATTTAAACAATGGATGCTACCTGTAAAAACTGTGAGTCATGCATGGACATGTGACTTGCCCAGGTGACTCCTAAACTCCATCTTGGAGCTGGACTTTGCATAGGAGTGAGGAGGGGGTCTCCACTCACAAGAGAAAGTCTATTTAAACCCCTGGGAAACCCCTCCCTTTGGTCTTCAGCTGGCTAAAGAAAGAGCCTCTCCACCCCCAAGGATACTTGAAAGAAACTGGAACAAAGGACATTGTGCAAGGGGGTGAGTGATTGCTGGACCCAGGCTAAAAGGAGATTAGTCTGTAAAAGGGAACATTCTAGAACTGGTGAGGATCTTATCTGTATTCAGTTTGATTAGACATAGATTTGCGCATTTTATTTTATTTTGCTTGGTGACTTACTTTGTTCTGTCTGTTACTACTTGGAACCACTTAAATCCTACTCTCTGTATTTAATAAAATCACTTTTTACTTAATTAACTCAGAGTATGTATTAATACCTGGGGAAGCAAACAACTGTGCAAATCTCTCTATCACTGTTATAGAGGGTGAACAATTTATGAGTTTACCCTGTATAAGCTTTATACAGGGTAAAACAGATTTATTTGGGTTTAGACACTATTGGGAGTTGGGCATCTGAGTGGTAAAGACAAGCACACTTCTGTTAGCTGCTTTCAGGTAAACCTGCAGCTTTGGGGCAAGTAATTCAGATTCTGGGTCTTTGTTGGAGCAGACAGGAGTGTCTGGCTCAGCAAGACAGGGTGCTGCAGTCCTGAGCTGGCAGGGAAAGCAGGGGTAGAAGTAGTCTGGGCACATCAGGTGGCAGCTCCCAGGGGGTTTCTCTGATCCAACCCATCACAGTAGTGTTTTGGTTTTTTTTTTAAAATGTGTTCGTAGTGGAGATGATGAGCTTGAAAAAATGTGCCGTGCACTTGGAGTTGAAGATGGCGAGGTTTGTAGGGGTCCTTAGTTCCTGTGGGTGCTGTGTAGGCCCCATAATTGTTTCTTAGGAAAGTCAAATAAACCAAGCCTGGTAGAAAAGACAAGCCCTGTCTCCTGTAGGAAAACAAAGAGGCAAGGTGGGTGGGGTAATATTTTTTATTGGACCAACTTCTGTTGGTGAGGGAGACAAGCTTTTGAGCCACACAGAGCTCTTCTTCAGCTCTGGGAGAGGTAAGAAACGCAGCAGTGTGCATCGTATCAGTTGTTTTAATTACTCTAGCTGCAGCGGGTCCCAGAGGCACGCAGGGGGCTTTTTGAGCCACAGGAGGCTCTTTGTTTTTAAACCTTCTTAATAAATAATACCATGTAGGTGGCAAAGTCAAGGCAGTGCTACTTATATGGTGATCTCATGCAGTTTTGACTTAGTGTTGCTTGTTCATTTCTGTTCCACCCTTTCTTTCACTTATTTTCTCTGCCACCTTATTTCACTTTTCTTTCATTTTTAATTTCTCCTTAAGCTTCCCCAGTAACCCTGTTAATTTGACATATTTAGTTGATTTCTTTCTCTCTCTCTCTCTGTACAAGGCTTCCATTTTTCTACTTCCTGTTCACTGGATGTTTAATTGGGACAGAAATTCAACTATGTAAATCGGCATAGAGCCCTTTACTTCAACAGAGAGAAGCCAATTTACTCCAGCTGCTGATCTGGCTCCAATTACTCTTAATGAATCATTAGTGAGGAAAAGGAAAGATTTACTAGTGAGATTATATATGCTGTGAAAGTTAAATAACCACAAAAAAGAGTAGCCAGGAACTTATTTCGGAGGTCTTCACAATATTGATTTTATCCCTAATCTGAACCTAGATCTGAATTCAACATTCGCAATTTTATGACAGGCTACACTAAAACCCTGAACACCTCTGATTTGTGTGAGGTTGAGATCTAGATTTCATCAGCTTCAGTCCATCACAGCTAATATGCAAACCACACTGAAAGAACCAAGGGCCAAGAAATGTGGTAATAATAGAAATAGTGAAATATGATAATGCTTATATCTCTGACCTTATCTTCTGTCAAGTTTCCTTGTCATCTGTTTTCCACAAATGGTGAAAAACTTTCTCTCTTCTTTGTTCCTTTCTTTCACTCACCATGTTTTCTTCCAAACTGCCCCAGATGAGTACCCCTCCTTTATTACTGAACCGCTAACCTTGACTCATTCAAATCCATCCTAAAAACTCACTTCTGCCATCTAACTGACAGAAAGGGAGGAAAAGAGGATGGAAAACCTGGTGTTAACAGAATTTTCCACGTATGCATGCCTTTCAGAGTAATGAAGTGATTTTTATTATTGGTCCCTTGTCCCTCCTTTCATACTACCTTTGTTGTCCTCCCTTCACTTTTTGACTATTCACAACCTTTGTTTGTTGTATTATGTCATATTTAGATTACAAGCTTTTTAGGGCAGAGGCAATATCTTTACCTGGGGTTTTTTTGAGCACCTAACACATGAATTAATAACAATTATAAAAAAGCCATGGAAGCTGTGATAGTTAAAGTGTGCATTTTCATTCTTGTTTTCATTCATCTCTGGGGACAGTTTCCTGAATGAAGGATCTTTGATTCTGGAAATTACCCCCACCCAAAGAGGTTGGGATGGATATGTATCTATGGCCCTATACCACCTCTGCACTGGCTGGTCACACAAAATGGAGAATCCGCACTATGCTATGCTCCCATTTCTACCATGTGCCAGGGAGCTGGGGAAGGAATTGTGCTTCTGGAGGCCCAGTTCTTGCTTGTGCTATCCCGGGAGCATTGGGATGGTAAAGCCATGGTATCACCCCCAATGCAGCCCTACGGGGAATGAATACAGTCAGGCCTTAATTAAGCAATGAGTTATAGATATTAAGTAAGGCCCTTCAAAATGTACCTCTATTGTGGATATAAGTCCATTTAAAGGTTCTAAACAAACCACTGGCACACACCCTGCTCTTGCTTTGTGAAGTCCTCAATAAATCATGTACATCTGAGGGTACCTTATGCCAATGGTTCTCAACCAGGGGTCCAGGGCACCCTGAGGGGCCACAAGCAGTTTTCACAGGGTCTGCTAAGCAAGGCCAGCATTAGACTTGCTGGGGCACAGGGCAGAAAGCCGAAGCCCCACGGCCTGGGTCTGAAACCTGAGCAACTTAGCTTCACAGGGCCGGCTGTCGCATGGTGCCCCAGGTAATTGCCCTGCTTGCTACCCCTTAATGCTGGCCCTGGCTTTTATAGGCAGAAAAACAGTTCTTGTGGCACAGGTGGGCCATGGAGTTTTTATAGCATGTTTCGGGGGAAGGGGGGACCTCAGAAGGAAAAAGGTTGAGAACCCCTGTGCTATGCTATCACATATGGGATCTATCCAGCTCCTCCTGAAGTCAATGAAAAGGCTTCCATTGACTTCAGCAGAGCTGGTTTGAGCCCTTTGTCTTATACCTTTTGGATCATAAAATTTATCAATATTTAACCTTAATATAACCCTTGTGGAGAAAGAAATGAAAAAACCTGAAAAGGGGAATTAAGATACCATGTGGAAAAGAGGTAAATCGATTGGTAGTTTAAAACAGGAATTATTGCAGAATTTACTGGGTGAAGTTCTAAATCCTGTGTTAAGCAAGATGTCTGACTAAATGATGACAATGGTCCTTGTTGGCCTTGAAATCTATGAACAATATATTGTATGGTATGGGCCTGATTCTCCAGTGCACTTTTACAATTTGATGCCAGTGGAACTCTGTTGAATCCATTAGGACAACACCAATGAAAAACAGGTGAATCAAGTCCCGCTCTCACTTTGTGGTAATAATCACATGGACAGGGACATGAATATCAGTGTGCATGAGTTTCTGCACTCCCTCAGTGGAATGATAGCCTTATAAGTACTCCAGTGCTGCATAATATTATCCTTTTTCTTCTCTCCATCTGTCTCTATCTCTCTCATACACACATGCGCTTTCCTCATTTCTAACATTTCACATTTGCCTACATTACAATCTTCACTTATCTTAAGTGTGTCAGGGATTAGGCAAAGAGCCATTTTATTCCCCACTCCAATCTCACTTCACTCTTTTTCCATCATTTTAAAATGTAGAGTTATTTTTATTTTTTGCCAGGAAGCTGCCTGAGTTATAAGACGGAAACCCATGTGATTTTTCCTGCTGTAGAGAGGCTTTTACTGAACATAGATTATCATGCTATTAAAATAACAAAAAATCAAGTCAAATTAAACATTCACACTCATATGGTGAAGAAATGCCCAGTGCTTTTAAAAAAAATCTGGTTAGCCAGCCATGCTCAGCCAAGGCTGCCTGATTCTATTGTGTGAAGCCTGCTGGATTTCTGCCAATACTCACCTTACTGTGACACCAGCCAGCAGGGACCTTTGTGCATCCAGGCTGAAATTAATTCCACATTACAGAGAACACAAAAGAACAAAAACCTTATTAAAACATAGATTAAGTCCATTATTATATTAATCCCTTTTTGGAAGATGAAGCTAATCCTCTGTCCCTAAATATTAAACATAACACTGATATTACAGTAGAGAGATAATACCCTTGCCTTTATCTTGGCCAGCCCTTGTCATCTTAATGAGGCAACAAATGCAATAGGCTGGGTGCTCATGAACGAAAGGGGCCTCCAACTAGATGAGGAGTCAGGTTCCAGCATCAAAGTGTGCCTTGTGTTCCCACACAACACTGTGCTGCTAATCTCCCATAGAAAAAGTCCCTCTACATAAACTAAGATAGTATTTCATGCTACAAGGTATTATGTGGCAAAAGTGATTTTGAGTTCTTAAATAATCATATTTTACTCAAAACATATTTGTTATTGACTGAACTGTTAAGGCAGGAACGCCTAAGTTTGGAATCAACACATCAAGATGGGAATTCATTGGTGCGTGGCAATGCCATGTGTGTGTGTTTCTCTCTCTTATTCCTATTAGAGGCATTTTTCTATAGATGCAAGGGAATGATTGTAACGCAGTGATGGTGGAATGTAGTTATATGTTCATTCTCTCACCAGATCTTCTTTCTTGTTGTATTAGAGTGTCATATCCTATAAGCAGTTTGGGTGAGAAGGCCATGAAGCAGCATTCAGCAAACTGAAACAATCTCATATAGAAGAGACAGGCTCTATGGAAAGATGGTTCTGTTTCAACAACAAGAATAAAATGTACCACTCTGGATTTTCCACCATCTGGATGAGAGACTGGGCCAGACTGTTATTTATACAATGGCCTTCACTGGCACATTAGTCCAATAATGTATACCAGGAGGATGTATTATTAAGCCTACATGCTTAATTTTAAGAGACGTTATCATGTGGAAAAATCAAACCTAGCTACAAGGTACTGGCTGGTAAATCCAAACCTTTGAAAACTGAAAATAAAATAGATGGAAAAATCCCTGATTTAAAGACAGGATTTGTACATATCTAATATCAAAGGCATATAAAACCTATGTTACAAATGAAAATGGCAACTTTCTCTCCAGAGTACTTTGGGAAAGGAAGACAAATTTGCAAATCTCACAGAAAACAAGAGTACAGTACTCTGACTCACACAAGCGCCATCACAATTACATCTGGACTTTGATGAGGTCTGTCATTTTTTAAATGTACAGTTTAAAATTGTATCACATACCTTATAAAACTGAGAGATGGGGGCTAATACCTATGGACAAGAGGTGGCATTAAATGCAGAGAAGGGAGGACCTTTCATTTGGAATGTCAGAAATATATTGTTTATGGGAAAAGCATCCCAGTGTTTGAGTGAAATGTTTCAGAAATGGATACTTACTGAATGTGTCCTGAGCCTTCTGAGAATCTCAGTACATTAAATAGACACATTTTATGTGATGGGAAACATGCCATTGTTGTTTAGAAATCAGAAAATCCTAGCACATTGTGATAGACAAGATAACCTTTTCCATCTCCTAGATATTTGTATAGGATTTTTCCCTGCTATATATTCGCCAATGCTTCCTCTAGCCCACTTTATCACAATGCAATGATGGGACTTCCACCATTTCTTCTAGCATGCAAAGAAAGAAAAATACCATGAAAGAGAAACTAAAATCAAATACTTCAGTGCTGAATAAATGGCTGGAGGAGAAAGCACAGAAAAACTGAAACACTCATTTTGTTATTAAGTATTCATTACAGCAAATCAGGGATGGGTTAGAGTGAGAGAGCCACAAAGCAGTCACAATACACCAATGGACAACTCCATCAAGGAAAGAGCATAAAAGAGGCCTGTGTTTAACAAACTCCCTTTTATGGATACAATAATTGGAACATTAGTAAAAAAAAAAGCAGAAAGCTGTGCCTAATGTGAGGCAGCACAGTTTTACAGTAATATATATGGTGTCTTTAATTGACATTAATCTTGATCACGTAAAAATCTTGTAAGCATCCTTGGGGAAAAAATCCAATTAAAAAAAATCCAAGGACCATCTTTCAATTTAGCCACAGAAATTAGAGATGGAAAAGACATATTGGGCTATCACATCTTTCCCCTTGGGGCCAATACAGGATAGTTCCCTACAGCATCTCCTCCAATACTCTATCTAGTCCACATTTACATTAATCCAAAGATTAGAGGGGCTTCTCTATGCAGTTTAATATTTAGTTTTTTAAACATTCCTCCCAAGTATTGCTTTAATTTTTACCTTAATGGCCCTATATTACAATTATGGTCCATCCTGTAAAGGAAAGCAGGATTCAGCTCTCTCCAGAACACTTCAGTACTGCTCTGTGCATCGATCAGTCACTAGAGCTCAGCGCAAAGAATTGCCTTCCCTTCACTTCTTGCCCCTGAAGCACTTATATCTCTTGGCAGCCTGGAAATGAGCAGTTTAGGGAGGAGGAGGAGGGAAGGTCCAATGGTTAGGGTACTAGCCTGGGACTTGGGAGACCTGGGTTTAATTCCCAGATCTGCTATAGACTTCCTTGGGGAAATCATGTAGTCTCTGAGTGTCCCAGTTCTCATCTGTAAACTGGGGGTGCCAGGACTTCCCTCCCTCCACGGCTGTGTGCAGATTAACAGATTGTGAGGCACTATGGTACTGTGCTAAATAAGTATCCTTGAAAATAATCATTGACCAATTTTACATCCATGAATTTTGTTTTGCATTATTTTTTGAATTTTAAAGCAGTAAAGTATGGAGGATGAGGGATGGGACAGAAGGGTATTTCACGGTAATAGAATAATTTAACATTGCTATGGAATTGAGGGATTATTGCCATGGAATTTGGTCCTATTATCTCACAGAGCACACACACTTGGTTATACCCAAGCATACTATCTCATGCCAAGAGGGGATTCTGCCACCAGGGCATCTCAGCTCCTTTTCTGTACATGTGTGGGATATCAATGTATAGAGTCCTCTCCACATACAGGTCATAGCAGTGATCAGAATCTGTGTTCTATGGCAATCATACCTTAGAATCCAAAGCTGGTGTCACATAAAAGAACCTAATGCATGCTGTTTACTTTTTCTTCCCCATTGGATAATGAAAAAAGAACAGACAAGGTTGATATACCTATCTCATAGAACTGGAAGGGACCCTGAAAGGTCATCGAGTCCAGCCCCCTGCCTTCACTAGCAGGACCAAGTACTGATTTTGCTCCAGATCCCTAAGTGGCCCCCTCAAGGATTGAATTCACAAACCTGGGTTTAGCAGGCCAATGCTCAAACCACTGAGCTATCCCTCCCCATATTATTTCAATTTTAAGCATCTTTTAACAGTTTTGTATTTTTTAAATGGAATTGAAGAAAACTTCAAAACAAAAAGTTGTTGAGAACCGAAAAAAAATCAAGACATCCCATTTTTTTTTTTTTTTTTTTTTTTTTTTTTTGCTGAATAGCAGGTTAAAACAGCCAAACTAGGCTGATTGGAGTAGCAGCCACAAGTGTGGCCAGCTCAATTAGAGCCCAGCTGGCCGTGATAAGAGGGCTGTGGGCCAGAAGCTCTGAGAGTCTCTCTCTTGCTCTGGAGAGGGAAGGACCTGGCTGCCTGGGAGCTTAGGGTACTGGGAGTAGAGCAGGGCTGGGGAAAGGCAAGAGGAGCTGGGGAGCTCCAGCCTGGCAACTCCCCAGGCTGCAGGCCTTGGGAAAAGGCCAAAACAGGTACTGGGGTTGCAGAGGCTGCAGCCCGGGCTTAGGCAGAGGCAGCTGGTCTGAACCCTTTGCCAATGATGAGTGGCCACTACAGACTGCCGTCTGCCCCAGTGAGGGGGGCTAGATGATGACTGGCAATAGCCACTGAGGCAAGGTGGGTTTAGAGGGGTGGGGGTTCCTCTGGGAGGGGAGACCCAGAGTGTGGGGGTACTGCTGGGGCAGAATCCTGGGGTAACAGGCACCGGGGTCCGGGAGGGACACGGGCCAGCAGCAGGCGAGACACCAGCCTGCAGAGGGCGAGCCATATGCTGGAGAGCTAATTCCCAAGTCGACCAGCAGGAGGTGCCCTGCTAGTGAGTCGTCACCTCACCACAGGCCCACACTTTCCTTGACCTTCTTCTTGTTGCTAACATACCTGTAAAAACGCTTCGTGTTACTCTTAACATCCCTTGCTAGCTGCAACTCCAAGTGTGATTTGGCCTTCCTGATTTCACTTCTGCATGCCTAAGCAATATTTTTATACTTTTCCCTGGTCATTTGTCCAATCTTTCACTTCTTGTACGCTTCTTTTTTGTGTTTAAGATCAGCAAGGATTTCACTGTTAAGCCAAGCTGGTCGCCTGCCATATTTACTATTCTTTCTACACATCGGGATGGTTTGTTCCTGCAACCTTAATGATTCTTTAAAATACAGCCAGCTCTCGTGGACTCCTTTCCCCCTTATGTTATTCTCCTAGGGGATCCTGCCCATCAGTTCCCTGACGGAGTCAAAATCTGCTTTTCTGAAGTCCAGGGTCCGTATTCTGCTGCTCTCCTTTCTTCCTTGTGTCAGGATCCTGAACTGTACCATCTCATGGTCACTGCCTCCCAGGTTCCCATCCATGTTTGCTACCCCTACTAATTCTTCCCTGTTTGTGAGCAGCAGGTCAAGAAGAGCTCTTTCCCAGTTGGTTCCTCCAGCACTTGTGCCATAACCTCAGCCAAACAGAACACAATGCCATCCACAGCCTCAGAAACAACTCTGACATTATAATCAAAGGGGCTGGCAAAGAAGGTGCTGTAGTCATCATGAACAGGTCGGATTATGAGCAGGAGGCTGCCAGGTAACTCTCCAACACCACATTCTACAAGCCACTATCCTCCGATGTCACTGAAGAAAACCAAAAGAAACTACACCATCTGCTCAAGAAACTCCATGCTATAGCACAGGAACAAATATACTGAGACACCCCTAGAGTCCTGACCAGGGATATTCTATCTGCTACCCAAGATCCCTAAACCCGGAAATCCTGGACGCCCCATCATCTCAGGCATTAGCACTCTTACAGCAGGATTATCTGGTTATTTGGATTCTCTCCTCGGACCCTATGCTACCAGCACTCCTAGCTATCTTCGAGACACCATCAACTTCCCGAGGAAACTACATTGCATTGGTGATCTTCCTGAAAACACCATCCTGGCTACCATGTATGTAGAAGCTCTTTACACCAATATTGCACACGAGGATGAACTACAAGCTGTCAGGAACAGTATCCCTGATGAGGCCATGGCACACCTGGTGGCTGAGCTTTGTGACTTTATCCTCACCCACAAACATTTCAGATTTGGGGACTACTTATACATTCAAGTCAGCGGCACTGCTATGGATACCCGCATGGCCCCACTGTATGCCAACATTTTTATGGCTGACTTAGAACAACACTTCCTCAGCTCTCGTCCCCTAGTGCCTCTCTTCTACTTGTGCTACATTGATGACATTTTCATCATATGGACCCATGGGAAGGAGGCCCTTGAAGAATTCCACCCGGATTTCTACTATTTCCACTCCACCATCAACCTCAGCCTGGACCAGTCCACACAAGAGATCCATTTCCTGGACACTACAGTGCAAATAAGTGATGGTCCCATAAACACCACTCTTTACCGGAAACCTACTGACTTCTATACTTACCTACACGCCTCCAGCTTCCATCCAGGACACATCATACGACCCATTGTCTACAGCCAAGCGCTAAGATACAACTGCATTTGCTCCGATCCCTGAGACAGAGACAAACACCTACAAGATCATTATCAAGCATTCTTAAAACTACAATACACACCCGGGGAAGTGAGGAAACAGACTGAGTGAGATGGGTAGCCAGAAGTCACCTACTACAGGACAGGCCCAACAAGGAAAACAACAGAACATCACTGGTCATCATGTACAGCCCCCAGCTAAAACCTCTCCAGCGCATCATCAAGGATCTACAACCTATCCTAGAAAATGATCCCTCACTCTCACAGACCTGGGGAGGCAGGCCAGTCCTCGCTTACAGATAGCCCCCCAATCTGAAGCAAACACTCACCAGCAACTACACATCACACCACGGAAACACTAACTCAGGAACAAATCCCTGTAACAAACCCTGTTGCCTACTCTGTCCCCATATCTACTCTAACGACAGCATCAGAGGACACAACCACATCAGCCACACCATCAGGGGCTCATTCACCTGCACATCTACTAATGTGATATATGCCATCATGTGCCTGCAATGCCCCTGTCATGTATATTGGCCAAACCGGACAGTCTCTACGTAAAAGAATAAAGGGACACAAATCAGACATCAGGAATGGCAACATACAAAAGCCAGTAGGAGAACACTTCAATCTCCTTGGACATTCAGTAACAGATTTAAAAATAGCCATCCTTCAACAAAAAAACTTCAAAAACAGACTTCAAAGAGAAACTGCAGAGCTACAATTCATTTGCAAACTTAACACCATTAATTTGGGTTTGAATATGGACTGGGAGTGGCTGGCTCACTACAAAAGCAATTTTCCTCTCCTGGTATTGATACCTCCTCATCAATTATTGGGAGTGGACCACATCCACCCTGCCTGAATTGGCTTTGTCAACACTGGTTCTCCTCTTGTAAGGTAACTCCTTTCTCTTCATGTGCCAGTGTATTTATGCCTGTATCTGTAATTTTTACTCCAAGCATCTGAAGAAGTGGGATTTTTTACCCACGAAAGCTTATGTCCAAATAAATCTGTTAGTCTTTAAGGTGCCACCGGACTCCTCGTTGTTTTTATAGCAGAGATGGTGAGCTTTGTAGATGCAAACAGTTCTTTCAGAAATAGTCCATAGATTATAGTCTAATGTTTATACTCAGGGCGGTCCAGTCAGTTAGGCTTCCCCTGCATGAAACCTCAAGGAGATCTGAGATGACAGGATCAGGACCCAAGCCATTTTTATACAGTTTCAGGCCTTCCTGTAACAGGTTGGAGTCCCTCAGTGAACAATAGATACTAATTTCCTAAGCATCTCCGGTAATTATCCACAGATTAACATAAGGCAATTGCCTGTTTTTTCACCATTCACAGATGATTTGCTATACATTTTAAAGAGAGATGAATACAGCGATATCCTATGTTTACAGTTCATTTAAATGTTAAGATATTCTTTTGATCTCTGAATTAACAGAATACAGCACAGACAGGGACTGTTTCATTACATTGTTGACAATTACCAATACACCTCTATCCTGATATAACGCGACCTGATGTAACATGTATTCGGACATAACGCGGTAAAGCAGTGCTCCGGGGGGGTGGGGCTGCGCACTCTGGCAGATCAAAGCAGGTTCGATATAACGCGGTTTCAGCTATAACGCGGTAAGATTTTTTGGCTCCCGAGGACAGCGTTATATAGGTGTAGAGGTGTATATATATAAATACACAAAAACACAAACATTATCTCCCCATATGTTTTTAAGGGTTGAATTTGAGTAATTTATCCTGCAGGTAATTCTGGTCATGCATCACACCCCCAACATGAGACTGGTGTGGAAGGGAGCTATTAGAGCTCCTGGATACACCTCAAGGATCTCCCAACCTTGACAAGGCATCAGCCACAAGATTCTCTTTTCCTTTTATACAAATTATGTCCATATCAAACTCTTGCAAGACCAAACTCCAATGGCGTAACCTAGAATTGGTTCCTTTTGCTTTGTGTAACCACACCAAGGGAGCATGATCACTGAACACGGTAAATTTCTTGTTATACAAATAGGATTTGAGTTGCTTTACTGCCCATAAAATTGCATAGCATTCTCTCTCTATAATAGCATAGTGTTTAGTGGGTGTAAATTTTTTGCTTAGATATGCAATGGGGTGTCTCTTACTTCCTTCCCCATCCTGCATCACAGAACCAACCCCACATTAGAAGCATCTGTGCACAGCAAGAACCTCTGCTTGAGGCTTCATAAAAGGGAAGACTGGACCTCCCTGAATACAAACATTGGACTAAGACCTATGGACTCAATTCTAAAACTCTTTGCATCTACAAAGCTCTCCATCTCTTCTATGAATCTGAATCTCAAGACTGACTCATGTCTGTAGGTATACTGTTCTTTTAACCAATTATCTCCCTTTTCTTTCTTTCTTTTTATGAATAAATCTTTAGATTTTAGATACTAAAGGATTGGCATCAGTGTGATTTTTGGGTAAGAGCTAAATTATATATTGATCTGGGTGTGCGACTGGTCCTTTGGGATCAGAACCACCTTTTATTTGAAGAGATTGGTTTTAAAGAGCCACTCATCTCTAAATCCAGTGTTTTTGGTGGTGATATAAGAACTGGAATGCCTAAGGAAACTGCTTTTATTACTTCTTGTTAGCCAGTGTGGTGAAACAGAAGTTTACTTTTGTTGCTGGTTTGTTATATCTTATGGAAGAATAACCACCAGTTTTGGGTCGTGTTTGCCCTATTTCTCAGCAGTTTGTCCTGAATTTGGCACCCTCAGTTGTGACCCACTGAGGCACAGTTACAATGGGAATGAAGGGAGAGCCAGGTTTGGGGCAAATGTTACCAAACGTGAGAAGTAATCAATTTATTATTATTTTCCCCCATAATGTGCTGGTCTCTTCCCAATTATAAAAAGAACACATGATCACTGCCACATGACTAGTCTACACAACAAATGTAGTGATTTTACACAAACCTAAACAAGATAGTTATTCTGGTCTTGACTATGCCTCAAAGAGCTTACAGTCTGAAAGACAAACTGACAAAAGGTAGGCGAAAGGTCTCCAGTTTATAAATGAAGTGATTAATTGGCCATATAATGGCAATACATACATCCATGCCTTCTCTAATGCTTTAGTTTGTTCATTACTGACTAACTTGAAAATTGCCATATTGAGTTTTGAGAAAATGTTGCTTGGTCATAAACTCTGTGGAAGCTTTTAGAGCCACTTAGTGACAGTCTGAAATGTTCAGAAATAGCTGCCACAGCCAATGAACTTACTAACCTAACCTCAAGCAGAAGGCTACAACTCACTGGGACTCCACTTTTGCATGCTTGAGTGGTTCTACAAGCAACAGAAAACTGTTCAAGTATGTTATAAAAGCATTGTTCTAGTGACATTTTATTACTGTCAGTTGCCATTCAATGGTCATCTCAAGTGACTTACAAAAGCACATTTTTCAAAAGGTAGGGACTCCGGTAAATATGAAAAAGCACTCTTGTGTTTGCATGAGTAAATAGGGTTTGTATGAAGGTACAAAGAAGTCTAACTTTAGCCATTTCTGTATGCATTTAAATGATTTGTGCATACAGCTATGGTAATAACAAATGGAATGCAAAAGCAGTTGGCTCTCAGGCTTCCATTTTGTCATAAGTGTACAGAAATGAATTAAACAATTTATTACCAACATATTTCTGATTATTCATGAGTATTTGTCCTAAATAAGAAGAAATGCAACAGTAAGAGTTTAGGCAATTGGGCATACAGAGACAACTGGTGCATGGATCTGCTCAATTTTCCGTGCCCATTGCCAAAAGGATACCCTAAAATCTTTAGGGTTTTTTCTTCAGATTTTATCTCAGCAAAATTTTCAGATTTTATCTCAGATTTTATCTCGGGGGGGGGGGGGAAGAGGGAATCTAGTAATGTTCTGAACAATCACAAAAGTGCTTAGCTGAAATCCTGTAAAAGGTTATCGTTCTCTGAAGGGAAAAAAGAAGCAAGTATTAAATGTCTAGAATAACAGTCATAACATTGTGGGGATTCTTTTACAGCGTATAGACTGAACAATCATTCCAGCTCTACACTAAGCTGACACAAGTGTATATTTGTGAAAATATCACAAAAGGAAGTGTAATGCTTTATTTTAATTTATACTATTTCAAAGTATTAAATGAAACAAGTTATTGAATATACTTAAATACATACCGTATGTAATACAGGAAGTAAGAGCAGTTGGTCCAAAATGTTCCACAAATAAAATGATCAAGTTATCAGCAATGAGGTGAGGAGGAAGTGAGTTTACTGTTGTATTCTTAGACCTCAAACTGTAAACATTCCAGCTTTCACTTCATTTTCAATTTGTTTTTTGTATTGTTTTAACCTTTGGAGTGCAATCTATAATCTGACGTTCACCAATTATGTTGTGTATATAACAGAAACTGGTGGTGAGGTGGTATCATCTCCATCTTTCCTCTTTTAACAGTAACAATTAGCTGACTTTTTTTACCAAGACAATAATCTATAAAGCAGGAAGATAATTTGAAAGAGTATTGTTAGATTAAATAAAAGGTAGTAGATCAAGGAAATGAAATGTTTCTTTTCATATGATGTTTTTGTTTAATACTACATAGTGTTACACTATACTCTGGCCTAAATATCTCAATACTTATATTTGGCAGGAAACACTCCATGCAAAATTAATGACTTTGGCTGCTGGACTTTACACCTATGTTGTTAACCTTGTTAACATTTTAATAGCCCTTCATTGCCAAGTTACTGTCGATAATGACTTTTGATTATATGTCAGTTCAATTTCTAAAAGCGTCAGTCTTGTTTTCTGGTGTGATGTCTCTCCCCTTCCTCCTCTCCCACAGGTCCTTCATTAGTTTTTACTTGCCATGATTGGAAAAACCCTGTCTGGGCCAAATAAAGTCAGGTTATAACTTTTTCAAGCAGGACAGAGAATTTGGAATACATTAAGTGATGCCCAGTGAGTGAACTTTAGAACCACCATGTACATTCAAAACCTGTATTAATGGCAAATTGAATCTCAGTTGGAAGTAACAGAACACTGGCATATTGTGCCATCTTTAAAAAAAATAGGTCCAGATTTTCAAAATTAGGTGCATACAAGCACTTGTGCACATATGACTCATTCTCATGTGTACCAGATGTTAAGTGAATAAATATTTGCATGCATAAACATGGCAAGTTAATTCCATAACTGGTTAAGTCCATGCACAAATACCTGATTGGCATATGTGCATTTAGTATTTGAATCCACAATTAGACATACACACAAATATTCGCATATTCCTCACTTTGAAAATCTGGCCCATAGAGTTGCTAATATTACCTAACCTATATTTACCCATTTTCATCTCTGAAATCTGCTTAAGGTTATAAAGTTAGTAGGTGACCAGATGGGGTTACAATGATAAAAACTCAAACTGGAACAGGGTGTAAAGTCCTCAGACGTAAAGGATATATCAGAAACCAGTCTACCTAAACTTGCCCTCTGTTCAACACTTCTCTTGGGATGCACTAAATGCTTCCTCAGCTGTAACAAGTGAATAATTCATCTCCTGTATTTCCTCCCATGGCCAAACATGAAAGAGTACAGGGTCTTTGAAAGTTCACTGGTTAGTGAATAATGAAACTGCTTACAAATGGGATGAACTGCAATGGTTATTAAATATGTAATGATGGTGACATGAATCTAATTTTATTTTAGACTGAGTTGTTTGTTGAAGACTGCGGCCTTGATTCATAAAGCGAGTCCGATTTTGCTTATGGAACTTTCATGATGACTTCACAAGAAGGAAATGTAAAGCACAATTAAAAAGCACGCTAAAGTTTTTGCTGTGGATTAAACAACAATATTACAAGTGGTTACCATTAAAATAAATGTCAACACTTACTGAATTTCATAGAATTTAAGGCTGGGATGGACCATTTTGATAATCTATTCTGACCTCCTGTATAAAACACAATTTTCCCCCCAGTTTTTTTTTTCCTGTTTGAACTACAGCATAGCTTTCAGAAAAACATCCAATCTTGGTTTAAAAATTGCCAGTGATTGAGAATCTACCAAACCCCTTGGTAAGTTGTTCCAATGGTTAATTACCCTCACTTTTACAAATTTACTCCTTATCTTCAGTCTGAAAAGTTACCACAGCACAATCTGAAATTGGCACAATACACTGTACCTTGGAATGAAACTGACAGCCTTTAAAACTCCAGTTGGTTCAGAATGTAGGAGGCTGCTTACTCAGCAATACTAGCTACTGACATCACATCACACTGGGGGTTAAGATCTGCGAAGGGCTGCTTAGGGATACTGGCTACTCAATGATATGAGCTTCCAGCACCTCAGAGCAGCGACAGGTCTCTTAACCAATAAGCAGGCTCACAGCTCTTCCATCATCCTCCTCAACCAGCCCAACTATTACTCATTATTGAGGACATAGAGCAATAAGGGCTAACATGTCCTTAACTGCTGTGTAAAACACTGTTTTGCATCCATTACAATAATTGTTTGACTGTCCTCATAAACTAAAAGTTTTTTACTGTTAAATTTTGCCAGGTTACTCTGCTGAGTTCAGGAGAATGTCAGCAGGTGAGTGTGTGCACTATATAAAGCTGTACTAATGCAATCATACTTCACATCAGTGTACTGCAAGGCACCTCACAAATTAAATAAAACCAGCTTATCTCAAATCAACAGGAATAGGCATAGCAAACAGATCATCTTTACTCTCGATTTAAAAAGTCAGTGGCTCACTCCATAGATGTCAAGAGGGATAAAGTTCTCAAGGTGTGATGCATGACAGACAAGCATTTCACAGAAAAATCTTTGGACTAAGGATAAGTCAGAGGATGAAGATTTGAAAGATCTCTTTTTTCTGTAGAGAATGAATAGAAGTCATTAATATAAGAAATAGATCTATATTCCACATTCAGTGCTGAATCAAATGAGACCCTGAAAAGTCACTGAGTTTTAAAGGAAACTAATAGCAAACAGTTCCATTTTTATCCAAATATAAATCATATCAAAATACAAGCCAGACTACTTTTCAATAAACTGCCTTTCCAGCTCAACTAAAACACTATTTGGTGAATGGAAATTATAAAAAATTTCAGATTTAGGCTACACATGGAAAATGTGCTCTCGCACATGCAAAACATGTAACTGTGCACATAAACAGATGATTGTATATGCAATTATTTTGCAGCTGCATAACCCTATGCCAGCTGCTCATTGTCTATTTTATCTGTGATGCTGCATATTTTGCACACTTAACTTAGGGTTTGTTTGTTTGTTTGTTTGTTTAAGATTTGGCCCTTTATGTTTAAAGGTTAAAATGAAACTTTCAAGTGCTAAATTTTCAACTAACAATCTAAATTGCCATCATGAAAAGCGTGTTCTCAGAATCTATATTTGTATTCACAATCTGGGTAATGGTGTATGTACATGAGTATGTGTAATTAGCTGATTTCCAAGCACAAATGAGGGTTTCTCAAGCACTTTTCTGTGCACCTGGACACAATCCTGTAAGCTGTGGGTTGTGGGCCTCTGCACTCACTGAGCTCTATTACATTAAATGAAGTTGAAGTTGAAGTACTGGACCATACTTTGCTCCCACAACTTTAACTATAAATTGTATGATATTTTAGCCTTTAGAAGTCAATGTAGGAAGCCAGCCAGGTATCATGTATTGTGATTTTTTTGAATGATACAGCTATGTAGCTGTTTACTTTCTATTCCCTTTGTGGATGATCTATTGATTTATATAATGGCCATGTTTGTTTTACTTTGTACTCATATGGTACTGTCTAATCATGGATAATGTCTATTTTTCTATAGAACAAAATAAATAAAAAAGTCAATTTTTTAAAGACTGTTATAGAAGACCTGCTGCAACTTTACAAACAAATTAGGTCACTTTTTTCCCTGGGTTAAAAAGAAGTATCTCACAGTGAGGTCTGTGTTTCACCAGCTTCTGTGTTAGTATAATATTTTATTAGTGTATCATAACAAATAAATAGTATCTTAACAACAAGGAGAAAAGCGGTCAGACCAGAATAGGGAAAGAACAGGTTAATGAATATGTGGATATGATAGATGTATTCAAGTCATCAGGGCCTGACAAAATGTACCCTAGAGTACTTAAGGAAATAGCTGAAGCAATATCCAAGCCATTAACAGATATTTTTGAGAACTCATGGATGAGTAAGGCCCCAGAGGACTGGAAAAGGGAAAAAAATCATAGTACCTTTCTTCAAAAAGGGAATAAAAGGAGCACCTGCAAAATTATAGACCAGTTAGCATAACTTCAATACCTAGAAAGACACTGGAACAAATTATTAAACGATCAGTTTGTTCAAACCTAGAGGATAAGGTAATAAGTAATAACCAGCATGGATTTATCAAGAACAAATCATGCCAGACTAATCTAATTTCCTTCTTTGACAAGGTAACTGGACTAGTGGATAAGGGGGAAGAAAATAACTTTAGTAAGGTTTTTTCATACAGTCTCATATGACATTCTGATAAACTAGGGAAATATGGTCTAGATGAAATTACTTGTTACGTTCATGGCATATACACAGATAAAAACATAAAATACTCTTTGCAGAAAGATTGCAATGTAACCCTACTTTATTTCTTAGAATTCAGAACTCTAACAGACAAGAACCCAAAAAACAGAGAGAGAGAAAGCAGATTGTCTGCAGACTGCTACTAGACCCAGATCACATGCTTTCCTACAGAACCCCCTATCCTGCAAGCAGGACTGGGAAACCCCTGAGCAATAAAATGATAGCTCATAATTTTAATACAGTTTGCAATACACCATATTGCTTTAAGGTGGATGCTGTAACCTTTGCTTTATGTGTTCCCAGCTAGTAATTTAAAAATAAGAAATACAATCAAACAGAATTCTTTAAGGTTCAAGCCTCCAGGGAGGTTGCAGATAATTTAATTTAGCGGAAGACTATGAATGACATGAGTGATAAAATTAAAGGCTTTATTTAATATAAAATAGTTAGCTAAGCAAACAGGCTTTACAATATGACCATATACTGCATTTATACTCAATGCTCGATGAAATGATGCATTTCAGGATGATCAGTCCCTAGATGAGGAGAATGGATATAATCTTTCCTCTAAAGGTATTTTGTTGGTGGACATGTGAGCCTAAGCTAAAATTAGTGTACTACCATTTTTATAATCAATTATAATAACGCACTTTAATTGATATTAAGTCCACCTTTTTTAATGACACAAATTTTCTCCTTTCGTATTGGCTAGTTAACATTAAGCAACATCTTACTTAACATGTGCACAAATGCCATACCAATAACTATTATATAGATAGCATTTTCCAAAACATTAACATTTTATCTAAAACACTTGTAAAAACCAGTTAGGACCAAAACATGTTTACAACATGTCCGAGGGTTATGTCCTAACTTTTCTTCCACTTGTCTCTGAATTGTCTTACTTTATTTTACTCATATTTTACCAAGCCTCACTTGATTCCGGTCAAGCCTATTTTTTAAAAATAGATTTTTGGGCCTACTTATGTTTCAACATTTCTATACAAACATAAGCAAGCATCATGGCTATAGGCTACAATTCACAACTGGTTTAAAGACCCTATTCAATGGTTCACTGTCAAAGTGGAAGGACATATAAACAGGGGTCTCTCAGGGGCCTGCCGTGGGTCCAGTACCATTCAATATTTTCATTATGACTTGGATGATGAAGTGGAGAGTATGCTTATAAATTTTTCAGACAAAACCAAGCTAGGGGTTGCTAGCCCTATAGAGAACAGGATTAGAATTCAAAATGACCTTGATAAATTGGAGAATTGGTCAGCAATCAGTAAGACAAACTTCAATAAATAAAAGTGTAAAATACTACACTCAAGAAAGAAAAATCAAATCCACCAATACAAATTGGGGAATAATTTTTTTGGCAGCAGTACCACAAGTATCTGTGGGTTATAGCCGATCACAAATGGAATGAGTCAGTGTGATGCAGCTGCAAAAAAGAGAAATGTCGTTCTGGGGTGTATTAACAGGAACATCCTATGTAAGACATAGGACGTAATTGTTCTGCTCCACTGGGCACCTGTGAGGCCTCAGCTGGAGCACAGTGTCCAATCTGGGCATCCCACTTTAAGAAAGATCCAAACCAATTGGAGAGAAGCCAGAGGACAGCAACAACAACAAGGGGTTAGAAAACATGACCTAAAGATTAAACAAATTGAGCCTGTTTAGTTTAGAGAAGAAACCTGATAACAGTCTTCAAATATGTAAAAAAAAAAAATGACAAAGAGGACTGAGATTAACTGTCCTATCCTTGGTGGACATGGAGAACAAGAAGTAATTGGCTTAGTTTTCAGCAAGGGAGATTCAGGTTAGTTATTAGGGAAAAACTTTCTAACTCTAAGGATAGTTAAGCACTGGAACAGGCAACCTAGGGAGGTTGTAGAATGCCCAGATTGAACACAGATGAACACCTGTGAGGCTAGGTATATTTAATCCTGCCTCAGCATGGGGCAATGGATTAGATGGACCTTTCCATACCCACATTTCTGTGGTTCTATACAAGAAGTGTAATTTATTGTTGTTTGTCAGTGAAGAAATCTGGCTCAAAAGTATGGGTCAGATCTTCAGAAGATGTAACTCAGCATAGTTCCATTGGCTTCAAAGGAGCTATGCTGATTTACTGCAGCTACGGCTCTCAACTTGGATGTTTAAGTTGTTAGAGAACTAAAGAAACAATCAGTTTTGCATGGGCAAAAGGTGATACCTACCTTTCCTCTCCCCACCATGTGGGCTTGAGAGAAAACTGCAGAGAGGACCCAGTCAGATAGTCCAGCTGGTAGGAGCTGAAGCAGCCAACGGAGGGACCTTTGCTCCCTGGGAGATTCAGAGAATTTCTGAAGTTATGATTGGACTTTCTCTGCCCTGTCCTGCTTGGCTTTTCATTCCAATGCTCTTGCTCCCCATCCCTCACAGTGTCTTCACCTCAGCTTCACTCCACACGTGCCCTTTTATCCAGTTCTCCCCTGCCCTGTCCTCTAGGCTCCCTTCCCTTCCCCTTCCCCTCCTAACTAAACCCCCACACACAAATAAATCGTGGAACATACCATTTCCTGCCACCACATTTTTCACATTGCTTGTGCATTTAACCCCTCTCTCCATCGTGTATCTGTCTCGTCTATTCAGATTGCAAACTCTTTGGGACAGGGACCATCTACTGTTGTGTTTTTACTGTGTTTAGCACCATGGGAACCCAGTCTTGGCTGGCCCTAAGGCACTGCCATAATAAACATGTTCAATAATAATGTGGTAAAGAAACCCTTAATATTCTAGTGTAGTTCAACATCCATTAAAAATTATTCTGAGTCATCAAATCTTTCAACTGCACCAGGCATTTTAAAAAACAAAAACTATGAAGTGTAGGCTTCTGGAGAGAGGTAACTTGGAGAGCTGAATATCAGCATCAGAGCAATGGTATGCAATAATGAAAAATAAAGTTAACAGCCAGCACATAAACTGAGATTAAAAACCTTCATGTGGCTTTTGGTTCCTGCTATGTTCAACTTGCTAAAATGTCCTTAGTAAGTTGAACATAGCAGGAACCAAAAGCCATATGAAAGACAGTTTTGCCATAGGCATTCAAGCACCCAGGAACGGGGTGGATTTGATTTAAATCATGATTTAAATCACTAGTCAGGAAGATTTGATTTAATCATGGATTTCTAAATAAAAGTACATTCTTGTTAGTTGTTATAACCTTAATACATAGTCTTCACAACTCAGAGATAGATGTAGGTTTCACTTTTAGAAGGTATACACTAACATTTTTAAAGTGATTTATTTTGAAAACTTTTCAGATTAGTTTTACAGCTATATCAGAAAATGAATGATTGGTTGGTTATTTCATTTACCAAAGGTAATTGAAGCAGATATTTATAAAGTCATTGGGAGGTGAACTATCTACAATTTAACAGGTTAATCATTAACATTTGGAGGATTTTCTTGCTATACTGTATTAAGAGGAGAACATCACCAGACAGACATTTAAATTGTTTTATTTAACTAAAACAACAATGTTATGTATTCTGGACTTTCTTCTTCAACAGCAAACATATAATATTTTAACAAAAGTATATGAATTTTTTAATTTAGTTAAACATTCAAGTGTTTTAAAATCAGGTTTGTTTTTGTTAAAATTGTTTTTAACTAAAGTAGTTAAATGAAATATTTAAAATAATTAAATTGACTGTCAGGTCAGCCAGGTCAACATGAGAAACTTAAAATATTGGCTTCTGCAGCTAAGTCAGTTGTCTTCACCTTCATTTTCCTGTCTGTTCATAATCTGGAAAAGAAAAACAAGCTTTCCTGCTTTTTCAGGTCCCAAACAATTCCTCAATTTGGTATGAATTAGTCCAAAGGAAGAAAATATTCTTTCTACACCGGCAGAAGAAGCTACTGCTGTTAAAAGTGAAATTATCACCTCAACAGTCTCTGAATCCAAGCGCGTAAGTGACTTCCACCAATTCACTGGTATGACTTTCTTTAAAGCATCATCAGCAAACATATATTTCTTGAATGGTGCACCCTTAGCCCTGAAGTTTATTATAGTTGGCATTGTGGAGGGATGATTGCTAGATGTCCATGTCATAGCCAACTCTTCTTCAGCAGTTAAGGTTTGACCCTGGTACTGAGTATTGAGAATATTTGCAAGAAAATGAGCTGGAGATAGTGCTTGTCCCATTCATTTTTTTTAATGCTTGTAATTTAACTCTGTCATTGCATATGTCTCTTTTTAAGATCTCACTCAGTTCCAAATTTCAACAGCATCAGCAATAAAACAGCTATTTCCCTGCATTTTGTTCAAGGCTACAGAAATAGGCTTCAGGGTATTCAGCATGTGTTCAATATTTCTCTTAAGCCCAGTGTTGAGAACTTTGGCTGTGACAGTGCCATCTATTTTTTCATGATTTTGTTCACAAACTGTCATCAGATTAGGCCAGTTCTTGATATACTGCTCAAAACAATGCACTACTGAGTTCCATCGCAAGTCTTATGAGAGAGTTAACTTGGTTCCTCCCACCTTTTTCAGAGCAGCTGCTGCAAAGTGGTTGTTACAGAAGTATTTTGCAATTTAACCAAAATTAGCCTTTATTTCTGGAACACTGAAGTCCTTGGCTAAGAGGTGCATCAAATGAGCACTGCAACTGTCTGTTAGTAGCTTGGGACTCTCTTCACTCTCTTCTAAATAATTTCTTCTGATCTTGGATACATTTGCAGCATTGTCTGTGACCAAGCTGCGTACTAGACATTTGATTTTTTTTTCACAGTTTGTTATAGCTTTTACTGCTACTTCTTGTAAGTATTCTGCTGTGTGTGCATTTCCTGATGTATCAATTGTTTCTGTAAGGAAGACATTCCCTTCTTCTGTTGTCACACAAGCACATACAAAAGGATCATTGTGGACATTGCTCCACCCATCAAGACTCAGGTTAACAATTTTACTCTCTAGATCTTTTGCACACTGTTCAATTTCTCTTTCATACACTTTATCCAGCAATTTGCCTGAGACATCTGCTCTGTATCTTGGTCTTAATGACTGAACCATGTTAATGAAGTGTGGGTTCTCAATTATATGGAAAGGAAAGTTTGTTGTTTAAACAAACCGGGCAATTTTTCATCAATTACCTCTTTTTGTATTCTGCTGGTTCTTATCACAAATGTATCTATGGTTGTTTCTGGATGATGGAGATTTTTTTTTTTCCTTTTTGCTACAGGTGATATACTGTGGCTATGTGACTGAAACACTATCATTGGCAGATAACTCTGAAACTATAGAAAATTATGGTGATCTTGAAGGTGGACAGTCTTCAGAATCCTGTATGTTGAGGATGGATTCTCCTAAACAAAATAAGTTACCATACTGCTTATTTAGTATCACTCATTGCATTCACTGATACTCAGTACTACTTTAAAGGTGAAATTGTAAAAAGAAGATCTGCCTATTTCAGCTATTTATTTTTTATCACAACTACATCTAAAATGGTAGTACCAGAGAGTAACAACTATATTTTTTGCTCAAACATGAGAATTCAAGAATAGTCCAGAAGGAAGACAGGCAGTCCTTAAGAAAGAAGTATGAAATAAAATAGTTTACCAACCTGAAGATCCTGCATGTTCAGACGTTCCTTTCATCATCTTCAATGCAGCTTCCTCCTGAGAAGGAACACTTCTCATGATGTTGTTTCATTGAGGCTACCAGGCCTTGCATTTCTTCGTTGCACTGTTTGCATTTTGCACACATGCCTGTCTTACCCACAGGTAGAGGAATTTCATTAAAATATTCCTAAACTGGGTCTCTTTTACGGCCTGCTGCCATTATAGGTTTTCCCTTCTAGTGAGAGAATGGTATGGTAGATCTCAAATCAATGAAGGCTACACTCAGAAAGACCTCAAGACTTCTGCAATATGCTATTCAAACAGTTTTCACTTTTGTTTCTACTGCCTGTCCCTCCCTTTTCATATTTATCTCCAGACTTCTCCTTGTCCAGGTCTATTCCGCCCCCAACAATTTTGAACTTTTTGAAACTTTGCACTTTTAGAGAGGTAAGGGATTGACTCTGTGTACACAAATTTGCAGAGGGACAATAGGGTTGAGGTCTGTTATTTCTCACCTCTATATATTATTTATTTATTTAAAAACATTTTTGCTATTAACAAGCATGTTATCTCTGGAGACACAACTCCACAGTTTGAGAACTGCAGAACTAAGCATCTCTAGTATCTTCTAGTCTGAGCTCCAAGTCCCATTGGGTAGATAGAAAGATTAACCTAAATAATCTATACAGAAGCTTGTGGAACTCCATAAGATTGGGTCCCTAATCCATGAACTATTGGAACTCATTTACAAAACTTATCTTAACCATTACATGAATATATTGTCTCATACTATAGAATTAGAATTCATAATCCTTATTCCATCATGAGATGGAGTGCTTTGAGCTATAATGTATCTTAATTAAAACTATGTTTAGATAGGTTTTTTCCTCAAAAAGCATTTAATCAAAAAAACCTGATTTAAATTAAAAAAATCCAATTTTTTTTTTTATTTTTTTTTTAAATCATTGATTTTTATCCACCCTGCCCAGGAATTCACAAAGACATCTAAACATCTAAAACATCACAGCTATTCAAGTTGTTCCACTGGGACTTCATAATCCAGGGTATGAAAAACTGTTGGGAGATCCAAAAGTGCCAACATGGACTCTTTCCCACTATTAGCCAAATGAACTACATTACTTCATACTTGAGTTCAGGCATGGCGGTTTTGATAGTGCTACCCAAATTAAATTCTGATTAAACCTTACTACATATCCTATTTGCATATCACTGAGCCAAAACCTTTTCGTACCTTCCCTGGTATCTTTCTTAATAGCAGCAAGTTAGAAATTGAATGAAAGTGAACAGAATCATCAGCCAAAAAAGGAGGCTTTTAAAAAATAAATAAATAACTGTTTCTTAATAGATGTTGGGGCTATACCAGAACAAACAACCTCATGATTGCATAAATGATTGACCTAATAAAATTAGTACACTCTTAAAAGTCATGTAGGGCATGGGTCCAAAGAGCAGATGGTTGAATGCATCTGCTGAAACACTGACAAACTTAGATAAAGAGATAATAAAAACTATTAGGATAATTTACTTGCGAGTCAGACAATGTCTGCATTTTCACAGCTGGGGGAATAGTCAACAAAATGCCTATGGAGTCCGCTTTACTTGAACATAATTATTAAATTGCTGAGATTCAGCTACTGAATGATGCCAGCATGGACAGATGAAAGATTTGGATTTAAAACAGTTACAGGTTATATTTCCCTGCAGCCAGTCTCTTTCCTACTACATATCTCTCTCTCTCTCTCTCTCTCTCTCACACACACACACACACACACACACACACACTCTCTCTCTCTCTCTCTTTGGTATGGGCTGGTATTGCTATTGTGTCTTCTAGACATCAGATGCAGGAAAAAATTAGGTGTCATAATTTTAGATACCTACTCCCTCTGTTTTATTTGTATCTGCTTCATGTGGTTTCAATTCTCTGTCCCTATCCCATGTTGTATAGGAATACTTTTCCTGGTATAGGTTACTTCACTCAGGCGGGGAGGGAGGCCAAAAGCTGTGTAGGCTGTGTCCGCACTAGGAGCACTTTGCCAGTATAGAATACCAGTATGGCGATACTGTCAAAGCTTTCCAAATGTAGACCTGTCCTTACTAAACAAACATTTAATCCACACACAAGCATTATAAATACTATTTAGAAAACTTAACTTTTAAAAAAAACTATTAGCAGATCTACTGGTCCTTCTCCCTATTCAGACTCGCCCACTTTGTGGCTATTGCATATATTTAAATGAAAGATTTCAACATACATATTATATATACACACACACTTTAGTACATACATATTAACATGTTCCACTCTGTTCTTCTTTCAGAGATGATTTCTCCATTTCTGTAGCATGTCCATAATATTTAGTGTGTGTTCCCTGGAACTTTCAGAGCTTGAGAAGAACGGCAGCATCTCTATTGTTTTTTAAACAGGGAGCCTAATCAGCAAGCAGAAATCTGCAGATCCTTACAGCTAACAGCATTCCAGCCCTTGGGTTAATAGTTAATAGGTCTTCTCAATTTCTGGTGAGATAGGAAATCTGTAGCTTGTATCCAGTATAGTACAGGTACTGGGACCTAGCTGTGCACTGGACACATCCTTTTGGTCCTGCGCTGATCAGCTACTGTGTCCACAGAGCTGTCTTTAACTCTTATTTTAAGGCCTTTCTCCCCCAGTCCTCCAAGCTTTAATTATCTCAGATGTTTAATGTGTAGAACCTGCAGAACTGTTTGCCCTTATTGAAAACTTCTCAAACAGTTTCAGAAACTGTGGCAGTGTCTTAATGGGACCTTGCTAGCTGAAGCACATTGTTAGCTGTTGTTGAGCCTAGTTCAATTTATCTGAAATGACCTAGCAATGACATATTTCAATTCCCTAAATAAAATGGAGTGCTTTAGAGTGGATATCTTTCCTCACCATCAATAAATGTAACTGAAGATCATTAAAGATGATCAACAGTCTAACTCACACACAAAAAATATTAAATTGATCATTGGAATTTCTAAATATAATAGATGACAACTTCCTAATTCAAATAGTGTTGCAGCCAGCATGGGAGCATGGGGGGGATTCTATATTAGACCTTGTTCTACCAAATAAAGAAGAACTGATCATAGAATTGGATACAAGTGATCATGACTTGATCAAATTAATACTGTACATGCAGAATAAAGTCCAGAACAGTAATATATATATTCGGTGTTTTAATAGGACCAATTTCACAAAGCTGAAAACAATTATGAGACAAGCCAGCTGGGAGGAAGAATTAAATCAGAAAAATGTGAATGACAGTTGTGAATTATTTAAGAAAACCTTACTAGATACCCCCAAATCCACAATCCCATAATTGAGGAAGGCGGATGTGCTGGTTAAAAGAGTGATTAAAAAGTGAAGATAGATGTACAAAATAAATAATATATAAAAAAATGGAAGAAAGGGAAAGTTGATAGTAATGAAGTAAAGCAGAAGTTAGGAACTGTTGAAAAATGATAAGGGAAGCCAAGGGATACAAGGAAACATCAATGGCCAGCAGAGTTAAGAACAATGAGAAGGAGTTGTTTAAATATAATAGGAACAAAAAGAATCCTGACATATGGAAATAGTAGAAAAGGCAGAAGTGTTCAATAGATATTTCTGTTCTGCATTTAGGAAAAAAAGATAGTATAGTCTCATTATATGGTGACAGTACACTCTTTCCATTCCACTAATATTTCTGGAGAATGTTAGCAGAAGCTACTAAAGTTAAACATTTTTAAATCAGCAGGTCCAGATAACTTGGAGCCAAGAATTTTAAAAGAGCTGGAACAAGGGCTTTCTGGATAATGAATGCTGATTTTTAATAAGTCTTGGAACACTGGGGAAGTTTCAGAAGACTGGAAGAAAGATAATGTTGGGCCAATTTTTTTTAAAAGGGTAAACATTATGACCTGGGTAATTATAGGCCTGTCAACCTGACATTAATCCTGGGCAAGATAATGGAGTGGCTGATACAGGAGTCGATTAAATAAAGACAGGATGTTTTTTCTAAAAGATAAGCTCTAGAAAGTTCTTTATGGAAGTTATTTGGCCTGTGATATACAGGAGCTCAGACTAGATGATCATAATGGTCCCTTCTGGCCTTACACTCTATGAATGTACTTCAAACAATTTAAGGATACTTCGAAGTCAGAAAAAAAGAAGTGCTTGTCCACAACAGGAGAAATCAATGAAAGAAATTCCCCATATTTGTGTAGCAACTATGGATCTAAAATTATGACTTATTACTATTTAAAATTGCCCAGAGATCAAAGCCTTTTTAGAAAAGGTAGAATGGAGGGCTAAAAGAATAAAAGCCCAAGATCTAATGGCTAGATTTCTTCAAAAGTCTGACGAAACTAGAGTTGTTGTTGCTTTTTGCAAGAGTGTACATCTGGTACAGTTAAAAAAAGATTTCCCATTTTTCCCTTTAATCATATTAAATTAATATCAAACACTGATATTATATGATGTGTCAGGTCCAGTAATAAAATAGGGAATTTGATGGACTCTAATATTGTAATTAAAATGAGTGTAAAAGGGAAGTTAGTAATAAATGACAGATTTGGGCAAAATATTGTAAATTTTAATGACAAGGTTTACCTCATGGCACCCCTGTAAGGAAAGAAAAGGGGTTGCATTCATATTGATTTCTTTTAGTTTAAGTGATAAAGTGAAGAAATAAGGCTAATGTTTCCAATTGAGCATGCTTATGGTATCCAGTTAACAAAATACACCTGTGCTAAAAAAGGCAGTAAAAAAGGAACCGAAACCAAATATTGTGTTTATAAGGACACTTGACCACAGAGTGGAATAATCAGAAAAGTAACTGTTTGATTAATAATGCAGAGACTTAGTTCAGGCATATTCACCAAAGTCCTACCATTGTTGTTAAAACAAGCAAAACAGAAATGGAAGATTTATACAGCTGTTCTGGACTGCCAGACTGTATAATGGATTGTTAAAACAAGTTTAAAGAGCATCAACAAATATGGACTGACTTCATATAAATTATATAAACTTTAACAAGACACTTCAGCATCTAGCAGAATGTTGATGGAGAAACTAAAACTTGAGCAAGTTTAATGGCAAAGTTGGCCAAGGGATACACTTCAAGGGGCCCATGGAAAGCGACTTATAGAAGTAAGTTGCTAACTAGAGCAACCCAATTGGTATTCAAGGTATGTACCAAGATGGCTGTACCAACAGTTCTGACCTAATTTGTCTTAACACAAGCTGGCGTGACAACATGTGTTGCACAAAGAGACTGGAAACTGCCAGTCCCAGTTGCATAAACTCAAAATCTGATATCTCATTTCCTGATTGGATGATGAGAGAAGACATCTCTCGTTTTTGTTTGGATTTGTCTAGTCTTCAGAAGAAGTATGGGTACTATTTGTGCCACTGTACATTTTCTATGTCAAATCCTGTATGCCAATAAATTTAGAGGAGAAGAATTAATTCCTTGATTGTATTCATTGTGTGAACCACCTGCATTTACATCAAATCTCAAATGGTTTTACCAGGTTTGTCAATGACATTTGTCATTCAATGCCAGCAACTATAATATTCCCTTTCAAAACAATGATAATATTAGTAGACAAGCTATCTTTTCACTTGCTTCCAAAGGTTCAGCTAAGGTGAAGGTGATAGAGGAGAAGAGAGGCAGAGCAATTCTAATAGGTACAGTATTATGCATACACTGAAGGAAAGTTTAAAATGATACCTGTATAGCCTTCTCTCAGATATCAGTCCACTGTCTTGGGAATATGTTGTGTGTGAAGTTCATACAGAAACCATTAAATGTTAGACTGTGCTATGATCAATAGAAACACTGAATAGGATTTCCATGAGTCTCTTCAAAAGTATATTTGGCTTGAAGGCAACAGGTCAGGTAAACAGGAAAGCCAAATATAAGTGAGATGGCAGGAATACCCTACCAGCCAGAGAGACCTGCAAATCTTTTATTTGAGCATTTCTATTCTATTCAAATTCATAGTGCCCATGACTGTGTTATGCTACATTTGGTGTTTTCTCCACTCTAGATGTAGAATTGAGATTGTGTATTACATGCATTTAAACCACAGACAGTGGAACAACAGAAATGTGTCAGACAAGGTGTTTGAGGTAATATCTTTTATTGGACCAAGCTTGTCTCTTTCACCACAGAAGTTGTTCCTATAAAATATATTACTTCACCCTCCTTGTCACTCTAATAACCTGGGACCAACACAGCTACAACAGCACTGCAAACAAAACAAAACAAAAAAGAAAGAATGGGGGGGGGAGGAATAAGGCTTTCTATTATATATCACAAATAAGTTTATGAGTGAAACCCTAACCCCAACAAAATCAATGGCAAATCTCCCATTGACTTTAATAGGCCAGGATTTCAATTTATATATCTAGTTACCCTAGCCCCACAAAAGAAGTGAATTAGTCCTGCTTTGGTATCTTTAACCACATAAAGTTGGTTATAAACAGATTCATTGTAATCATCAGTAATGTCTATTGTCTTAAGAAAATTAAGCATAAATGGTATTTTTAAAAGGCTAAATATGAGATATAATAAATACATCTTGTAAACTGGACTGAGAGAGGGTTCACAGAATGGCATGAAAACAGAGATCAGAAAGGCTTTCAAAGCTCTGCTCTTACTGTTATTAAAGAAAATACCTATTAATATAAAGCCTTATCCTGTTGTGACTGAACAGGTGAAGCTACAATCAATGGTAAAGCTACAATTGATTACAATGGATATATGATTGGGATGTAAAATATCAGTAGGAAAGTTAAGGAAAGGAAAAGTTAAAAGGAAAGGAAATTTTAAAAAAATGTTTACACTTAGGAATATTCACAGATCTTGATAGATTTCCTTAGAGGAAAATTCTGAGTATCTGAGGCACCCTCGTTGTGATAAGTATAAATATTAAATTGACAAATATATGATGGAAAATACTTTTCTTATAGACAGAACATAGATTATTTTTCTTTTCCAACTAAATCGAAGCATTTTGATTCATTTGTCTGTGTTGCCATGTAAGTAATCTTCTAGAAGTCCTGAGGGCCATATCTCCAGACAGTGGACATTGGCATAGATCCATTAGCTTCAATGGAGCTATGCTAATTTACACCAGCTGAGGATCTGGTCTTGTATGTTTTTTTCCTCTGTAGATAATTTTAGACCAGAAGCAAGAGCCTCGTATTCTCCAAATGTTCTATTAGTTTTTTTCCTTTCATTCTGGAAATGAATTAACACAATTTGCTCCTGAGATTTGCTCTCATGTTCCTCTCTGCTTTTCTGTGGAAAGTCGTTTCAGAGGAGATTGCTTAGATTCTGTTCCACGATAAAGTTATTTTCCTGCAGTGCACCCAATATTGCCTAAGAATGCTTGAATGCCTGGCTCCAGCTTTCTCTTCAAAATAAAAAACATCAACCAATATTATTGTGTGTCAACATGTAATCTTTTTTCCAGATTTGGCTTGCTTTTTGGTTTGTTTTTTGGTTCATTCTTGACAATGAATAGTATATACACACACATTTTCCATTATAATTCTTAGTTTCTGGCTATATTTACAGTGGTTTGTCCTGCCTCATTTCATAATATTGATTTCAGAAGATGCAATTCTAAAGGGTTCTGAAGGTCAGATGTTATTAGGCATGCAAGTGTACAATTTGCAGTTAAAGTGCTCTCTCTATCGCTGACTAGATATTAATCCCCGGTTTATTGCCAGTATCTGAGGGTCTTGGAGAGACAAAACCTTTGCACTTTCATCCAATAATTTATATACAGTATAACTGAATTGAACATGGTAAAGGAAAACATGGCTAATAAATTACTTACAATTTTGTTAGTGAAAATTCTACCCCAATCCTTTTATCTAGTATCATCAGGAAACCTCGTCTAACTCATAGCACATATATTAGAGACACTCTGCATGGTAATAAATAAAGGCCAGATCCAACAGCAACATGTAACATTGTTGTAAAAAAAATATTCTTCAAAAATATTTTGGTGATCTATTTTTTCCCACCAACCCAATTTACTTGGCTACATTTTTCTATATACAAAGCAAGAAATAAAACCAGCAAAGACATACAAGTTATCCTGGAATAATTTAATACCTGATGAAGAATAGTTTCCAACTTTGTTTGCTGTGATTGGGTGCACAAATCCAACACTGGACAACAAGGTGTTAAAGAGCTATTCTGGGCTCAGCTCCACCACACCACACCTGCAAGGCATGCAGAGGCTGGAGGAGGAGCTGGAGGGGAGTAGCACAGCTCACTTGTTGGCAGACCAGGGGAGAAAACAGATCTTCAGCCCTCAGCTCCTGAAGAAAAGGTTGCCTGAAGGTCCCTTCCTGAGGGAAGGGAGGGCCAGATTCTGATGCACCCTCAGGGGGAATCATTCCCCTCTATTTTTTATTAACTCAGTTTATTTGTGTTAATTCCCTTTGCTTTTTGTTCATGGACTACTCTGGAAGGGAAGAAACTTCAAAGTGACCTGGCTGGAGGTAGAAGCAGGTCACCACAGAGGTGGAGCTACCTTGGTGGGAGAGAGCTGCTACGCCATACCTGGCCACAAGGAGGGGCCAGCAGTGAATTGACCCCTTCACAATGCACATATAGGCATGTTGCAATATTGTCAAATCTTTAGTACTATATTAGGCATATTTTAAACACTGAACAAAAAGAAATATGGTTAAAAGCATCTAAGAATGAAATTTAGAAACTCACTTTGTATTGAGTATAAAAACCCAGCTTTATATTTCAATGGTATGGTAACAGACTTCTTAAAAATTTAAGACATCCAGTAATTATCCATTACTTAAACTGAACATTAACAAAAAGAGAAAAGGAGACCAACTGTTGCCTTCAATGTGTCATGACTAGTACATACATTATTATTATTCAGCACTCTTTCTAGTCGAGTTCATTTATGTCTCCTCAAAGCTTCACAGAGACTGACTTTAAATTATTCCTGACAAATAACCACCATGTCAGTATCAAAACAATTGTGCACATTTCTTCTGAGAAAAAGCACTAAATTAGCCTCTAGAAGGAAAGGGACTCTTCATCAAAAAGACAATAGTAGAAGACAATATGCAGTATACTCATCAGCCCTTTTTATACTTCAAGAGAAGAGGAAAGGAGACAAACAGTGCAAAGCTTTGGATATTAAATTCCTAAAACTTCTCCACCTCCATCATGTATCTTTCATTATGTCTCATCAAAGTCATTTTACAGTGATCAAATTCTCTGAATAATGCTATAAGAATAAAAACCATGTCAATATTAAAACAAATCATGAATAAACCAGTTCTGTAGAGAACTGTTTTGAAGATCTATTGGAAAAGAGAAACTACTGTTGCTGGAAAATAATTCTTAGAATACAATCTCTGTATCTGGTAATGGATGAGTTTTGTATTGTACAGTACAGTGTTTAATGACTAATCAAAACACAGCCTAGAAATCAAACAATGCCAATACTTCCAAAAACACTGTGTGCCTTTTTTTTTTTAAAAAAGTTTCAGATTCCCATGAAATTGCACACCTGCATTTGAGTACACAATTAACTGTTCAGTAAATAGCCCATTCACTTATTTTGTCTTATAAGAACTATTTCCCTGTAATGACACAAAGCCCTACAGCAAAATATAGTTTTCTACAGTATAGCATTTGTAAACTATTATCTACTTTAGACCTCTGTTTGGTAACTGTTGATATATATCGATACCTTGGGAGCCAAGGTAAAACAGCTTTTGATCCAAGTATTCTAGAGAGGGCAGAGTGTATATCAGACATTTACAGAATTATGTGCTTCAGCTGATGCAATGTAGATTAAAGGTAAAAGGGTTAAAACCTGAATAGTTTCTGTTAAAACAACTTGCTCCTAGTTATAAGCTAGGGTGTTTTCCAAAATATCCCTTTGTTCTGTATCTTCCAGATTAAATAATTAAATAAACCATGTCCTGCATGACTAGCCATAGAACTCCCTGAATTAATTCCTGTTTAAACTACAGCATTGCTGTGAAGCTATGTCTACCCTAGTGACTGTACATGCCTACGTGTGTTATTGTGCCATAACCCCTCTATTGTCCACACCTGAACCGCTGAAGCCCATGCATGAAGGAGCACAGTGAAAAGGGTAGCATGCATGAGGGATGTGGGTATGTACATGTGCCATGGTCAGATAGCCATGGTATGGTACAGTGTAGATGATGGAAAGGGCGTATATCAGATCAAAAATTTCAGTAGTGACTCAGTCCCATTTCCACAATGCATAAAATCCTCTCCTGCCTGATCCTTACCCAATGTATAAAGGTCCCTGGCCTCCAATTGTCAGAGCAAGAGAAAAAAACCACTCTCCCTTCCCCAAACTTCCTGTAAAAACTCCCCTATTTGCTGTATCTTGTTCACCTGCTCCCAAATTCGCTTTTCAGCTGCTTTACATAGCCAGCCTACCTGAGTCGGCCCCAACCCAGTTGCTAACAGGGATGGGGTCACTTGACCAGAGAGAACACACACACGGGGCCTGATCAAAGGTCTGATCAGGCCAAAGAGCTCCACCACATGGCCCTTGCCATAAACAGTAACACACCAACCACATAAGCTTCACAGACAGACACCAGCCACAGACACACATGCAGTAGTCAAATCCCTTTCTCCAAGCATAGGATCCACAGTTGTTCTTCCAAAAAGTCCTATTTGCTACCTCCTTTCCTAGATAGACTGCAGCCCAATTAAAACATGTTGAATCAGACAAAGCTGTTAACACAATAGAGCAACAAAGGATTGTGCCTAAACTATAGCCACATTTTCAATATTTAGATGTCCTAATTTATACACCCATCCAGTAAGACCTATTTTCAGAAATGATGATCATCTACAACTCCTGCTGAAAACCAGGTCCTGGGTTTCTGAAGTACTGAACAGTCAGCAATCAGCTAGAGATCAATCTTGAAACTTTGCTTGAGCACTTGCTCCAGGCATTTCTCTTCGCATGGCCTTTAATTACTTTCTGAACAACAGGAATGCTGAAACTATATGAAAAGCAATAACAAGGCTGGATCTTCAACTGGTGTAAACAGCTGTGTCTCCATTAGCTTCAGGCAGTAGGCTGATTTACACCAGATGAGGATCTGACTCACATATATAGTTCACTGGTGTAGCGAGGCGGTGGGGGCCGAACCTCCCCTAATCCCAATGTGGGCGGAGCCACCAGGTCCGGAGCCCACCCCTCCGGGGTCACGGCCCCGACCCGGAAGTATAAAGGCCCGCCTGCAGAGCTCAGTGGAGCCCAGGCCGGTGGAGAGAGCAGATGTCTGTGGCCATGCTCCCGCTTGGGAAACAGCCGCAGGCCGTGACCGGGTACCTCTCGCCAGGTACCCCGAGGAGGACTGGCCAAGCCTGCTCCGTGCCAGGTACCCCGAGGAGGACTGGCCAAGCCTGCCCCATGCCAGGTACCCCAAGGAGGAGCCGAGCCTGCCCTCCGCTACCTCCCCAGAGGAGCCAATGCTGGTGGAGAGCACCGACGACACTAAGACGGCCCAGGTACCATATGAGGGGGAGTGTGGAAGTAGCCCGGGGTCAGCCGACCCCAGTCTGGCCGCTGCACTGCCAGAGCCGATGTCAGTGTGTTGTGGCCAGGATCCCCACTGACAGCAGTGAGTTTCCGTCGCTGCTAGGGCCCCGGGCTGGGATGCAGTGGAGTGGGAGGGCCTGCATCCCCCCTGCCACCCACTCCTTGGGTGGCAGACTCCCCCTTTTCCCCCTGGCCTAGAGAGGCTGGGTACCTGATTGACTATTTGGTTGCTGCCCTGCCCTGACCTAGGGCCTGGGCTGCCCCAAACTGACCCAGCCCCTGCTACAAGGCCTGGGCCACTGACAGACTAGTTGCTTGCTGCCCCGCCTTAACTTAGGGCCTGGGCTGCTATAGACTTCGCCTCAGCCCTTGCTTAAGGGCCTGGGTTTCGGACCTCTTGACTCAGCCCCTGCTTATGGGCCTGAGACCTGTTGTCCCAGACTGCCGCCGGACCAGAGCGAGGCGGTGGGACACCCCACAGCCCTGCTGAGGGCTGAACCTCAGCCCAAACCTACTACAACTGGAAATAAGTTTCTCATAAACAAAGAGCAACAAGTATGTAAGAATCTGTCTTCCTCCCCTACTTCCTACAGATCACTTAGGATTTGATGCTGCAAGTTTCTGGGCACCATCAAGTCCCCTCTGACTCCAATGGGAATCAAGGTTGCTTAGTGCCTCACAGGAATGTTTAGCTCATTGCTAGATAAAGCCCTTAGGAAATGTGTATTTGATTGTATCTTACTCCCCACCTTATGCTTCATCCTCTAAACAGGTAATCTTTCCCCCCCCCCCCTTCAAGCAATGACAGTGCTACAGCATACTGGATAGTCAGCAGACCCTGGAAAAATTGCTTTACGTATGAAAAACCCAACTTGCACATCTTCGATTCTAGGTAGGTCAGTTTGGTTACTGGGTGTACCCAGGTGAATGGGGAAATTTATTCTGGCCCACTGTATTCTTTACATTCCATTAGTTTACACTTTGTTATTCAGTCTCAGTTAAAAGTGATGCATGAGGGTCAGATCCACAGTCCTTTTCAATCCCAATGATCTTATATCATACCAAAGGTTACAGTCACTAAGTACCTATAATTGAAGTGGAAATCAAATTACATATACTGGCAATCTGCATAGGAAATATTGATGGGGTCCCATCAAACCAAATTTCTTGCCTTGTGGAAAACCACCTTCCTGTGTCTTACACTAGGGAGATGACCCCAGCTGACAAAGAGACACCCGGCACTGAATAGTCAGAAAGCATCAGATCGAAGGTCATTAATCTTTACAAATTCTGCAGAGAAGACTGAAATCTGAAAGTACACTTGAAAATGAGTAGGCAGGCTCTTCATATCTAAAAAGGTCAATGTGACACTCCTGTGTCACCTATTTTCTTACTGTTTTCCATTGTCCATGTCAGTGCCACTTGTACACTGATAGTCTAAAGCCAACAAAATGATCTTGAGCAATTTCAGCAACTTAATAGTAAGTCCCAGCTCATTTTTAAAAGAGAATTCTGAAACAACATGCATATGCGAAAGGGAATTCATTTTTCTAACTGTTCAATGCTTTTAAGGATGCAGCCATGCCAAACACATTAGATTATGGAATTAGTGATCTTTTGCAGTAAATTATACCAGCTCCGAATAAAAAGTCATTCTGATATTGGGATGACTAACATAACTTTCCACCCTATTTGTGAGCTAACGTAAAAAAATCTACATTTAAATAGATATGTTTTCTAAAGACTGGAACATAAACCTGTACCTTGCAGATTTTTCTTTTACTGGAAGGTGACTGTAAATTAGATCTCTTTCAATTACAGATATGTTCTCCATTTCATTCTGTAGACAGATATGGTGGCCTTATTTCATGTTCCCATATTAAAATACACAAAGAAAATTGATATGCTAATTTATATAATGGGAAAAAAACAGGAATATTTTATATATTATTGTGATCTACTTGGGTTGAACTTGAAGTGTACAATGCTATTTTATAATAAAGTACTTAAAATGCTAATTAATCCGGTTATAGTTTAAATAAAGTGTGCTAAGTGCAACCATTGCACATTTAAATGAAATGGAAAGTGATAAATATTGTAAGTTAAATAAATACTAATTAATTGTTAAGAACCTTCTTTATGTCAAATATCCTATCTTAAGACAAAAATAAATGTTTTTCATAAATAATTAAACTAAAATTTTACAAGGTGTGCTTTGTTTAGCTATTGGTGCAAACGCTCTCTGCCTGGGGGGCATGAGGTTAAAATTTCAGCTACCCAAGAAGTGCATTACCAGTCAAGTAATGTGCATCTTGACACATTATTAGTGTACATTGAAACAATTATTAGAGTTTGGAGCATTAAAAATTTATAGATTCAGACACATGCACAAACATGCAGAGGGTGCATTTTGTGCATGAAAATTCTATTACATCTCTACCCCGATATAATGCTGTCCTCGGGAGCCAAAAAATCTTACCGTGTTATATCAAACTTGCTTTGATCCACTGGAGCGTGCAGCCCCACCCCGCCGGAGCGCTGCTTTACTGCAGTATATCCGAATTCGTGTTATATCGGGTCACGTTATATCGGGGTAGAGGTGTACTTTGTATAATGAAGAACTTCAATTAATCTTGTACACCAGCAAGGGCCCTACTTTAAAGTACTTAAGCACGTGCTTAAATTTAAGCAAGTGCTGAAGTCTCAGCAACTTCAGTGGGACTTCAGCACTTGCTTGTCCATCGCTGAATAGGGATGGACTTAAATGTACTCATAGTTAAGCACATGCTTAAGCATTTTTCTGAATCAGGGCCTCGGTGCTTGAATCTCAAACCAGTTTTGCACTCCTGTAGAGTTACTCCTAATTTATATCAGTGTAAATTAGGGTTACCATACGTCCGGATTTTCCCGGACATGTCCGGCTTTTGGGGGCTCAAATCCCCGTCCGGGGGGAAATCCCCAAAAGCCGGGCATGTCCGGGAAAATCGGGAGGGCTCGGTGGTGCTCGGCCAGGCCGGCGGTGCGGGTCCGGGGGCATGGTGCCGGGCCGGGAACCAGGGTCACAGTGCCGGGCCGGGCGCGGGGCCGGAGGGAGAGCCGGGGGCGCGGTGCCGGGCCGGGAGCCGGTCAGCCGGGCCGGTCAGCCGGGCCGGCGGGGAGCCGGGCCCGCGGGGAGCCGGTCAGCCGGGCCGGCGGGGCCGGGGAGCCGGTCAGCCGGGCCCGCGGGGAGCCGAGCCCGCGGGGAGCCGGTCAGCCGGGCCGGCGGGGCCGGGGAGCCGGTCAGCCGGGCCGGCGGGGAGCCGGGCCGGCGGGGAGCCGGTCAGCCAGGCCGGCGGGGAGCCGGGCCGGCGGGGAGCCGGTCAGCCGGGCCGGCGGGGAGCCGGTCAGCCGGGCCCGCGGGGAGCTGAGCCCGCGGGGAGCCGGTCAGCCGGGCCGGCGGGGCCGGGGAGCCGGTCAGCCGGGCCCGCGGGGAGCCGAGCCCGCGGGGAGCCGGGCCGCCGGGGAGCTGGGGGGTGCGCCGGGCCGCCGGGGGCTGGCAGTGCTGGGCGGGCCGGGGGTGGTCGGCCGGGGGCCGGGGCCGGCACCCCAGGACCCGAGCCGACCCAGGCTGGAGCCGCCGGGGGGCCAGCCTGGGCCGCGCCTCCTCCCCCCCACATCCCCCTTACCTGCTTCAGGCTTCCCGCGAATTAAATGTTCGCGGGAAGCAGGGGAGGGGGCGGAGACTTTGGGGAGGGGGCGGGGTTGGGGCGGGGGTATGGGCGGGGCTGGGGGCGGGGCCGGGGGCCGTGGAGTGTCCTCCATTTGGAGGCACAGAATATGGTAACCCTAGTGTAAATTAGATTAGAAGAAAGTTCATGGCCTGTTGCTTCTATTGTAAACCTCTTCACTTTTTATCTCAGAGAGGTGGGCTCTTTGGACACACAATCCCATACAATTACAAGTATTACACTTAAAAATGCATTGAATCTTCCTTTGTGATGTCTCAGCTTTTGACTTGTGAGCCCATGCAACTAAACTACTACACTTTTTCATTTTCACTAAGTGTAATGGTTTTCTAGCACTTGGATACTGTACAAAGTATGTCTGAGCTGACATTTCTGCTTACCTAGTATGGTCTATAAAAATCAATGAGCCTGTTTCTTACATTTCACAGTTGTGAATTAGAATACAAGGTGTATAGAAGTTGGGTGTAAACTGCTACAATTCTAATTTGGTAATAATTTACCCCCACTTTTCACAGAAATAAGTCACTACACACCATATAAGGCAATGGAGAATCAGGCCAGTGAATGGTATACAGAAAGGTGAAAAAATACTCACCAATTTACAACATGAAATTCAGATTAATAAGAATGGTCACTGTCAACCAAGAACCTTCATCTTTTGCTATTGATTATGTACACTTTTAAAACTACTTTAGATTTTATTTTTTAAAAAATATTAGAGCAGGTCCTGATTTTGGCTCACAATGTTTGGATATTTAATCATTATTGGCAAGCTGAACTCAATATCATGTTCTGCATTTTACATTCTGTATTCCAAGTTTTAAAACCTAAATTACATTAACAATAAAAGGGGGGGATTAAGCCCTGATACTTTTAACTTTTTCAGAGAAACTGTATGAACATAAGAAATTCACATTTATTGAATTATATTTTAATGGTACAAATCCTTCTTTTAAGTTCTCATCACTAGTCCACCAGATGCCTGAAGGATAACATAAATTAGCAAGTTACCTAGACATGCTGAAAAAATAAACAAATGCTTTCCCAACAAAACTGTCATCAAAAGCTTTAATCACTGAAATCATAATTAGAACACTGGAACCTTAACAGAGCATGAGGTAATGATTCATTAGTTTAAAGAGCTCTACAGAAGTGTATGTCCCACATAATCATATTTATTTTCTTGTCTTCACTGACTTTTAATTATTCACAGGTTGGGATTGATCATGGCTTCTAAGTACTCATTTGGCACTATGCAGGATACCTTCCTGCTGCATTTTTCTTGATCTTCTCTTCAGTCATTTATATTCTCATGTTAATGATGCTGTATGTTTAAGCAGTTAATAAAGCTCATTTATCTTTTACACTACATGCCATTGCTAAGTTGTTTTGTAGTTCAGGTATTTCCTCCATCCCTTTAATCTGTTTTCCTGTGTTTATTTCCCCTGTGTATGTGTTCCACTATATCATTATGGGCCTCATTATGGACAATCTAGTTGATTGACTTTGGTTTTGTTAATTCCATGAAGTGCAGAAAAGGAGGGAAACTCATCAGGTCCACTGGACAATTAAAACAGTCAGAAGAGCCTATGACCAGTAAAGATTGTTCAGTATAAGAGGTCCTTGATGAGCCCTCAATATATCAAAAAATGGGGGCTGCTGGAAGCGGCACGGACCGAGGGACGTACTGGCTGCCGCTTCTAGCAGCTCCCATTGGCCTGGAGCAGCAAACCACGGCCAGTGGGAGCCATGATCGGCCAGACCTGCGGACGGGACAGGTAAACAAACTGGCCCAGCCCACCAGGGGCTTTCCCTACACTGCGGCAGCCCCAGTTTGAGAAACACTGAGCTAGATAGATTTATCTAATTTATGACAAAAGCAATATGCAAAGTTTAATTTCTCAGTAAATGCTTCATGATGCTCTTCAAATAGTGTCTTTTCTCCAATCCAGAATGAGACATGGGACATACCATGTTATCTGTATGATTCCTCTGGAGATATTTCCCTTCAGGCAACTATTCTTAAATTCTACTAAAGCTTAACACAGGTTGGAAAATAATAGTTTTGAATTAGATGTTTGAATGGCCTACCAAATGGGCTTGTGTCCTCTATTAGCATCATATGTTGAGATTTCATGTTCTTACTTCACTAGCTATTTTTAGAATGTTAGAGTAAAGGAGTCTAATTAGTCTGGAGGATGCAATTTGGCTACCATGTAATAGCAACAAGTTTGGATATCAGCCTAATAGTAAGTTCTTTTGCCTAAGCTTTCATGGGGAGCTGTACACCCAAGGGAGAAATCAGCCTGCATTGTAGTCAGTTTCTTGACCCTTAAGATCTTTATTTGAGCTGGCCAGAATCTCCCAATTACACTTTGTGGCAAGTGTTGAGATTCTGAAACTTGTTTTTGTTCCACAGAAGAATGAAAACAAAACCTTTTGTATGTTTTCATTAAACAAAATTGTGTCAAAAGGTCCATTTTCAAATTTGAAAGGTCAGGTTTCTGATTTGGAAGTTTCTGTCTGGTCAGAAGTCACCAGAGAGCTCTGCACCTCAGATCTTCCTATTGAAAACTTCTTTTAACTAGATACATCTCCACAAAACATTCTGGCTTTGGCAAAACATCATTTTGATGAACGGTATTTTCATCAAAATATCTTCAAACCAGATCTAGCCATTATCATTATTATTTGTATAACCATTTCACCTAGGAGCTCCACTCATAGACCAGAACCCCATTGTGCTAGGCACTATACAAACACAGAACAGGAAGTCTCTCCCTGTCCCAAGCAGCTTACAATCTAAGTATAAGACAAGAGACATCAGATGGATACAGACAGACAGAATAGCACAAGGAAACAATGAGACTGTATTGGTCAAGTTGATGCCAGTAGTCTCAGCACACCAGCAGCCTAACCAAGTCAAGTTTTTGTAGTCATCGCAGAAAAGGAGAGTTTTAAGAAAGGTTTTGAAGGAGGATAATGAGATAGTTTTGGGGATGTTTATGGTGAGCTTCTCCCAAATGAATGTATCACAAGGTGGCAGTGGCCCTTAAGAGCGGTGGTAAATGGCTAGTAAAAGGATGCATCTTAGAAATGTTATGCTGAAAGAATAGGCAAGATTTAGACATATCCTGGATGTGAAGACCTAGATAATATCGGGGGTAGCCGTGTTAGTCTGTATCCACAAAAACAACAAGGAATCCGGTGGCACCTTAAAGACTAACCGATTTATTTGGGCATAAGCTTTCATGGGTCTGAAGAAATGGTTTTTTACCCTCAAAAGCTTATGCCCAAATAAATCTGTTAGTCTTTAAAACCTAGAGAGAGGCCCAAGGCACAGATGACACACAGGTTACAGGCCTGAGTGATAGGCAGGTCAGTGGTGTCCACACTGATCAAGAAAGGAAGTAGCAAGGAGGGCTTAGGAGTCAGGGAAGATTAAGAGCTCTGTTTTGGCCTTGATGACCTTGAACTGATGGCTAGACATCCATGAGAAGATGTCAGAGACAGGCTGGGACTTGACCGTCTCCTTCTGTCCAAACTAGATTAGAGGGGCAGATCTTGGAGTCCTCAACATAGACATAGAAGTTGAATTTGTGTTTGCAGAAGAGATTATCCAGAGCCAAGGTGGAGAGAGAGAGAGAGAAGGGGACCAAAGACAGAACCAAGTGGGACCCTTTCAGAAAGTTGAAAACTGAAGGAGCAATTAGAGAAATAGGAGAACTAGGAGAGGATAGAGTCATGGAGGACAAGTAACTGTCATGTATCTGCTAACATGTGTATAGTCTTATACCACTAATCATGGGTGATAAAGAGCAATATGTTACATAAGCAAATGAAGAAGGGATGTAATTTCTGGAACACAGACAAGTGTCAGACAAAAGCCAATTCTGTGGAAGAACTGAAGTCAGATGTGACACCCAGAGCCTACTCAGAAGCAACATATTATGCTTGACTGGGCAAGTTTACATCAAGAGACACAAACTCAAAATTGGCAAATGCACCCATTTAGACACCCATCTAGCTAATCTGTAGAACAATTTTGGCAGTTTTAGGTTCTGAGTGCAACTGATGCTGTAAATAAATGTCCCTGCAACTCTAGGCCTCAATTTAATGGTGCAATGGTTGAGGCCCAGCTAAAACTCAGAATCTGAGTTTAAATATGGTTCACAAAATAAAATGTCCTTTTCTGCAATGGTAGTGTAGAGTGATGATTGTCCTCAAACTTCAAAAGCAACATTCATCCTAAACAGTTCTGAAAACTGCAGCACATTATTAATCATGTTTATTACAGCAGTTTCGATGGACCAGCTAGGCTTGGCCCCATTGTGCTAGGCACTGTACAAATGGAGTAATAGAAGGTCCCTGCTCCAAATGTCTTATAAGCTAAATAGACAACACAGATAGAGGTTATGGGAAAGGACTAAATACATTTTTCTCATGTTACCATATGATTCTAATCACTGTAGCATGTTACTGAAGTATTTGGTGCTATTGCTATACCATCATTTAGTACTTTTAAAAAGAGCTGGTGGAGCTAACAAATCAATTAATCTTTTCTAACTACTTGGGCACATGAAAAGTGGCCTTATTCATTAATTTGTTACAGTGTTCTTAAAAGGTATTCATCTACTGCATCACTTTCATAGATATGTCTGATCTCATTTTTCTTGCATCAGCTAATTTAGATATAATTAATTCAGTTGAAAAACTTCATAGAGTATCTTCTAAGATGATTAATTATATTTACTATAATGATGAGCAAGGCACAAATACCCAGACAGTATAAATGTAACTAATTTTTGGATACTAGGGCTTTATCTACATAGGGAGTTATTCTGGAATATCTACTCCTAGGTCTGGTCTATACTACCCGCCTGAATCGGCGGGTAGAAATCGACCTCTCGGGGATCGATTTATCACGTCCCGTCGGGACGCGACAATCGATCCCCAAATCGGCGCTCTAACTCCACCAGCGGAGGTGGTAGTAAGCGCCGCCGACAAAAAGCGGCAGAAGTCGATTTTGCCGCCGTCCTCACAACGGGGTAAGTCGGCTGCAATATGTCGAATTCAGCTACGCTATTCACGTAGCTGAATTTGCGTATCTTAAATCGACTCCCCGCTGTAGTGTAGATGTACCCCTAGTTAGCTCCATGTGTGGATCTTCTTTTGGAATAAGAGCATCACTAGGGGTCTACACTACCCGCCTAAATCGGCGGGTAGAAATCGACCTCTCGGGGATCGATTTATCGCGTCCCATCGGGACGCAACAATCGATCCCCGAATCGACACTCTTACTCCACCAGTGGAGGTGGGAGTAAGCGCCATCGACGGGAAGCCGCAGAGGTCGATTTTGCCGCCGTCCTCACAGCGGGGTAAGTTGGCTGCGATATGTCGAATTCAGCTACGCTATTCACGTAGCTGAATTTGCGTATCTTAAATCGACTCCCCCCTGTAGTGTAGATGTAAAGAGCAGAACAGTTATTCCTGATTAGCTCTAAATTCACATCCTACATTATTCCAGATTAACTTCCATGTGGAGACAAGCTGAGTGTGAGATCATAGAATCCTGGAAAAGATACAGATCTGAACTCAGCCTGTTTGCTTTTTTCCTTTTATTAGGAAGACAGCATGTTGCATTATTGTAATTTATATGGGATGCAAGTGAAAATGTTTCTAATCTTTTAGGGGAATTACAAATACAATTTTATATAGAGATGAGCAGAACTAGACAAATTTAATTTAAGTAGTCAACAAACAAGCAGATGCAGCAAACAGCTCACTGCCTGCTCAGTTTCCACTTGCCATTTTCATTTCAAATACTGTATGTCAGCTGCTTTGTGGATCGATAACAGGTTTCTGAACCAAATGAACATACAGAGCACCTGAGTAATATTGCAGTGTGTTGACAAGAACAAAAAAAAATCCTTGAAATGAGCAAAGTTGAAAGTGAGCATTTTGAATTTTTCCTGGGTAGCTGATCCAATGTCATTCTGTTCACCCCAATTTATGGCAAGTATCATCCATAAAAGTGGGGAAATAAAATTGAAGAATACATTTTTCCTACCAGCCCAGGAAATGCTGTATTACTGGCTTTGAGAGAATCAAATAAAAGTAATTTAAAAATTTAGTTTCTTAATATGTATCCTTTCCCCTATTAAACTCTGATTGTCTTGTTATAGTTGCTCGACAGCTTCACTGTACTACAAAAAAGTGGAAATATTATGACCCCATGCACGCACATCAATGATCCACTGAAATGAACAGCTTCATATTAATAGCTTGAGACAATAAAATTCTGCTAGCTTCTGCTTTGTGGATGCTTGCACAAGGGCCACACATTGATTTCTGAACAATTTCACATCACAAAAGCCAGACAGTTTTTATCACTGACATTGGCACTAAAATTGTCCAAACACACTATTGTCCTGGCCCACAATGTATAAGGGTCTTTTAGATAAGTTGGTTGAGTAGAACTCTCAAAACACAATCATTTATTCAATTTACAAGCAGGTTCCTTTGCCACTCATTTAAGAGGCTTTCTTCATTGTCAAATAAACAAAAGAGAAAGCCAATGTACTGATATAAAAGGATTCTATTCACATTTACTCATATGGTTGGAGGGTTTCCCTATATCAGGTCAAATTCAAGGAGTTAGAGTTACAGCGGTGATGAATTTGGTCCATTAGGCCAGATTCTATCTTAGGGAGATATCATGCACTGGAGGCATGAATGGAAGGTCCCCTTCCATATGCTGATCTCACCATTTCCTATACGGAAGGGGGTGGGGAATAAGTCGTATCCTTGGCAACATTCCCATAAGCCAGGTGGAAGGCTCTTCATAGGTTCAAGGATTGATGGTTTAGGGGTAGGGTTGTGGAAGATGCCTAATGTTAATCCACTGACCCTGCAAATTTGCCCATGGAAAGAAAACTATATTACCTCCCCATACTGCCACTCCCTGCTGCAGAACCTCATTTAAGGGTGGCCCTGAGTCAGCCAGTGGTCAGAGAGGTCCCAACCAGGATTCAAATGGATGTGCGGGTCTAGGCTTATAACTGGTGTGGCAGCACAAGGCCTGCACATAAACTGTTCTGTGTCTCTGCAGATCAGTGGATTTACAGCATTTGGGGACCAAGCCTTCATTTTCTTCTATGGAGAAGCCAAATCCAGATCACCCAACAGAATTCAAAGGAATTGTGTCGTTTCTTGACTCCTTCACATGTTAACGAGTGGACACACACTACTGTTATCAGTTATATCAAGTGACTCTGACTTTGGTGGAGCTCATTTAGATTTTCCCTGATGCAAATGAGATCTGACTCTGGTTCACTGTATCTAAAGCAGTATATGTTGTAATTGTTCTCTCTCTTTCTAACAAAGAATTATATTGTATTTACATGTCTCTTTGTGGTTTTGCTTGATTGTCCATATGGTCATTTAATTAATAACACCTATTTTTTCTACTTCTTTATCAATGACACGGTTTTACATTGATGCAGGAAGATAACAGTGAGCACTCTGGGACAAATTTTGGCCCACTCTTCCTACAGTACATGGATCAGAAAACCTGCAGTAAGAAATGCCATTGCTATAGTGCAGAACAGAAGATATCCACTCTAGTCAGGGCTTTCTAAACAGTAAAGAACCTTCAGTCCTAGAGTTCTCAGGGGACATAATGAGGCCTGATCAAGGGCTCTCGAGCCATGCGCCAAAAATTAAATATTCAGTGGTTAGAATCACAGAAATGTAGGATTGGAAGGGACCTTGTTAGGTCATCTAGGCTCATCCCCTGCACGGAGGCAGGACTAAGTATTACCTAGATCATCCCTAACAGGGGTTTGTCTAACCTGTTCTTAAAAACCTCTAGTGACAGAGATTCCACAACCTCCCTAGGTAATTTGTTCCAGTGCTTAACTACCCTTAGTTTTTCCCAAAGTCTAACCTAAACCTCCCTTGATGCAATTTAAGCCCATTGCTTCTTGTCCTGTCCCTGGTGGTTACGGAGAACAATTTATCACCTTCTTCTTTATAACAACCTTTTACATACTTCAAAAATGTTTGTGATGCTGTCTAGCAGGTTGCCAGGTCAATTCACTTGTGTTAGTTTAGTTCAAAGAGAATGTTAATGACATTGTATTCACTTATCTATTAATCTTTTGCTTGCTATCACATTACCTTAAGCATGTTCCTATAATTAAATAACCCTAGATCAAAGTATGTGCATATTCAGGTGTTAGAACTCCTAATGAATACTAATGAATGATACTTGTATTGTTTCACTTGTCTATCCCTATTATAATATAATGGCAGGCAATTGCATTACAGATATCATTGTAACTAAATTATTTGTGAATGCCAGGAAATAGAATGCTAAGTTCATCGCAAGGGTTGTTGTGTTCAACAATGGAAATTCACAGACTCAGTCTGTGACTGCTACTCGTCAAAACCCATGTGAGTGATGACACTGTTCAGATTATTTTCTGTGAGCAGAGTCTATAAATGCTGGTTTAAAGGAATGATCCTGCATGTCTGGACTGATGGATTCTGACAGGGTGAAATACTAAGTGATTGGACAGAGATCCCTAGAGTTATTCCAGGTAACCCCCAGAGATTTATGAAAGGCTAGCAGATTACTAGATGTACTATCATATTGGACTCTCAAACTTGGACTCACCTGTTAATCTATTTTACCTGCTTTAACCTCTCAATAAGTCTCATTTCATTTTCTTGGATAATAAACTTTTAGTTAGTTTACTAGAGAAATTGGCTTCCAGCATTGTCTTTGGTAAGAGATCCAGAGTAACCATTGACCTGGGGTAAGTGATCGACCACTTGGGGTTGGGAGTAACCTAATGTGATGTGGTATTTGGTATAGTGACTCACATCACAAAGACTGAGTGGCAAGATTCCCTGGAGAGCCTAAGGGACTCCATGGTAAGGCTAATACTGTATAATGATCCAGGAGAACACATTTGTTACTGGCTTGATTAAATCTAATTTATAGAATATACCACTAATTTGGGGTTTCTGCCCTGTTTTCTAACAGTCTGACCTGAGTTTGGCCCTCTCAGTGGTGAGCCACTTCAGACAGCGTGACACTGTTATCATGTCCCCCCCTCAGTCTTCTCTTCAGACTAAACAAACCCAATTTTTTCAATATTTAATCGTAGGTCATGTTTTCTAGACCTTTAATTATTTTTTGTTGCTCTCCTTTGGACTTAGTCCAATTTGTCCACATCTTTCCCAAATTGTGGTGCATTTTGAATTCTAATCTTGTTCTCCAAAGCACTTGCAACACTTCAAATGATACTAAGTGTACCCTCTATACCAGTGGTGGGCAACCTGCAACCAGTCAGGGTAATCTGCTGGCAGGCCACCAGATAGTTTGTTTACATTTTTACAGCCACCCGCAGCTCCCAGTAGCCACAGTTCACTGTTCCCAGCCAATGGGAGCTGCAGGAAGTGGTGCGGGCTGCAGGGATGTGCTGGCCACCACTTCCCACAGCTTCCATTGGCTGGGAACGGCTAACCACGGCTACCGGGAGCTGCAGGCAGCCATGCAAATGTAAACAAACTGTCTCATGGCCTGCCAGCAGATTACCCTGAGAGGCCGCATGCAGCCCGCAGGCCGCAGGTTGCCTACCAATGCTCTATGCCATGACCCAAATCATTTTGGAAGATATTGAATAGAACTGGACTCTAAAAAGATCCCTGCAAGACCCCATTCAATATGCCCTTCCAGCTTGATTGTGAGTATGAGTACTTGTGGCACCTTAGAGACTAACAAATTTATTAGAGCATAAGCTTTCGTGGACTACAGCCCACTTCTTCGGATGCATATAGAATGGAACATATATTGAGGAGATATATATACACACATACAGAGAGCATAAACAGGTGGGAGTTGTCTTACCAACTCTGAGAGGCCAATTAATTAAGAGAAAAAAAACTTTTGAAGTGATAATCAAGCTAGCCCAGTACAGACAGTTAAGAAGTGTGAGAATACTTACAAGGGGAGATAGATTCAATGTTTGTAATGGCTCAGCCATTCCCAGTCCTTATTCAAACCGGAGTTGATTGTGTCTAGTTTGCATATCAATTCTAGCTCAGCAGTCTCTCGTTGGAGTCTGTTTTTGAAGTTTTTCTGTTGTAATATAGCCACCCGCAGGTCTGTCACTGAATGACCAGACAGGTTAAAGTGTTCTCCCACTGGTTTTTGAGTATTTTGATTCCTGATGTCAGATTTGTGTCCATTAATTCTTTTGCGTAGAGACTGTCCGGTTTGGCCAATGTACATGGCAGAGGGGCATTGCTGGCACATGATGGCATATATCACATTGGTAGATGTGCAGGTGAACGAGCCCCTGATGGTATGGCTGATGTGATTAGGTCCTATGATGATGTCACTTGAATAGATATGTGGACAGAGTTGGCATCGGGGTTTGTTACAAGGATAGGTTCCTGGGTTAGTGGTTTTGTTCAGTGATATGTGGTTGCTGGTGAGTATTTGCTTTAGGTTGGGGGGTTGTCTGTAAGCCTTTTGGTATGATGGTATAAGAGTATGATTTTCCAGCCCATTGTGCAGCCACCTTATAGTACATTCATATGGGCTATATTTCCCTACTTTGTTTACAAGACAGTAATGTGAGACAGTATCAAAAGCCTTACTAAAATCAAGCTAAATCACATCTACTGCTTCCCCCATGTCTACAAGGCTTGTTACCCTGTCAAAGGATAGTAGGATAACCTAGCTATGATCCCCAGGTACAGTTCCTTCCTTCCTCACATAATGCCATGCCCTCAATTTATTTCTATTTCTAGGAGAAGAGATTTTGAAGTTGGGAGTGGGGTGCTTCCCCTGTTTGGGTGGACAAGGGGAGAAGAAGACACGAGCAGCCTTATCCCCTTACTTATGATTCCTCTGGGTATGTACCACTCACAGCCCTGCATTCCCTTGAGCACATGGAGTCTTTGAACCCTTGGCTGTAGACTACCCAGAGGGGCTGGGGAGAGAAGGAGAAGGAGAAGACCCTCCTCCTTCCTGTACCAGTCATCAGTGGCAAAGGGGGATATTGCATCCTTTCAAAGGGGGTAGCAGCAACCACACTACACCAGAATTCTTGGAGACATTATAGCTTGCCTTTAGAAACTGCCACTAAGGCAGCACGTCTCTGCACTGTCCCCAACTTGTCCAGTGGCAGAACAGCAGACTGATCCTGCAGTTGAATATAATATATGGAGATATACCTATCTCATAGAACTGGAAGGGACCCTGAAAGGTCATCGAGTCCAGCCCCCTGCCTTCACTAGCAGGACCAAGTACTGATTTTGCCCCAGATCCCAAAGTGGCCCCCTCAAGGATTGAACTCTCAAACCCTGGGTTTAGCAGGCCAATGCTCAAACCACTGAGCTATCCCTTCCCCTAAGGCTAAACCTAAAACTATTTCATACCATCACTAAATAAAGATGTATTTACAGACCACAATGGGATTTAGCAGGAATGAAACGGGTCAGAGGTCAAATTAAATGTTATTCCAACCAAACAGATGATGCCTTGTTTGTACAAATGAATTTCTGGAGGTAACAAGCATTTCTCCCTAAAGAAAAGATCAGAATGCACACTGGAGATTAGGCAGGCAAACCAATCATGTTGTTTACAAAAACCAAATGGGAAAAAATAGTTGAAAAAGGATTATGGAAAATTATTTGAGCAGGAAATGGTAATTATATATATATATATATATATATACACACACACACACGCATACATGCACTTTCCCAAATTAATTCAATCATGTGGAAAACATAATCTTGCCATTTTGAATCTATTGCCAAGTGAGTTAATAATCTTTAAGAAAAAGTACTGAAGCAAACATATTTGCTTAAACTGAAAAACAGTTAGGGGGAGAAATGCTCATATCCCACCTGGCCTAAAGTCTGGATGGGAAGACAACTTTCCTGGCTTGGCTTTTAATGTTAGAATACTGATGACGACAACAATGCCTGAAGTCTGGGATCAGATTAGTTCCATTTATACAAATAAATCAAGAGGATATATGTTTACCAAGCATATTAAAAATGGGCTATGGATGTAATTTCCTGTCTTCTACAAATCTCTTTAATTTATCTGTGTCAACAGATGTACCTCCTACAGCACTACCAGGACAATAATTGTTCCCAGCAATAAATATATATGTATATATAAAGATGTTCCACTTTTAAAGAACCTATTTCCAGTCCATGAATATGGATTCTTTTTATATCAGTTTCTATCATTCAGTTTCCCCTACCATTACACAACATCAAAGATCCACGGGTAGTTAATTAAGCAGCATTTTTCAGAATTCATAACTGAACATAATATTTTGTCAGTGCCAATCTGATTGTAATTCTGGATTTAATACATAAAAAGACCCTTATGACCAGGGGTGAAAGTGAGCCAGTACAGGCCAGTACAGCGTACCGGTAAGAAGCTGGTACCGGCCCTTATGCAGCCCACATGAAAGCACTGCCGCAGCAGCGCTTTAACATCCTGCCCCTTTTGGGCCCCCCATCGGCAGCCCTGCCGGTAGGGTTCGTACAGGCAGGGCCGCTGACAGGGAAGGGGAGTGACGTTAAAGCACGGGGCAGCAGTGGGGAGCCCTGGGCAGTGCGGACAGGCTGGCTGGGGGATGCTGACGCCCCCAGCTTCGCCCCTTCCAGGGGCAGAGCCGGCCCCCATACTGGTAAGTTTTTGGACTTACTTTCACCCCTGCTTATGACTGAATTTAAAAGTAACTTTTGATCCATTTTATTCACAACAAATTCTGCATCTTGGTGGGGGGTTGGACTAGATGACCCTTGTGGTCCCTAGCTAACCCTATGTTTAGGGCCCTATCAAATTCATGGCCATGCAAAACGTGTCACAGACCGTGAAATCAGACTTCCCCTGTGAATTCTAGCTATTGGAGGGAAGGGGAAGAGCAGGGGAGGGCTGGGGCCACTACTGGGCCCTCAGCTCCAGCTGCTAGTCCCTTCTGGGTTGGGGAGGGATGGGATTTACTCCTCCCCTGCAAACCGCTTGACGGGGGAGGGGAGAAAATCAGACCCACCTCAGGGTATGTACCCCCGCTGCAGGAAGCTCCAGGACTGGGCAGCAGCCCTAGAGCTTCTTGCAGCTGCAGGAGGTTGCCAGAAGTGGAGGGGGGTCTGATCTCTGCCCGAGCATGGCCATGCAGGGGAAGAGCAGGTCCTGTCACTCTCCAGCCCGGCCAGGACTAGCAGCTAGGAGCCCCTGGCTGGGGTGCTCGCAGCAGCATGGGGAAGATCAGACCATCTCCAGCTCCAACAAACTCCTGCAGCTGCAGGAAGCTATGGAGCTGTTGCCCAGTCCCAGAGCTTCCTGCAGCCATAGGAGGTATGCAGTGGTGGGTAGGGGAAGAGCAGGTCCTGTCCCTCCCCAGTCCAGCTGGGACTAGCAGCTAGGAGCCCCTGACTGGGGTGTTCCCAGCAGCACGGGGGAGATCAGACCCACCTCCAGCTTTGGAACCTTCTTCTGTCACAGGAAGCTGTAGTGGTGCTGCCTTCAAAGCCCAGCTGTGAAGGCAGCATAGAAGTGAGGATGGCAATCCTGTGACACACACCCCCAACGGCTTTACGGCCTCCCCCACAATTCCCTTTTGAGTCGGGACCCCCACAGTTATAGCACAGTGAAATTTGAGATATAAACATCTGAAAATGTATAATTGACTAATTTTCAAATTCTATGGCCTTGAAATTGACCAGAATGGACCATGAATTTGGCAGGGCCTTTCCTATGTTTCTCTCTTTGTGAAATTGTGAAAACTTTAGCTATTTTTGATCACAAGCCACACTTGAATAAATAAAGGAGCTTCATAGTTGGGATCTGCCCTTTCCTAGGTTGCCCTGCATTTTCTCATTACCTTTGCAGTTAAATTCACCTTGTTTTTAAGCAGTGCTTTTTACACCTGAACATCATAAACACAATAATTGTTAGAGATACAACAAAAACATCTATCATAATTTAGGTAGTATCCAAAGATGGAAACACCTACCCACAGGCAAGACAAATTTGCCACATTTGAAATATCTAAATAGGAATAGTTGGAGAGGAAAAAATAGGGATTTGACTTTTAAGTGCATGGAAAGAGACTGAACACAGAGCTTTTTGGACAGACTAAGTGAGGAAACAATCAGTGTGCCTCAGCAGGAGCAACTGACTAGTCTGAGAACATGTAAAAAAAACAACCCATGCAAAGCTGCAGCACAAGGGCTATTAGCCCTATTTAATTAATTAAATTAAATTTCACTCAGTGGTTTCCCTGTCATTTACTCAACCAAAGAAAGGAGTTTGATACCTACTTTTAATATGGTATCAACAAACGGCAAGAGGTCAGGGAGAAGGAACAGAGAAACTGCCCACTAGCTGCTGCTCTCCAGTATCTCTAATGAAGATACTGGAGAGGAAAAAGGGGAAAATATTATTTGGGTTTCACTTTTTGTAGATTGACATCATTGCTACCACCTGCTTTTAACAAATTAAGAAACAAACAAAATATCAGCTACATTTTGTGTCCACTGTTACCGAAAACCACTTTCAAGAAAACATGCTTCCCTTCCCTCAAAGCTTATCATCCCGTGGAAGTATTCACATGCTTCAAGTCAAGCATGTGCTTAAGTGCTTTGATGCTGCATTTGGCTTCAGTGCCCTGCACCTTGCATGATCATGATAGTAATTCATAACCTAATGTCACACAATTTCCTAATGGGCTAATGGTTCCCCCTGCCACACACACCTGCATCCCCCAGCAAATGGTGACATGCTAACTGGTACAGTCTTTTTCTGCTTCTGTCCAATACAGATAATGCAGCTTCAGGCTTTAACTGAGTGTCTGGGGCTGCTGAAGCCTCTGTTGTTTTCTCACACAAAATATACACTAATATTTGGATTTCAAAGCTAAATCTGGAGCAAGGTTCAAGTTAAGATTCACAGCATTGAAATCTCACAAGATGCTACAGTGAGAATTTGGCTCAAAATGATGAAAAAAAATTCAGTAAAATGTAATGTTTTCACAAGATCCCATATACAACTGAACTGAAATTTGAGAAAGAAAATACCTTCTATCTTTGAAACACATACAGAACGAAAACTGGAGGGATGAGTTTGCACGCAGGCATTTGTACCTGTATCAGTCTTTAAATCTCCGCCAAATACTAACAATTCAAAATTACTTATCTGGCAAGCATTCACATGTGAAAACTGCTATTTTCAGTGACATTCATTGATTTGATTTAGGAGGAGGATTATAAAAAGATGAACATTTTCCATATTGATGGAGAAAAACTGCAGTTAACACAGTGAAAATGCCTGTAATAAAATAATAAAAATAAAATAATATTAATAATAATACAGAACACATTTAATGTTAAATTTATATGGCACCACTGTTAGCCAAATTAATTAAGACTGGGGTAATAATGTACATCTACTTCATTGTGAAAAATAGATGGCATGAATTAAGAAAATTGTGATGAAGCTTTAACTTTTAAGTTGTTAGCTGATGAATACAACACTGTTAAAACTTTGTGGTTGTTTTGTATTTTATAACACATTCTTCCCCTTTGGGGATAGTAGGAAGGGCAAGGACTAAAAAGAAAGTATCACAGCACATGTATTATTTACCTAGGAAACCAGAGTAGAATCATTGGACCTATTCTCAGCCATTGGACAAATACATAGTTATACATTTTCTTTAAAAAATGCTTATTATTTACCCAATAGACTGGAAATAAAGGAGTCACTCAACTCTGCCAGGCCATGTATAATGTATTTTAAACATCTGAGAAAATACACAATATTTATTCAGTAGAACTTAAGAAAAGGGAGTGTACCATGCAATCCCATGTTGAGTATTGCCTTGTTAAATCCTAATCAGTCATTTTGGTACCACAGATGAGAGTATCATGAATATTCTATGCATGCAAAAATACCCAATCTTTTAGATTATAATCCATTTTCCACCTTAAATAAGACATGTACAAAATTAGCATGAGAGATAAAGGGTCTGCAAGCATGTTTTGAAGCAAAGGCTTTGTAAAATCTCTCTTACAAACATTATTTAAAATCCCATATCCTCTAGTGCCTGCTTCTGCTCCCAATGAAAGAAATGAAAGGTTTTTCAGTGATTTCACTGGGAGCAAGATCAGGTCCTGGCAGACTATGTTACAATTGTAATTATTTATTTTAAAGTATTTGAAAAGCAGCTTTTTTCACACATACTGCACCTGCCACAGCCAGAATTCCAAGTTCTGCTGTTTCAGGGAAAACACAAATGACATAACAAATAGTGATGGGCAATCTTCAAAAGGTTGGGATGGTCCATATGGCTCTGATAAGGTGTCGGTGTTTATCAAAAGTTCACTCAAACTTTTTCAGGCTCCTTCTGCACTACAACCTCACTGGTACATTCCCAGAATTCCCAGATCTCCTGCAACTTCAATTGTACTTTCATCTGTCCCTGCTGGTAATCTGTACATGTAATCACAGAGTTCTAAAAGCATGTGGCTAAAGTCTCCTACATGGTTGTAACACCTCCCACAGAAAAGGTATAGAGATTGGACTTATCTTCCCATTTTTGGTGCTGTCCAATTGAGATGGGCATTTTAAAGTAAAGATTCTTCATGGACTGTTCATGGATATGGAAAGACCAAATCACTTTCCTCCTCTCCCTTCCAGTGATTCCAAGGAACCCCACTCCCACGACAGTGGTACTGCTGCTGTACGGAGGCATAGGATACACATCAATGATACTGTGCAGGAGGCTCTCTCCCGAAAGGCACACAAAGGCTGTTGGGGGGACAATAAGGGATCAGGGCTAGAGGCTATGTTGTAAAGTAAAGACTCTGTTCTTCCCACACATTGTGTGGGTGGGACATAGAGCTTTGGCGGCTCTTCTGCATTTCAGTGTAGGGTGGAGAATTCCTCCCACCATGGGGTTCCCCAGCACCTGACCAACTTGGTCCAGATGAGCACTTGAAGCAGGACTTGGGGCCAAAGAGCTAGATCTTTTCACATTGACTTTACCCTAACATTTACCCGCTCAGCTCTGACATGTGGGGTTGAAGATGGTTCATCTAATTTAATTATAATATGGATGTCATATATGGATGTCATCAGGGAGTGGGCAGGTTGCCCATGTTCCTGAGTAAGTTCTTTTAATATATTTCTGCCCCCACACCCTCATCCCTCAGACATCCATATCTTTATAGTAAGAAAAGACACTTGGAGGAACATATGAAGGTGCTTTGGTTGATCAGCAACCATATCCTCTTTTTTAGTATCTTATCTTTTCTAGAGAGCTTGTTCCATGATTCAGTATCATTTGATATCAATCATTCCAGGCCTTTTACCTATTGGACTAAATGTCAGAAATAACATCTGTTCCAAATTTTCTTTCATTTTGATTTACATTACTTTGTCACAGCACGTGTATTTTTAATATGTTGTAAAAGGGTAACTCAGGTTTGGAAGGTTGTTGTCTGTAGAAGTTACAATTTTACATACTTAGGGAAATCCTCTTTTAGCTATCAGTTATTGGATCAGATGGAAGAAAGATTTCTAGTCTCCCTTCAGGGCTTTTTAGTGCTCTAATTAGTATCCATCTGCCATGTATATTTCCATATATTTCTTTCATTTTAGAGAAGCAGTGTCAAGAGTAGCATAAAAAGAAGAACAAAGTCACTCCCAGGCCCCAGTTCAGCAAAGTACTTTAAACCCATGCTTAACTTTAAGCACATTCTTGAGTTCTATTGATTACATTTGAAATTTAAGCATGTGCCTAAGTGCTTTGCTGAATAAAAACAGATCCAAGGTTGTTAATCAGTGCCTAAAAGAGAAGTTTTTTTAGGGTTTCTCTGTTGTTCATTGTACATTTATATTATACTCTCCTTAGCACAGAAACCTATTCTCCATATCTTGCACCATTTCAAGTGTGCGGTCTCAGCTTAAGAAATTAGATTAATAAAATAATAATACAAGAATGATATTGTCAAGCAATTTTAGGCACACTTTATGATAACCAGTCTAAGCTGCCATCAATCCAAAATAAGACCTTTTTTGTGACATGTGAACTAAACATAATAAGTTGCAAGCTAACCTACAGCAGATGTCACCTATGAAAGATAAGTTTTCCTGAGTTCTTATTCAATATAAGAATCCCAGTGTTCCCCAAATGTGGGGCAGAATCCACTACCATAAAAGTAAAACCACAGAAAATTTTCTCTATTTTCATGGTAAAATGTATATATCTTTGATATTTAATAAATCATTTAAAAGGCTACAAGAATAATTAGTTCTAAGTGGAAAAATCTGTCCCTATTAATGCCACATTTTAAACAAATTAGCTTTGGCCAAATTTTTGTCCCATGTGTATTCTCTTCATGCACTTGAGTTTTAATGACAAGTTTTCACAGAAAGTAAATTTCAAAGTAGCTCACGTGCTACTCTAGTATTCTCATAGATCAAGAATTTGATTCATGTGTGCGGCTATTCATAAAAGAAGTTGTGAGCTCATCCAATCAGGTAAAGTAGTAAAATAGCATGCAACTTAGCTGACTAATCAGCTCTTACCAAAGGAGCTGTAATAGGGAATAGAGATTAACTATTACAAGAGAACTGTTCATGATCAATCCATAGAATTAACAAAATTCACACAACACTTGTAAAATATATACAAATAATGAATGAATTTGGGGGAAATCATGGTCTGCTTGCAGAATTTCAGTAAGCAGAAATTCATCTGATGAATTTTTCATCACATATTATTTGCTAATCTCTATGAAAAACCAAAACACAACTTGTTTAAGCACAGTTGGCACATTCACTGGAGGAAATTATTTTGAATCTGATTCGATACCATTAAAATGCATGGAAGTTTTCCCATTGACTTCAAGGGAGCTTGGATTAAGTCTTAAAAGGCACAAAGCACTTGAAATGGTTTTCCAACTGTGTCTGTCTAAGGCAAGTGAAATTTGCCAAGTTGTCCCTACTTTCCATCCTGAAGTTCCATCTGAATTAGTTGAATGGCAGGGACCTCTCACTTCAGGGACACCTCTGGAACTCCTGTCCTAAGAATTTTCACTAGAATGCTTCTTGAGTGATTTCAAGGCTCTTTCCAAGGCCTTTTTGTCCAGGTTAGCACATCTCTGGGTCATTTAGGTCTCCATTGTTCAACATCTCTTCATTTTTAAATCATTTCCCCCCTAGGTTTGTTGTGAGAGTGGCTGTTTTCTCTTGACATTGGAACCAATGTAGATTTTATTTTTATTTAAATCTTGACTGTGCACTCTAGAAAATCAAATTCTGATTAAAAAATAAAGTATTTAAGTACACTACATCTTTGGAACCATGATGGGAAGCAGTGCTAATTGAGCAAACCTACTTAAATAACCTTACATCAGCAGTCCTAACATACAAAAAGTCAGCCAAGTCCTACAAAGTGTGCCTAAAAGATACATTCACCACATTGCATATTAGCATAAGTGTAACGCTATACTGTAAAAGCATTATTCAGTAAAAGAAATAGGTGTTGTCACTATTTCAAAAATATTTACAGTCAGCCAGTGCTCAACAATGATCTAGTAGTTAGAGATAAAGGAGTAATTCTAGAGAAAAATATGAAGTGCTAATTAAACTCCTTATTCAGAATCTCCTAGGTTTGTTGTTTTTGGATCCATTCAGCCTTGCACATTGGCAATTAGTGGGATTATCACCAAGTAGTGTTAATGTATATACATGATTATGAGAGGATAATGAAATATTGAAGAGTACACAGATTCAGTTTCATCAATATCTAATGAGCTGGAGAAGGTTAATACTAGTTGATGATAGTTCTTTGGACAAAAACAAAGAAGGAATTTCCAGATTTTCAGACCCTTAAATAATTGTGGAGTCTGGTGGTCAGATCATCAACCGGTGTAAATTGATATAGATCCATTAGAGCCACACTGATTTATACAAGCTGAGGACTTAGCCTCTTAAATATACAATACAGTGTCTTCCCTTGACTTGATAGTAGTATAAGGAATAATAAATTCTATATTACCCTGTACAGAAGAGATTTAGCCTGGAACATGCTGTAATGGATAGCTGCTTTTCACTTTGGCCATCTGCTAAGGTCAGCTAATTATCACATTGGGCTTCTCTTGTCCATTTGAGCAGATGCTCAAGATGAAGAAACACTTTCAGAGTGCACAACATGATAAACAAATGAATATAATGAAATGGGGCTACCCAACAGGGAAACAGTAATTCCGTGGACTCTCAGTAGAATTGGGCTGTCATTTACATTTATGCAACTCCAGAGGGCATGCTCATGTATAGTTGAAGGCAAAATTAGGACCATTTGTGTACCAATAAACCACAGAGAGATATAGACGGAATTGCCTGATTAGCTCTTGTATACATTTACTGAATTTCCAGCAAAGCAACTGAGATCGTATGCAAACACTGTGTATAATACAAAACAAACCTGAAATGTCAGATACTATATGTAATAGATTATGATCCTCCTATAATACATAAATCATTGTCATGCATTGTCATTGTATCTGATTTTAACCAACATCTTGTTAGCGAGTAAAGATCTTGCAATTAAAGCACAGAACTAGGAGTAAAAAAAAAAAAAAAAAAAAAAAACAGGTTGTGTTCATGGCCTATTAAATTTAGTGAGGCTCTGCCTAGAGGAGGGTGCATCTGCGCATCGTCAGTTGCAAGACTGGGGCCTTGGCCTCTTATCAAAAATGGCGTATAGTACCTGAGGTGTTATTTCACTCCTGCAATCAAGCATACAATTGGGATCTTTGCTTCTTTGGGAAAAGTGCTTTAAAACACTGTTTTAATTATTTATATTTTAAATATTCATGCATATGTACAGTTTTTATCTGTAATATTATTTGTAATTAATAATTGAATGGGCATGAGACTGGGTTCTGCTTCCACAGCCTCAGGACTTGTGGGAAATAAGAGATGAATGCTGATGAGTTCATTCCTGAGGAAAATAATAAAGAAATAAATTGAACTGAACTGAATTGAAGCTAAATACTAAAACCAAAACTGGAAACAGGGTCTTACAGTATGCTTTACAAAAAAAAAAAAAATACAACTGTGATGATGATTTGTCTCTTTCAGATCAGCTCTTCCAAGAAGAAAGAACGTGTTACCACAGTTCTGCTATTTCGCTTTTAACATGAAGGCAAGTACTATAGAACATGGCTCCGGGTGTTTTGTAATAGGCGTTGATCTCTAATTCAAGTAATAAAATAACTGTTTTGCAACATTGTGGTTGAGAATTTAAGTGTATCACAATCAGATGATTCAAATGGTTCCTTCAGCAACAATATCTTGGCGTTTTTGCACATATGTAGTATTTTTATTGCTGTACAATATGTATCTATCTAATCTGGGTAAGATTTTCAAAAGCTCTCAGCATAAAACTCCGTAGTAACTAGTTTAGGGAATCTATTATCACAGTATCTGTTAACAGTGTATCAAGATTAATTGTTCACATGTACAATATAGGTGGAGTTATAGTTGCAATGAAGTTATAGTATAGGACAGCGGTTCTCAAACTTTAGCAATCCAAGGACCCCCATTTTGATTTTAAAATGTTCAGGGACCCCCGAACTCCCGTGCTCAGCCCCAGGCCCCACCCCCGCTCCACCCCTTCTCCCACAGCCCCACTCCCGCCCCAATTCTTCCCGCCCCACACTCACGCCATACCCCCTCCCTCCGTCACTCGCTCTCCCCCACCCTCACTCATTTTCACCAGGCTGGGGCAGAGGGTTGGGTTGCAGGAGGGGGTGCAGGCTCTTGGAGGGAATTTGGGTGCAAGAGGGTGTGTGGGGTTTGGGTGCAGGAGGAGGTTTGGGTGCACGACAGGGTGAGGGGTGCAGGCTCTGGGAGGGAATTTGGGTGCAGGAAAGGGTTGGGATGTGGGCTCTGGGCTGGAGTGCGGGAGAGGGTGAGGGGTGTGGGCTCCAGCTGGGTGGCGCTTACCTCGGGCGGCTGCTGAAAGCGACCAGCACATCTCTCTGGCAGTGGCTCCTAGGCGGGGGAAGAGGGAGATCACCATCTGCCCCTGCCACAGGCACTGCCCCTGCAGTTCCCATTGGTTGCAGTTCCCAGACAATGGGACCTAGGGAGTAGGCGCGTGGGGCCAGGACAGTGCACAGAGACCCGCTGGCATCCCCCTAGGGGCCGCTGGGACATGCCGGCCACTTCTGGGAGTGGTACGGAGCCTGGGCAGATAAGCCTGCCTTAGCCCCACTAAGCCGACAGACTCTCAGCACCTAAAATCTCCCAGTTTGGCTTCAGTAGCCTCTGAGAGATACAGGGAGGGGAAGGAGTTGATCAGTGGGGCCCGCAGACCCCCTTGAGTACCCTTGGGGACTCCCAGAGGTCCACGGACTCCAGTTTGAGAAACGCTGGCATAGGATGCATAGGGCTTAATTCTGTGCAGAAAGTTCCTTTTTAAAGTTCAAGTTCATTGACCTTTCAACCACCTAGCAAACAAACAGGTTAGTTCACTGGCACACCTGGGAACTGAGCAAGACTGCATACACATCCCTCTGTTCTCTATTGAAGGCTTCTACTTTGCCATTGCCTTCTGTTGTAAAGCTGCAATTTACATAGATGGATCTTACCCTGGGGGTTGAAGAAGTAATAAGGTCCACCAGTGCAAATCACAGCATTCCCAGTCTACCCATGGGGTTTGCACTGGTATGTCTATATCAAGGATCAAACTTTAATTGCTAGTATCAGGGCAAATTCTCAGTGCAGAGAAGGCCTAGATAAAAAGCTTCTCTCTTTTTGATTGTGTGCCTATCACTTAGAAAGGCAAGTCATACTTCTTGCCCATCGTTCTAATCTTTTTACCAAGATATTTCTGTGTCTGTCTTAAATACCTCTCTTAAAGCCTTGATCTGCAGTGGTGAGCAGTGATGTGTGAATGACACTGTAATTATTAGATAACCCAAGGCTATTAATTTAACATGTTGAAATCTCACCTCAGGACCAAAACCTATTGTTTCCTTTCCTGCAATTTCTCAAGGTTACAGCATCCCACTGTGAGGTCTTGACAGAATTAGCATGTGATCTGTGGCTCAGTCTTTAGAAAATATCTAGCACAATCAGATTCCTGCGTGCAGCACAGTGTATTATGCTCTTGCCTCCTTGTAATATCATTCATTATTTCATTTGTCCTTCCTAGGATTCTCAGGGTTATGATGTTAAAGCTTAATGAAGCATTTATTCTCAATCATCAAGAAGCTATTTAAGAATGCCATCATTCAAATATGCTTTGCAGATCACTTAATATTATTCAATCTTCTCCTTGAGGAAGAGTCCCTAGGAAAGATGGTCAAGTGTCTGATGGCTTGAACATTGTATGATCAAGATTCAATATAAAATCAGAATCTGAAAGCAAATATTTAACAATTCTGTGACACTCTGCACCCCATAGTCACCAGGGTGATATAATTCTATGTTTTGTACAAAGTATGCCTTGTGAGATATCATTCTAAAAGTCTTAATCTCTTAAACATTAATATCTTGTTAAGTTGAATGTGCTATCATCGTATATGACATTTTGTTATGTATGTGCCACTGAAACATGGTGTGAGGTAGGGAACACCCACAAGCAGCCTTTCAAGTACAACAATAAAAACAATGCTGATGGCTCACTGAGGAGAATACACAAACTCACAAGGATTACCCCAGGAACCACAAACAATGGAAACTTCTCAGTGAGAGCACAAGGATTTCCCCAAGAACTATGTACAATGGAAACCTCTCGGAGATGGTGCATATCCAAGGGAGATTGTTTGACTCGAATCAAAGCAAAAGATCTTTCCAGCAAGTTGGAAAAAGATATAAAAGGGGGGAGATACATCATGAGTGGGCCTCACGCCCCACACAAGAGACCACCTGGAAACACCTGAGGAACAAGACTGAATTGGGGAAAGTGCTGTTCCCAGACAGGAAAAATGGAAGCCTGTGTGCATATGAATCCTTGGTGGACTGCTTGTACTATCTAAGAGGGTGAGACACTGCTTGATTCAAATCCTATTTAGTATATTAGGCTTAAATTGAGTTTTTGTTTATTTGCTAGGTAATCTACTTTGGTCTGTTTGCTATCACTTATAATAAATTAAAATCTATCTTTCTGTAGTTAATAAATCTATTTTATATTTTTTACCTGAAACAGTGTAGGGTTTGAGTGAAGTACTTGGGGGAAAAATCTCAGCTCAGGAACAAGAGTTGCTACATGTCCACTTTCTTTTGTAGAAGTGGCGGACTGGGTAATAATTCATATATACTGGTCAGGTTTTTGAGCAGGGCAGGACAGTACAGCTCCAGGTCCTAGACTGGGGAGCTGAGGGTATTTTGGCTGGAGCCTCTCCGCGATTGGTTCATGAAGTGGCTGGCAGAGCATTTATGTATACAGCTGGATGTGCCCCCTACCTGTGGATGTTTGTGTGAGGGCAAGCTTGGAGGGCTTTGCAGCTTGTCACAGTGTGAGAGGGAACCGAGATTGGTAAGACAGAAGGCTCAACAGTACCCCAGTTCCAGGTTGTACCCGGGGAAGGGCCTGTCACAAAGTCAGTAGGGCATTCTTGAGGGAATTACTGTACACAAAGCTCTAAATAATAAATCACTATTTAGCTACAGGTATATGAACACATCGATGTGGTTTGCATGGGATTTTCAAAAGCACTCTGCATAGGCCTAACTATCTCCTTTTCCTGGAGACAGGAAAGCTGGGCACAGTTTAAGCTCCTGTGAAAACCTAACCTCTAGAGTGTAAAGTCTTTGGGGAAGGTCACTTCTCTTTGCACATGCCAGTAAATCTCCATGCACAGTATGCAGAAGTTCATCTGAGGATCTCACAGTGCTTTGCTAAGATTAAGCCTTAACCCTTTGTCCTAAACTGACTAACATGTGTTAGTATGTCCAATATACTCAGAAGCAAATAGTACAAATATTGGTATCAACTCAGAGCAGGCTGCCTAAATATTACAGCCACATTTAGTAAGCAAGTGACAGAGCTTCATGTCCATGTGGGAATGTGCTGAACATTATGCAGTACTTGAACTGCAAGAGGAGTTGACAGTATCCATCAAATAATAATGGTACAGGTTTGGGCTGACTTCTTCAGCCTTTTTCCTCCACTTTTTTCTCCCCCCTAACAGCAGTGATGGCTATGGGAACAACAGGCTGACTCCTACAGAAAAGCTTAGAATAATCTATATAACCTATTGGGAAAACAACCAAATAAGCATCACCCCATTCATTCTCATGTGTTGTTATATTCCTTTCATTGCTGTACCCCTTTCACATCTCTCTAGTTGCAGATCTTTAGATTTTGAAATGCCTAGCACAGTGTGGATGCTACTGGAAAGAAACATCAATAAGGACACTGTTCAATTGATCAGAAGGCTGTGCAGGGAGACATAGCAAAACACACAACCAAGTCAAATAAAAAGGGGACCCACTTATGAAAAACCTGGAGAGAGAATGAAGGTTTTTTTCCAACCACTGGATATTGGCATTTGTATACTGTTGTGTATCTAGACTATAGATAAATATGACAGCAGTGTGAATTAGGCAAATTATGTACATTTTACAAATGGATTAACTGAGGAACACAGTTGTTAAGGACACACAAAGGAGTAGAGCTGTGAACAGAAAGCAGGATTTTTTATTTCTAATCCACTAATCTAACTCCTTAACATAGTTGTTTTTAAAAAATGTGAAGAAGTATTGTCATGTTACTTCTATCTTCCTGGAAAGGTCCGTCTTTTATACATACACACATATTTGAGACTTTTTTTGAGTCCATATAATTCATGTAATACATTGATGGAGATCAAATGTTTTAGATGATTCCTCCTATGCTTTTTTATTTACATACCCTTTTGGAACACTTGGAAGTTAATACATTTATCACTTTGTTTGTTCCATAATTGACTAAGTAACAAAACACAGATGTTACTAGTATTGCTGCCATTTTGGATAGTCTGAAGGTTCATGGAAAATCTGCTTAAGGAAAATATAGAGTTTTGTTTGTTTTTAAGGAAACCATTCTCCACGCATGTGCTGTTATCTGTAATTTTAAGTTAACTTATTTCAAAGTTTTTCTGCAGTTACAAAGCTAAGGCATCAGCTGTTGTAAGTCAACATAGCTCCATTAACTTCAGAGGAGCCGTAGCGGTTTATACCAGCTGAGGATCTGGTTCATTAATTATGTAACTGTAGAGGCATTAATATGTACAGTATGTAGAAGAAGTGTTATAAAGATTAATCAAAATTGTGGAAAATGCGCCTCCACTCTTAAATTTTAATTCAGATCCAAATTTTGCAACTTCTCTACTTCTATTCTGGATTGAACCAAAAACCTAGTTCCACTCCTGAATAGATTGCTCTCTGTTATAAATATTTCAGTTTCTGAAATGATATCTTAAACCAAATTCTGTCCTCATTTAGCACATACAAATCCCTCTGAAGTCACTGGGAGCTGTACATGTAAATGTAAGGCCCTATAACATCCAGAATTTATAGAAAATTGCATTTGAGTGTTTTATCTTGAACATTTTACTGGTAAATTCCAACTATTTTTGGCAATATGGAAACATTGTTTATTCCCATGAACCATTCCCCCTACCATCATGAAGTCCTGGTAAATCTTACCTACAAACACTATTTACTTCTTACCTGGAAACAGAAATTTGTTGTGAAGCATTAATGTAATATCGTCTTCTTGTGGGCCCTGCCTTATACACTAGCTTTCCTACACCACCTGATCAAACTATTGAAGATTATCAAAAGGATTGCTGTAAAGCTGACTAACAAGTGTGAAAGAAGAAATTGCAAGTGCGTTAGGGTTGTTATATCCCAATCTGGAGCCTGAGAGTCACCACCCCTCCGCAAAAATAAGAGATTATGTTCTGCTAGTTTTAGACATTTACCTTATTTCAGAAACCAATGGATCACTCTTTTAATAATAGGAGAGAAGTGTAATTTGGGGCCGGATTAACAGCAGTCTCTCCTCATATGTAACAATGGATTTGTTTTCCATCACTGCAGAGATTGAGAATAAAATAAAAACACTACACACTAAATCGAAAGGCAAACTTAAAAAATAATGCTAACCAAATTACACATTTGTCAAATAGATGACTAAAGACCACAGCAGGAAATTGGCAGGAACTGGAAAACTTTTTTTAAAATAAAATAATCCTTTGCTTCAAATAGGAGAGTGCATCCTTTAAAATGAGCCTTTACCCTCAGACACACACTACCAAGAAGTGGCCACGGTTATTGGCTAATGGATAAGTTGAAATAATCAATTCTTGACAGTTGCTACTGTGAACTGTTGCTGAATCTTATTCAAACATTAGAAAAAAAATCATTGTGTCTATTGCGCCCTTTGACTCTGGTAAGTAGAACTCACTGTATGAGATGGTGAATGTGTGGATATTTTCACTTTATTTTAATTGGACTAGCAGTTTCCACAATATATTATACGATGCAGCTAATGTCAGTTTCATTTCACTTCCTCTTAGCGTACATGGCCTAGGGGAGGAGTAGCACTTTATTCTATATGTTTGCTTGCATTATCCCACATTTCAGATGATAGACAAACAAAAGTTTTCTGTTGACCTATGGGTAAGGTTATTTTCCCCCTAAAGATTACAGTGACCTCCCTCTTCCATTTGAAGAATCCAAGAATCTTTGTTGTATAGATATACTTAGACATAACTGTCCAACTGCATTGATT